>NC_090444.1:666665443-667915443 GCF_031143425.1 Pleurodeles waltl
TGCCTAGTGGTTTCTGCCCCTTGGGGGCAGATTGACCTAAAATTGGCCAATCTGCCCCCAGGGGGGCAGAAATGGTCTCTAAATACAATTTGCCCCCCCCCAGGGGAGCGACCCTTGCCTGATGGGTCGCTCCCATCTCTAAAAAAGAAACAACAAAAAAAAAAAACACAAAAAAATTGCCCTGGCGCCTAGAGTGTTCTGCCCCCCCCCCGGGGGCAGTTCGGCCTAATAATAGGCCGATCTGTCCCCCGGGGGGGCAGAAAATGGCCTAAATAAATTTGCCCCCCCCAACCCCCACCCCCCCCCCGGGAGCGACCCTTGCCTACGGGGTCGCTCCCCCTGCGTGACATTGGCGCCAAAAAACAAATCCCCGGTGCCTAGTGGTTTCTGCCCCCTTGGGGCAGGATTGACCTAAAATTGGCCAATCTGCCCCCAGGGGGGCAGAATGGTCTAAATACAATTTGCCCCCCCCAGGGGAGCGGACCCTTGCCTGATGGGTCGCTCCCCATCTCTAAAAAAAGAAACAACAAAAAAAAAACACAAAAAAAAAATTGCCCTGGCGCCTAGAGTGTTCTGCCCCCCCCCGGGGGCAGTTCGGCCTAATAATAGGCCGATCTGTCCCCCGGGGGGGCAGAAATGGCCCTAAAATAAATTTGCCCCCCCAACCCCCACCCCCCCCCGGGAGCGACCCTTGCCTACGGGGGTCGCTCCCCCAGCGTGACATTGGCGCCAAAAAACAAATCCCCGGTGCCTAGTGGTTTCTGCCCCCCTTGGGGGCAGATTGACCTAAAATTGGCCAATCTGCCCCCAGGGGGGCAGAAATGGTCTAATACAATTTGCCCCCCAGGGGAGCGACCCCTTGCCTGATGGGTCGCTCCCCAATCTCTAAAAAAGAAACAACAACAAAAAAAAACACAAAAAAAAATTGCCCTGGCGCCTAGAGTGTTCTGCCCCCCCCCTTCCGGGGGCAGTTCGGCCTAATAATAGGGCCGTTCTGTCCCCAGGGGGGCAGAAATGGCCTAAAATACATTTGCCCCCCCACCCCCACCCCCCCCGGGAGCGACCCTTGCCTACGGGGTCGCTCCCCCTGCGTGACATTGGCGCCAAAAAAAACAAATCCCCGGTGCCTAGTGATTTCTGCCCCCTTGGGGGCAGATTGACCTAAAATTGGCCAATCTGCCCCCAGGGGGGCAGAAAGGTCTAAATACATTTTGCCCCCCAGGGAGCGACCCTTGCCTGATGGGTTGCTCCCCATCTCTAAAAAAAGAAACAAACAAAAAAAAGAAAAACACCAAAAAAAATTGCCACTGGCGCCTAGAGTGTTCTGCCCCCCCCCCCCGGGGGCAGTTCGGCCTAATAATAGGCTGATCTGTCCCCCGGGGGGCAGAAATGGCCTAAAATACATTTGCCCCCCCAACCCCCACCCCCCCCCGGGAGCGACCCTTGCCTACGGGGTCGCTCCCCCTGCGTGACATTGGCGCCAAAAAACAAATCCCGGTGCCTAGTGGTTTCTGCCCCCTTGGGGGCAGATTGACCTAAAATTGGCCAATCTGCCCCCAGGGGGGCAGAAATGGTCTAAATACAATTTGCCCCCCCAGGGGAGCGACCCTTGCCTGATGGGTCGCTCCCCATCTCTAAAAAAAGAAACAACAAAAAAAAAAAAACACAAAAAAAAATTTCCCTGGCGCCTAGAGTGTTCTGCCCCCCCCCGGGGGCAGTTCGGCCTAATAATAGGCCGATCTGTCCCCCGGGGGGGCAGAAATGGCCTAAAATACATTTGCCCCCCCCCAACCCCCACCCCCCCCGGGAGCGGACCCTTGCCTACGGGGTAGCTCCCCCTGCGTGACATTGGCGCCAAAAAACAAATCCCCGGTGCCTAGTGATTTCTGCCCCCTTGGGGGGCAGATTGACCTAAAATTGGCCAATCTGCCCCCAGGGGGCAGAAATGGTCTAAATACAATTTGCCCCCCCAGGGGAGCGACCCTTGCCTGATGGGTTGCTCCCCATCTCTAAAAAAAGAAACAAAAAAAAAAAGAAAAACACCAAAAAATAATTGCCCCTGGCGCCTAGAGTGTTCTGCCCCCCCCCCCCCGGGGGCAGTTCGGCCTAATAATAGGCTGATCTGTCCCCCGGGGGGGCAGAAATGGCCTAAAAATAAATTTGCCCCCCCAACCCCCCCCCCCCCCCCGGGAGCGACCCTTGCCTACGGGGTCGCTCCCCCTGCGTGACATTGGCGCCAAAAAACAAATCCCCGGCCTAGTGGTTTCTGCCCCCTTGGGGGCAGATTGACCTAAAATTGGCCAATCTGCCCCCAGGGGGGGCAGAAAATGGTCTAAATACAATTTGCCCCCCCAGGGGAGCGACCCTTGCCTGATGGTCGCTCCCCATCTCTAAAAAAGAAACAACAAAAAAAAAAAAACACACAAAAAAAAATGCCCTGGCGCCTAGAGTGTTCTGCCCCCCCCCCCCGGGGGCAGTTCGGCCTAATAATAGGCCGATCTGTCCCCCGGGGGGGCAGAAATGGCCTAAAATAAATTTGCCCCCCCCAACCCCCACCACCCCCCCTCCCCCCCCCGGGAGCGACCCTTGCCTACGGGGTCGCTCCCCCTGCGTGACATTGGCGCCAAAAAACAAATCCCCGGTGCCTAGTGGTTTCTGCCCCCCTTGGGGCAGATTGACCTAAAATCGGCCAATCTGCCCCCAGGGGGGCAGAAATGGTCTAAATACAATTTGCCCCCCAGGGGAGCGACCCTGCCTGATGGTCACTCCCCATCTCTAAAAAAAAAAAAAAGAACAACAAAAAAAAACACAACAAAAAAATTTGCCCTGGCGCCTAGAGGTTTCTTCCCCCCGTGGGGGCAGATCGGCCTAATAATAGGCCCATCTGCCCCCAGGGGGGGCAGAAATGGCCTAAAATAAATTCCCCTCCCCCCCAGGGAGCGACCCTTGCCTAAGTGGTCGCTCCCTTTGCGTGAAATTCACGCAAAGAAAAAACTCCCTGGTGTCTAGTGGTTTCTACCCCCCTTGGGGGCAGATTGGCCTCATCAAAATAGGCCAATCTGCCCCCAAGGGGGGCCAGAAATGGCCAAAATATAATTTTCCCCCAAGGGGAACGACCCTTGCCTAAGGGGTCGCTCCCCACCTCAATAAAAAAAAAAAAAAAAAAAAAAAAAAAAAAAAAAAAAAAAAAAATGGTCCCTGGTGCCTAGAGGTTTCTGCCCCCCCTGGGGGCAGATCGGCTTAATAAGGCCGATCTGCTCCCAGGGGGGGCAGAAAAGGCCTTTTCAAAAAAATGCCCCCCCTGGGAGCGACCCTTGCCCAAGGGGTCGCTCCCTTTTGTCAATTTCTAAGAAAAAAAAAAAAAAATCCCTGGTGTCTAGTGGGGTTTCAAAAACCGGATTGCAAGCAATCCGGCTTTTGAAACCCTCGGAGGGACTTCAAAGGGAAGGAAATACTTTTCCTTCCCTTTGAAGCCCCTCCGGGCCTCCCAAGTGATTGAAAAAGAAATGCTTTTGCATTTCTTTTTCAATCGCGCTGGAAGCAGAGCTTCCAGCGCGACGAGGGAGGCCCCTGTGACACATCAGCGCGCGCGCGCGCGCTGACGTCACAGGGGGGGTGGGGGGGGTCGGGGGTGGAAGGGGAAGGTCTTCCCCTTCCATCCCCGACTTGGGGGGGGGAAGGGGGTGCACGGGGGGCGCGCTAGCGCGCCCCCAAGTTCCCCTGTGCCATGGACGAGATGATCTCGTCCAAGGCACAGGGGAACTGTAGCCTTGGACGAGATGATCTCGTCCAAGGCACAGAAGAGGTTAAAATGGTTCAAAATCCTTATCAAAACAAATATATCTACACTTGACTCCACAAAATATTGTATTTCATACCCATTACTAGCATCATGGTTGTATCTCTCTTTTTAACAATGTGCAATATGTTTTGATAGATTATTTGTTGTTCCCCATAGATCATCTCTTGCCTTTCTTAGACCCTTGCTTTCTGCTAGTGTATGCTGTTGTTCTCCCAAAAACAGGTCCAAACGTCTATCCATTTGCACATGAAGGTATAGTGCTTGTGAGTGGTATTTTCACATATTCACACCATACGCATATGTGTGTACATGCAAACGTGTGTTCATCTCTGCTATAGTTATTTAAAAAGATATGTGTAACTCACTTTTTAAACAAGTATTGTCTATGGTGTTAACAGATGACTACAACTACCACAATGCCCTGTTTTGGTATCTGCAAAACAATAGTGCAATGTAATTTTTCTCCACCTTCCTTTACTTCTATAAGTGCACACATCTCATAAACTTGTGCTTTTGACAGCCACATGTCATTCTACGGATGAAATGTCAGTTGCTGTGTACCTCAAGCATGTTGACACCTTCTCATTGCTACATTGAAGTATGTAAATGCTCACATAATTCATAATCTTCTGATACCAAGATTTCCTACCATGTGACGTGGCATCCTGAATAGAATTAATAGCCACACAAATTTACTGTGTACTGTCCATATGATGACCAATTTGAACCACAGTTTGTCTAATGTTGTGTAGGCAGCCAGACCCTGGAATGGTCCCATACTCTAATCTACTCACCACTGTGTTGAGCTGAATGTCTGCTACATGTAATGTACAATTCATAGATAACACTTTTGCATGTCAGGACATGTCTACAATGTCATAACTGGAGTTGGCATCTGTGTAAATCAGTCTGCATGTGTAAAACACAAAACACACAAAGGTCTAATCGTTCTATCAGTCTGATTTAGCTTTGTTTAGGTTGCCCCATTTGTAGCTAGAGACACATATGGGGTACAAACCAAATTTTAATTTCATATTGTCTGCTTTCTCTCAGGGCCAACCTCCCGGGCCAGTGTACCACTATCTGCCACTCAAGACACCACTCCCAACCAGGATCAAGCCTTCAGTGAGGCCTCTAGTCCTGCAAGTCCGGATGATCTGTAGCAGGCTGGCCCATCTGGTCTGTCTGGCCAGACAGCTTCAGTGAGTCACACTCGGCCCACACCTACACCTATACCTCCACCTCCTACCCCAGCTGCAAGAACATCTCAGTATCAGGATACCTCCACTTCCTGTGTACAGATGAACTACACACTGATCTTGTGTTCCCCAGTCTGGCCACTGTTGAGACTACACCAACACGCCTCCAGTTGTGCCAGGACCCAGTGGCTTGGAGCACACTGCCTCAAGGGCACAGGGTAGTTGGACTAGGGGTCATGGTAGGGAATCTTTGGGCCAGCAAAGGGAGGCAACAGGCATCTTTATCAGCCAGACCACAATTGACAGAGTCTTAGAGCATTACAACAGTCCCAAGATGTGATGGGTCAGGTCGTAACTGACTCTTGGATATCAAGGAGGTGCAGAGGGAGCTCATGTTGGAACTACGAAACCACAATGGCAAAATGAGCTCCCTCACTGGGGTGTTTTTTGCCATTTATCACCACATGTGCAAGGCTTTTCCCATTCCATCTGCCCCTGTCTGTGGTCCTTCTACTTCTGGAGCAAGTACACTACTGCCAGCCACAGACAGGGAGGCCCTGCCTCATCTGGAGCCTGCTCCTCCCACCCCAGTCCCTGAACCTGTGCCCCTCCTCCTCCCCGGAGGGGACGGTCATTCTGACCACCAGGAGAGGATGGCAAGACCTCCACCACCACTTCCAAGAGATGCAGATCCTAATTTTCTCCATTGTTTGTCTACCATTCACACTGTGGACTTTTCAGGCACACATTTACCTTTTCTGGGGACAGTTGTATTTTGTACATTGGACTCCAAACTCTTTTTGGCTCCATACTTTCATTCACCATGATAGATGTTTTCTCATTGTTTGAATCACCTTTCTGTTCTTTTATGTCATGCAAATAAAAGATATGGACACAAACTACAAGACTCTTGTTGGATTTATTATGGCATTTAATCTGTCTTCCACCATCATGTTTCTCAAATCTTTTGTACATTTGTTTGCAAAGAAAAATTAAAAATGGCAAAGAGGTAATGTGCTACTCATTTCATTCAAGTAAAGCAAAACAAAATCCCAATGTATCAATAACATCCATATGTAGGTAACAAGGCCTTGACAAAATCAGTGCTGAGTTTCACTAACCATCCATAACCCCAATAGTCTAAGCCATTTAGAGGTGGAGACTCCACGACTTTGACACCATGGAAAAAAGGGAATATTGCATGTGATCAAAGTGGATAGGCAAACTATCATTGATGCATGATCTCAGCTGGAGCTATACATCCTGCCCTCACAATAGGCATCCTTCATCAATAACATCAATAGTTTACAGCCACATTACCATTACAGGACACTGGCAGTATCTGGTGCAATGTCACAACCACCGTTCAGTGGTGTGCTACAAAAATGCTATATCAACTATAAGGATACACATCATCAGCTACCTCCACTGAACACAAATTGAAATTTTAACCAATCTAAAAGAAGAACAGTACGTTACAGCTTGACATACCCATGTGTTTTGAGCACGTTAAGTGGCACATATTGCCTTGATGGCAACATCACCTAGAAAACAGGTCTGATCCAATCACCTGAACTTACATTCAATCACAGTATAAGTTGTCTCTATAAAAGATCTATCCATCCCAAGTGGGATTCTGTCCCAGGATCAACTCATCTCCGCATTGTACTCTCCAACATCAACATATCACTGCAAATGTCGTAACTTTGAAATGTCCAAATGAAGATGACCTGGTGAAGGACCCTGAAACAGAATAATAAGGAATAATTAATGATTCCACATAATACATTTGACTCAAATAACAAGTTAGGAGGACACATATACTTAGGACAAGCAAAGTTAGACTATGGCAATGGACACAGTAGTCAATGTAAGGAAACTCTGATCAACTAACATCTTTGCCTTGGACTTTCCTGAACTGCCCATTCCTATCAAATTACTGTTGCAGAATTATATGTTCCCAATATCACAGTTTGTACTGATATTGGAGATTACAATATGTAAATGTAAACTTATATTCAGGTGAAGAAGTGGTCAATGTCATCTTAACGTAGGTCAATTCCTTTTCTTCACCACTGTCATCTTCATTGGGCATTTCAACATCCTCACTCATTGGCTCTTTACGGCCTCCATCCTCTGCAATTATTAGGCTGTTCCATTGCAGGGTAATGTTGTGGAGCATGCAGCAGGCAACTGTGATTTGGCACATCTTATCGGTGAGTAGAGGAAGGCGCCACTGGTCTTGTCCAGGCACCTAAACCTGGCCTTGAGGATCTCAAAAGCCTGCTCCACTGGTCTCCGTGTTCTTCCATGGGCTTCATTGTAACAGACTGCCCCTGTCATTGTTGGATCTCTCAGTGGTGCCAGAAACCATGGTGGGTTAGGACATGCTGAGTTCCTACATGGAGGCAACATATCAACAGATTAATGTCATATCACACCATTGTACCTTCCTAAATTAGGATTCAAGCAAATGATCCTCAAGTCATACTGAACTTACCAACAAACTTGGCCCTCTCAGGTCCAAGTTGTGAGAGTTGCAGGGGTATGGTGCTGTTCTGTAGTACAAATGAATCATGTGTTGACCCAGGAAAGTGGCTACACAATCTTGAGATGTAAAACTCCACTAAACAGACATGACAACTTGCACATTGGTGGAATGGACGTTCTCCTTATTGTGGTAGACCTGTTCCCTTATGTGTGGTGGCACCAAGGCAATATGCGTGCCATCTATTGCTCCAACCACATGTGGTAGTCCACACATAGCATACAATTCTCTTTTCAAAGTGGCCAAATCTTGCTGTTGTGGAAACTGGATGTAGATGTTAATGTTTTTCCGCACAGAAGAAAGGACTTCTTATAGCACACCACTGAAAGTTAGTTGGGACATGTCCCCAAATACTGCCTCAGCTTAACTGGTCACACAGTACCTTGATAATAAACACACATATGATATCTTGATAAAATTATAAATCTTAGTGTGTCTTATACGTAAAAACAATGTTTCTTAAAAAAAAAAAAAAAAAAAAACACCCACTCTATTTTTTTAATTATGTGCAAATAATACATTTGAAGTGTACTAGTTGCACATATTTTTTTCCATATACTGTCAACTAAGCTATTATTCCCTCGCAGCACTATCGATCTCAAACATAGTCACAGTTCACTTTTATTATGTCATATCTTTACAAAAAAAGTGTTGTTTGTATCGGATATTTGTATATACACTAGCCTCCATTTTGAGTGGTGCTAGTGACACACTAACAATTAAAAAATGCACAGCTTCACACATTAAAATGAAGGATGCCTGACCTTGCCGTCAGGACATTGGCTAGCTGACGGCCGTTGGCAGAATTTGACCACCAAGTAGGTGGAATCCTCCATGACAGACCCTGCCTTAGGCTAACATGTGTGACAACTACGCATGAAATCCAATGGCTGTGTCCGTCTCTGTCACATATCGCGTCCACTGTGTACTTGTATGTGGCGTATTGAAAAAAAAGCTCACTTGCCTCCTAACACTGCTGTCAAAAGGGCCTCCTTGTTTTTTTGCTGCTGTTCCCAACCTCTGGGAGCTAGGATACTGAGCAAAGCAGGTAACAGGGTCCCTGCCTTCAGCTTGGATGTGCTGGAACTTTTTTCCAGGAAGGTCCTGTCCCTGTACAGTCATCTCTATGGGACCCCTGAGGAACAGGTACATGTCTGATTGGGAAATGTTTGACTGAGTAACTGGTTCTAATTTGTCCATGGGCAACTTTGTCCCTTTTTGTTCAGGGGCGAAGTGTTGTGATTGGAGTGTAGTGGACTGATTGATTTAGCTGGGGACAGAATGTTATTTGACACTATTAGAAATGTTTGTGCCAGAAGATGTAAAGTCACCTGAAAGGATAAGCTGTAATATCTGTTCATGTAACTCACGTTTTATTTCATTAGACAAACTGCAAGCTTCTTGTAGGCTACCAGTGGCCAGTAGACAGTATACTAGTAGTATGAGTGACGGCATGCAGCCAATTTAAAAATAATAGTGATGTTAAGTGGAAGAAAATGGCCAATGTCAAAACAATAGTGATGTTGAGTAGAAGAAGATGTTTTAAAGTAATGGAGTTGTCTAATTCAGTCCTGTCAAGTGGGATTACAGCCCATATTGTGGAATATTATGCTCTAAAGGTTTAAACATATCATGGTACCACATATGGGGAAAGGTATTTTCTGTGCTGCAAGTTCAAAGGCCACAGGCTCTCAGTCATCCATACTAGTAGGTCCCATTCCTACACACAGTTTTTCGTACATCCCCCAAATCCCTGCCCTCGTTGACACATAGTTGCCCTTCCATACTGCCCTTAGTTGCTAGATGTCATACAAACCATGGGTTCTGACTCTTAGGAGTTTATGCATGAAGCCAATGTAACTGTGTATGGGTGTATGTGCAAGGATTGTACAGGTTGTTTAGCCTTTAGTAGATCACCTTAATTGTGAGTAATCAGGAGTGGGTCTCACAACAGGAAATGTTTCATAGCCGTGCCCTAGATGATGTTTTGGCCCTGAATTGGTAACATGGGAGTTAGAAAGTGTTGAGGGGGCTTCAAAAATCACTGCAAATCAGTATTTCCTAAGAACGACTCAATGTTTTGGGAAAAAATGAAGTTACTGTTTCGTGAATGCATGTGAGCAATGCCACAAAATTGTATCACAGCACTACAGACAAACCTAATCACTCAAAACATATCTTCTTGTTCTTTTCTATCATCCATACAGGTCAACGCCCATCAAAAGATGGAAATTTGAAAGGCCATGACTAAGAAGGTGTGGACCCTGGGGGTCTATAAGAGGCACAGCTTGGATTGCAGGTGGGAAGACCGCTGATGAAGAACGTGTAAGTCTGCCAAAGGCCATCTCAGGCAGTCCTCTCAATGATCCAAGGGGGTGCACCACACCCTGACACCTCTAATGGCTTGCATCCTTGCGGTCGCCTACCCAGAGCTTGATGGGCAGTTGAGGGCCCAACAGCAGCATCAAGGGGGTACGTTATTGTCTGTAGCTATTCTTGTTGTTTAACATTTTTTATTTCCAGGAATGTTGTTTGGCATCAACATGACGTTTGACACACATTCAACGCACATGAGGATTTCTGGAGGTGTAAGGTAATCAGATAGTGTCTGATGCTGTGTCTGGTATATTGCTTTGTGTTGAAGGTTGTCACTAGATTCCTCATCACAAGCCAAGTACTGTTTTGAGCAGGCACATGGCTGCATGAGAACAAAGGGGTACATGCATTTTCTCTATGGTATGAGGGACAGTTGGACCAAACATGCCCGATTTTATGATTGGGTCAGGTGGGGTGAACCATCACAAATGTCAGTAGGTAATGTAGGCCTTTCTACTGGTGACATAGCAAACTACACATTTATGATGCAGTTGATGTATCAGACTTGGCATTGGTAAATTGGTGCTATGACAATATGATAATCAGAATCTGCTCCAAAAGGACTGGACATGTGTACAATTGCATCATTCCTTATCTGGAACATGTTTGCATTCTGTTTGTACAGCAAATTTCTTGTCAGTTCATGTGGAGGATAGTAGGTTGGTATGGTTAGTCCTTCACAAATGTGGATGTGAGTCAGTCTGTGAGAAACAACGTGAAATTATATGCCAAACTGAATTGATTGCAAAAGACAGGAATGTGCCCCCATTAGTGAGAGAGTTACACGTCCCCCAAGCAACATTTTGGTGTCCTTATTTCTGTCCAGATGAGAAATCAATGATAGTGAGAAATCTGATATTTAAAGGGACATTTGAAGATGGAAGGTTTCATCATATAGATTTGGTAGTATTCTGTCGTGAGAAGTCAATTTCCAGGCCCACATATGGCTCTTTTAGAAATGTGAATATATTTTAGCTCTGTACTGCAGTAGGTTACAATTGACTCAAGGCCCACATGTTTATTCATGCTGTTGATGTCCTTTGTCATGGAGTGGACTACAAGTGGATAAGAGACAAAGGCATAAATGATTTAGGAGCTGGCATGAGGAGTTTCTAGACTTTGAGCAACTGTTGTTGTTATTAAAGTTCATGTCCAATTGTATTTGCACAGACAACCTCAAACTGTTGTATCTGTCTTTTCATTGTCATCTGGGCAAGGCGAAGTTGACAGTGGCCAGGTCGGCAGGGAAGAAGCTAGCCACTATGGCTTGGGTGTGGACACTACAGACACCGAGGGACCCAGTGGCTTCGAGGGCGAGGGAACTGGCCCAGAGACCATGAGTGACTCTACATCTTCTTTGGAGGTCTCTAAAGAAAACCAGTCCCTAGTGGCAGCGGACGCTGGGGCGACTGACACACTTGTGTCATCATCCGCCACCCACATTCCAATCTCCTCCGTCCTTCTTGCTCCTTCCCAGTTGAGTGCAGCTGCCCCTGAAAGGGATGGCATCACCTTCTCTGCAGGCACCCTCCCACCCAGTGACCCAGGCTGCACTCAATCAGGAAGCTGTAGATTGTTTAAGGACTATCGCTGTAGGACAGACCGCAGTACTGAATGCCATACAGGGGCTGGCCAGCCAGAATACCCGGATGCTGCCTTACCTGGATGCCATTCATGGTGCCCTGTTTAGCCTACAGTGGTCATTCCAGGGTCTGGCCTCCTCTTACAGTGCAGCCTCTACACACACCCCAACCTTGTGCTCAGACTCCCACCCCTTCCCCATCCAAAATCTCTCCGCCCACCCTATCCCAGGTACACTCAAGCATTTACACACACACACACTGTAATGACCACAAGCAGCAGAACCTT
The DNA here is from genome assembly GCF_031143425.1 of Pleurodeles waltl. NCBI lineage: Eukaryota > Metazoa > Chordata > Amphibia > Caudata > Salamandridae > Pleurodeles > Pleurodeles waltl. The sequence continues at coordinate 666,677,238 of NC_090444.1, forward strand.
ACATAGACATACCAAGAAACACAGACACACATGCAAATACCACACACACCACCAACACAAGCATACCCACCAGGACACAAACACACACACCACCAGCACACCTGTACACACCACACCCACCATGACACAGACATCCACACTCACCACTAGCACACCCACAGACACCACACCCATCACTGCACCAACACCCACACACATCACCAGCACACCCGCAGACACTACACCCACCACTACACCAACACACACCAACAGCACACCCACCATTACACACACATGCACCAGCACACACATAGACACCACAACACACACCACCTCCACAATAGACACATACACACACACACATACTGAACACAACTGCATACATTCACCCACTCAACAGCCACTGAATAAGAAACACAGAGCAAACATACAGCACATACACCAGATCCTAAGGCACCCACACCTTCAACAAACACATGCACAACAGACACAGCCTCTCCCTCTACCTTCCAACCTGAACTACCTCCCATTCAACCAAAAGAGGACCTTCCTTTTGCCCTGTCCCTGATCCCATCCTCAACCCAGACCACCACTCCCAAACCTCAGACCATCCCACCCAAAAGTTTCTGTACCCCTTTCAAATCCCAGCTCACCCCTTCCAAATGACAACCCACCCCTCCTAAACCCAAAGCCACCCCTCTCAAACCCATGTTCCTCACCACCCCGTAACATCATTGAGGTGCCTGCTGGTGCTCCATGTACGCCCTTCCAGAGGGGGTTTATCCTGGCAGTGAATTTAGGAGGCAAATGATGGTCCTGAAAGCCATTGTGGCCCTCATGGGAAAATGCCTTTCTGTATTTTTTCTGATGGACTTTTCAGAATTATCATTGAGAGACATTTCATCCATATATAAAGAGGTTTATTTTGAGAATACCTTTGTCCTGGCCTTATTATTTTTGTTACTAATTGTTTGCTGATGATGTTATTTCTACTAAAGTGTGAGCCATGCACTTACTCTCATTTGTGACACTGACAACCCCAGGTTGTATTCTTTAGGTGTTGTTTGAAATGCATACATTAGTGTTGTACATTAGTGATGGACATATTAATATGATGCATGTTTCTGATATTGTGACTTTCAAATTCATCTGTGTTTATTTTGACATGCTGTGTCACTAGTATGCACATATGCATTACACAAGGAACCTGACATTTTGGGGGAAGATGTCATCAACCTTTTGTCAAAAATTGCAGACACCAAGGGAACATGTACCCTTCTTAGATCTCTGACATGTTTGCAGTTTAGAGGTAAGATTAGTTGTACATTATGTACTCCCCGTTGTAGTATTTTGTTTTGCAATTGCTACACTATCCTGGAATTGAGTAGTTCCGATTGGGGATACTATTTAGGTATTAAATATATTAGTTAGGGGACGTTATTGCACATACCTGAATGGACACATTCTTATTTGGGATTACTTTGAGTTATGGTATGGGTTTATATTGCCATGAAGGCAGTAAGTGCCAGATTGGTGAGTACTACTGATATCTCGAGGTGTGTTTTTAAACATTTTTCTAAGTATGACAGGAGCCCAGTGCTACTATACAGTGACAATTCTGAAAATGACAGATAAAATAGTGTCTTAGCTTCTGTTCCAGCGATGACAGGACATTTTTCATTTTCGTCCAGTGGCAGCAGCAAAGGTAGTACTGTTACGATCAGATTTATGGCACCAGGAAATGTGAAAAGTGTAAAGAATTTGAGTTTTGTGCTTATATCCCTCCCAAACCGCCAACTCAGGTGTGGAGGTTTAACTGCCACAGTTGTGTTGGCGGGAATGCACATTGTGATTGGCTCGGTGGACAATCAGCGGTCTTTAGCCTGTGGGTCTGCTAACATCTAAATGAGGTGGGTGACTATCATGGCAGCGGGTGGGTGTTCAGATGGAAAAGAGATGGCAGGACCTTTACCGACAAGATCTAAATCAGGCCCAAGTCTTTAGATGAGGTCTTGAAACATGAAATGTATTGCAGTGATGGGAAGGAAATGAAGCAGAGAAAGCTTAAGAATAAGTTTATGCTAGCACAAACAAAACTGGCAGAGAGAGGTCTTCAGAATCAATCATTTGCAAGAAATGGTGGTGCAGCGCAAGGTGCTGGTATTCAAGGTGGTTTGCTAGGAGTAGGATTTCAAGCGGAATGCAAGGTGCTCAAGGAGGTATGGTCATCTCACAGGGTAGAGGTCGAGGAGTTTCGATTGATCGGAGTACGGGTCCTTAGTAAATGGTAATTAGGTACTCAGGGCACTGGTACACCAGGAGACCTCCATGGACTACAGTATGTAGTATGCTAACCCTGGGAGCCCATGCAAACTGTGTCTGCATGCCTGCATTGCAGCCTGTGTGGAATAGTTCATGTACCTTTCACTTAAAACATAAGGGGCCAGATTTATACTTTTTGACGCAAATCTGTGCAAACGCAGTTTTGCGTAAACATTTTTAGCGCTGCCTAGCGTAATTTTTTAATTACTCTAATCTGGTTTGTGACATGGAAAAACGTCGCAAAACGGATATGCGTCATTTTTCCATGCAATAGCGTCAAAAAGCGCCGCAAATGATATACCCAGCAGTAATCTCATACCTATGCTGCCCATTCCTGAGTTTACCCCTGTGACTGTGTCACAATAGCTGCAATGCCACCATGCAACATCTCAGGTGTCATTGTGCTAAGACAACTGCATTGAGGGGGAGGCCATATGTGTGTAGGAAGGCAAACACATCCGCACAGTCACAAGAGGAAATGGAACTCTGCCAGGCCCATCAGTGCAATGCATTTTAGCACACATACGCAAACTTCAACATGAGAAACTACCAATGGTAATACCTGTATTGTCTCATGGAAATGCCATACAAGATGTGGTGCTAGGTCTCAGCACCGAATAGGTGCATGTGAAAAATGATAGACTGAGACAGGGCCATATTGTTATGTGTGGTGCTGTGGCATCAGCACACCAACAATCATTGCAAGGCCTCACCATGCAAATGGAAGCAGAGGAGGGGTAATGAGGACAAGAAGGTGGCAAGCCACAATTTGGACAGAACCCTCACCTAGAAGATGTGACGCAGACAATTGCCCAAACTGCCTACACTACATGTGACATGCAGGTGGGCATAGGGCTGAGAGACTGCAAACATTAATGAGGAACAATGCATGCGAACCAACATGACAATGTATCACAAATAGGAAGTCAGTGACGTCACATTACAATTGGCACAACACAGAAACACTAATTGTACAATATCTCATTTCAGAGGTCGATGGCTCTCCTGTGGATCTTTCTGTCCTGGACTACCCTGATGACCTGGATGACCAGCTGACAACCATCAGCCAGGAAACCCTCCAAGCTGTCCTGGGAACCCTCCAGACACAATCTCCGGTTGCAAGGAGGAGCATACATGTAGCAGCCATCCCAGAGGACCCACCCCAATAGTACGACCTGCCATCTCAAACACAGCTGAGAACTCTGATGACACAGGGGCTGCCTTTGAGAGGACAGTAGTGGGAGTACAATGGGAGCTGGACAAGGAGTGCGCATGTGCATGATGACGTCCGCAGAACAGTCAGCAGCTATACAAGTCACACAATCCCTACTGCAAGGAGTCCAACAGTGTGTGAGGCACCTAACTACTGCTGTGAGGAAGTTGCCCCAACACCTGCCCTCCCAATACTGCTGCTGCATGCATAACAACAAGCTGGACTCCATGCACCGGGAACTGGCCTCCCTCAGGGCAGACATGGCTGCCTACCACAGGGATGTTGCTGCCATACTCAATAATCAGCAGCTCCTCCTTGCTGCAGTTATTCCAAAGATGGCAGCTGCTGGGAATTTGGTGTCCACTTCTCCAACCACTGAAGTGTCTGTTGCTCTCTTGAAACCACCAGCACCACCATCAAGGGCAGAAGAGACGACACACACATCAGAGGATAAATATGTGGAACAGATCATCTTCACCCGTAGGAGTTCCCAGTAGCACTAGTCCATGCCACATGGGCACTGATTTTCATTTGTCCTGTGCTTGACAACATGCCAGTGTTGCTACAGTTGGTGACATGCACTCTTCACCTACCAACAGTTAACCTTTCCACTATGGACTGCAATTGTCTCTCACTTCTCCATTGGCAATTCATGTTCCTCTGCAGTGAACGACAGTCCATCTCAGCATGTCCAATGCCATATCCCTCAAACTTGCACTTGTGTTGCGTCACAATATAATGTTTTACACTAATGGGGTCACAGACCTTGACTATGTAAATATTGCACTACAGCACTTTTAAATAAACAGCACCTACACACCCACTTTGTCTCTGTGTAATGTGACACATCTACTTTGCTGGAGATTTGCAATGCATGTAACATGTCTATGGTCACAGAGTGTCAATACCAGAGTGCAGAAATAATGTGGGCAGATATCTACGCACAAGGACCCTGATTTATACTTATATTGCGCAGCATTAGCATAATTTTTGACGCAAAAGCGGCTCAAACTTACAAAATATCATTGCATTTTGTAAGTTTGCGCTGCTTTTGTTTCACAAAATGATGCACATGAAGCGCTAAATATGTATAAATCAGGGCCAAGGTATCTACAAGATGAAAGTCAATGCTGGCCACATCCCCTACAAGCAAGTCATTGTGTATGTGACATTTGCTTTAAAACATACATACCACATCCACAACATACAGCAGGAATGGCTGTGTAAGAGTGTTTGGCCAATAATGTCAGCTGGGAATAAAAGTAAAACATATATGCATGAAAGTTGTATACTTTACCTTATCTGAAATGGGCACTACTCAGTTTAGCAGTGTTGACATGAACTTCAGTCTGCAGGCAGACGTCCCACAGTGCCCAACATCATGACACAGGATCAAAACTATTACAGCTTAAAAAGTACACCTACCTGTCCAATACATGGGAACCATAGTCACATTGAGTGGTGGGCACAATGGATAGTAGATGCATTGAGATTTAGATTCATTGTAGCGGCCAATGTGACAGCTCAGTTGGAAGTGGGAATTAACATGTCAAGAGAGGGATGTGGATGCAGTACAGAATACACCGGCCAACAGACAATTGGCACTGTACACTCATGCAAAGAGCCTGAGCCCCAAGCATATGACACATGCAGTAAGGGAGTACCTAGATCTTTAATAACCATGTATGAAACAGAAATTAAAACTATGTTACACACCTATACTAACCTAATCTATCCTAATTATACATTACCCACAACTGGCCCTAACTACCCTATGCTAAGCTTACTTACCACATTTAACAACATACTCTAAACATTTGCCCCCCACCCCCTTATATGACGAGACACATGTAGGACAACATATACTAGCCTAAACATATACTATCTAATACAAAACAAATATATATATATTTTTTATTTTTTTAAATACACAAAATCGACAACATTAACTTACCACCCATCCACCCCCAAACTAACATGTAACAATATGAAACCCCCACCATACTTATCCTATCTAAATTACTACCTTACTCTAACCTATGACTAAACCCCTTAAACCCACTACAAAACAGGATGAGGAATGAGGTGGGAGGGGACTGAATTAGGGGTGAGGGGAAGCAAGAGTACACATGTTTGCCCTCCTCAGTGTCTTTTTAATTGCTTTGAGCCTCTGGGTATTTTTGTCCACACCCTTCTGTATTGTGTCAAGCTTTTTCAACACTTTCCTCATGTCCCTCTGGAGCTCAGCAATTGCGGCCATTTCCACTGCAGCAGGTGTGGTGGTCTGTGTTGAGGATGTTGAAGGTGCAGCAGGTGTTGTGGTATGTGTTGCAGACGTTGAAGGTGCAGCCGGTGGGGCTGAAGTGACGGTGGACGATGTGGTACTAGGTACAGTTGTGGTGGTGCCTACAACCTTTGTGGCCAATCCCGGTCCCCCATGGCTGAAAGCCCGCCATTCTCCTGTGGTTCGCTCTCTGAGATAGCGTCTTGCCATCCTTCGGTACCCAGACTCGACATCCAAAATGTGTCTGTATCTCACTGCCCTGATCTCCGCTAGATCCATGTTGGCAGCTGTAAAAATGAGACAGGCAACCATCAGTGTCATCATTGTGTGATGCATGTACAGATGATAATCTAACACTCTACCTCAATTTGCACATGCAGTCCAAATCACAGTCCAGATGATATAATTTCCCTGATGAATGTAATGGCAATGCTGCCTACCCATCATGTCTTTTACACCACAGCAAAGCACAACAAGAGCTGGACCAAATAAAGTGATCTGAGCATTGATGTAGTGCAGTGTGTCACAATACAAAGGCAGCAACTACTTCACATGGGCCAGGCCGACTAATCTTTATCATCTGAGTCAACTTCAAGGCACCCAAGAGCAGTGATTTGTAGGTGTAATTGGCAGTTGCTAATCATAAGGGGTCAGTGTTGTTTGGGACCATGCATGCTTGAATGAGATGACTGTCATCTACATTGTGACCATCACATCTACCTACATATATGTTGTTCCCCTACCCCTGTGCCTCAGGGGGGTGTGGGCATGCAATACATCATCACAACTGTCAAGGACAACCACAAAGGCATGTCCACTTGTACATGGATTTAGTGAGTGGAACCCATGTGAGTAGGGCTGCCACCTAGGAATAAGATATCCATAGGTCATGCACATATACATTCATGTGGCCAGTTGTGGACATCCATCAACACCTGATCTGCCAACACAATTCCCAAAACACCCACATTGATGCCAGCACACGTCTGGCCTTTACCTGCATGCACGCCTTTTGCATACCACACAAGTGTCACGTAAATGGAGTACAACTAGATGCTGGGGGACAGTTACCCATACAGTACATTACAATGTAGGAATGTGCAATTTTGTGCGGAAAACTGATGCATCACTGTCTTGCGAGAATGAGGGCGCCACCCAGTGACAATATACGGACACTGGAGCACTTTCAAGTCATATGTGGGCCTACATGTGGCTACTAATCACCTTGTTCACACGCTGCTACCTTTTGCGCAGCACAAGACTCCCAAGATATAACTCTCTGCTTGTGAATGTCTAACCCTTGCACGGAACACTATGCCAGCATTCAGTCAAGTAATATATCAGATCATGTGCTAGCTCATCATATCTTGCAATGAGTGCACACACAAGAGTCACTCACACAACAGCTGTAATCACTACACAGGACAGACATTATCAAACTTACTGAATACGTCTGGGTCCTGAAATTGAGCCACTTCCCCAATGGTATAGGGACAGGCCCACCTGTAAGACATGGAAAGGAAATATATGCTCAATAGCAGATCACTGTACAAACGTGTGGACAACATATCACAGTGTGTAACATTTTATATGAGTGAGCTGGTGATCCTGCATGTAGACACTCCTACAGACATACCACTGCAAACTCACATTGACACTGACACTCCAGTGAGTGATAGAAGCACATCTGCACACATGCACTGGGCCTAACAATCATGTGGTGCTAAAGCCGACTACAAACATTTGTGGCTAATCCATTTCAGATGGTACTCCATGTCATGATTTGTATTTGGGTGACAATTTCAATGGCACTTCCCTCGTGCACTGCAATGCTAGTGACTCAGGTATTGTGGCTTGTGCATCAAGGAACACTAAGTTACTGTGTGATGGACATGTGGCTCAATTTTCAGTCTACAATTATCATACATTCAGTGGTCCATAACAGATGTGGCACAGTTGCATGCAGGTAACAAATGGCCCATTGGCAGTGTCTCTTAAGCTGTGTATGCCCCCTTTGCCAACATAATGGCAGGGATTATGTGTGTGTAATGATGACAATGTAGCGCTAAACATGGATTGCCCACTTTGCTGTCCTGATACAGTGAAATGTGGTATGCTGACGGTGTATTACCTGATCATCATTGACAGGATGCAGGTGTTGTCATTGCACCTGAAATGTGTGACTAGGGGCCACATGTTCGAAGATCAGGTTTTGTGAGTTACACATTGCGATACTTAGCAACTCACAATTTGCAAGTAGGATGATCTGAGGTACAACACTGTCAAGGACACTGTTTGCAAATCACAAATGGGGTAGCAAATGACCTACCTCATGAATTTTAATGAGGTAGGTCTCATTTAGCAAACCCCTGGGGAATGGCGGCACTCACAGGGATGCTGGCCTGCTGGGCTCAGCAGACCACCATGTCTGTGACTACTTTCAAATAGAGATGTATATTTATTTTAAAAATGCAGCCTTATTTCATCAAGGGTAAACAGAAAGCATTTCAAAAGCCAATATTATGACTTTAATATGTTTTTTAAAGCAGCCACTGCCTGCTCTGAAACAATTTTTAGGCATGCATTCACAAGGGAAAAGGGATCCCATGGGGACCCCTCTCTTTTTGCAATTGGGTTAGCACCAACTTAAAACTGGTGGTAACTGCAATTATTTAGTGCCAGCATTCGTGGTCACCTAACAATCAATCAGCGGACTACGACTTGCTAATAGGAAGGGAACGCCCCTTCCTAAATGCCACTAGAAAACCCTGTTTTGTAATTCAGCAATGTGATTGCAGAATGGCAAAATTGGAATAAAATTTTTTTCTTGACTTAAACACACAAAATCTGAAAACTAGGCCGTGTGTGACAATTAAAAATAGCTTGGTACATGTGTCCCTAAGTGATAGTCGTACATGACTCAACAAACCCCAGGACTGCATTGTTAACATGTATAGACATGTGGACTACATCTCAGTACTGGGACACTAACAGTTTGTTCTGCTTGCATCCAACATGGCCACAAACATTGCATGAAGCACGTCAAGACATCTGCTATTGTCACTCAGGAGCATTCTACTATAGACATTTGTCAATGTGATACTCATCAACAGGGCCACCGATCACCACACCCAGGTGGTCCAGCAGATCTTGCTCTCTGGCCACCAGATCAGCCCAGCGATGCTTCTGCTGGTGCTCATTACTGCTCGTGTGGAATACTCGTTTGAGGTGGTAGAGCACCTTGCCCCACTGCAGCCGCCTTGCCTCTGTGTGATACCCCTGTATCACATGCCCACCCATCTCCAGCATCAATGGCAGAAAGTGGTACACCAGACACACAAAGCCCCCAAGCTCCTCCTCCCTCATGCGGGTCAGCCTCGCCCTTCCCGACATGTCCTTGCACAACAAAACAAAACAGAAAAAGTGTAAAAAAGAAGGAAAATAACTGTAAAAAAGGAAACTTACAGCCCAAACCTAAGAACCCCAACTAACCCAACTAATCTAACCCCCAAACAGACACCGAACAGTACGAATACAATCCAAAAGAGACTAAACTACACAAAAGCACATACACAGGTACAATAAACAAACAGAATGCACAAAAGACACAAGAGAGACACCACAAGATACAAGAAACACAATCCAGACACCAGCAACACCGAGACACAGCCACACAGTCAAGAAAAAGTGAAAGTACACTCATTGTACCATGCCTAAAACAGGATTTCCTATTACATTACTTCCTGTCCCCTTTGCGGTCCGTTTTCTGTTGTGCATGTATTTTTTTGACGCATACGATGTTCGTGTGAATATTTTCGACGCATAACCTACATGTGCAGCAAAATACCATGCATTACCTGTAAACTTCAATTTCAATGGATATCTGCATGTGTGTGGTGCGCAAGTGGAATTAACGCTAAGGCCCCATGTATGGTTAGTTAGCGTTTGCGTGATTTTTCGATGCATTTACTTAAAAATGTTTGACTCAAACTGTGATTGTGTGATTTTCAATTATTTAACATGTGTGCACCATGTATCAAGATGAAGATAGGATGGTATGGCCTGAAGCGTGTGGTATAGTGGTTGGCCACATGTGGTAGAGCATGCAACTGTGTGTTTTGTGTGTGAATGATACATAACAACAATATGTGTGTTTCTGAAGGAATGACATGCAACACATTGGACGAACTGCTCATGTATTAATGTGTTACAAATGGGTATCTACACCTGATGGCAATCAGTGACTTACATCAGTGATGATATATGTTTGTAATATGTGTTGACTCATTTGATGTGTGTAGTTGTTTGACTTTGGGGACAAAACATTTCACACGACAAACAAATCTCAGGGATGATTGAGGATGGCTGATGAGTGTTATGTTGGATATGTTACCCCTAATATGTCATTAATTGTTGGTTACGACTTCATGGTGACTTGTGTGTGAACTACCCATATGTCGGCCATGCATACATGTTTGGTACATACAGTGTTTGAGACACTGTGCCTTAATTCCACCCATAAAATATTAGGTGCACGTCAGTTTGACTCATAAGAATTATCTATGTTACTTATGTTGCTGTGGTGGACCTGCTGCCATGGCTGCATGTGTTCACATATTTTCAGATGTGCATTCCACAGAAGTGTCCAGTTCAAGTGTGTGGGCATGTGTACCCTGTGTCAGGATTGGGCTCCATGGTGTTACGGTTTCGTGTGGGTCTAGTCAGGAGTCTGTTAGGGCTACCCCTTGAGTTCACAGAGTATCTCAAAAGAAAGTAGTGTACTAAAGCAGAAGAGCAGCTAAAGGCATACAAGGGGAAAGGCCAGCTATGTTAAGGCAGAGAAAACAGAAATGTGAAGGCAGAGCAACCTTATTGTGAACAAATATTGAACGGGTCAGTAATGGACAAACATGCAGGGCTTATCACTAAGATTGTACAGAGGGTAGGGCTCAGAACCTTCCACAGCAACAGGGAACATCAGTGCTTCTGTGCAGATTAATCTTACAGATAGTCACCACACAAGCTCCATAGAAAGGAGGCAGCAGAAGTGATTCTGTGTCAGGACCCTTAGGGCACAAACAAGGATTGTACTTACATACACAAGACTAGCCCTTGTGGGTCCGGCTGGAGACACAGTGGCAATTCCTGGAATACAGCTACAGCACACTGTCACTGTTAGGCACTATTGACAACATGTAACACTAGACAAAGGATGGGGGCTGGGTTTGCCTCCTGGAAACCAGGTGCCAGCCCAAATACAAAGGAAAACACTTCTAGACAGGTGAGGACTGATAGGACACTTACCAGACATGATGGCCCAAGAGGAAACAGAAAACGAGGGAACCAATTAGGAGGCAAAGCCAGGCACAGGGAACAGGCTCAGGTTGACGCAAAGGCTGGAACAGGTCCGGGAAACAGAAAGCAGGCTCTGGCAGAAACAAACATGAACAAGGCTGAGGAACAGGGAGCAGACTCTGAATGGAACAAGCAGGAACAGGACTGGGTAAAAAGAGAGCAGGTTCAGGTGTAATCAGGACTGTAACTCAATCCAACAAGGGGTCTGGAACAAAAAAGAAATCATAATCCAATACACGACAAGGAGCTTCAGGGAATGGCAGCTTATAAGCAGTTTCAGGCAGCAGCAGGACCAGGGCAAAGTCACATGGTTGGGCTGCACAAGAGAGGTGTGTGCAGCTTCTGTCTCTCACAAGTCCTGGAGGAGAGATTCCAGTATAAAGGGACAACCAGATTTTTCCCATAGGAAGCAATGGACAGAAGATTATAGGTCTTACCAACTACCAGGCAGTGCATTATGGGACCTGAAGTCCATGCAAACTAATGCAGTTCTTCTATAGCATGCCATATGGAAAAGGGAAGCAAGCAGAGTCAGAAAGGGTCTCTGGGTGAGTGTTAATGATGATTCCAAGGGTACAGATAGTCCATTTACAGCGCCCTCTAGAGATGGGAGGGCAGAGACGTAACACATGGCAGTGGCAGGACTTATTTTCAGGGATGGACTGTGCAGGGCATGTGTTGTGAACATTGCTTGTCATACCTGGGACACTCATGCTATCCATTTTCAGAAATGATGCCCCCCCCTTGTCACACAAGCTCCTTGCAGAGATAGCAAATGTCACACTTACTAATGTCAGTGGTCTGTTCTTACATTCCTGTTTCCACTGATATTTCACATAGACTGCCTCATGTATGGGACGCTTATTTACCGTATGATTGGACATGTCATAGTTGTGTGTCATGTGCTACAGTAGACCATGTTGGCAACATGGATGTGTGTCATATGCTGTGGTCCATTGATTTTGTCCTTCATATGTGAAATTCAAAAGATGAGTATTTTTTTATATGTGTTTGATGTTTTCTGAACAATTATCCACATCACATGTGATGTTGGATCAGAAGTAGTCAGATTTTTATTTGTTACATACTCCCTGAGGTAATACTCACATTCCTAAAGAACATGTGATGGAGAAAGAAGAAACCAAAGCAGGATTGTGCGATCAAGTAAGGTGGTTATTTACATATCCTAACAAGGTGAGTAGAGTGACTATTGGTTGAAAAAATGTTGAGCAATTTGTTGTCTGCAGCACATTCTTGTAGCTGTGTTTTGCTGTTCCCCCTCATTTTCCCTGGCACCATCCTCCTCCTCCTCATCATCCTTCTCCTCCTCAGACAATTCTTGTTCTGGCTCATATAGAGGGATGTTCCTCCTCACACAAATGTTGTGCAGGATAGCACATGTAAGTATGATTTTGCAAACAATGTGTGGGGCACATGGAAGGCTGCCTCCTGTGATGTCCAGGCACCTGAATCTGAACTTCAGGATGGCAAAGGTCCTTTCTACAATGGTGCATGTCCTCCGACATACCTCATTATAGGCACGCTCTGCTGCTGTACTTGGGTTGAGGAATGGGTTCATGATCCATGGCTGGATCCCGTGACCCTGATCCACTGCAAAAGATAATAGGATTGAGTATTTTGTTAGTGCTTGCAACAGAAATGTCATGTAGCATGGCAGTTGATATCTTGTGTCATCTGTGACTCATATGTGTTTGTGGTATTGTGTGAGATCCTGGGCTTCTGTGAGGTTTTTTTCTGCAGTGGGTTGTTTGACTTGACAACGTGTGTTTGGGTCATTGACCTGGGATCTATGATTTTGTGTCCAAACTGCTTATCAGTATGTATGTACCATGTGTTGTGTTGTGTCCAACATGTTTTAGTGTGCTTTTACTGGACGGGACATGATACTTCCACACACACTATAGATTCCAATGTGGTGGTAACATGGTTGCACTACATGGCCTGGACATCCCATCCAATTGGACATGTGTCATTGGAGATGAAATGCAACAGTGAGGCCCCTTGATTTGGCTTGGTGACAATGCACAACACATCTCCATAAGTTGGCAGCACTGATTGACAATGCACAATTGTTCCATGTGTGACTTGGTTCTAGGCAAACCTTTACTGTTCCCTCTGCCAGTGGCTCATGTGCAACCATGCACCTACACTACCAAACTTGCTCCAGGGAACATGGCTAACTGGCTTGTGGAGGTGGATGTATCTGTGCAGGAGGGCCATCTCCCTGTACATATGTTTTATTGATGGACAATTGGCTCTTTCAGTGTGTGCAGCAGTGTGCAGTTTGCATTAGTGGCACATCAATATGTGTTCATAGCACAGTCCACTTCCTTATTGCTACCTGGCAAAGGCACCCCAGGAGTGATGTATGATATTGGGACTGCCTCAGTATTTCCGTGTCACCTACATGTGAGTCAGCATCATCATGCTATGTGTCTCACGATGTTAGACCTGCAGCAACACACATTGCACACCCCTTCCACGCTACATACTGCTTGGGGGGGGGTCGGATTGACTTTGTAGCCTAATGTAATTGTAAATAGTTCAGCTTCCAAGTTGTACTTCCAGTGCAGGCCATGTCATTGTCACTGTATGCTTTGACATTGGTCCCTTGTAGTTCTAGAGTGGCAGCTAATGTTTGTGGCAGCAGTCATTTGTCTGTAGGTGTGTATACCATTGTTTCAGGGTGTACAACATAACTACCTGTGTCACACCTCAGTGTTATCCTGCCCATGTGTCAATGTAGTGGTGTATGTTTTGTGTGTCCTAAAGGGTTGCTGTGCTGTGTGTATATTGCTAGGTTTATGGACTTACTGACAAAAAGGCCAATGCCACATTGTCCTTCCTGGAAGTGCTGATTAATTGTGCTGTGGCGGAATATGAAGGAATCATGTACACTCCCAGGATACTTGGCCAAGATGTTGGTGAACAATCCCTAGTGGTCAACTATGACCTGCACATTTATGGAGTGCTTGTGTTCTGGAATAGATGCTCTGTTGCTGCAGGTGGTACGATCCGGACATGAGTGCACTCAATTGCACCGAGCACATGCGGGAAGCCATGGATTTGAAAAAAACTCTTTTTTATTTCCTGCTGCTTCTGCTGGGTGTTGGGGAAGTGGATGTGGCGGGTTGTGAGGGAGATGATGGCATCTAAGACCTTGGGCAGGAAGGCGGAGAATGAGGGCTGTGATACCCCAGTGACCAGTGCACCTGTTGTTTCGAAGGAGCCACAGGCCAACATATGCAGGACAGCTAGCAGCTTGGTCACCGGTGGTATATTGTGTAGTGTTTGCAGACTGGCTGTTATTTGTGGCTCAATTTGGTGCAGCAGCTGCTGTATGGGTTCCCAGTTCAGTCTATACCTCCGGATGATGTCCTGTTCCCTGAGGCCCTGGAGGGTTGTCCTGTTCCTGAAGACCCTCTCCTGCCTTCTGCCTTGCCTTTGGGGGCCACGTTGGGGTGGTGGTGGCTGCTGCTGTCGGCCGTGCACTCGGCGTCGTCTTGTAAGCTACATCAGTAGCAACTCCATGTTGTCCTGTTGGGCTGTGATGTTGCTTGTGTGTATTTTCCTTAGGTAGTGGTGTTTTTACCTCATTTTAACACCTGCCCTGACCCAGGCGTTAAATTTTGACGCAAATTGGGTTCAGCGTCATTTTTCGGGTCCGCATCCCACCCGTGCGTCATTTTTGTCCTGTTGGCCGAGATTTGCCTTATATCCTGGTCACTACACTTAGACACTGTAAGTCACCCCTCTGTTTGGCCCTACAGCCCAAGGGCAGGTTGCATGTCCCTAAGTGTGAGGGTACCCTTGCATGAGCAGGGTACCGCTACCAACCCCAGGCACCATTCCCTGGGCTTTGTAGGTACCGGGAAGCCATCTTAAGGTATGTAGTGGACACTGGTCAACACAAGTGGTCCAACTACATAATGGTTTCTCCAAACTTAGGCATGTTTGGCATCAAACATGTTGGAAACTACACCAATTCCAGTCATAGTTGCATGATCCCCTGTTCACTGGGGTTCCTTAGAGGATCCCCCAGTTCTGCCTGTGCATTCTTATGGGGTCTGACTGCCATCCCATGCTGCTGCTGACCCCAGACACTGTCCTGCCCTGGCTATGGCAGAGGTAGGAAGAACAAAGGATTTCTTACAAGGGAGAGGTGTTACCACCTCTCCTGTGTATTAAGTTTCTAAGGGCTGGGCTGGGTGGGTGCCCTTTGAGCACCACAAGACTGCTTTGAAGGGCACATTTGGTACCCTCCTTGCATAATTCAGTTTTCACCAGTCCAGGAAACCCTGGTTCCTGCTCTGGCACAAAAGCACACAAAGGATGGGGGAGTGACCACCCCCTGTCCAGCTCCTCCCCTAGGGAGATGCACAGAGCTCTGCCAGGTGGCCACTTGATTCTGCCATCTTGAAAATGAGATGTGAAGAAAAGGGGGGGAAATTATAGGGATAGGTGCTAACAGAATATCACCCAAACATTTCTTTAACAATAGATAGTAAATACGGTGCTCCCGAACGAAGGGTCCTCCCAGCACCTCCAGTGTTTCTCCAATAGGAAAAACCAAACTGATTAAAAAAGCCAGGGCACTCGTATGAAATAAGATAAGAGTCTGTGCAGTTAGGTTCTTGGTCTTCGGAGAATCAATATATAATCCAAACAGAGTTAAAGTTCAGTGTCTTTATTCTTGTGAGAGTTTTTCATACATGTTCATCACATCAGAAAGATTCCATACGTGGTCATCACAACAACATCCAACAGCCAACACGTGTTTCGTCTCCGAGAAATTATTCTCATGACTTCCTCAGGGCTGTAAGAAACATAATAATGAGCTTGGTCATAATCTGTAGTTGTACATGATTATGGAAAATGAATACCTGGCACTAAAATCGTGGCCAAGTCCTTCACCAGTACTGCGTGAGTGTCTAAAATCATCAAGTGACATTACCAAACGGAGCCACAGAGAAAAAACTGTGATTACAGTCTACCACAAGTGATAAACTTGTTATTATTATAAATATCACCAAAAGTTTGATGTGCAAGTGAAACGAAGTAGATATTGAGAATTTGAAATAGGGATAAAGACTCCCACTAGATATGTGGCGATGAGAAAACGGAAACTAAGGTTGAGAAATATACTCTTAATGACAGGGTGTCATTAGGAAAAAAGGAAACAGAAAGGCGTCATAACACCTAGGAAATTGGTGAGTGAGTGTGCTAAATTAAGCATTCGCAAGTGTGTCTGAATAAAGAAAAACGTACCAAAGTATAAGTAAGGTGTTAACATGAATAAATGGCTTATCCTAATCAAGTAAAACTCTTCAAGATAATGTACGATCTGAAATAAAATGATTGTAAGTCATTAGGAGGAAGATAATGAGTAAGCTGAATTTAAAAGGAACTAACAAAAGGACTATCACGTACCAATAGAGAAAGAGTAGTGGGAATCACGTGACGGGGGCAAAACACTATTATCCCCGAGTCTTTGTGAAGGAGTACTCATAAGTCAGCACGTATGGATCCAAAATCTTTTACGGTGCGATCTAAAAGAGAAGATCGCTATACTAAGGAAGTAGTGAGAAGCATATGCAATATGGCATAATTCTAAAAGTAAAAGGTCACGTACCTATAAACAAAACAGTTCTTTTGGGTAAATTCTTGTGTTGGGGGCGCTGTGTCTTGCTCCCCGATAATTAAGCTGGCATGTATGTGGAGAAAAAGGACGTGTAAGCCCTCCGTCTCATCTAAAACCGATGTAACAAAGATTATAATCATATGTTGCTTCTAAGTTGAGCAACCAGACTCAGCCCTCTCAAAATAAAGTGCAAAATACATAAGTTAACATTAATGTCACCTACCTAAAGGTATAAGGTATAGAAGAGACACAGAGTAAGGTCTCAGGAGTGTGTGTGAAACTCCTCGGCATGACGGGCAGTATGTTTGTTTGGTCCTTCTTTTATTCGATGATGAGAATCATCGGCTGGACCGAAATAGAAAAAGGACAGAGTGTTGAAAGAAAAAGTGGGTGCCATCTTGGAGTATGAAAGACACAACTAAAAGACAGTGTCCAACTGGGTGGATGAAATTGCTAAGCATTATCTAATGCAAATAATCTTAGGCGCTTACACAAATTGATAGAAAGACTCCGAATAAGGTCTTACACGACACAGAGTAAGGTCTCAGGAGTGTGTATAAAATTCTTCGGCATGACGGGCAGTATGTTTGTTTGGTCCTTCTTTTAATCGATGATGAGAATCATCG
Organism: Pleurodeles waltl; assembly: GCF_031143425.1. Taxonomy (NCBI): domain Eukaryota; kingdom Metazoa; phylum Chordata; class Amphibia; order Caudata; family Salamandridae; genus Pleurodeles; species Pleurodeles waltl. Next base: position 666,694,679 of record NC_090444.1, read on the forward strand.
GCTGGCCCGAAACAGAAAAAGGACAGAGTGTTAAAAGAAAAAATGGGCGCCATCTTGAAATTGCTATGCATTAATTAATGCGAACAGCCGTAGGCCCTTACAAAATTGATAAAAGACACCAAATAAGGTGTCACACGACACAGAGTAAGGTCTCAGGAGTGTGTATAAAATTCTTTGGCATGACGGGCAGTATGTTTATTTGGTCCTTCTTTTAATCGATGAGGAGAATAATGTAACTTAGATGTAATTTGTTCGAAGGGTCCTGAGAATAAGAGATGATACAAAATAGTAAAAACAAAGTGTAATCAGCCAAGTAATCCTAAGTAGTCATCGTCCTAATTATTTGTTTCACGTGATCATCAAAGATTGGTGATACTTACCAATAAAGTGTGAATTCATATGTAATGTAAATACTGTAATAATAGTAACACTTCACATTTGAACAGAGTACACCATCTTAGCACCAGAATTAAACTGGGCTCATTCTTCCATATCAGGTAGTGTTGTATACTATGTTGATAGAGTTTGACAGTAATGATTAAATTCATACTTGGACATACAGTGTACAAATTATATGTTATTATGATAGTAAAATTAATCACCTAGGAAGTACTCCATTTCATAATTTGTGTTAAGACCTTCCTCCACTGCTCTTAATTTGAGGATCCAAGTACATTTACGTCTTCTAAGGTGTAATTCTCTATTCCCTCCTCGTGGGTCTTTGGATATATTCTCAAACCCATAAAATTCAAAGCTTTTGGCTAGGCCCTGGGCCGGGCATTGATTGATGTGTATTGCCACAGGATACCGACTGTCATTTTGTCTCACTGCTCGATAGTGTTCACTCATTCTTATTTTGAGGGATCTGATAGTGCTGCCTACATAGTAATTGCTACACTTGCAAATGATCATGTAAATTACGTAACTGCTGTTACATGTAATGTGAGAGGTGATGGGAAATCGATCACCAATCTGATTATGAAAGGTAGAGATCCCCGTTCTTGCCCATCTACACATTCCACATTGCCCACATTTATAGAATCCATTATTGCGGCTAGTGAGCCAATCTTTGTGGTGTTGTTTACTAGGGTAGCTAGGACATAATGTATTCTTAAGAGTTCTGCCACGACGGAATGTAAGAAGTGGAGTATCTGAAATAAAACTTCTTAGAGTTGTAGCCGCTCGTAATATCGGCCAATGCCTTGTCATACATTTGCGTAGTATTCAGGTGGCTTGTGAATAGTCAGCTACACAACGAATGTTACTATTAAATGTTCTAGATTTTTGTTTGAAAGTGTTACTTCTTGAAATGTTTGAAATCGTATTACGGGCTTGCTTAAGAATACATGGTTTGTATCCTCGTTGCTTAAATCTGTGCTCCGTATCATTGATGCGTTCAAAGAAATCAGTGTCCAAGCTACAGTTGCGTCTAGCTCAGACCATTTCACCAAACGGAATCGCATCAATCTGATGCCTGGGATGTGAGCTTGTTGCATGTAGTATTGCATTGCATGCCGTGCTTTTTCTATAAAGACGGCTTTCGATCTTGTTATTGTGGATGAATAATTCAACATCAAGAAAGGGAATACTCTTATTACTGTGCTCCCAAGTAAAAGCAATGCCGAGGTCATTAGAGTTAAGGTATTCTATAAAAATGTTCAGTTTGGGTATGTCCCCCATCCAGATCATAATACAGTCATCAATGGAGCGACCCCAAAATAATATGTCCATGTTCCATGTGTTCCCTTTCGAACTCCAGATCACGTTATGTTCAAAATAACCCATGAAGAAGTTGGCGTAAGCTGGTGAAAATCTGGATCCCATAGCAACTCCACGTTTCTGACGAAACCATTCTTTTTTAAATAGGAAGAAGTTATTGTTCAAAATAATGTCAATCATCTTTAGCAGCATCATGGTGTGGTTATATAGGCTAGCTGATCTGTTATTAAGAAAATGACGCACAGCCTGTAGTCCTAAGGTATGTCTGATGCTAGTGTAGAGGGAAGTCACATCCAGGGTAACAAGAGTCATCCCTGGTTCCCAATTAATATCAGTGAGGATACTTAGGATGTGTTTGGTGTCTTTAATGTATGAAGGAAGATTTATCAAATAGGTTTGTAAAAAAATATATACATGTTCAGAGATTCTTTCAGTGGGACCACCCATCCCTGACACTATTGGTCTACCTGGGGGACGATGTGGATTTTTGTGAATCTTTAGTAAAGTATACAGGCATAGGTGTCTTGGTCTAAAGACACGTAGGTAAGTGCATTCATCCTCATTAATTAAGTGTTAATCAAAACACTTCCTAAGGAATTTGTTGATTTCATTGGTTAGAGCTGGTATGGGATCTGAAGCAATTTTTTCATAGCAAGTGTCATCTGCTAATTGACCATATATTTCTTGATCATAGTCTTTCGTATTCATAATTACTATATTTCCCCCTTTGTCAGCCTCCTTGATAGTTATATCCTTGTGTGTTTGTAGATGTCTCAAAGCCCTACCTTCTTCAAAATTCAAATTGCTAGAAAAGGAACGGTGCCGTTTTCTATTTTTAATTTCAGAAGCGTTAAAATCCAGCCAAACTAATTGTAAAAGGTGTCAATACAATTGTCACTGGCAAGATTAGGTGTCCACTTGGATTTCGACCTCAGACCACTACCCAATGTCTTCGCAGGAATATCTAGTTCAGTAAGTATCTGTAGGACTGTAGTGGGATTCTGTTCATAGTCTGTAATTGATAAAAGCGTTGCAGTGTCATGTACATCTTGAATTGAGAGAGGATGATAATCTTTATTTATGTCCTGAAGCATGTCCCCAGTTCTAGTCTCAGTCTGAGTGGAAAAATGTTTCTTGATTTTGAGGCGCCTAATAAACTTGTAAAAATCTATTTTTGTTTTTTGAAAGTGACCAACATTATCAGGGCAAAACCCTAGGCCTTTGCTCAAAAGTGAAAAATCGTGTGGTGTTAGTGGTAAATCTGATAAATTCTTGACGCTGATCATATCTTTGGTCACATTTCCCGAGACTACTTGTTTCGTGATCTGGTCTGCATCCCTTTTCTTGTTTCTAAGCTTCCCTCCTCTCCTGCCCCTCCTTGTTTTACAGGTATTTATTTCCATCGGTTTGTCTACCAATGTCCCTGTCTGATCCTCTGAACCTCTGCTAAAAAAGAAGGGGTTCCGTGTTGCAATGTTAAATCTTGTCTTGTTATGTTACTACTAGTAGTTGATTCATTACTACTCACTGAAGTGACACTAAGTGAAGATTGTGAGCCCATCTCCTGCAAGGGAGAGGTGTGACCACCTCCCCTGTGTATTAAGTTTCTAAGGGCTGGGCTGGGTGGGTGCCCTTTGAGCACCACCAGACTGCTTTGAAGGGCACATTTGGTACCCTCCTTGCATAATCCAGTTTTCACCAGTCCAGGAACCCCTGGTTCCTGCTCTGGCACAAAAGCACACAAAGGATGGGGGAGTGACCACCCCCTGTCCAGCTCCTCCCCTAGGGAGGTGCACAGAGCTCTGCCAGGTGGCCACTTGATTCTGCCATCTTGAAAATAAGATGTGCAGTGGTCCCTGGGAGCATCTGACTGGTTAAGCCAGGTAGATGACGTCCCTGACCCGCTCTGATAGGTGGGTCACTTCGGAGAGTGACCAACCCCATTTTAAGGTTACTTAAGGGCTACCCTGAGGGTGGGTCCTCAGTTTCATTCAGCAAGACTCTACATGTAACTTTCTGTAAGACATTTTCTGCTCCTGGACTCTGCGACCCCTGCTGGTCTGATTTGGAACCACAAAAAGCCTTCTTCTGGTGGGAACGCTCCCATTACAACATTGTTTCTTCCAATCCTACAAGAAATCTGCAACATTAAAGGCTGTACATCCTCCAGGGTCACAAGGACTCTGTTTGCACCTGGAAGCACAAAGGAATCTCACTTTGAGTGAAGGAGTCATTCCCCTGCATCCGCCAACTGGATGGTGGCGTCTGCTGTCCTACAAACACTGAAAGGCTCTGCATCACAGGTGGGGGGTCTGTGGCCTCCGCTGGGTTCTGCTTGTCTTCTGACCAACTTGGGAGACTGGGCCCCTGCTCCTGCCACTGGAATGGAACCACTGTGCACTGTGTATGTTGCTCTTGCAAAGGCTTGACTCTTCCTCCAGGGGATCTTCAGAAGCCAAGAAGCCCTGGCCTCCAGCACTCTGCAACTTGAAGATTAATTCCTGTCCTGCAACTTCTGTGACATGGGACTTCTGTTTTGCTGTGCTGTTGAGGCCTCCTTGTGACTTCTTGTGTCCATCACCTGTGACTCTCTTGTGGGGGCTCCAATGACTTCTACTAGCCTTCCCATTTGCTGTTGGCTAGCCTGACTCCCCCTCCAGGGTAGAGTCCTCTGGACGTTGCTAGTCCCCAAAACCTTGCACATACATATTCAGCTCCTCCTTTCATTTGCCAGAGCTTGTTGGTGGCCTCGCTGGTCACTGACCCTCCTCAATCCAGCAACCGCTGAAGGACAGCTTGTAGGTGACTCCTGGGATCTTCTTTAGCTCCTGGGCACCACAGATGGACATCTACCTCCACTGACTTGCAGGAACTTCACCTCTAAGAGGGTGGGCATTGCCATCTGAACCACCTGGGCACCTCCAAAGGTGCTAGACTCTGTCCCCTTCCTTTCAGGCCCTCCACATCTGGAATCCATCCCTGTATTCCACTGGCCTGGGCTAGGGGCCATGACAGCAGCTGCCCAAACTGAGGCTTCAATTGACTTCAGTGAGAGTCCCTTCTCCCCTTTGCATCCAAGTCACCTGGTGTCGGTACTCCTGGCATCTGGGTATCCTTGGGTGGGGGCACTCTCCAACTTCATTCTTGTCTGTTGGTTTCCTTGGGGACCAATGGGTCCTGAAAAACACAAACTCCAACCACTACTTCCCTGTGTTACTCTGTAGGACGAATGTCTAGGTAGCCCCTCTGCATCTGGTTACTGGAAACACTTGGGGGCATATTTATACTCTGTTCACACGGAATTAGTGCCACTTTTTTACTTTAATTCGGTGCAAAACTAGCTCGATATTTATACTTTGGCGTTAGACCTGTCTAGCACCACATTTGTGGAGTTAAAGTCATTTTTGGGACATGGAAACCTACCTTGCCTAAATGAGATGCAAGGTATGTGTTCCCGTGCAAAAAATGACTCTATGGCCTTAACGCCACATTTAAACTCCCGTGGAAAAATGGTGCACTGGAGGGAGGAGGGGTAATAAAATAAGGCAAAGCTTGCTTTGACCCATTTTTTAACATCTGGGTCAGGGCAGGCATTCGGAGACCCGTGGGCCTATTTCCATGGTGGAACACCATGGAATAAGCCCACAGGTGCCCTCCCCAGTCCCCAGGGACACCCTCACCCACACCAGAGAGACAGAGGAGGATGGTGGACCCCATCCCAGGTAAGTACAGGCAAGTTTTTTTTTTTTTAAGTGCCATAGGGGGCCGTGAAATGGGTCCCCATACATGGCATAAGGTGCAATGGCCTTGTCCAGGGGACCCTTTGGGGTGGGTGGGCATGACTCCTGTCTTCTCTAAGACAGGAATCATGTGGTATGGATGGTTTTGCATCAGAAAATGACTCTAGGCAAGTTAGAGTCATTTTTTTTACTCTAACCTACCTAACATAATTTTTTGGTGCAAAACCCCCTTCTTCCATACCGCCAGCCCCACCCGACTAACGTCATTTATTTTGACACTAGCCTACCCTTTGCACCGGCTTGCACCATTCCATAAATATGGTGCCCGGCTGGTGCACAGAAATGGTGCAAGCCGGTGCTAAACGTTTTGGTGCAAAACTGGGTTAGTGCAGTTTTGCACCAAAAAGTATAAATCAGGGCCTTGCTGTATTTATCTCTGGTGTTTTCTTCCTTCCCCATCTCCTAGCTAACTACCATACTCACCTTGGTTGGGATCACTATTTCACATTCCACTTACTCAGTATATGGTTTGCCCCTATGGTCCTGTATATTTTATGCTATTTATGCTGGTTATTTTTGTGTATATATTGTGTGTACATATCTCCAAAGAGAGATATACCAATGCTAGTCTAATAGTAGTGCTGTAATAAAGAATCCTTTATTTCTGCAACACTTGTGTGGTTCTGTCTTGTGAGTAAGTTACTTTATAAATACTGTGGTAGTGCAAGTGCTTTACATTCCTCCTGGAAAAGCTCCCGCTGCTCTCCTAAGCTACCCAAAGAGAGAGCTTTTTGCTATCTGGACACCTATTCACTCTCACTACGTGTTTCTTGGACTCAGTATAGGGTGCCACACCAATGGTGTTCACCATAAACTGAGCAAGCCTCCTACACTGACACATTGAGGAAAGTGACTACCATTCTGCAGCACACATAGAAGAGGAAAAGGCCTCCATGGATTGTTTTTGTGCAGTAAGTTTTCCCTTCCTCCACAAAAATAATCATGCCAACAATGCAGACACCCTTGCACTATGGTGCCAGTCCTCAAATTGTGCACTGACTGAAAGGACAGGAATGCACCGTATCTCGTAAATACGGTGCATCCCTGTCCTTTCAAATCGGCATAGGGAATGCAGCAGAAAGACTTGTGTTGCGGCCCTACACCAATCCATTGTAAATGTGTCCCACTGTATTTCCCATGCTGATGTCTGTAGCTGACACTTGGTAAGATTTAAAAGCCATATAGGAAAATGTGTCTGAAGCAGAGCAGAATAGCAGGATTAGAGCAGGATGTGGAATAGATGTAAATTATATTTGGATTTTGTGAACGTAACAGATGATATGGTACTTGATTACTGCAAAGGATTGGCTGATGTAGTGTGTTCTGTATCTTGACAGGTTGAAGCTGTCACTGTAAATCTGCATCAAGAGCAGTGCCATGGCCTCAGTCCTGGTGACTGGGTACTTATCAAGAATCATCTGAGAAAGTCCTGTCTGGAGACACGGTGGAAAGGCTTCTACCAAGTAATCATAATCATGAATAGAGCTGTCAATGTGCCTGAGTGCCAAATTGGGTGCTTGCTTCACATACCCAGAGAACAAGAGATCCTTATCAAGTAATACTTTTCTGTAAGCCAGAACTGAAAACATTGGTGATGGTACCACTGCAAGTTGTACAACCTACTCAAGTTTGTGGTCAAAGCCAGCAAAGAGAAAGGGGTGAAGATCTGAAGAAAAGTGAAGAAATCCAAATATCGGATATCTCACAAAGTGGTGTTGGAGCTTTTGGCATAGAAAGCAGGGAAGCAAGAGCTCAAGCTGAGGTGACAGTTGAAACACCTTCAGGACAACAACAAGATCCAGGAGAAGGAACATGTCCTGAATCAATCAGTGCTAAATGGCCAAAGACCTACAATTGGAAGAAGTTGAAAATTAGGCCCATATTTATACTTTTTGACGCTAAACTGCGCTAACGCAGTTTAGCGTCAAAAAGTTTTGCGCCGTCTAACGCCATTCTGAAGCGCCATGCGGGCGCCGTATTTATGGAATGGCGTTAGACGGCGCAATCAGACCGGCGCTGCCTGGTTTGCGTGGGAAAAAACCACGTAGACCAGACAGAGCCGGCGTAGGGGGAAAATGGCGTATGGGCGTCTTAAAATGGGGCAAGTCAGGTTACGTCGAAAAAATCGTCTTAACCCGACTTGCGCCATTTATTTTCGACGCCCATCCCCCATCAACATGACTCCTATCATTGTAAAGATAGGAGTCATGCCCCCTTGCCCAATGGCCATGCCCAGGGGACTTCTGTCCCCTGGGCATGGTCATTGGGCATAGTGGCATGTAGGGGGGCACAAATAAGGCCCCCCTATGCCACCAAAAAAATATATTAAAAAAAAAAAATTATACTTACCTGAACTTACCTGAATGTCCCTGGGGTGGGTCCCTCCATCCTTGGGGGTCCTCCTGGGGTGGGCAAGGGTGGCAGGGGGGGTCCCTGGGGGCATGGGAGGGCACCTGTGGGCTCATTTTGAGCCCACAGGCCCCTTAACGCCTGCCCTGAGCAGGCGTTAAAAAGTGGCGCAAATGCGCCGTTTTTTGCCACGCCAACTCCCGGGCGTCTCTTTTGCCCGGGAGTATAAATACCACGTAAAGTCCTGGGAGTCATTTTTTAGACGGGAACGCCTCCCTTGCATATCATTAACGCAAGGAAGGGGTTCACGCTAAAAAATGACGCACATTCCGGGAACTTTGGCGCTATTCGCCTCTAACGCCATAGTATAAATATGGCGTTAGTTGGCGTTAGTTTTGCGTCGAAATTGCGTCAAAAAAAACGACGCAATTTCGGCGCAAACGGAGTATAAATATGGCCCTTAGTGTGTCAGATGGGTCCATACCACTGACAATTGATGAATAGACAGAATTAAGTGGTATAAGTGGCACAGGAGAAAGCCAACAAATGCTCAGACGAAGCAAGAGCTAGAGTACCTTGATGAAGAAATTCAGCACCTGAATGGACATACTAAGTGAGCCAAGTGCTAAACATTCCAGGTTCAGATCTGGTTGACTGAAGTAAAGAATTGCCTGAACCACTTTGAGACTTTAGTTGAGATAGAAGGTTAAGTTGGGAGTTAGGATAGTGTTGAAAAACGTGCCACATGAACTGTGCTAATAGATCAAAAATAGAGACTGAACACTTTGTTAAACAAAAACAAGAAGAGTACCTAGGCCCGAGATAGCAGAAGAAGAGCAGGGGTAACATTTTAGAAGAACATGGGTAGTGTTAAGGAAGATTGTGTGAAGATTGCTATAAATAACGTTGCAAGAAGCTAACCAGATATTAAGTAAAGAAGATAATCAAGAATTGTGGCATACTAAAATAAAGACACAAACAGTGGTGTTACACACATTGCTTTGCAAGATCATACTTTTGATAAACATGTGTGCGCTAACCAGAAATATGCATGAGAATATTTTAGGGACTTGAGGTAACAGAAGAGATATTTCTTCATCAATAGTGGTGTAGATTTGGTTTATTATAAGATAAGCAGAACATCTAGAAGCCTCACCCTGTCAGCAGGACGTCCAAACTCAACTGCCTAAGAAAGAATCTTCCTTGACCCTCTGCATTCTCTATTCCAAGAGCTGTCTTACTCACAAGCATGAGAGGCTCCCATAGTAACAGAACATCTCTTAATAATAAATAATAACATAAGTAAAAGGATATTACCACATCACCTCCCTTCCATTCCAAACATCAAAACAAGTAAATCAAATTACAACAAATTCTCAGCTTCATAACTTATACCAACTTTTATGTTGACATGAACAAATCATAGATAGTCTTGTAGCCTCGTTGGCTTCTTAATCAGTCTTTTAGATCTCGAACACAACTTCATAGTTGAACCAGAATCAACACAGGAACCCTTCCTAACCACATCACCATCAAGTGTAGCGGGTTCTCTTGTTTCTCCTGATTCACCAATACCACATTTCGCCACTCTATGTAAGTTCCATATCTTATGATCATTTGTTTTCACTGTGTTTTTGAAGAAGTTTAGCACTTCAAATGGTCCTATAAATTTAGTAGGTCCTTTCTCATGTCTAGGAGATTTTATCTGCACCCAATCACCAATTTTTATTCTTGTTTCTTTCACACTTTTGCGTACATCATACCATTCTTTCCTCTGAACTTTCTTACTTTGTTCCTTGTTTCGACACCCATCCACATCACTGATAGAAGGGTCAATGGTCAACCATTTTCCTTGTACCCACCCAGGAGCCACTTCATGGCATGGCAATCTTCACTTAAACAGATGAAAGGGTGCCACTCTTGTGAAAGAGTGCGGGGTTAATCGATATTCACGCACCTTTCTTTTAATTTTATTTTCCCACACAACTCCTTGTGCTTGCGCCAGTTGTATACTCTCTTTAAGCACTTTAATGAAACATTCCACTACACCATTCGACTCAGGATGATACAAGGCTGCCTTTTTGTGTTTAATACCTCTATCCTTCAAAAAGGATTCCATAACCTTTGATGTGAATTGGACCCCATTGTCAGTAAGAATTGAAGAAGGAAATCCTTCCCTCTCAAAAAGTTCTTTAAGAAAAGCAATCACGTCTCCAGAGTCCACAGAACTCACAATCTTTATCTTAGGCCACTTGGAATACATATCAATAGATACCAAAACATAACGATCTCCTGATCCTAATCTCACCGGACCGAGAATATCTAATGCCACATCCATCCATGGTCCTGAGGCGTCCTCTGGAATCACCAAGGGTTGAACCCTGCACTTTAAAACTTTATCTGATTGAGCACACATTTGACAATCTCTCACCTCCCTCTCTACCATGGTATCCATGGCAGCCCACCAATAGGTAGCCCTTAATCGTTCTTTGGTTTTGGAAATACCCAAATGACTAGCATGAGCATGTGCCACCAATTTCTTCCTCAAAGAATGGGGAGGAATTAACTTACTACCTCTTACCAGGAGATAGTCAATGACCGCCAATTCATCTCTCACCTCCCAGAATGGTACCAGAAGCTCTTCACAACTTTTCTTTACACCCCATCCACACATAGGCCCTCATTCTGACCCTGGCGGTCGGCGGAGAGACGGCGGTCGGACCGCGAACAGACCGGCGGTATTAAAAATGGCATTCTGACCGCGGCGGTCCCCGCCGCGACCGACCGCCACTTCTCCACTCCGACCGCCACGGCGGTCATGACCGCGGGGCTGGAGTTTGCGCACTCCGGCCCGGCGGTCGTCCCAAAACCGCCAAGGGTATTATGACCCTGCCTACCGCCGCGGTTTCTTGCGGGCGGAACCGCCGTGCGAACCATGGCGGTAAGCACTATCGGGGCCAGGGAATTCCTTCCCTGGCACTGATAGGGGTCTCCCCCACCCCCCACTACCCACCCGAGTCCTCCCCCCACACCCTCCACCCCCCTGCCACCCCCCAGAGGTGGTACGAACCCCCTCCCCACCCCTACCCCGACATGCACATACATGCACCCCGACATGCACACACCCCCAACATGCACATATACACACCCCCTACACACACATACACAACGGGGACACATACCCGCACACATACATGCAGACATGCGCACCTGCCGAACAGCACACATTACCCATAGACACAGCAGCACCCCCCACCCGCATACACGCACTCACACACCCCCTCTACACACTCACACGCACACCTCCATGCACGCCCACATCACACAACACCCCCCCACCCCCTCCCCTCACGGACGGTCAACTTACCTTGTGCGTTGGTCCTCCGGGAGGCGACGGGAGCCATGGGGAGGTGACCGCCAACAGAAGACCGCCAACAGAAGACCGCCACACAGAAATGTGGGTCGTAATTCTGTGGGCGGTGTTCTGCTGGCGTGGCGGTGGAGGTTGACCAGTCTCCACTTTCCCGCCGACCGCCAGTGTGGCTGCTGGCGGTTTTCCGGCGGAACGCTCCCAGCGGTCAGAATGCGCACAGCGGCATACCGCCGCGGTCGGCGGTCTTCACCGCGGCGGTAACTCGGCGGTCTTGCGAAAAGACCGCCAAGGTCAGAATGAGGGCCATAGTCTTATCTATTACCTTCCGAAGAGTGTCATCTTTCAACAACTCTTCTCTCCATTCCGATTTCTGAATAATAGCGCTCGTTATGAGACAAACTTTAACATCCTAATCAAAATCATCACCTGCAAAATAATCACCATCAGCATCATCATTCTCAATTCCTACTCCCTTGGAAGAATACACCTCACAAAGTCTAGAAAGACAGTCAGCTTGCACATTCAACACTCCTGGTATATAAGATATAGTATACTCAAATTCCTGGTAGTCTACAACCCACTTACGAATTCTGTGAGAAACCAAGTCAATTCCCTTGTTCTTGAACACTTCTTTCAATGGTTTGTGTTCTGTGATGATTTCAAAGTTACGACCCCATAAGAACTTTCTCAATTTCCTAACTGCCCAGTAAACACTTAACACCGCTTTTTCAATCACAGAATAATTGTATTCTTCTCCCTTCAAGCTTCTTGACAAAAATAGAATAGTCCTATTCACCCCTTTGGCTCTCTGCATGAGAACTGCACCAATACCCTTGGAACTGGCATCACACATCAACATAATGTCATCTTTGGCATCATAACTGCTCAGGTGAGCTGCATCTCGTAGACTACACTTTACATCATGAAATTCATTTGTACACTGATCACACCATAAACATTCAACACCTTTCTTCAAAAGACCTCTCATGCACCTTGTTCTCTCTGCGAATTTTGGTTCAAATTTGTTATAAAATTCTGCCATACCAAGAAATTTTACCAGCTCCTCCTTGCTTCCGGAACCGGCATATTGGTGATTGTGCCCACTAAAGCTGTTTTAGGACGAATCCCTCTTTCTGAGATTTCATGACCCAAGTATTCAATAGTCGAAGTATTCAATGTGCATTTCCCAGATTTTAGAGTTGAGACCTGAGTCTCTTAGTCTGTGTAAAACCTTTTTTAACTTCTCATTATGTTCAGTCAAGTCAGCTCCATATATTAAAATATCATCTTGGTAAATTTTAATACCTTCCACCCCTCCCAAGACTTTTTTAAGTGCTCTTTAAAAAACGCATGCCGCTGAGATTAGACCAAAAGGCATCCTGAGAAATTTGAGGGTGCCAAAAGGAGTTATAAAGATTGTGAGATCCTGGGATGATGGGTGCAATTTTATCTGATGATGCGCTGACGAAAGATCAAGTGTTGAGAAATGCTTGGCACCATTAAGAGAACACAACATTTCATTAATGTTGGGCAGGGGAATATGATCTACTACCACAGCTTTATTCAACTCTCTGAGGTCCACACATAGTCTTGCCTCTCCATTAGCTTTATTTGCGATAACTACTGGGGCCACCCACTCTGATGCTTCAACCTCTTCAATTATTCCTCTAGCAAGTAATTTCTCAATCTCCTCCTTCATTTTTTGTTTGACAGTTAAAGGGATAGTTCTTAACTTAGCAACTTTGGGTTGAACCCCAGGCTTTAATCTAATCTCAAGTAGGTAATCTTTTAGACAACCTAATTTCTTAGTGAAAACTTCGGGGAATTTGCTTATCCATCTTTTCCCTGATTCCTCTACCTGATTAACAGAAGTAATATCTTTCAGGATTACTGATGGAACTTCATTTGGATCCAGATAGACACGCAAATCACGTTGATGAAACCAGCTGATTAAGGAATCACCTTTAAAGGACACATACACTTTCGCCGGAATAATACGTTCCTTAAACTCAATAGTACCCCAAAAATACCCAAGTAATTTGATTTGTTCCCCACCATATCCCTTGGGTCTGATATCAGGCTTCAACAACTTGAGTTTACCTTTTAAGTGCTGGTCATAAAAACATTTTGGAATAAGTGTTATTTTCGCTCCAGAGTCAAACAAACTTTTAACAGACTCACCATTCACTAAAATCGTTTCTATGGGACCTCTCAAACATCCACTCCTGTTTAGTAAAATATCAATTTCGTTTACAAAATCCACTTCATCATTTATATCTTCACACTCCACCTCTCTCACTTTCTTAATATTCATTTTTGTCCTGCAACATTTCGCTAATTGTCCTTTCCTACCAGAGTTTTTGCAAATTACCTTCCAACCTGGACACTCCTTATTATTAGCCATGTGTCCCACATTGCCACACCTGAAACACTTTCCTGGAAAAGATTTAGGGGGTCATTACGACCTTGGCGGGCGGCATCAGCTGCCCGCCAAGATCTGACCGCCATGCGGCCGCCAATGCGCCCGCACCCCCGCCGCAGCCATTTGGAGATCCCCGCTGGGCCAGCGGGCGGAAACCTGGTTTCCGCCCGCTGGCCCAGCGGGGATCACGGCCACAACATAGGAGCCGGCTCCAAATGGAGCCGGCGGTGTTGCGGCCGTGCGACGGGTGCAGTTGCACCCGTTGCGCTTTTCACTGTCTGCACAGCAGACAGTGAAAAGCCGCATGGGGCCCTCTCAGGGGGCCCCTGCACTGCCCATGGCAGCGGCATGGGCAGTGCAGGAGCCCCCAGGGGCCCCACGACTCCCCGTAACACCAGCCTTTACCTGGCGGTTCAGACCGCCAGAAAAAGGCTTGCGGTCGGGGACTCGTAATCCCCTGAGCAGCGCTGCAAGCAGCGCTGCCCTGGCGGATTACATCCTTGTGGCGGTAAACCGCCGGCCCCGGCGGTGCGACCGCGGCGCCACCGCCACGGTCAAAATACGCCGGGAGGCACCGCCAGCCTGTTGGCGGTGCTCCCGTTGTTTTGGCCCTGCGGTTATAATACCGCCAGGGTCATAATGTCCGCCATAATCCCTTTAGCCTCATTCTTCCCTTTGGAATATTTGACATCTGTATTAAAATTTTGTACTGTTTTGAGAGAAACTCCTTCCTCTACATCATGGTCAGCTGTTACCATTTTATGGTTCTTTAAAACCTCAACACAATTCTTACAGTACTCACACGTTTTTGCAACAGTAAGTACTTCATCCAACAATGGATTGTCCTTTTGCCACATGTTCTCTCTAGCCTTTTCTAATGAGCATCCCAACATGAATTGGTCTCTTGAGCGTTCTTCATATGAAACTCCAAAAGCACAGGTAGCGGCAACACCTCGTAATGCAGTGATGCATTGTTCTATTATTTCACCTTGTCTCTGCATTCTTTTCCCAAATTGATAGCACTCCAAAATTGTGGAAACTTTAGGCAAATAATACAAATCCAGTTTTTTTATACATATTTCGTATTCATTGAGGCCGGCAGTGTCATTGGCTGACAAATCAGGTACATTTTCAAATATTTCTTGCCCTTCAGTATCCAGACAGTGCATTAGTAAAGACGTCTTACTCTCCGCACTGAGAGAGGTACCACAGACCTTAGCATAATTAGTAATCACCTTTTTCCAGTTTTGCCATTTGATAGGAGGTTCACCAGGAGAAACTAAGAAAAATGGAGCCGCCGGCACATTCTGCATGTTGAAATAGTGCAGTTGAATATTACCCAAGATAATTCACTCTAAATAAATTAAAATACACCAAAACACATCTAATACTCAACAATAAGTGGGAGAACCTAATAGGTTTCAGTATGCTATATATGTATATATATATATATATATATATATATATATATATATATATATATATATATATATATTTTTTTTTTTTCTTCTTTTTATTTATTTACTTAACCGTGGTGCATTCAAGACAAGTAAAAATTCCAGTTTATAATTCATGAGTGTTGATGCGCTCAAAGGTGTGCACATCACCGTGGTGCACTGACGTCGAAGATCAAAGGTATACTCAAAGTTGTGCACATCACCGTAGTGCACTCAAAGGTGTGCACATCACTGTGGTGCACTAACGTCGAAGATCAAAGATATACTCAAAGGTGTGCACATCACCGTGGTGCACTGACGTGAAAGATCAAAGGTGTGCACATCACCGTGGTGTACATATATTTTTAGAATAAAATTTTAGTGCAGCTGTGTAAAGACGGCTTTTCCTCTAGACACGATAGCGTCTTTCTGCTGTCATGGACACTTGCTAAAAGATGCGTCCCCTTCTCCGCAGGCAAAGTTCTATGGACGGATTTGCATGCGCAGCTTGGGTCCTTTGTTACTATGGAAATGCGTAAAGACACGACTAGGCATGCGTGAGGCTTAGCGTCTTATGTCACTAGGGAAACGTGCATAGACGCGATTGCGCATACGTGATTCAGCAACGTGCCGTGCCGTCACCATAGAGATGCAGAGAACGCTCTTCACGTTCTCCGCATCCCGTGCCGTAGCAGCTGAGCCAAAATTAAATATGACGCACGTGCTTGGTTTCGCCTGCCGCTTGAACTCGGAAAATCTTTTCCGGTTTCTGGTCTCCCAACGCACAAATAAACTAAGTCTCGAGGAAAACATCAGTGAGAGACTTGCCTGATCCAGAGCAGACTTGCCTGATGTCCACCGCCTTTAACGTTGAACGAAATCTTGTGTAAAACACAGCAACCAGTTGAGGCTTCCGTTTCCTAAGACCCTCATCACCAAAATGAGTAACAGAAGAGATATTTCTTCATCAATAGTGGTGTAGATTTGGTTTATTATAAGATAAGCAGAACATCTAGAAACCTCATCCTGTCAGCAAGACGTCCAAACTCAACTGCCCAAGAAAGAATCTTTCTTGGCCCTTTGCATTCTACGTTCCAAGAACTGTCTTGCTCACAAGCATGAGTGGCTCCCATAGTAACAGAACATCTCTTAGTAATAAATGATAACATAATTAAAAGGATATTACCACAGGACTGTACTTTTATTAATAGTCTTATTAGCAGTTGCATATTATTAGTGATACATTTTGCACCAGAGGCAGACACATCTGTATTGACATTTGCTAACACAACATCTAGACCAGACATTAATGAAGATGAGTTAAAGGCTTCTTTTGGAGGTTACCTGAAAGAAGATTATTTGAAAAATGTTTATTCCAGACTAGTGCAAGAATAAGCGCGAGCTATTTATGCAAAAGACTGTTATGTATGTGCACACCTGCCTTCATCAGCTGATGAACAACTAGCATACCATCACATTCCTCTTTGCATAGCTGTATCATGAAGAATTTTGCTTCATTTTGTATATCGGCAGAGACATTTTGAATACTCTTTTCCTAACTTTGACATGATTCATTCAAAAGTTCCACTAATAGAGAGTATGAATTGACACTCACAAGGACAAGAAATGGAAACAGATTGGCATTACGTTAGACCTTTTCTTCCCATAAAACTGTTAAAACTAATGAAAATAACCTAATTTGCTCAATGAACCCATGAGAAAAGGATTTTATTCTAACGCTTGAACAGAGAAACGCACAGTGTGCACAAAATGCATATAAGAAGGAAGATATGCTGAAGAATGTATGGAGAAGGGAAGATGAGTTTAGAAAGAAAATGTCTGTTCTAGGATTAAAATTAGACAAGAGACACATGGGAAAAGTGTGTGCATTTAAAAGAAAAATTAATGGGAAAAAGACACAAGTATGGAATAATAATTGTGAGTATGTTTTTGAATTATCAGGGGGAACATGGCAAATTTTACAGGAAGGTGACCCAACTATAGCTGGAGTGTATTTCATATGTGGAGAGAATGCTTATTTCCAACTACCCCCTGACTGAGAGGGAATTTGCTACAATAGTTGCTTTTTCCAAAAATGTCTCATGTAAAGAGTCTAGACGCAATAACAATGACACCTCACATAGATATTCATACAGTGTGAATGAAGGAACACAATTATTAGGAGACATTTTTGAAGCTAGTATACCAGTTGTAAGAAGAGTATTAAATGATGAAACGATTGGAAAGGTTTTAACAGTGGTAGGCAGGTTAGCAACCAGTACGCCTGGAGCTTCATTAGTTGAAAATACATAATTGCTAGTGATTAGATCAAAGGTTCTCCAAAAGAGTTACGCTTTAGACATTTTGCTTGCAGAAAAGGGCAGAGTCTGCAAGGAACATTTGTGACTTAAACCTTGAGTTAGAACCCTTAGAAACCTGTTAGCATAGAACAATTTTTACTAAAGGAGTTTCTGCGATAGGCAACTGGATAAAAGAGGCAGGAGGAGGAATCTTCAAAGCCATTTTGGTTCCTATGCTAATACTGTAGTAGTTGTCTGTTTTCTCTCTACATTAACAGTTTATAAAGCTATAAAGGTGTTGTTGATAAAGAAGAAAAATAGAGAAATTAATAAAAGGATGAAGAAAGATTTAGAATTGAGTGAGGGAATTAACAAATAATATAACAGACTAAAAGAAAGAGAGAATTTGAAGAGAAAAAGAGAGATTCAGAGGAGGTGGAGAGTGAACTTTGAGTGCATTTGTGAAATACATTTTTGTGATGGTTCAGAAATATCAAATGAGGGAGTTTTTAGAGTGTCTTTATAAGAATAAAAATATTACATTAATAACCTGCATGAGTAGGGGTTTTAGGCCTTAAATAAACATTGCATTTAAACATGACTTTGCATTTGAAGCTTGCATAGCGACATGCAATTAGTGGAACTGCTGACAAGGACAAATTCTTATTTTCTTTCTTCTTTTTACTTTGTTGAAGTTCTTACCTGTGTCATGGTCACAAGTATAACATTTCATGACACACATACTTTATAGTAGCAATAAAAGCAATAGAGAGAGGGTTAAAAACCTGGGGGCAGATTTATGAAAAGTGGCACTGCATCTAGGGCAGCGCCACTTTGCTTGTGCCCCTTAGCACCCCCCTAATGCCACCATGTGGGCTCCGTATTTAAAATATGGCGCACCATGGTGGTAGCCAGGGGTACTAGCAGTCATAATATTCATGCTGGTCCGGCGCTTTGCAGCATTAGCGTAAAAAATGATGACGCTAATCCTGCAAAGCACCCAAAGGCCCATTGAAAACAATGGGACCCTTCCTTTAAGCAGGCGTTAGAAATGCTGATAAAAATTATGCAAAGAAATCTCTTAGATTTTTTGTGCCATTTTTCACCCCCCCAGTGCCAGAACACCCCTTTTGCATACATTATGCCTGGTGCCGGCATAGTGTGGCCCAAGCGGTTACAAAGTGGCCCAATGCAAGCATTGTGCCACTTTGTAAGTATGGCACAGCTTTTTTGGCCTTCCAACGCCACCTTAGTATAAAAAATTATGCTAATATAGCGTTGGAATGGCGCTGGCCCTTTTAAATCTGGGCCCTAGCTTCTTAACCATTTGACCTCTGAAAATAATTACTGCAATATTAGATTCATCTTAAAACTACTTTGTTATGAACCGGTATTGATAGAACATTGTATGAAAACAGGTGTAAGATGATCTTAAAATGTATTGTTTTTACTTTGACTGTTTTTTTGCCTGATAGACTACAAAAGGTGGGAATAAAGTGGTATGCTTCATACTTGTTTCAGAAAAGTGTTAGATGTATTGTGTGTTTGGAAGGTTGTGTCTCAAAACTTGCAAAATCGACAGAAGCTGTCCTGTTTACATGAAGACATCAATCAATCAATCAATCACTGCATTTGTAAAGCACGCTACATACCCGCGAGGGTCTCAAGGTGCTGGGGAGGGGGGGGTGCTACTGGTCGAAGAGCAAGGTCTTGAGGAGTCTTCTGAAGGCCAGCAGGTCCTGGGTCTGTCGTAGGGTGATGGGGAGAGTGTTCCAGGTCTTGGCGGCGAGGTAGGAGAAGGATCTGCCGCCGGCTGTGGTTTTTCGGATGCGGGGGTCGGTTGTTGAGGTAGGTGGGTCCGGTGTTGTGCAGTGCTTTGTGTGCGTGGATCAGGAGCTTGAAGGTGATCCTTTTGTTGACGGGGAGCCAGTGCAGGCCTCTCAGGTGGAGTGTGATGTGGCTGCGGCGGGGGACATCAAGGATGAGTCGGGCCGAGGCGTTCTGGATGCGTTGGAGTCGTCTCAGGAGCTTGTTTGTAATTCCTGAGTAGAGGGCGTTCCCGTAGTCGAGTCTGTTGGTGATGAGGGCCTGGGTAACGGTTTTTCTCGTGTCGAGGGGGATCCATTTGAAGATCCTGCGGAGCATACGGAGGGTGTTGAAGCAGGACGCAGAGATGGCGTTGACTTGCCTGGTCATGGAGAGAGTGGAGTCGAGGATGACCCCCAGGTTGCGTGCCTGGTCCGTGGGTTCCGGGGCTGTGCCTAGTGACGTGGGCCACCAAGAGTCGTCCCAGGCTGATGGGGTGGGTCCGAGAATGAGGACCTCCATCTTGTCTGAGTTCAGCTTCAGTCTGCTGTCCTTCATCCAGTCCGCTACGGCCTTCATTCCTCGGTGGAGGTTAGCTTTGGCGGTGTGGGGATCTTCAGTGAGGGATATGATCAGCTGGGTGTCGTCGGCGTAGGAGATGATGTTAAGGTTGTGTTGTCGTGCGACGTGGGCGAAGGGGGCCATGTAGATATTGAACAGTGTCGGGCTGAGGGAGGATCCCTGTGGGACGCCGCAGATGATCTCAGTGGTTTTAGAGTGGAAGGGTGGGAGGCGGACGCTCTGGGTTCTGCCGGAGAGGAAGGATGTGGTCCAGGCCAGGGCCTTCTTTTGGATACCGGCTTCATGGAGGCGTGCTGATAGGGTGCGGTGGCAGACCGTGTCAAAGGCTGCCATAGGTCCAGGAGGATGAGGGTGGCTGTTTCTCCTTTGTCCATCAGGGTCCGGATGTCGTCAGTTGCGGCGATGAGGGCGGTCTCGGTGCTTTGGTTACTGCGAAAACCGGATTGGGAAGGGTCCAGGATGTTGTTGACTTCGAGGTAGCGGGTCAGCTATTTGTTGACAATCTTCTCGTTCACTTTTGGCGGGAAAGGGAGATGGGCCGGAGGTTCTTGAGGTCCTTGGGGTCCACCTTGGGCTTCTTCAAAAGGGCGTTGATCTCAGCGTGCTTCCAGCTTTCTGGGAAGGTTGCGTCTCGAAGGAACAATTGATTGTTTTCCTTAGGTGGGGCGCGACGGCTGTGCTGGCTTTGTTGAAGACGTGGTGTGGCCAGGGGTCCAATGGGGATCCGGAGTGGATGGAGTTCATGGTTTTGATGGTGTCTTCGTCGCTGACGCTGGACCAGACGGTCAGGCGACTGGTGCGAGTGGTAGTCGCAGGGGTGGTGGACTCGGTGGTGGGTGCGGGGGGGTCGGTGTTGAAGCTGTCGTGGATGTCGGTGATCTTGCGGTGGTAGAAGGTGGCCAGGGAGTCGCACAGGTCTTGAGATGGCGGGATGTCATTGGTGATGGAGCTGGGGTTGGAGAGTTCTTTCACGATGCTGAAGAGCTCTTTGGTGTTGTGTGCGTTGTTGTCTAGGCAGTCCTTGAAGGCGGTCTTCTTGGCGGTCCTGATGAGTTGGTGATGTCTGCGGATGGCGCTCTTGAGGGCTGTGTGGTTGTCTGGTGTTCGGTCGTGGAGCCATTTCTTCTCCAGCTTCCGACAGGTGTGCTTGGAGATCCGGAGGTCCTCGGTGAACCAGGCGGCTTTCTTGTTGGTGTGGTGGGTTGTAAAGGTCTTGAGAGGGGCGAGGGTGTTGGCGCAGTCATTGATCCACTGTGTGAGGTTGGTCTGCTCCTGATTGGTTGGAACCAGACCTTATCTATGCAGGACTTGTGACTTGTTATATTGTTGAATTGTGTATAACAATATGTCATCAGACTAAGATAAAGGCTAGACCCTTGACTCACTCGGCTTGGCTCAGCTCAGTTCTTCTGAGAGAGCACTTTGAATCTGACACATTCTGTCTTATTCTCTATGATGATGTGTCTTGGATTCATTATGAGACCTACTTTAATCCTGCTTGAACTTAATCCTGCGAGATTCTACCAAAATTCTCAGTCTCCTTTTTATGAGAAGCTCTATTAGAGAATGATATGTTTTCACATCTGCGACAGGAGCTCTTAATGGGTTCTACTGATGTTCTTTATCTACTCTGAAATCAGATTAAAATATGGAATAGATTTTTTGAGATCCACTATATGCTTTGTTCTGTAATTTCATTGAGAATAAATTATTTGCTAATAAAGAAATTGATGAACTAACGATTCATAAAAATCTTGAAATAGAATCCAAACTCTCATTACCGACTACCATTGAGTTGAATTGAATGTTCTTAATGTGTGAACGAGCAGTTTTTATTCCCTCTATACCTGCCTCAAATGTCCCCCCTGGTGGGCTCAGTTGAGGTGTGGGAATTTCATATTTCTGAAGGTTCCCAATAGTGCTCAGGGCAGTGTTAAAACCATCATTCGACACACGGAAGCCAACAAGATGGAAATGAAACATAGAAAAGCAGAAAGAGAAGTACAAGTGAAATTGGCTTCTTTCGAAAAATAAGGTAACTTTGGCCTTAAAGGCTGGGTTGTCTCATGTACAGAGCTTATAGATGTTGCATTTCATAGTGGCAGCAAGTGGGGGGGGGGTGATTGAGCACCATGAGTGGGGAAGAAAACCCCCACTTTTCAAAAGAGGTTGCAATGAGTTATTGTATTGTATTCTATTGTAATAGTTGCCAACAGCAGAAAACCATGATTAGAAACATTTTGAACAAGTTTGAGCCATGTGCCAGGTGGAAGAGGCACATTGTTGGACAATGAGTTTGAGGAGGGTACTTGGACCAGGAATGGGTGTCTTTGTGAGTCAAGACACAACGCAGCACACACAAGATCCAGGCCTATAAGTGGTTGTGTTAATGTGGATTGCACAGCTCAAAAGAAGTCCTGGGAAACATTTATGGATGCATCTTTTGAAGCAGAAAATGGCTGTATGGAAGGCAGTAATATGAAACCTAAGACCCACTTTGTTCAAAGAACTCAATACACAGAGTTTAAACATTCAGGTGTTTGAGGGTTCCCTTCGATTCTGTGTTGCTAATGGATCATCTATGTATGATAAAATTCCCTTGCTTTGAAATAGCTACTAATGCAGTTTTCAGGTTCTCTAATAAACTGGGTTCCAATTTTCTTAAATAGATGATTTCTATTTATAAAAGTAAATGTGGCTGACGTAGTCATATAAAGGCTAGCACAGTTTACAATTGCTTGAGAATGCCTTCCTGCAAAGACTTCTATCTGCTCTCAAAACCACTTCAAACTTCTTCTGTCACATTGAGTTAGGGTTTAAGTACTTGCAGTCTCCTATAAAGTTACAACCACTTGTCTTTTGGTTGTCTATATGGTCAAAACAAGAAACTGAAGTCAGTTGTATGAGCATAGCGAATTGTGTGGTCCTGGAGCATGATTTTCAAATCCACTGATTCAAATATATAAAGGAAGGGTTCAAGTTAATAGGGAACTCCCATATTTTTTGATCACTGAGATAATGCTTGTTAAAAAGCATGTTGAAAAACTGTTTCTAGAGACTAAAAGTAGAGAATGTGGTCTTCAGTTTACCCCTACTATAATTTCATCAACAAACATGATTAAGCCACATTTGGTTGTTATGATGAATTTGCATCACAGATGTCTTCTTAATAGATTTAGGCTGAAGGTAGTGTATGTCTTATTGTCTTATTGTCTTTTCTACAGAAAGGATTGAGGGATAAGACTCTGCCTCTTTGTGCTTGTGATAATCATTCTTGTCAATGCACTATACGCTTTATTTTATTCTATCATTTCTTAGTGCCACAAAAACAGTGGCTAAGTCTTGTATGTATCTTGAACAGTAACTGGGGATACCAAGAAAAGACTGTACCAATGAAACATATTGTGGGGGATCAGTATTTGATAGTGCTTGAACTTTTGCAGGATCAGGTGTCATACCCCATCAGAAAAGATATGGCCAAAGAATTTCAGTTTTGGGGTGTTACAGTCAAACTTATCTGCATTTAAAATCAAACCAGTATCACTGAGTTATTGACATACTTGTGTGAGAGCTCCTTCTGTCTAGCTCTGAAAACTAATATGTCATTGCTATAGTTGAATGCATTTACAACAGGTTGTAATTTATACAGATTTTGACAGATGGGGTTACTCCATCACAAAGCATCATCACAAAACAAAATAAAATAATGGACAGAGTGTTGAAACTTTTCCAACACTCACCCCCAGTCACAGATCTGGGTTTAATCCATCATTAGTTTATTCACCACCTCAAGCCAGTTTGGACCCAGCCATATCCAAATCAGCCTTGACCCTGTTCCACATGGGGACAGTCCAGCACGAACTGCTAGGCCAGGTCCTCCTTGGACAGGAAACAAGTATCCTAGGACCGGTTTTAGGGTATCAGCCTCCATCAGCCAGGCTAGCTTGAATCCAGTGACGCAGCAAGCAAGGGACCCATGACTGGGCATACCCCTGCCACTTAGGGCACACAAAGCAACATCACAAAACAAAATAAAATGATGGACGGAGTGTTGAAACTTTTCAAACACTAACCCCCAGTCACAGATCTGGGTTTAATCCATTGTTATTTTGCTCGCCACGTCACTCCAGTTTGGATCCAGCCATATGCAAATCAGTCTTGACCCTGTTCCCCATGGGGACAGTCCAGCCCGAACTGCTAGGCCAGGTCCTCCTTGCACAAGAAACAAGCATCCTGGGATCGGTTTAAGGGTGTCACCCTTCATCAGCCAGGCTAACCTGAATCAAGCGATGCCGCGAGCAAGGGACCCACGTCTGGGAAAACCCCTGCCACTTAGTGCACACAAAGCAACATCACAAAACAAAATAAAATGATGGATGGAGTGTTGAAACTTTTAAAACACTCACCCCCAGTCACAGATCTGGGTTTACTACATTGTTATTTTGCTCGCCACGTCACCCCAGTTTGGACCCAGCCATATGCAAATCAGTCTTGACCCTGTTTGTGTTGCTAAAGTTACTCCATCACAAACATGATGGATATCCTGTCTGCCGTATTATTATTTTATTATATCCTATAAGAATCATAATACAGCAGACAGGATATCCGTCACATTTGTGAAGGAACAACCCGTCCGCCAAACTCTAAATCAGGCCTTTGTCTCTTGAATCTAAACAAACCTTCATGTGTCGAGAAGGTTGTAATGTACCTGCAGCTTTCAGGTTCCAACTGATGATAACCTTTATTTAAATCAAGTCGAAAAAAGATATTGGCACCAGGTCCTAGTCAATTGCACTGTCATGTCAGCATTGTGTGGCCGGGGATATCGTTCTCGTTCAATTGCTTTGCTTGCTTGACACATATCAACGCGGATGCACACAACTCCTTCACTGTCCTTTTTAGACACTACCATGATGGGAGAAACCCAGGGTGTTAGACCGGTGGAACGCTCAATAAAGTCATGTTTAAGTAAGTTCTTTTTCAACAGCTTCTTGTAAATGAAAAACAATTATAATATCTCTCTGAGCAACAGGGTGGACATCCTCATCAATATGCAGTTTTACTTTCATACTCTTTATCTATCCTAGACCATGAAGCAATGAGGGGTATTGGCTTACTATTTTGTGATGAGCTTTCATGTTGTAATTCACACAAATCAGTCCCATATCAGCAGCAGTTTTAAAAATGAGCAAACAGACACTTAGCGCTATATCTTGAAGCATGTGGATTCATGCTTGTTTTTTCATTTTCTTTTGTTTCACTGTTGCCACAAAGGAACCTTGACTCTTTATGGGGATTGATGCAGACCAAGTATACGCTTTGGTTTTCAACAGAATAAGCCGCAGTAATGGAAACAGTTCAATGTATTTCTCTTTAGGCATTAAATGTATCAATGCACCACTGTCGATAATGACAGATAATGAACACCCATTTATTTTCTGTGTAATTTTTGGGCAGTATTTGTAGGATTTTGCTGTTTTCACATGTCAGATTTTCTCTGACTGACTTTTTTCTTCACATGCGACCAGTCTGACATGTGCACGTTTTTTCTGAGGTAAACATCAACATGGCGCAATCATTTTCTTCACTTTCACTTATTATTGAGCCGTAAGAACTGTTTGACAATGATTTAAATGATGATCGACTTAATTTAGTATCTATTTGTCTCAGCTTATGTCTGCACTTGGCATTGTGGGTGTGCATCAAATGCTGCTTCTAGAATGTCCTGGAGGCCATTTTGTCTTCGTGCCATGATGCACATCGGGGCATATTTATAAACCTCTAGTGGCACCTTGTGCCACATTAGCGTATTTTTTACACGCTAATGTGGCCCAACGAGGCCAAAATCCTCATGCCATATTTACAAAGTGTAACGTTACATTGTGACCCTTTGCACTACATTATGCCTGCCCCAGACATAATCTATACAAAGGGGGTGTTCCCCCATTAAGGGGGCCGTAAAAAAATGGCGCAAGGAAATCTAACAGATTTCCTTGCATCATTTTTTACAGTACTTTTAATGTGTGAGAGCAGGCGTTAAAAGGGGGCTTCCATTATTTAAAACGGACCCCAATGTACTCTGCAGGAGTAGCAACAATATTTTGGTAATACTCCTGCAGAGTACTGTGAGAAAGTAGCCTCTTTCTAGCCTTGTTACCCCCACTTTTGGCCTGTTTGTGAGTGTATGTCAGGGTGTTTTCACTGTCTCACTGGTATCCTGCCAGCCAGGGCCCAGTGCTCATAGTGAAAACCCTATGTTTTCAGTATGTTTGTTATGTGTCACTGGGACCCTGCTAGCCAGGACCCCAGTGCTCATAAGTTTGTGGCCTATATGTATGTGTTCCCTGTGTGATGCCTAACTGTCTCACTGAGGCTCTGCTAACCAGAACCTCAGTGGTTATGCTCTCTCTTTACAAATTGTCACTAACAGGCTAGTGACCAATTTTACCAATTTACATTGGCTTACTGGAACACCCTTATAATTCCCTAGTATATGGTACTGAGGTACCCAGGGTATTGGGGTTCCAGGAGATCCCTATGGGCTGCAGCATTTCTTTTGCCACCCATAGGGAGCTCTGACAATTCTTACACAGGCCTGCCACTGCAGCCTGAGTGAAATAACGTCCACGTTATTTCACAGCCATTTTACACTGCACTTAAGTAACTTATAAGTCACCTATATGTGTAACCTTTACCTGGTAAAGGTTGGGTGCTAAGTTACTTAGTGTGAGGGCACCCTGGCACTAGCCAAGGTGCCCCCACATTGTTCAGGGCCAATTCCCCGGACTTTGTGAGTGCGGGGACACCATTACACACGTGCACTACATATAGGTCACTACCTATATGTAGCTTCACAATGGTAACTCCGAATATGGCCATGTAACATGTCTATGATCATGGAATTGCCCCCTCTATACCATCCTGGCATAGTTGGCACAATCCCATGATCCCAGTGGTCTGTAGCACAGACCCTGGTACTGCCAAACTGCCTTTCCTGGGGTTTCACTGCAGCTGCTGCTGCTGCCAACCCCTCAGACAGGTCTCTGCCCTCCTGGGGTCCAGCCAGGCTTGGCCCAGGATGGCAGAACAAAGGACTTCCTCTGAGAGAGGGTGTTACACCCTCTCCCTTTGGAAAATGGTGTGAAGGCAGGGAAGGAGTAGCCTCCCCCAGCCTCTGGAAATGCTTTCATGGGCACACATGGTGCCCATTTCTGCATAAGCCAGTCTACACCGGTTCAGGGACCCCTTAGCCCTGCTCTGGCGCGAAACTGGACAAAGGAAAGGGGAGTGACCACTCCCCTGACCTGTACCTCCCCTGGGAGGTGCCCAGAGCTCCTCCAGTATGCTCCAGACCTCTGCCATCTTGGAAACAGAGGTGCTGCTGGCACACTGGACTGCTCTGAGTGGCCAGTGCCATCAGGTGACGTCAGAGACTCCTTCTGATAGGCTCCTTCAGGTGTTTCTAGCCTATCCTCTCTCCTAGGTAGCCAAACCCTCTTTTCTGGCTATTTAGGGTCTCTGTCTCTTGGGATTCCTTAGATAACGAATGCAAGAGCTCATCCGAGTTCCTCTGCATCTCTATCTTCACCTTCTGCCAGGGAATTGACTGCTGACCGCGCTGGAAGCCTGCAAAACTGCAACATAGTAGCAAAGACGACTACTGCAACTCTGTAACGCTGATCCAGCCGCCTTCTCGACTGCTTTCCTGGTGGTGCATGCTGTGGGGGTAGTCTGCCTCCTCTCTGCACTAGAAGCTCTGAAGAAATCTCCTGTGGGTCGACGGAATCGTCCCCCTGCAACCGCAGGCACCAAAGAACTGCATCACCGGTACCTTGGGTCCCCTCTCAGCATGACGAGCGAGGTCCCTTGAATCCAGCAACTCTGTCCAAGTGACTCCCACAGTCCAGTGACTCTTCAGTCCAAGTTTGGTGGAGGTAAGTCCTTGCCTCCCCACGCCAGACTGCATTGCTGGGAACCGCGACTTTTGCAGCTACTCCGGCCTCCGTGCACTTCCAGCAGAAATCCTTTGTGCACAGTCCAGCCAGGGTCCACGGCACTCTAACCTGCATTGCACGACCTCCTAAGTTGTCCTCCGGTGACGTGGGACTCCTTTGTGCGACTTCGGGTGAGCACCATTTCAGGCATCCTCGTAGTGCCTGTTTCTGGCACTTCTGCGGGTGCTGCCTGCTGCTGAGAGGGCTCCTTGTCTTGCTCGATGCCCCCTCTGTCCCCAGACGCAATTGGCGACATCCTGGTCCCTCCTGGGCCACAGCAGCATCCAAAAACCCTTACCGCACGATTTGCAGCTAGCAAGGCTTGTTGGCAGTCTTTCGGCGGAAAAACACTTCTGCGCGACTCTACACGGTGTGAGGATCCGTCCTCCAAAGGGGAAGTCTCTAGCCCTTGTCGTTCTTGCAGAAACCTATGCTTCTACTGTCCAGTAGCAGCATCTTTGCACCCACAGCTGGCATTTCCTGGGCATTTGCCCATCTCCGACTTGCTTGTGACTTTTGGACTTGGTCCCCTTGTTCCACAGGTACCCTCGACTGGAAAGCCATCGTTGCTGCATTGCTGGTTTGTGTCTTTCCTGCAGAATTCCCCTATCATGAATTCTATGTCCTTTGGGGAACTTTAGTGCACTTTGCACTCACTTTTCAGGGTCTTGGGGTGGGCTATTTTTCTAACCCTTACTATTTTCTAATAGTCCCAGCGACCCTCTACAAGGTCACATAGGTTTGGGGTCCATTCGTGATTCACATTCCACTTTTGGAGTATATGGTTTGTGTTGCCCCTATCCCTATGTGTCTCCATTGCATCCTATTGTAACTATACATTGTTTGCACTGTTTTCTAATACTATTACTGCATATTTTGGTATTGTGTACATATATCTTGTGTATATTTGCTATCCTCATACTGAGGGTACTCACTGAGATACTTTTGGCATATTGTCATAAAAATAAAGTACCTTAATTTTTAGTATATCTGTGAATTGTGTTTTCTTATGATATTGTGCATATGACACTAAGTTGTACTGTAGGAGCTTCACTCATCTCCTAGTTCAGCCTAAGCTGCTCTGCTAAGCTACCATTATCTATCAGCCTATGCTGCTAGACACCCTATACACTAATAAGGGATAACTGGGCCTGGTGCAAGGTGCAAGTACCCCTAGGTACTCACTACAAGCCAGTCCAGCCTCCTACATTGGTTGTGCAGCGGTGGGATAAGTGCTTTGAGACTACTTACCACTCTTGTCATTGTACTTTTCATAAGAGAAAAATATACAAAACAAGTTCAGTGTATGTACACATAACTAAAAGGTTTTGCATTTCCTCTTTTCACTCTTTTCTAAAGTGCTGAAAAGTACTTCTAAAACTTTCAAAAAGTTCTTAAAAAGTTTTAAAAGTTTTTTTCTGTCTTTCTAAAAGTTCTAAAAACTTTTTCTCACTTTTTCTGTCACTTAAACTCTTTCTAAAATGTCTGGCACAGGCCACAATGTTGATCTGTCCAAACTTGCATATGACCACCTTAGCTGGAAAGGAGCAAGGAGTCTCTGTGTAGAAAGAGGTTTGAGTGTAGGGAAGAATCCTTCCTTGGAATTATTGCTTAACATGCTTAGAGAACAAGATAAGGCCAGAAGGGCCCCATCTGTTGAAAAAGCAGCTAATGGTTCCCAATCTGATCCAGGGACCCCCCTAGGAAAAGATTCAGGAAAGAAACTTCAGAGCCTGCCCATTACTAGACAGTCTAGCATAGTTGGTACTGATGTAGAGTCACACCATACAGATAGTGTTGTCTCACATCATAGCAAGAGCATTCATTCTCACCACAGTAGAAGTGATGTTTCTGTTAACCAAGTTGTTAGGGTGCCTTCTGTAAGGGACAGGTCTCCTTCTGTCCATTCACATCATACTTCTGTTTCAAGACATGTCCCTCCCACCCACCCTGATGACAGATTGTTAGAAAGGGAGCTCAATAGATTGAGAGTGGAACAAACCAGACTGAAGCTCAAGAAGCAACAGCTGGATTTGGATAGACAGACTTTAGAAGTAGAGAAGGAGAGACAGAAGTTGGGTTTAGAAACCCATGGTGGCAGCAGCAGTATTCCCCATAGTCATCCTGCAAAAGAGCATGATTCCAGGAATCTGCACAATATAGTTCCCCCTTATAAGGAGGGGGATGACATTAACAAGTGGTTTGCTGCACTTGAGAGGCACTGTGTTGTACAGGATGTCCCTCAAAGGCAGTGGGCTGCTATCCTATGGCTATCATTTAGTGGAAAGGGTAGGGATAGGCTCCTTACTGTGAAAGAAAGTGATGCCAATAATTTTACAGTTCTTAAGAATGCACTCCTGGATGGTTATGGCTTAACCACTGAACAGTACAGGATGAAGTTCAGAGAGACCAAAAAGGAGTCTTCACAAGACTGGGTTGATTTCATTGACCATTCAGTGAAGGCCTTGGAGGGGTGGTTACATGGCAGTAAGGTTACTGATTATGAAAGCCTGTATAACTTGATCCTGAGAGAGCATATTCTTAATAATTGTGTGTCTGATTTGTTGCACCAGTACTTGGTGGACTCTGATCTGACCTCTCCCCAAGAATTGGGAAAGAAGGCCAACAAATGGGTCAGAACAAGGGTGAACAGAAAAGTTCATACAGGGGGTGACAAAGAGAACAATAAGAAGAAAGATGGTGAAAAATCTCAAGATAAGCATGGGGATAAGGGTAAAACCAAAGATCCCACTTCAAATCTTAAACACTCTTCAGGGGGTGGGAATAAAACAAATTCTTCCTCTTCTTCTAAACCTACACAATTTAAAAAGCCTTGGTGCTTTGTGTGTAAAAACAGAGGCCATAGGCCAGGGGATAAGTCCTGTCCAGGTAAACCCCCTGAGCCTACCGCCACTAATACATCAAGCTCTAGTGCCCCTAGCAGTAGTGGTACTAGTGGTGGGACTGCTGGCAACAGTCAAGTTAAGGGTGTAGTTGGGTTCACTTATGGGTCCATAGTAGAAACTGGGGTAGTCACTCCCAAGACAGTTTCTGTCACACCTAGTGGCATTGGACTTGCCACACTGGCTGCTTGTCCCCTTACAATGGATACGTACAGGCAGACAGTTTCAATAAATGGTGTTGAGGCCTTGGCCTACAGGGACACAGGTGCCAGTATCACTTTGGTGACTGAAAACCTAGTGGCTCCTGAACAACACATCATTGGACAACAGTATAAAATTATTGATGTCCATAACTCCACTAAGTTTCTTCCCTTAGCTATAATTCAATTTAGTTGGGGTGGAGTTACTGGCCCTAAGCAGGTGGTGGTATCACCTAGCTTACCTGTAGACTGTCTCTTAGGTAATGACCTAGAGGCCTCAGGTTGGGCTGATGTAGAGTTTTATGCCCATGCAGCCATGCTGGGCATCCCAGAGGAATTGTTCCCTCTCATTTCTACTGAAATGAAAAAGCAAAGGAGAGAAGGCCTGAAAACTCAGGATCCCTCTCCATCAACAGGTAAAAAGGGTATCACAGTATCCCCTAACCACCCTACCATTCAGGATACCATTCCTGTGGTGGGAGAAACCTCTCCTGGGGTGGCACCTGTTCCAAGGGAAGCATCAGCTGACAAAGCTGTACTCCCTGAGGTAGAAGTACCTTTCTGTGGGATAACTAACATTGGTGACAAAAAGAGCACCATTTTAGTTAACATGGAGCATCCTTCCAACCCTCCCAGAGAAACGTTAGTGCAGAAACTCTGCACTGCCTCACAACACTTAGGACAGCATCCCTGCCCTGGTGTGGAGCTCATAGGACAGCATCCCTGCCCTGCTCCAACTCAAGAGAAACAGCATCCCTGTTCTCTCTTCCAGCCATATGGACAAAGTTTTTGCCCAGCTATGGCTTTTCTGAGACAGCATCCCTGTCTGGCATTTCCATCACTACAAATAGGTTCAGTGGACAATTCCCACTGCTCTAAACTAAAACTTACTGATAGAAACTCTGAAAATACATCTTCACATTGTTGCTTAGCTAAAAAACTTCAAACAGGGTGGTTTACATCCCCACAGGGAAGTAACCATATAGTGGATGATAAAGGGAGTAACCAGTCTATTGCAGAGCTACTCTCTACTTATCACCAATTAGACAATAAAGTCTCAACTGGCCAAGGTTAGCCTTATTGTCCTTCGTTTGGGGGGGGGGGAGGTTGTGTGAGAAAGTAGCCTCTTTCTAGCCTTGTTACCCCCACTTTTGGCCTGTTTGTGAGTGTATGTCAGGGTGTTTTCACTGTCTCACTGGTATCCTGCCAGCCAGGGCCCAGTGCTCATAGTGAAAACCCTATGTTTTCAGTATGTTTGTTATGTGTCACTGGGACCCTGCTAGCCAGGACCCCAGTGCTCATAAGTTTGTGGCCTATATGTATGTGTTCCCTGTGTGATGCCTAACTGTCTCACTGAGGCTCTGCTAACCATAACCTCAGTGGTTATGCTCTATCTTTACAAATTGTCACTAACAGGCTAGTGACCAATTTTACCAATTTACATTGGCTTACTGGAACACCCTTATAATTCCCTAGTATATGGTACTGAGGTACCCAGGGTATTGGGGTTCCAGGAGATCCCTATGGGCTGCAGCATTTCTTTTGCCACCCATAGGGAGCTCTGACAATTCTTACACAGGCCTGCCACTGCAGCCTGAGTGAAATAACGTCCACGTTATTTCACAGCCATTTTACACTGCACTTAAGTAACTTATAAGTCACCTACATGTCTAACCTTTACCTGGTAAAGGTTGGGTGCTAAGTTACTTAGGGCCTGATTCTAACTTTGGAGGACGGTGTTAAACCGTCCCAAAAGTGGCGGATTTACCACCTACCGTATTACGAGTCCATTATATCCTATGGAACTCGTAATACGGTAGGTGGTATATCCGCCACTTTTGGGACGGTTTAACACCGTCCTCCAAAGTTAGAATCAGGCCCTTAGTGTGAGGGCACCCTGGCACTAGCCAAGGTGCCCCCACATTGTTCAGGGCCAATTCCCCGGACTTTGTGAGTGCGGGGACACCATTACACGCGTGCACTACATATAGGTCACTACCTATATGTAGCTTCACAATGGTAACTCCGAATATGGCCATGTAACATGTCTATGATCATGGAATTGCCCCCTCTATACCATCCTGGCATAGTTGGCACAATCCCATGATCCCAGTGGTCTGTAGCACAGACCCTGGTACTGCCAAACTGCCTTTCCTGGGGTTTCACTGCAGCTGCTGCTGCTGCCAACCCCTCAGACAGGTCTCTGCCCTCCTGGGGTCCAGCCAGGCTTGGCCCAGGATGGCAGAACAAAGGACTTCCTCTGAGAGAGGGTGTTACACCCTCTCCCTTTGGAAAATGGTGTGAAGGCAGGGAGGAGTAGCCTCCCCCAGCCTCTGGAAATGCTTTCATGGGCACACATGGTGCCCATTTCTGCATAAGCCAGTCTACACCAGTTCAGGGACCCCTTAGCCCTGCTCTGGCGCGAAACTGGACAAAGGAAAGGGGAGTGACCACTCCCCTGACCTGTACCTCCCCTGGGAGGTGCCCAGAGCTCCTCCAGTATGCTCCAGACCTCTGCCATCTTGGAAACAGAGGTGCTGCTGGCACACTGGACTGCTCTGAGTGGCCAGTGCCATCAGGTGACGTCAGAGACTCCTTCTGATAGGCTCCTTCAGGTGTTTCTAGCCTATCCTCTCTCCTAGGTAGCCAAACCCTCTTTTCTGGCTATTTAGGGTCTCTGTCTCTTGGGATTCCTTAGATAACGAATGCAAGAGCTCATCCGAGTTCCTCTGCATCTCTCTCTTCACCTTCTGCCAAGGAATTGACTGCTGACCGCGCTGGAAGCCTGCAAAACTGCAACATAGTAGCAAAGACGACTACTGCAACTCTGTAACGCTGATCCAGCCGCCTTCTCGACTGCTTTCCTGGTGGTGCATGCTGTGGGGGTAGTCTGCCTCCTCTCTGCACTAGAAGCTCTGAAGAAATCTCCCGTGGGTCGACGGAATCGTCCCCCTGCAACCGCAGGCACCAAATGTGAGAAGGTAGCCTCTTTCTAGCCTTGTTACCCCCACTTCTGGCCTGTTTGTGAGTGTATGTCAGGGTGTTTGTCACTGTTTTCACTGTCTCACTGGGATCCTGATAGCCAGGCCTCAGTGCTCATAGTGAAAACACTATGTTTTCAGTATGTTTGTTATGTGTCACTGGGATCCTGCTGGTCAGGACCCCAGTGCTCATAGGTTTGTGGCCTATATGTATGTGTCACTGGGACCCTGTCACACAGGGCCCCAGTGCTCATAGGTGTGCATGTATATGTTCCCTGTGTGGTGCCTAACTGTCTCACTGAGGCTCTGCTAACCAGAACCTCAGTGGTTATGCTCTCTCATTTCTTTCCAAATTGTCACTGACAGGCTAGTGACCATTTTTACCAATTTACATTGGCTTACTGGAACACCCTTATAATCCCCTAGTATATGGTACTGAGGTACCCAGGGTATTGGGGTTCCAGGAGATCCCTATGGGCTGCAGCATTTCTTTTGCCACCCATAGGGAGCTCTGACAATTCTTACACAGGCCTGCCACTGCAGCCTGAGTGAAATAACGTCCACGTTATTTCACAGCCATTTTACACTGCACTTAAGTAACTTATAAGTCACCTATATGTCTAACCTTTACCTGGTAAAGGTTAGGTGCAAAGTTACTTAGTGTGAGGGCACCCTGACACTAGCCAAGGTGCCCCCACATTGTTCAGAGCCAATTCACTGAACTTTGTGAGTGCGGGGACACCATTACACGCGTGCACTACATATAGGTCACTACCTATATGTAGCTTCACCATGGTAACTCCGAATATGGCCATGTAACATGTCTATGATCATGGAATTGCCCCCTCTATGCCATCCTGGCATAGTTGGCACAATCCCATGATCCCAGTGGTCTGTAGCACAGACCCTGGTACTGCCAAACTGCCCTTCCTGGGGTTTCACTGCAGCTGCTGCTGCTGCCAACCCCTCAGACAGGCATCTGCCCTCCTGGGGTCCAGCCAGGCCTGGCCCAGGATGGCAGAACAAAGAACTTCCTCTGAGAGAGGGTGTGACACCCTCTCCCTTTGGAAAATGGTGTGAAGGCAGGGGAGGAGTAGCCTCCCCAGCCTCTGGAAATGCTTTGTTGGGCACAGAGGTGCCCAATTCTGCATAAGCCAGTCTACACCGGTTCAGGGACCCCTTAGCCCCTGCTCTGGCGCGAAACTGGACAAAGGAAAGGGGAGTGACCACTCCCCTGACCTGCACCTCCCCTGGGAGGTGTCCAGAGCTCCTCCAGTGTGCTCCAGACCTCTGCCATCTTGGAAACAGAGGTGCTGCTGGCACACTGGACTGCTCTGAGTGGCCAGTGCCACCAGGTGACGTCAGAGACTCCTGCTGATAGGCTCCTTCAGGTGTTAGTAGCCTATCCTCTCTCCTAAGTAGCCAAACCCTCTTTTCTGGCTATTTAGGGTCTCTGTCTCTGGGGAAACTTTAGATAACGAATGCATGAGCTCAGCCGAGTTCCTCTGCATCTCCCTCTTCCCCTTCTGATAAGGAATCGACCGCTGACCGCGCTGGAAGCCTGCAAACCTGCAACATAGTAGCAAAGACGACTACTGCAACTCTGTAACGCTGATCCTGCCGCCTTCTCGACTGTTTTCCTGCTTGTGCATGCTGTGGGGGTAGTCTGCCTCCTCTCTGCACCAGAAGCTCCGAAGAAATCTCCCGTGGGTCGACGGAATCTTCCCCCTGCAACCGCAGGCACCAAAAAGCTGCATCTCCGGTCCCTTGGGTCTCCTCTCAGCACGACGAGCGAGGTCCCTCGAATCCAGCGACACCGTCCAAGTGACCCCCACAGTCCAGTGACTCTTCAGCCCAAGTTTGGTGGAGGTAAGTCCTTGCCTCACCTCGCTGGGCTGCATTGCTGGGAACCGCGACTTTGCAAGCTTCTCCGGCCCCTGTGCACTTCCGGCGGAAATCCTTCGTGCACAGCCAAGCCTGGGTCCACGGCACTCTAACCTGCATTGCACGACTTTCTAAGTTGGTCTCCGGCGACGTGGGACTCCTTTGTGCAACTTCGGCGAGCACCGTTTCACGCATCCTCGTAGTGCCTGTTTCGGGCACTTCTCCGGGTGCTACCTGCTTCAGTGAGGGCTCCTTGTCTTGCTCGACGTCCCCTCTCTCTGCAGGTCCAATTTGCGACCTCCTGGTCCCTCCTGGGCCCCAGCAGCGTCCAAAAACGCCAAACGCACGATTTGCGTGTAGCAAGGCTTGTTGGCGTCCATCCGGCGGGAAAACACTTCTGCACGACTCTCCAAGGCGTGGGGGATCCATCCTCCAAAGGGGAAGTCTCTAGCCCTTGTCGTTCCTGCAGTATTCACAGTTCTTCAGCCTAGTAAGAGCTTCTTTGCACCAACCGCTGGCATTTCTTGGGCATCTGCCCATCTCCGAGCTGCTTGTGACTTTTGGACTTGGTCCCCTTGTTCCACAGGTACCCTCAGTCAGGAATCCATCGTTGTTGCATTGCTGATTTGTGTTTTCCTTGCATTTTCCCTCTAACACGACTATTTTGTCCTTAGGGGAACTTTGGTGCACTTTGCACTCACTTTTCAGGGTCTTGGGGAGGGTTATTTTTCTAACTCTCACTATTTTCTAATAGTCCCAGCGACCCTCTACAAGGTCACATAGGTTTGGGGTCCATTCGTGGTTCACATTCCACTTTTGGAGTATATGGTTTGTGTTGCCCCTATCCCTATGTTTCCCCATTGCATCCTATTGTAATTATACATTGTTTGCACTGTTTTCTAAGACTATACTGCATATTTTTGCTATTGTGTATATATATCTTGTGTATATTTCCTATCCTCTCACTGAGGGTACACTCTAAGATACTTTGGCATATTGTCATAAAAATAAAGTACCTTTATTTTTAGTATAACTGTGTATTGTGTTTTCTTGTGATATTGTGCATATGACACTAAGTGGTACTGTAGTAGCTTCACACGTCTCCTAGTTCAGCCTGAGCTGCTTTGCTAAGCTACCATTATCTATCAGCCTAAGCTGCTAGACACCCTATACACTAATAAGGGATAACTGGGCCTGGTGCAAGGTGCAAGTACCCCTTGGTACTCACTACAAGCCAGTCCAGCCTCCTACATTGGTTGTGCAGTGGTGGGATAAGTGCTTTGAGACTACTTACCACTCTTGTCATTGTACTTTTCATAAGAGAAAAATATACAAAACAAGGTCAGTGTATATACACATAGCCAAAAAGTTTTGCATTTCCTCTTTTCACTCTTTTCTAAGTGCTGAAAAGTACTTCTAAACTTTCAAAAAGTTCTTAAAAGTTTAAAAAGTTTTTTTCTGTCTTTCCAAAAAGTTCTGAAAACTTTTTTCTCTTTATCTATCACTTTAACTCTCAAAAAAATGTCTGGCACAGGCCAAAAAGTTGAACTGTCCAAACTTGCATATGATCACCTTAGCTGGAAAGGAGCAAGGAGTCTCTGCATAGAGAGAGGTTTGAGTGTAGGGAAGAATCCTTCTTTAGAACTGTTAATTAATATGCTTAGAGTACAGGATAAGGCCATAAGTGCCCAATCTGTAGAAAAAGTAGCTAATGGTTCTCAATCTGATCCAGGGACTCCCCCAGGAAAAGGTTCAGGAAAGAAACTTCTCAGCCTGCCCATTACTAGACAGTCTAGCATAGTTGGTACAGAGGTTGAATCACATCATACTGATGATGTGCTCTCACATTATGCTGGTAGCCAAGCTGTTAGGGTGCCCTCTGTAAGGGACAGGTCTCCTTCTGTTCATTCCCATCATACCTCTGTATCTAGAAATGTCCCTCCCACCCACCCTGATGACAGATTGTTAGAAAGGGAGCTCAATAGATTGAGAGTGGAGCAAACCAGACTGAAGCTCAAGAAGCAACAGCTGGATTTGGATAGACAGTCTTTAGAAATAGAGAGGGAAAGACAGAAGATGGGTTTAGATACCCATGGTGGCAGCAGCAGTATTCCCCATAGTCATCCTGCAAAAGAGCATGATTCCAGGAATCTGCATAAGATAGTTCCCCCTTACAAGGAGGGGGATGACATTAACAAGTGGTTTGCTGCACTTGAGAGGGCCTGTGCTGTACAGGATGTCCCTCAAAGGCAGTGGGCTGCTATCCTATGGCTATCATTTAGTGGAAAAGGTAGGGATAGGCTCCTTACTGTGAAAGAAAATGATGCCAATAATTTTACAGTTCTTAAGAATGCACTCCTGGATGGTTATGGCTTAACCACTGAACAGTACAGGATAAAGTTCAGAGAGACCAAAAAGGAGTCTTCTCAAGACTGGGTTGATTTCATTGACCATTCAGTGAAGGCCTTGGAGGGGTGGTTACATGGCAGTAAAGTTACTGATTATGAAAGCCTGTATAACACAATCCTGAGAGAGCATATACTTAATAATTGTGTGTCTGATTTGTTGCACCAGTACCTGGTAGACTCTGATCTGACCTCTCCCCAAGAATTGGGAAAGAAGGCAGACAAATGGGTCAGAACAAGGGTGAACAGAAAAGTTCATACAGGGGGTGACAAAGATGGCAATAAGAAGAAAGATGGTGAAAAATCTCAAGATAAGCATGGGGATAAGGGTAAAACCAAAGATCCCACTTCAAATCTTAAACACTCTTCAGAGGGTGGGGATAAAACAAATTCTTCCTCTTCTTCCCAACCTGCACACATTAAAAAGCCTTGGTGCTTTGTGTGTAAAAATAGAGGCCATAGGCCAGGGGATAAGTCCTGTCCAGGTAAACCCCCTGAGCCTACCACCACTAATACATCAAGCTCTAGTGCCCCTAGCAGTAGTGGTACTAGTGGTGGGACTGCTGGCAACAGTCAAGCAAAGGGTGTAGTTGGGTTCACTTATGGGTCCATAGTGGAAACTGATGTCATCAGTCCCAAGACAGTTTCTGTCACACCTAGTGGCATTGGCCTTGCCACACTGGCTGCTTGTCCCCTTACAATGGATAAGTACAGGCAGACAGTTTCAATAAATGGTGTTGAGGCCTTGGCCTACAGGGACACAGGTGCCAGTTTCACTTTGGTGACTGAAAACCTAGTGCACCCTGATCAACACATCATTGGACAACAGTATAAGATTATTGATGTCCATAACTCCACTAAGTTTCTTCCCTTAGCTATAATTCAGTTTAGTTGGGGTGGAGTTACTGGCCCTAAGCAGGTGGTGGTATCACCTAGCTTACCTGTAGACTGTCTCTTAGGTAATGACCTAGAGGCCTCAGGTTGGGCTGATGTAGAGTTTTATGCCCATGCAGCCATGCTGGGCATCCCTGAGGAATTGTTCCCTCTCATTTCAAGTGAAATGAAAAAGCAAAGGAGAGAAGGCCTGAAAACTCAGGATCCCTCTCCATCAACAGGTAAAAAGGGTATCACAGTATCCCCTAACCACCCTACCATTCAGGATACTATTCCTGTGGTGGGAGAAACCTCTCCTGGGGTGGCACCTGTTCCAAGGGAATCATCAGTTAGCAAAACTGTACTCCCTGAGGTGGAAGTACCTCTCTGTGGGATAACTAACATTGGTGAGAAAAAGAACACCATTTTAGTTAACATGGAGCATCCCTCCAACCCTCCCAGAGAAACTTTAGTGCAGAAACTCTGCACTGCCTCACAACACTTAGGACAGCATCCCTGCCCTAGTGTGGAGCTGATAGGACAGCATCCCTGCCCTGCTCCAACCCAAGAGAAACAGCATCCCTGTTCTCTCTTCCAGCCATATGGACAAAGTTTTTGCCCAGCTATGGCTTTTCTGAGACAGCATCCCTGTCTGGCATTTCCATCACTACAAATAGGTTCAGTGGACAATTCCCACTGCTCTAAACTAAAACTTACTGATAGAAACTCTGAAAATACATCTTCACATTGTTGCTTAGCTAAAAAACTTCAAACAGGGTGGTTTACATCCCCACAGGGAAGTAACCATATAGTGGATGATAAAGGGAGTAACCAGTCTATTGCAGAGCTACTCTCTACTTATCACCACTTAGACAATAAAGTCTCAACTGGCCAAGGTTAGCCTTATTGTCCTTCGTTTGGGGGGGGTTGTGTGAGAAGGTAGCCTCTTTCTAGCCTTGTTACCCCCACTTCTGGCCTGTTTGTGAGTGTATGTCAGGGTGTTTGTCACTGTTTTCACTGTCTCACTGGGATCCTGATAGCCAGGCCTCAGTGCTCATAGTGAAAACACTATGTTTTCAGTATGTTTGTTATGTGTCACTGGGATCCTGCTGGTCAGGACCCCAGTGCTCATAGGTTTGTGGCCTATATGTATGTGTCACTGGGACCCTGTCACACAGGGCCCCAGTGCTCATAGGTGTGCATGTATATGTTCCCTGTGTGGTGCCTAACTGTCTCACTGAGGCTCTGCTAACCAGAACCTCAGTGGTTATGCTCTCTCATTTCTTTCCAAATTGTCACTGACAGGCTAGTGACCATTTTTACCAATTTACATTGGCTTACTGGAACACCCTTATAATCCCCTAGTATATGGTACTGAGGTACCCAGGGTATTGGGGTTCCAGGAGATCCCTATGGGCTGCAGCATTTCTTTTGCCACCCATAGGGAGCTCTGACAATTCTTACACAGGCCTGCCACTGCAGCCTGAGTGAAATAACGTCCACGTTATTTCACAGCCATTTTACACTGCACTTAAGTAACTTATAAGTCACCTATATGTCTAACCTTTACCTGGTAAAGGTTAGGTGCAAAGTTACTTAGTGTGAGGGCACCCTGACACTAGCCAAGGTGCCCCCACATTGTTCAGAGCCAATTCACTGAACTTTGTGAGTGCGGGGACACCATTACACGCGTGCACTACATATAGGTCACTACCTATATGTAGCTTCACCATGGTAACTCCGAATATGGCCATGTAACATGTCTATGATCATGGAATTGCCCCCTCTATGCCATCCTGGCATAGTTGGCACAATCCCATGATCCCAGTGGTCTGTAGCACAGACCCTGGTACTGCCAAACTGCCCTTCCTGGGGTTTCACTGCAGCTGCTGCTGCTGCCAACCCCTCAGACAGGCATCTGCCCTCCTGGGGTCCAGCCAGGCCTGGCCCAGGATGGCAGAACAAAGAACTTCCTCTGAGAGAGGGTGTGACACCCTCTCCCTTTGGAAAATGGTGTGAAGGCAGGGGAGGAGTAGCCTCCCCAGCCTCTGGAAATGCTTTGTTGGGCACAGAGGTGCCCAATTCTGCATAAGCCAGTCTACACCGGTTCAGGGACCCCTTAGCCCCTGCTCTGGCGCGAAACTGGACAAAGGAAAGGGGAGTGACCACTCCCCTGACCTGCACCTCCCCTGGGAGGTGTCCAGAGCTCCTCCAGTGTGCTCCAGACCTCTGCCATCTTGGAAACAGAGGTGCTGCTGGCACACTGGACTGCTCTGAGTGGCCAGTGCCACCAGGTGACGTCAGAGACTCCTGCTGATAGGCTCCTTCAGGTGTTAGTAGCCTATCCTCTCTCCTAAGTAGCCAAACCCTCTTTTCTGGCTATTTAGGGTCTCTGTCTCTGGGGAAACTTTAGATAACGAATGCATGAGCTCAGCCGAGTTCCTCTGCATCTCCCTCTTCCCCTTCTGATAAGGAATCGACCGCTGACCGCGCTGGAAGCCTGCAAACCTGCAACATAGTAGCAAAGACGACTACTGCAACTCTGTAACGCTGATCCTGCCGCCTTCTCGACTGTTTTCCTGCTTGTGCATGCTGTGGGGGTAGTCTGCCTCCTCTCTGCACCAGAAGCTCCGAAGAAATCTCCCGTGGGTCGACGGAATCTTCCCCCTGCAACCGCAGGCACCAAAAAGCTGCATCTCCGGTCCCTTGGGTCTCCTCTCAGCACGACGAGCGAGGTCCCTCGAATCCAGCGACACCGTCCAAGTGACCCCCAC
This sequence comes from Pleurodeles waltl, assembly GCF_031143425.1. Classification (NCBI taxonomy): domain Eukaryota; kingdom Metazoa; phylum Chordata; class Amphibia; order Caudata; family Salamandridae; genus Pleurodeles; species Pleurodeles waltl. The sequence continues at coordinate 666,736,480 of NC_090444.1, forward strand.
AGTCCAGTGACTCTTCAGCCCAAGTTTGGTGGAGGTAAGTCCTTGCCTCACCTCGCTGGGCTGCATTGCTGGGAACCGCGACTTTGCAAGCTTCTCCGGCCCCTGTGCACTTCCGGCGGAAATCCTTCGTGCACAGCCAAGCCTGGGTCCACGGCACTCTAACCTGCATTGCACGACTTTCTAAGTTGGTCTCCGGCGACGTGGGACTCCTTTGTGCAACTTCGGCGAGCACCGTTTCACGCATCCTCGTAGTGCCTGTTTCGGGCACTTCTCCGGGTGCTACCTGCTTCAGTGAGGGCTCCTTGTCTTGCTCGACGTCCCCTCTCTCTGCAGGTCCAATTTGCGACCTCCTGGTCCCTCCTGGGCCCCAGCAGCGTCCAAAAACGCCAAACGCACGATTTGCGTGTAGCAAGGCTTGTTGGCGTCCATCCGGCGGGAAAACACTTCTGCACGACTCTCCAAGGCGTGGGGGATCCATCCTCCAAAGGGGAAGTCTCTAGCCCTTGTCGTTCCTGCAGTATTCACAGTTCTTCAGCCTAGTAAGAGCTTCTTTGCACCAACCGCTGGCATTTCTTGGGCATCTGCCCATCTCCGAGCTGCTTGTGACTTTTGGACTTGGTCCCCTTGTTCCACAGGTACCCTCAGTCAGGAATCCATCGTTGTTGCATTGCTGATTTGTGTTTTCCTTGCATTTTCCCTCTAACACGACTATTTTGTCCTTAGGGGAACTTTGGTGCACTTTGCACTCACTTTTCAGGGTCTTGGGGAGGGTTATTTTTCTAACTCTCACTATTTTCTAATAGTCCCAGCGACCCTCTACAAGGTCACATAGGTTTGGGGTCCATTCGTGGTTCACATTCCACTTTTGGAGTATATGGTTTGTGTTGCCCCTATCCCTATGTTTCCCCATTGCATCCTATTGTAATTATACATTGTTTGCACTGTTTTCTAAGACTATACTGCATATTTTTGCTATTGTGTATATATATCTTGTGTATATTTCCTATCCTCTCACTGAGGGTACACTCTAAGATACTTTGGCATATTGTCATAAAAATAAAGTACCTTTATTTTTAGTATAACTGTGTATTGTGTTTTCTTGTGATATTGTGCATATGACACTAAGTGGTACTGTAGTAGCTTCACACGTCTCCTAGTTCAGCCTGAGCTGCTTTGCTAAGCTACCATTATCTATCAGCCTAAGCTGCTAGACACCCTATACACTAATAAGGGATAACTGGGCCTGGTGCAAGGTGCAAGTACCCCTTGGTACTCACTACAAGCCAGTCCAGCCTCCTACATTGGTTGTGCAGTGGTGGGATAAGTGCTTTGAGACTACTTACCACTCTTGTCATTGTACTTTTCATAAGAGAAAAATATACAAAACAAGGTCAGTGTATATACACATAGCCAAAAAGTTTTGCATTTCCTCTTTTCACTCTTTTCTAAGTGCTGAAAAGTACTTCTAAACTTTCAAAAAGTTCTTAAAAGTTTAAAAAGTTTTTTTCTGTCTTTCCAAAAAGTTCTGAAAACTTTTTTCTCTTTATCTATCACTTTAACTCTCAAAAAAATGTCTGGCACAGGCCAAAAAGTTGAACTGTCCAAACTTGCATATGATCACCTTAGCTGGAAAGGAGCAAGGAGTCTCTGCATAGAGAGAGGTTTGAGTGTAGGGAAGAATCCTTCTTTAGAACTGTTAATTAATATGCTTAGAGTACAGGATAAGGCCATAAGTGCCCAATCTGTAGAAAAAGTAGCTAATGGTTCTCAATCTGATCCAGGGACTCCCCCAGGAAAAGGTTCAGGAAAGAAACTTCTCAGCCTGCCCATTACTAGACAGTCTAGCATAGTTGGTACAGAGGTTGAATCACATCATACTGATGATGTGCTCTCACATTATGCTGGTAGCCAAGCTGTTAGGGTGCCCTCTGTAAGGGACAGGTCTCCTTCTGTTCATTCCCATCATACCTCTGTATCTAGAAATGTCCCTCCCACCCACCCTGATGACAGATTGTTAGAAAGGGAGCTCAATAGATTGAGAGTGGAGCAAACCAGACTGAAGCTCAAGAAGCAACAGCTGGATTTGGATAGACAGTCTTTAGAAATAGAGAGGGAAAGACAGAAGATGGGTTTAGATACCCATGGTGGCAGCAGCAGTATTCCCCATAGTCATCCTGCAAAAGAGCATGATTCCAGGAATCTGCATAAGATAGTTCCCCCTTACAAGGAGGGGGATGACATTAACAAGTGGTTTGCTGCACTTGAGAGGGCCTGTGCTGTACAGGATGTCCCTCAAAGGCAGTGGGCTGCTATCCTATGGCTATCATTTAGTGGAAAAGGTAGGGATAGGCTCCTTACTGTGAAAGAAAATGATGCCAATAATTTTACAGTTCTTAAGAATGCACTCCTGGATGGTTATGGCTTAACCACTGAACAGTACAGGATAAAGTTCAGAGAGACCAAAAAGGAGTCTTCTCAAGACTGGGTTGATTTCATTGACCATTCAGTGAAGGCCTTGGAGGGGTGGTTACATGGCAGTAAAGTTACTGATTATGAAAGCCTGTATAACACAATCCTGAGAGAGCATATACTTAATAATTGTGTGTCTGATTTGTTGCACCAGTACCTGGTAGACTCTGATCTGACCTCTCCCCAAGAATTGGGAAAGAAGGCAGACAAATGGGTCAGAACAAGGGTGAACAGAAAAGTTCATACAGGGGGTGACAAAGATGGCAATAAGAAGAAAGATGGTGAAAAATCTCAAGATAAGCATGGGGATAAGGGTAAAACCAAAGATCCCACTTCAAATCTTAAACACTCTTCAGAGGGTGGGGATAAAACAAATTCTTCCTCTTCTTCCCAACCTGCACACATTAAAAAGCCTTGGTGCTTTGTGTGTAAAAATAGAGGCCATAGGCCAGGGGATAAGTCCTGTCCAGGTAAACCCCCTGAGCCTACCACCACTAATACATCAAGCTCTAGTGCCCCTAGCAGTAGTGGTACTAGTGGTGGGACTGCTGGCAACAGTCAAGCAAAGGGTGTAGTTGGGTTCACTTATGGGTCCATAGTGGAAACTGATGTCATCAGTCCCAAGACAGTTTCTGTCACACCTAGTGGCATTGGCCTTGCCACACTGGCTGCTTGTCCCCTTACAATGGATAAGTACAGGCAGACAGTTTCAATAAATGGTGTTGAGGCCTTGGCCTACAGGGACACAGGTGCCAGTTTCACTTTGGTGACTGAAAACCTAGTGCACCCTGATCAACACATCATTGGACAACAGTATAAGATTATTGATGTCCATAACTCCACTAAGTTTCTTCCCTTAGCTATAATTCAGTTTAGTTGGGGTGGAGTTACTGGCCCTAAGCAGGTGGTGGTATCACCTAGCTTACCTGTAGACTGTCTCTTAGGTAATGACCTAGAGGCCTCAGGTTGGGCTGATGTAGAGTTTTATGCCCATGCAGCCATGCTGGGCATCCCTGAGGAATTGTTCCCTCTCATTTCAAGTGAAATGAAAAAGCAAAGGAGAGAAGGCCTGAAAACTCAGGATCCCTCTCCATCAACAGGTAAAAAGGGTATCACAGTATCCCCTAACCACCCTACCATTCAGGATACTATTCCTGTGGTGGGAGAAACCTCTCCTGGGGTGGCACCTGTTCCAAGGGAATCATCAGTTAGCAAAACTGTACTCCCTGAGGTGGAAGTACATCTCTGTGGGATAACTAACATTGGTGAGAAAAAGAACACCATTTTAGTTAACATGGAGCATCCCTCCAACCCTCCCAGAGAAACTTTAGTGCAGAAACTCTGCACTGCCTCACAACACTTAGGACAGCATCCCTGCCCTAGTGTGGAGCTGATAGGACAGCATCCCTGCCCTGCTCCAACCCAAGAGAAACAGCATCCCTGTTCTCTCTTCCAGCCATATGGACAAAGTTTTTGCCCAGCTATGGCTTTTCTGAGACAGCATCCCTGTCTGGCATTTCCATCACTACAAATAGGTTCAGTGGACAATTCCCACTGCTCTAAACTAAAACTTACTGATAGAAACTCTGAAAATACATCTTCACATTGTTGCTTAGCTAAAAAACTTCAAACAGGGTGGTTTACATCCCCACAGGGAAGTAACCATATAGTGGATGATAAAGGGAGTAACCAGTCTATTGCAGAGCTACTCTCTACTTATCACCACTTAGACAATAAAGTCTCAACTGGCCAAGGTTAGCCTTATTGTCCTTCGTTTGGGGGGGGTTGTGTGAGAAGGTAGCCTCTTTCTAGCCTTGTTACCCCCACTTCTGGCCTGTTTGTGAGTGTATGTCAGGGTGTTTGTCACTGTTTTCACTGTCTCACTGGGATCCTGATAGCCAGGCCTCAGTGCTCATAGTGAAAACACTATGTTTTCAGTATGTTTGTTATGTGTCACTGGGATCCTGCTGGTCAGGACCCCAGTGCTCATAGGTTTGTGGCCTATATGTATGTGTCACTGGGACCCTGTCACACAGGGCCCCAGTGCTCATAGGTGTGCATGTATATGTTCCCTGTGTGGTGCCTAACTGTCTCACTGAGGCTCTGCTAACCAGAACCTCAGTGGTTATGCTCTCTCATTTCTTTCCAAATTGTCACTGACAGGCTAGTGACCATTTTTACCAATTTACATTGGCTTACTGGAACACCCTTATAATCCCCTAGTATATGGTACTGAGGTACCCAGGGTATTGGGGTTCCAGGAGATCCCTATGGGCTGCAGCATTTCTTTTGCCACCCATAGGGAGCTCTGACAATTCTTACACAGGCCTGCCACTGCAGCCTGAGTGAAATAACGTCCACGTTATTTCACAGCCATTTTACACTGCACTTAAGTAACTTATAAGTCACCTATATGTCTAACCTTTACCTGGTAAAGGTTAGGTGCAAAGTTACTTAGTGTGAGGGCACCCTGACACTAGCCAAGGTGCCCCCACATTGTTCAGAGCCAATTCACTGAACTTTGTGAGTGCGGGGACACCATTACACGCGTGCACTACATATAGGTCACTACCTATATGTAGCTTCACCATGGTAACTCCGAATATGGCCATGTAACATGTCTATGATCATGGAATTGCCCCCTCTATGCCATCCTGGCATAGTTGGCACAATCCCATGATCCCAGTGGTCTGTAGCACAGACCCTGGTACTGCCAAACTGCCCTTCCTGGGGTTTCACTGCAGCTGCTGCTGCTGCCAACCCCTCAGACAGGCATCTGCCCTCCTGGGGTCCAGCCAGGCCTGGCCCAGGATGGCAGAACAAAGAACTTCCTCTGAGAGAGGGTGTGACACCCTCTCCCTTTGGAAAATGGTGTGAAGGCAGGGGAGGAGTAGCCTCCCCAGCCTCTGGAAATGCTTTGTTGGGCACAGAGGTGCCCAATTCTGCATAAGCCAGTCTACACCGGTTCAGGGACCCCTTAGCCCCTGCTCTGGCGCGAAACTGGACAAAGGAAAGGGGAGTGACCACTCCCCTGACCTGCACCTCCCCTGGGAGGTGTCCAGAGCTCCTCCAGTGTGCTCCAGACCTCTGCCATCTTGGAAACAGAGGTGCTGCTGGCACACTGGACTGCTCTGAGTGGCCAGTGCCACCAGGTGACGTCAGAGACTCCTGCTGATAGGCTCCTTCAGGTGTTAGTAGCCTATCCTCTCTCCTAAGTAGCCAAACCCTCTTTTCTGGCTATTTAGGGTCTCTGTCTCTGGGGAAACTTTAGATAACGAATGCATGAGCTCAGCCGAGTTCCTCTGCATCTCCCTCTTCCCCTTCTGATAAGGAATCGACCGCTGACCGCGCTGGAAGCCTGCAAACCTGCAACATAGTAGCAAAGACGACTACTGCAACTCTGTAACGCTGATCCTGCCGCCTTCTCGACTGTTTTCCTGCTTGTGCATGCTGTGGGGGTAGTCTGCCTCCTCTCTGCACCAGAAGCTCCGAAGAAATCTCCCGTGGGTCGACGGAATCTTCCCCCTGCAACCGCAGGCACCAAAAAGCTGCATCTCCGGTCCCTTGGGTCTCCTCTCAGCACGACGAGCGAGGTCCCTCGAATCCAGCGACACCGTCCAAGTGACCCCCACAGTCCAGTGACTCTTCAGCCCAAGTTTGGTGGAGGTAAGTCCTTGCCTCACCTCGCTGGGCTGCATTGCTGGGAACCGCGACTTTGCAAGCTTCTCCGGCCCCTGTGCACTTCCGGCGGAAATCCTTCGTGCACAGCCAAGCCTGGGTCCACGGCACTCTAACCTGCATTGCACGACTTTCTAAGTTGGTCTCCGGCGACGTGGGACTCCTTTGTGCAACTTCGGCGAGCACCGTTTCACGCATCCTCGTAGTGCCTGTTTCGGGCACTTCTCCGGGTGCTACCTGCTTCAGTGAGGGCTCCTTGTCTTGCTCGACGTCCCCTCTCTCTGCAGGTCCAATTTGCGACCTCCTGGTCCCTCCTGGGCCCCAGCAGCGTCCAAAAACGCCAAACGCACGATTTGCATGTAGCAAGGCTTGTTGGCGTCCATCCGGCGGGAAAACACTTCTGCACGACTCTCCAAGGCGTGGGGGATCCATCCTCCAAAGGGGAAGTCTCTAGCCCTTGTCGTTCCTGCAGTATTCACAGTTCTTCAGCCTAGTAAGAGCTTCTTTGCACCAACCGCTGGCATTTCTTGGGCATCTGCCCATCTCCGAGCTGCTTGTGACTTTTGGACTTGGTCCCCTTGTTCCACAGGTACCCTCAGTCAGGAATCCATCGTTGTTGCATTGCTGATTTGTGTTTTCCTTGCATTTTCCCTCTAACACGACTATTTTGTCCTTAGGGGAACTTTGGTGCACTTTGCACTCACTTTTCAGGGTCTTGGGGAGGGTTATTTTTCTAACTCTCACTATTTTCTAATAGTCCCAGCGACCCTCTACAAGGTCACATAGGTTTGGGGTCCATTCGTGGTTCACATTCCACTTTTGGAGTATATGGTTTGTGTTGCCCCTATCCCTATGTTTCCCCATTGCATCCTATTGTAATTATACATTGTTTGCACTGTTTTCTAAGACTATACTGCATATTTTTGCTATTGTGTATATATATCTTGTGTATATTTCCTATCCTCTCACTGAGGGTACACTCTAAGATACTTTGGCATATTGTCATAAAAATAAAGTACCTTTATTTTTAGTATAACTGTGTATTGTGTTTTCTTGTGATATTGTGCATATGACACTAAGTGGTACTGTAGTAGCTTCACACGTCTCCTAGTTCAGCCTGAGCTGCTTTGCTAAGCTACCATTATCTATCAGCCTAAGCTGCTAGACACCCTATACACTAATAAGGGATAACTGGGCCTGGTGCAAGGTGCAAGTACCCCTTGGTACTCACTACAAGCCAGTCCAGCCTCCTACATTGGTTGTGCAGTGGTGGGATAAGTGCTTTGAGACTACTTACCACTCTTGTCATTGTACTTTTCATAAGAGAAAAATATACAAAACAAGGTCAGTGTATATACACATAGCCAAAAAGTTTTGCATTTCCTCTTTTCACTCTTTTCTAAGTGCTGAAAAGTACTTCTAAACTTTCAAAAAGTTCTTAAAAGTTTAAAAAGTTTTTTTCTGTCTTTCCAAAAAGTTCTGAAAACTTTTTTCTCTTTATCTATCACTTTAACTCTCAAAAAAATGTCTGGCACAGGCCAAAAAGTTGAACTGTCCAAACTTGCATATGATCACCTTAGCTGGAAAGGAGCAAGGAGTCTCTGCATAGAGAGAGGTTTGAGTGTAGGGAAGAATCCTTCTTTAGAACTGTTAATTAATATGCTTAGAGTACAGGATAAGGCCATAAGTGCCCAATCTGTAGAAAAAGTAGCTAATGGTTCTCAATCTGATCCAGGGACTCCCCCAGGAAAAGGTTCAGGAAAGAAACTTCTCAGCCTGCCCATTACTAGACAGTCTAGCATAGTTGGTACAGAGGTTGAATCACATCATACTGATGATGTGCTCTCACATTATGCTGGTAGCCAAGCTGTTAGGGTGCCCTCTGTAAGGGACAGGTCTCCTTCTGTTCATTCCCATCATACCTCTGTATCTAGAAATGTCCCTCCCACCCACCCTGATGACAGATTGTTAGAAAGGGAGCTCAATAGATTGAGAGTGGAGCAAACCAGACTGAAGCTCAAGAAGCAACAGCTGGATTTGGATAGACAGTCTTTAGAAATAGAGAGGGAAAGACAGAAGATGGGTTTAGATACCCATGGTGGCAGCAGCAGTATTCCCCATAGTCATCCTGCAAAAGAGCATGATTCCAGGAATCTGCATAAGATAGTTCCCCCTTACAAGGAGGGGGATGACATTAACAAGTGGTTTGCTGCACTTGAGAGGGCCTGTGCTGTACAGGATGTCCCTCAAAGGCAGTGGGCTGCTATCCTATGGCTATCATTTAGTGGAAAAGGTAGGGATAGGCTCCTTACTGTGAAAGAAAATGATGCCAATAATTTTACAGTTCTTAAGAATGCACTCCTGGATGGTTATGGCTTAACCACTGAACAGTACAGGATAAAGTTCAGAGAGACCAAAAAGGAGTCTTCTCAAGACTGGGTTGATTTCATTGACCATTCAGTGAAGGCCTTGGAGGGGTGGTTACATGGCAGTAAAGTTACTGATTATGAAAGCCTGTATAACACAATCCTGAGAGAGCATATACTTAATAATTGTGTGTCTGATTTGTTGCACCAGTACCTGGTAGACTCTGATCTGACCTCTCCCCAAGAATTGGGAAAGAAGGCAGACAAATGGGTCAGAACAAGGGTGAACAGAAAAGTTCATACAGGGGGTGACAAAGATGGCAATAAGAAGAAAGATGGTGAAAAATCTCAAGATAAGCATGGGGATAAGGGTAAAACCAAAGATCCCACTTCAAATCTTAAACACTCTTCAGAGGGTGGGGATAAAACAAATTCTTCCTCTTCTTCCCAACCTGCACACATTAAAAAGCCTTGGTGCTTTGTGTGTAAAAATAGAGGCCATAGGCCAGGGGATAAGTCCTGTCCAGGTAAACCCCCTGAGCCTACCACCACTAATACATCAAGCTCTAGTGCCCCTAGCAGTAGTGGTACTAGTGGTGGGACTGCTGGCAACAGTCAAGCAAAGGGTGTAGTTGGGTTCACTTATGGGTCCATAGTGGAAACTGATGTCATCAGTCCCAATACAGTTTCTGTCACACCTAGTGGCATTGGCCTTGCCACACTGGCTGCTTGTCCCCTTACAATGGATAAGTACAGGCAGACAGTTTCAATAAATGGTGTTGAGGCCTTGGCCTACAGGGACACAGGTGCCAGTTTCACTTTGGTGACTGAAAACCTAGTGCACCCTGATCAACACATCATTGGACAACAGTATAAGATTATTGATGTCCATAACTCCACTAAGTTTCTTCCCTTAGCTATAATTCAGTTTAGTTGGGGTGGAGTTACTGGCCCTAAGCAGGTGGTGGTATCACCTAGCTTACCTGTAGACTGTCTCTTAGGTAATGACCTAGAGGCCTCAGGTTGGGCTGATGTAGAGTTTTATGCCCATGCAGCCATGCTGGGCATCCCTGAGGAATTGTTCCCTCTCATTTCAAGTGAAATGAAAAAGCAAAGGAGAGAAGGCCTGAAAACTCAGGATCCCTCTCCATCAACAGGTAAAAAGGGTATCACAGTATCCCCTAACCACCCTACCATTCAGGATACTATTCCTGTGGTGGGAGAAACCTCTCCTGGGGTGGCACCTGTTCCAAGGGAATCATCAGTTAGCAAAACTGTACTCCCTGAGGTGGAAGTACCTCTCTGTGGGATAACTAACATTGGTGAGAAAAAGAACACCATTTTAGTTAACATGGAGCATCCCTCCAACCCTCCCAGAGAAACTTTAGTGCAGAAACTCTGCACTGCCTCACAACACTTAGGACAGCATCCCTGCCCTAGTGTGGAGCTGATAGGACAGCATCCCTGCCCTGCTCCAACCCAAGAGAAACAGCATCCCTGTTCTCTCTTCCAGCCATATGGACAAAGTTTTTGCCCAGCTATGGCTTTTCTGAGACAGCATCCCTGTCTGGCATTTCCATCACTACAAATAGGTTCAGTGGACAATTCCCACTGCTCTAAACTAAAACTTACTGATAGAAACTCTGAAAATACATCTTCACATTGTTGCTTAGCTAAAAAACTTCAAACAGGGTGGTTTACATCCCCACAGGGAAGTAACCATATAGTGGATGATAAAGGGAGTAACCAGTCTATTGCAGAGCTACTCTCTACTTATCACCACTTAGACAATAAAGTCTCAACTGGCCAAGGTTAGCCTTATTGTCCTTCGTTTGGGGGGGGTTGTGTGAGAAGGTAGCCTCTTTCTAGCCTTGTTACCCCCACTTCTGGCCTGTTTGTGAGTGTATGTCAGGGTGTTTGTCACTGTTTTCACTGTCTCACTGGGATCCTGATAGCCAGGCCTCAGTGCTCATAGTGAAAACACTATGTTTTCAGTATGTTTGTTATGTGTCACTGGGATCCTGCTGGTCAGGACCCCAGTGCTCATAGGTTTGTGGCCTATATGTATGTGTCACTGGGACCCTGTCACACAGGGCCCCAGTGCTCATAGGTGTGCATGTATATGTTCCCTGTGTGGTGCCTAACTGTCTCACTGAGGCTCTGCTAACCAGAACCTCAGTGGTTATGCTCTCTCATTTCTTTCCAAATTGTCACTGACAGGCTAGTGACCATTTTTACCAATTTACATTGGCTTACTGGAACACCCTTATAATCCCCTAGTATATGGTACTGAGGTACCCAGGGTATTGGGGTTCCAGGAGATCCCTATGGGCTGCAGCATTTCTTTTGCCACCCATAGGGAGCTCTGACAATTCTTACACAGGCCTGCCACTGCAGCCTGAGTGAAATAACGTCCACGTTATTTCACAGCCATTTTACACTGCACTTAAGTAACTTATAAGTCACCTATATGTCTAACCTTTACCTGGTAAAGGTTAGGTGCAAAGTTACTTAGTGTGAGGGCACCCTGACACTAGCCAAGGTGCCCCCACATTGTTCAGAGCCAATTCACTGAACTTTGTGAGTGCGGGGACACCATTACACGCGTGCACTACATATAGGTCACTACCTATATGTAGCTTCACCATGGTAACTCCGAATATGGCCATGTAACATGTCTATGATCATGGAATTGCCCCCTCTATGCCATCCTGGCATAGTTGGCACAATCCCATGATCCCAGTGGTCTGTAGCACAGACCCTGGTACTGCCAAACTGCCCTTCCTGGGGTTTCACTGCAGCTGCTGCTGCTGCCAACCCCTCAGACAGGCATCTGCCCTCCTGGGGTCCAGCCAGGCCTGGCCCAGGATGGCAGAACAAAGAACTTCCTCTGAGAGAGGGTGTGACACCCTCTCCCTTTGGAAAATGGTGTGAAGGCAGGGGAGGAGTAGCCTCCCCAGCCTCTGGAAATGCTTTGTTGGGCACAGAGGTGCCCAATTCTGCATAAGCCAGTCTACACCGGTTCAGGGACCCCTTAGCCCCTGCTCTGGCGCGAAACTGGACAAAGGAAAGGGGAGTGACCACTCCCCTGACCTGCACCTCCCCTGGGAGGTGTCCAGAGCTCCTCCAGTGTGCTCCAGACCTCTGCCATCTTGGAAACAGAGGTGCTGCTGGCACACTGGACTGCTCTGAGTGGCCAGTGCCACCAGGTGACGTCAGAGACTCCTGCTGATAGGCTCCTTCAGGTGTTAGTAGCCTATCCTCTCTCCTAAGTAGCCAAACCCTCTTTTCTGGCTATTTAGGGTCTCTGTCTCTGGGGAAACTTTAGATAACGAATGCATGAGCTCAGCCGAGTTCCTCTGCATCTCCCTCTTCCCCTTCTGATAAGGAATCGACCGCTGACCGCGCTGGAAGCCTGCAAACCTGCAACATAGTAGCAAAGACGACTACTGCAACTCTGTAACGCTGATCCTGCCGCCTTCTCGACTGTTTTCCTGCTTGTGCATGCTGTGGGGGTAGTCTGCCTCCTCTCTGCACCAGAAGCTCCGAAGAAATCTCCCGTGGGTCGACGGAATCTTCCCCCTGCAACCGCAGGCACCAAAAAGCTGCATCTCCGGTCCCTTGGGTCTCCTCTCAGCACGACGAGCGAGGTCCCTCGAATCCAGCGACACCGTCCAAGTGACCCCCACAGTCCAGTGACTCTTCAGCCCAAGTTTGGTGGAGGTAAGTCCTTGCCTCACCTCGCTGGGCTGCATTGCTGGGAACCGCGACTTTGCAAGCTTCTCCGGCCCCTGTGCACTTCCGGCGGAAATCCTTCGTGCACAGCCAAGCCTGGGTCCACGGCACTCTAACCTGCATTGCACGACTTTCTAAGTTGGTCTCCGGCGACGTGGGACTCCTTTGTGCAACTTCGGCGAGCACCGTTTCACGCATCCTCGTAGTGCCTGTTTCGGGCACTTCTCCGGGTGCTACCTGCTTCAGTGAGGGCTCCTTGTCTTGCTCGACGTCCCCTCTCTCTGCAGGTCCAATTTGCGACCTCCTGGTCCCTCCTGGGCCCCAGCAGCGTCCAAAAACGCCAAACGCACGATTTGCGTGTAGCAAGGCTTGTTGGCGTCCATCCGGCGGGAAAACACTTCTGCACGACTCTCCAAGGCGTGGGGGATCCATCCTCCAAAGGGGAAGTCTCTAGCCCTTGTCGTTCCTGCAGTATTCACAGTTCTTCAGCCTAGTAAGAGCTTCTTTGCACCAACCGCTGGCATTTCTTGGGCATCTGCCCATCTCCGAGCTGCTTGTGACTTTTGGACTTGGTCCCCTTGTTCCACAGGTACCCTCAGTCAGGAATCCATCGTTGTTGCATTGCTGATTTGTGTTTTCCTTGCATTTTCCCTCTAACACGACTATTTTGTCCTTAGGGGAACTTTGGTGCACTTTGCACTCACTTTTCAGGGTCTTGGGGAGGGTTATTTTTCTAACTCTCACTATTTTCTAATAGTCCCAGCGACCCTCTACAAGGTCACATAGGTTTGGGGTCCATTCGTGGTTCACATTCCACTTTTGGAGTATATGGTTTGTGTTGCCCCTATCCCTATGTTTCCCCATTGCATCCTATTGTAATTATACATTGTTTGCACTGTTTTCTAAGACTATACAGCATATTTTTGCTATTGTGTATATATATCTTGTGTATATTTCCTATCCTCTCACTGAGGGTACACTCTAAGATACTTTGGCATATTGTCATAAAAATAAAGTACCTTTATTTTTAGTATAACTGTGTATTGTGTTTTCTTGTGATATTGTGCATATGACACTAAGTGGTACTGTAGTAGCTTCACACGTCTCCTAGTTCAGCCTGAGCTGCTTTGCTAAGCTACCATTATCTATCAGCCTAAGCTGCTAGACACCCTATACACTAATAAGGGATAACTGGGCCTGGTGCAAGGTGCAAGTACCCCTTGGTACTCACTACAAGCCAGTCCAGCCTCCTACACCAAAGAACTGCATCACTGGTACCTTGGGTCTCCTCTCAGCACAACGAGCGAGGTCCCTTGAATCCAGCAACTCTGTCCAAGTGACTCCCACAGTCCAGTGACTCTTCAGTCCAAGTTTGGTGGAGGTAAGTCCTTGCCTCCCCACACCAGACTGCATTGCTGGGAACCGCGACTTTTGCAGCTACTCCGGCCTCCGTGCACTTCCGGCGGAAATCCTTTGTGCACAGTCCAGCCTGGGTCCACGGCACTCTAACCTGCATTGCACGACCTCCTAAGTTGTCCTCCGGCGACGTGGGACTCCTTTGTGCGACTTCGGGTGAGCACCGTTTCACACATCCTTGTAGTGCCTGTTTCTGGCACTTCTGCAGGTGCTGCCTGCTGCTGAGAGGGCTCCTTGTCTTGCTCGACGCCTCCTCTGTCCCCAGACACAATTGGCGACATCCTGGTCCTTCCTGGGCCACAGCAGCATCCAAAAACCCTTACCGCATGATTTGCAGCTAGCAAGGCTTGTTGGCAGTCTTTCGGCGGGCAAACACTTCTGCAAGACTCTCCACGGCGTGAGGGATCCGTCCTCCAAAGGGGAAGTCTCTAGCCCTTGTCGTTCTTGCAGAAACCTACGCTTCTACTGTCCAGTAGCAGCATCTTTGCACCCACAGCTGGCATTTCCTGGGCATTTGCCCATCTCCGACTTGCTTGTGACTTTTGGACTTGGTCCCCTTGTTCCACAGGTACCCTCGACTGGAAATCCATTGTTGTTGCATTGCTGGTTTGTGTCTTTCCTGCAGAATTCCCCTATCACGACTTCTATGTCCTTTGGGGAACTTTAGTGCACTTTGCACTCACTTTTCAGGGTCTTGGGGTGGGCTATTTTTCTAACCCTTACTATTTTCTAATAGTCCCAGCGACCCTCTACAAGGTCACATAGGTTTGGGGTCCATTCGTGATTCACATTCCACTTTTGGAGTATACGGTTTGTGTTGCCCCTACCCCTATGTGTCTCCATTGCATCCTATTGTAACTATACATTGTTTGCACTGTTTTCTAATACTATTACAGCATATTTTGGTATTGTGTACATATATCTAGTGTATATTTGCTATCCTCATACTGAGGGTACTCACTGAGATACTTTTGGCATATTGTCATAAAAATAAAGTACCTTTATTTTTAGTATATCTGTGTATTGTGTTTTCTTATGATATTGTGCATATGACACTAAGTGGTACTGTAGGAGCTTCACTCGTCTCCTAGTTCAGCCTAAGCTGCTCTGCTAAGCTACCATTATCTATCAGCCTATGCTGCTAGACACCCTATACACTAATAAGGGATAACTGGGCCTGGTGCAAGGTGCAAGTTCCCCTAGGTACTCACTACAAGCCAGTCCAGCCTCCTACAAGTACATCAAAAGTGTCAATAAAAATGATGCTATTGCCTACCCTGCGCCATGGTGCGGCGTATCTTAGATACGGCGCACACATGGTGGGGGGGTGCTAAGGGGTGCAAAGAAAGTCTTTCCTTAAATATCCCCTTTACTTTTTTCTTTGCTTTACACACCGTCACGGAATGGTTCTCTATCCCACAGCTTTTACATATCTGAACAATGGAGGGACATTTTCCTTCGTCTGGAAATGAAAATTCACATCTAAAACACACCTTCTTTTTATGTGTAGACATCACTTTGTGTCTTTTAGTCTTTTGCTTCAGATTACTTTACACACGCATGACTAACTTGCTCTGGCCACATCCAGCCCCCATGTCAGCAGCTTGTCCCTCGGCATGTTCCTCAGCTCTGGCAGCCATCAACACTCTCTCCAGACTAAGGGCCAGATTTACAAGGCCTTAGCACCACTGGATCTTCACTTTTAGTGATGCTCCCTTGGCGCTTTGCAGTGAACCACATTTACAAGGTGGTGGTAAGCCACTTTTAGTGGTTTAACGCAAGCCGTGTAAATATGAGCCCCTCTGATGCAGTTTTCTGTGTCAGAGGGGCGTGCAATGTATGTTGCTGTGGCTGTTCCACTGCAACATCCATTGCTTTTGACGCTACCACAGATTTATTAGAAGGTGTAAATCTGTGTCAGCGCCAAAAACGAACGCCATGCCATGGGTGGCGTTAGCATGGCCCGACGAGGAGGAATACTTTTATTTCTCCTTGTTTTTTGCTTTTTACATGCGTGTTGCATTCTGCAGAACACATAGTAAGAAAAAGGGCAAAGAATGGTTGTTTATGAGCAGGAAGGTGTCCCTTTCTGCACATAAACAACCATTAAAAATGATAATTTAGTCCTTCTATGTGTGCTGCCTTCTGCATCACACATAGAAGCGCTAAATTTAGAATGTTTATGTGGAGGAAGGGACAGATGATTTTGAGTTCAAATTGTCATACTTTACACTTGGTAAATTATTTGCAATGGGCACACCAATTTGGCAGAGCTGGACAAAATGCAAATCTCAATACACTCTTGCAGGAGATATTTTCTCCCTTTACATGTGAATAAAATGTCTATATATTTAAGTTGTAAGTTGTGTTTTACGCTATATGTAGCTACTTAGTAGTTGGTAGTCAGCTTTAAATATGCAGACACGTTTTTGCATGGTTTTTCAATCTGAAATAAATGCTTGTCATAGATGTTTTTCTTTCATGTTGCAAATTACTACATTTGCTTGAAAATGCATGTTCTTCACATAAAGTGGAGAAGCGTGTATTTAGAGAAACTGGATAAACTCTGCTTCTACTTTATTAGCAAAATAATGCAAACATTTCAAAACTACAGATTCACAACATATAGATGAATAGGTTTGTGAAAATAAGTGGAAACAATGGACTTTACTTAGCTACACTTCTTCTACATGTTCGGTTCTCTTATTCAGTGTTTGAACTTTTTCTAATGTTTGCTGCGCATAGGTGATTTTCTTCACAAGTCTTTATCTCTGAAGGACTATGGCCAACCATCTTGATTCAAAGCCATATATGTGTATAAATACTTTTAAGGGATTTTGGTCTGCTCACTTTATCCATTTGTCTGTTCAAGTGTTGTTAACATTTTACCTCCTGCAACCACAGCATAGAGCATGCAGCAGTGATTCAGCCCACATCAGCCATTGGCTGTCTGGAACAGGGAGTGACTACATTTTGCCCTCATCACAGGAAAAAGAAGCGCCCTCAGCGACATGTCTACTGGGCCTGAGCTGTTAAGAAATGCCATTATTTTAGCATCTTTTAAACATTTTTGTTATTGTTTTTGCATAATACGTAATTTTGCAATTAATTAATTTAATAGATAACACACTTAACAGGTCACACCTATTGACTTTACCAATGCCTTCTCAAAGGACCAACGTTTTTCAGATTTTCTTGATAATATTGGGTTCCAGATCTGAACTGCTGAACTGCTGTCTTCGTGTTACTACTAGTGGTATTGCACGAGGACTGTTCATGTAAATGTATTTATGTATATCTTTTATCCGTTTTTGCACACAAATGTGCAGTTGCAAACACTTCTGGCGATTTTTCCACCTAGGTATGTGATGTGGCTAGCATGCTGAATAAAACAATCTTTAACAAATAAAATAGAAGATATTTCAGGGGCCTGGGATAGGAAACGCATCAATTTTTGGATTTTTCTTCTAATTACATATTGTTCAATAATTGTAACCATATTGTATGCCTGAATGGACCACCTTGTATTGGAAAAACAAACAGGGAAAAAATTATCATCTGTTTTGCAATGCTGCCATCTTGTGGTACTTTGATTAAATGATCGGATTCTTTCTGAACATGCCTTCTTATAAGACCGCACTTTGGGCCATATTTATACTCCGTTTGCGCCGAAATTGCGTCGTTTTTTTTGACGCAATTTCGACGCAAAACTAACGCCAACTAACGCCATATTTATACTATGGCGTTAGAGGCGAATAGCGCCAAAGTTCCCGGAATGTGCGTCATTTTTTAGCGTGAACCCCTTCCTTGCGTTAATGATATGCAAGGGAGGCGTTCCCGTCTAAAAAATGACTCCCAGGACTTTACGTGGTATTTATACTCCCGGGCAAAAGAGACGCCCGGGAGTTGGCGTGGCTAAAAACGGCGCATTTGCGCCACTTTTTAACGCCTGCTCAGGGCAGGCGTTAAGGGGCCTGTGGGCTCAAAATGAGCCCACAGGTGCCCTCCCATGCCCCCAGGGACCCCCCCTGCCACCCTTGCCCACCCCAGGAGGACCCCCAAGGATGGAGGGACCCACCCCAGGGACATTCAGGTAAGTTCAGGTAAGTTTTATTTTTTATTTTTTATATTTTATTTTGGTGGCATAGGGGGGCCTTATTTGTGCCCCCCTACATGCCACTATGCCCAATGACCATGCCCAGGGGACAGAAGTCCCCTGGGCATGGCCATTGGGCAATGGGGCATGACTCCTATCTTTCCAATGATAGGAGTCATGTTGATGGGGGATGGGCGTCGTTAAAAAATGGCGCAAGTCGGGTTAAGACGATTTTTTCGACGTAACCTGACTTGCCCCATTTTAAGACGCCCATGCGCCATTTTCCCCCTACGCCGGCGCTGTCTGGTCTACGTGGTTTCTTCCCACGCAAACCAGGCAGCGCCGGTCTGATTGCGCCGTCTAACGCCATTCCATAAATACGGCGCCCGCATGGCGCTTCAGAATGGCGTTAGACGGCGCAAAACTTTTTGACGCTAAACTGCGTTATAAATATGGGCCTTTAAATCAAGCTGCTATTTAATGGAAACATAGGGCCTGATTTATCCTTTTTTTAGCGCCACATTTGCGTCGTTTTTTTTACGCAAAAGCGGCGCAAACGTACAAAATTCTATTATATTTTGTGTTTGCACCGCTTTTGCGTCAAAAATAAATAATGTTTCACAAAGCAAATAGATTCAGCTAGGTAACGTTGAAACAAATTTGTGTTGTGCTGTGGACGCTTTGGAATGGATAGTGTAAAGTCATATAGGGGCATATTTATACTCCGTTTGTGCCGGAATAGCGTCGTTTTTTTTTACGCAATTTCGACGCAAAACTAACTCCATATTTATACTTTGGCGTTAGACGCGTCTAGCGCCAAAGTCCATGGAGTTAGCGTAATTTTTTAGCGTGGACACCTACTTTGCGTTAATTATATGCAAGGTAGGCGTTCCCGTGTAAAAAATCGACTCCAAGGCATGTGCGTCGGATTTATACTCCCGGGCAAAAATCACGCCCGGGAGTGGGCGGGTCAAAAAAAATGACGTACGCCCGCTTTTGCGCCGTTTTTTAGCGCCTGCAAAAGGCAGGCGTTAAGGGACCTATGGGCTCTGAAGGAGCCCAGAGGTGCCCTCCCATGCCCCCAGGGACACCCCCTGTCACCCTTGCCCACCCCAGGAGGACACCCAAGGCTGGAGGGACCCATCCCAGGGACATTAAGGTAAGTTCAGGTAAGTTTTTTTTTTTTTTTTTGTGGCATAGGGGGGCCTGATTTGTGCCCCCCTACATGCCACTATGCCCAATGACCATGCCCAGGGGACAGAAGTCCCCTGGGCATGGCCATTGGGCAAGGGGGCATGACTCCTGTCTTTGCTAAGACAGGAGTCATTTCTATGGGGGTTGGGAGTGAAAAAAAATGGCGCAAATCGGGTTGAGGCGCAAAAATTGCCTCAACCTGACTTGCCCCATTTCTTGACGCCCAAGCCCCATATCCCCCTACGCCGGCGCTGCCTGGTGTATGTGTTTTTTTTTAACGCACACCAGACGGCGCCGGCGGCTAACGCCGGCTAACGTCATTCAATAAATACGGCGCCCACATGGCGCTTCAGAATGGCGTTAGCCGGCAGTAATTTTTTTGACGCAAAACTGCGTTGGCGCAGTTTTGCGTCAAAAAGTATAAATATGGGCCATAATTTGGCTAGTTTGATGTTTCCTTTATGGTACCTAGGTCTTTTAGGGGAACGGGCCTCCACTGTGATGTCCCAATATTGCACAACACTGGAGAACCTTCTTCTGCTCGTGTATCAATTCCAAGAGTAAATCCCTTGGATGATCTGAGCCTAGAAGAGAAACTGAGCTTGCAGAGGGGGCTTCAGAAAGGTAAGGCGAAAGAAGAAGTGAAAGCCAGTGGGTCTGAGAGGGAGAAGTTAAGACTAGCTCACCTAGAACACAAGGAGAGGAGGCAGAAGAGACAGGCAGAATGGGCCTGGGAGGAGAAACAGAAAGTAAAGAAAAAAGAGCTGGAAAGGTAAAGGATAGTCCTTGAAAGAGGTGCAGGTCTTAAATGAGATGTCTAAGACAGCTGTCTTTATGAGGTACATGCCACTGGAAAGGACAACAGCCATTGGGAGAATGCCTGTGGCAGACCAGATGATCTATGAGAGAATGAAGGAGCTCTGTTTAGGCAGTTCGGACTGAAGCCGGCTCAGTACCATCAGAGTTTCAGAGAATGCAAGAAATAAATAGTGTTCTGTTTGAGACTTGCATTTTAGGTGTATTGTACAATTTGAATAAGTGGTTAAAGGGGATGTAGTCCAAGGACTTTCAGTCTCTTAACAAGCTGATGGTGACAGGAGTCCTAGGCGGAATGAGTCAGCAAAGGAATGGTTGGGAAGCACTATAATGTCAGGGAGAATGGCCTACTTTATAGTTGAAAATCCTGAGCCAGGACCTAGAAGATGCTAGTGGTTCTATCAGTGCACAAGAACTTCCTGTTGTAACTGACCAATGAAGTGCCTTTAGCGGGAAGCATAAGGGTAATAATGACCCAGGATAGGTTGGACCCTCTGTTCTACTGGTCAGGGATGTGCAGAGACATGGCGAGCTTCTGTACAACCTGTCTCACTTGCCAGATGATTAGAAAGACAGGATGGAGGACAAAGGCACTGTTAATGCCTTCACTAGTTGTAATTGATGTTGAGTAGTTAGGGTTCGACATAAATGATCCATGTGACCCCCCCCGTAGTGAGATTAAAAGTATGTCTTTGTTGTTGTGCATCATGCCAGGTACCTGGAAACTGTCCCTCTGAGGAGGATGACTGCACAGGTTGAAGCAAGAGCTCTCCTGGGAATCTTATCTAAGGTTGGATTTCCATGGACGGTAATTTCTGACAAGTGAACCAACTTTATCTTCTCTTACATGAGAGAGATGTGGGAGCAAGCCAGTGTGACATACCATGTCTTCATAGCATACCACCCACAAACCAGTGGTTTAGTGGACCAGTTTAACAAGACACTGAAGAGCATGTTGGTAACTCTGGCAGAGAACCCCAAGAGGAAGTAGGACCTTCTCCTGCCATGTGTCTTGTTTGCCTACCAAGAGGTTCTGCAGAAGGGGGCAAAGTTCAGTCCCTCCCTTTGAGCTTCTGTATGGACATCCAGTGCAAGGTCCACTCACTTTAGTGGGAGAAGGGTGGAAAGGAACCTCATAGTCTTCACAAAAGGATTCAGTAGACTATTTAATTGACATCAGAAAGATGATGACACAATACATGAGACAAGCAAAGGAAAGCCGCCAGGTCAGCCAAGTGCTGATAAAGGAATGGTATAATCAGAAAGCTATGCCTACTGGGTATCAGGAAGGTCACAAGGTGTTGGTGCTATGACCTATTTGTCCTAGGGCTTTGAATGGCAAATATTGTGGACCATACCACGTAGTTCAGAAGATTTCTGAGGTAAACTACTTGAGAAACATAGGTGCCACAAGGGAACCATAGAGCTGTTCCATGTAAACAGGCTGAAAACTTATCTCTGAAGACATTACCCAATGAATGTCATAGCTATGGCGGAGGAAGTTGAGTAAGACAGTGGGTCTCTTCCTGACTTGCTGCATAGCCACATGAATTATAGAACTGTGGAAGGGGTTCAGCTAGCCACTGAGTTAACTCCTGAGGAGGAAAAGGAATAATGTTGGGATGTTGGGGTGGTTTGCCAAACTTCTGATGCTGATTCCATGTTTAACAGCTGCCTGTGTGCATAACATTGACACAGGAGACAGTCTGCAGGATGTACAGAATGTCTGAACAGGTTCAAGGATGCAATAGGTTGAACATTGCCAAAATATTGGACTTGTGTGGGGTCACTGAGAGATCTTGTAGACCATGGTCTAGTCCTGTGGTTCTAGTACTAAAGCAATGGTCTTCAGAACTGCAGTTCTGTGTGGACTACTGAACCCTTAAAGAGATAATCAAAACCAATGCTCATCTAATTCTAAGAGCGATGAGCTTCTGGATTGGTTAGGTGCTGCAAAGTACATGAGCGTCTGTGATCTTACCAGAGGATATTGGTGGATTGCTTAGGCACCAAATATCAAGGAAAGACTGCATTGTCCATACCACAGGGCCTCTATCAGTTCAAGGTGATGCTCTTAGTGTTGAAAAATGCTGCTGCCACTTTTCAGCGTATGGTGAACCATGTTCTTGCAGGGCTGGGAGAGTTGTATGTGGCCTACCTGGATAACATTACAGTGTCCTGAAATTCATGACAGGACCTCCTGAGGCACTTAGGACAGGTATTGGCTAAAATACAGGAGGCAAAACTGATCATCAATGAGGCCAAGTGCTAGGTGGGGCAGTCCTCTGTAGTCTACATTGGGCTTGAGGTGGGGAACAGGAAGATTCACCAGTTGTATTCAAAGATTCAGTCTGTGATGGAGTGGGAGGTGCCCACTACCCAGAGCAAAGTGAGGGTCCTTTTAGGACTCACCAGGTATTACAGGAGCTTTGTGGAGAACTATAGGAGTATAATTGCCCCATTGACTGCTTTGACCTTCAAGAAGCAGTTCAGGAAAGATATATGAACAGAAACTATTTGAGAAACTGAAGAAGGCACTATGCACTGCAACAGTACTGCTAGCACCTGACTAAAGTCAGCCTTTCATTGTACAGATGAATGCTTCTGACAAACGTTATAGCAATGTTAAATCAACTGAAAGACAAAGGTAGAGAATAGTAGCCTTTATTAGTAGTAGATTACTACCTTGAGAAGAGAACTGGGTGGCTAGAGAAAAAGAGAGCTTTGTCATAGTATGGGCCTTGTGTAAGCTCTGTCCTTACTCGTTTGGCACTAGGGGTCTGATTTACAAGGAAGTGGCACAGCTCTGCACCAAAATTGGCATTGCCACGCTGAGTCACTTCCGGAACACAGGGATGTGATGTATTTAGAATAATACGTACCCCCCTGTGTTTTCCCTAGCTCTGGTGATAAATTTAGCTGCCTTGTGCCAACGCTGACATCCTTGCACCATAGTTCAAGGGTCCCTGCATTGCAGGGAATGATTGTTTATGTGCAGGAAGGCGTCCCTTACTGCATATAAACAAGCAATACTGGCAATTTGCTAGTTCTGTTTGCTGCATTCTGCAGCACACTTTGAACTAGCAAATCGTCATTATTTAATGATAGTTTATGTGCAGGAAGAGGCAACTTCCCACACATAAACAATCATTCATAGCATTTTGTTCTTTCTATGTGTGTTGCAGAATGTAGCACACATAGAAAAAGCAAAAACAAGGAGAAATAAAAGTAGGTCACCTCCTTCGAGCCATGCTAACGCCACCCCTAGGATGGCAAGGTTTACGATTCCTTGTAAATCTGGGACAGCGTCAAAATACAATGGGTGTTGCAGTGGAATGCCCAAAGCAACACCCATTGCACGACCTTTCCACACTATGTAATGCGTGTTAAGGGGCCGTATTTACAAGGCAGTGTTAAGCCACTAAAAGTAGCTTAAAGCCGCCTTGTAAATATGTCACAAGGCATTGCGCCGCCGGAGCGTCGCTAAAAGTTACACTCCAGTGGCAAAAGGTCCTCGTAAATGAGGCCCTAAGTTTGTGGCACAACAGTTCATAAACCACTGAAATGGTCAATGGCTATGAAGGGAGAGAATTCCAAGTTGTTGAGAGAGTCTATATCTTTGCAACTGTTAGACTTTGTAGTGCAGCACAAAGCCAGATTGAGCCACAGGAATGCTGATGGACTTTCCCACCAGTTTAATGGATCTGACCACCCAGCCTATCCATGTTAGGAGTTATTTCGAGGGGTTCTGATCTGGGAGGGGCGTCTATTGAGAGAGAAAAGTCCTCAGCATGGTAATGGATGTGCATTCCTGCACAGAGTACCCCAACTGTACTAATGTCTGGATCCCTCATGCAGATTTTTGTTGTCATAGGTAAACATGGATCACCATGATATAGGCCTGTCTCATGGATTGCAGTCTTGTTGCACAGGGAGGGGCTACTCAAAGCACTACCCTCATAGCAGTGGAAGATTGCTTCCTTCACAAGGAGTTAAGTAGCAGGTCTGTTGTGGTGGCAGCATACCATGTAGTTATCAGTAGGAGGGAACAGCTCTTCTTTACCTGTGTCACTGCAGTGAGCCCTACTGAATCACTTATTTAAAGTTCTGCTGCTGTGTGCTTAACTCACCCTTGGACTACATCAGTTTGGTATGTAGTGCTGTGGAGAGGATATGTGATTTACATATGGTGGGTGTATGTGTGTCTGTGAATGGTACAATACAGGGATAATGTAGTACTATGCAGTGTGTGCATATTATGTGCATTGGCTCTGTGTATTTGTGCCTCTGAGTGGTATAATACACAAAGAAAGTAGTGCTGTGCACTACTTGTATGTTAGGTACGTTATGAACATGTGATGGGTGTATCTGTGCCTGTGAGTACAGACTGCAGAGATAATGCAGTACTGTACATTGCATGTATGTTATAAGCATAGGCTTGGTGTATATGTGCCTGTGAGTGGTACAGTACATAACAAATGTAATGCTGTGCAGTGGTGTATGCTGTATGCATGCACTTAGAGCCAAATTTACAAGACTTTGGCTCAGGGCAGCGCAAAAAGTAATCTTGCTGCATTATCCTGCATCAAAAGAAAAGGGCAGGAATGCACTGGATCTATGCGATATGGCACATTCCTGTTCCTTCCAACTGCACTGATGCCGTTTTGGCTGCCTAGCACCAATGCAGGCACTTTTGCACCATTGTGCAAGTGTGTCTGTGTTGTAGGCGGGATTGTTTTGTGTGGTAGGGGGCACCTTCCTCCACAGAAACAATCCTGGGAGGATTTTTGCTCTTTGTATGTGTGCTGTGGAATGCAGCACACATAGAAAGAGGAACAAATGAGGAGAAATAAATATATTTCTCCTTGTTGTGCCTCCCCTGGGAGGTATAAGGTTTTGGTACTTCTCCAAGTTTACATGCATCAAAATCCATGGGTGTTGTGTGGGAAATCCCTCTCCAACGCCCATGGAACACTTCACTGGTGCAGAGTAAGGCAACTCAGTGATTTGCGCTGTCTTGCCTTACTCCATATCTATGATGCCATTCAAAGCTTTGGAAAGTGGCTTTCTGTGGCCTCATAGAAATGGTTAAAAGGTTTGCACCGCTATTGCATCACTAAAAGTGACACAACGGCGAAGCAAGCCTCTCATGAATATGCCTCTGGTGTATGTGTGCCTGTGAATGGTACAATACATGGAAGACTCTGTGTTCCATTTTGGGAGATCCAGGGCTGCATGATGAAACATGAGGAGAGGAGGTAGAGGAATCCCCCAGCCAGATTTGTTTACTGATGCATTCCTGTAAGTTGAATGGGACACACTGGAGAAAGGAGAGCCGATCTCCCCAATACACTTCAGAGTGTAATCTTAGATTCAGAGAGAGGTCACAAGGAAGGTGCCCAGGCACCACAATCTGCAGCCACAGTGACTAGAGGTTCTTGGTGGCTCCTCCAGGTTGGGGAAAACAATACATCATCCACCCTAATATGGCGCGCAATGTAATGTCCTTTCATTCACTGTCTTCTCCGTCAGTTCATCAGAGGGAGTATTCCATAGACAGAGCTAAATACTTAAGGTCCCCAATTTCCAAATTAGATGGGCAAATGGAGGATTTGGTGGGCAGGGCATTCGTTTGTGTTTGCGAGCGAGTATCTTGTCCTCTAACCTCTAAATTTGACCTTAGGACTTTAGGTACTTTTCTTTTTCAGAATTTGCCCCATCTTAGGTATTATAATATCTTTTAATTTGCTTTTCCAGATGCAATCAACTTCAGTTGTTTTCATGCACTCTTTTTTCCTGCTTGCAGGGACCCTTTATTCTTCTTGTTTTCCCTTTTACATCTTTCACTGGGCAAGTGAACCCTAAACAGTGTGACATTGTCCTTTTATCTCCTTTTTGTCTATTTTTTGGTGACTCATGTTGATTTCAATGAGTAGTTAATGTTTCAGTCAGTATCGTTGTTGTTTTGTGTCAGATGTCAGGTCCTTGTTTTCTTGTGAGAATGCCTTGAATTGTTCTGCAAAAAGAACAGATGATGGCTGGAATGCTAAACAATGTCAAACTTTCACCACCACCACAGATCTGGGCCTAAATCCAATATTTTTGCTTGCCACACTATTCCAGTTTGCACCCAGCAATAGGCAAATCAGTATTGACCCTGCTACCCATTGGAACAGTCAAGCCCAAATTGACATGCCAGACCATCCATTGACTGAAAAAAAGCATCCTTGGACTAGTTCCAGCATATCATCCATCATCAGCCAGGCTACCTTGAATCCGGTGGCATATCAAGCACGGGACCCATGCCTGGACATTCCCTTCCACTTAGGGCAACAAATGCAAAAAAGTACAGATTATGGATGGAATGCTAAACAATGTCAAACATTCACTCCCGGTCAGAGATGTGGACCTAAATCAATTTGTTTTGCTTGCCACTTGATTCCAGCTTGGATCCAGTCATATGCAAAGCAGTATTGACCCAGCTCACCATGGGAACAGCCCAGCCTGAACTGCCAGACCAGATCCTCCCTGACCTCAAAAGAAGAATCCCAGGACTGTTTTCCAGGGAATCACCTCTCATCAGCCAGACAAGCTTGGATATGGTGGCATAGTGAGCATGGGGACCCACATATGGGCATACCCTTCCCACAAAGGGCAACAAATACAAAAGAATATATAATGGGTAGAATACTGGATAATGTAAAAAATTCACCCCAGTCACAGATCTGGGCCTATATCCATAGTTTTTTTGCTTGCCACACCGTTTCAGTTTGGACCCAGCCATATTCAAATCAGTATTGACCCAGCTCAGCATGGAAACAGTTCAACAGAAACTGCCAGATCAGGCCCTTCCTGAACCCAAAACAAATATCCTTGGACCGGTTTTGGGGTATCACCCCTAACTAGCCAGACTAGCTTGAAACGGGTGGCATAGCGAGCACGGGACCCACCTCTGGGACATACCCTTCCACTTAAGGTGACAAATACAAAAGGAAAAGATGATGGCCGGAATGCTGAACAATACCAAACATTCACTCCCAGTCACAGATCTGGGCCTAAATCTATTGTTTTTTGCTCACCACAGTCTTCCAGTTTGGACCCAACCATATATAAATCAGTAGGGACCCTGCACTCCATGGGAACAGTCCAGCCCGAACTGCCAGGACAGGTCCTCCCTGAAACAAAAACAAATATCCTGGCACACGTTTCGGGGTACCACCCCTCATCAGCCAGGCTAGCTTGAATCCAGTGGCACAGTGAGTACAGGACATTAATTCTAATAGTTTCCTTCTGGTAATCCCACCTTCTTTCTGGATTCAGTCTCAATGCACCTCTCTGTCAAAGTCTGTGTAATTATTTGGAGGCAGGTTTTGCCTGTCAGTTTCACTGTAAGCAGGACATGGTACTTCAGTTGTGTGTATTTGGCGTGGCCTTCTAAGTGGAGAGGGTGTCGGACTAGTGTAGAGGTGACTGCATCGAGGTTGTAGTGCTTGCAGTCTTGGCAGCCCTCCTTCCTGGGTTTCTTCCTTAAGAACAGTCACAATCCACAACTGAAACAAGCAAGGTGCCCACTCTGGGCTGCAACAGCAGTGACACCTTCATTCAGATGTAGTTTTTTCCATGGTGTTTGTGATATTTTCGTGCAGGCTCGAACTGCAATGGTGGTCAGCCTCCTCAAACGCCTGGGTGCTTCGTGGCACTACATATCTTCTTTCAGAACTCTCTCTAACACTCCTCTTTATCCAGATGGCAATACGGTCACCTGTGCCTGGGACATGTCCGGAAATTCAAGCCTTAACCATGGTACAGTGGTACGAGTCTCTCCCATACTCCAGCTGTGGCATTCAGTAATCTAGCCAGGCTCCTTCACACCTTCCCACTTTCACAGCAGTATCTTCCTTGTGCACTGTTACCTGCATGCATCTCTCCTAAACAGATGGCCAGTCCTGTCCTTCAAACAATATTTAGACATCTGCTCCTGGAAGACTTTGCAAATTTCTCTGGGTTGCTGGTCCCTAATTTGGCAAGGGGAGTTGATGGACTTTACCCCAACTATAGCCATCTAAGCAGTCATCTAGTCTCCGCTGGTATAGCACCTCGGGGCTTCCAGTTAGGAAGTCTTGGCACAATGCCTGGAAGTTTCTGTCCCATTTTTATACCCTAGATTGAGAGAGAATTTGTGTATTATCAAAGTTCAGTTCTGTGACCAGTTCTGGACAGTTCTGAATTTTTGTGATTTCCACACAGACTTGTCCAGCCATGGTCTTTGTCCATAGTTCGAACAGGAAAGTGGGTGGAGATGCATGTTTACTGCCAGAAGAAACTTAAAACTAGGATGTAAAAATATGGGAACTGTCCAACTCAGCTGCTTGTTAACCTGTGGGCGTAGTCTTTCCAGACATGAAAGGGACAGGAATGGGCAGGGAGAAACTCCCTGACTTAAAATGGATGTAAATGGTACGCTTGGTAGCTAGGGCATGGATACTGAAGAGAGTCTCCCAGAGCTGCTGCATGTATTATGCCACCCTAAGGTACCCACACACAAACAGCATGCAGACCGCCATTGCAGGCTGCGTGAAATGGTGCAAACCATTCTGAAACCATGACATGGTTAGGCCTGGGCTGAGTTCATGGAGTCCAACTCCATGGAATACCCCGGACTTGAACAAAAACTCCATGGAATTCTGAGGAGGCGGAGTTCCGTGACCAGTGGAGTCCTGAATGCGCCAGATCTGAGAAGGGCTAAGCACGGTTGGGCCTGGTTAGCCAGGCCTGACCCTGCTTAGCACTTAAAGATCAGGCACATTCAGGAGGGCTGTTGGCAGTGAAAGCTGCAGTTTCAGGCCTCTTGTGCAGTGGCCTGTCCTGTGTTCAGTGGCCACGAGGCAAGCCGGTGCACAAGAGGCCTGAAACTGCAGTTTTCTTTCACTACCTACGGCCCCGGCCTCAGTGAAAGCTGCCAGGACTGTTGTGCACGGGCCTGCTCCATGTGCACTGCACACAGAACAGGCAGGTGCACGAGAGGCCTGAAACTGTTTCTTTCGCTACCTACAGCCCTGGCCTGAATTCAGGCCAGGGCCGTAGGCAGCGAAAGCTGCCGTTTCAGTCCATGTTTGTGCACCAGGTGTTGAGGAGCAGTGGTTATTTGCACATCTCTGAATTCCGGGGTGACCATACTAGTATGTGAATTACAGGGCATTTCTCAAATAGATGTCTTTTTTACACACTCTCTTATATTTGGAAGGAAATAATTTAGAGAAAGACAAGGGGCAATAACACTTGTTTTGCTAATCTATGTTCTCCCAAGTCTCCCGATAAAAATGATACCTCACTTGTGTGGGTAGGCCTAGCGCCCGCGTCAGGAAACGCCCCAAAACGCAACGTGGACACATCGCATTTGTTTAAAGAAAACAGAGGTGTTTTCTGCAAAGTGCCTACCTGTAGATTTTGGCCTCTAGCTCAGCCGGCACCTAGGGAAACCTACCAAACCTGTGCATTTTTGAAAACTAGAGACCTAGGGGAATCCAAGATGGGGTGACTTGCAGGGCTCTGACCGGGTTCTGTTACCCAGAATCCTTTGCAAAACTCAAAATTTGGCTAAAAAAACAAGTTTTCCTCACATTTTGGTGACACATAGTTCTGGAATCTGAGAGGAGCCACAAATTTCCTTCCACCCAGCGTTCCCCCAAGTCCCCCGATAAAAATGATACCTCACTTGTGTGGGTAGGCCTAGCGCCCGTGACAGGAAACGCCCCAAAACGCAACGTGGACACATCACATTTTTTGAAAGAAAACAGAGGTTTTTTTTGCAAAGTGCCTACCTGTAGATTTTGGCCTCTAGCTCAGCCGGCACCTAGGGAAACCTACCAAACCTGTGCATTTTTGAAAACTAGAGACCTAGGGGAATCCAAGATGGGGTGACTTGTGGGGGTCTGACCAGGTTCTGTTACCCAGAATCCTTTGCAAACCTCAAAATGTGGCTAAAAAAACACATTTTCCTCACATTTCGGTGACAGAAAGTTCTGGAATCTGAGCGGAGCCACAAATGTCCTTCCACCCAGCGTTCCCCCAAGTCTCCCGATAAAAATGATACCTCACTTGTGTGGGTAGGCCTTGCGCCCGTGACAGGAAACGTCCCAAAACACAACGTGGACACATCACATTTTTTAAAAGAAAACAGAGGTGTTTTTTGCAAAGTGCCTACCTGTAGATTTTGGCCTCTAGCTCAGCCGGCACCTGGGGAAACCTAGCAAACCAGTGCATTTTTGAAAAGTAGAAACCCAGGGGAATCCCACATGGGGTGACTTGTGGGGCTCTGACCAAGTTCTGTTACCCAGAATCCTTTGCAAACCTCAAAATTTGGCTAAAAAAACACGTTTTCCTCACATTTCGGTGACAGAAAGTTCTGGAATCTGAGAGGAGCCACAAATTTCCTTCCACCCAGCGTTCCCCCAAGTCTCCCGATAAAAATGATACCTCACTTGTGTGGGTAGGCCTAGCGCCCGCGACAGGAAATGGCCCAAAACACAACGTGGACACATCCAATTTTTTCATAGAAAACAGTGCCTACCTGTAGATTTTGGCCTCTAGCTCAGCCGGCCCCAGGGGGGGGCAGAAATGGCCTAAAATAAATTTGTCCCCCCCGGGAGCGACCCTTGCCTATGGGGTCGCTCCCCCTGCGTGACATTGGTGCCAAAAAAAGAATCCCCGGTGCCTAGTGATTTCTGCCCCCTTGAGGCAGAAATGGTCTAAATACAATTTGCCCCCCAGGGGAGCAACCCTTGCCTAATGGGTCGCTCCCCATCTCTAAAAAAACAAACAAAACAAAAAAAACACAAAAAAACAATTTGCCCTGGCGCCTAGAGGTTTCTGCCCTCCCTGGGGGCAGATCGGCCTAATACCAATAGGCCGATCTGCCCCCAGGGGGAGCAGAAATGGCCTAAAATAAATTTGCCCCCCTGGGGAGCGACCCTTGCCTACAAGGTCGCTCCCCTTGCGTGACGGCGCAAAAAAAAGATCTCTGGTGCCTAGTGGTTTCTGCCCCCCTTGGGGGCAGATTGACCTACAATCAGCCAATCTGCCCCCAAGGGGGGCAGAAATGGTCTAAATACAATTTGCCCCCCAGGGGAGCAACCCTTGCCTAATGGGTCGCTCCCCATCTCTAAAAAACTAACAAACAAAAAAAAAACATAAAAAAACAATTTGCCCTGGCGCCTAGAGGTTTCTGCCCTCCCTGGGGGCAGATCGGCCTAATACCAATAGGCCGATCTGCCCCCAGCGGGGGCAGAAATGGCCTAAAATACATTTGCCCCCCCACGGCCCCCGGGGAGCGACCCTTGCCTACAAGGTCGCTCCCCTTGCGTGACGGCGCAAAAAAAAGATCCCTGGTGCCTAGTGGTTTCTGCCCCCCTTAGGGGCAGATTGACCTACAATCGGCTAATCTGCCCCCAAGGGGGGCAGAAATGGTATAAATACAATTTGCCCTCCAGGGGAGCGACCCTTGCCTAATGGGTCGCTCCCCATCTCTAAAAAAACAAACAAAACAAAAAAAACACAAAAAAACAATTTGCCCTGGCGCCTAGAGGTTTCTGCCCTCCCTGGGGGCAGATCGGCCTAATACCAATAGGCCGATCTGCCCCCAGGGGGAGCAGAAATGGCCTAAAATAAATTTGCCCCCCTGGGGAGCGACCCTTGCCTACAAGGTCGCTCCCCTTGCGTGACGGCGCAAAAAAAAGATCTCTGGTGCCTAGTGGTTTCTGCCCCCCTTGGGGGCAGATTGACCTACAATCAGCCAATCTGCCCCCAAGGGGGGCAGAAATGGTCTAAATACAATTTGCCCCCCAGGGGAGCAACCCTTGCCTAATGGGTCGCTCCCCATCTCTAAAAAACTAACAAACAAAAAAAAAACATAAAAAAACAATTTGCCCTGGCGCCTAGAGGTTTCTGCCCTCCCTGGGGGCAGATCGGCCTAATACCAATAGGCCGATCTGCCCCCAGCGGGGGCAGAAATGGCCTAAAATACATTTGCCCCCCCACGGCCCCCGGGGAGCGACCCTTGCCTACAAGGTCGCTCCCCTTGCGTGACGGCGCAAAAAAAAGATCCCTGGTGCCTAGTGGTTTCTGCCCCCCTTAGGGGCAGATTGACCTACAATCGGCTAATCTGCCCCCAAGGGGGGCAGAAATGGTATAAATACAATTTGCCCTCCAGGGGAGCGACCCTTGCCTAATGGGTCGCTCCCCATCTCTAAAAAAACAAACAAACAAAAAAATAACCACAAAAAAACAATTTGCCCTGGCGCCTAGAGGTTTCTGCCCCCCCTGGGGGCAGATCGGCCTAATACCAATAGGCCGATCTGCCCCCAGGGGGGGCAGAAATGGCCTAAAATAAATTTGCCCCCCCCACCCCCACCCGGGGAGCAACCCTTGCCTACAAGGTCACGCCCCTTGCGTGACGGCACAAAAAAAAGATCCCTGGTACCTAGTGGTTTCTGCCCCCCTTGGGGGCAGATTGACCTACAATTGGCCAATCTGCCCCCAAGGGGGGCATAAATGGTCTAAATACAATTTGCCCCCCAGGGGAGCGACCCTTGCCTAAGGGGTCGCTCCCCATCTCTAAAAAAAAAAAAAAAAAAAAATCCCACAAAAAAACAATTTTCCCTGGCGCCTAGAGGTTTTCGGCCTAATTCCAATAGGCCGATCTGCCTCCGGGGGGGCAGAAATGGCCTAAAATAAATGTCCCCCCCCCCCCGGGAGCGACCCTTGCCTACAAGGTCGTGCCCCTTGCGTGACAGCGCAAAAAAAAGATCCCTGGTGCCTAGTGGTTTCTGCCCCCCTTGGGGGCAGATTGACCTACAATCGGCCAATCTGCCCCCAAGGTGGGCAGAAATGGTCTAAATAAAATTTGCCCCCCAGTGGAGTGACGCCTTGCCTAATTGGTCACTCCCCATCTCTAAAAAAACAAACAAACAAAAAAAAAAAACACAAAAAAACTATTTGCCCTGGCGCCTAGAGGTTTCTGCCCACCCTGGGGGCAGATCGGCCTAATACCAATAGGCGATCTGCCCCCGGGGGGGCAGAAATGGCCTAAAATAAATTTGCCCCCCCACCCCTCCGGGGAGCGACCCTTGCCTACAAGGTCGCTCCCCTTGCGTGACGGCAAAAAAAAGATCCCTGGTGCCTAGTGGTTTCTGACCCCCTTGGGGGCAGATTGACCTAAAATCGGCCGATCTGCCCTCAAAGCGGGCAGAAATGACCTAAATACAATTTGCCCCTCCAGGGGAGCGACCCTTGCCTAAGGGGACGCTCCCCATCTGTAAAACACAATAACAACAAAAATCCCTGGTGCCTAGTGGTTTCTGCCACCCGTGGAGGCAGATCGGCATAATAAAAATAGTCTGATCAAATGGCCTAAAATAAATTTGCCCCTCAGGGGAACGACCCTTGCCTAAGGGGTCGCTCCCCTTACGTGAAAAACACACAAACAAACAAAAACTCCCGGGTGTCTAGTGGTTTCTGCCCCCTTTGGGGGCAGATTGGCCTCATAAAAATAGGCCAATCTGCCCCCAAGGGGGGCAGAAATGGCCTAAATATAATTTGACCCCTAGGGGAGCGACCCTTGCCTAAGGGGTCGCTCCCCACCTCAAAAAAAAAAAAAAAAAAAAAAAAAATCATCCCTGGTGCCTAGAGGTTTCTGCCCAAGGGGTCGCTCCCTTTTGTCTGTTTCATAAATGAAAAAAGACATCCCTGGTGTCTAGTGGGCGTTTTGACAGCCGGATTGCTTTACAATCCGGCTGCCAAAACGCAGAGAGAGACTTCAAAGGCAAGGAAATACATTTCCTTCCCTTTGTAGCCTCTCTGCCTCCTCCCCGCGATCGGAAGAGAAATGCTTTGCATTTCTCTTCTGATCATCGCGCTGGAAGCTGAGCTTCCAGTGCGAAGGAGGAGGCATTGTGATTGTCAGCGCGCGCACGCGCGCTGACATCACAGGGGGGGTTGAGGGGGGTCGGGTGGAAGGGGAAGGGCTTCCCCTTCAATCCCTGACTTGGGGGGGTGGGGGGAACCCCACAGAGGGAGCAGTAGCGCTCCCTCTGGGCTGGGTGCCCAGGACGTAATGGTTACGTCCTGGGCACAGCAGCACTGTGCCGCAGGACGTAACCATTACGTCCTCGGCACAGAAGGGGTTAAATCACGGTTTAATCACTCCACAAGACTATTTCCCTCGAGATGAAATGGAGACGAATACTGGAGTTGGACCACCAATGAGGCCATGGCATCCCTGAATGCCCTTGATGCGAAAGCAGGGCCCTGGTCTGAATGGAAAGCCGCAACCGCATATGTACCGATAAAGACTCGCAAATCTTTAATAACAGTCTGAGCATCAGCCGAGCATTGTGGCCACACCCATAAAACTCTGGAGCATGAATCAACAGCGACTAAAATATACTTGTATGCACTGTCCGGTGTTAGGGGACCACAGTGGTCCAAGTGCACACATTGTAATTGTTTGTTTGAAATCAGGAGGGGTGTCTGCAGGGGGCATTTTGCAGTGGAAACTTTAATTTGTTGACAGATGTCACAACAAAGGACATACTGCTCGGTCTCTTTATAGAGACCTGGCCACCAATAATGGGCCTTGAAGATCGAAATTGTAGCCGCCACACCAGCATGGGGAGATGCCACCCCCTCATGCGCTGCTTTAATCAATTGTGATCTTATCTCTCTATTGGGAATGTCTTGAACCCCTACGCCTGGTATCTTAACCTCAGCGTTCAGCATACCTCCCATTCGGTAGTGATGCTTGTTAGGAAATCCTTTAGCATAGGGCGTACCATCAGCCGTAGCTGTCACGGCCGCCCCTATGTCTGCGTCCAGTTTGGAACTCAAGCGAGTCACTGCAGCTACAGCAGCCACTGCTGACTTTGCTGCTTCATCAACCAATGTATTTCCAGCAACGTGTATCCCAATGCGCGGTGTCCAAGTGTATGTACAACATGGACATTTGGTAGCGTCTCTTTCAGATCTGCTACTTTACCCCACTGAAGCCTGTGTTTAATGGTGTTGCCTTTAGAATCTCTGAACCCATTCTGGCGTCAATAATGTAGGTATTCATTAAAGGACTGGACACAATAATATGAATCACAAACAATCAGCGTAGGCTGTGCAGGATCCGTGTGTTCTAGTGCCATCATCAGGGCCTTTAGCTCTGCCAACTGTGCTGTGGACAAAATGTATTGCCCTCCATATAGCCACTTACGACTGCGCAAGCAGCAGAATTATGGTGTTTTGTGCCAATCACGGGTTGTGCTGAGCCATCGGTGTACATGAGTCTATGATATTGTTCAATAGGCAATGTATTTGCTGGAACTGGGTACTCTATTTCGTACTGTAAAAAGTCTTGAGTTTGTAATTTTGGGTCAAAAATGTAGTCTACATCAGTGGCTGTCAAAGATGTAGCCCATTGTATCCAACGTGGATGTAATGCTTTTTCATTTGGAACGCTGGCTTTCATAACAGCCACTAGGGCTGGGATCTGAGAAACGACAATAATGCGTTTACCTTGGGCAAGAGGTCTTTCTTTAATGACCGCCATCTGTTCAGCAGTGAGAATTTTCTCTGTGGGAGCAAAGTGTTGTTCTGCCGCTGAATATAAGTGTGATTTGTATGCAATTGGGACTGTCTCACCTTCATTAAATTACACATAGGTGAAACCGATGGCACCAGCTATTGCTCTGATGACCAAATGTGTTTTGTTGTCCCTCGTATGTAAGTGTTGTGCTGCAAGCAGGTCTGTTTGAAAAGCTCAAAGAATTTCTGTGTGTTCAATTGTCCAGAATTTACTTGAAAAATCAGGACGTATCAGATCATATAAAGGTTTTATGCGTGTAGCATAATCTGGAATGTAAGTTCTGCCAAAATTTAGGAAACCCAATAGAGATTGAAGTTTTTTTAATCGTATTTGGTGGTTGTAACTGTGCACATTTTTCTAAGAATTGCGGCACTAGGCTCTTTCCTTCACGTGACAGCTCATATCCCAAAAACAGGACGCTAAGGAAGGCAAAATGTGTTTTTTTTAAATTGAATTTGCAGCCAAATTCAGCAGATCCTACCACAATGCGGGCTACCCATCTTAGATGTTGTAGTAGTTCATCATCCGTAAGATAGATGTCATCTACATAGAACAATGCTTCAGGGTCAATCTCATGCAAAATTGCAGTCACACGAGCTGCGAACAGTCCTGGACTGTTCTTATACCCCATGAGGCAAACAACAGATTTTTTTCTGGGAGCCTAGTGCGCTGAAACTTGTTAAGTCTCTACTGTCAGGAGCTATATTCTGGCAGAAAAAAACCCCCATTGGAAATGTCCACTGTTGTTTTGTATTTTTTATGCACTATATTGTCCATTAGTGCAGTGCTATGTGAGTTCTGTATAGCATAAGTGCGTGTATGACTGTTTCAGTGTCTGTAGTCTAAGACTATTCTTTATGAATGGTCTGGTTTAGCTACTGGGAATAATGGATTATTCATTGGGGAGACACAGGGTTCAATTACACCCTGGTACTCTAATTGTGTGAGTATTTCTCTCACAGGTGCTTTTGCTTCAGGTTTTATTGGATACTGCGGTTGAGGTTGAAGTTCATTTTTGATTGGACTTACATGGTAGGGGGATTCTCTATCCCATCCTATGTGATTTCTGTATAATGCAGGAGCCTGTGCCAAAGCCCAATCAATGGCATAGGATTCAGCGAGTTCCGCTGGAACAAGGGGAGAGAAGGAAGGCTTAATCACATCTTCCCCATATGGGCAGGTACAGACAAAATCAGATGGCCAATCCTGTTCGGCCAACAAAACATCATATATGTTTACTACGCGATCCCAAAAGATTGCGTCTATTATGCGCTCAATGTCTCCTTCTAACTGTAGCTTTACTCTATACACCGTATCAGGCGTGGAGACACGCATATCCGCAGTTTCTACTTGAATAAAGTCATCAGTTGCTTTCACCTCCAGATGCTTAAGAAGATTCCAGTGAACTATTGTGACCTCTGCCACGCTGTCTAGCAATGCTAGAGCCCACTTCTTATTCTTCAAGAGGACCTTCTTCCTGAGTGGCATGTCGAACTTTGACTGCTGCCACTTTTTTCTTTTTGAATTGTGGTTTTGTTGGGTGGGTTTCTCTTCCTTTTTAACAGAAACCTCTGAAGAGCATTGTGATTCATGTCTCAGTTTCATGTACTCTGTCCTTCGGTCTGATTGCCTACCTCTCTCATTTCATTTTTCCGATGAGTCCTGAAAGGAACGAGATTGGCGTGTATCAGTATATTGATATCTATCAGGCATTTTCATATTATCTCTATTTCCGAGATTATATCTGTTCTGTGGGGTCTCCATACACGGAGATTCTCCCCTCTCTTTTTTAGAAGTTTGTTGTTTTTTATCCCAGCGTTTCTTATTACCCTCAGGAGCCTGCTTGGGAAAATCTTTAGTTGATTTGCCCTGAAATTGTGGTTTAGATGGTCTGGCCCCTAAACTGTCTTGACCTATGCTAGAATAAGTCTCTGCGATTATTTTAGGCAAATACTGCCTCCAGCGCATTAATTTTTTGTGCTAACTAAAACGGAGTTTCCTCCCGTTTGGCGGGTACTTTACCCATGATCGAATGTACAGTTGCAGGATTAATACCTGGCGTAGCCGCATGTGGATGTGCTGGAGCAGCATGTTCTGGGTTTGTATTTAATGTTTGTACCAATCGTCTATATATCGCTGTTAATTCTGTATATAAGCAACGAACCTCAGCTACCACTAAATTTGCAATTGCAGGATGTGGTGTATAGGTGGCCAATAAAGGCCAGGTAGGACCATCATTACTTAGAGGACCTAACCTTACTGGTAAAATTGTGTTGGGTAGGGCACCATCAAGCAAATTGTTATGTTCTTGTTAGGATAAAGGTATTTCTAAGTATGCGTATGCTCTGTATTGTCAAGGCGCATTTGCAAGTTTATAATGATGAAATGTATTTGTGTTCCCATCAATTTCTGGAAAAGTGACCCAAGAATAAAAAACATTCTGTTCTATAAGCTGCATGGGCATCCACCACAAATGTGACTGGACACCCCTGGAGCATTAAGCCATTTGCCAATAGATGTATAGATGTGTAGTTAGAGGTTGTCTCATGTTAACTGCTATCTGTACCTGCTGTGGATTCGCCATTATTGACCAACTGTAAGTTCAGAGAAGGCACACCAAATAGAGTTTTCCCTTTTAAAGTTCAAGCTTGACCAACCTCCAGCTTCAGACAGGATAGCCTATGTAGCTGGGGGTGGAAATCCTCGTTACCACGGACATCTCCGTATACGGTATTGAGGCATCATAATATATATTGAGACAGAGATACTCTGGAGGACCTGAAAATTAAAGCCTGACCAAATGTTGGCAGCTCCATGTCGTGTAGGCTCTTATTATTCTAATGAGACTACTGGATTTTGAGCGGCAGAATCACCCGCGATGTGGGAGACTTAGGCCCTCATTCTGACCTTGGCGGGCGGCGGAGGCCGCCCGCCAAAGTCCCGCCGTCAGGTTACCGTTCCGCAGTCGAAAGACCGCGGCGGTAATTCTGACTTTCCCGCTGGGCTGGCGGGCGGTCGCCTTCAGACCGCCAGCCAGCCCAGCGGGAAAGAGGCTTCCACGATGAAGCCGGCTCGGAATCGAGCCGGCGGAGTGGAAGCTGTGCGACGGGTGCAGTTGCACCCGTCGCGTATTTCACTGTCTGCGCAGCAGACAGTGAAATACATGTAGGGGCCCTCTTACGGGGGCCCCTGCAATGCCCATGCCAGTGGCATGGGCACTGCAGGGGCCCCCAGGGGCCCCGCGACCCCCCCCTACCGCCATCCGGATCTCGGCGGTCCGACCGCCGGGATCTGGATGGCGGTAGGGGGGGTCGGAATCCCCGCGGCGGTGCAGCAAGCTGCGCCGCCGCGGAGGATTCAATGGGGCCGCGGTACACTGGCGGGACCCCGCCAGTGGGGCCGGTCCGACCGCGGCTTTACCGCCGCGGTCGGAATCCCCATTGGAGCACCGCCGGCCTGTCGGCGGTGCTCCCGCGGTCCTCCGCCCTGGCGGTCAAAGACCGCCAGGGTCAGAATGACCACCTTAGTCTAACCCACTGCTGGTGACACCTGTCGCTCCAATCCGGGTTTTGCTCCTGCTAACTAGCAGCGCCTCATCTCTACCCAAGGATAGGGATGACTGGGCAGCCAAGAGCATTACATATTTGGCTACTCAGGGAAGTCGTGGTCACTCAGGTCTCATCCGGTTCTCTCATTTACAATTCAGTCTCATATATAAATGACAAACAGAAGCAGTATATGTTTCAATAATGAGTTTAATAAAAATGACTGCATATTAGATAGCAAGGCGTGAGCTGCAATAACCAGGACGACGCAACATGACAGTATTAAAATTGTGACAAGAAAAGTGAAGCATAAAAACAACGCTATCATATTGTCACTATTGTCAATGGACTGATCCCCACCCAGGCTAGGATAGAGCACAGCATGTTAAGCTCTAAGTATGCCCTTCATGTTCCCCTGGGAAGACATCAACCCCCATACCTTAGCAAAGGCCTGCAGTCTGCGTTAGCATCTGTAGTGAAGCATTCGGCAATCGGCATACAGTTGTGGTTCCCTGGCTGGAATCTCCCTGAGTAAGGGACAAGGAAGTGTTTTTATAATAACACAGCTGATATTCTGAGAAAGTGACCCTATGTAAAGATGTGTATTGTCTACGAATGTTGGAGACTAAACTTCTACCACGCTCACCGGCAATGTACCGTGCTGCTGCCTGGGAAAAAGCACAGAGTGATCAAGAATGTCTTGTTTGAGAACAGAGTGCTGGCCTAGGCAAAAACAGTTAGATAGATGGAAATAAAACAAGACCGTAAAAATGGTTATTGTAACAATAATAAAATGAAAAGGAATAAAATATATCTAGGTTAAAGTGCACAGCGGCCTATTGTGTTAAAACAACGTGCATGGAGCTATAACTAAAATGGCTACACAACAGGATGTCTTTCAAGTTAGATTTACTAATCAGCGGTAGTCAATCCCAGTTCATGCACCTCCTAAAACATGGATATTTACTTTGTTAATAAGAAGACACTATGGGCCTCATTTACAAGGATTTTACGTCACCTTAGTGTCATTTTTTTTGCGCCAAGGTCAAGCAACACAGTCCCCTACCCCATGCCATATTTACAAACTGATGCAATGTTACCATTGTGCCAGTTTGTAAAGCCTTCTGCCACATTATACCTGTGCCAGGTATAATGTATGCAAGGTATGCGTTCCCCCGTTAAAAGCCCCGCAGAAATGGTGCAGTGAAATATACAAGATTTCACTGCACCATACTGTGCCAGCATAGTATCATTTTTGGAATGCCTGCTCAGGGCAGGGGTTAAAGGTGATACTGTGCTGTTGTCTATGGGCCCCCCTTAACATTGCTGGACTAGCATCAAAATGTTGATGCTAGTTCAGAAATGGTAAGGCTTAGAGCTACAACAGCATCAGAATTTCTGATGCTGTTGTGGACACTTTGTGCCATGGAGCACTTTATTTTAAATAGAGAACTCCCATGGCGTCATTAAGGGTGGCACAGGGTGGCACAAGAAAACTGGTGCATCAATCACGTTGTGCCAGTTTCTTGTAAATGAGCCTCTGGGGCCTAATTTAGAACTCTGCAGATGGGTTACTCTGTTTTTAAGTGACGGATATACCGTCCTCAGAAATCTAAATCCCATTCTATATTATGAGATTTTGATTTCAGCGGACAGAATATCCATCACCGTTGTGACAGATTAACCCATCTGTCCAGTTCTAAATCAGCTCTAAATGGTCTGTATTGTATTCCATTTGGGGAGGTGTGGTACCCTGTTACATGACGAGCAATGAGACATTCACAGGGGCATCTAAAAAATTCCTAATTTTCCTGAAGATTGTGCCCCTATGCCAGTATGGAATTTCTCAGTAATGAAGGTGCCACCAGTAGATCTCCACTGTGAAATTTACTAGCATAATAAAGGACCCAAGACCTCACCCTGTAGTACCAAACTGCTCCTTGTGTGGCACCATTTGGTAGTTTGGGTAGATTTATACCACTTAACATGTTATAGCCATGTAGGGTATACCCAGGTTTTTAATTGAGACTTTCTGGGTGGATAACTGAAGAAGAGGCACGTGAGGCTCAATTTCCTTAAGACTTTTGCTTAAACCTGTAGTGTTAATAAAGGCATTTGCAATTCTAAATTCCACATCCCAACTCACAGAATCAGCATAAGTGGCATTTTACAATCTTAAAGCATATTGCCAACTAAATGACTGACTAGCTGACTTAGGACACTCGAATAGTGTATAAGTAACCGCTGCAAATCTAACTGCTGGATACACAGCAAATGGAGTGCCTTAAGCAGGCATTTGGAACTGGACAGATTATGGAACACCTGAGTGGACAGACCATTTCGAATTAGGAAAACCTAGACTGGAAGGCATAATTTTCACTAAAAGCTGAGTTTATATAGGGACATGGCAATCATATTACTGGTAGAGCTGATTAAGCCCTTAACTGCTGAGGCATTTCTTCCCATTTCTTGATGTCTAGGGTACTTTTGGCTTATGTGGCTCATAACTTTTTCCACATAAACTGTCCACACCAAAAATGCATCCTTTTTTTCAGTATCCTGTGGATTGTAAAGGTATGCAGAGTTTGAGGATTCCTGTGGCGGGAACTGAGAAAATAGTCAAAATAAAGCTAAATTGTTTTTTTTAGGTGGATGGGAAAATGTGCTGTACAATTTTTTTTATTTTTTCCTAAAAATAGCATAACAGAAAGGTTTACTGTGCTGGGGTCACTGCCTTTCCAGCTTCCAGGAACAAGCAGAATTGTATTAAAAAAAAAAAAAAAAACATCTTCACAGGTTTTGCATTTTTCTAAGAGGTAGTCCATTTTTCTAATTTTTGTGCTTTCAACCTACTTGCAGTTTGTAGGGGAAACAAGTTTGAAACCCATGAGTGAGCCCAGAAAGCCATATCTTTCTGAAAAGTAGACACATTCTGAAGTCAGCAAGGGGTCATTTGTGTGGAAACATGAACATTTTTCCAAATAAACTAATCACTGAAATAAAAAAAATGAAAATAAAAAGAAAGAAATAGCAATTGGTAACAACGTATTCATCTGTACTTTTTATCACAATGGCCAATTTACAAATGCACTATATTATTGTGCCTGTCTGACAATTCAGATCGCAAACATATATCAGATTTCTGTGCTTCCTAAAATATGCTATTCCCAGAGCCAACAATTGAGCTGCAGCTTATAATGATTTTTCATCATGTGCCAACTATGCATCCATTCTTATGATATAATCTAAAATTTTTAAATGTGTATTAAGGAAACCTGCATGTGAGCACAAGATACTGAACTTATAGAAGTGGTAATTTGTACACCTCGTAATTTAGGGTCACTCACACTATCATGTGATTCAGAAAGCATTTTGCAAAATGTGTTCTTTCTTGCAAAATGGCATATATTTGAAAACCACAATGCAGATAAATCCAATTGGTAATAATGAGTGTTCTAGCGTTCTGTATCTTCCCACTCAAATCTGACTATTTTTTGCATTTGGACCTGGCTGCACAGGGAAACCTACTGAACCCAGATATTTATCAAGTTTTCTTACCACCCCCAATGATTTTTTTAAAATTAAAATCCTGAGATGTCTAGTGGGTTTTCATTATTCTCCTTGTGGGCCAGGTTGGGGATAAACCCCCCAACCTGATTCCCTGCATGACGAAATTGCTGTATTGCCCATCTTGTTTGGAGGTATGGCCCTATACCAATATGGGCCACCCACAGTCCTTCAAGATAGTTTTGCATGTATATAGTGGCTTCCTACCTCCCCAGGGGCACATTTGGGGTATGCACCCCATATCCACCCACATAATGATAGTCCCGGAGATGGGTGGCGAGGCAAAGGCCCATACCCCGGGACCTGCTCCCCACCCCAAAAATATCTCTGGAGTCTTGTGTAGTGGAGGACAATGCTGAAACCAGGGATCCACTAGGGAGGGATAGAGTTATATGATTAATGGTGCCCACTGGTTTCACTTTCTATCTCTGATGTCAGCACACCATCTGGATATGGGGACTAAGTTAGTCCCTCTGTGAAAGGTACCTTAAATTCCGGTTGCAGAGCATTATTCTCTGCAGTGGCGGTCCCAAGAAGAGATGCGAGGTCTGCCTCGGATATGCATTGCACAGCAGTGGTTCTGATGAGCTGTGAGGGCTACGATGTGGGCTTGCATCGAGAATGTATCACACAGAAGCAATTCTGATGATCTGCAAGGGCTGTGATGCAGGCTTGCATCAAGACTGTGTCACTCTACGTCAGTTCTGAGGGGTGTTTTGAAGAGTTGTGTTGGGTTTCTGGTATGCTGCATTAGATTTGACAAGACCGTAGCTGGGCTGGCAGAGCACCTTTAGCCCGCTTCCAAGGATCAAGGACTGGAGGGACACACTTGGGAGGAAGCTTAGGACTCAAGGTCGAGGTGCAGGTTCAAGATGGTTGGACTCTTTTCTGTCCCTAAGGCTCTGATCAGGGGGCCAACCCACTAGCTCTTGGAGTCAGTCTGGTGGTCCTGGGTTCAAGGTGCAGGTCTAGCCCTTCTCACTCAAGCAGCAGGGTAGAAGAGTAACAGGGCAGCAGTGTAGTCCTTCGTGTAGTCTTTCTTGCAGCAGAGAAGCGCATCTTTTCTTTACTTCTGAGTCTTCCCAAGGTCTAGAAGTGTACTGAAGAGTTAGGCTGATGGTCCACTAGTTATGCCCAGTGCCCAATTTGAAGTGGGAGAAGCTTCTAAAGTCCTTCCCCTCCAGATTTATCTGAAATTTCCTGCCTCCCTGCCCTGGCTCTAGCCTGTCTGAGGGCACAAATAACGTGTGAAACCCTTTGCAAATGTGCTGAGGCAGAGTCTTTGTGATGTGCAAGTGTGGTAGTTGACAGCTCTGCCCCCTGTAAAGTCATAGATGCCCCATCCTGCCAACACCTTTGTCTCACTGTCTGGGACAAATATACAAAGACCAACTGCCAGCTACACCTAGTCATGTGACCCCAGATAGAAGCTGCAGGCACCAAATTGCTGGAAAAAGAAAAAATGGCAACTTTCTAAAAGAGATATTTTCAAACTTGTGATTTAAAATCTGACTTTACCATTAAAGAGGGTTTTAACTAACAATTCTTCATCCACCAAACTTGAAATTTGTATCTGCCCCCAATTAAAAGTTATCATTTATTAACTGCAATCAGGTAACCAATGTGATCTTATGGGAGAGTCAGGCCTTGCAGTAGTGAAAAACACATTTAATAATTTTTTATTACCAGGACATATAACAGCAAAAAGTATGTGTCCCACTTTTTAAATACTATGCACTCGGCCCCCTGAGTTGTTTAAGGCCTACCCTAGGGGTGCCTTATATGTATTAAAAATGAAGGTTTGGGCAGGGCAAAAGGTTTATTTTTCCAGGTCGAAATGGCAGCCGGCTGCAAATGCAGGCTTGAGACATGTTTAGAGTGCTACTTAAGTGGGTGGCACAATCAATGCTGCAGGCCTACTAGTAGCATTTAATTTATATGTCCTGTGTACATGTAGTACCACTTTGCTGGGTACTTCCAAGTAACTTATATAGGCCAATTGGGTATACAGCAGTTTTACCATGCTTAAAGGAGATATCACAAGTACCTTAGCACTGGTCAGCAGTGGTAAACTGCACAGAGTCCTTAGGCGAACAACAAGATCTGAAAAAATAGGAGGATGAAGGCAAAATGTTTGGACGAAGACCACCCTATGGATGACAGGTCTAACAATTATGTTCCCAAAATAGAGGAGCTAAGAGGGGAAATAGGGGTGCCCTCTATTCAATCAGTTCAACACAAACAAAGAGCCCCTATTTCCAGCACCCCGTATAAATTGTTACTAGACCCAAACCTACTGTTAACTAAGGAAAAATAATGGACCAATAGGCATATGGTTCAATTGGGATGCCAACTTATCAGTTAGGTTCTAAAATACTCAGATTCCCTCAGGACCCCTAAATTCATTCCCATGCTTGGCCCCCTGAGACTCTTGCTTATCATCATTAGTCCCTAAAATACCCAGTTATCCTCAGGA
The DNA here is from genome assembly GCF_031143425.1 of Pleurodeles waltl. Classification (NCBI taxonomy): domain Eukaryota; kingdom Metazoa; phylum Chordata; class Amphibia; order Caudata; family Salamandridae; genus Pleurodeles; species Pleurodeles waltl. The sequence goes on from NC_090444.1 coordinate 666,781,463, forward strand.
CTCTTAAGCTCATTTTCATTCTTGCCCCCGAGAATCTTGCTTACCATCACTAGTCCCTAAAATTGCCAGGTACCTTCAAGTCCCTTAAGCTCATTTCCACTTTTGAGTCCCCGGATACTTTTAGTCAATGTCAGATCCCTGAGTCTTTTTAATCCTTCTAGTACTTTACTCCCCCTGATAGCCCTATTCACCCTTAGGCCTTAAGGGTTTGCTTACTCTGACCTGGAAGATCCTTCTCCCCCTAAGTTTTTGGGATCATGTTTACCATGTACTCCCCTGAGATTTCTGCTTACCCTAAGCTCCACAGGTATTCTATTCATTCTACAGCCCTGAGGCTCCCACTCACCACCAGAAGTTGAAAGTTCCTTCTCAACTCAAGTACCAAGGGCTGGGTGGCAAACTGTATTTTAAAATTGGTCAAATCAGAAGATCAGATTGGTGCCCACCGTGCACCAAACTATTGTTTTAAAGATAATTTGCTCACAATTATCAACTAAAACTGACTCTGTTTGACAGGCATCTAAGGAGGGTGTGATCTTAATATCAAATAATGTTTGATTGGTACAGATCACTGTAAACTCCATCCAGTGCTTAATTTGTAAAGAAAAACGTGCCGGTGCCCACAGCTCTCTTTGGAAACATGTGGCAGCTGCAAGTAAATATGTGAGCACAGAATACTACGGCAGCGTAAACCTGAAGCCATCTTGAGCCTCTTTAATCCATTTACAGCCACTCCATGCCCCTTCAGCTCACTCTTGCATCTTTCTGCTTTCTCCCTTTTGAATTTTTTTCATATTTCTCATCTTTCCAAAATGGGTCTTTTGCTCACAGTATTCGCTTGAGTCAGAAAAATAAGTGCCAGCCCTCATAAATTTGTGCCGGTGCCCCACACCAGAAACCACTGGCTCAAATTAAGCTCTGAGATTACCACAAGAGGTTATGCCAGAAGCTGGGACAACTGGAGGAGCCTTTTTTTTTTCTTTGTAAGAACAATTACAAGATACATTGGAGCAAATCTATAAAAAGGTGGCGCATCAGTCCTGATGCATCACTTTTCTTGTTTGCCCATACAGCCACCTAATGAAACCATGGTTGCACCATATTTACAATATGGCACACCATTGCTCTCGTTTGGCCAATAGCATAAAAATGTTGACGCTATTGTGGCACTCTGCAGGATTAGCACCAAAAATGATGGCACTAATCCTGCAAAGTAGAGGGAGGCCCATTGAAAACAATGGGAGCATCATTTGAACGCCCACCTTAGGCAGGCATTAAAAATTATGTTAAAAATGACGCAGTGAAAGTCTGTAAATTTCACTGCGCCATTTTTACGGGCCTCCTAACAATGAAATGCCCTCCTTACATACGTTATGCCTGGTGCAGGCATAATGTGCCGCAAGGGGTTACAAATTGGCGCAATGCGTGCTTTGCACCACTTTGTAAACATGGCGCGATGAAAAAGCCATTATAACGCCACATTCACACAAAAAATGCAAGATGGTGCAAGGGGCTTGTAACTATGCCCAATTTACTTTAAAATGTACCTTTTGAAACATTACGAAAGGGGGAGGCATTAGTACACATCCCTGACATGTAACTCACCTTTTGCCATCCCTAAAGGCTCATTCAGAGGAATTTACCTGTTGTTCATTGTATAGCCTTGCATCGCAGTAATTTAGTTTTCCAAAATAAGGAAGCAAATATATACCTTCATACAACATCAATAATCATATTTACAAAATAATAATACAGTTATATATCTGTATTGTTGAAGAAACACAGGAAATGAACATGCCAATGGAAAACAATATGCTGAAATATCAAAGTTAGCAAACGTTGGCATAAGCTCACTTTTAATTGCTGCCTTATATGTCTACTGCACATTTTGTGCTTAATTTCGGCTCAGAATCAGGACACTTCACATACCTAGGTCGCCTTTTGCACTTACACTGGGCTTTTTAGATGATTATAGTATTTTTCTTACAGTAATTAGAGACAGCCTCCCATGCTCACAGACTGATAAAGGATCTGCTGTTTTTGTTTGCTTACTCTTGGCACCATTTTAAGTTTAAGAAAGATGTTAGGCCCATATTTATACTCGGTTTGCTCAGATTTAGCATCATTTTTTTCTTACGCTAATTCACCGCAAACCTAACTCCATATTTATTCTTTGGCGCTAGATACGCCTTATGCCAAAATTATGGAGTTAACATTGTTTTCTGGATGTGAAAACCTACCTTGCGTCAATGAGATGCAAGGTAGGAGTTCCCGTCCAGAAAAGGACGATATGGCCTTAGCTCCATATTTATCCCCCGGTGCTACAATCCAACATGAGGGCCTTAAATAATGGTGCTAAGCTTTCTCAGTTCCATTATTTAACGCCTGGGTATGGGCAGGCGTTAGGGAAACTATTGGCATATTTTCATGGTTAGAGACCATGGAAAGAGCCCACAGGAGCCCTTTCCTGGCCCTAGGGATACCCCACCCACACCAGAAGGACACCACAAGATGTGGTACCCATCCCAGGTAAGTCCCGGTAAGTATTTTTTTTTTTCACACCCGGGGTCCCATTTGTCCCCTGGCCATGGCCATTGGAAAGGTGGGCATGGCTCCTGTCTTTTTTAAGACAGGAGCCATGTCCATGGGGGTTGTGCACCAGAAAATGGCGCTACACTGCTTGGAGGCATTTGCTTGTCTCTAAACAGTGTAGTCGAATAATTCGGCGCACAAGCTCCAGTGTCCCCTACGCCTCTCCCGCCCTGTTTGCGTCCTTTCCAAGGATGCTAACAGGGCATTCGTTTGTAAATAAAAAAAGTAAAATGGTGTCAGTTTCCTCACCTGACCACTTATGCTCATCTTGACTACGATAAATGATATGTGAAAGGCAAAGAATATCAGAAATTAGCAAAGATTGTAGCCCTCTGCACTGATGCTGAATCTGGTTATAGTAAAACATTTAGGGGCTGTTTTATTAGCCCCTAGCGCCATCCTAACGACACATTAGTGTAATTTTTTTATGCTGTGGCGTTAGACGGCAAAAAACTTTTTGCCATATAATTTCAAAGTGGTGCAATGCATGCATTGTGCCCCCTTTTAAATCCTTCGAGCTACATTATTCCTGTGCCAGGCATAATGTATGCAAAGGGGGCATTCCCCCGTTAAGGGGGGGTAAAAAAATGGCGCAAGGAAATCTAGGAAATTTCCTTGCACCATTTTTTCTGCATTTTTAACGCCTGCTCAGAGTAGGCGTTAAAAGGGAGCATGCCATTGAATACAATGGAGCCTACGTACTCTGCAGGAGTAGCGCCAACAGTTTGCAAGAGTACATCAATAGATAAAAAAATAATGATGCTATTGGCCCCTACCCTGTGCCATGGTGCACTGTATTTTAAGTAGCGCGCCCACAAGGTGGCAGTAATGGGAGGTGCTAGGGGGCCCAAGGAAAGTGGCGCTGCACTGTGTGCATCACCACTTTTCCTAAAACAGCCCCTTGGAGAGGGGCAACTGAATAAGCTTTCACGTGTTCTAGTACAGAATTAGGTACCTGTCTTTTTAGAAATCAATATAATTAGTACTTAGGATAGTCCACGTAAAGGTTGCATTTATTTCCCTTAGTGCTTCAGTATCTACGTTTTCTACACTGGTGAGCGTAGGTTTTTAAGTTATTCTGTGCCTCTTGGTCAATGTGAAATTGTAGTCCTACTTCTATTTTTGCAAAATGTCTCGGTTTTGGGTTTTAAAAATCTGGTCACCCTATGGTAGTGTCAAGAACCGCACGTTGAGTGAATGTTTGCTATGAGCAATGAGAGAGGCAGAATACTGTAGAAGGAGTGGGTGGGAGGGGGAAGAAAGATGTGGTGCTATGAGAAGAGCTGCTGACTTCAGAGCTGGGGAATCTTGTCTGAGTCTTGGCATTGGCTCAACATCCTGTGATCTCGGCAAATCACTTAGGGTTGATGTACAACTGAGCTTGGCTAGTCAAAAACAGGCCTTATGGCATGTACGAAACCCAATCGATAACACCGAATTAAAATGCGACTGGTTTGCGAGTCACATAAAACTGTGATTCCAAATAGCAACTTGGTATTAGCGAATCGCTAATCCCGTATTGCTAAATGCATGTATGAGTCAGTCACAAATTGTGAAAAGGCGCAATTTTCCCCGTTTACACAGGCAATTTACCACCAATCACAAACAAGTGGTAAATTGGTACAAACTATAAAAACTGGCCCAGCATGCATTGGGCCTTTCCAAAATGACTGCCCTGTACCCGATGACTAGGAGGAGGCGCATGCTGGCCATGCAGCAAAGGAGGCGCAGACAAGAAAATATTTTTGTACCAGGCTTACACTCTTCAGTAAGACAGAGAAGGATATACACGACCAGTACAGGCTACGTAGCACAGTCATCCTGGATATTATTGAGCTGTTAAATCCACATTTAGCAAGTACTAGTCTGTGCAACAATGCTATCCCTTCCCATGTGCAGGTGTTGTACTCATTACACTTATTAGCCAGTGGAAGTTACCAGGATGTGATAGGTCTGTCAGGAGGGGTGTCTCAGAGTGCACTTTCTCGTTTATTTAGGAGATTCTGAGATGCCATGTTCAGTTATATAAACAGCTACCGATATGTGCCCAGGAATGTGCTGGAAATACAAAGGACCAAAATGGATTTCTACACCCCATGTCCTAGGGTGTATTGATGGGACACATGTACCCATATGTCCACAGTCCCATATTAAATATCTATTTAGGAACAGGAAAAATACACATTCCCTTAACATACAGGTTGTGTGCAAAGCCCAAAACATAATCACCAATATCGTGGCCAAATTTCCTGGAAGCACCCATGATTTGTACATGTTTAGGCACAGCCACATTTGCGGATGACTTGAAACTGGGGAGTTTGATGATTGATACATATTAGGTATTTAAAACACATGTCCAGACATAAATGTAGTTGCACAAGACACACAATAAGTTTGTTGCTTTACACATTTTTACTGCTTTGCCTTATGACCATGGATCCTCACACCCTACCTCTTGGCCACCAACCAGACTGAGAGTAGATACAACACAGCACATCGTCGCACGAGAACTGTTATAGAGCGCACATTTGGGCTGCTGAAATCCAGGTTCCGCTTCCTGCACAAAAGTGGAGTGCCCTTCAATATGTGCCAGACATTGCCTGTACTATGGTAGCAAACTGTGCCATCCTACACAACATTACCTGCCGCAGAAGCTCACAAATTGGATGGGAAACCTGCACCTCCAGAGGAGTGTAAAGCAGCAGAGGGGAGGTGGCATAGGGACTATATTGCCACACATTACTTTAAAAGGTCAGTCACAGTCAACATGATGAATTGAAAATGCTTGCACAATAGTTTGAATGATGCATGTGAACCAAATTTATTGTCAGGTGTCAGTAAATGTATTGAAATTAACAATTTAGCACCTCAACGTATGCAATATCCAATAAAATTTTGGTTGGTTACATCACCAACCTGACATTAAACAAATACTTTACCCTCCAGGATCAATAACCCTCAATTTTTCTTTTGTGTGCGTCCGCTATGAGTAGCTACATTATGTGGAGGTGCAGGAGTACAGGCAGAACTGCGTCGCAGCACTCGGACTTCAGTGGCAGAGAGGCAGATGACACCTGGTGTGACCTCACTATCAAGTAGGCGTTCAACACCCCCACCATAAAGTTGCACTCTCTGTGTGGCCTCCACAGCAGTGGTAATGTAGCCAAGAGCCCTTGCCACATCCCCACTGAACTGTTCCATTTTGGCCTGTAGTTTCACAGTGCGCCTGGATAAGACAGAGGTCACATGTGCTAGACACCCAATGCAGCCAATTAAGGCAGCCATGCACACGTTACTGCTCCTCCCTCTGCGCCTCCTGTTGCTACTGTCCTCTGCCAACTGCGTGCATAATCTCTCAATTAGATGAGTTAGCCTGACCATTTTAGTGGCCATTGTATTGAATGCAATGGGCATAGCATGCTGCATGTTATGCAATTTCCGGCTCACCCCTTTTAATTATTTGTGCTGCAGATGATGAATCTAAAGCATGGGTGCCTCAAGATCACTAAAATTGCTATCTGTCTTGCTCTAAGCTGGGAGCCAGAAGGCACATGTACATGAGGTATTTCACGATGCCTACGGGCATGGTTTTGGGGGGTGTCAACTCGTGACAGAATGGTGTTGGGTGGCTGGATGGGCTCCACTCCATCACATGACAGTGGGTGTGGTGAGAAGGTGGAACCGCTGGAGTAGGCATGAGGTGTCAATAGTTCACTATCCCAAATACTGCTCCTTCCTCAGCCATTGGGACCTGTTTGTGTACTGCACCAGTTAGAGACTCTATTTCGTCATCACATGCATCTATTAGAGCAAAAGACACACTATCAATTTTGTTGTTTGTGGGTGCCATTTGAGTTGCACTCATTATTTTTTATAAATATATGACACTGAGTGCACCTTGATATTTTTTCACTACAAGTCCCATGATGGATCATGAGGCCTACTGTTGCTGTGGAATGGTGGCATGTTAATTTGCCTGTCTCAGTTCTAGGTTCATAAGCATCTCCCATACAGTGACATAGGGGAACACTTACCTTGAGATGATGCAGCTGCTGATGTGTCAGGGCTGCAAAATCTCACAACTGCATCTCGTTCCAGGGATGTTTCCACCATTTCCTCCAATGCCGTTGAGGGGGTGCAGTTGATGGACCACTTCCTGTTGACTGGGACTCACTAAGTTGGCCACACGTTCTTTGGTGTGAGACCGGAGGTCGTACCACCTCTTACCTATTTTGTGGACCGATCATTGTGCAACACCAACAGCATTGATTTTCACCTGCATGTCCTTCCAGATTTTGCATTTCTGGGTTCCAGGCCCAGTCAGGGATGCACGTCTGGACTGCTACTCAAGGTAGTTGCAGCACTGCTCTGTCAGTATCTCTATTCTTTCTCCGAGAACTTCAGTTTGCGCTTTCTTGTGGGTGTCTCCTTCTGTGGCTGGACATTCCTTCACAATAGTCCACTGCTCCTGGCACTCCTTGGATCACTGGTGTTGTGCAGCACTTCTATCCTCCACACTTTGGCTACTGTCCTGGCTTCTCATGGACAGCACTTCCTGTGGTGTGTGTCCTTGCAATGACCCAGTAAGCACTTTCTGAGGTTTTGCTCAAAGCAGTCACAGTTTGTGACCACTGGTGCAATTTGTGACTCTCAGTTGCAATTTTTGATTAAATAGGCAATAGCAAGTTGCGGTTTGCTATTTACCACTGTGATCCATTAGCAAATCACTATTTTTGGCAATCTTACTATAATGCACCCCATTTTGCGATTCTCTAGCTGTAAACCACTAATTTTCACAATTAGAGAATCGCAAAACTGTTCTTTCATACATCTGGCCCTATATCTGCCCTGCCTTAAAAAATAAAACAAATGTGATTTTGTATAATGTAACTGTTGCTCATGTTAAGCACTGACAGCTTTGGGCCATGTTGACTATGCTCTATACAGAAAATGCCAAAAGAAGAAGAAATAGTACCTCAATCACAGCGCGAGCAGCGGATGGACACCAATTAATATGAATTATTTTGTATGTGGTCTATGCGCCACACAAACACCTCACATATTCTGGCTAACTAGAAGGCATCAAAGAAGAGCGATAAAGCAGCCAGCGAAAGGTAAGAAATGGGAAGCCCAAAAGACATTTTTTAGAGTTTTTTGAGACAGTCGCCATAATGGCAGCACAACCGTGCTGCCTGCAGGCGAGACCTAAAAGTGAATGCATTTCAAACTAATCAATGGGAAATACACTCTTTTACAAGATGAAACGTTAGTTGGTTAGCACAATCACCATGGCCAGACTGGGAAACCAGAAGCAGTCCTGGCAAAAATGCTCAAACCAGCCCAGCTCTCTTTGTTCCCTCATGCTGTTGCTCTCTTTCATCCATCCATTCTCTCTCTCTCCTTCTCTCTTTCCTTTTACCTTTCTGTTCACTTGCTCTCTACTTTTTTCCTCCCTCTCCCTGGATCTCTATTGAAGCCTCCCATGAAACTGGAATGAAAATGAGGGAGCTGAAAAAAGTGACAGGGGCAGACTTGGGCTGTCAAAATAGGCCTCCAAGGGCCCCAGTCCATGGGGGAAAATCCCAGCAGAATAAAAGGCTAGTCCAACCTTGGCAATCATTGCAGATGTGTGTGACTAGAGAACCACAGAACTGAAGCCTGGTTGGTGCATTGGAGAATAGTGACTTGTGCATGTTTAGTGCTACGAAGTTTCAGCCTGTGACTGAAAGTACCGTGAATATGTAAGTCAATAGTTTATAGTTTATTGGTGTATTACACATAGTATAAGACATAATGTAAAATTATTTATTGTTTAGGATAAAACAATTGCTCTTGAAGTATATATTTTAACAATACTTAATCAGAGTGTTCTAATTGCAAATATTATTATAAGTGGCTATTAAAATGATACATTGCAGAACTCAGCTGATAACCCCCTTGTATTATCTCTAAAAAAAAAACGAAGCTTTATCGCCATGAATCTTCAAGTGATTCCAACAATGAAAGCCAGTACAAACTTCCAAGCAGCCTCTGGATTTGGTGATTATCAATTGTACACATGAGCATTTCTTTCGAGTAGTAAGCACTCTGGTGAGAAGACCTGTTTCTTTAACTCTCTGTCCCTCTCTCAGCTTCACCGCACAGGAAACATAATACCCTCTTCAGCAAAAGGCACCTCAAGATCTTTGCTAACTATCCAGATGTTGTTTTCTAAAGTACGAATATGTTGTTGTAAAATTTTAAAACCATGGGCACGTTGACCCCCATGGATCCCATCCACTTAGACTTCTGGTTACATGCAAATGACCTTTCAGATTAGTCGAGGAGGTGACAGGGAAAATTCTGTATTCAGATGCACAGCCCTTAGATATTTAAGTAATGATCCTGGAGAAAGAGAAAAGGAGTGAGATCCAAGGATACCATAAAAAAATGGCCACGAGAAGGGGGCACTATGTGGGAGCTAATTTTTTTATTTACAAATGGAAAGAGACAGCTTTCTCAGAGAGCTGCCCAGAGAAAGGGGTTAGATGTGGCGGCTTGCTTTTTTATTCAAGGGCCATTACTACCATTACTGTGCCTCTGGAACCAAGCTATATCCTACTGATGAGCCCTGATAAGGACACAACCGGCCCTGGGTTGCTTGTGTTCCAGTTCAGGGAGTTCCTGGCCTGGCATTTTCAGCTGGACTATTCCTACCAGAGCAGGGTCAAGACTGATTTGCTTATGCCTGGGTCTACACTGAAATGGCATGATGGACAAAGGAACAATGGGTTGGAATGCTACCTGGAGTGATTGCCAGTGGTTAGACAAATTGTAAGTATTCCCCCCATCAACTTTTGTGTGTATGATGTGCTGCCTTAAGTAGCAAGGGTATGCTCAGGCGTGGGTCCTGTGCATACTGCTCCACTGGAACCAAACTAAACCTGACTGATGAGCCATATAAAGGGCAAAACTGGTCTTGGGTTGCTTCTGCTCTGCTTCAGGGTGGACCTGGCCTGGCAGTTTGGGCAGATATATTGATAAGCAGCAGGGACAAGACTTATTTGCATATGACTGGGATGAAACTGAGATTGCCTGACGGGGAAAGGAATGATGGGTTGAAATGCTACCTGGGGCAATTACCAGTGATTAAGCAAATTGCAAGACTTTCTTCCATTATCTTTTGTGTGTTTGATGTTTTGCTCTAAGTGATAATTGTATGCCCAGATGTGGGTAGTATTCTAACTGTGCTGCTGAAACCAAGCTACACCCGACAGATGAGTTTGAATAAGGGCAAAAACAGGTCATGGGTTGCTTGTAGAGAAATTGTATTTCCAGTATTAGTCATGGTAGTGAGGTGAAGGGTTTTCTCCAGAAAGAAAAACAAAACAAAAGAAAAAAGGTAAATATTCAAATGTACATTCCCACCTGATTTACTGATGTAAATTATTCAAGCAGTACAACAGTAAATCCTACTATAAACATGTGTCTGGTGTCGTTTACACATAGGGATGTTTATCAATCCTAAAAGACAGAAATCTACTTCTAACACAGGAGAAAAACTGCAGGGGTAATTTCTGACTGTTTAAAGAGTGGTTTTGTGAATGTATCCCTGATGTGCTCGTTCTGAGTAATTCAGTAAGATAGAAATTGGGTGGGAAACAATACATTAGGGCAAGGGAGTAGCCAGAAAACTGAAATGACCCCCACTTGAAATATATTTGTATGCTCATCAAGTATGCAAAGTGAGCAAACCAGACCTTCTATATGTTTGCTTTCACCCTCTATCCAAACATCTATCAATCCACCCTTTCACCATTCCATTTTTTAACCATGGAATTCCACCCCCCTTCCACATGTTTTCCTTATTTCCAATACATTTTAAATGGGCAAATGTTGCAGGGTGTTACCCAGAAAAATGTCTCTAGTGACACATATGTAGAATCTCTTGTTTCAAATGTGGAATCTCGATTTGTAAACAAACTACCATTCGTGCAATAACGGCATTCCACAAAGCTAAGAATGAACACATGAAAAGGTAAAGCATTTGTCAAGGGTCAAATAACTGGTCGAAAATGTTTCCCTCAGACCTACTGAAACAGAGGCTCCTCGCTACCAAGGGGCTAATCACAAGTGGTGCAATAATTATTGATAAAATACACTGCATCTGGAAGTATCAGTACTGCGTGGTATCACTATGATCTCACCATTATTGTAGCAATATAAGATAATGAGCGGTGATGGGAATAACTTGCAGGCACGGCCTTACTGTGCCTGTTTATATGTCCTCCCCCACTACCAAGCCCTTTTCTGCCAGTGAGTTCCACCGGTTTTTGGAAGGTGGAACTGGGCCTAGGTATCACTGCATCTGGGGGGAAATTAGAATACGCAGTGAAGCAAGCAAAGTTGCTGCTGTGTTGAGTCACCTGGAGAGAGTAGAACTGCACCACATCTTCAAGAATGTTGCTGTCCTGCTCCCTCCATCTGCTGTAGCACTTTTGGCAGGTTAGTACCAACACAGCCACCATTGCACTATAGTTCAATGTTGCCTGCATTATGGTCAGGATACATTTTGTACAGGTAGGGGTACCCCCCTGCCCAAAACCATCCTTTCGAAGCTCTTTGCACGCATGCAGAGCAGAAATAATGAGAAATAATTTAGGCATCTCTAAAACAAAGGAAAGAGTAAAGACTACATACTGGTGGCCAGCTGAAGATGTGGTGGTAGAGAGGGAAGTGAGGGATTGTCAGGTGTGTGTGCAATCTGAAAAAGTGTTAAAGTATAGGATGCAACCCATGATCGTAAGGGAAGAAGCTTCAGGACCTTGGGTTGACATAGCGTTGGACATATTGGGTTCTCTCAGACTAAGGTCTGTTGATCGCTATGTAATGTTATGTATTGATATGCACTCAAGATGGCCAGAAGTCAAAGTGGTAAATTCAATTGAATCAAAAGATGTAATTAACTTTTTGAGGAGCTTTTTGAGAGGGAGAGTTTTCCTTCTTCGATACTCATGGACAATGGAGTGCAATTTACCTCTGAATCTGTAGAATCATTCTTAACGGAAAGAGATATTATACATAAACAGACATCATTGTATCATCCAGAATCTAGTGGGGTTTTGGAACGCTTCATTAAAGTAATAAAAGAAAGTTTGCAACCAGCACAGGTTCAAGGTGTGGAGTGGGAAAGTGAGATGTGGAAAAAGATACGTGAGTATCGAATGACGCCACACTCTACTATGGGAGTGACTGTCTTTCAACTATTCAAATGTAGGTTACCTTGTAGTGAGATTGGGCCAAGATGGTTGCAGGAGAGAAGGAAAGGATTTGACAATCAGATTGATAATATTGAAGGTTGGAGGTAAAGAGAAAAATAAATTAAGACAAAAGAAAGGTACAGTATGTTATACGGAAAGCTGTGAAAGAAACCGTTGTGAGAGTGGGAGACTGGATAAAAATAAGGTCTCCAAGGAAAGAAAAGAAACCTTCTAAATTCAGGGGACCATTAGAAGTCATAAAGGTATTCAGAAATGCAGTGAAAACGATTGATCACAAAATAAGTCACGTTAACAGAGTGGCAAAATGTAAGTCTGTTGAGCTAAATACAATCACTCTTTCTGAATTAAGACCAAGGAGTATTATACATTTTAAACCAAAGAGAAGTATTAAAAAAAAACACTTCGTTTGAGGGACTATGTGTAAGTTTACTCATGTCACCTTTATAAATGTGTATGGTAAGATTACCTGTCTTCTGGAGTAACTCATGTACTAATTTTTAAAAGCATGTTTGTAGAATTATAGTCATCCAATGTTTTGTGGACATTCATAATTATTTGTAAATTTAGGTTAAGATATGAAAGTTAGTATGAGTGAGGTGGTGTGGTAACTAAGCAGCATCTTATGTGTTGTGGGTAGTGTCCATAGGAATGTGTATCTTAGTAACAATGAATTCTAAGAATGATGAGGTCTAGAATGTATGGCCAGTGGAGAACGGTCAGTCGGTAGAAGGAGAGAACTGCTGGCGGGTATAGGGCTTTGATGTATGGGCTCAATTAATAAACGAAGTTCCTGATTCAATTCAACGAACTCTTGGCGTGGTGAGCTTTCACTACTTTCTACTCTATAGCCGCACTTTTCACTGGCCTTGGTAGTTTTAGGTGTGATGAAACCAATGGATTCCTAATCACGCCATAAAAGGCTATTGTACCCCACGAATCCCTTTGAAAGTGAACATCTGTGATTAAAGGGTCCTTTCTAATAATCACAGCAGCATGCATCTCTTGGCCGATGTTGTGGAACAATGCACCCTTGAACTATGCATTAGCCAGCATCGTGCACCTGGCTCTTCATTTATTAAAGTGTGTTTTCCAGAAATGCCAAAGCCCTCAGGCCTTTGTACCCACGCACACAATGTTCTTAGTTGAAGCTGCTGAAGCAAAGCGCGTGGCACCTAAAAAAGGTGAAAGTATTTCTACTCAAGTGATTTTAATTCATTCCATTTTTAAATACCACAATAAATTTAATTTGTCACAATAAATTAAATAACCATATTCAGTTTTACAAAATAGAATTACTTAGTGTGAAACCAGTATGTACAATAAAATATACAGTATATACACATAAAGATTTTTGTTAACTTTTCAGCTTAAAAGCAGGAATTATTGGACTTGTGTTAACAACATGGTAGACATGCTACAAATGACAGTATGATATATACAATAAAACAATAGTGCAAACTCACTACAGAAACTTTGGAACAATGACATTCTTATACAAGGTAAATAAAATTCTGTTCATATAGCAGGGACAGAACATTACTCTTACTCGTGGATTCAAGGCAGGTCAATATTGAAATATGCAGTGTCCTTTTGGGGTAGTCCACTGGTTTAAAAAGTGATGTTGAATCAGAATAGACACATAGGTAGGTGTGTGTGTGTGTTGGTGCACGAGTGTGGGTGCTTGCACCATTACACTCGTGTGCATCTGCACCATTTTCTGTTGCTAATGCTTACATGCTCAGCTATTTGGAGGGACAGCCAAGGGAGGCATTTATACATCACATCATAACCAAATATGTGGCACCAGAGAGCAGTATGAGAGGTGCGGCAAATTACACTGTGGAGGATTGTGTGGTTGGAATGGTGTTGTATTTTTTGCTGTGAATCTTTGTAAAACTTAGAAGTCGGTTTGTGTTTTTTCATTGTTTGCCTCTCACAATAGGCCACATGTATCAAATGCTTTTGCATTCGCAAACGGCGCAAATCAGTAAATTCCACCGTTTGCGAATGCAAAAGTGCCTTTCCAAATGTATGAAAGGCATTGGCCGTCCCATTTTAGGGAATTGCTATTTTTAGCGATTCCATAAAATTGCGACTCCAAATTCGGTATTGCAATTAGCAATTACCTAAATAGGAAACCGCAAATAGTGATTATGTATTTGGAATTCCCTAAGCACATGTAACAAACATTTCCTAAATGTAAAATGGGCATTTAGGAAATGCTATTACCACCAACCCCACTTTGGTGGTAACCATGTACAGTTTTTAAAAAATCATTAAAAAATCATTTTTCAAGTACCATGTAGTGGACACATGCCCCTACGGCATGTGTGCACTTTACGTGTGCACAAATTATTTTCAGGGTGCATCAAATTGCGCCTTAGGCCCTCAGCACTCTTGCATTTCCCAATTAGGTAATTGAAAACCATTCGCACCTATGGGCCTACACACCCATAAGAACGAATGGGGCTGAGATCCCAAACAGCGATTTCCTAAAAGTGATTGCAATTATGTAGGAATCACTATTAGGGATATGCTATTTTGTTACATACCATTTTGCATTCCCTAAATAGCCATTTCTTAAAATTCGCTATTTAGGGAATGCAAAATGTGATTTTGATACCTCTGGCCCAATATGCTTTTTATATTCTTTGTACACCACAATTTTAACCATAGCGCTTCCAAAGTCTATGTGCTAGGCCCTCAATGATGAAAGACAGGACAGTTCACTTTTGGCATCTGTGACCGCCCCATTTTCAGAGACCAGTTACCAGAACTGAGCAGTAGGAGCTGGGTACAGTGAGCACAGCGTGGTGGAGTGACTGCTATGAAAGGAGGGCATCCTTTATTCCTTCACCCATGCCATTAGAGCGGTGGGTGCATAGGGATGGCATAGGAAAGGATAAATATACCTGGGATTTGCATGGCACTCATGTGTCACATGATCCATACCAGTACATGATACTCTCCCATTACCCTGCATTCAGCACCCAAGGCACGTCCAGGATAGAGTCACTGACAGACAGCCACGCCCCTACTTAGATTCTAGTAGCACAGGGCTCGTGCTGACAGTCCAAGAGATGATCGAAGGAGTCTGCAGAGAGATTTCAGGCTGCTGCTCTACTGTATTGCATTGGGGCTTGCATGGTGCAAAGTGCTGCAAAGCATTGTGCCAATCCATTTACGATTATTAAAGCTTATAGGCGCATTTCTAAATGCCTCAGACACAACGTGAGTGGCGTGCAGCAAATACAGTCCTAAATAATTAGAGGTTAAGTGGATAAATGTCTTTTTTTAGCGGTTTGACACAATGTAAATCATAACATGATGTCTCTAAGGAAATGCTTACCAATGATGCCTTTAAGTGTATTGCACCTTGTAAGTAGCCAGGAACGAATGCAAAAAATAACTTTTGTCCTAGTGTAGCTGTGAGACATGTGCCACAAATAAGCTAATTGAGAATGTTCCCATTGCTAAGTCATGTTAGGTTATTTTTTCATTTGAAAATCATTGGGACCAGATTGTATTCAGGGGTGTGCATGGTGCAGTTGTGTTTTTTATCTCATGAGGTATGGGATTTCTCATTAAAAGCCATAGGAATCATGAGTCACAGAGGTGAGACTTGAAATAATTAATGGACCTACTGAACCACTATGAGGAGATTATGAAAGTCACTGATGTTACTTGAGTTGTGGTTAGGATGTCTTCATGGAATGTACTCAATGGGCATTTGCATAGGATGACAGTTGTAATACTAGGTCTGTTATCGGACTCCAAAACATTGCTTCTCTCACTGACTAAACCTCCCAATCAGCAAAACCGAATGCACGTTGGTTTCACCCTCATAGGCCAACCCTCTCACACAGATAACAAATCTAAAACATCAGAGACTATTTCAAGGATTATGCTACAGAATTTTGACACCAGTGGCGGTTTCTTAATTAGGGCTCAGGGGCTCCACCCACCATCACCTGCTTTGCAAACTCTGTTTTAATTTTAAAGAGCAACTTTGGCAGAGAGGACAAATCAATTATCTAAAGAAGAATGCAAGGCTGCCTTACATCAGCATTTAGCAAAGTTCCGGCTCACGCCCTTCATGAGGCCTTAGCATCTGACAGAAATGACGTAATGGCGTTGGGCTTATCATTGTTGGAGCCCTTCTTCTTCACTTTAGCGGGTGCTCTATTTAAGTGCAGCAGAGGCGCGGCTGATTGATGCAGCCCTGGGCGCTGTGGCTTCTACCTCTGCCCTCATCAGGAGGAGGCAGGCAGTGGGTGTGACTTTTCTACAGAAAGCGAAAGCAGGCGTGTAGCCGAGTACAGCCAGGGACTCCTTTCGCAAGTCCTGTTTAGAGACAGAATCGCTCAAACAACTTATTAGCAGTGAGTTGAACAGAGCAGAGTGGGAGTAAAATGTGGACTGACCTGACTCATCTGCAGCTGGCAGCCAGCAGCCCCAAGACTAGAATGTCAGATATAGAAAATAAAATGTTGCGCTCACCGCTAAAGGTTTGCCACTGTTGTTGCTTCAGTTACATTAATCTCAAGGCACTGCCTATGCAAGGTGTAGTGCAGTGGTTCCCAACCTGTGGTCCGGGGACTCCTGGGGGTCCGCGAAGCCTCCTCAGAGGGTCCGCGATTGCTTAGAAAATTAAATAAAATGAAAAGATTAGATCTCCAGCTTCAGTAATGACTCAGTAGGGGTCTCCGGATTCTAATAATGATTTGGTGGGGGGCAATGTGTTCCAGTAATGATAAAGTGGGGGTCCACAGATGTCAAAAGGTTCGGAGCCACTGGTGTAGTGGATTGTTGCCTATTATGTTGTATCTTGTGCTCTCCGTTCTGCTGGTTCCCTTTCCATAATTTCAAATTAATGGCATTTGTGTATTGATTCTTTTTTAAATTGTGCTGGTGTACACTCTATCGGCAAAACTGATCTTACTGGTGGACGTTTTACTTGTTCGTAGTCAAAGACCAGGAATGCTTGCTCCCCCAAGTTCACCTACATGAAAGAGAGTCCAGAGAAGTTATTCAATTATTTCTGTTTCTTGAATTCATTTCGTATTAGGGCTCCTACTGCAACAACACTAATGGCATTGTGGTAAGGGCGGGAGAGAACATGAATGTTTTAGGTTCTTGTTTAAAACCTATTATTTTTAATAAATACCTCTAACAGCAATAATATAATCGGGTGTACTCGAGTAAAACACTTTTGCATGCTAAGAAATCCACGTTTTCGAATTTTGAAGGGCCTCTAATGTTTACCTGGTGCTTGTTGCATGCTTTACATTCCAAACATATTGATGGCCTGACTCGAGCCTGGCCATTTAGAGCCAAGCCAGACAACTGGCTGTTCTCTCCCCACTCCCCATTAATTTGCTGTTATGCCACCTCCAAAAAGGTAAGAACTGGAGGGAAATTCTGCTGATAAATGCACCTTTTCTTCGGTTACAAAAAAATCTCTGGAATGAACCACTTATCTCTCCATTCACTTCCCCAAAACACAGGTTATGGACTTGCTTGCATTGTGCAAACTGGGGCGTCCGTTTACGCCCCACCACTTTCAAAGTTCACCAGCCACCACTGCATACTGTGATCTACTAATATCATGGACAAAATAGAGAGGACAAAATATTTAAAGTAAAGTGCATATAGAGGAAGTGTCCGTTTGCTATTCTTAACTCCACATGTATACACCTTGAAGATATATATATATCATTAAGGTAGATATATATTGAGTTAAGTATAGAAAATCTATTCTTACCTACTTTCCGATATTGTGTCCATGATATTTGGTGCCATCAAGATTCCTATTTCGATATTCTGGGGCCACACAATTTAAGGTGTATCCACTCTCACACCATGAATTCAGACTGTGGAGAAGAGGCTGTCGGCATTTTCCTTTTACCAGTGTAGTGAAGGACACAGGCTGTTATAATCTGGTCACTCAGCACGATGCGCAATCAGTTTATGATTCCACAGGCGTCCGAAAATTACCTCTTTCCATCAATGCCAACTGAAATTCAGAAGTGTACCAACCTCAGGAAGGTGTTGACACCATCAGAATAAAAATTTCAAACTTTTCCTGACAGGATCTAAAAAGGTATATTGACCAAATGAAGCAGTTGATTAAGAGGCTGAGCAAACAGCAAAGGTTGGGATATTATGGTTGGATCTGTGAATATATTACAGGGGGAAAAAGTGAATGCTGTTCAAGCAGGCATTAGAATGAGACCATGCTTGTAAGTAAAGAGTAATCTGGAAGGAATTTGTAGCCATGAAATGTAGGGATCACTAGAATGCTATGACCATGTGGCGTAGTTTCCCCCCACATACTTTCGAAGTCTACTTTCTTACTAATCCATTTCCGGGTTCTAAGCCATAGCCCGACCTGCATCACAATCGATTAAAGTATTGCATTACTTGTGATCCTGACTGCTGTGTAAAACTAACTCTGTAACTGGAGAGATTTTGGAATGTGGCAGTAATCCTACTCAATATGTTTCTCCAAACCACTCCATTTACTGGGTTTATATAATTTGGAGGATTCTATTTAAATCTGGCCAAACTGCAAATTATCATCCTGGTTGACATTGGGACTGTTCTACCTATAGGATCATCCCGGCCCAACAGGGCCACAATCAACTTGTTAAGCATTTCTTCCTCTAACTGGAAGAAGAAACCTTACTTGGAACATGATCTAAGAGCTGAATCCAAACTCTGTCACCTACCTAAAGATAAATGAACCAAACCAATTCTCACCATTTCCCTAAATGCTATAAGACCTCCTTTATATTATTTCTAGATGCACCTTCCTTTTACAGTTATGTATTTCTGGGCTACACAACTACAGTTCCTCACTCCTTTGTCCCTCTAAGGAGTGCTGTATTGGGGGGACAGAATATGTTAGAGAGAATTCATCTGACATAAATATTGTGTCCTATATATTATTTGAGATAAATATAATTCAATGTAGTTAATAATAGAAAATCTACATATGTGGTGCAATATTTGTGTAACCAATATTTAGGAGAATATATCAGATGACATTTTGAACGTTATATTCTGACATCCGGCATGTGCAACACTTGGGCCCGTATTTATACTCCGTTTGCGCCGAATTAGCGTCGTTTTTTTCGACGCAAATTCGGCGCAAAACTAACGCCATATTTATACTTTGGCGTTAGACGCGTCTAGCGCCAAAGTATGGGCAAATAGCGTCATTTTTTTGCGTGAACGCCTTCCTTGCGTTAATGAGATGCAAGGAAGGTGTTC
This sequence comes from Pleurodeles waltl, assembly GCF_031143425.1. Lineage (NCBI taxonomy): Eukaryota > Metazoa > Chordata > Amphibia > Caudata > Salamandridae > Pleurodeles > Pleurodeles waltl. Next base: position 666,800,590 of record NC_090444.1, read on the forward strand.
CCGTCTAAAAAAATGACGGCGACGCAAATGCGTCGTATTTATACTCCCGGGCAAAAGTCACGCCCGGGAGGTGGCGGGTCAAAAAACCCTGCATTTGCGCCACTATTTAACGCCTGGGTCAGGGTAGGCGTTAAGGGGCCTGTGGGCTCAAAATGAGCCCACAGGTGCCCTCCCCTGCCCCCAGGGACCCCCCTGCCACCCCTGCCCACCCCAGGAGGACACCCAAGGATGGAGGGACCCACCCCAGGGACATTCAGGTAAGTTCAGGTAAGTATAATTTTTTATATTTTTTAATTTTTTTTGGGTGGCATAGGGGGGCCTTATTTGTGCCCCCCTACATGCCACTATGCCCAATGACCATGCCCAGGGGACATAAGTCCCCTGGGCATGGCCATTGGGCAAGTGGGCATGACTCCTGTCTTTACTAAGACAGGAGTCATTTAAATGGCGTCTGGGCGTCGAAAATAATGGCGCAAATCGGGTTGAGGCGATTTTTTTGCCTCAACCTGACTTGCCCCATTTTAAGACGCCCTAACGCCATTTTCCCCCTACGCCGGCGCTGCCTGGTCTACGTGTTTTTTTTCCACGCACACCAGGCAGCGCCGGTCTGCTAGCGCCGGCTAACGCCATTCCATAAATACGGCGCCCGCATGGCGCTTCAGAATGGCGTTAGACGGCGCTAAATTTTTTGACGCTAAACTGCGTTAGCGCAGTTTAGCGTCAAAAAGTATAAATATGGGCCTTGATGTTCGCCATTGTAGATTTATATAAAAAGTGATTTTACACGGGTCTTCCTTCCTCCACAAAGGGAAATTTAGAGGTTACCAAAGGTACTCTGTGATTTTTAATAATGCCCAGTGTGAGCAGAATAAATATTTTTTAATTAATGAATACATTTTAAGTATTCCATTCCTCAAGCAAACTTAGCCTTCGACCCTGCAGATGATATATAAGGGTAAAGTGGCCCTGCAAGCTAAGCCCTGAGTTACTATTTGAATGATAATGTTTCTTAATGACAGCTTGACAGGTTTAGATAGATAGAAATGAATTCATTTAAAAGTCGAGTCCAACAGTGCCTAGGCAAAGAATGTTATGCGATATTAATGCTATTAGGTCTTTAGTTTTCGTTTGTGCACATGAGGTGTCTTTATGATTTGTTTTTATAAGTAGCACGCCAGAAAAGCAGTAGTCTTTCTTCTGTGCTAGAGCCGCTGTGTTCTTGTGATTTGGCTGTATGTAAACAAACCAAAGTGGCCTCTACTTTGTGTGAACAAGGCAGTTGTATCTGCTGATATGCGTTAGGGTCTGCTGACAATAGAAGCAATTTTAAGTACTCCAGCTGTGTCAGTACCTGTTTTTACTAGGAATTCAGGAATGGTGAAGATCGATAGATAGATAGATAGATAGATAGATAGATAGATAGATAGATAGATAGATAGATAGATAGATGTGAAACACGACTCAGTAGCTCTCCCAGTGTATTCTGGTCAATGTGGTCCATCTACGCAAAATTGCAGATCTTTCAATGAAGCAAAGCTGTATACCTTTTAGTTCATTCCAGCATTCAGTTTTCTTAGGATGATGACTATTAGTTTCTTCCAATATTTAATTTTCCTAGCCACAGACACACATGCTTCACTCTTCACGAGATGTACATATATATCCTACCCAGATGCATCTAGAACCTGGACGTCTGCTTTTAGAAGGTAGAGGTTACCTATTATTTCAGTGAGAGGCAAAGTGAAGTGAAGATCTATATGAGATCTACAGGGAACGAGGAAGGTGCAAATTATAAATTCATTTAACTGCCCATCACATTAAAACAAATTGAGAAGACACAGCATATATTGTTGAAACTGCTCCACAATAGATTCCAATGCCACTTTGATAGGAGCTAAATGCAGTTCACAAAATGGCTGATAGTTTAATCAAGATAATAGCTCAGACTGAAATATTTTTGAGAGGGGAATTAGGTGGAATGAAAAGATAAAGAGAAATGGAAAGCATAATTTTCTTTTTTTTAAAGGCGTGGGGGAGCTAATGTGGGGTGCCACGCGATAGAGTGAAGTCACAGATTTGACCACTCTTTCGACCCTTTTCAACTCTCTTCATGTAGAATTCAACTGATAGGAACTAGAGGCACCTCCAAATGGTTACAACCTGAGTATGTCTGTGCCCTGGGTGCCTGCTCCTGCAAGTATGAGTTACCTCCATGCCACAAGGCAGACTGTAAATGTGATACCTGCTCACCTACTCTTTGAACACTAGCTAAATTGTTTTCCATTCTTGGTGTGTATAGCTTAAAACAATAATATAAGCCGGGTCACTATGTTTGAGTAAATATTTCTTTAAAATCAGTTATGTTTACAAAACTGTTCTCACCTAATATTTGGTCACATACTATTTACAACAATGCATGAACAAAAACTATTTTGATAGTGGTGTCCATGAAAAGTGCATATTTATACTCAAGCAGACATTGCTGGGTGTCTCAAGGTGCAACACACAGTGTTGTAAAAGGTGGCGCTCATGGCCAGTTAAATGTCCTCCCTGTGATCTGGTAAAATTTTTGATTGAAGGGATGAAAAAACTTGCGCAATTTGGTAACAACCGAAGGATCCACCTCTGGGTGTGTGCGTCCCTTGCTACCCGCCAGGCACTTGTTGAAGACAATGTTGAACCGCAAGCAATAAAAACCCCTTGTGGCGTTGAAGTACAAATTGTACTGACTGATCCTGGGTGGCAGGTTGAGGAAGCGCTCCACCAGCTGCAGTTCTGGCAACGGTTCTGTGATGAGGCGATCGCCATCCACTATGTGGAATTGCTCAATTGGAAAGTACTTTAACCATCTTTCCAGATGTTTGGTGTAAATGCTGGTCCTCACAGCCTTGTACTTAGTGTTTACCTCACAGGTATTTGAGTCCATGGCCAGTTTCTCAAATTTGTAGTAGGTTTTGTTCTTCCGCTCTTTACCCTCCAGCACCTGGGTATAGTCTGAGACTGCTCTTGTAGTGGGCTCCCTGACAATGATCAGTAACTTGATGGATGAATTCATTTTATAAATCCTTTCTGGTACCACCTCTGTTATAAAATATGCTGGACTTTTCTCAATTGTGATTTGGTGAGGGTATGAAAAGGGCATTTTCTTCCTGTACCAGTCAACACCCTTGGCATAGTTCTCATCATTGTCGAAAAAGTGAATCTCTTGTGACGCTTTCACCACTGCTGGATGCAAATTTAGCATCTCAAGGAGCGCTCGGGTGCCTCCTTTCCGAACCCCAATAATGATTGCATTGGGGATTTGCTGGACTAAGTTGTGAAGTTGGATTTGCTCCTTCGTGGCATTGCCCTTACGGAATTCGTGCAGTAGGCCACGTTTGAACTGCAGCGCTCGAAGAGGGATTTCATCCTGACCATGGGGGCCATATCGACCATCAATTGGGCAAATGGGTTGCAGTCTGCAATAGACAAAAATAGGTTTTAATAAGAATTATAGATCATCATAAATAAAGTATAGACAAGTCTTTCTCACATTTATCCTCAACTTCACACTTCTAGGACCCTATTGTATAATAAGAGCTTGGATAGAGATCTGGTGCCAAGCCATCAGATTAGAAGATTAGTTTTCAAGAAAAACTACTGAATGGAGCATTCCTGGGGAAACCTTTGCTAGAAAATGTTCTTCCGTGAGAAAGTTCCTTAACTTCAGTGTGTGTTGTTAAGTACCCTGTGTGTAGTCTATGGTTTGTGCATAATGGATGAACTATTAACTGGTAGCCAAGTATGAGCCACAGTGCCTATAGGGGAATCACAAATGGAACCTTCAAATAGGTGGGGGCAGCAGGCAGCTTTCTAACAAAGGAAACAGTTGTGTTTGTGAGCCATGGTGACTTAGAAACCGATATTGTCCTGACGGGGCACTCAGTTCACTTTCAAATATTATTTTGGCCTCAATACAGAGCTAAACATTGGTGGGTGACACCATCAGTCTCTTAGTTTGAAGTGAAAACTCTGAATCCATCTCAAATTCATAAAGTTTGCGTTTGCATTGTGTAGACAAAATGAATAAGGGTTCCAAAATGAGTTATTTGGTGCAGTTTGCGTAATTGTTGTGAGACTACATCAGCAAAAATAGACCATTTAATTAGAAAAGGCAAAGGAGAATCTATGTTGTCACATCTTATACGGAAGGCTATTTGTATTCAAATGCCACATATAAATGGAAACTTATAATAAATTATTTTGACAAATAGTTCAAAAGATGGTGGTGTGACCACTAAGTCACAAACAAAAATAATAAAAGGTAAAAAAAAGATAAAATCATATGTTTAAAAATAACCCCTGTAATCAATAGTGTAGCAGTTATACATAGGTACATTTTTACACTTCAGTATATATGGCCTGTTAAAAGTAGGAGAATCAATGTTTCAAACACTAATGTATGATTTCCGATTGGGTAATCATCAGGACGAGAATTTGTAGGCACTTCAAAACAGCACCATTAGTGCTGAATTTGTAAAAGAATATGGGGCATATTTACAAGCTCTGTGCACTTTTTTTGATGCTCTGGTGGCAGAGTGCAGACCATATCAACGAGGCCATGCAAAGCCACTTTGCGTGGTTTTTCATGGCCTGTTAATATGGAGTAAGTCTGTGCAAGTTGCTGCGTTGCCTTACTCTGCATCAGGAGGGAGTTCAATGGGAATGTTGGTTGGTGTTACTATGCAACACCCATGGGTTTTGATGCATTCACAGATTTACAAGGCTATGTAAACCTGGGAATGCGTCATAATGGTAGACCTGCCCAGAGGAGTGGTGACAAGGAGAAATATCTTTATTTCTCCTCATTTTTCCCTCTTTTTATGTTTGCTACATTTTGCGGCACACATAGAAAGAGAAAAAAATCCTGCTTGCAACGCAGACACCCTTTCCCAGCGGTGCTAAGCAGCCAAAAAGGCGCCAGCGCAGGGGGAGAGGACACAAATGTACCATATTTTGTAAATACAGTGCATTTCTACCCTTTCCCTGTGCTGCAGGGCAGGTCCACTTTCTTGTAAATATGCCCACTACCAGACACTCTCAGAACGTTTACTTCAGTCTTGTAGGTTTCCTGCTTTCTCCTTTTAGCATGGTTATTCAGCCTTTCAATCCCTCCATGTGTGTTTTCTCTCTCTTGTGGTAGGTCAAAATCTGATGGAAGATGATAAGTGCCCGCCCCAAAAATAAGACCAGTGCACCCCTACAGGCAACCACCAGCTTGAATAAAGCACTAGTCACCGGTCTACAATAAACTTAATTAAAAGCCAGAACCATGGGAAAGTTACAAGATGGAGGCATCACTGAAACACCTCATCACACTTATGGCAGTTTCCAAAAGAGTGCGCTTAAAATGATCCCATTGGGCTAAGTTACCAGTGAAATTTTCACCAGCAGGGCCAGCCAGAGGTGAAAAATCCTATTTGTGGCCAAGTAATCTGCTGCGCGCTAGTCTATACAATTATGAAACATCTCGGAGGGCGAATGTTCAGTCTACAAAGCACTTCGTCGAATCTGTCGATCACAATTTTGAATCTAGATTCTAGAAGAAGATGCAGCAGTTGCTTAAAGTGCTAATGGGGGAAGTAGGGGTAGAAAAGTGGGGCCAGGAGATCTGAAAGATATGGTGGGGAGTCAAGATTGAGGAATTATTAAGGCACTGTCGACGAACTCCACTGGATTAAAGCTAGTCTGGATGATGAAGGGTGATACCCTGAAACCGGTCCCAGGATGCTTTTTTCCAGTCCAGGGAGGACCTGTCCTTGGCAGTTCCGGCTGGACTGTTCCCATGGGGAACAGGGTCAAGACTGATTTGCATATGGCTGGATCCAAACTGGGGTGGCATGGTGAGCAAAAGAACTATGGATTAAATCCAGATCTGTGACTGGGGGTGAGTGTTTGAATTGTTCAGCACTCCGTCCATCATCCTTTTGTGTTGCTGAAGTTGCCCTAAGTGGGAAGGGTATACTCAGATATGGGTCCCTTGCTCACTGTGTCACTGGATTCATGTTAGCTTGGTTGTTGAATGTGATACCCTGAAAACGGGTCCAGGATGCTTGTTTATGGTCCTGAGAGGACCAGTCCTGGCAGTTCAGGTTGGACTGTTCCCATGTGGAACAGGGTCAAGACTGATTTGCATATGGCTGGGTCCAAACTGGGGTGGCATGGTGAGCAAAAGAATGATAGATTAAACCCAGATCTGTGACTAGGGGTGAGTGTTTACATTGCTCAGCACTCCGTCTATCATCCTTTTGTGTTGCTAAAGTTGCCCTAAGTGGGAAGGGTATACCCAGGCGTGGGTCCCCTGCTCAATGTGCCACTGGATTCAAGGTAGCCTGGTTGATTAAGGGTGATACCTTTAAACTGGTTCCAGGATGCTTGTTTCCAGTCCAGGGAAGACCTGTCCTGGCAGTTCGGGCTGGACTGTTCCCATTGGGAACAGCATCAAGACTAATTTGCATATGGCTGGTTCCTAACTGGGGTGGCATGGTGAGCAAAGGAACGATGGATTAAACCCAGATCTGTGTGTGGGGGTGATGTTTGCATTGTTCAGCATTCTGTCCATCATCCTTTTGTGTTGCTTAAGTTGCCGTAAGTGGGAAGGGTATACCCAGAGGTGGGTACTATGCTCACTGTGCCAGTGGATTTAAGCTAGCCTGGCTGATGAAGGGTGATACCCTGAAACTGGTCCTAGAATGCTTGTTTTTGGTCCAGGGAGGACCTGTCCTGGCAGTTCGGGTTGGACTGTTCCCATTGGGAACAGTGTCAAGACTGATTTGCATATGGCTGGGTCTAAACTGGGGTGGCATGGTGAGCAAAAGAACAAAGGATTAAACTCAGATCTGTTACTGGGGGTGAGTGTTTGCATTTGTCAGCCCTCCGTCCATCATCCTTTTATGTTGCTAAAGTTGCCCTAAGTGGGAAGGGTATACCCAATGTGGGTCCCTTGCTCACTGTGCTACTGGATTCAAGCTAGCCTGGCTGATAAAGGGTGATACCCTGAACCTGGTTCCAGGATGCTTGTTTCCAGTCCAGGAAGGACCTGTCCTGGTAGTTCGGGCTGGACTGTTTCTATGAGTCAAGACTTATTTGTATATGGCTGGTTCCAAACTGGGGTGGCATGGTGAGCAAAAGAATGATGGATTAAACCCAGATCTGTGGGTGGGAGTGAGTGTTTGCATTGTTCAGCATTCCGTCCATGATCCTCTTGTGTTGCTTAAGTTGACTTAAGTGTGAAGGGTATACCAAGACGTGGGTCCCTTGCTCACTAGGCCACTGGATTTAAGCCAGCCTGGCTGATGAAGGGTATTAATGGTCCCAGGATGCTTGTTTCTGGTCCAGGGAGGAGCTGTCCTGGCAGTTTGGGCTGGACTGTTCCCATGGGGAACAGGGTCAAGACTGATTTGCATATAACTGGGTCCAAACTGGGGTGGCATGGTGAGCAAAAGAATGATGGATTAAACCCAGATTTGTGATTGGGGGTGAGTGTTTTCATTGTTCAGCACTCTGTCCATCATCCTTTTGCATTGCTAAAGTTGCCCTAAAGTGGGAAGGGTATACCCAGATGTGGGTCCCTTGCTCACTGTGTCACTGGATTCATAGTAGCTTGGTTGATGAAGGGTAATACCCTGAAACCAGTTTCAGGATGCTTTTTTTCTGGTCCATTGAGGACCTGTCCTGGCAGTTTCGGCTGGACGGTTCCCATGGGGAACAGGGTCAAGACTGATTTTCATTTGGCTGGGTCCAAACTGGGGTGGCATGGTGAGCAAGAGAACAACAGATTAAACCCAGATCTGTGACTGGGGTGAGTGTTTGCATTGTTGAGCATTCTGTCTATCATCCTTTTGTGTTGCTAAAGTTGCCATGAGTGGGAAAGGTATACCCAGGCGTGGGTCCCTTGCCCACTGGTCCAGTGGATTCAAGCTAGCCTGGCAGATGAAGGGTGATACCCTGAAACCGGTCCCAGGATGCTTGTTTTCTGTCCAGGGAGGACCTGTCCTGGCAGTTCGGGCTGGACTGTTCCCATTGGGAACAGGGTCAAGACTGATTTGCATATGGCTGGGTCTAAACTGGGGTGGCATGGTGAGCAAAAGAACGATGGATTAAACCCAATGTGTGACTGGGGGTGAGTGTTTGCATTTGTCAGCACTCCATCCATCATCCTTTTGTGTTGCTAAAGTTGCCCTAAGTGGGAAGGGTATACCAAGACGTGGGTCCCTTGCTCACTGTGCTATTGGATTTAAGCTAGCCTGGCTGATGAAGGGTGATACCCTGACCCCGGTCCCAGGATGCTTGTTTCCGGTCCATAGAGGACCTGTTCTGGCAGTTTGGGCTGGACTGTTCCCCTGGGTAACAGGGTCAAGACTGATTTGCATATGGATGGGTCCAAGCTGGGGTGGCATGGTGAGCAAAAGAATGATGGATTAAACCCAGATCTGTAATTGGGGTGAGTGTTTGCATTGCTCAGCACTCTGTCCATCATCCTTTTCTGTTGCTAAAGTTGCCCTAAAGTGGGAAGGGTATACCCAAATGTGGGTCCCTTGCTCACTATGTCATTGGATTCATGGTAGCCTGGCTGATGAAGGGTGATACTCTGAACCTGGTCCCAGGATGCTTGTTTCTGGTAAGAGAGGACCTGTCCTGGCAGTTCGGGCTGGACTGTTCCCATGGGGAACTGGGTCAAGACTCATTTGGATATGGCTGGTTCTAAACTGGGGTGGCATAGTGAGCAAAATAACGATGGATTAAACCCAGATCTGTGGGTGGGGGTGAGTGTTTGCATTGTTTAGCATTCTGTCCATCCTTTTGTGTTGCTTAAGTTGCCCTAAGTGGGAAGCGTAAACCCAGACGTAGGTCCCTTGCTCACTGGGCCACTGGATTCAAGCTAGCCTGACTGATGAAAGGTGATACTCTGAAACCGGTCCAGGATGCTTGTTTCCGGTCCTGGGAAGACCTGTCCTGGCAGTTCGGGCTGGACTGTTCCCAAGGGGAACAGGGTCAAGACTGATTTTTATATGGCTGGGTCTAAACTGGGGTGGGATGGTGAGCAAGAGAACGATGGATTAAACCCAGATCTGTGACTGGGGGGTGAGTGTTTGCATTGTTCAGCACTCCATCTATCATCCTGTTGTGTTGCTAAAGTTGCCCTAAGTGGGAAGGGTATACCCAGACGTGGGTCCCTTGCTCACTGTGCTACTGGATTCAAGCTAGCTTGTCTGATGAAGACTGATATCCTGAATCTTGTTCCAGGATGCTTGTTTCCAGTCCAGGGAGGACCTGTCCTGGTAGTTCGGGCTGGACTGTTTCCACGGGGAACAGGGTCAAGGCTCATTTGCATATGGCTGGTTCCTAACTTGGGTGGCATGGTGAGCAAAAGAATGATGGATGAAACCCAGATCTATTACTGGGGGTGAGTGTTTGCATTGTTCAGTACTCTGTCCATCATCCTTTTGTGTTACTAAAGTTGCCCTAAGTGGGAAGGGTATACCCAGACGTGGGTCCCTTGCTCACTGTGCCACTGTACTCAAGTTAGCTTGTCTGATGAAGGGTCATATTCTGAAACCGGTTCCTGGATGCTTTTTTCCAGTCCAGGGAGGACCTGTTCTGGCAGTTTGTGCTGGACACAGAGTCAAGACTGATTTGCATATGGCTGGGTCCAAACTGGGGTGGCATGGTGAGCAAAAGAACGATGGATTGAACCCAGATCTGTGACTGGGGGTGAGTGTTTGCATTGTTCAGCACTCCGTCTACTGTTGACTCTTTTTGTGTTACTGTTGACGTACTCATAACACATTGAACTATGTACGTTCAAGAGCAGTGGGATGTTAACATGTTTATCTTTTTGACAAATAAGGAACACGGCACAGATGAGTAGCGCTCCCTAACCCTCACAGCTCACCCAAACTGCTTGTCTCAAAAAGTTCAGAATTGCTCCATTTACTAATGTGGGCCATATTTTTTTTAGTACCCAAACTGCGAATTTCCTGCCTCTTTTTTATTTGGGTGCCCTCTCATGATTTCCAAAGGCCATATCAAGCCCAATAAAGGAATTGGAACTCAAAAGAATCTGCCCATGTTAGGTGCTTTGAAATAGACCCATTAGACGCCACTCGACAGAAACAGGGCCAACTCCCATACTAATAAGATATGCACCTTTCTTTGTAAGTGCTCCTAGGCATGAAAGTAGTAAGCGTCTTCGTATTAAAACTGATTAAATGCATGCAATATTATTTTTGACCACACGATGGCAGGACAGCAACATGTATTTGCTTCGTATGTACAATAAATGTGAATTTGTGCATAACGTTTCATTTCTAATGAGTAAATCGACTGAAATATGTACTTAGATTATTGTAAAAGAATTCATTATATCTGCTATCTTGTTTTAAGTTTGAAAGGAAAAGATAGCAGCTTACATCTTATGGCACAGTGAGACATTCTCTTCCTTTACCAGACAATGTCTAATTCAGAAAAGCATCGGTATACGCTACATTTTTTAAACCAGGTAATTATTTCTAATTCAGAATAGCATTAGTGTAAATTAATTTTTTTTAACCGAGTAATTCTTTTTGTTGCAACCTGGTATTTATATCGTGCATACAACGTTACACTGACTTCATTATTAGCACCTTGTTTTCTCAAATATTTCGGTTTTCTAGCATAAGAAAGAAAACAAGATCGGAGATGACAACGTTGTATTTGATAGTCCATGCCGCACCACGTTTTCCCCGATAATATTCGGCAGGTTCCACCTGCCGAAGTTTACCTGGGAAATTGTTTGCATGCGATAACTAACACAAACCTCGCAATTCCGATTCTTGTGCACAGGGCTCGAGAAAGAACAGGCGCCTTGTAATAAGGGCAAGAGATTTCTATAGTTGAGGCACAAGAAAGTGTTGTGGGGCGACCTCTAGGGCATCACCAAGGTTGCCATGAATTGGCACATGATGTGCTGCGGAGTTAAGCGCCTCTTTAGCCAGTACTGAAGGAAAGGGGAAAGATATGGTGATGAAGGATGAGAGAGGGTGGGAAAGAGCTCAAACACATTTTCCGTATGTTTAGAGCAGAAGAAGGAGCAGGGCACGAACTTTCATTGAGTGCAAAGTATCAAATTCATGTGAAATAGAAAAAAGAAAATTACAATAATGAAGTCGGAAGTGGAAGGATACACCTCATCCAGTCATAAGCAAATAGTAAGAATTGGTCAGATAATGGAACAAGCACAAGATAACAAGGAAAGAACACGATTCACTCAAGAACACGGAACTGAGATAGATAAAACAGCCCTCAAATCATGCGTTGACCCAAAGCCCACTCTATATAGTATTGTCAGGGGCGGCTCCTCCGCTATGGCAGCAGGAGCTGAAAATCCTTTAAAAATAAAACGATAATAAACTATGTTTATTATTGTTTTATTTTTATTTTTAAAGGGGCGGGGCCATGGCTGTGACAAGCAGTGAGGAGAGTGCACAGAGCACTCCCCTTAGTGCGCATGTATGTTTGGCCGGCCAAACACACATCAGCACAAGACCTCTCTCCAAACCGGCACTGTTGCTGAGTTACCGACCCAGGCAGCAGTGAGGTTCAGGTAAGTTTTTTTTTTTTTTTTTTAGTTTTATTCCTCCCTCCCCTGCCCCACCACTTTTCCTGGTCGCCAGCCGCAACTGTATTGTATGTGACAGGTGGTAGAACACAAAACTGGGATACCTATGAGAAATCTCCTGTCTAAAGTGAGCACATGGTAGATTTTAGAAAATCAAATCACATGAAAGACCGTTCAGAAGAGTTGGTTTGTTTGCTTATTTGTCTTGTAGAGTGCTCAGTGATGCTAATACTGCTTCAGAGAGCATGTTGCAGATTACCAGTCACTTAAGGACCCACCGTGTCTTAGAGTGTGACAGATGTCAGAGATTAAAGACAGTACAAAACACATTTATAAGACTTTGAAAAGTTGCAGAAAGCTTATTCTTCTCTAAAGCAAAGCTTGTAAGGTGCACAACTGCATCTGTTGGACTGCAAAGGACACTCCTTATTAGCCTTTCGAGCGAAACATAGACTTTATAAGTTTACCTCTTTACTCAAGGGATTGAGTTTACTCATTCTAGATCTCAATTGATTTGGCCATGACTGTGTAGAGCACGATTAACCAGGCAAATCAATTTGAACTGCATTCTCTCTCTCACATTAAGAAAGAGTGAACATTTCAACAAATTGCTGATATGAATGCAGCTTTTCAGAATAAAACAAGCGTGACAGAATTTTTGGGTTCAGTCAGGGAATTTGAGTGTGTTATTCAGAGCACCTGCATGGATGGTGTTACGAAAAGCTAGGCATGAGATGATCAATTTTTGCCACTGTAAGCTAAGAAGCGGACAATGATCAGAACTACAGCTCACCAACATCAATGTCAAAATCATCTTATCCCGAGTGCCAGTCATTGCTGACTCAATGTGATGCATCTGTCTGAAGCCTAATTGTTAATTATGAAGCTAATCATGGATTTTATTTTGTAACTTTTTGTTACAGTTTTTATTATTTTTTCACTTAAAAAATAACCATGCATTGATTGATTACAAAGTATATATGAATGATTGTCATTGCAATTCGCAGAATATGTGCTCTACTCTTGTCCGGCTCATGCTGTCCACCTCCATTCCATTCCAGTTTTTATCCCTACCCCTTCATATTGCCATAAATACACCCACTCACATCACATATGCAGAGTTAACACCCAATTCTATTCCTTGCATGAATATCCCTGTAGTAATCCACTGGGCATCACATCTGGCACTAAGGGCCATATTTATGCTGGCCTTGAACCATTCCAACGCCAGATTAGCATCATTTTTTTAATGCTAATATGGCATTGGAGGAAGAAAAATGCCACGCCATATTTCCAAAGTGGCGAAATGCTTGCATTGCGCCACTTTGTAACCACATGCATAATTTATTTTGTAGAAAATGCACCCAGGGCCTGTAAGTTTATTTACACCCATGGGCTACAGCACCTATTGGGTCATTCTCAGGGCTGGCCTGTAAAACACGGCTTCAGGCCTATCATGTATAGAATGACTGATGCAGACTAAAATCCTACTATTAAAGTCAAAATAACTCTTTTTGACAGGCCAGAAACCCTGGTTTTAAATATTATGTCACCCCTTATTACACATAGTCACCCACAAGGTAGGATGACTAATATATAAAAGTAGAACATGTTTAAAATTAAATTTGACATGTGGCACCAGTGACTAGATATCAACAGCTATTTTCACTGGCAGGGTTGTAGCTGGATCCTAGAAAATGTCAAAGTACAGATTCTAAACTTTAATCAGTAGCTTTTGACAGGAAATGGCTAAAATGGTCATTCAGTCTATATTCCCTATTTATTAACATTTCAACTGATTGGTGAAGTTAGATATTTAATAAAAGTAACTTTTGAAGTTTACCAGTTTCTTGCCTGAATTTACTGCAGGCTATTTTGCATTAGCCTGCCAACAGCTGCCCAGACAGTACTTGTGAAAACTGTTGTAAAATAATGGTTTAGGCTTGGTCAGAGGATGGACTGGGTTTGGGACGTGATCTCTATCAGTTCAGGAAGGACAGTTCAGGTGGGCCCATAAATTTCATTAACTTGAATGGGGCCGAGATGAAGGCTGTCCATTCACAGACATTCACAGTTTAGTGTGAGGAAGACCTGAAGAAAGGAAAACCTTTATCTCCAAGGCCCACACTGGTATGGCTCTGAAACCAGTGGGAGGAAAGCTACTCCCAGAACCAGTTTTGAGTGGACTCAAGGGAGAGGACAGCTCATTTCCCTAAACACACTCCTAACTGATACACATGCTCCCTTAGATGGCAGGAGGTCTCTGCCATCTTGGATTTCCATTAGAAAGGTGCAATGTGGGATAGTTTGCAGTTAGGCAAATGAGATGTGCTGCAGAAGTTGGGAGGGTTGCCTCTGGGAACATTTTCCCCATTGGATAGGGAGTGTTTTGGAGTCACCTCTACCCACTGGCTGGTGTTTGAGGTGCTGAGGTGGAGCACCCTAGTTTGGACTTTGTTAGGTGTGGTGAAATATGTGTTTTTGACCACTGACTTTGTGTTGTACCACTTTGCAACTGGATTTGTTGTTACTACATTTTGTATTCAGTTTAGCTGCCTATTGACTTTATCGTAATGTTAGACACTGCCATGTTAAATGCATCTGTGATTTTCCAAATTGTAAACTGTGATTATTTTCATGCTCTTTCTCACTGAAGAGCTAGGACATATTATCACTGAACAACCAGTACATAATTTGGAGGAGGTAGGCAATCAGCACGATAAGAATTTACCAGACTGGTGTTTATAGTGCAAGCAGGGAACGGCTTGGGAGAGACAATTTGAGAAACTGGCCAGTTACAACCTGTTTCTTTCAACTCTGACCTACATTAGCCAGCATTTTTGAATATTTCTTTTTTATGGGAAGGGTTTTTCCAGAAAGCCCTTCTTTGGTTCTTTAAGATATAAAAAGATGGCCCTGCTCAGTAGCGGTGAATTCCGAGACCTCGGTCAAGATTAGACGTCAGATGCCTGACACCTGTCCCATGAGTGTGGAGATCTCTTTCTCGCAGTTGAACAGGGGTCATCTTCTTGCTGGCATGAGAAAGATGAAGAGCTTGGCAGGCCCTACGGTGATTCATTTATACTTCATTACTTGCTTTGCACAATATTATCATAACTATATATATTTGCTGTGTACATTACAGTTGATAATCATTTTAATATATTTTCCTTTCACTGCTGTGACTATTTTTAAACATGAGCTTTTAACATGCTAACCTCCTTTATTAGGAACCTTGCGGTGAAATAATAATTAATGTCTTCTTTGAACTGGGAAGTGCATTCCAGAGATTTTTCTCAGCTCAGTAATTAGTAAAAGCAAAACATTAGGGTATAACTAATTGACAGGGACAGTGAAAAACAACAACTGCCCCCCTTGCCATCGGAGATAACTACTATGGCGAAGGCGTTGTCATGTTTTTTATTTTTTTTAAAACCCCGCTTTTTAAAATTAAATGCGAAAAGCATTGTCAGGAACCACCATGATGGCTGCTCCTGCCAATGCTTTAGAAATGACCGCCAGCTAAATCTGGCGGGCCATATCTCTGCCAGGGGGATGGAGTAATTTACTCCATTACCTGGGAGGAGAAACAGGCATTTCGCCAAAATATAAATCAGGTCCTAGGTCAGATGGTAAAATCTATGACTGGGATATACCTGATTGGTGAATCTGAACGCTGCTACCTCGCACTCAAGCTTCCTTAAACTACCATTCCTTAAACTTCCTTAAACTACGCACAGTGCTTTTTGGTGCTATTTTCAATTAAAACATTATAAATTCATATCTCTGGCTGGTTATTATATTGTTGCCATTTTGGTGTAATTCTGTTTATTAAAATGTATTTAATTTGGTTTGGGATTTTTATTGTTTGATGTTTTCAATTTATTACTGTTTGGGTAATGTATAAATACTTTACACATTGCCTGTCTGCTCTGTACCATAGCTGCCAAGTGGGAATGAGCGGAGGTTAATTTATTGACTTTGGGATTCACTCTGACAAGCTTGTGCTGTTACTCCTGGAGGTGGGTGGCTGCCTAACCTAATAATAATCTACTTTCTTACAGCAAGGTTGTCTAGTGCTGAGATGCACAGGCCTTTAATGAACAGGTGAAGGGTTTTTACATCAAGCCTTTGTTCAATAGGGAGTCGATGATGTGATTTTAGACCTGGGGTGTTATGATCTATGTTGTTCAAATTGAGGATCAGAGGCTCAACCTAACATGGTGGCTGAAGGGTCAGATGACTTGCTCCGGATCAAACCTCTTAACTTGCACTGGGTTGAAAAATTGACAATCCCCCATATCCTCCTTGGTTTTTGTTGAACAAACTCTTTTTAATAAGGAGGCACTGTGATGTATTTCACAGAACCCCGAGTTTCATAACAAGGAATATTATGTAAACCAGGTAATTACACAGTGTCTTCATTTATATGTATTTGTAAATATTGTTTCACTTAACCACTGCATTGTAGACATTACGTTTTTGCCTGCATGTGAATTGCCAATATATATATCTTCCAATATAAACAATTGACAGAAAAAAACACAGGAGTTGTTGATTTATATTCTCTGTGGTCTTTAGTGTTACCCGAACATTTG
Source organism: Pleurodeles waltl (assembly GCF_031143425.1). Lineage (NCBI taxonomy): Eukaryota > Metazoa > Chordata > Amphibia > Caudata > Salamandridae > Pleurodeles > Pleurodeles waltl. Next base: position 666,816,826 of record NC_090444.1, read on the forward strand.
TTGTATGGAGAAATGTTTTTTCTATTGATTATTGGACTTCTCTAAATTACAAAGAGGTCTCCTACTTTGAATGAGTTCCAATGGACTGCTGTGTGTATATGACATGTTTACCCTAATCCCGATGGGTGTATAGGGTTGTCCTTGTGTTGGTTTATATGGATCAGAGGGGAAGCATTGATTCCCGCGCTTAGTGGAGTGGCCTACGTTTGGGCAGTAGGTCCATGAGGACTCCATTGCAATAATCAATGGGGCATGGGCCTCACAGATAATAACGCTAGAAGATTTCTCTTTTGAAATAGAGATAGCCTGAGTAGAAAAGGAACATTTATGGTCAAATAAAACTCAGAGATATTTTAGGAATTTGAAGGGGTTGGGGAGGGATGATGGCAGGGTCCAGAAAGTAGATAGGATATGGAGGTTTTCAGGGCAGAGGTGGAGAACCTCTGTTTGAGTATTGTTAGGGCATAACTAATACTCTGTTATGGATTTGTCTCCTTCTGGTAGAGGATCAAGCACAATGAACGAAGTCCCTAATTTGTCCAGGACCTCAAGCAGCACTTCAAGTAGGTGACCTTGTGCTAAGTTCAATGCACTTTTCATAACCCAGACAAAAATTGATGTGACAGAGACCTAGGGAATGATCTGGAAGCTTTGTGTCCAGTATTTCAAGCAGAGTTGATAATAAAGAAAACACTTTTCCAGAGATTTTGATGAAGGAAGGCTGAACACATCTATAAAAGGAAGGGAACAAATGGCTGATGAACGTATCACTCAGGCAGGATATTTTTACACTGCAAATACAAGTAGTCGGTTATCCGTAACATTCACTAATCCTGGAGCTGGATATGATCAGGTGTCTAAGAATGATGGAAATATCAAGTTAAGAGGGTTCAATATCCATCACCCACAGTTGAACTTCTACTCTCTGAAAAGGAGGCCACCATTAAAAGGTGAATGGTAAGCAGCTTTCACAGCAAAACAACGAGGTCGTCATTGAATCACTTTATCAAGATACTGTAAGCAGGGAAAAGGTTGTGAGCACTCTCCTGTTGGTAATGCTTCATACACTTAATTTTACCTCATTAGAATGGAGATACCCACACCCTAGTCACTAATCACCAAAGATCATCATTGAACATTTGACTCCGAGTCTGATGTCACAACGGTCTTTTGTAGGTAATAATTCATAGGTATGAAATTGTGAATTTTTAAGATGAATAGAGAGAAAATTAAATTTAATATTGCGCAAATCCAGCATCAGCACAAATTAATGTCCTTGGCTTCCAATTCCATTGTATCTGTAACAGGTGGGGGTCCGCCTACCAAAATATAACAGTATGATGACCATAAACACTACTTAACAAGGTTAGGACCCGATTGTTGTGATATGTGTTTCACCAGCATCATTGACTTAAATGGTTATTTCCTTGATGGCATTGTGTCCTTCACTGAGAATTTCAGCGAGTGGTCACAATCACAGGTTTTCAAATAACATATTAATGGGGCCTTACTACAATGAGCTGAACTATAAGATATCTGTGTCACTTTTAGTGCTTTTACTGCATGTGGCACACACTGTACCTAATCCTGAGAGCAGAAACAAACCATCTGTTCTTCTGGAAAGACATGAAATTTGATCTTTTCCTGATCATCCTCATCTAATCTCACAAAATCGTTTAAAGAATATGGGACCCACCACTTTTTCTCTAACTCTAATTCCTCCCTTCTAATCAGGATTCCAAGACTTTGCTCATCAGTAGCACTCTGACATATCTGAAAGGCGGCATATTATAAGACTACTAAGTAAATAAATGAATAAATAAATAACTGCACATGAGTACTTTTGATTTTCTAATTAATTTTATCACTAAGGCCCATATTTATACTTTTTGACGCAAATCAGCGCTAGTGCAGATTTGCTTTAAAAAGTTTACCGCTGACTAACGCCATTCCAACGCGCTAGCCGGGCACCTTATTTATGGAATTATGTTAGCCTGCGCTGCAGCCTGGTTAGCGTCAAAATAAATGACTCTAACCGGGCAGCGGAGGCGAAGGGAAGACTGGGGGCTGTGCGCCAAAGAATGGTGCAAGTCAAGTTAGAGTCAAAAATATTGGCTCTAACCTTACTTGCGCAATTTTTTGATGCTCAACCCCCATGGAAATGACTCCTGTTTTAGCAAAGACAGGAGTCCTGCCCCCCTGCCAAATAGCCATGCCCAGGGGACGTCTTGGGCACAATGGCATGTAGGGGGGCCCAAGTTAGGCCCCCCATACCACTTAAAAAATAAATTATACTTACCTGCACTCACCATGGATGGGTCCCCCCATCCATGGGTGTCCTCCAGGGGTGGGCGAGGGTGGCAGGGGGTGTCCCTGAGTGCAGGGCAGGGCAGGGCATTTGTGGACTGTTTCCATGGTCTCCCACCATGGAAATGATCCCACAGGGCCCTTAACGCCTACCCTGACCCAGGTGTTAAAAAACGGCGCAAATCTGTCTGGGTGCCATGTTTTAAGGCCCGCCTCCTCCTGTGCGTCATTTTGACGCCGGAGGATAAATAAGGCGCACATGCCTTAGAGTCATTTTTTGCACGGGAACGCCTACCTTGCATGTCATTAGCGCAAGGTAGGTTTTCACGTACAAACAATGACTCAAGCTCCATAACTTTGGCGCTGGATGGGTCTGGCGCCAAAGTATAAATATGGAGTAAAGTTTGCACTGAATTTGCGTTAAAACAAATGACGCAAATCCGGCGCAAACAGAGTATAAATATGAGCCTAAGTTTGTCCATGCTTTACAGTCGGCTACAAAGGGCTATTTATATCCTGAAGGACGTGGGTTTTAACACTAAGAGGGCTGACCCAGCCTTTCACGCTGCTTAGCATATCTTAGTTTCTGTAAAATGACTTTGACTGAACCCCGCACACAGATACAGTAGTGTTCTATGTACAACACCACATATTTAAGATGTTTCTGCTGCAACACAAACGTTCTCTGCAATGTAGTTGCTGCTCCTGGGAGTTAGGTTTCTACTACATCAAATACCTATAGTAAATAGAAAGTCTACAATATTAAACTTTTGAGGAATGGAGCCGACTATCATTTTGGTGTTATCTTTTGGGGCACAAAAGAGGTGGAGTAAATAATGAAACATGTCAAATGTCTGCCCATTTCTGCTGTGGGGGCTGCATGAAATAATACTTCAACTGCGAAACAATAAGCTACACAGGCAACAAAATGAGTAGATGTCAATTGAGCATTCTTTCGTTATGTATCAGCTTATTAATCCACGGTGCTCAATGTGTCAAAAAGTAGAAATAGTACTAGTACCCAATGTTTTTCTTAGGCACTCATCATCCCCAGCGTTGCTGAATGGCTAAATGTGGCATTGCTGAATACTAAGGCCCATATTTATACTTTTTGACGCAAACCAGCACCAGCGCTGGTTTGTGTCAAAAAATGTACCGCCGTCTAACACCATTCCTACGCGCCAGGCAGGCGCTTTATTTAAGGACTGATGTTAGCCGGCTTAGGGGAAAATGGGGGTTGTGTGTCAAAAAATGATGCAAGTCAGGTTTGAGTCAAAAATCATGGCTCAAACCGGACTTGCACTATTTTTTGACGCTCAACCCCCACTGAAATGACTCCTGTCTTAGCAAAGACAGGAGTCATGCCCCCTTGCCCAATGGCCATGCCCAGGGAACTTCTGTCACCTGGGCATGGCCATTTGGCACAGTGGCATGTAGGGGGACCCAAATTAGGCCCCCCTGCCACTTTAAAAAAATAGAAAAATCATTCGTACCTTAACTCACCTGTACTTACCTGGGATGGGTCCCCCCATCCATGGGTGTCCTCTAGGGGTGGGCGAGGGTGGCAGGGGGTGTCGCTGGGGGCAGGGAAGGGCACCTCCGGACTGCTTCCATGGTCATAGACCATGGAAGTGAGCCCACAGGTCCCTTAACGTCTGCCCTCACCCAGGCGTTAAAAAACGTCGCACATCAGGCTGTGCGCCATTTTTTAAGGCCCGCCCCCTCATGTGCGTCAAAATGACGTGGCAGTATAAATAAGGTGCACAGGCCTTAAAGTAATTTTTGGGACAGGAACGGCCTACCTTGCATGTCATTAACGCAAGGCGGTTTCCTGCATCCAAAAAATTATGCACATGGAGGATTCGCGGGGTCGGGAATGATAGTTTAAATAAGGGGCAAGGTTTGTGCCGAATGTGCGTCAACATTTTTGACGCACATTCGGCGCAAACAGAGTATAAATATGCCCCTAAGACCGCCTAGTTCTGATTCCATCTCTAGTCTCTCCCACCACCCCACACTTCCTATCTCTTCACCTCAACCTCGCAGAGTCTTATTCATTCCTACTTTTTCCCTTTGTAGCTGTTTCCTTATCTTTCTCTTCATCCTTTCTTCTTTTTCTGCCGTCCTCCCTCTTACTCCGGGTCAAAGTCTGCTGATAAACACAGAATCACAGTCCCCAAAAATGAGTGCCCCGCCCAACTCATGCAACCCCGGTCCTGCATTAAGCACTGCCAAACCAACATCTTAAAGATTTCATTGGAAAAGCCTTGTCTCGGGCAGTATAGAGTTTTTGTAGGGTTTATTTAAATCACAGCGAGGTCACCTACGTCCCCAGAGAAAGGCTCCCTGACAGCAGCTGCATTTCAGGAGGCTACAGATGGTTATCCCGGTGTGCTCCTGAACTACCGCTCGAAAGCTCCTCTGTAATTCCCCTTGAAAGCCGATCCCGGATCAGGAGGGCACTAGCAACCCTCAGTCTCTTACCTTCAAACGGAGAAAGTCTCCGTTAATTAAAATGGTTAAAGATTCCCAGGCCTCGCAGCCATGTTTCAAGTGCAATCGGAATTCAGCGCTTGATAGGCTCTTCCTGTCGGCTCGTACATAACATTAAATACCGTTGTGGCACATTCATTGCCCGCTCGTAACTTTAGGGAAGGGGAAACATAAATACGTCAGATCCTGTTTTGGTGAGACCAAAGGCCAGTGTACCAATGCCCATGAACAAAAAGGTCTACTGGAATGTCATGATTTTATGCTATATTGTCTTATTCCTTTCCCCCTTAAAATGTGCTGAGAATTGCATATGGAATATTAATATACCGGAAGAGAAAAAAAATACATCGAGACAGATAGTAAAACCAAAGCAAAGATAAGAGGATAATAATAATAATAATAATATTTTTGAGGAGAGCCAGTACTAAAGCCGGTGAGAAAATTGGCTTAATTTGTCATTATTTAATTATATTTTATGTATCACTTTTTAAAGTGCTATCACATTCAATAGTTGTTTCTGATAGACGCATGAGTAGTGGGCAGACGGGGAAAAAGAATAATAAACAGAAAACTTAAGAGACTTAACCCGTGTTGGTCAGAGTTGGCTATCCCCTGCGCAAACTGTTTGCGTAGGGTTCAGAATTCTATGTTGTCTGTTTATGTACCACACCCAGTAATTAGCGGGTGAATTAATTGCCTCACATTTTATTAATTTAAACACCAAATTCCAGATTATTCCCCAAAAACTAACAATAGGTGCTATTTTTGTACCCAACAAATTCTCGCTTTTGATTTTATTAATGTGATAAATAGCATCTACCCCTCTGACTAACTGAAAATCAGGGCCTTAAGCCTTGTTGCCCAGTGCAGGTCTAAATTTCAAACCCAGTGCAATCACTTGTTTGCACATGGATCCAAATTATGAGTTGTACGATAATGAATCCTTGCGGCTGTCCCCTTATATTCCGGCAGGTAAAAGCTGCCATCATTTTTTCAGGACAAAAGCTCAATAAAAAGGCAAAACCTGCAGAATATACAGTGTATTAAAAAACGATTCTGCAAGTTATGCCTCATTTGCAAGTTAAAAATTAAGAATAGGTGTTATTTACTTGGTAAATACCTCACCCTGGGAAAATGCTATTTACCAGGTGTTTTAAATACCTCACCTAATTTAGCCCAAATTGTAATGTGGGTTTTAGGGTTTGTTTAGAATGTGGTTGTGGTCTGCCAGGCCAACAGGTTTCCAGACGCCATGTCCTCCCCCATCTCGGTGAAAAACGTCCTGCCTGCTTAATCTCGCTGTCTTTATGGAGTTGTAGCTCCGGTCAAGCAGGTGCGCCAGGTCAAGTAGGTACGCCTCCCCTAGGAGTTTGATGCCTTGATGCGGTACAATTTTTGCTTTTCATGAATTGATTCCCAAAGTGGGAATTTATTCTTGAAAAAAATAAATAATAATGACCCCCAACATGCAGTGACTTTTCTTTATGTGCCCGTGGGCCTTTGAGTGATTTCTCTGCCTGGGGTGATTGATTGAGATGATGTGATCATTTACCAGTTGATCTGGAAGAGTAGCTTATTTTAGTTATTTGGTTGAGTAATGTGTGGCTGGAGCATGTCATATTTTGCAAAGAGTATAATTGATTTGTAGCAGTGCTCGTGAGCATAATGATCGGCTGATGGGCAGTGGGGACTTCTTCCAGTACCTCTTCAGAGCCCCGTTCCTTAATAAAACGTTCTTTGGAGAAACATTTATGGTTTCACAGTTTGGCTTCCAAGAGAGGATCTGCCACATTGAGAGAATCATTTATGACTTTAAATGTATTCCAAAATATCTCCTGTGGCATCGGTACACAGTAAGGGAGTATCAGGAAAGCCATGAAAGGGTCCATCAGGTAATCTTAGTCATGAGGCTCGGGTATTATGTCCCTTGGGAACTTGAGTTCTATTACATTTTAATTTATTAGATATGGAGAAATGGACAAGAGCACAAACAGGGCATGACAAGGGCTGGTAGGCCTTAATGTCAAGGCATATAGCTTGAGAAAACAATAAATCAAGGGTGCCATCTGCATAATGAATAGAAATGTTGATTATTTAAGAAAACTCTAACTCGCCTGTGTCTTTGATAATGCCTCATGTTTTTGGTTGCCATGATTTCATATGCTAATAATTCCCATGATGGAGAGGCACTCTCATGGGGACATTACAAATAACCCAAACACAACAGAAAGGATGTAATAATATATTTCAAAGGATGGCATGCCATTACTCAGGTAATGGAGAAGCTGTGCCTGTAACATATTTCACAAGCATGTTATTGGAGGACCTATTATATGGTCTCTTCAGTTTTTTCAGATGATCCCTAGCTACCAATGGGCATCCCAATGTTAGTAGTGAGACACATACGGGCCAGGGAGCTCTAGACAGGGCAGCTGTCAAATAGCCAAGTTTTTAGTAGTTTCCAGAATGAAAGTTCCAAATTAGCTGTCCTCAAAGTGGGAATTCCAGAGACTGGCCGTATTGCACCTTAAGGACCATCCTCCACTTCTAGCTCTTTTAATTGAGGGAACCACGGCCCAACGAGTGTTGGTGGATTTCACCGTCCTAGTTGGGGTATAGAGGAAGATTAGGGGTCAAGAGATCAGGGGGCCTTTTTCGAGCAATAACCTTTGAGCCAATGTGAAGGGCTTTAAATTTGATCCTCTGGACAACTGTAAGCCAGTGGAGAGAGATCAGGGCTTGCCAGGTTAACTTGTGCCTAGGCATATTATGCAGAATCCGAGCTGCGGAATTCAGCACAAACTACAGTTTCCTTAATATGGATTTTGATGCTCTGAAGTACAGTGAATTTCCATAGTTCGGGTGGGAAAGAATGAGTGCCTGGACCACTATTCTTTTTGAGGCTGGTGGGAGCAGGAGCAGAATTTTTTGAGGCATCCTGTGGATGCCATGGCAAGGTGCTGCTAGCTTTATTGTCTGGATATCCATGCTCAGGGATCTATCCAACCATACTATTGTTTGCCATCTTGGGGGCAGGAGGCACAATGGCCATCCAAGGCTCATATGGAGATTTGAAAAATTACCCAGGATCATAAGCTCTGTCATTTCCCCATTTAGTTTGAAGGAGAAGCTGTTCATTCATTTGGCTACTTCCTCTAGGCAGGGGCCTATGTCTGTGGAATGGGGGTCTTGAGCGTGAGAGAGAAGACAAATTGTGTATCGTCCATAAATGAGATTATGGAGCCCCCAAATGTAAGGGTAATATCTGCCAGTGGACGCATGTACATAGTATTGGACTGAATGATGAGCCCTGAGGTATTTCTGAAATCAGTTGGAAAGTGTTTGATGTGTAGCATCCCTCAAAGACCTGAGAGGTCCTATCCCTAAGGAAAGAGTAAAGCCAGGAAAGGGCTTGTCTCAAAACTTCTGCATTGTGGGTTCTATTGGTAAGCATATTGGTGGGGACAGTGTCAAATGCTTTGCTTAGATCAAGGACAATAATGGTGGCTGAGCCTCCTTGATTGACTAATGGATCAATAAAACCCATCCTGACAACAGTGCTTGAGTACAATAGTATAACCTCGTTGGATATATCAATGAGGAATAGACCCATCAAATCAATTAGCCATAATTTAATGACTGAACATGCATCTCAAGGTAGTTCATTGGTGGCTCCCTCTTAAGGTCTGGCTTAGATGAGAAACAGGAGGTGGATCCAGGGGATGGAATGCAGAGGAAGGGGTCAACAGAGCAGGGTATCTTGTGGAAGAAGATATTTGATGAGCATGGAACAGTATGCACTCCCTTCTTATGAGAGTGGTGTTATTGGGGTTCACTGATGAGCGGTGGCATGGAGTATGGTGGAGCCGGGTGCTGTGGGCTGTGTTAGTTGTATGGTATAGCAGGAGAGTTTCTTTGGTGTTAGGGATAAAGGTCTGTCAGTTGAGGTGGCAACACATCCAGTTGTTACTTTTAAAAGAGATTGAACTTTGTCTCAAAGGTTGATAATTGGACCTGGTAGCTTGTCACATCACCTTTCCATTGTTTTAGCAATAAATGGTAAGGACGTATTGTCAACTGCACAGTCTATTCCTCTCCTGGCCACACGGGAAGGCTCTACACAAAATCGATCCAAAAGAGTCAAATCAGGAGCATTGAAAATTAGGTATTTTTAGTAAGGCCAGGTCTGGAATTCGAGTATGGGTATATGGCATGTGTCTCTTCATTATATCTCAGTGATACAGCAGGCTTTTAGTGTTTTACAACTTACGTCTCTTGATTACATTTCGGCATTATGACATGCTTTTGGTGTTTTACAACTTATGCTTATTGATTACAGCTCAGCTTTATAGCATGCTTTTGGTCTTCTATGACTTATGTCTCTTGATTACACATTAGAGCTAGAGCTTATTTTTGTGTGCTACGACTTACCTTTCTTGAGTACATCTCAGAGATATAGAATGCTCTTAGTATACATTATTGCAAAACAGTCACAGCTCACTTTGGTGAGATGGACCTTGGAACCATTGGTGGAACCATGTTGGTACCCAAAGAAAGCAGACAGGTTGCTGGGTGAAGACCTGAAGCAAGGATTGGCCAGCTGTATTCTTTTAATAAAGAGCTCATAGTTGCCAATTTAATGATATACAAAATTCTGAGTGACTCCCCAGGCAGCCTCGAAGACTATGCAGCACAGGCATTGTGTGTGACCACCATGAATAAGAGCTTACACCGCTGAGCTATTTTCTCAGGTATGAGCAGATATCTCAGAATATATTTCCAGGTGGACATATAAACTGGCGTACACAATCATATACTCATAAGGATATTATGACTCACATGTACACACTAGATTTTGCAAGCATATCATAGTTACTCGACTTACCTATCCAAACTCCCAACTCTGGCAACTAGATAAAGGAGACTTCCAACAGCCAGGCTGCCTAGCACAAAGAGCTTCTGTCTCAGCAACGCCTGCTGTTTGAATAGCATGGCCCTCCATCAATCTTCAGGACTTCTTCATTCTGCTGGGACCAGAGCACAAAAGCACACATCAGCATGCTGCAATATACATACCGACGACTGCTGCAAATGGTGTTAATTCAGTACCAGCTCTTGCTTCTGGTATCATCTTTATGATTTTAAAAACACGCATGCACACTCCATTTCCGGTTAAACATCAAGGCCCAGATTTACACAATCTTTGCGTCGGGTTTGCATTACTTTTTAAAGCAGGAGCAACACTCATTCTACTGGTGGGATTTACAATCCAACACAAATCAGAGTTTCTCCCTTTGACACAACAAAGCACATCAATTTTACTTTGTGTACCGCTTTGCATGAAATCTGTGTAAACCTGGCTTAAATTGGGGGCTTTTCAGAGCATAGGCAACATAGGTGGTTGCCCAACTGCTGAGGTGAGGTATAAGAAGCGTACCTCTTCCATGACGGCAAAATAATTTGAGTCAGCCCTTGTTTAAAAGATGGTGAGACTGCACTTGAAGCATTTTTTGAAACAGCATGTTGCGTCTAACTGGTGGTTGACTCTTAACATCTTCAGCCATATTAACAAGGGCCTGACAAGTTTCCAAAGTGACCCTGAGCAGGATTAGGAAGATCCCCAATATGTATGTTGTATAAACTATACTAAAAGGCAGGAGTCTGAGTCCTTAAAAGTCAAGGACTTGAGTTAGATACCTACGAAAAATCATAGGTTTTCCAAGACCCACAAAAAATAAGGTGGTGCTTGTATGATTTTCACACTAATTTTTCACAATTGATCAAACCTTTTTGGAACTAAAGGTAGGTGCATAAATTGAGGGGAGGGGTGAAAATGAATAGGGAAGCTTTGTGAATACCTAGTAAGTAATTAACTATGTAGGTGTTTATCATCTTTGAAAGGTCAACCCTCACCCTCTCCTGGAAATATGTACGCTCCCGCCCCTCACCTTTCAATGCAAGGAAAACCTACCTTATTTGCGGATTTGTATAGTTGTATCTTCTGTTTTGTATAGGAGGCAGACTCTAATTCTGTCCGTCGAGTCCACATATGTAGGTTTAGGTGCTTAATAAGTACTAGTGATTATAGACTCTGAAATCTACTGGCATGAATGTACTTTAGGCCTTATACATTTCGAATGAGCAGAGATCGGATATTTACACCCAGAGATGGAACTTTTTCTTTATATAAATTCTGAATCGAGCACTATGGAACAAATAGAAGCTATCTGTGCAGCTCCATGTAACAACAATACTGTGTTTGGTGGGCCCCAATATAGTAATATGTACCTACTATGGAAAAGGTTCTTTAAATTACCTCAGAAGAGCAGAAAATATTTTTTTAAACTTGTTATTGGTTGAACATAAACACCTGGCTATTTTCGTGAGTCTCAACTATACTTATATTCACTGCTACACGTTATTGACATTACATACCTATCTGGCTTCATGGAGGTTATCCCCAGATTATACACACTCATTGCAGTACCAATTGCCTTAACCGACTTAGCTTCTACCCAGCAGGGTTTAATATGCTGCCTTACCTGGCTAATTTTCACAAATTTCTAGCTCCCCCGTTTCCTCTTGCTAACCCCTCTCTTCACCCTATTTCTTCTTTCTGCATTGTGCCTTCCATCTATCCCTTCTCTGCTTACCTTCCTTGGCACTAACCATCTTTTAAAGATCTGTTTCTCTCCCGAAATCTTCAATTCATTGACTTGGCCCTGTTTACTTTGAAACTAGTGAAAAGAAAGCACGCATCTCTGTCAAAGCAAGTGCTAGGCAGGAGGGAGGTTCGGGGGAGGGGGCAGAGGGAGAGAGGGGGAGAAAGAGAGAGGATGGAGAGGGAGATCGAGTGTGTGTGCATATGTGAGAGAGAGAGAGTGAGACAAGGATACTGTGTGTGTGTGTGTGTGCGCCTGTGTGTGTGAGAGAGAGGGAGAGAGAGAGAGTGAGAGGGAGACAGTGTGTGTGTAAGAGAGAGAGAGAGAACCCCAACACTAGCATCAGGACTATGAGATGATGGGGACGTTGGGAGAGACAGTCAGAGCAGGAAATCGAGAGTATGGAGGAGGAATAAGTAGGGAGAGGGAAAAAGGAAAAGGAGCCAAAGAAAACAGGAAGAAGTTAGAGGGCGAGGAGGAAAGGTCGGAAGGCAAAGAGACGGTGAGACAGGCGAAGGAGGGGGATTGGGTGGTGGGGGAGGAAATTAGTGCCCGAGACCAGAAATACTGAATATTTGGCATGTTTGGAAGGTGAAGCTGCTATGAGAAAATCGAACCTTACAGGGAAAGTTTATTCAGTTGCCAAAAAAAGCTGTCAACTTTTCTTTTTATTAAAACATTCTAATTAAAGGAGTGCCAGACTTGGCAACACTTTGCTGATCGAAGGTTTCATTCCTCTCACACTGCATATTTTACAAACATGAGCATAATATTAGATAGGAGATCAAGAACTGGAGATAAAATAAAACGTGAAGTTGACAATGGTGATCGGAAAGAGGGAAAAAAAGTCCTTTGTGACAATCACCATCATCGAATAGTGTAAAAGGCCATTCATTAGGACAGGATTGCAATTTATAACAGAAACACTTGAATAACTTTGAACCTTCCAACTTTCAGTATCCTCTCCGTACTGCCCTTTTTAAAATGCCCCACCTTTCAGTTTCCACTTAGTTCCCCCACTTTTGCCTCCATTCACCCAGCCTCCACCTTCATTCACATATTATCCACACTCTCCTTTCATACCCTACCTCATTTAGGGATCCCCCACACTCTCATCCTTCACCTGCTTCTTCTTGCCCTCCCTGGAAGGGTGACCAGGCCCGCATCTGAGTCTCCACCCTCCCCCAGCTACTGCCCACTCACTTCAACCTGCCCTAAACTGGCGACCTGAACCCAAACCTTCCCCAACCGTAACCCTTGTCCAATTGCTCAACTTATGCAGGGTGGGAGGGTGGCCAAACTTCCTACAGAGCAATCGGTTTTCACATGGAAGAGGCTGACCCCTCCCCTACCTAGCTATATATACCCACCCCTAAATCCCTCCCCTACTTCCCTCCCCTCTAATCCCTGTTCTGTGACATTTACACTGCCACAAAGGATCCCGTGGAGAGACTAGACTGTGTCTCCGCTCTCCACGGGGCTCTTCATTGTAGCCATATTTCCTCAATGCAGACCCATCAAGAGGTGTGGAAAAGCATGTCTACAGCCTGAGCAGCACCTGAGTCACAGGCAGCTTTTTCACGCAAGTACAATCACACATACACAAACACCTACATACCAACACATGAGCACACACAAACCACAGTTATGGAGAAACCAATGAGAACATACAGACACATAAAACGCATTTTGCTCACTTCTTCTTGGATAACCCCTAGTATTCTGGTGTAGACTTGGGGCCAGATTTAAGAAAAGTGGAGCTACATTACATGTAGTGCCACTTTTCTTGCGGCCCCTTGGTACCGCTATCTCCACCATGTGAGCACCTTATTTAAAATACGGCGCACTGTGGCGCAGGGTAGGGGGTAATGGCATCAACATTTCTGACACTATTGATGTACTGTTCAGGGAAAGCCCCAAAACATTGGCGCTGCTCCTGCAGGGTACATAGGGGCCCATTGAAAACAATGGTTTGTCCCTTTTTAACGCCTGCTCTGAGCAGGTGTAAAAAATGCTGAAAGAAATTACGCAAAAAAATCTTTTTGATTTGTTTGTGCATTTTTTTCCCCCACCCTCTCCCCACCCAACAGGGGATTGCCCCCCTTGCATACATTATGCCTCCCGCAGGCATAATATGGCTCAAGGGTTTACAAAGTGGTGCAACGCATGCATTGCACCACTTTATAAATGTGGCACGGCGATTTTGGCCTCGGTCGGCCATATTTGCGTAAAAGAAAAATAACACTAATGTGGCAAAAGGAGGCGCTAGGGGCTCTTAAATCTGACACTTTAAGATGCTAATTCACGTATTATTACATCAGGAATGCTATTTTATATATACTTACAGACCTGCATTGATCCCCAAAAAGTGTAATGCTCTTTATGGCTCTTTGTAAGTAATTTCAAACAACCAAGATTCAATGAAGCAACTGCCTAGTTTACTCTGTCATCTAACTCCTAGTCTGTGTACTTTGGGTCTTCTCAAATTAACGAATCTTATTAAATTGTGATTAAATGCATAATGTCTGTTGTTTTGCTCGCAGTGATGGTTATATCATCCTCTCCTCTATCCTGTCCCTTAAAATCGTGCATGCAACCAAATTAATATTTCAGTTGTCAGTAGCTACTGTGACCTGGATAGAAATGCAACAAGACAAGGTGGAAACTGATGCTATTTATAGACTTTGCAAGGCAGTTGCTTTTACTTGAGAAAGGGCACTGATGCAGATTTTAGCACACCAGGGAATGTATCAGGAAGATCAGCGCTGGCTCAGCACAGAGCAGCGCATCTGTTTTTCAGGGCTGGCGTTAGCCAAGACCTTTATTTAAAGGGCCTTCAGCCAGCTGGTCTTTTGTAGTGTTATTCACATTTCACTTCTACACTTTACAGCATACAGCATGGGGCAGTTGGTCAGCCTACATTAGCCACTGGAATACCTCACTTTGAGTTACTGCATTTTTCTCTGTCACAAGGAGCACATTCACACATGATGAAACTCCCTTCAGTGCCAGTGTTTTTGTCTCTACTTTATTATTACTTTAGTGTTGTCCTTGTGTTTGCAGCCCGATGTGATAGAAGGACCCTTTTTACCAAACCTTCCATGTTGTTTTTTGATGAAACACATACACATTCCAGCTCTGTCTACATCTGACTCCAGTTAATGCTGCTGTAAATTCTATTTGGAGGGGCGTTTTTATATCTGGCTTTCCACTATTTCACAGTATCCGAAATTGTGTCCATTTGAAACTTTTCTTTATAAAGTTGTCCTCTTTTTAATATGCACACAATGAAGGACATTCATAACTGCATTCCTGTATGTCATGCTGGTATGAATCTTAATTGAGGACTGTAGGAAAGTACCATCTTGCCTGGCATGTTACCCCCATATTTCACTGTTTATATGTTGTTTTAGTGTATGTGTCACTGGGACCCTGCCAGCCAGGGCCCCATTGCTCATAAGTGTGCCCTGTATGTGTTCCCTGTGTGATGACTAACTGTCTCACTGAGGCTCTGCTAACCAGAACCTCAGTGGTTATGCTCTCTCTGCTTTCCAAATTGTCACTAACAGGCTAGTGACCAATTTCACCAATTCACATTGGCATACTGGAACACCCTTATAATTCCCTAGTATATGGTACTGAGGTACCCAGGTTATTGGGGTTCCAGGAGATCCCTATGGGCTGCAGCATTTCTTTTGCCACCAATAGGGAGCTCTGACAATTCTTACACAGGCCTGCCACTGCAGCCTGAGTGAAATAACGTCCATGTTATTTCAGAGCCATTTACCACTGCACTTAAGTAACTTATAAGTCACCTATATGTCTAACCTTTACCTGGTAAAGGTTGGGTGCTGAGTTACTTAGTGTGTGGGCACCCTGGCACTAGCCAAGGTGCCCCCACATCGTTCAGGGCAAATTCCCCGGACTTTGTGAGTGCGGGGACACCATTACACGCGTGCACTATACATAGGTCACTACCTATGTATAGCGTCACAATGGTAACTCCGAACATGGCCATGTAACATGTCTAAGATCATGGAATTGTCTCCCCAATGCCATCCTGGCATTGGGGAGACAATTCCATGATCCCCGAGTCTCTAGCACAGACCCGGGTACTGCCAAACTGCCTTTCCCGGGGTTTCACTGCAGCTGCTGCTACTGCCAACCCCTCAGACAGGTTTCTGCCCTCCTGGGGTCCAGCCAGGCTTGGCCCAGGAATGCAGAACAAAGGACTTCCTCAGAGAGAGGGTGTTACACCCTCTCCCGTTGGAAAAATGTGTCAGGGCTGGGGAGGAGTAGCCTCCCCCAGCCTCTGGAAATGCTTTGATGGGCACAGATGGTGCCCATCTCTGCATAAGCCAGTCTACACTGGTTCAGGGATCCCCCAGCCCTGATCTGGCGCAAAACTGGACAAAGGAAAGGGGAGTGACCACTCCCCTGACCTGCACCTCCCAGGGGAGGTGCCCAGAGCTCCTCCAGTGTGCTCCAGACCTCTGCCATCTTGGAAACAGAGGTGCTGCTGGCACACTGGACTGCTCTGAGTGGCCAGTGCCAGCAGGTGACGTCAGAGACTCCTTCTGATAGGCTCTTACCTGTGTTGCTAGCCTATCCTCCTTCCTAGGTAGCCAAACCTCCTTTTCTGGCTATTTAGGGTCTCTGCTTTGGGGAATTCTTTAGATAACGAATGCAAGAGCTCATCAGAGTTCCTCTGCATCTCTCTCTTCACCTTCTGCCAAAGGATCGACCGCTGACTGCTCAGGACGCCTGCAAAACCGCAACAAAGTAGCAAAGACGACTACTGCAACCTTGTATCGCTGATCCTGCCGCTTTCTCGCCTGTTTCCTGGTGGTGCATGCTCTGGGGGTAGCCTGCCTCCTTCTTGCACCAGGAGCTCTGAAGAAATCTCCCGTGGGTCGACGGAATCTTCCCCCTGCAACCGCAGGCAACAAAAGACTGCATCACCGGTCCTCTGGGCCCCCTCTCAGCACAACGAGCGTGGTCCCTGGAACTCAGCAACTCTGTCCAAGTGACTCCCACAGTCCAGTGACTCTTCAGTCCAAGTTTGGTGGAGGTAAGTCCTTGCCTCCCCACGCTAGACTGCATTGCTGGGTACCGCGTGATTTGCAGCTGCTCCGGCTCCTGTGCACTCTTCCAGGATTTCCTTCATGCACAGCCAAGCCTGGTTCCCCGACACTCTAACCTGCAGTGCACAACCTCCTGAGTTGTCCTCCGGCGTCGTGGGACTCCCTTTTGTGTCTTCGGGTGAGCTCCAGTTCACTCCTCTTCTAAGTGCCTGTTCTGGTACTTCTGCGGATGCTGCCTGCTTCTGTGAACGCTCCCTGACTTGCTGGGTGCCCCCTCTGTCCCCTCATCCAAGTGGCGACATCCTGGTCCCTCCTGGGCCACAGCAGCATCCAAAAACCCTAACCGTGACCCTTGCAGCTAGCAAGGCTTGTTTGTGGTCTTTCTGCGTGGGAACACCTCTGCAAGCTTCTTCACGACGTGGGACATCCATCCTCCAAAGGGTAAGTTCCTAGTCCTCTTCGTTCTTGCAGAATCCATAGCTTCTACCATCCGGTGGCAGCTTCTTTGCACCCTCAGCTGGCATTATCTGGGCATCTGCCCAATCTCGACTTTGTCGCAACTCTTAGACTTGGTCCCCTTGTTCCACAGGTACTCTCGTCCGGAAATCCAGTTTGGTTGCATTGCTGGTGTTGGTCTTCCTTGCAGAATTCCCCTCTCACGACTTCTGTGTTCTCTGGGGAATATAGGTGCCCTTTACAGCTACTTTTCAGGGTCTTGGGGTAGGCTATTTTTCTAACCCTCACTGTTTTCTTACAGCCCCAGCGACCCTCTACAAGCTCACATAGGTTTGGGGTCCATTCGTGGTTCGCATTCCACTTTTGGAGTATATGGTTTGTGTTGCCCCTATACCTATGTGCTCCTATTGCAATTCACTGTAACTCTACATTGCTTGCATTACTTCCTTTTGCTATTACTGCATATTTTTGGTATTGTGTACGTATATCTTGTGTATATTTGGCATCCTCATACTGAGGGTACTCACTGAGATACTTTTGGCATATTGTCATAAAAATAAAGTACCTTTATTTTTAGTATATCTGTGTATTGTGTTTTCTTATGATATTGTGCATATGACACCAGCGGTATAGTAGGAGCTTTGCATGTCTCCTAGTTCAGCCTAAGCTGCTCTGCTACAGCTACCTCCTATCAGCCTAAGCTGCTAGAAACACCTCTTCTAAACTAATAAGGCATAACTGGACCTGGTACAGAGTGTAAGTACTCCTTGGTACCCACTACAAGCCAGGCCAGCCTCCTACAAGGACTACAGTTATACTGTAAAGCAATCTATTATGTATATCCTGCTAGTATGGCTTTCTAATATGCTTTTACCTTTTTTGTATGTCATGCTTATGTAGACATTTAACAGCTGAAGCTGATCCATCCACCCATCCATCCATCCAGTATTATCTGGCTAACTATGCAGCCCTCTCTATCCAGCTATACAACCCTATCTGTCTCCGCAACTCCCACTATCCACCTCTCTTGAAAAAACAAATTCTGTCTATTTATAATAAATATTTATAAAAACATCAAAAAAGGCATTGGCAAAGGCAAGAGGCTGGCAAACAGATCGGCATTTTAGGTTGTTGTTAGCCAAAACCTTTTGATTTTAATAATATTAAGTATATATCATAGTTAGTTGCATGGGTTCACAGCCAAACTTCATTCATTAGTCTGGTTTTGTGTAATTCATACTTTTCTTCCACCCACTCCAGCACACATCATGGGGCAACGCATCAGCACACTTCAGCCATTGGCGTGCTTCACCTTAAGTTACAGCATGCTGGCCTCTCACAAAGAGAACATCCACATGAAAAGTAGTTTCCTTCAGTACCATGGACTACTATGGTCATGCTGGCTTTTGTGAGACAAAAAAGCATTATTACCTTTCGCCAATTTGTTTTTAGATTGAGGAGTGCTCTGCAGCTTATCCAGCAATAAAGGCTTACAAAAACCATGAAAGAACAAAATAAGAATTGCAAAAATCTGACAGGCTGGAGGTCACTACCAAACCTACATGATTTTACATTGCTTGTTTCTGTTTGGGATGGCTAAAGCTCATATTTAGAACTCAGAAGTGCTCTAAGTTAATTCATGAACTATAGACGGAACAAGTCAGAAAAAGGCAGTCCTTGCTCACTGTTTTCAATTTGTGCAGTCTGCACTTCAAGCATTAACTGGTGGAAATTCTGGGTTACGTGTATGAATTCTAGACACTTCAAACGCAGACATGATACAGCCCCAAGTGTTGGATTGCATGCAAAAATAGCAACTGGACTCACAAACCAAGGCAAATAATACATTTTGAACGGGACGATGTCAGTCTATGTGATCAGGAAATGTTGGTGCAAACCTAGTCCTTTTCTTTGATATCGATTGTGGCTAACCTTCACAAATACACAGGAGCAACTAGTGTATTTTGTTTATTAGTGTACAGTTAGTTGGTGTATGTCACATACTTGTTTCAAGTGTTGGGTCTACCTTTTTAAGTATACAAATTGCCAAGAATCTATGGCCATAGAGAGATGGAAGGCTTTGGTTGACAACACTGTGTTTAAAGTGACTTTGCTATTAGTGATTTTCAGTAAAACTCAGCATGAATGTATGTGTGTATACACGTGTTTTATGTGGCGTACATCTAACTAAAAAGCAATGGAACATTGTACAAGAGGAGATTAATCAGGGGAGTGTGACTGGAAGGATGGCAGGTGCCAAGATCCCTCAGACAACTATATTTATGTTTCTTATATACGACAAATGAAAACAGTTGTCAAAGAAACACAGTATTACAGAACATTTTCTGCAAGCCCCTGACCCTACTCCCTTGATATCCAGAAAAATAAATTATCAAACCACTATTTGTGTTGTGCCAAGATTAGTGTGATGGTCCCTAATAAGTGACCCGGTGAAAACAAATCAGCAAATCAGCAGTGGAGGGACGGGAGATGCAAGCAATGTGGGATGGGGCAGGAAGATTAGAGGGGGCAAGCAACAACGTGGCAGGGTGCCCATAGGTTAAACAAAATAAGAAATAAAAATAGGCTGGCTGCATCACTGAGGTTTTTTTGTTACGGCGAGTGGGGATGGGCCAACATGGATAGTGGGAGGAGGGCGGGAGATGGCAGCATCAGGTGGGACAGCAGGAGGAGGTTTGGGGAGGGCTATGAACACAGCCAGAGGTCGCACCAAAACGACAGACAGCAGGAGGCTGGCGGGAGGGGCAAGCAACACCAGGGACAGCATGAGGTATGGGAGAAACATCACAACATGGGAGAGAGTTCAGAGGGATGAAAGAAGCAACGCAATGTGAGAGGGAGTGGAAGGGATGGGTCAAGCAACACAACTACAGCAAAAAATAGCAAGCAATGATGGTAAGAAAAACAACTTAAAGAAAAAAAAAAACTACCTCTGAAAAGTGCCAGTTGTGAAAGGGCACACAATAGAACAAGGAAGTAGTACTTAGGACAAGCTCCAGGAGAGGGTAAAACACACGAAGAGGAATCCAGATGTGGAACTGATCCAGGAATCTGGTATGGAGTTTAGTGGCTCAAGAAAGAACATGTACCCCAGGCTTAAAGAAACTGGGCTAAGGAACAGGCACTTATTAAGACTTGGAGCAAAGAACAGGTCAAAAATAACTTTAGCTGCTTTACGATACAGCGATTCCAGAAATGTGGAAACATAAACTGGTGGCAATGACAGATTTAGGGGAAGCAGATTCACTAGAAGGAAAAAAGGACACATTTTAGACTGGTGACTATGGTGACCTTGAATATTTGAAGTGGAGTGTATGGTTAGTGGAGGGAACCCACCTTCTAGAAAAATGTTGTTTAGGGCTTTTTGACAGAACGCTTTGCCAATCAGCAAACATCTGAGCTGTTGCTATGTTGCCTCATGTATAACTCTGACCAACAGAGAGGAAACGGCCACCCTCATGCACAGGTTGTGAACATCAACTCGGAGCTTCCATGAGTGATATTGTGCCAAGGAATCATAGCAGTGTGCATCAGGAGGAACCGGAGTTTGCCTCCCATGTACAGCAAGGGCCAGATGTAGGAATGTCCCAAATTGCGTCTTGCAATTTGCGAGTCCCTGCGACTCGCAAATTGCAAGTCGCAATTTGGGATGCAGAAAGGTGTCTCAGACACCTTCTGCGAGTCGCTATGGGGTCGCAAAGACCCACCTCATTAATATTAATGAGGTGGGTCGCAATTTGCGACCCCATAGCGACTCAGGGCACTCACGGGGATGGAGGCCTGCTGGGAACCCTGGACCCCTTCCCGTTTGCGAGTGGGTTACCATCCACTTCAAGTGGATGGTAACTGCGAGTCCATTTGCGACCGCTTTCGCGGTCGCAAATGGAATTGCATACCATTGCGACTCGCAAATAGGAAGGGAACACCCCTTCCTATTTGCGACTCGGAAATGCATTTTGCGAGTCGGTTCCGACTCGCAAAATGCATTTCTACATAGCAAAGACGCATTTGCGACTCGCAAACGGCGATTTTCGCCGTTTGCGAGTCGCAAAGTCTTTGCTACATCTGGCCCCAAATTCCTAAATCAAGATTCCCTGCAGGCATATCTGGTAAGTCACCTCTCTTGGCTGACCCACCCTACGGTAATAATAACAGATGGATATCAGCATCGCATTAAGTCTGCTCATGGTTAGATTAGCACTAGTGTACTAGCTGTCACTAGCTTATCATTAAATGAATTGTGTGAGACTAGTACTTTGATTGATTTCAGGAAGTCAGTGAAGACCCTTCTCTTCTGATTCCCCCTATCCTGCCTTCTCACCTAGCTCTTATTTGTCTGGGTGGGTTTTAGCACTATAGAAGAAACATTATAATGATAAGTAGTGGGCTTGATGGTTTTACCAACTTAAAAATTTCATAACGGGTTGCTTTCTTGAATGTCTGGTGGATTGTGTTCTAAAATATTGTGATACAATGGATTTGGGTACATCTGAGGTTTTCTCAGTTACATCAGAGGTATGGAGAAAGTGCTCCTTTGCAACCCCCCAAAGGTTATCTATTTGAACAATCCAAATGTGTGATACTCTAATGAATATATGAGGTTGAAGATAAGCTAGTTTGATCATCAAGGCTGCAACCACAAGTTCTTGTTCTAGCTATGGAAACTTCACATCCTGTATAATCTTAACATATATAAGAGATGCAGATGGAATCACAGGTTCAATGTCTTTAAATGTTGATTCTTCTTGTCCCACACTGCTGGGTACCCATATACATGATCCACAACCTAGCCATTTAAGACTACTTCTTAGCATTTTGCTGAGTCTTTCCCCTTCTCTGTCTATAATCATTGCTTGTTAGAAATGGTGTCTCTAGCTGGCAGTCAGTTTACATCCTGCCCAACTAGGGACCCTCACTCTAGTCAGGGCAATGGAGATACCCAGCTCAGATAACCTCTGAGCACCCCTTTGGTAGCTCAGCAGAAGCAGTCAGGCTTATCTCAGAGGCAATGTGTAAAGTATTTGTACAAACACACACAGTAACACAGTGAAAACACCACAAAAAACTCCACACCAGCTTAGACAAATAGCCAGTATTTATCTAAATCAAACAAGACCAAAATTACAAAAATCCAAAATACACAAGCAAAGATATGAATTTTGAAAGTAAAAAAGAGTCCTAATCCATAGAAATCAATGGATGCGTTATTTTAGCACAAATTACCTGGTATGCGTCAAAAATAAAGCCACACAGGCGAGCGTGCATTGGAAAAGCAAGTGATGCATCGATTCCTTACTCTTCCCTGAGGCAGTATGTCGGTTCCTTCTCTGCCGGGTAAGTGATGCTTCTCTGCCTTTCCTCGCAAGGATGGAATGTGTTGATTTCTGGAGAAGAAGCCTCAGGTGTACTTAGTGATGTTAAAGATTTTGATGCCCAGGTTCAATGTGTGGAAAATTAAGATGTGCTGTGCAAAGGGTCCGTGATGAGAACAGGCGCTGCTTAGATTCTCCAGCCATGAGGCAGGTGCTGCATCAAGTTTTCAGCCGTGGGACAGGCTCTGCGTTGATTTTTCTGACGCACACACAGGGGTGCAGAGATGTTTCCTCGCATGTTACTAGCTTCCACTTCTAAGGGCCCAGGGACTGGATTTAGCACCACTTAACAAATCAGGACTCTCAGCAGACTACCAGGCACTGGCAGTTGAAATCTTTGATCTCTCTGAGACTTCAGAACAGGGGCAAGCTCAGTCCAAGCCCTTGGAGAACCTTCACAAGCAGGTTTTCAGAAAGCAAAGTCCAGTTCTTTCCCTCTTCAGGCAGAAGCAGCAGCAGCAGGCGAGCAAAGCAACAGAGTGGCAGGTCCTCCTCAAGCATCAAGCTCTTCTGCTTGGCAGAGGTTCCTCTTGATCTAGAAGTAATCTGAAGTTGTGGGGTCAGCAGTCAAACGTTATATTCATTTCTGCCTCTGGAGTAGGCAAACTTCAAAGGAAAGTTTTTGTACTGAACAAGACCCTGCCTCTTCCTTGCCCTGCCCCAGACACACTCTAGGGGGTTGGAGTCTGCATTGTGTGAGGGCAGGCACAGCCCTTTCAAGTGCAGGTGCAAGCTTCTCCCTCCTACTCCATCCTTATCAGTATATGCAGGACACACCTCAGCTCCCTTTGTATCACTGTCTGGAGTGAATTCACAAACAGCCCAACTGTCAGTCTGACACAGATGTGTATTTAGTAGTCAAGCAGAGGCACCGAATGGCTAAGAAAGAAAATACCCACTTTCTAAAAGTGTCATTTTAAAACAGACAGTCTAAAAACCCACTTTACCAAAAGATGTATTTTTAAATTGTGAGTTCAGAAACCCCAAACTCCATAACTTTATCTGCTCCCAATAGGAATTGGGAATCCCCAACCTATGAAAGAGATAGGTCTTGTAATAGTGAAAACCTAATTATTACATGTTCTACTTTTTAAATACACTGCACCCTGCACATAGGGCTACTTTGACCCTACCTTAAGGGTGACTTACATGTAGTAAAATGGAAGACTGGCAGCGCAAAACTGCACACACAGACACTGCAGTGGCAGGTCTGAGACATGTGTACAGTGCTACTCATGTGGGTGGTACAATCTGATTTACAGGCCCTGGGCACCTGTAGTGCATTTTACTAGGGACTTACCAGTAAAACAGATATGTCAATCATGGATAACCAATCACCAATACAATTTAGACAGAGAGGACTTCAGCACTGGTTAGGAGTGGTAAAGTACCCAGAGTCCTAAAGCCAACAGAAACAGACCAAAAAAGATAGGACGAAGGAGGCAAAAAGTTTGGGGATGACCCTGAAAAAAAGGTCCAGGTCCAGGATTGTCCCAATTTCTCAAAATCTCTACCAGATCAAGGGCCTCTTAACTACTTTAATGCTAGCCTTTACATACATGATTTGCTACTTGTTTGTATCTGAGGTGTCTGAGTACATCAAAGAAAGACAAATCTGTTAGCTTTCAGGATTTAAAAATCCAAATGTGCGACCTTTCCTGTTGAGCATGCTTAGCCCAAAAGAATAATTTGCAATGGTTTTCCAAAGCATACAGGCCCAGACAAGATGCAAAAGGGTGTAAACAGCATCCTCTATCTAATTTTCTACACAAAATATGTTTTACACTAAAAAGTTGACTTGAGTGACAGGTAACTTTACATTTAGTATTACCAAGACCATGGTAATGATTGCAAAGAAGCATAATGGGCGAGAACTGCATAAACCATCCACACTCTTCATGCAAAGCCAGATATATTAAAAGAGCATGATCTGGCTTTGCATAAAACAATTGCCTCGGGCAAAACTAGTAGCAAAACAAGGGGCAAATGAAATATCATGTGATAGTATCACTACTTAATTTGAGCCGGTGGTTGGGTGACATGCACCTATTTTTGGGGAGCGGTGCTTATTTTTCTTCACAAGTCATTTATAAAGAGCAGTAAATGGAAAAATAAACAAAATAGAAAGACACAGGAAGCAAAAGACAGAAAAAGAGTCACAAAGGGAAAAAACAGAAACCCGCAGTAGTAAGATAATGGGGAAGAGAGTATCTTGTAGTGGATTTAGGAAGCATGAAGTGGATTTAAAATTATGCCGAGTTGGTACTCAACACACCAATGTTTAAATGCACTGGCTGTGGTCTTTTGAGCAGACCTTTGGGAACTAACACTCATTCATTTACAAATTAAGCACTAGGTATTTCCAAGCATAAGGTGCAATTTCTGCAATACTACACATTTAGAGCGGCTTTCTCTTGGGCTGCAGGAGTGTGTACTTTACACACAAATGTCACATAAGACTCTGCTCTCTTTCCTTCGTGCTATTGATAAACACTTAGGCTCAGATTTACAAGAATCTGGCGCATCGGTACTGATGGGCCAGATTTCTTGCCCCTCTCGCCCCACCGCCACCTAACAACACCATGGGTGCACCGTATGTACAATACGGAGCACCATGGTGCACAATAGGCGAATAGCGTCAACATTTGTGAATTTATTGTGGCGCTTCCCTCCACTAGCATTCAAAATTTAGACGCTAGTGGAGCAAAGTGCAAGGAGGCCCATTGATTTCAATCGGTATGTCCTTTTAACACCTGCTTTGAGCAGGCATTAAAAATGATGCCAAAAATGGCGCAATGAAATCTTGTAGATTTAATTGTGCCATTTTTGCGGGCCTCCTAACAACGGAACACCCTCCTTGCATAGGCACAGGCATAATGTGGTGCAAGGGGGTGCAAAGTGGCGCAACGCATATATTACGCCACTTTGTAAATATGGGGTAAAAAAACTACACTAATGTGGTGCAAGGAGGCGCTAGGGCCTTCTAAATCTGGGCCTTAGTGTCACGCATAACTGTAAATATGACACTATAGATTTTTACTGTTTGCACAACACATTTTCCTGCGCTGCCCAAATCTTTGTAAATTGAGGGAAAGTTTCTTGCTAGGTCCTGCAGTTCAAATGGGCATTCTTTTGTAGCAAGCCCTGCTTTAACTATCTACCAATCAAAACGTGATAGTGAGGCATGATTTGTTGATTTCTAAATCAGGTACCATGAAAGGATTTGTTCACGGTGAATACAAATCTCTTTCGCAGAGCTGCAGACATGCATATCCTGTTTCTCATCCTGCTGTTTTATGAGAACGCATCACAATTATTTTCACTTTGGGGGCAAGTACTCATTAGAGTGCTCAACTGAATACTTACTGACCTCTTAATTTTCTGTCATTTATGCTTCTCACAAATCATGGGGACTGATTAGGAGCAGCTCTTGTCAGACACAGACAAACTCTGACACATGGGTGTTTGGAA
This sequence comes from Pleurodeles waltl, assembly GCF_031143425.1. Taxonomy (NCBI): domain Eukaryota; kingdom Metazoa; phylum Chordata; class Amphibia; order Caudata; family Salamandridae; genus Pleurodeles; species Pleurodeles waltl. The sequence continues at coordinate 666,842,692 of NC_090444.1, forward strand.
TTTATCAAATGTGATGATTATCACACATTTTCAGTTTTAAGGGAAAGACACCTAGATTTTGGTGCCAAAATCCGCATGTGCCTGCAAATACCACACTTTTCTCCCTTGTTAGCTCCATAGATTCGGCCGTTGGCCACTGGCTGACGCCCACACACCCTCCCTAGTGTGGGTCACAACCAGTGGCCGACACCAGGGAGGGGTTTGAAAAATCCTCTGTTGCATTGCACCAGTTGATTTTTTTTAACTTAAAATACCCTCGGTAGACATGGAAGACCTTCCGTGTTTCCCTCCCAGTAGCCCCTCTGTGATGTCAGCATACCGAGATGGGCGCTGACATCACAATTTGTTTTCCCCACTGGAGCAGGAAGAAGCAGGTAAGGCCGCTTTCTTCTGTGGTGGGAAAAATGGGCGTGAAAGGGCCTCCCCACCATTCGGGAAGGCCTCGTTTGAAAGGGGAGATTCTTCCCTTTCAAACGAGGCCTTCCTGAAATGGTCTCCAGCTGTGGATCGCAGCTGCGCTGCAATACACAGCCGGGAAAGCCCACTAGACACTAGGGATTATACTTGGGGGGGGGTCGTCCCCCTCTGAATATGGGCTGTGCCCCCCCAAAGGGCATATTTGTTGTAAAAAAAAATTGTTTGTTTACTCTTGGGTTAATTTAAAAACATTTTTTTTAAATGAAATTGACAGGGGGTCACCCGTGAGCATGGCTGACCCCCTTTCGGGTCACTTGTTTTTTTAAATAGTTGTATGGTTTCCCTGGGGCCACTATCGCCCCCCCCCCCCCCCCAGGGAAACCGTAGAGCTACAAAAAAAAAAAAATATATATATATATATATATACATATATAGAGAGAGATATCTACATATATATATAGATATATGTTATGTTATGTTATGTTATAATGGTTTATATAGCGCCTAACTGCCCAACGGCCTCGTAGCGCTTATACTGCCATGGCGGTGACATACTGTTTATGTTTATACAAGAGATTTAAATTTTAAATAGTCAAGTCTTCAGTTCCTTCCTAAACGACAACTCTTGAGGGTTTGCTCTCATCTTGAGAGGGAGATTATTCCAAAGCAAAGCGCCTTGGTATGCTAGCGATCTTCCTCCCCATCTGGCTTTCCTCGTTGTTGGAATTATGGCCAGATTAGCTGAGGAGGATCTAAGTGGCCTGGCTGGAATGTAAACCTGTGCCAGTGTTTTCAGCATTTCAGGTCCCTTATCAAATATGGATCTATGAAAGTGGCACAGGGTCTTGAACTGAATCCTTTCCGCTACCGGAGCCAGTGTAGGGAGACAATTCCTGGCCGTATCGAATGTTGTTTAGGAATATTTAGTAGCATACGAGCCGCTGCATTTTGTACCCTTTGTAGTCTTTGAATTACATATTTCGGAGAGCCTATAAACAAAGCATTGCCATAGTCAATCCAAGAGCCTATCAGTGCCTGGACAACCATTCTTCTGGCTGAGAATGGTAAAATAGTTAAAACCTTCCTCAGGGTCCTTAGCAGAGCAAAAGCAGTTCCTGCTATTCTATTTGCATGTTGGGCCATTGAGAGAAGAGGGTCCAGCCATACCCCTAAGCTTTTAATGAGATATTTAGGGGGTGGGAGGGTAGGCACCCCTCTCAGTAGGCTGGAGTTGAATGGGGGCAATTTATTTCCAAAAAACATGACTTCCGTTTTGTCATCGTTAAGCTTCAATTTACTTTCAGACATCCAGGTTGCAACTGCTTTCATGCAAGGACCTAGTGCTGAGCCCATATCTGGGCGGGCATTTGAAAAGGAGACTAACAGTTGTGTATCATCTGCATATGATACCAGATTCAGTCCGAAAGGCTCGACTATACCTGCTAGTGGCCGCATATAGATGTTGAAAAGTAATGGACTTAGAGCCGAACCCTGAGGAACACCACAGCTACTGAAGGTGCTCCTAGAGATATACTCTCTCTCAAGTACCTGAAATGACCTTCCATATAAAAATGAGCAAATCCAGTCTAACGCAGTACCGGCAATTCCACATCCTCGCAATCTGTCTATGAGGATTTTTAGGTCAACTGTATCGAAGGCCGCACTTAGGTCAAGGAGGATAATCGCGGTTTCCATACCTTTATCCATCCTCTTCCTTGCTTCTTCTGTGATGGCAATCAGTGCGGTTTCTGTGCCATGTTTAGGTCTAAAACCCATCTGAGTAGGGTGTAAAAGTTTATTTTCTTCCAGAAGCGTGGATAACTGAGAGTGTACGTGTTTCTCCGCAAGTTTGGCAATTAGAGGCAATAATGAGATTGGTCTATAGTTGCTCAGAATCTTAGGATCTAGATTAGTTTTCTTCAAGAGCAGCTTGACAATGGCCTGTTTCCAGTGGTCAGGTACAGTGCCGTCACTTAATGAGGTGTTAATAAGTTTCGTTATTATCGGTCCTAATGCTGAAATTCCCAAGGATAAGATCTGGGGGGGGCAGGGTCTAATGGGGAGCCCGATTTCGTTGAGCTCAGTAAGTTGATAACTCTATTCAGACTGATAGGTGTAAAGTTTGTAAGAAGAGTTACCTCCCCGACCTCTTGGTTCATCTTCTCCTGCTCTTTACTAGGGGGGTTAGGGAAGGCTAGATAAATATTCTGAATTTTATTTAGAAAGAAACTAGCCAGATCTTCTACATGTTGTTGTGGGGAGTCCCTAATTTCTGCTTCCTCCCTTGGATGAATGAGATCTTTTAGGGCATTAAAGATCTCCTTGGGTGAATTAGCTGCTGCTTCGATTTTTCCTGTACATATCTGTATATACATATCTATATGTGTATATATGTATATTTGTAATTATATATATATCTCTCTCTCTATATATATATATATCTATATATATCTATATAAATATATATATAGATATATATAGATATATATATATATATAGAGAGAGAGAGAGATCACTTTTGTCAATGAGTGTGGTTCCCTGGGGGCTGTGATCGTCCACCAGGGAAACCACACCCACATATAAAAGTGATCTCGCCACCAGTTGTCTTGCAGCTTGCGTCTTTCAAGCAATGCACATACTCCAACAGACACATTTCAACTGTAGGCAGTAATAAAAAAGTCAAGCTAACTCTTGTGATTCTGTTTTTGCAAGAAAAGGATACGACTTTTGTCTAGTGGCAGTTTTGATGCCATAAAGTAGCACAGAAGGTTCGTATGCCTACTGCAAATATCACATCTGTATTTTATGTGAATAGCTAAGTGAATTATTAAAGCCAGCCCTTATCAGCGCTATAATACAAATGAAATGTATATGCAAGGGGGGTTATGGAGAGGTGAAGGGCACTTTTGATGGGTGGTAGTTAGCGGCTCTGAGGAGGAGCTCATGGGAGTGGGAGCACCAATAATGATTGTCGGACTGGGCACCAGAGGCGCTAAAGACTGTGATAATTGGTATGTGACAAGGTGAAGTAAGAGTGTGACTTTTTTGATTTTTGAGTGTTTTGAGAGAACGTGCTGAGTGAGGGAAGAAGCGAAGGTAACACCTTTACTGTTGCATGCATCACACACAAACCCACCAGACATTTTGTGATTCTCTATGTAGGCTAGTGTTTTAGAGGGACAGTTTAGCCAGTAGCAGAGATGGCGTCTCATTGGATGACTGCTGCTCAAGCCCTAACTCGGGTTAAAGAGGACAGCTCTGACGTAGGATCAGAGACTGAGACACCAGATACTGAGACAGCATCTGAGGGATAAGACAATGGCGCAGACTCTGGTAGTGATTTTTCAGTCTGTGGAGCCCCATCCGACAGCTCCTTTTCCAGTGATTCTGAGGGAGGTGATGAGGACAGTCCTGCTGTCGCTTCGAAAGCACAGTCTGTGCAGCTGGACATTAGATGGTTAGCCCAACCCGGAGAGCAGGTGCATGTGGCGGCAAGCAGAGAGAAAGTGCTCTCTTGGGAGCTCCCCAATTTAGTTCAGTCCTAAATTCCACTGCCCAAATCGTATTGTGGAGACAACAAAATTAGCTATCATAAAACAATTTGGCTTTGTAAGGCAGGCACCTGCGTTTTTGGTCCTGGGCTCGGTGGCCATGTAGGAAAACCTACCAAACTCAGACATTTCTGGAAACTAGACACCCGGGGGAGTCCACGGAGGTGTGGCTTGTGTGGATTCCCCAAAGTTTTCTTACCCAGAATACCCTGCAAAGGTGAAATGTTTAATAAAAACTCTATTTTTTCTTGCATTTCTGTCACATAAACTATAGGAATATTCTGGGATCCACAAAATTTCTACCACCCACATGTCCTGATAAAAACGCTACCCTACTTGAGTGCCTGTACCTAGTGCCTGCGTCAGAAAGGGATCAGCACAAGGTCAACAGTTGCCCTCATGAAGGGAATGACATTGACCGTTGTGTGATCCATTACTGACGCAGGCACTAGGCCTACTCACATAAAGTGAGGTACCATTTTTATCAGGAGACTTGAGGGAATGCTGGGTGGAAAATTGTTTGTGGCGCCCCTCAGATTCCAGAACTTTCCATTACCAAAATGTGCAGCAAACGTGTTTCTTTAGCCAAATTGTGAGGCTTGCAAAGGATTCTGAGTGACAGAACACCAATGAGAGCACCACAAGTCACCCCATTCTGGATTCCCCTACATGTCTGCTTTCCATAAATGTATAGGTTTGGTAGGTTTTCCTTTGTGCCGGCTCAGTTACAGCCCAAAATCCACAGCTAGGCACTTCACAAACAACTGGTCAGTTTTCTTAGGGAAAATGTGATGAGTCCATGTTGTGTTTGGGGGCATTTCCTGTTGCGGGCACTAGGCCTACCCACACAAGTGAGGTACCATTTTTATCAGAAGACTTGGGGGAATGCTGGGTGGGAGGACGTTTGTTTGGTCCCCTCAGATTCCAGAATGTTGCAGCACTGAAATGTGAGAGAAATGTCTTTTTATAGCTCAATTTTGAGGTTTGCAAGGGATTCTGGGTGACAGAAACCAGTGAGAGCCCCACAAGTCACCCCATTATGGATTCCCGTTGGTGTCTACCTTCCATAAATGTTATGGTTAGGTAGGTTTCCCTAGGTGCCGGCTGAGCTAGAGACCAAAATCATCAGATAGGTACTTTGAAAAAAATGTGTCTGTTTCCATTAGAAAAATGTGATGTGTCCACATTGTGTTTTGGGGGCATTTTCTACTGTGGGAAGTAGGCCTACCCACATAAGTGAGGTACCATTTTTATCGCGTGACTTGGAGGAATGCTGGGTGGAAGGAAGTTTGTGGCTCCCCGCAGATTCCAGAACTTTGTAGCACCGAAATGTGAGGACAGAGTGTTTTTTAGTCCAATTGTGAGGTTTGCAAAGGATTCTGGGTGACAGAACCCAGCGAGAGCCTCACAAGTCACCCCATACTGGATTCCCCTAGGTGTCTACTTTCCATAAATGTATAGGTTTGGTAGGTTTCACTTTGTGCCTGCTGAGCTACAGCCCAAAATCCACAGCTAGACACTTTGCACAAAACACATATTTTTCAAAGGAAAAATATGATGCGTTCATGTAGCATTTTGTATCATTTCCTGTCCTAGGCCTATCCACACAAGTGAGGTACCATTTTTATCAGGAGACTTGGGGGAACCCAGAATAGAAGAACAAGTGTTATTGGCAATTATTTTTCTCTACATTTTTGCCTTCCAATTGTAAGGCAGTGTGTAAGAAAGAAGCCATTTCGAGAAATTCCCTGTAATTCACATGGTAGTATGGGGACCCCCAAATTCAGAGATGTGCAAATAACCACTGTTTCTAAACTCCTTATCTTGTGCCCATTTTGGAAATACAAAGGTTTACTTGATACCTATTTTTCACTCTTTATATTTTACCAAATGAATTGCTGTAAACCCGGTATTGAATGAAAATCTATTGCATGGTATAGCTCATTTATTGGCTCTGGGTACAGTATATTGCTTTGAAAACTCTTACATAGCTGGAAAAAGTTACAGAAGAAAACGTGGACAGAAATGGCTGTTTTTTCAACTCATTTTCAATATTTTTTTTATTTCAGCTGTTATTTTCTGAAGGAAAACCTTGAAGCATCTACACAAATGACCCCTTGCTGAATTCAAACTTTTGTCTACTTTTCAGAAATTTTTAGCTGTCTGGGATCCACCACTGGTTTCACACCCATTTCTGTCACTAACAGGAAGAAGACTGAAAGCAAAAGCAAACAAAATAGTAAAAATGGGGTATGTCCGAGTAAAATGCGAAAACTGTGTTTAAAAATTTGGTTTTCTGATTCAAGTCTGCCTGTCCCTGAAAGATGGGAAGATGGGAAGATGTTGATGTTAGCACCACAAAGACTTTGTTGATGCCATTTGCAGGGACAAAACCAAATGCTTTCTTCTGCAGCAATTTTGTTCCCATTTAGCCCACATTTTAGCTGTATTTTGGCTAATTTCTTGGTCTCCTCCAGGGAAACCCACAAACTCTGGGTATCTTTACAATCCCACGAATGTTGGGAAAAAAAAAGACGCAAATTTGGTGCGGATAGCTTATGTGCACAAAACATTATTGGGGCCTAAGCGTGAACTAGCCCAAATAGCCAAAAAAAGGGTTCAGCACAGAGGGGTGGAAAGGCCCAGCAGCTAATGGGTTAAACAACAGGTTTGACTTGGCTGTGTTTAACCAAGGGTGCGATCTTTATCACCTTGAATAACCAGATGAGATAAAGTTTAAACCACTTGTAACTATGATCAATGTCCAGACCTGTTTGCATGGGCTTCTCTATTGATCGGACCACTTGTAATCAGGCTCGTTGTAGCACAGAAAAATATTTTAATGCACTGCCTAAACAGTACTAGTGTTGAAATATTATCATGGGCTGCGAAGTGTATGTTGAAGCCAGAAGCGTCCACGATGAATGACATGTTTGTTGCCTCAGCTTTTAAGAATGTCACACCACTATTGTGTTTTTGTAGGAATTTTTTCGAGATGTGCACCTGCCTTGTTTTTAGAGCTCCATGCTTCCTGCACTTTACAAACACTTAGGCATTCATTTATGAGCCCTGAACACCACCGGAGAGTCACTTTTTGTGACTCTCTGATGGCACTGTGAACTGTGCCTTATTTACAAGGTGGCGGTAAGCCACTTTTCATGGCTTAACGCCACCTGGTAAATACGGGCCATTCACATGCAGCACTTTGCGTGGAAGGGCCGTGTAATGGGTGTTACTGTGGACGTTCCACACCAATATCCATTGCATTATGGCGCTGCCCCAGATTTACGAGGTTTCGTAAACCTGAGGCAGCACCAAAATCTAATGCCACCACGGGGGTGGCATTAACATTGTGCAACAAGGAGAAATGCTTTAATTTCTCCTAATTTTTTGCTCTTTCTATGTGTGCTGCAGAAACAGCAAATTGCCATTGAAGATTGTTTTTCTGCAGGAAGGAGTCCCTTCCTGCACCAAAACTATCTCCCTGCATCGCAGCCACTCGGCAGCAAACTTAGCGCTGGCGCAGGGGGAAACACAAGGGTGCGCCGTATTCTTGTTAATGCAGAGCATCCCTGCGTTTTGAAAATAATGGAGCATGGTGCTACCAAATTTGGTGCAGCGACTCGCTCCATAATTTTCTTGTAAATGAGGCCCATAGAGTCTTATTTAGAGTTTGGCAAAGGGGTTACTCTGTCACAATGGTGACAGATATCCCATCCGCCAAAATATAAATCCCAGTATATCCTGTGGGATTTATATTTCAGCGGACAGGATATCCGTCACCGTTGTGATGGAGTAGCTCCTCTGCCAAACTCTAAATAAGGCCCTTAATAGTTAATTTGTAATAGAATCAGTGCTGGTTCCCTAAGCTCTGCTCAGATCCCCACAGCTAGTGCTTTTAAAAGTCAGTGCATTGAATAACAAGGCTGTGTAGTCTTGAATCAATCTAATCGGACTTTCATAGCGACTATCAGACACTCCCTGCCTCTTTATATCACTCATGCATTTTTTGGTGGTTTTTCCGTATTTCTATTTGTTCTTCATCCCCCTTTCTGTGTTTTATGACTCTTGCTCTCAATTAATGTCAAAATAAATTCTGATCCCCAAAAATGAGTGCCCGGGGCACAACAGCTCAAATTAAGCACTGAAAACACCCACAGAAATTGTGTACCTTCCTTTCAAAGATTATCTGTGCCACCTATTTGGTGTGTAACAGGATAATAAGACTGCAACATTGCACTTGCATGTACTGGTGCGATAGTGCTAATACTAAGGGACTATTGTTCATGAGCACAAATGGAGTGGACATCCCAGAAAAATGGGGCATGGGCAAAGTGTCAGGGTGAAGTGTATGGACTACTTAAGCTCCTGCTCACTCGCCTTTAGAATTATTTGAGTTGGCAGAGTTAGGGACCACAATCCTAGTCAGGTTAAGTCACAACACAATCTAAATTATCCTGTGCTCCCTTCTGATGGCCACAAGTCAGGCACTGCGTCAGTTTCTGGAGGCGTGTGTCAATTTTCTGATGCACAGGGATTTTCTTCTCTTTGGTGAAGTCTATGTGGCCTTGAGACTTCAGAACAGGAGGCAAGCTCAATCCAAGCCCTTGGAGAGCACTTGTGGGGAAGGCAGAGTCCTTCCAGCAGAGTCAGGGATCAGCAGATAGCAGGGCAACAAGACGGGCAGTAGTCCTTTTCAGCAAAGCAGCCCATATGAGTCATTTGGACAGCCAGGCAGTCCTTCCGACAGAGTCAGATGTTGATCCAGAAGTGTCTGATTTTGGAGGGTCACAGACCCAATATATATACCCAAACATGCCTTTGAAGTGGGGAAAACTTTAAAGAGTGGTTTTGGAGTGCACAAGTTCCCCTTTCAACCCAGTTCTGTCTGCCAGGATTCTTGTTTGAGGTTATCAGTTCTTTGTGTGAGGGCCAGCCGCTGGCCATTGAAGTGTAAGAGAGAGCCCCTCACCCTTCCTGGGAGACCCATTCAGCATGCAGATGAATGCTGATGTCATTGAGTAACCTGTGTTGATGGCCGTCTGAGTGGAATGCACAATGGAAGATGTCAATCAGCAGAGCCAAGACATGGATTGGGCACAAGCCGTAAGGCACAGATGTCAGTAAGTGCAGGGAAATGCCCACTTTCTAAAAGTGTACTTTCTAAAATAGTAATATTAAATCCAACTTCATCAGTAGGATTTTCTATTATCATTCTGGCCATACTAAACATGACAGGGCTACTCCTTTCAGATGAAAATCTACCACTTAAAGGTATATAAGGGCAGTTTTAATGCTGACCTATAAGAGGAGCAGACCTCACAGTAATGGAAAACAAATTTGTGAGTTTTCCACTACTAGGACGTGTAAAACACATACGTACATGTCCTGCCTTTTACTTACAAAACACCCTGCCCTATGGGTCACCTAGGGCCTACCTTAGGGGTGACATATAGGTAGAAAAAAAGGAGTTTAAGGCTTGGCAAGTAGTTTTAAATGCCAAGTCGAAGTGGCCATGAAACTGCACACAGGCCTTGCAATGGCACACCATGGTTAAGGGACTACTTATGTGGGTGGCACAATAAGTGCTGCAGGTCCACTAGTAGCATTTATTTTTACAGGCCCTGAGCACATCTAGTGAACTTTACTAGGCACGCACAGGTAAATTGAATATACCAATTGGGTAGGAGCCAATTTTATCATGTTTAGGGGAGAGAGCACATGCACTTTAGCACTGGTCAGCAGTGGTAAAGTGTGGGGAGTCCTAAAATCAGCAAAAATAGGGTCAGAAAAATGGAGGGAGGCAGGCATAAAGTTGAGGGATGACCAGTCTAAAACTGTCAGGTATAATACCCACCAACTAGCCTCCATGTTATTCCCACAATGGCAAATTCTAATGCAATGTTTAAACTTTTGATGAACCTGTAGAGACTGTGCTGCTGTGAGGTATGAGTGTGATGTGTATCAGAGATGCATGACTGCAGGAATTTGCTGTCCATAAGGGTTAGCAAGTGGTGCTGAGAGCATGGTCACTGTATCTTGAGTGAGTGGCCAAGACCATTAGGAGCTGTTTGGGTGAGCCCCTGCAGGGGTGTATTTTAGTGAAAGTGCTGAAGGAAGGTCAATGTGTTTTTTCAGTTATTGATCTGTTGAGCGTATGACAATGCACATGGCTGGTTGTCAAACCTATGCAATAGGCTCCTATGAGGGCGCAGTAGAGAAAAACATAATGCCACCCAGGGTGCATGACTGGGTGTGGGCTTCCCCGGAGAACAGCCAGGATCATTGTAGACTATAGTGCCGGACAGACTGGTTGAAGCTACAGCAAGCAATTTAAAAGTGTCTATTCTAGCCCTGAACCAATTCTGCAGCATGAGATGAAGGATTAAAATGGAAAGAGGTGGAGGAGTCAGCGAGATGCCATTACTTAAGGACTACTGCAGTGCACTTAGTGGGTGGCTGATAGTGGTTCACTAAAGTGGCACAACAAAAAGAGATGGGGGCCACCTGTAGAATATGAAGAGAGGGCCCTGAGTCAACCATATCTCACAGATATTCACTGATTCTTGGGTTGAATAGGGGTCTCCTGGTGGGTTGGGGACCTCCTGAAGGGGGTGTGTGGAACCGCTGTGCACAGGGATTTGCTTTACACCCTGGTTTCCACTGCAGCCATAGCTAACGATCCCCATAGGGAAGAGGTTGATTTGATGGACTCTTTCCTGTGACCAACATGAGGGTTCTGCCACACCGTCTACTACTTCTGATAGCTCTCAAGCAGGGAGTTTACATCTTCCTTTAAATTCAGTGGGCCTATAGGAGACATGCAAGGGTTTTATCCCCCATATCATTTGTACATTGACACTGGTGTAGTTGGCATTCATGTTTGCAACCCATGGAGGGTGAAGTAAAATCTCCAGTTAAAGCATGCTACTGGTCTTTTTAACCCGATATCATTTACTTGAATTGCCTCAAAGACATGGACTATGCTTGAAAGTAACTTGCAACCTAAAAACTGTTCTCTATAATGTAACAAAACTAAAGTGCTTATGTAGTTGTAGTTTATTTAAACACCCAAAGGTCTAGTCCACACTGTGTTAAAATGCAAAATAAATGAAAAGTGGCGTATGCTTCTCGAGAGAGTCCTTTGTACATAAGTTTGACCTGTTTATTTTTATTCCTGGTATTGTTTACTGCCGTTAATTTCCCATGAACCAGCGATACTGCCTGAGCTGGGCCCAGACGGAAACAAGATATGTGTTTAGTTGGGGAGATAAAGATTCAAGCATAATGTGGAGCTAAATGCGTGAAAAGAGTTGCCGCTTGATGAACTTCATGTTTTCTGGCCCGGTAGACCTGGTGGATGCCTCATAATAAATCTATTAAATCAATTAAGGAGACGTTTGTAGTTTTACCACAGAGAGGTCTGGATCACTAGTTGCAGGAGGTGGTGTATGCCCTTGTGTCTCAGAAATATATCATTTTCCCAATTACTCAACACATTCAGTGAATGTGCATCATCTCTTGTGCCGATCTTTGTCAGGGATTTCACCATTAGATACTTGATAAGAAGGTAGATGGGGATGTAAGGAAACAAAGGGCTACAAGCCTATTGTTAGATTTTGTTGCCAAAGTGGTGAGTCATGAGGTTAACCAGTGAACCAGGGTCGAGAATAAGGTAACCAAAGACTAATATATTGCTGTAGTTGCAGCTTTTAATCCGAACAGGAACTCTCTATGTCTTGTCGACCATGGTTGTAGATAGAGGCAGGCCTTTTGGAAAGTTTCACGTTCGAGCTTTCACTTTAGGGCTTTCAACCTTCCCAGCTAGGTAAATTTGGGAGATGGTTGTGCCTGGGCTTGGTCACAAAGGCGTGCTGACGCTAGGTTAATCTGTATGGACTGATGTTCTATATCAATGTGTCTTAACTTGTGGCCTGAGGACGCCTGGGTGATCTACTCAGGGGTTGTCAGAACCTCTGAGTAGTTCACAAAGACACCCAAGGGTCCTACAAAAATTACAAAACTGAATATTATTAAAATTAATAAATTAATATTTTGAAAGCATATACAAAATTAAAAATGCGAAAGCTTTTTCTATATTTCATTGTGAATCAAATGATATATACCAATATTTTTGTATCTGTTTGGTGTATACTAGTTTATATATTTTTGTGTATTGTTTTCAAGCTGAAGTCATAGAATTAACTTAGAGAGACTCAAGGGGGTCCCCGAATTCCAGTAGTGAGTCCGCAGACATCAGAACAAAAAAGCACCGCTGTTCTCGATAGCAACACGTAAAGCTATGCAGATCATACTGTCCCTTTAAAAACATTGTGTAAAACTGGAAATGAGTTGCAAGTTCCTATGCACACAATTAATGCTGCATAATTCTTATTGGCTTGGACCCTCGGCCTAAATAAGAATAGTAGTTTAGGGATTCATTTCAGGGTCATTAGTGGTCCACATTTTATGATGTATATAAAAAAAACTCATTAATTATCTTCAGAAAGTACAGGCTGTGGCAGTAAAATTACAAGAGCCACACCTAGGCCTGGCTCAAGGTTTTCCTTAGTCCCTGAGCTTTTAAATACATGCCTCCTTATGCAAAATATATTTGCATTATAAAAAAGATGTTTGACCTGTTCATCCATGGCACGTTAATGTCAAATCCTCGAGCTGCCTGGCCAAGTAAATATCTTTCTCCAAGAGCTGCTTGTATGGAGCTGCTTAAAGTTTTGGGCCTGTGCCCACAAACGATTCTGAAAAGTCAGTCAGATTTTTAGGTGTGTCTTTTAGCGGTAGCTTGCTGAAACAAACATTACCCATACCTTGCTGCTTGCAATCGTTGTGCTGTAACCAATCTGGCTACTGGTCTTTAAAATTGGGCGTAAAACTAGTTTATGTTGGTTTTAATAGCTGTTTATTTGTACTTGCTCTCCATCACTTGTTGCAAACATTATGCACTCTCGAGTTTTCAATTAAGACTGCTTCAAAACCTGCAAACGTGTATGTCAACGAGATCAGAAATAACATGGTTTCATTTTAAAATGTTATGGTGCAAATTATGTGTGACGGCATTTCACCTACTCCTATATACTTTGCTAAATGACGCCACTGACAGAAAGTCAAGCATTTGGTAGCACAGAAAAAGAGCACCCAGCACGTCATTAAGTACAGAAATCATTCTATGCATTTCGACGTTAATACTGCAGAGCATTGAGGTATTGTCAAACGGAGCTGAGCCAAGGGATGGCCTGAGCTTTAAGTGGCTGATAAATAATTTACAGAAATGAAACGCACGAAAAGGAATACATTAAGACATAGACAGGGAAACGTATAGCTATTTTCAACAGCAGTTAATCACTGCTAAATAAATAGTAAGTTGGTTAGAGTTTTCTGCCAGATAAACCACACAGGTTGAGTTTAAATCATCTATCATTGGTGTTATTTACAAGGAAATGAATCGTTTAATCATTAATCATTTTCTTCAAACTGATGTCCCAGAAAGACATCAAAGCTTCTCTGTTACAATAGGAATTGTTAGTTCTGTTTTGCCATGTTGAGTGAGTCAAAGAACAAGGAAATTCAAAGGCTCCATCCATATAAAAATTAAAGAGCAACCGAGGCAAAGCCACATTGTTTACATAAAAGCAAACACGGCAATATTATGAATAGAGCACATTTTAAAATAGAGGCTGCCTTTTGTTCAGAAATGTTCAAATATAAAATTATAATCGTATGGCAACCTCTAATGTTTGAGGCATTTCAACATCGAAAAAACAACTGCATGCACTTAGCTCCTTTTAAAATGTACAGTTCCTTCAGTAGCAACAAAAATGCACAATAATTCAATTTAAAGCACAGAAAAATGCTTCGGGAAAATATGAGTTCATTGTATAAACAGTAAATATTAAATTTCTTTCACTGCTAACAAAAGTCTTTCTGGGATAGACGCCTGTTTTGTTTTCTTCTAATAGAACTAATTGTCATCTTCACTCTTTTGACAGGCATATCTGAAATATTCAATTTTTTGCACTGATTGAGAATTCTATGAGTTATTAACAAGTTCTCTCTTCTCACGTGCCAGATGCTGTCAGCACAGTCTACATCCTGGTAATCCCTTGCAAACAAGGTGGTACATAACTCTAGCAGATTTCAACGAATTGACGTGTCCAATTTATGGTCACTATGTAGGGGGTATCCTAGGCTTGTATGTCTTCTGCAGGAAGAGCTAACACCTATATAAATCTTCTGACAAAGCCTCTCAGCACATCACCTTGCTGCTGCTATGGCCTTCTCCATTTGTTCCTAACAGACATGACTTATTTAATCAACAAGTTAGTGGACCTATCCACGAAAACGTGGGAATAATAAGAGTGGAGATCACTGCTGTTGCATGCATCTACTATTGCTACCTTTTGCTATTTACCAACATTCCCTGGATGACACACAAAAAGCTGCCCAAGGTGCAGGATTTTAGAGATAGTCCTGGTAAAGAAAGGTGTCTTTACCTGCAGCATTGTATTGCAACTGTGCAAAATCCTCCATAGGGCGAATAGGAGTCTGCACAGGGGGGATAGGATCCCCTGTGCAAAAGTACAGCTTTTTTCCCACTTGGGAAAATTATTTTTCAATTTCGGGATACCCTACCGCCTACAACAACATCAACTAAGATGGTGATCCATTTCCGTGGGAGAAGAGTTATACCAGCCCTGTGCTGGGCATATCAAAATAGAAATGGGAGGAATCTAAGTTTGGAAAGTTCAACAAGCACCCATGTTTTTTGCTCTTCTCAAACATCCTAGGCAGACCATATATTGGAACGATTTCTTCCAGTTCCTCACATGGGATTTGTTGGAAATTGTCCTTTTTGCAGGGTCATCTCCAAGATTTTTGCCTTCATTCTCCTATTTTTTCTGACTTGTTTTTGTTAGCTTTAGGACTTCAGGCATTTTACCACTGCTAACCAGTACTAAAGTGCATATGCTCTCAGTCTAAAATGTATTGGCAATTGGTTTTTCCACGTTTGGCATATTTGATTTACTAGTAAGTCCTGAGTAAAGTGCACTATGTGTGCTCAGGGCCTATAAATTAAATGCTACTAGTGGGTCTGCAGCACTGGTTGTGCCACCCAAATGAGTAGCCCTGTAAACATGTCTCAGACCTGCCACTGCAGTGTCGGTGCATGAGGTTTTAAAATGCCATTTCGACCTGGCAAGTGCTCCCACTTGCCATGCCCAAACCTTCCCTTTTACTATGTGTAAGGCACCCCTAAGGTAGGCCCAAGGCAGCCACATGGGCAGGGTACGGTGTATTTAAAAAAGACATGTACTGGTGTTTTTTACATGTTCTGACAGTGAAATACTGCTACATTCAGTTTTCACTATTGCAAGGCCTATCTCTCCCATAGGACAACATGGGAAATGCCTTGAAATATCCTTTAAGTGTAATTTCCCATTTGTAGCAGATAGAGATATGGCGTTTGGGGTCTTTAAACTCACAATTTAAAAATACCTCTCTTGGTGAAGTTGGTTTTTGAATTGTGAGCTTGAAAATGCCAGTTTTAGAAAGTGGGAATTTTCTTGCTTTACCGTTCTGTGCCTCTGCCTGTCAGCTGAATATATGTCTGGGTCAGGATGACAGTTGGGCTGTTTGTGTATTCGCTTTAGACAGTCACACAAAGGGAGCTGAGGTGCGCCCTGCATAGCTTGATGGCCAATCACCATGCTGATTGGTCTTCCTGAGCTGGAGTGGTGGGAGGAGCTGAAACTTGTACCTGAATAGAACTGTGCCTGTTCTCATACAAAGCAGTCGGCAACCCTCTGGAGTGTGTCTGGGTCCAGGGCAGGGAAAGGCAGGATCTGGTGCACAACAAAGACTTCTCTTTGAAGTTTGGCTACTTCAAAGACAGAAATGGGAATAAGTACTGGACCTCTGACCCCACATAGTTAGAATCCTTCTGGACTGAGGGCATTCTGCCAGGAAGAAGAGCTGGATGCTGTGGGAGGGATGCCACTCTGCCTGTTGCTCTGCTGTGCATGCCTGCTGCTTTTGTACTGGGAGTGAAAGGACTGGACTTTGCTTTCTACACCCTGCTTTCCAAGGTTCTCCAAGGGCTTGGACTGAGCTTGCCTTCTTTTAAGAAGGCTAATACATCAAATACTTCATCTGCCAGCACCTGGGCTCTCTTACTGAGAGTCATAACTTGCCAAGTGGTGCCAAATCCAGTTCCTGGGCCCTTAGGAGGGAGGTCTGGTGCAGCCAAGAAAAAACTCAAGAGCGACCCTCGAAACCAGCGCCGCAGTACGACTCTGCCGCTGCCTGTACTAGAGCCATGGTCCCCTTTAAGTGGAATGAACGCAACTGATGCAGCAGGCTCAATGCCACCTCAGTGCTCCGAACTCCCACCACAGCATGAGTCCAGAGCTGTATGTCAGTGACGTCCGTGGCACCCGGCTCCAACTCTGCACAGCACCTGTGGCCCTGTGGTGTGATCGCAACACCATGAAGTTGGCACCTCGTGTCTTGACCTGCTGGATTCATCGAGCCTGCCTTGTTGTAAGGAACCAACGTCTTGCCACCAATGCTGCATCACCTCCCCTGCAACTGTAAGGAACTCACAATTCACCTCCCCTTTCTAGCAGTAAGGATCCGATGCCTCACCTATCCGGTAGCAGTAAGAAACCGCTGCAGCACTGTCTCCAGCGACATCTCACCTCCCTGACTCCATGCAATGGCTTTGTTTCCTGATCGTTTCCCAAGGTACTGTACTCGGGCCCGGGCAGCTCCATGACCAGCCTGCACTCCCTCGCGAGTGGCGTCAGACGGTTGGAAATTACTCAGTCAAGACGTCGTGAGACCCCATTTCTAACAGGATTTATAAGTGCGCACATCTCCTTCTTCTTGGCGGATAGTTCCACCATTGAAATGGGTTTACTCTTGCCACAAATAACTCTGTGAGTTCCTGGAAGGTGTAAAAATATAAATTTGAACATAAATATATGTTGATGACCAAATTTACCTTATTGAAATAATGTTGGGGTTCACAAGCAGTAGCTAAAATTCAGAAAACACTTATTTTACAAAGTGGGGAAGCTAGTTATTTTTCTCAATAATACTTGGATGCCGTAAGAGTTTACTGATGCTAGATTCAAGAGTAGTGTGGATGAATGTAGGGCATACTAGATAAACTACTGCAATCCTGTCACACTTCAGTTTTTTTAAGCCACAGACCCCATTATTCTGGACACTGCTTCTTAAACCCTTCAAGGGGGTTATACATCCTGAACTGAAGTTAATGATATGAGACACGTGTTGACCAATATGACAGCAGAGCTTAAACTAAAACAATCCTATTACTTTGAGAGTTTTGAACTTGAAAATGGGTGATATTTTAATTAACATGGTCCAGTACTAGTGGCCACATTGCTGAAATATGTCATTCTGATACATTTTACTTTTTTGGTGCCCTTTCCACAGGAATCAGAGTGATAGTTACAATGAAGATGGGCTTTTAATGTACTTTCAGGTACCAAGAAGGCAGTGTGCGTCTTTCTTCAGACACAAGGGCATATGTCACCTCTTGATCAGCATTGAAATTTGGAGACACCAGTTCTTTCCATGGTATTGGATTCCAAAAAACCTCATTAGGAAGACACATTATTCTATGGTGGGAGGACACCATATTTCTAGATCTGGAATTTTCTATTACTAACCCTGGGTTTCCGGCACGTTAGTCCATTTGCTTCAGTTTGAGCTAACAAAGGCTACAACACCCAGATTGCATTACTCTGACACACAGGAACCCAGGACATAAACTTGTGTCCTGCTGACGTGGATTGATGTGGGAACTGTAAACTCCATTGAGACCTATGGAACCTCGAAATTATCGTTTTCTCATTTGCCATATGTTTCACGTACCAAACAGGAAATCTAGCTCCAGAACCATACAGAGAAATCCATATGGTTTGAATAGCAAGAAAAAGGGTGATCTATAACTTCACATCTGAATGGGGGACAACCTAGAATTAATTTACATGATTTTATTGCCTTATCACTATATTTCTGATAACAGTTAGAATACAATTTTCTGTAGTTAGGCAGATGAGTTATTACAGAAGTGTACATTTGCCAAGGATCATTCAACATTTGCTTAACTCAGGCATATACTATATGGGGCAAATCATGGAAATGTTGGAAGAAGGTGCTTGAATCAGCTCTAACTATGGGTAATGCTATGGTGCATTCAATTTCATTGTTGTTATGTCTGTGGAATTGCGTGCAGAGAAATGCCATCTTCAAATTCGTTTTTGTCCTGCCCCAAAAGAGACAATCCAGCCCGAACCACTAAGCCATATCCTCTCTGAATAGAAACACAAATGTAGGCATGACAGTATTTTTGGGTCTTGACTGTGAGGTGCATCTTGAGTACTTATGAAGTAGAGTACCATGGGCCAACATCTTGGTATGGCGCATAGGGTTATTCCCCTAGTCAGTATCATTTTTATGGGGGAGAAAGGCAGAGTAGGCACAAAAAGGCAGCAGGATACTTGCCAATAGTAGGGGTTCAACACTCAATTACAAGAGGGTTTCAATAAGTGTGAGTTGAAGAAGGTTGAGCAAATGTGTAAACTGAATAAATAGGCTGTGTAAGCATAGTGACTATTATTTTCAGACAAAAATTTATTGTGAATTATAACCTTTAAGAAATTAACAAAATAAATCTCTCCAGTTATTTATGCTCTGCTATTAACATTTAGTTGAATGTTTGTGCTGTAGCAATAAGTGCATGAATTTATGTTTAGTGCTACAGTTTGTCTAAAAGAACATGTACAGCGGGCCACATTCATTTTCACTGGCACAGTGATACGAAAAATTGACTAGACAACGTAATAGTCAGATCTAAAAATTAAAAACATGAAATCGAAAAATTGCTATTATTGGTATAATCTCTACTCTGACACAACCAAAATATGAGCTTGTTTGGATTGTAGATGAGCCTTAAGTGTCTCGCATACGTGTCCGCCTCCATAACCTGCTCGTTTTACAGTATTTTTAGATGTAGTCTTAATACTCTTTAATAAGATTTTGGTGCATCGTGCACATTAATTCGCTAGTCCTTATCCCGTTAAATGAACCTGTGGATTTAATCGATGCCCAAATAAAACCACCTTCCTTCTACCTGCCATTGGCCATATCACATCAAGTCCCCTGCCACTGTACAAACCTGAGTGACGTTTTTCGGGGGGTTGCATTTTTAAAACATCTTTACCTAAAATTCGGGATTTCTCGAAGTAAATATATGAATTTAAGACTGCCCAATTCGGAAACCCATAGAGGCAATCTTGCTCACTGTTTCCGACTTGTGATGTCTGCGCTTCATGCATTAACTCAGAGAAATTATTAGTTATATGCATGAACTCTAATGCATAAAAACTGGTGCTGAGTTCTGCACTGAGGCAGCACGATTCCTCATGATACGCCCAAGACCTTTCAACTCCCTGATTAATCAGTGTTAAATTTTCCAGTATGATACAGAAGTGTAATACATTTAGGGGGGCATTATGAACACGGCGGTAAATACCTCAGTGTTCAGGCTGGCGGTCTTTTCATAGACCGCCAGCCACCTTCAGACCCCACCGGCCGCATTACGAACATTCTTCTGGGCCGGGACATTGCTGACTGCTCCATATGGAGCCGTCGTCAATGCCTCAGTGCGCCGGGTGCAGCAGCACCCGCCGCACAGATCACTGCCCGTAAATTGGGCAGTGACCTGCGCAACGGGGCACTGCACGTGGGCCCGCAGCACCCCTTCTGCCAGCCTTTTCTTGGTGGGGGAACCCGCCAGGGAAAGGCTGGGGGAAACAGGGTACATTATCCACCATCGTCAGGCTGCCTGTCAGCGGTAGCCTGGCGGTGGCGGAGGGCTGGCAGAATAAACGGTGTTTATGATATGGCGGTTCAGGCTGCCATGCCGGTGGCGGTCTTTTCTACCGCCGCAAGCATGTTGGTCTGAACTGCCGGGGTTCATAATGAGCCCCTTGGTTTTGAGAGATTTTGTGCAGATTTGTCAATGGTGGTATCGTTTTTAGCAAACTATAATTACGTTTTTTTAAGGAGCAACCCATCCATCAAAAACTACAGATTTAATGAGATAGAGAGAGCAACCGGGAGAGAGAAAAGAAGTGAAACCGACAGAGGAAGAGAATAATATGTCCATTGCAAATGATTAGTAAACCACAGGAAGTGGAACTGTTGTTTTGGAGTAGATGTGTCAAAATGTAATTTCGTACTTTTAGTGAGTGGAGAAACAAGACTGCCTTTACCTACTACATGCTAAGAGTTTCAGTGAGGGAAACTGGATAATACAAGACGCCTAGAAGATGCACTGTGACGGCCCCTCCCCCACAAATCTTTGATTATTTCTAATCTAGTACAATAATTAGAGTTATAGGTATCTTCCTCAGCTGCCTACTATTTTACTATGCTTACTGAGTTCTAAACTGAGCTGCACAATCCATAGATAATCCATATTAATCACTTGTAGTGCACATAACCTTTTACTTAATTAACATAATGAACAAAGATAAATATCCTGTTTTGATATGGATTATACTCTGAAGTTCAGAGCAGTTTAGAATTTCAATGACACTGATCATTAATTAAAAGTACATACTAAAGACAGTTTGTGTTTGAAAACCATACTAAAATCTTATCAGTCGATTGTCAGATTGAACAATGTTCTCCGAAAAAATGTCAGTTCGCCCATTGAATTTAAAATTAACGGATGATAAAATGAATAAAAAGAGGATGAAAATACAGAAAAACTGAAATGAGAACAAAAAGAGGGGTGATAAATGATGTCGCCCACTTGGGTCAAGCATAATTACTTCTTTGTTCATTCTTCATAATGACAGTCCTGCGGGTAGGTTGTGAAGGCGTCGGGCCAGCGTTGTAAATACTTAGACAATGTACTTTAAACTGTAGAATGTTATCTATCCTTATCAGACATTAGCTTTGACCTTTTCATGAATACTGCCTTTTCAGAAGCACTTTCAGCTGCTGTTTGTTGCTCCCCCTGGATTGTCTAAATCAAAGAGGAGTGAAGACACCGCAGGCATCTTTTTAGACTCTGTTTCACAAACGTTATACTGATAGGGAAAATGTCATCGGATACAATGCTGCCATATCATTGAGTGTCACCAAATGGACATTTTTGTTTTTTAAAGGGTGCTTCTTGCTCCCAAGCTCAACATCCTAGCCCTTCCTTACCACCTAGAAGATACTGTTTTTATTTGGGGGGCAAAATGGTTACATCTGGCTGTTGCATTTAGTATCCTGTCGACCATTCCACTTATAGTACTCTTTGGTCCTGCTTTCTCATGGCAAAGGTGACGGCCATATTGTCTATTTCTTAGAAGAATGATGTAATAATATCTTTGCCTTTTGATTCACTTTTATAGTTAACACTGAGTAGTCTGTGTAGTCTCCCAGAGCTATTACATATACTTTGCCATTTTATAGGACAATTTTAACACTGTGCTTTTCTATTTGTAGGAAATTACATCAGCTCATCTGTGGTGTTTTTGAGCCTCTTACTTTTGCTAAGCAAGACCCCGATACTGTATCTCTGTATAAAATTGCATTTTTCTTCACTTCTGGTGCCGTGGCTGATGCTGAATCATGGATTAGAATGCGACTTTGAGTGATCACCATTGGCTGAGATTGATTCAGGTATTCCATCTATCGCCTTGTTGTTTGGTGACCCTGATCCTGAAGGCATGTCTTTACAGGAAGTCATGGTATTAAGCTGACATTGGAAAATCCCAGTGTAGTGAATCACATTTAGTTTGATTGGGACTCAGGAGATTAACTTAGCCCTTTGGCTTGCAGCCTGTGCCCCCATCACCTACTGACTTTTAACCTACTTAGCGTGCTCTGTTTTAGTCCATTTATTTTATTATTTATTTTAAGAGGGCTGTCATTGTTTATAGTTAAAAATATGTTGTGATTTGCATTATCAGTGCCACTCTGTGAAGGCACGACTATCAGCGTCATAATCAAGTGATGTATGTAGGTATTCACATCATAGTCCCTTTCTCACTTACATGTGACAGCAGCATAATGCACAATTGTTGGGGATTGTTTACATAATTGCCATCACAATTCTGCCTCCTTATCAATTGTTTGGGAACATACCTGGATCAGGGGTCCTACATGATCTACATTTCACACAGACAAGGCCATCAGAGGAATTTCTTCCATATGCCAACTACACTGCACGTCACCTTGCTGCAGAACTCAGCCTTAGACCCATATTTATACTTTTTTAGCGCCGCATTTGCGCCATTTTTTGACGCACACACAGCGCAAACTTGCAAAATAAAGTTGTATTTTGTAAGTTTGCGCCGTTTTTGTGTCAAAAAGCGGCGCAAATGCGGCGCTAAAAAAGTATAAATATGGGTCTTAGTGTCACCACACAGTGTGCCCTACAGACTTCATTCCAAGGTAACGAGGGTTGAGGGGCGCTTCTCATGGACATGGTGCTGGCAGATTAGGTTTATCATACCTAGCTCTCGTTAGGTTAGCGATTAGGGGCCAGATGAAGAAAGAAATGGTTTTGCGACTCACAATTTGCGAGTCGCAAAACCATATGCAGAATGGTGTCCCGGAACACCCCTTCCTATTTGCGAGTCGCATTCCCATTTTGCGAGTCGGTACCGACTCGCAAAATGGGAATGTGCATCGCGATGCCCATTTTGCATGGCGCAAATTGCGAATTTTGCAGTTTGCGCCATGCAAAACGGTTCCTACATTTGGCCCTAGGTTCTCTATGATAGAGATTTTACATTTCATGTTTATTGCAAGATGGTGGGGGTCTTTGTATTTGCAACTCTCATCCTCACAATTATGCTTCTTTTATTGTTTGTTATCCTAATCATCACAGCTCATGCAATTTACTGTAGATTGCAGTCTTTTCAATAAACATATTGAAAACTCTCTTGCATCTCTCTTATTGCCTGTGTGTGACTGAGACTTGTTGCTAACATGAGAAAATAGTAACTTCCGCTCCACTACGACTCCCCTGAGATGTCACAATCTAGAGTCCATGCGTATGACTGCCAGAAATCACCTTTGGGTTTTTGGGGAGGTACTGCTTGTGAGCCGGGAGGACTGGGCCAACAGTTATGACTTGTAGGAATGTCTTAGTTGCCTACAAAAAAAGTGCTGTCATCCCTAAACCAGCAGTCTCGCCTAAGAGCGAGAAGCCAACTACAACGCCAGCATGCGTAGAGCCAGGTAGTGTTTTGTGAAGTATGATTTTTCATAAATTAGCTCTAAGCTCATAACATTTTAAAGGCGCCAGCATTTTATGTAGTTATTTTAGTATATTGATAATTTTGCCTCAATATGCAAACCCAAAGACAGGTTTAGAATATATTTTTCCACTACAATATGGGAGTTTAGAACTTTACTAGATTTCTCAGGCAAAGATGAATTATTGAGATAATTCTCCTAAACTGAAGCACATATTTTATGTTAATAGCACTGTTCTGAGTTCTGCTACCTACAGAGTTCAAAGACAGCATAGAACAATTATCTGGAAATGGAGAAAGAGCTTCTAGAACTTTAATTTGCCTGCCAGTTACTTTCTGCGGTGGAAGCCATTCTGCCCATACTGGCTGTACAACTGAGTAGGAGTCCTACATGTCGGTTTGAAAGGGTGACATAAAATGAAATTTGTTCTCTTGGTCGAGACCATAAGGGATTACTTCCATGACTGTTTCTGTGAGGATCCCTACCTGCATATAGCGGAGCATTGATAAAGTTGTTCCTACATCTTGGTGGTGTCCTCTCTCTGAAGGACTGGTCTAGACTTTGAAAAATTCATATTTTCAATTACCCCCATGGATATGGAAGACTAAGGCGGTCATTCTGACCTTGGCGGGCGGCGGAGGCCGCCCGCCAAAGTCCCGCCGTCAGGTTACCGTTCCGCGGTCGAAAGACCGCGGCGGTAATTCTGACTTTCCCGCTGGGCTGGCGGGCGGTCGCCTTCAGACCGCCCGCCAGCCCAGCGGGAAAGAGGCTTCCACGATGAAGCCGGCTCGGAATCGAGCCGGCGGAGTGGAAGCTGTGCGACGGGTGCAGTTGCACCCGTCGCGTATTTCACTGTCTGCGAGGCAGACAGTGAAATACATGTAGGGGCCCTCTTACGGGGGCCCCTGCAATGCCCATGCCAGTGGCATGGGCACTGCAGGGGCCCCCAGGGGCCCCGCGACCCCCCCTACCGCCATCCGGATCCCGGCGGTCGGACCGCCGGGATCTGGATGGCGGTAGGGGGGGTCGGAATCCCCGCGGCGGTGCAGCAAGCTGCGCCGCCGTGGAGGATTCAATGGGGCGGCGGTACACTGGCGGGAGCCCGCCAGTGGTGCCGGTCCGACCTCGGCTTTACCGCCGCGGTCGGAATCCCCATTGGAGCACCGCCGGCCTGTCGGCGGTGCTCCCGCGGTCCTCCGCCCTGGCGGTCTTTGACCGCCAGGGTCAGAATGACCGCCTAAGTCACTTGTGAACGATCTTGATTGACTAGATAGAGAACTAGCTTTTGAAAGGTGTTTGCTTGTAGACACCCTGGGGACCAAGAGAGAGCTGCTTCCCTGACAAGGATTCCCATATTTATGTGCTATAATCTTTACTGAACAGGAAACAGTTGAGTGGAAAACACTGGTCAGCAATGGGTCATTGTTGACTGTTTCTTCCTGGTCTGGGAACTGATTTCTTGAGATCCCTGATTGCTTGAGTACTGCATATGTTTGAGGAGTTTGTGGCCAGTAAAATAATTTCCTAGTGCGCTTGGAGAACACTTTTATACCTGGTGTAAGTGGAAGTACCATGCCAACAACTTTTTATCAAAATGACCGGCCATTTCAGACCTGTCTGAAAAATGTACTGAAGTGCTTTTTAAGATTAAACTGTTAATACCCTTTTAGAAATTTTGAACCACTAACCATTTTTTAACTGTGGCATGGCTCATCATTACAGCAGTTAATCCTCCTTTGAGCTGCAGCCACAGAAAGGTGTTTGGCCCACTAACAGTTTTAGAAAAACACAAAGATATTTACCAAATTCTCCACAAAGTCACTGCAACACCACGAAGCCTTTCCATAGTGCCACTTGTGAGATCTGCATTCTAGAGCACCTGCAGTTCCAAAAACATGTCAAAGCTCCTATGTGAAAGTGCTGACTAAATGGAACACGCATCTTCAATCTGGTCATGCAAACACACAGGCTGTCCTTGAGTAACACATTGTCCTACTAGGATCTTATTGAATCTAATGTCCACATCTAATTGAGGACTTCCTCACCAACACTAGAGACCATGTTAGATGTCCCCTCCAGCCTGGTTCTTTTAGATATTTTAGACTATTTTTTCTGTATTTGGAGGTAGAAATTTTTACTTGGAAATAAACCAGCTTATTTTCAACCATTTGCACTTGTGAGGCTGCCACAAGTAATGCCTACATTCTCATAAATGCATTGGAGGACACTATGACAATTTTCTCGCAGATATTATTATAATGGGTTCTTACGATTTAATTTTCTTTTGTTTTTCTTTTATCCTTAGTGCCATTTGTCTTGTTAAAAGTACTCTTTTACTTAAAAGTGGTGTCGACTTTGTAAGTTATAAGTTTCTGAATGACTTATTGTTAGATGGAATTTAAACACAGGCAAAATCTAGGTACACTTTTATGTGATCTGAGGTTGTACTCATTTACGCTTTTATACACCTGTGATTCCTCTATTCTAGCAGGCTGCCGAGGACTGTGATGGATTCAAAGGGTTGCTGATCTGTAAATCTGAGCTACAGGTGAGGGTCTATAATGGGGGAAGGGACATTTAACAACCAATGTCGCCTGAGGAAGAACAGCTATAATGCTATTAGAACATTCAGCCCACTTAGGATAGACATAACAGGGAGAAACTGAAAGACAGAGATTAGAATGATGGGACAGAAAGCCTATGTGAGCCTTCATTGGCCTTGAGCCACTTAAATGTCTTCAATGGAGAGCTCAAAATTCCAGTCTTCCAAAGATCTAATTAGATTTATTGCTTTTTATTGGCATAAATATTTTCTAAGTCCTTCTTCTCACCTTTCTGCACTTGCTAAGTGCCTCGTTGCACTTTTTGTATCTTGCCATCCAATCTGTTGAAAGCTGTGAAAGATGTGAAATTAAAATGTTGTCTTTTACTTAGCATTGTTGTTGAATTTGCATTGTATTCACATTATGGTGAATCATTCAATTCTTATTAAAAATGTCTGACAGGGAAACATTGTTCTTCTCTCTGGAATTAGTTCCAAAAGGGGGATTCCCTTTAGTGCTCTAGTATAGCCCTGAGATCCACAAGACCTCTCCTAGCCTCTACAATAAGCTTGTAGAATAAAACATAAAATACCTTCTGTGCAGCTGCTTATGCTCATTAAACCATTATCCAAGAAAAGGGACTTCGATCACTCTCCGTATCCAGCATAATTTATGCCATGGTCAATGGAGAATGGACCTGGGGCCCTCATGCTCCTGCGTTAGGAGTCAGCATTGGACACCAGAAACCATTAGATCAATGGTTCACTTAGTAGGCAACACATGAAGCTAGAGATCGTTACTCCCCTCCCAGTTAATATCCCCAGGGAGAGGTTGTGACGTTACGGCTAGAGTTGCCAACTTTGGAACTGAGAAATGAGGTTCAAGTCTAGACGTTAACTCAACATCCTGTGATTCTGGCAAAATCACTTAATCTCCCCTACCCAAAATAAAAAATAAAAAAAATATCACCTTGTGTAGGGAAAGTGGTGCTAAAGTAAAGAACTCCAGTACCTTCGAGTCCAATTTGCACTATATGAAATAGCAAAATATAAAAAGTGAAGTTCAAGCCCTGCTCTACCAGGATTTCTTTCATTCTTCATGACTTTTTAGCGTCCAGTTTTGCTAACAGGCTGCGCTCTTATAGAGCTAAATTATCACAATTGATATGGAAACGTAGCCATGTAGCACAAATGTTTAAAATTACCAAGATAGACATGTGTTGCCTGGCCAAAGGCTGCAAGCTTTCTTTAATGCTGTTGCTTGTTTTCTGCTTGCACTTGCATCCATCCACTCACCATGTGCTGTAAATGCATGCTGGATTCCGGGCTGCACTGACAGCAATCTCACTAAAGTGCATCAGGCACCGGCAGGTACAGTGTGCCTCACTACACAACAAAGTACTCTTGCATGAACAGGTGAGGAAGTGGAGAGTTTATGCATGTGCTGGGGAGAGGACAGCTGTGACAAAGTGGCTGTTTGAAACTGCTGCTCAGTTTTTCAATGAAACTGCAACACCCTGACTTTGGGAGCATGCAAGGAGCCACCGACAGGTGGGCGCAATGTCCGACTTTAGCCACCTGTGGAGGTAGTGCCAGTGGCTACCATGTGACCCTTCTCAGAAGGCACCATCTAGTGCATACTAGATGTGCACCACTTACTAGGTAACACACAATGGAATGTGCTTCCAGAGAACCTCTCCATCCATCTGACCACTTCAGGAAAATGATGTGGGACCTGGAGCAAAAGGCATATGCATGGGACTATACACCCGTGCAAATGAGGGGATACTCTCTGTACATAATATAGGAACAAAATGTGTCCATCTGCAATAATGACTACAAATGGGGCTATACAAACATCTACAGACTCGTTTGTGCTCTAGGGGACAAAAATCAAATACAAAGGCCCAATATGCTCCTAGGGAACATGCAAAATTCAGCCGCTGGTATTCATTTTCAGCATACTCTTCAGTCATATGAATGTAGGTGCCACCAGCAAACTAAATTCGCCAACACAAGCGACCTCTCATTTAGCACGTTTTGTTAGAATGAAGAAACAACCAAGGCAGAGTGGACAAAAAACAGTGCACGGTACTCCCAACAAATCTGTTTCAGAGAGGACTGGGTGCTGTGTTGTTGGATTGGTCCAGCATATTCTGGTAGCTTCTGAATGCTTTGCTATCAATTCAGAGACAGACAACTTCCCTACTCATTGGATTATCTTCAGCAATCCCTTTTCTCAATCCAGTTTGGATTTGAAAATGTATATTAAAGGTCCATCATCTGAACTTTAGGTCAAGCGAGGTGAACAGATGCCATCCTTAATGTAATATGCAGCTTAAATATTTCCAAACCAAATGAATGATCTTGTTCAGCAGGCATGAGATAACAGGAAATAACTAGGAAATGCATTCTAATCAGGGCCACTGGAATAATGCGGCGGGGAGGGCCAAATTATGCAGCAGGGTTAAGTAAATTATGCAGCATGAAAAGGCAAAGTATGCAGCACATTTTGTGATGCTATTACCTCATTGTTTTGTTGTTTTGAAACGTAACACTTTCTGGGGATTAGTTTCATTTCATTAGTACCAGTTTAACATCTAAATATAGCAATCAGCTTCAGAAAGGTGACCAGTATTCCTTTGGAAAGGGACTTCCACTGTGCACATTTTGCTGAATTTTTAGTAACTTTTCAACCGCTTGAGCTAGAAACAATTTTTTGTTCAAATCTGCAGACTATGTGGCAGTTAAAGAATTGGGTGGCAAATAGGACAAATCTGCAATTATGCGAAAATCACCGCAAAATCACACAGTTCCATTGCCCCTGATTATAATATTCTTGAGAATGTGGGGTTCTGTCAGAAACCCTTTCCAATGGTGACGGAGAAAGCAGTGGATCCTTGCCAATAAAAAGAATTAAGGTCTTTTACTCCTGATGTCCTGATGCCCGGCTTACTACTGGTCCTAAGAAGCTGTGCCAAGTACCCCTTTAGCACTTGACTCTCAGAAGGAGCATTGGTCTAGTAGTCCAAGGCTTCTCAGGGGGTGGTAGATATAGTGGGGTGAACACAGGCTCACAGCTCAAAATACGTTAAATAGCAGCAATAAATGATTGTCCAGTTAAATACTTGATTTTATAAAAGTTTTTATATATGAACATAAAGTAAAATACTGCATAAACAATGCACACAGTCTCCTAAGGTCAGGGCTTTAGTGTTCAATAGGCTGATCCCTGACTCCCACTTCCCTCTCCATAACGGCAGTGGTTATTCCCCATTCACTATAGGTGACATTCAGTTTGAGCCCCACTTGTAGTTTGAGTGTCAGGAGCCCCACACTGACTCTTCTAAAAGTCAAAAGTGTTTCAGTGCCGAAGCTCTATGCAGCAGAACATGTTTTCTCAGAGCCTTCCGTTTCTGTGATCAGTCTTACCCCCTCCTTCAGCAGTGAGCTATTGCCTTTCTTGGGAGTGTTTCATTCTCAGGTGGCACAAAGGGATGCTGCAGCTCTTGAGGGTGAGCAGCTCTCGAGGCACTGCAGGGGCAGCTGCTGGGTGTCCACAGTACTTTCTCTGTTGAGATGTAAAGTTCCCCTGATCTTTGACACAGGTGGGGTGATGATCGCTCAGGTTCTGATCCCCAGTCGGGCCTTGGGCATGCATAGGTCACCAGGACATCCTCTCCTCTAGAAGGTGGCTAAACCAGGCAACGTTTCTTGTTCTTCACAGAGGCCCTCTCTGGGAGATGGGGTCAACAACCTTGCTCTGCACACAGGTGACAGACTGATCGAAACAGCAGTAAATTCCTCCTCACAGTGGCCACCTCTGGCATACTGGGTAGCCAGATTCACTCTGCAAATAGGCTAAGGCTTGATTGACACAGGAGTAATGTAAATGGTGGGCCCCTCTGGCATACTAGTCGCCGATGAGAATCTGAACACAAGTGACAGCCCAGTTGGTTCAATACCCAAATCCTCACACCTTGCTAAGAGGATCCACTTGCCAGGATCCCCCATTGAATCCTATTCCCTACAAGTGCTCTCCTCTTCCTCACAGGCACACTGGTCTGGCCAAGCAAGAAGACACTGGTGCTCCAGGCTCCAGGAGCAGATGATTTTGGATTTCACTTGGTGATATCCCCTCACCCAGATGGGAAAGTGGCAGGTCCTAGCCCCCAGTCCTGGTCACAGTGAGACGTTTTGCAGATATTATCCTCATTTCACAGCTCGACTGGCTGCTTGACAGTTGACATTTTTGGGGGCGTCGAGCTTCTTTTCTTAGTGTACACTTCCAGACACCAAATGTGATTTTGGGTCTGAGTCTTTGAAGGTTGTGATGGGGGTTGGCTTGCTTTTGAAGTGTCCACTGCTCTGTCTTGCCCTTCCTCTAGAAAGCAGTCTGCCACAGCAGGAGCAGCTCCAATTCTAATAGCCCGACAACACAGGCCATGGGAGTAACTAGAGGTTCCCACCTGGATATCAGCAACAGTGATATGTGCTTCGAAAGGTTACTCCAGGGTCCCATCCCAACTATTTATGATTCAATTATCAGCCCCATCTTCTTCCTGAGTAGTGCACTAGCCCTTTTTCAGTGACCTCTCCCTGGATCAAAGAGCACCCTATAAGTGTGCTGAAGAGTTCTTCCAGTGTGCGTCCCACTGAGCTCACAGGAATGTAGCAATCCACAAATTTGCCTGGAGGTACTCCTCTAACTCTTCATGCGCCTCCAGTCAGCCCTTGGTTTCCTAAAATGGAACTCACAGTCTTCTATATATTGTACTATTCACAGACCCACATACACACAGCACATACACACAACCACAAATGTGCTGCACATCTTTACATACTAACTTGATGTAAGATTTAGGCCATGGGGTGAGTTAAACACACAGCAGTGGGACTTTATATGATTGAGACGGTAAGTCTCACTACAGTGACACACGTAAAAAGGCCTACTCACCTCTACTGATCACTGCTGCCACCACTGCACTTGTGCTACTTAACTTCTATCAAAGGCAGTAGCTTTTCCTCACTATGAGGGCAGTAATTGGGCAACCATCCTGGTCCATCAAGACCACAATCCATGAGGCAGACCTATGGCATGGCACACACATGTGATACATGTTCACCCATGACAACAAAAATCAGCAACAGGAATGCGGTTACCATGGCACCTGGGGCATGTTGGCCATGAGTGAATGTCACACACCATGCGAGGGACCATTCTGTTCAACATGTCCAGATCCCCAAAATGAGTTGGACAATTAATCTTCTAGGTTTTCAGCTAAGTTCATAGTATATCTGTGACCTTATGCGACAATGGATGTGTCCCATGAGTAGTTTGGTAGTCTTTTTGTGAATTTCAGATTTCTTACATATGAAAGTATTTTAGCATGTGTAAATGAAACTAGTGTAGATTCACGTGTGTAGAGACTTTGCAAAAGTGCATTTGCACTTTAAAATTCCTTTCATTTTTTGTCCGAGGAAATAATTTTGCCTATGAGCAAACTCGTTCCTATTCAGCCTCACCAATATTGTGAAGTTTCCCTCTTCATTGCCTCTCTCGAGATGAATTAATCTTGCCCTTAAAATAAATAAATCTCTACTGATGTGCAACCTGTGCATATTGCTTAAGAAGATCCTGTAAATACCCACGAACATTTTATGAGTACATCACTTTCTGAGTGTAAATTAGACTTTTTTGAGAGTGCAAATCCTAAATTTACACGGGTAAAGCACGCTATTTCTAAAACTAAGGTAGAGTTAAATTTGTGAATGACATTGAGAATTTGGCCCAAAATGTTTATCAGATATGAAACTGTCATGGCTGAGTTTTCGGAAAATATTTTAAGGAGAAGTTTTCATGGGAACCCTTTTAGTTTCACCATTCAAGTCTCTTGCTTTTCATCAATCAATGTTATGTCCTCTCACTTAAGTAGTGCCTGTACCGCCGTTCCATAGCTTCCAAGCTCTGTGGTGACAGCAGAAAAAAGGATGTAAAAAGACCGGAATGATAGCACCAGAGAGAGGGAGTTTGTGCTAGACCTCCAGTTTTCTTAGGTGCAAGAACTGAGATCTTTGCAACATGCTAACTGCCAGAAATAAGTGTTTAGGATTAGCAGTTTTACACTTGGAACAGAAGAGTGTAAACTAAAGCAATAATTCCATATATTGAACATTAGATAGTAAAGTTTAACATTCACCCAACTAATAAATACTTTTGAGAATGGGTTGAATATGCCAAAGTGCATAAAGTGAAAACATTATTTCATCATCTATAACAGTGATGTCCATTGTAGGTCTAGGAAGGTAGGATCGGTGCCAAATTTTCAACATACTATGTGAAATCAATTTCCGTCCAATGATTCTAAATTAAAATAATTTAAAAAGTCCACGGGTGCCATAGAAATATTGCATAGGCTCGACCATCATTGACCAAATTGCACACGTCTGATCCAGAAGCTTACCCAGAGACAGAGCATTCATTAACACCCTACAATTAACAAAAAAATGGCGGGGGCCTTGGTCAAATTCTGCATTAGTGGAATGTTTGCTCTGCAAGTCTGTACCCTTGTGGGACCTGTCTCTGACATGAGGTGAAAGTCGAGCTGAAGATAAAATATTAGTGCTATTACTTCCTCCTTGTTGAAAATATTGTGTTGTATCACCTCCATGTGATGCTTTCAGGAGTAGGACCCACTGCCAGCCTCCCTACGTCTGCCGTGACTGCTTGACTGGAGGTAAAAACATATAAGAACAGGAGCATAGAAAGAAGACAGAAACTGAAAATAAAGGTAAGAAATAGGAGGGTTGCTAGACAAATGATCAAAATGGAGTGTGATGGGTAGGGAAACAGCCCAACAGGAGCAGGCTGTACTCTGGAGCACCTCATCCTGCAAAATATCCCCTCACGTGCATTGCATCACATGATATGGAATGTTTCGCACAAAATGCGTATTTATGTCCAGTTTGAATGCATGGTGTTGAACGCCATTACATGTAATAATGTGCAATTTTGAGCAATTTGTGGACATCTTGTACAAAGGAAATTGTGTAAGTTTTGTTTGGGTTTAGTTTGCTGTGAAGACAAATGTGCTTCCCCTGAAGGTAGCTCTTCTTCTCTGTAAACTGCATGTTTGCAACTGAAAGAACACGCTGTGAAAAATCCTGCTGCTGTACTAGATGGTGAAATGGAATGGTGCTGCACACTGATACACTTTTTTCACCAATTTGCTATATTACCATAATTCCGAGTTTAAATTTCCAAGCCTTGTCAACTGGAACGTGCTTTGTGCGATTCAGAAGTGCTTACCTATTCCACTGAGATCCTGTGGCACAACATGTTTTTATTGGTTGGATTTTTGTGTATAGACTACCAACAGATTAAATTTAGGGCACAGGGCCCGCCCCATTGTCAGGCAGCAATGAAATCCCATCTTTCACCAGGCTTGTGAATTGATCTTCATATCTTTTTCTAATGAGATCCATTGTTAAACTCAAAGGTTATTGAGAAGATTAGAATCCAACAACCTGCCGGTGGAATACACGTAGGTTGATCTTGACTAAATGCTATCAATTCCAAGTACCATCATCAAGAATTAGGGCATGATTTCGAACTCTACGGGTGGGTTACTCTGTCACAACGGTGACGGATATCCCGTCCGCCAAAATCGAAATGCCACTATGGGGAATTCCACTATGGCATTTAGAATTTGGCAGATGGGATTTCCTCACCGTTCCATCACCCTTGTGACAGAGAAACCTCTCCACAGCAGTTCTAAATCAGGCCCTTGGACAGCTGTTTGCCTCAGCACCCAATTGTCCATATATTCCATCAGGCATTTCCCCAGTGGGGCGTAGCCTTTGGAGGCCGTGTTTTTCAAGGCAGAGGGCCGCTGCTGGCACCTGTGCTATTTTCTCCAGCTCCTTCAGGTTAATTGCAGCTGGCACAGTGGTTGCTTTACGAGAGATTTAGGAAAAAGAGGAAAAGCAAAAGCAAAGGAAGAGAAGGACGAAAGGGGGATGCTTTGAATATTTTTGCAGGGTTGCTTTTGGTTCCCAGTCCAGCCCTGGTTTCCACTGAATATTCTCATTGTTCACAAATGCTAAAACCATGTTGTTCTGAAGAAATGTCTAAGAGTGTGTATTTTCTCCAAAGGAAACCTCATTACCTTCTTTTAGGTGAACTTACTCACCTTCACCGGCTCTGCCATCCTCGTCTTCCAGGCGGTAACACCCCGGGGATTCGGCAGTGTTCGACAATGGAGTGCGGAGCGCCCGGGCGACCAATTAATGCGCTCTTGGAGGGTTAATGCCTCATGTCTCATTAACCCTCTGTGCGCGCAGGTGCTAATCTTACCTTTGTTGCTTTAATCTCAAGTGAATCAGCTGTTTCAGTTCTGTAGAGCTTGAGTTAATTACTGGGTCTTTCTAATAATACTGAAAGCTCACTTTGTGCAAGGTCTAAGCGCACAATCACGTTTTGCACCGTTTCACGTGTAGGATTTCTTAACACCACGGACTTCATAGAGAGATTTGTAAGAGCACCGCATACATCACAATTTCCGAATGATCGTTTGTGGCAGCAGACATAAAATCATGACAAACCCTTCTTAAAGATGATGTAGCTATATCTGCCTTTTCCTCTGCCGCCTCTCTCACTCTCTCTTTCTTTCTGATAACATGCATCTAATCATGACAATACATTCTAAATGCGTATATCTGACAGTAATGCACCATGTCAGAATGATGCTGAATTTGTCATTAGATGAAGAAATATCTGAACCACGATAAATTAACTGCATTACATGAAAAATATTTTTTTAGTTTTTTAAATTCCAACCTCCGTGAAATACGGTTTCACAATAAAAGAGGCATCTGTCTCACTTTAGTAATATATTAAGTAATAGTGCAGACAGGAGAGGACCCTTATTGCATCTGTCCTCTGGAGCAACATTACAGTGCACTGCTGTTATACTCTTGTGGTACAGATATATTGCTGCTATCTTCTTGTGATACAGGTATATTGCTTCTATCCTCTGGTGCTACAGGTATGTTGCTGCTGTTATACTCCGTTGCTAGAGGTATATTACTACTGTCCCCTGGTGCTACAGGTATGTTGCTGCTGTTATACTCTGTTGCTAGAGGTATATTACTACTGTCCCC
The DNA here is from genome assembly GCF_031143425.1 of Pleurodeles waltl. NCBI lineage: Eukaryota > Metazoa > Chordata > Amphibia > Caudata > Salamandridae > Pleurodeles > Pleurodeles waltl. The sequence goes on from NC_090444.1 coordinate 666,877,681, forward strand.
TGGTGCTACAGGTATGTTGCTGCTGTTATACTCTGTTGCTAGAGGTATATTACTACTGTCCCCTGGTGCTACAGGTATGTTGCTGCTGTTATACTCTGTTGCTAGAGGTATATTACTACTGTCCCCTGGTGCTACAGGTATGTTGCTTCTATCCTCTGGTGCTACAGATATATTGCTGCTGTTATACTCTAGTGCTACAGGTATATTGCTTCCATTCTCTGGTGCTACAGGTATATTGCTGCTGTTATACTCTAGTGCTACAGGTATATTGCTGCTGACCTCTGGTGCTACAGGTTTGTTGCTGCCGTTATACTCTAGTGCTACAGGTATATTGCTGCTGTCGCCTGGCGCTACAGGTATGTTGCTGCTGTTATACTCCATTGCTAGAGGTATATTACTACTGTCCCCTGGTGCTACAGGTATATTGCTTCCATTCTCTGGTGCTACAGGTATATTGCTGCTGTAATACTCTAGTGCTACAGGTATATTGCTGCTGACCTCTGGTGCTACAGGTATGTTGCTGCCGTTATACTCTAGTGCTACAGGTATATTGCTTCTATCCTCTGGTGCTACAGGTATGTTGCTGCCGTTATACTCTAGTGCTACAGGTATATTGCTGCTGCCCTCTGGCACTACAGGTATGTTGCTGCTGTTATACTCCGTTGCTAGAGGTATATTACTACTGTCCCCTGGTGCTACAGGTATGTTGCTTCTATCCTCTGGTGCTACAGGTATATTGCTGCTGTTATACTCTAGTGCTACAGGTATATTGCTGCTGACCTCTGGTGCTACAGGTATGTTGCTGCCGTTATACTCTAGTGCTACAGGTATATTGCTGCTGTCCTCTGGCGCTACAGGTATATTGCTGCTGTCCCCTGGCGCTACAGGTATATTGCGGCTGTCCCCTGGTGCTACAGGTATATTGCTGCTGTCCTCTGGGGCTACAGGTATATTGCTGCTTTCCTCTGGTGCTTCAGGTATATTTCTGCAGACTGAATGGGTTTCTTAATGCCGCCAACATGTAGGAATACACCGGCTTAGCTGCAGAGTAGAAATCATCAATAAAGTCATGACTTGTTTCCTTTATGATGCACTAAGTGATGCCCTTAATTATGTAATTTGAATTTTATGTACTTAAATATCATATGCATTATGATCATCAAAGAAATTTCAGTAGTTAAGGCAGCCTTCACTACAAATACCAGACCACTAGAAAGTATCAATTAATAACACTACCTCTTTGAGGTTAGCAAGAACCATGATTGTTTTTCAATGGTTGCTTGTGGCACCTTAAGGAAAGTATTCTCCTAAAACAAATGGTAACTGTCTCTGTCTACCAGTGGCATGCTACATCACTGGGGTCCTCCAACCCATGACCAGAGGAGCCTCTTTTGCGAGGCTTGTCCATCCTACATTTGTTTTTTTTTTTGCAGACATGAAAACTTAAGTAATAGGTGTATTATGTGGAAGAGTGCTGGGACTTTTAACAGTTCTATTCATTGAGGCTATGGAAATTGGGATCTTAATTAAAAATGTGTCAGTGTTGGTACCCAAACATTTGGCATTTAATTATTACCTTGCTGTTCGAAGATTAAAATCATAGCCCAATAGATATTTCGTAATAAACCACTATGGTGTTGTCTACATGTTTCTGCCTTCTCTAATGCCCCCCCTGGTGATCAGGCAGTTATCAAGAAAAGTTCCTGTCAAGCCAATAAGTGTTATTTTTTCACTGGCTTGGGAAAAGAATAAGGAAAGGTGTGACTGTTGTACGATATGGAGAGTAGTAGCCCACCTTCCTTGGTTGCTTAACCAATCTCATCAAAGCTCTTAGCCACCAGATGAGGCTGGGACATCAGCATTTCCCCCGTACTGAAGACGGCTCATTGCAAATCCCGATCCAAAGGCAAACAATGGGTACGCGTGCAGAGATGCTTTCAGAAAACGAGTCATGATGCACTGTTTCTTCTTAAAGATGATATGACACGACCTCTAAAAGCTCAGATGTGAATGAGTTGATCTGTACAGGCCAGATCCATCCTCATTAGCGCATGCAGTGTCCCATCATGGGCATATGTGGAGAGAAAGAATGGATAATGTGGTTTCAACCTTCACTCTGTTTGCAGGCTGAACTCTCCCCAGCTTACCTTAATTCCATGCGTTTGCCCATGTCCTGAGACAGACCCAGTGTCATTTTAAAGATTTCTGGGGCACGGGATATTCTTATTATGGGGACCTTTTCAGACAATTTTCAATTTTATTACCTCTGCTAATCTATGTCTACAAAATGCCAAACATTAATGAATTAATTGTTAAATTTTCAGAAAGGGGTCCCAGAAAAACAGCCAAAATGTGTCTTGGCTAAGGGCCCAAAATCCTTCAGGTGCCACTTTGTAGAGAGAGATTGAGTCTGCGATATAGCTAGGCAGAGAGAAGAGGTAGAAATAGATAAATAGAAGTTATATGGGGAGACAAACCACTTTCCTATGGGCAATTGTCTACTTTTCCCATTTCTTTAAATGGCCATTTTTTGGCTTATTGGATGTAAAATCCTAGTGGGCATCTCCAATTAGAGTACACATGGGCTCAAAATGCAAAGTGCAGTGATCAGTAAAAAGATCCTAATTTCAAACTACATGCACATATTCACGTTCACTGAAACCAAACTGTATTCATTGCTGTCAAGGCCCAAGTTTCTCATTGTATTTAAAAACATTATTCCACATTATTTAATCTTGTTAATAGGTCAGTTTGGTTCGATGCAGGGGTTCTCCCCTATGAATTTAAAGCCAGAGAACTATTGCAGGTAGGTATTTAGTAGGGGTGGGCGCAACTGGTGGAGTTTCACTCTGCAGAATCCTGAAAAGTTACATAAAGACGCCTCAACATTCTGCTGAGTTGCACAAGCGGGCAGACATTGGCACGTCGCAGTGCCTGCACTGACGTTTAGCACCAGAAGCTATCTCCACACTGAGAAATTAGCATGAACAGCACCACACGGTGTGCCAAAGAGCGCTGCCACTCAAGTTGGTATTGCTTCTGCTCCAGTACATTTTCTACTCAATCATCAGCTTTCCAAACGTGAATGGTCGCAACCGCCCAGGACTGCTTGTGTTGGGAAAATCGCACCGGGTGTGCTCCTAGGGCCCAAAAATCATTCTAGGGGACTCAGTTTTTCAGTTGCAATCACCAGCTTACCGTTGGCAAGCAGTGCATGAGAAAAAACTCCACCATGTGGCTGTTAGCAGAATTTGGCTGGATCTCTGTGTTACATGCATAACACAGAGTGGCCAAGACTCCGCGAGCTCCGCCGGTGGAGTGGCGTTTATCACTCAGGCTTTAAATTCTGGAACAACCATTATTAATGTTGAGGACAACAAAGGACTGTCAGTTCAATGCACGTCAGCATTCACCCCAAGCCCTTTATCTTTTGACCTTGCAATATTCAAAGTCCTCCTGAAAATAAAACTTCAAAACATCCAACATGAAACACCATTGTGACCATTTACAGAGACGTTTTTTATACCTCGTGCAAAACAATCAGATTCCTGCTTCCTCCAAAACGCTATTATCATATAGTACTTGACAGCCCACGGAGCTTCGTGGAAATCACCTGACTTATTTGTTCAGGATGGAAGCATTTCCCCTCTGTGAAATGACAAACGTCTCATAGCATGTTAACCAAAAGGTGTAGAATTTTAAAAAAATAAAGAAACTCCTCCTTTCAAAAGAGACGTCTAAATTGGTACCAATAGCTAGCCCCTTTGTTGAAAAGGTAGCTTTCCATATTCTCCTGAATGCATGGTAAACATTGCTCTAATGTTTAAATGTGTATCTATTTGCATATCTTCTACAGGTCTGTTTCTTGTAAGATACTTTTCTGAGGCACACAAATTTAATATCTTAATTATGCAGACATCCAAGATCACTGAATTTCGACAGTTATGATAAAACACAAATCCTAAATACTGTTGATGACCTCACAGATGAAATACTGATGACATCATCAATGTCACCATAGAAAGCATCAGACTTGAAATTACCCTGAATCCACTGGGTTCGACCTTTCACCATATCCAGCAACCTCTTGGAGCAGGGACTGGACTCTCACAGGCCATGGATTAGCTGCACGAGCTTTCTGAGCCTACATCCCACTTTAGCAGTGACCTGTGAGCTCTGGGCTGTTGCTACCCTGAGCACTGCCAGCCCTATCGTTTCTACTAACCATGTAGTGCAAAACGTTTTAGAATATAGCGAGTAGCAGCTGAGAATGGCTCAGTCTTCTGGCTGACATCAGTTTTTGTGCTGGGAGAAGGACGTCAAATACAGATGTACGGGTCCAGACAAGAAGGCATGACAATGTAACTTGCTGCACCTTAAGGTCAGGAGATGTCGGGGAAATCTAACAATAACAGGGAAACCTTTAGTGCTACAGCATTTGAGGATTTTACAGCATGGAGCATGAGATCCTGTTTGACCCACAAAGTTTGTTCTACCAGCACGTCTGAAAGTGAAGCAAGACTGCACAGAATTTTCACAATTTAGTGGGGGTTTAGAAACTATGTGAACCAACATTCAGCCCATCAATGTTCCTGTTTTGGAGTAGGGCCACCTGAAGCAATCTTCTACTGTTTTTATCTAAGCTGGCGTTGCCGCACAACAGTGTTATCAAATTTCTCTGAGTGAATCTCTATTGAAAAGTGTACTAGAAGTGTTCCCGTAATGTTGTTTTTGTGCAACCACATAAGGTGTTGCTCCTGTACGGACACTGCTGAGAGGGACATTGCAGGGGGTTTACGAGCCCTAGTTCAAGGAAGGGAAATGGGCTCCTAGTGTCCTTTGCTGAAAGACAGTCATTTCTGAAGCAGCCCACCCTTTTTTCATGGTGCTTCGGCTGCGTGATGGATAGCTATGCCCCTTGAGTGATTTGCCCTTCAATGTCAAAGTTGGATCGCTTCACAAAAGCATCTATGAGTACGGGAAGAAATGATACTGGAGTACTCATTTATCTATCCTTAAATGCCCTTGTGAGTCAACCATGAAAGTTCCAACACCCTATTAGTAAAACTGGAAAGAAACAACAGTACTTTTTATTTGTACGAATTGTACATGAATATTGCCTGAATATTCCCATTTTATTCCCATTTTAAACGTTTTGGTACTATTCACAAAGCTATGTACGAAAACTACAGGAGCATTGCTGTACAACTCCAAACTGCATCTGTGAATATACCTCAGTGTATGTAGTTCTTTCTGGGCCAGTCTCCGAATACAGCAGCTGGTGTGCCACAGGATCTAGGCCAAGGAGTATCATTACTTCTATTAATGCCCTTGTTGCATCTCATCAACTTAAGCTACTTGATCATCAAAACCATCATCTTTAGCTGAACAACTTAATTTTCAACACATGCTGGGTCGTGCCCCACTAATCTCCAAATATTGGCATATGATCCACACAACATTCAATAAAGTAATGGAACTTCCAGACATAAATACTTGGGAAGCTTGCACCCTTGGCATATTGAAGCATGGGGAGCACATGGTGGTTTGTCAGCCTCTCTCTCCTCACCAAAGTGAACCCTCACATTACATTGAAGATCAAGTCAAGCACCTGCATCTGAAGCCTGGTAAAGAGTGCTCTGGCATAGGGAGAGAGCTGAGGTGGAGGCCCTGTGCTTTGCTGCACAAGCACCCCATTTCCCCTGCATGGGGCACCCTATTCGACCACTTTCTCCTATTACCACATAACCTGTGACCCCCAGCTTGCTGCCTCTCCATCAGTAGACCCCATTATCATTACTGATGTCCCTGTATTTCTCCTTGCCCCTCAACTCACTCCTGATAACGTTAGATTCACCGACCACACACCCCCCCATCGCGCCTGGGGACCAGTCCTGAATTAATTCAGCCTTAGACACAACCATTTCTGTTTACCAGTCACAAACTTTACACTCTGCTAAAACCTCTCCTTAATGCAACCCTGGTCCTACCCCGCCCCTTCCTTCCCTCTCTGTTTTCTCTCTCTTCCTCGGTTTATGAACACGGCCCTATTACTTTTTTTTTAGGCACATCATCCGAACTGCTGTCCTTGACATGTCTCCAGCTATTCACCCGTTCCTTAGGTGCCCTCATGTCCTACATTATCTTGCTGTCGCTTTCCGATTTTGATGCAATATTTGTACATTGCTTGAGCTGTCCATACTTCTGTTAGTTTTCAGTGTAAATCTCTAACAAAATCACTTGGTTAAAGAAGAAAAATCACAATTTTTAAACTTTGCTAAAACCACCTTTAGTGTTGCTATCATGTGTGGTTGTTCTTGCTTTTAAGTCCCAGTGTTCAAAGTGTGAAAAATACTATGTTACTTCACGTATTCATAGACCTGGTGTTGCTTACAATTCAGCTCCAGTCGTGTTGGATTGTGAGGTGGTGTAGAATATTAGTAAGGTGTTATTTTGTGACTTTTTCCCTTTTTCTATTTTGTACTTTAGTTTTGCAAAGATTGGCCATGAATGTTGTGGCTGTCGTACATTTTAAACAGGGCTCGGGGGTATGTAGCAAAGTTAATAAGAGACAATTTGTCCTAAATTCAGGTGACTGGCATTGACATACCTCTCTCAATCTTTTAAAATCCACAGTTTGTTGTACCTTTACTTTCACTCCCTTTAGAATTAAAGGTCAGAGGTTAAGTTATGCAATAATCGTGTGAGCAGTGGACAGCTACTCCCTTTGCTGAGGTGACTGTCATCGACAGATACACTAAAGAGGTGTAAGAACTAGTTCAACAGCAAAAGTTGTTAGCAAAAGGCAAGAGTCACTTAGCATGGCACATTCAGAGTCGTTACATAGATGCTGGTTCTCTTGAGACTATACTGTGCAAATCTCCTCCAGACGAGTCTGCTCAGCAATCAGCTGAGACACAGGGGCAAACGTTCTGAATTTGATACACCAACTAAATGTGTCTACACAGGCGAGCATGTACTTCCATCTCCTCTGCAGCATCCACAAATGCCTCCATCAGTGACTCCCATGCTACCAAGAGAGGAAGCTCCCCAGGTGCTGCTAAGTCCATTAGCAAAGAAGAATATAATTTTGCTGCTACAAATGCCAAAATATAAAAATATCCCAGCCTTGAAATGTCTTGCTCAGTGTGGCCATATCTTTGCAGTGGGAGCTCAGTGCTCGGAAACATCTAAGTACTTTTGGTACGGGTATGTGTACACCACTTTAAAGCTCTCCTTTGGGGCATTGTCCAGAAGTGTTCTTTACTGAGCACAAGCGTCTGGTAAAAGAACATTAAGGTCTGTAATGATTCCTGGTTCCTTGTAGGCTGCAGACAGTCGTGTCATGATGTGTGCGGAGTACAGACATAAGGATAGCCACAGCTTTTTTGTTTCTAGTGTGGACCCATGATTGAAATATTATTGTCATAGGACAGTTACTTGCACTGTGGCTTGGGTACATATACTTTGTATTGTATTGTAATCGTATTTATATAGCGCTTACTACCCCTGACGAGACGTCAAAGCGCTTTTCGATGAGTAGCACGCTACTCCGGAACCCAACAAGAATTAGGGATGGATTAGTATCGTTAAATAATGAGAACAGTTTTAGTATTATTATGAGTTAATTTGAGCCGCGGATATGAGAGTTTGTTAGTTAGATTGACTGGAGTAATGGAGGGGTGGAGGAGGAAAGAAATCCAGAAGTGTTAATTGGGAGTATATCCTTCATTTACTCAACCCAAAGGCTTGGGATGAGTAAAGGGGGGCGGAGGGGGAAGAGTATGTGGAAGGGTTAGGGAGAGCATAGTAGCAGGGTGAGATGAATGCAGGAGAATTTAGTAGGGTTGTGTGGGAGGTCACAGAGGTAGAGTGAGGTTTGGTGAGTTAGATGTGGAGGTGGAGGGAAGAGCTTAGGCATAGGTATTTAGGAGATGAAAGTGGTAGAAGGGATTTGGGATGAATCAGAGTGAGAATGGAGGATAGTTTGATAGAGACATGACATAAGAGTGATGAGTAGATAAGTGTGATAAGATGAGAGCAGGAATTCATAGATATCTAGTATAACAACCCAAAACCAGGAGCCATGCAATGATCCACGAACATGCCAAGCACCGAAACAACATATACACATCCATACGTATATATATATATATATATATATATATATATATATATATATATATATATATGTATATATATATATATATATATATCTACACACACACACACACATGAATACACACACATATGCACATACAATACATAATTAGAATCATGGGTAAAAAATACTTAGTCAGACAGGTTTAAAGAGTGTGTGTGTATTTTATTGTTATGACATAGTAGAAATACATATTTTCCAAAGAAACCATAAATAAATAGAAATATACATATAATCTGAAAAAAAAATATTTATCCACATAGGCATATGCAGTTCATAGTTGTTTGAAAAAGGTGGTTATGAAGGAAAGAGCCAACTCTTGAGTAGTTTTCTGAAGACAAGAAAGTTATCTGTGGCTCTTCTAGTTGGGGGTAATGAATTCCATAGTTTGGCTGCTTGGACGGAGAAGGATGTACCACCTATAGTCTTTTTCTTGTATGGTGGTGTTCTAAGGCGGGGTGCCAGTCTTGAGCGGAGGGTTCTTTGTTGGATGTATTTGGTAATTTTCTTTCTGATAAAAAGCGGTCCTGTTCCATGTATAGCTTTGTGGGTGATACAAAGCAGCTTGAAAGTGCATCTTCTGGCAACGGGTAACCAGTGTAGTGCTCTCAAGGCAGGGGAGATGTGGGCTTGCGGCTTTATATGTAGTAGTAGCCTGGCTGCGGAATTGTGGATACGTTGTAGTTTTTTCATAACAGATAGAGATGATCCATGGTAGAGGCTATTGGCATAATCCAGTTTGGATAGTATAAGCGAGATAGTAGCTTGCACCTTGTGTGGAAATCCGAGGTTGGGGAAGATGCGTCGTAAAGTCTTTAAGGTGATTAAGCTTGTGCGTGCTAATTTGTCTACTTGGGCATTCATAGTTAACTTGGAATCCATGGTGATTCCTAGGTTTTTAACTTCGGTGGATAATTGAGGAGGTGGTCGGAGATCATCAGGCCAGACGCACAGAGGGTCATAATTTTTCCAGTCACCACATATGAGTATTTCTGTTTTGGAGGTATTTAGTTTGAGATGGCTCCAGGTCATCCACTGATCAACGGCTCTGAGGCAACTGAAGATTTGTGAGTTTTCAATGTTTTTGGGGTCTTCGAATTTAAGTAGCATTTGTGTGTCATCTGCATAGTTGTAGCATGTGAGATGGAAATCATTGATCAGTTCTGGTAAAGATATCATGTAGGTGTTGAAAAGCAAAGGTGAGATGATTGACCCTTGGGGGACCCCTGCTTTTGTGAGGTAGGGTTCGGACGAGAAGGGGGGCGAGTGGATGATATTTGCTCTTTTTTGAAGATAGGAAGTAATCCAGTCGAGAGCAATCCCTTGTATGCCGGCTTCATGGAGTCTTTGAGTTAGGGTGTCATGGCCTTCCCTCCACAAACTTAAGGAGCCAGAGCAGGTGGGGGGGGGCGGGTCTCAGGTGCAGCAGAGACTCAGTGAGCCAATCAGCTAAGTCCAGTCCCTGTGGGCAGGGGGAAAGGCAACTGCTGCTCTATTCAGAAGCTCCTTGGATACAGACAGGCTGAATCCACACTTCCAAGCTAGCAGAGCCTACTTTCCAGGTAAGGGGGAGATTGTTTAAGAGACAAACACTGCAATAGTGCTGGGCGCACACTCTAAAATCGGACTTTTTTAAAGGCAAAAATACAGGGGGGCAGACAGTTTTTAAGCACAATTTAAATCACACAAACAGATTAAAACAGTCTCCTAAAACCACACTCTGCAAGATGTATGTAGCCTTTTTACTAAGAATAGGGAGAAAAAAAGGGGGGGTAGAGGGGGGAGAGGTGGGTGCCACAAACTAGCAAGCGAATTCACACAGTCACCGCAAAAATGATTTTTTTTAAAAACACCACTTTAAAAGAGGCCAGGCTGCCTGAAACACAGAGAGTCCACAGTAAAACAAACACTTTTTGAACAAATAATACTATTTACCCAGAAAAATCTTTGGGCTCCTTACCTAGGTCTTTTTGCAATCCTTGAACACTGGGCTGTATCAGGACACAGGGGAGATACACAGAGGAACACAAAATACAACACTCTCTATTCTCTGTCAGGGGCGGCTCCTCCATGAGGGTGGGGGAGCGTCACCCCCCCCGCGCCAGCAGCGACAGCTGCAAAACTTTTACCAAACAACAATAATAAACTGTGTTTATTATTGTTGTTTGGTAAAAGGGGCGGGGTCATGGGGGTGACGAGTGTGAGGGGGGAGTGCTCAGCACCCCCCCTCAAAGAGCATGTGTGTTTGGCCGGCCGTCTCGTCTCAGTTGCTGGGCTGGAGAGAGCCTGCACAGGCTCCCAGTCTGCCCGGGAGCGCCCTGGCTGGGTGCTCCCAGCCAGTCCTGAAGCTGCTTTGAGCAGCTTCGGGATTGGCCGCAGAGAGCAGGATGGGAGCCTGTGCCTGCAGTCGATGAGGGACAGAGGAGCTGTGCATGGCAGAGGAGGTAAATGTTTTTTAAAATGTTATTTTAATCCCCTCACCCGCCCCCTCCGCGCACGCTGCCCTGCCCTTTCACCTTGCAGCAAGCAGCTCCTGCTCTCTGTTAGGGAACATTTTTAACATCTAAAATGCCATTCTGTGGTCCAAATATTGACAAATAGTCTCTGTGATATTTCTGGTTGTAGAAACTTAACATTGTGTTAATAGTGCTTTTAAACCAAGCGTGGAACGTCATTCTAAAAATGAAACAGGCCAAGTAAAAACTTCTTCAGAAATGAATAGCACACTGCACATGAATTCTAGTATGAACTCTAATTAAGTGTACAAATAAAGTGTGGATATTTTATGGACATAGATTCACCAAAATGCCAGTGGAATCAGAAGTGGCATCACCACGCCTGATGACTCCAGTGACATCACATGTTTGACCTCTTGTTCCAAAATCAGACCCTTAACAGACTTATTTTTGCAGCTGAGTGGTTACGGAAAGGGAATGGAATGGCACAAAAACTACAGAAAACAAACAGTGTTCTTAGAATCTTGCTTGCTGTGGCCTGGATTATGAGTGGGCCTGTGTTTTCTGAACCCTGTGCAAACCCTTCTCTGGGCAGGCATCGGAATTCCAAATTGGGAAGTATGGTACGGTATTTACTGGAACCATGCGGATGTTGGTGAGTGAACCAACAAAAGCCACGTTATAAATTCAAAATAGGTGCCATTTATCACACTCTAAAGACACTCGATAGATAACGTACTCCGGGGTGTGGTTATTTATGATTTGCAATAAAAAAGCACCTATATTGGGAATCAGGGACTATGGGCCTGATTACAACTTTGGAGGAGGTGTTAATCCGTCCCAAATGTGACGGATATACCACCAGCCGTATTACGAGTTCCATAGGTTATAATGGACTCGTAATATGGCTGGTGGTATATCCGTCACTTTACTGTCACTTTTGGGACGGATTAACACCTCCTCCAAAGTTGTAATCAGGCCCTATATGTTCCTAGATATGTTTTCTTGAAACCCTGAGACCATAGGTAGCAAGGACAATACTAAAGTGTACCTTCAACCTAAAAACGACGGCCAAGACCACTAAACATGAGTTCCTGAAAGCCATGTTCAAGTCTAAAAGATCAGCACCTTACACTTACCCAGAAAATGAGCTATTTATTGGTAGATAACATGAGCATTTCAGATGCTTTTAGACAACTGAAGCATTTTCTGCTCCAAAAGCGTAATGCCTGTCTCCATCTAAATCAATCCTTAAACGACTTCAGATCTGCTGTTTTAGACTCATTTGACATCAGTGATCACGCTGTGCTTTTCAATATGCTCCTCATTTCGAAACAAAGCTACAGTTCCCTTCCTTTCCTTAGAATCTGACTTTCATTTGTTATCCTTCATGAAAAGGCCTCATCGGAGCCGCGCGCGCTCTTCCCCTCTCAGACATTTTCAATTAGGCAGAAGCTCGTGCTCTCATTAATATTAATGGTGACTAAGTACATTTGTCCTCTGTGAGAACGAGATGGAACAGCCCTAACTATTACACACTTTAGTATGGTATTTTTTAAACCTATATACCACTCCTTCATAAACGTGAAGAGTAACAACATTTAGCTTGAAATTCTACACCCTTTTAGGCTACTTACATATTTAAAGTTGCAACTGTAGCCTAACACCCTTTTAAAATATGTGAAACATTAAGGCCCGTATTTATACTTTTTTTGCACCGCATTTGCGTCATTGTTTGATGCAAAAGCGGCGCAAACTTACAAAATACAATTGAATTTTGTAAGTTTGTGCCGCTTTGCGTCAAAAAATTACGCAAATGCGGCGCTAAAAAAAGTATAATATGGGCCTCAGATTCTTACATCTTCAAATTAACCAATAATCTCACAGAAAATTGCTTTAAAGCTCCTGCCACCGTCTCACAATGCGGGACAGCCGCTAAATTGTGAAATTAAATTATTTTACATTTACTGTTGATTCTCGGCTACCATTTTGGTTGTTTTGCAATGGAGCAGATTGTAGGCTATGAGGCATGCAAGACTAAGCTGGCAGAAGTATAGACGGCCACAGAAGTTCTGGACAGCTGCAGTGACTTGTTTTGACAGACTAAGTGAAGAGCAAAGTATGCCAATGGAGAGCCTTCTTTTTTTTCATTCCTCGGTGGAGTTGCTGGGTTGGATATTGTACACAGGTACGACCGCTTTAAGCCACAATCCCCGTCTCCTCTTCCTTCGTCTTTTCACCCCATAGCTCCCACGCTGGGGAGATGCCGACATCCGTAGGTTGCCCAAGCTGCCCCAGAGAAAAGAAGGAAGGCCTGATGCCCCGACATGTGTAGTCTTGTGGAAATGGCCTGATTTCACTCACTGACAGGCACGGTACCGCCGCCGTGCAATATTTCCCAAGGGGCGGCCTTGTGCTAGAAAAAGAATCAATGCTGACTCTTGACACATTTTCATTTATATTGGCGTATGGCTTTCCCTGCGCGCCCAGATCGATAGTCAGCTTTTAACAGTGTTCAACTAGTTTTGTTCTTTGTAAAGTAAGAACCGTTTGTTTGCTTTGTTTATCTTGGTTTTTCCGGTGGACTGCAGACTCTCCCCACATGAGGGCAGAGCACGTCTTTAAGAGGAAGTTGGCTGTCTGCTTGGCTCCCCTTATCCTGTCTGCAGCGCGCGGGATCTCCAATCATTTTCTTCATCCCTATTTAAAGTCGATTGACTTTGCACCCAGGGAAAGTGTTTGCAGCAGCCAACTCAATGTTCTTCAGGGCAAGAAGTCAATAGGAAGAATAAAGATGTAGTCTCAAGTCTGGCGGCAAGGCATCAGAGGATGGCAAGGTGCCAGTCACTCATGGGAAGCTTTATCACACTTGCCTTGAGCTCCAGCTGAATGTTTCACACTTGTCCGCTAGGATGGGCAATGGGTGATTAAACTACGGTTACTACATGATAACATGAAATTTTAACAACATTCCATTCCTATGGCTGTGGGACTGAGAGGCATGCCTCTCTTCGTTGCTCTCTTTTTATTGGTTGCTATTACTTATTTAATTCCCAGTGGAATGCCAACATTTTGACACAGGAAGCAACAATGAGTACAAACATTAACAATTTCAAGTTCACAAAGGACAGCAGGCAGGGTTATCCAATATCGAGTGCAACACCTCCTGACTTGCTCCAAATTGCAACTATGAAACTCCACACTGGCACACCCACAGCAGGACCTTAGACAAAACATCCCACATCCAACCAACACAGTATCCGTATGCCTTGTATTGAACTATCATGTTGATCTCAACAGCACTTGCCAACAATACACAACAGACACCACCAATCAGACAGCCACTAAAACCAGGCCTAAATGATCTCTAAACACCAGGCCAAGGAAATGTTACATGCCTAAGAGATGCCTAAATTACTGCTAAATTCGCACCAGCAGGCTCCTTAGACCCCAAAGTCACCCATCACATCTCATTCAACATGGCACCCACACCAAACCAGAGACAAGAACACAGTACCAGAACATTTCATGACTGGATGACTCAGCTCCAGTTTGTGCTAGAAACCCTAAAGGAGCTGTGCACCAAACTTCAAAAACCATTGACACAAACCACTGTGACAATAGTTCCTGCAATGCCTTAAGAAATTATAATTTCTAAATTTGGTAGGTGAAGTAGTCTGAGCCTGGTGGACTTTAAGCCCTAAGCCAGGCCAACTGAGGTTACTCCTTATACCATAATATAAATCAGGTCCTATGTCTCTATCTTGCGAAGCCTTTGTTTTTCCGCTGTCTCTTTGCCTCCCAATGTCTTCATGAGATAAAGGGTTAGATTTATAGAAAGTGGCGCTGCACTCAGTGCAGCGCCACTTTCCCTGCACCCCTTAGCACTCCCCTACTGACACCATGTATGCGCTGTATCTAAAATACAACGCACCATGATGCAGGGTATGAGGCAATAGTGTAATTTTGCATGACGCTATTGATATACTCTGCAGGAGAAGAGCCAAAATATTAGTGCTACTCTGCAGAGTACATAGGGGCCCATTATAAATAATGGAAGCCCCCTTTTAAAGCCTGCCCTAAGCAGGTGTTAAAAGTGCCGTACAAAATGATGCAAGGAAATCTCTTAGATTTATTTGCGCCATTTATTCGGCACCCCTTTGCATACATTATGCCTGGCACAGGCATAATGTAGCACAAAGGGTTACAAAGTGGCACAATGCATACATTGTGCCACTTTGTAAAGATGGCACTAGGATTTTGGTCTCACAGGTTGGGCCACATTAGAGTAAGATAAAATGATGGTAATGTGGCATGAGGTGGCGCTAAGGGCTTATAAATATACCCAAAGTGTCAGCCTGGGTTATTGTGTCTTCCTGTTTTATTCTCTCACTGACAGAATGTTACAAGGCTCTGGTTGGTAGTTTAGGCAGTAGGTGCATGATAATTCATGCTGAACATGCTGGTTGAGTTGTCCTGAGTCATTAACCTTGCATCGTAATGAGGTGCTATTGTGACATAAGGATGTTCTAAGATATGATCTTGCACAATCCTGAGAAACTGTAATTGTGCAGAAGTGAAATGAAAATACCCATAGTGCATTTTGAAGGTTTGTGAATTCAGCTTGTGTCATTGATAACATTCCAAGATTTTTGAAACTGAAGAAAAAAATGATCTGCTGAGCTTTCAATCCTGGGTGTAATCCCAAAACAGCCATGCAATAAAAGAGATCCGAGGCTTCATAGCCAACATTTTCTTGAAGCCGTGATCTGTTTATGTATGTTTTGAGGATACTTTGGGGGTTATTCTAACTTTGGAGGAGTGTTAATCCGTCCCAAAAGTGACGGTAAAGTGACGGATATACCACCAGCCGTATTACGAGTTCCATAGGATATAATGGACTCGTAATACGGCTGGTGGTAAATCCGTCACTTTTCCGTCACTTTTGGGACGGATTAACACCTCCTCCAAAGTTAGAATAAACCCCTTTGTCTATCAATAATCACTGGTAGAAATAATGTGCTTTGGATCTTTTGGCCTGAATCCCATCCCTCTTTATTTAGTACACCCTGCCCTATCCTTTCTTATGTTTGTCTTGTTGACGGCAGAAAACATTGGTGTTGTGCTCCTGGGGAAGGTAGGGGTTATTAAAGGGGAGAAGGTGGTAGGAGGTGTTAAGGATTGCCATACTCCCTGGATAACTGGGGTAGGTGTCCCAGAATAGGAGGTATGTATCTTGGTATGCTTCTGTTATCATGTTGACTATAACACCCAATCCAATTTTATTTGGCTATGGAAGTTCATCACACTAAACTTTGCATATCCTCAGGGGCTTGTCCCTCTGAGCTGCCACATCCTGCAGTATCTGGGAAGGAGGTTTCTGTTTCCATAGATAATTTGATTACTGGTTGTCAAACGTTTCAGAGCATTGATACAAACACATTGATCTTTGTTTCAAAGTCCTGAGCATCAGGCAGGTGTGGGTGACTCATCCCCCCATGAGGATTGGGACCTCAGGGTGATTACAAAGAAAACAGAGAATAGTCACATAAAATGACAGTGCATACCCTCTCTACGCTTTTTTAATCGAATTTAACAATTTAATGTGTTGTTACTAACATATAATGTTTGCCCTTTTAATGAATGGGCTTGTTATAGTGGAGCGTGATTCTTTTTACTTGGCAAGGGTGGGTGAGGTTGACAAAACTGAATTGTTTGTTAAACTCTCTTACAAGACAGTGCCTATTTATATGTAATTACAATTTATAAAAAAGAAAGCCTTACAATTGAACACAATGCACAATGCTAGTTTGGAAGTAAACTTACACAGTTCAGTCCCAGGTCTAGAGGGCGGTGGGATGGGTCTGGCTCAATTATAGAATCCTAAGTTTGTTCTTTTCTTAATACTTCATGTGGGTTTGTGGGTCCCTTTCTGCCTGCTAATGACTAGGGTCCTGATTTACTTCTGGGTGGGAGGGTTACTCCGCCACAAACATAATGGATATCCCATCCACCGTTTTATGAACCCATTATATTCTGTGGGGATCGTAATATGGCAGAAGGGATACCTGTCACATTTGTGAAGGAGTATTCCCCCTCCCTCCCAGATCTGAATCAGGCCCTAAATAATGATTTGAACTGTTTACAGTGTCAGAGTGGATGGGTGTCATGCCAGGGATGTTAACCGATCCTATCACTTTGTTGCCAGTTTGCAAATGATCAATACAGTATCTTGCAACACTTCCATTGTGAATAAAGATAATGGGTGCACAATCCCCTCACAAGGTAGTTACTAGTCAAAGAAGGAAACAATCTGAAAAGTATGTTTTAACTTTACCAAATGCAGTAAAAGGTAGGATTGTTTTTATTTTATTCCTACTGTGAGGCCATTCTTACGTTGTGGTGCTATATAGGGCGAGGAGGTCCCTCAAGGTTATTGTGGACACAGTTTGCTGATGTGGACTTCTAGGTGACAGCCAACTGCTTTCTGAGACTTGGTATGCTTCTACTTAACTAATTACAATAACACTCCTAATCACTGATTTAGGTGAGACATTCAGGAATGTAGACAGTGATCTTAATGACCTAGGCATCCAGGAGCTATGTGAAAAATATAAATTAAACAAAAAGTAAAACAAAAGAAAGGTTGCATCCTGACACAGAGTTAAACAAAGAACAATATGAGAATCACTCTACTTAATTCAAGTGAGATTAATGTGTATATAGATGGGTATTACTACCAGTATGGAGCCTTCTACACATATATATGTGTAACGGGTAGGACATCGTTTTGTAACACAGCAGGGAGATATTTTTATTTTTTCTTTCTGAAATAAAATAGTTATGCTTTAGGTAATAAAAGCACTTTTTAATACAGTGCTACAAAACATCATAGGCTGCAGCAAGTGCTATGTAGAAAAAACAAATTATATATTTGAAGAAAAAACAACGTTTGCAATTGAAGTTAAACACATAAATATGAATAAGTTTAAGAAGTGCTGAATCACAGAGGTTAAAGTGCTTTAACACATACTACTAGCAAAAAAATCAACTTTTAAAGTATTAAATTCGTGATCAATATTCACCAAACTTCAACATTGTAACTTAATATGCATCCTAGGAAGCTATTCGAAATTTGGTGAAGTTTGGCCAAATGTTTAGTCAAAAAGAATGTTTAATTCCCCGTGAAAAGTGTAAAACATCCTTAGCCACAGTGGTGTTATTACACTGTCACAACACTCTATTACAAATATGTATGTGTGTTTGATCAATAGAACGATGTTCAACGTTACAAATCTTTTCATCAATTTTTTTAACCTTCCAAGCTTCACCAAGTATTAAGCTGCAAACTTTTATTTAAAAAAAATCAGCAAACAATGGTCCACTGGCAGACTACATCTTAATGGTTCTGACGATTTTCCCTGCCCTCATGGTAAAAGACCCTATGCGAGATTTCATGATCATTGAAGGGCAAATATTTGGCTTGTTGGAAGGCGATTACTGTGTTCCCTGCTGTCATTCAGATCTAGCAGTCATGAGTGACAGAAAATAAATCAATTCCCTGCCTCAGATGTCCGGCTGAACTTCCAAATGCAACAGGAATGGGGCAATGCAAAACTATGCAGGAAAATTGTACAGTCGTCACACGCCTAGTTCTATAAAGCCAATGTGGGTTCTCATGACAAGATATTTAACCTTGAGAAAGGATGGTTTGGAAATGTTATCAGCAATCCACAACATAGTATCTACGAGGCATTTCTTTTATATGTAACACATATCAGGAACGTCTCGCTGAGTGTTTAAGGGGCAGGGCAGTGCGCGACGGGGGAGAAAAATTAATTTGAATCGCCGCCATCTCCACCACCAACACCACTGAGCCGCTCCTCTTGCCTTCACTGCAGCTGCAGGCACAGGCTACCAGCTTGCTCTGTGGCCAATCTGAACACTGTGCGCATGTGTGCTTGGCCAGCCAAACATACATGCACACTGAGTGGGAGTACTGTGCACTTCCCCTTCGTGCTTGTCACCCCCATGACCCGTCCCTTTTACTATAAAACAATAGAAAACATAGTTTATTATCGTTTCATAGTAAACCTTTTGCAGCTGATGCTGCGGGCGGGGGTGGGGTTACTCTCCTCTGCCTTAGCGGAGGAGCCACGCCTGATACATATTTTGAAACAGTGTGATGGTACTGAAACCAATTCTGCATAGTAATGCTGCATGTTGCAGTATACAATTCTACTGTCTGGCTTCTTCAAGTCACAATTCATGCAGTTTAGACAGGCTCTGTGGCCAAAATGCCAGTGCCTGTAGTATTTCTGGACAGGGTTAGGCTTAGTGAGTACTAGGCACAGGGCATGACCTGTCCCATGACTTAATGCCCAGTACCCTGCTCCCAGTACCTATTGCGTATGCCCTGCAGCTGCATCCAGTGGACACTAGACATGATTTACACATATGCACTGTGCTCAAGGCCCCTAGTTTAGTACACATTAGCTGGAGGCAAAATCACAAAATAAAATGATGGACGGAGTGTTGAAACTTTTCAAACACTCTCCCCCAGTCACAGATCTGGGTTTAATCCATCGTTATTTTGCTTGCCACGTCACCCCAGTTTGGACTCCGCTATATGCAAAACATTCTTGACCCTGCTCCCAATGGGAGCAGTCCAGCCCAAACTGCCAAGCCAGGTCCTCCAAGGACAGGATTCAAGCATCCTGGGACCTGATTCAGGATATCACCCTTCATCAGCCAGGCTAGCTTGAATCCAGTGGCGTAGCAAGTAAGGGACCCACATCTGGGCATACCCAGCCACTTAGGGCACAAAAGGCAAAATCACAAAATAAAATGATGGACAGAGTGTTAAAACTTTTCAAACACTCACCCCCAGTCACAGATCTGGGTTTAATCCATCGTTATTTTGCTTGCCAGGTCACCCCAGTCTGGACCCAGCTATGTACAAATCAGTCTTGACCCTGCTCCCAATGGGAGCAGTCCAGCCCGAACTGCCAAGCCAGGCCCTCCCTGGACAGGATTCAAGCATCCTGGGACCGGTTTCAGGGTATCACCCTTCACCAGCCAGGCTAGCTTGAATCCAGTTGTGTAGCAAGCAAGGGACCCACGTCTGGGCATACCCTAGCCACTTAGGGGCGCACAACGCAAAATCACAAAATAAAATTAGCTGGAGGTCAGAGGGCATGGGCACTAGTCCTACCTCTCAGATAAGACCTTTGACTATGTATCCTTTACTTCCTACTCATTTCGAAGTTGTCAGTATCTAAAACAGCACACCTCTGAAATCCTTTCCTGGTTTTTGTTTGCTCCCTGATGCTTCTTTATAGCTGATCATGCTTATTCGTGCCCCTCCCAGGCCCAGAATCCTGTAACTTGACCAGGCACAGGTACTGTCTCTAAATTAGCTGCTTTGTGTGGAGGCGATATATCACTTCTGTTACACAGCACTGTTTCTCCCCCCTTCTATAGCTAATTTGGGAGCGATACAAGCCTGCACTACTGCTGCTTGTGCTTAAATTATAGAACCAAAAATATCATAGCCAAATTACTAACAGCAAAATATAGTGAACGTAAGTATAAATAGGTTCATACATCTTTATTATTCTTAGGTCCACATATATGCACCATGGCAGCATATATGTTTATGGTACGAAGATCTAGAGTTAAGAATAGTAAATCTATCATTACAAATTGATACTTAACTTCTCAAAAGTTGATATTCCCGCAAATATATTTTTGTTGCACATACATTTCTTCTTAATATTCTGCACATTATAGCCATGTGGATGCATGCCCTAATGCCTGCACTGATTTTTATGTATGAAGTAAGTCTGCCGTTTTACTTGTTCTGGACTGATGAGTATATGAAGGAACAAGGTACTGCTAACTGTGCTGTACTTTAGTCTGTCTGTGAGGAAAGTTTGATTAGCTGCCACAATTGTATCAAGGTTGACTGTGCTAACATGTCTGTAAACAGTGGAAAGCAGGCAGCACAATGAAAACAAGCATTGGAAATGTAAATAAGCCGGGGAATTAAACAAATATTGTATGGCAATGTGAATATTTACAAGTAGATAGCATGGGAATGGAAATGTATTTGTGTGGAAGCAAAGAACTGTAGAATAATATTAGTTCAGACATTGGATGGCCGTTGCACTGTCAAGCCAGAACTAAGCATCCATGTAAGTCTGTGCTGGTGCCAGAGAAAACCACTATAAATCTAGTTATCTAAGACACTTTATTGCATTACAATGTCATGTGGTTGTACCTGAAACTTCAAGCTCAGGCAGCTGGATAAATAAACCAATTTATCACAGATGTGTGGAGGGCATGCACTTTTGTGGAAGCATTCAACTTTTGTCCAATCAAAACATGTACTCCTGGCTCCCAACATGTGGGTGGACCAAAACCCCTCTCCTAATAATAGCGGCACTTTCAAGCCAGACCATAACCAGCTTTGAGGGTCTGCATGGTGATTGGGAGAACAAGCGAGACTGTGTTGGAGAAAGAAGTTTAAAGAATGAGGGGAGTAAATAACTGTTTTCATGCCTTTGCTTTCAAAGCCAATAAACCATAGAAGTTCTTTTTTCTGCAGAATTGCAACCCTCTAACCCAGATTTTGAGTCAGGTATCTGCTCTCTTCACCACTATGGTGGCATGTGACTTATTAATGATGGAAACCTTTTGCCTCCTGATTTACTCCGTGGAACTGTAACTTAAGTGTTAGAGCATGGTGAAGTGAATGCAGGGTTAGAATGTTAAGTTTGTGGTTACAAGCAGAGGAATAAAGACATGAAATGCACAGCTCTGTGGGTGGCGTAGTCATTGATGGGTACCCAGGCTAGGGAAGACCATACAACTGGTGATCAGATTTGGGATATGTAATCTGAAGACCAACAGTGCTATCCAAGAGAGTTTGCTGTGGTCCAAGCAAACTGCTTGTGCGTGCCACATGTGCCTCCATCGAAGTCTAGAATTGATGTTCGATGTATGTGGAGTCAAAGCGCCACTCCAGCTGTTGTGTAGTATTTGAAAATACAAAAAGCTTCACTGAAAAGTCTACACATTGTTGGCCATATACCTGCTGGCAAGGCCATAAAAAGAGTCAGCGCGCTACTATGCAACATAAAGCTATCCTTCATACGGAGTGATAAGGCTGAAGGTGGATAAAACCAGGTTTTTAAAGTGAAGCAAATACCAACAGCAAATTTCAAGATAACTCTGCGACCAGGTTCAACGCGAGGCAGAGACAAACCAGGTGTCAAAAAGCACAATAGGACACGTTTTTGTCTGAAAACAAAGCAATTCAGCTAAAAGAAATGATCATTTGCTTACCAGAACCGATTAAAGAAAGTCATCATTCCACAGTCCTGGATAAAGTGGCCCAAGGAGAAGTGCCCAGGGTTGTGCTTACAGAGCCATCCACTTCAAAAGCAGCACACCATCAAAGCTGCTGAGTGAGGCTCAGAACAACTCCACAGACTGGAGGGTCAAGAGCAGCAGTGGGAATAGTGAAAGTCAGTTCTTCCAATGGAGACAGAGAATGCTGTCACATTTCCCACAGTTATCAAAGATAACCCAGAGACCAACACGTCTCAAGGCCTCAGAGATGGTTTGCATAAACAAGTTCACAAAGACTACCGAGCAGTGTTGGAGAGAACGCTATGTTCTACATAAGTAAGTTCCACAAACGGTGATAATGTTGCTCCCTTCTTGATATCTCCACCACTATTCGATACCATAAAAAAGCAGAATATTGATGATAGATGGACTGCTTGAATAGAGACATATGATGATTTCATTGATGCACTAAAAGTAACAGATAACAAGAAGATTATCAAATACCTTAAGAATCTTGCTGATGAGAGTGTGAAAGAAGTCATAAAATGGTGCGAGCTGATGAAGTTACATACTATAAAATCAAAGAAGCCTTGAATCTCAAGTTCAATCCAAAGCCAAATGTACATTACCAAAGGTACATTTTCAGTCAAAAGTGACACAGAGTTGGTGAAACCATAGACAAGTTTGTTGAGAGACCGGATACACTCATTAAACACTGTAAGTTAAATTAATTTATTGATGAGGAAGTAATAAGTTTTGGAGTTATTGATGGATACCTCTTACATTCATTCAGATGACGAATGCTGAGAGAAACTCTTAGTCTGGAATGAGTTCTCATGGCTGCCAGAGCTGAAGAGCATGCTGATCAACAAGCTTCTAACATGAGGCCAGAGGTGCCCAAGGTGAGTCAGTCATGAACATGAAAAGTAAGCAGAATAACAAGGCTGATGACACAAAGTGATGTCTCCATGAAAAAAGAAGTTGTGTTTCAACTATGGATTTTCATTTACACACAAAGGTAAATGCCCAAACATTGGACAGATGTGCAGTCTCTGTGAAAAGGAGAACCATTTTGTAATGGTTTGCAAGGTGAAGGAAAAAGTAAGTGCGTCATTGTGAGAAGACAAAATGTCTACCCGAATGTTCCAGAAGTGACGTTCAATGCATGCCCACAAGGCCAAGCAACAACACCAGTTGAGACAAATTAACACCAAATTAAATTGATCATCATCGAAATCATTGTTAAAAAGTTATTCAGTATCAATATAAAGTGAAAGTGAAGATGGTTGTGAAATGTCGATGTTTACCTCAGAAAAATATGTGCATGTTAGACTGGCCCCAAGTGAAGAAAAGTATCAGTCAAGGGAAAGTCGACATGAAAAAGCACCAAAGTCATTCAAACAAAGTACGAAGATTACACCGAAAGTAAGCAGTTGTTTAATTCCTTTCATTA
Source organism: Pleurodeles waltl (assembly GCF_031143425.1). NCBI lineage: Eukaryota > Metazoa > Chordata > Amphibia > Caudata > Salamandridae > Pleurodeles > Pleurodeles waltl. The sequence goes on from NC_090444.1 coordinate 666,901,106, forward strand.
TCGACAGTAGTGTGTCAATAAACATTATGCCTGAGGAGAAATATAATGAACTATCTTCATTGCCATGACTGACACCATAGAAAACTAAAATATATACATGGGCTGCATCGATGCCATTAAATAGTCACGGTTCATTCGTAGCAATGATGAAACACAAGAAGTCAAAAGTGCAAGCACCGGTTCATGTGCTTCAAGGTATGGCGTCAAGTGCCTGTTTACTCAGTTTCAGCACAGCTGCTGATATGGGACTGATATCTGTGAACTACGACATTAATGCTCATCAAGAAAAGGTAAGTCAATTCCCTTGGTTGTTTCAAGGACTAGAAAAATTTAAGACTATGAAAGTTAATTTGTAAATTAGTGAGAAAGTCTGACCTGTTGCCCAAAGACACAGAGGAATTGCATTTCATTTACAAGAAGCTGTTAAAAACGAACTTGAATCATTGCTTAAACATGATATCACTGAGCGTTCTACTGGTTAAATTCTTTGGGTTTCTCCAATAGTGCTAGTGCTCAAAAAGGGCCATGAAGGAGCTGTGCGGATCTGTGTGGATATATGTCAAGCGAACAAGTCAATTGAAAGAGAACGACATCCAGGTCCCCACATTACTGACATGATAACACAATTGAATGGTGTGAAGGTCTTTTCTCACCCTGATCTAAATAAAGGATATCATCAGTTGGAATTTGATGAAAGTTGGAGGTATATTACAACCTTTTCAACACATATTGGTCTATTTCACTATAAAAGACTATGTTTCGGTACGTCATCAGCTGCAGAGCTTTTTCAAGAGGTCATTTGACGTGCCATACAGCTTGTCATGAATGCTTTCAAATATAGTGATGACATTAATTTTTGGAGCTACACAGAAGGAGCATGATACAGTTCTCAAGCAAGAGTGGTGTTTACTTGTTGATGCAGGTTCAACTTTGAATGCTGAGAAATATGAATTCTCTAAGTCAAAGCTAAAATTCTTTGGCCATATCTTTTCTGATGGGGGTATGAGAGTGAAAGTCCAACTAAAGTGCAAGTGCTGTCAACTGCCAGTCCCCACAAGATGTTTCCATGCTGCATTAATTCCTAGGCATGCCCTGTTACTGTTCCTGATACATACAAAATTTTGCCACTGTGTGTGCTCCTCTGAGGGACTTGACGAAAATAATGTTTCATTTCATTGGTCAAATGAAAGTGAGCAAAGCTTTAGGAGAATCAAACAGACTATTGAGAATGCTACTGAAATTGCCTATTTTAATTCAAATCTTCATACAGAAGTTGTTGTTAATGCTAACTTAGTGAGGCTAGGTGCAATCATTGCACAGAATAGTGGGAACCCAAGTGCTTGAAGACATACTGTGGCATATGCAAGCAAAGGTTTGTCCCAAACTGAATATGCTTATTCACAACCTGAGAAAGAAAGTTTAGCAGTGGAGTGGGCTTCTGAACATTTCCACGTGTTCTTATATGTGAAGCCTTTTATGCTTGTGATAGATCATCAAGCATTGTAGACAATCTTTGATAATCCAAAGGCCAAGATGCCTACTCACATTAAATGTTGGGGTCTACGATTAGAGGAATACAACTACACAATCATGCACCACCCAAGGAAAGCTCAAAACCTTGACAAGTACTTCTCCAGAGTACCTATACAGTGTCATGGTACCCCACCAAGGCGGCAGACGCCTACATCAATTTCATTGTGAAATCAAACACACCAGCAACTATTTCATTGGAGCAAATTATTACTGCCACAAGCCAAGATAGTGATTTGGTAAAACTGAAAGACATTATTGCACATCAGTCTTGGAACAAGCAAACTTGACCTATTTCCAGTGACAGTGAATACCAGAAGTCGAAAAATGTCAAAGATCAACTGTCTATGGCTCAAGAAGGCAATAATGTGAGGGTTTCAAGAATTGTTATTCCAGAGTGTATGCGACAACTGATAATTGAAGTGGCCTATGAAAGATATCGTAGAATTCTTGCCACAAAATGAGCTTTCCGAGATGGAGTCTGCTTCCCTCATATAAATGAAAGAGTTGAAAGAAAGTTGAAGGCGAGTCATCTATGAAACTGCCAGTCATCAAAAACCACTCAACCCACCTTAAGCATGTTGGAATTGCCAAAGCATGTATGGGAAAGAATTGCTGTTGCCTTTTTTGGTCCCTTTGACAATGGATATCACCAGAGGGTGATTATAGATGAATACTTCTATTTTCCATTGGTTGAAGATCTTTCATCTATCACTGAAGAGAGAGTCATTGAGAGAATAGACTGCATCTTTGTGACATTGGGTGTTCCTGTGATCTTAAATTCTGACAATGGCCCACCTTTCAATAGTCGGGTACTCAGAGACTTCTCAGTCATCTTAATGTGAAGCATCAGAAGAGCACACCTCTTTGACCACAGGCCAATGGCCTTTTCGAATGTTTCATGATTACATTGAAGAAAGCTGTTCAGCATGCTGTATGGAAAAAGTTCAACCTTAAAACTATCTTGAACTCTTCCTCGTGAGCTTACCGTTTTACCCTCACTCTACCACAGGTGTAAGCCCTGCAACTCTGATGTTCGGGAGAGCAATGACGACCCAGTTGCCTCATTGGACCAACAAAAGATCAAGTACTGTGAGTGTGTGAATGGCTCTATGGATGAGTAAGTGGTTGTGTGAGTACTTATATGGGTCTGTAAATGGGTATGTGAGTGGTTGTGAGGGTGTGGGAGTAGGTGGATGAGAAGCTGAGTGGGGTGTGAGTGGGTGTGTGAGTGCTTCTGTGGATGATGTCATCAGTGGTGTTAGCTCAGGTAGCTATTACTGCTGAATTTCACTGGTTTTGTATGAGTGAAATGTGAGTCTAACTATAATGTCCCTGTAACCTTTGTTTTTGTCAGTGAATTTCTAAGGTTTTATTATTCTATTTCCTAACTATAAAGTCCCAGTAACCTTTGTTTTTTCAGTGAATTTCTAAGGCTTTTTAATGTTATTTCCTAACTTTAACATCCCTGTAACCTTTGGCTTTTTAAAGAATTTCTAAGTTTTTTATTTATTTTATTTCCTAACGGTAACCACTAACCTTTAACAGTGAATGCATAAGTGTCTCAGTAGGTCTGTGAGTGGGTGTGAGAGTGTCTGAGTGGGTCTTTCAGTGGGTGCTTGTGTTTCTGGGAAGGTCTGTGAGTGGGTGCACAAGTGTCTAAGTGGGCCTGTGAGTCAGTGAGTGAGTTTCTGAGTAGGTCTGTGAGTGTGTGTGCCTGAGTGGGTCTGTGGGAGGGTGCATGAATGTCTCAGTGAGTCTGCGAGTGGGTGCATGAGTGTCAAAGTAGGACTCTGAGTGGGTGCGTGAGTCTCTGAGTGGGTCGATGAGTGGGCATGTGAGTCACTGAGTGGGTCAGAGAGTGAGTGTGTAAGTCATTGAGTGGGTCTGTGAGTAGGTGCATGAGTCTCTGAGTGGGACTGTGAATGGGTGTCTGAGGCTCTGAATGGGTCTGTGAGTGAGTATGTGAGTGTCTAAGTGGGTCTATCAGTGGGTGCGTAAGCGTCTGAGTAGGTCTGTGAGTGGGTATATGAGTCTCTGAGTGCATCTGTGCGTAAGTGCATGAGTTTCTGAGTGGGTCTGTGAGTGCATGAGTGTCTGGGTGGGTTGTGAGTGGGTGCATGATCCTGAGTCATTCTGTAAGTGGGTGCATGAATGTCTGAGAGGGTCTGCGAGTGGGTGCATGACTGCCTGAGTTGGTCTGTGAGTGGGTGTGTGAGTGTCTGAGTGGGTATGTGAGTGAGTACATGAGTCTGAGTGGTTCTGTGAAGGGTGATGAGTGTCTGAGTGAGTGTCAGTGCATCTGTGACTGGGTGTGTGAGTGTCCGTGTTGGTGTGTCAGTAGACGTGTGAGTGACTCGGCCACAAAGGAACCTCACCTGCCCTTTTATCCAACAAGAGTCCACAGTTTTGCACAAAATATCTACCCAACTGGAGTTCTTTCTGCTTCCTTGGGTAAATGTCCAGTACGTATACTACACTGCAGCTGTATAATGGAGCACAAGGAAATGTCACCAGTGACCTTGTGTGCATTTTTGCAACATGACTGCTCAAGGTGCATCTTTGTTTGGTGGAGATGCCCTCCTATTCGTCGGCATCAAGACTTCCTCACCAAAATTGGCAGGTAATGAGCTGGGGAAGCCGCTTGTTAAGATCTCCATCATCCTGGCAAAAGGCAGGAAGACGTTTAGATACTACTAAGGTAGGCAGGGCAAAACAGGGAAGCATCCAAGTGATTTCCTCATTTGGATATTCTTAGCAATTTAAAGGGAGAACCGTGGACTCTGCTCTCACCAGGACAGGACAACAAAGAACCAACTGGTTACAGTCATATACAGATTGTGCTCCAATACATCATCGAAGCAGCCACCTATACAAAGGATTTCAGGTTGTTTTTCAATGTGGAATTGTCAAGAAAACAGTCTTGCTTTGCCTTCACCAAGTCCAGAAGTCAGGATCATTTCTCCTTTACAGAAGTGGAGCTTTGGGTGCCTTTTATGTTTATATTTGTAAGTGTTTCGTGTTGAGAACGAATTTCTGTGACATGAGTAACATGGTCAGAATGGCCCCGGGGACTGCATCCCCTGGGGCTTGACACACTTTATGGAGGAGGAGGGCCACACGCTGCCCCTCCCTGGCAAGATCTCAGCCCCGGGGACCCCAACCCCTGGTGCCCAGCTTCCTCGTTGAAGTGTTGGCAGCCAATCAGAGCTCTACAGATTGCTGCACAAGCTCATTAATATTTGCAAAGGCTTCGCAACCACAGATATACAAATGTGGATTTACTTTAATATCTTGCAAACTACTGAATGGATTTACACCAAATAATAAAAAGCACAATCTGTGGAACAAAATCTAGCTTCCTGCTAAAATTGGTGCAATTCTTCCCAGCAGTTCGGACTGTAGTCGTGTTCAAAACTCCTATGGGAATTAACACGGGTAATGCACTTTTTTTTACCCCCTCTTTTTTCTCAGCCCCCACTCAACAGATCACCTTGAAACTTTCCATGCACAACAAGAATCACCGTCACACTTTAAAAAAAAAAAAAATCTCTGAGGCCTACAATAGTATTCTCAATAAGATTTGTTTTCTAGTTTTGGGAGATAAAAGTGTATGCCAACATCACCAAACTGATGTTTGTAGCAGAAAGTTTAATGCATTTTTCAAAAGCCAAAGACAAATGTTATGATCTTGCAGCCACAGTGCGATGATCTATTTATGCCCACTGTTAGGGGCTAAATCATGCTTATGGATAATGCTAAAACCAAGGGACTATCAACTGATGGAATTTATTCCACTTCGGTAGGCTTTTGGTGGAGGAAATTTCTGTCGTTGATTCACCTCAGTATTTAGCATTTCTTTAAAAAAATTATGATTTACATTATCTCCCTACTCTAAATTGGGCCCAAAAGCTCTCAGCCTGTAGTACCGGAAAAATATGCAAATACTCACCATTATTATCGAAGAAAGCAACTTAATCTTCTCTAAAATTATTCTGTGATTAAAAAACGAAATTTGTGTTTTGCTGGCCCACATAATTTACACAGCATGTGTAATTTCACATTTAAGTACACACCAGGAAGCACAGGCGAGGTCCGAAATCTACAGAAGACTGCTAAGTCATAAAGGTACACAAAAAAGTCCTCGTTTGCTAGGGTTTTTCTGTCTTGCACGGGGAGGGCAGGCACAAGGTTTTAAATACTTCCCAGGAGTACAAATCTGGCCAGAATTTGTGGAATAGGCAGTAATGCCAAGTCGAATCCCCAGAACCATTTTCTTCTGGAAATTTGCCCTTTGGAGAATATGATGGAAAACAACTAAGGGTTATTTATCTGACAATTTTGGGGTTTGGTGATTAATTGGAGGTGGTGATCCATGTGGAAATGAGTAGGAAGGTGTAGGTGAGGAGGGAAGAATATAAGGTCGCAGAGCTAAGGTAGGTGTAGCTGATGTTCCTATTGGAGATCCGGGATGGATGGGTCTCTACCACAATGGCGAAGGTGGTATTATGTGCTATTGTATGCAGCTGGGTGTAAATATAGTCAGTCTCTATTAAGAGGCTCTTGTTGTTGAAGTCTCGATGTTCCTCGGCAAATTGTCAGTGCTGAAGGAATTTAGGATTTCTTAGCAGACAACCAAGTGCACGCACTAAAGGTCAGCAAATCGCACGTAGTGTTGTTCCGCTTTTTTCCGACTCCCGGGGGAGTCTGCACGATAATAACACGGTTGACCATCAGGATTAAAGCTCGTTCCTGCCGCATGCTGAGGCTGTATCCTTTGTATATATATTCCTTCATGCTTGCATAAAACTGCTCATAATGCCATGAAAAGTGCATCGATTAGAGCCAGGCAACCATGTGCTCGGTCACACTTTATTAAGCACAAAGGAATTGCTTCTGCACGTGAATAAGCTCAAGATCCTGCTGCGCGGTAAAGAGCGAATTACCTGGCGGGGATCAAATGAACGCACCTCACAGACGAAAGGGATTTGCAAAGTAGGTTGCAAGCATTCTCTTCTGTGAGCTCGCCTGTTGTTTACGGCTTAGCAAAAGTTGTATTGATTAGTTTAAATTATGCCGGGTTTCTTTCGATCTCAGGCTCTTTTACTCAGTTCTGTGTAGCAATCCGCATTCTCTTGACCTTGGGTTTTTAGATTTGTAGAATACAAAGTCGGTGTAAAGATGCTCTTCAGAGAGAAGCATGAGAGAGCGAGCTCACTTTGCATTCTTAGTGTGTGGCACTCTTCAGAAAAACCACATAAAGGCCCCAAAAGGAATGTGTACTTGGGTCTGGTTTAAAAGGCAGCTTGGTGACATTATATGGTTATTTCTCATATGAGGACAAAAGATGTACATGCTGAAATGTAGAAGCAATAATGAGCCTTTTCCTCTTAAGAACAATAACAAAAATGTGCACGTAAAAAGGGGAAACATATCTGTGTATTTGTGAGGGTCTCTGTGAACCAAATCACATCTAGGCACTGTACCGATCTTGTAAACGACCCAAACGGTGTGACTTTCTTGATTCGGAAATAGGTGGTGCTTTAATGCCTCATTAAACCATGTGATCCACAAAGTTGTCTAAAGTTTAGCACATAACCTAAGATGGAAACCTTAAAACAGACACACTGAGAAGCCGGGACCCATACTTTTGGAATTTTAGGAGCAGAGTAGAAGCAGACTTGAAAAAGTAAATCATTTAAACCATACTTTAGGAATAAAATATAAATACTGATTTGAGTTCATAAGTGAGAGGTAGGTGTAGATGAATGTCAAAGCCTCCCAGTATTATTGATAAATCACAGTCTGCTACTCTTCAATCAGGCCTGGAACAGCCCAAGGGGAGTAAACATAATGGAAGAATAATGACAAAGCTGCGTGTAATGTATCTCTGCCGGGATTACATCCTATCCGTCCATATCTGTCATCTTTATCTAAGTATGGAAACTCTTACCGGGCTAAAAGAGCTTGCAGGATTGGTGCACTGCTTAATCTGAGCTAGTGGTTGTCAGTGGGGGCCACCAACATTGACTTTAGGGGACCTGCACTTATTTTACTGCATATGAGATTTGCCAAAAGCAATAGAGGCATAAACATCAAAGCCGAAACATGGAGGAAGAGAAAGATGGAAGTGATAAAGCAGGAACTGCAAGAGTGAGATAAAGGGGCAGGGAGAGCCCGTGAGGCCTAAGGTGGATTCAGAGGCGAGGTGGCTTCAGCACTACAGACCCCTGACATTTGGCGCATCGACATTTAATTGGTCCAGCTGCAAACTTCTGAGCAGAGCTTCAGGCACAGGCACTCATTCTTTTATCAATCAAACACTGGGTTGATATTTGGTGTGGTTGGGACATGCTGAACACTGAGCTCTGAGTAACATCATAGGCACCTAGAGCTACGCTCTCGTCTATTTGATGTCACTCAGAGCTCCTTGGTAAACAACATCCCCGTAATTCACTGTTACTTATGCATTATTCTATATTTTGACGCTGATGTGTGCTACTGAGCATGACTGAAGTACCTCACTGTGTGCTGTTTGCGAACAAACATCACCATTCTCTAATAGCTACAGTGCTACAATAGTTCACCCTTCTTGGGGGCATAGCCAGTTTGTCAAATGCCAAAGTAATGAGTGTCTGTGCCCACCACCGATAATTATCTGCACACATGAAGCACTATTTTGACTTTCTTAAAATATTTTATGTGGGATTACATAGTTTGCAACGTTATCTGCAGTTTTGCAGCAATGCAGGAGCAAATCTGCGAAATAATTTCCACTGACAGGTTGATATAAATCCATCAAATGTATTAACTGGCAAGAGTTAAAAAAAAAAAACTTTTTGCTGTTGCTGGTGACAGACACTGGTCCAGCCTATGTCATCTAGTGCCAAGGGTTTAAAGTGCATTCATGTCTTATAGTATAATGTCGTGTAAGGGCAGCATTCCCAGAGGTCATGGCATTTCAGCATAAGTCAGAAGGATGGGTCAAGTTTTTCAGGCAGAGTGGAACTTCAACCAGCAAATAGGAATATTAAATTCGTCTTTAATCTAAGCAATTAAAGCTTTGTTTTTTCTGTTTATTTAGCTTTGTTTCAGGATTGTAGCAGATTGTGAAATTCGCAAAATGTTACAGTTTCGCTTCACATTCGTCTGTGTGAAATTTTTCTTTGTACTTACTATTTCAGAGTTAATTTGTAAATATTGAAAAACTGCCAAGTCCTGTGTGGTCTAGGCTCCTTCCATCACGGTCCTATGCCGAAAGCAAAACATGTCTTCAGTCAAAGAATAATGCACACTAAGTTGAAAAAAATGCAAAATATTTTTTCTCAAAGGTCATGACTTCTACACTTGTGTCCTAAAGTGAAAAAAACTCTTTGCAAATTATACGAAGTCGCAAACCTCACATACGTTTCAAAAAAATCCATTTTGCAACTTTACATACCCGTAGCAGAAATGATAAATAATTTTCAAAATCCATGGTATAGGTAAAACTATGGCTGCATCTCTAGAACAGGCAACTTGCAAAAACGTAATTAGAAATTCTGCTGTTATAAAATGATAGCACATGTATGCACTTATATACATGTACATAGGGATATTCATTAGATGTATATAACACCAGCCCCCTGCAGATCCTCAGTTGTCCTCCAGAAGTGAGCTCACAATATGTATTACCACTTTATTTAGAACGTTGGGTGCTGCCCATCAAATCTGACAGAGCGCCTCCCCAACTGGGGGGGGGCACGGCGCTTAGGACCCGGGGCTGTACGCTGGTTCTACGTTGCTGGCCTGGTTCTCCTACCCTCTTGCGAGGTGAGGGGGCGGAAGGGCAAGAATTAGGGGGAGTTCGCGCGCGACACTTCCGGCCGCCTACGCCGCTGCATCCATTGGGGGGTATTTAAGTGCCCCCCAGATCAGACCTCAGCCTTTTTAGTGGATGCGGCGTGGATGCGGCGTTCAGCGTTATCCCGGGTGTGTCCGGGTCCTTTCCCAGGGACGCCTGTTGTTCCGTACCGATGTTCCCACCTCGCCGCTCTGATACAGCCTATTGTGGCTGTTAGTTCCGAGGCGCCGGGCTGCAATTCGGTCCTTTGCAGGGTGAGTGTGGCTCGTTCTGCCCCGGCGAGCATCGAATGATTGGATGCCTGGCGGTGTACATTGTGTGATCCTTGCTAAGTTGTTAAATCCCAACGCTCTGTCTCGGTATAGTAGTGGGCAGATCCTGAAAGTGCATGGAGGCAGGAGGAGGATCGGGATGTGGCACTTTGTTGTGCACTGGAATCGGTGCACCCTCTGCGCTCCGATGATGTCTGGCGTGCATCCTTTTGTTGTGTTGTGTGCGTCCAAGTGCAAATGTGCGCACTGGCATAGGTACGTCCAAATACTCGTCATTGAAGGCCTCGGGAGTCTAGAGCTTGAGGTAGGCACCGGCACGGTTGCCGCTCACTTTTTCTGTGAGGACGGATTGTGTTTTTTCACGTGAATAGTAAACAAGCGTCTTGGCTCTGCCTGCATCAGGGGGCAGCGTTCCCAGCTTGAACATGGATACATGTGGTGTCGATGGTCTGGGGGCAAGGCAGAGACATAGTTTTTGTCCCCTTTCATTGCATGCTAGTTCGGCGTGGCCCCTGGCTTCGGTGTTCCTTCGGGGTTGCTGTGGACACTGCGCGGCAGTTGTGGTGGGGCTGGCTCCGGCGTTTGATTGTTTGATTTGTGCAAACAGCTCAGGGGCCTCTGTTGCACACTTCACGTTTCATGAAATTGGGGGGTTGATGACACCCATATTCCTGATGTCCCTGGGCAGGGGTGCTGAGGACGTGTTGTTTGAAGTTGGCATTGGAACCCTGAGCTACATTACAACCTTATTCAGGGTGTTTAATGGGCAAACATGGGCCGTCTTTCGGCTGAAATTTTTTGCACTCGGCGACAGCATTCATTCTCCCATTTACAACTTGGTTCCTCAGTGTCGCCGAGGTGTTCGGCCAACAAGGCGGTGTGGGGCGTTGAGTGAATGGCGCTTCTCGTCGAGAGTATTTCCCATAGCAATAGTTCTCGGTTGTAAACACTTCAGAAAGATGAAAGGACGAGCCAACCCTGCTAAGACTCGAGCTTGTGACATGCAGTTCACAGGCAGCGTTCATTGGGTAACTGCTTAGCATGCTGGGCTGTTTACAGCCGTGTCATGCCAGATCATTTCTATTGTGTTTTTAGGGGGTTCGTGGGAGGCTGCGCTCGAGGGCATCTTTTGGCCTCAGATTAATTTAGTAAGAGTGTTCTTAGTGCGTGTTGGAAATGTTTCAATTTTTTTTCGAAAAGTCAGCTCCCAGCAGTCCCTTCATTTTGGGGATGAGAACTCAGTGAAGGGAGTGCGTTGGCTCTTGCATAAGTGATATTTCCAGGGATTATGGCATTATTCATCTAACAAAAACAAAGCCTTTCTCAGAAACTTCGGGGCCAATGCTCATCTAAAATCGAGACCCGCTACAGTAATGCACAGCACGAAGCTGAGCCCGGCTCAGCCCGGCTCCAGTTAAGTGGCTGCTGTGAAAACCACCACTTGTCCCTTCAGGGTCTCCGAGGAATAATCCCCTAGTGTTCTGCACACCTGGCTCCCATTACCGGCTAGTATCTCCCAGCCCTGCTGGACAATCATGTGTGCCTGGGCAAGGGTGAGACCCTGCAGTGTGGCTCCCATTAGTCTGCTTCTGCCAGGGTTGTGGGGTTAAATGGGGTAGATGTTGGGAATTTGTGCTTGGGGAAGGGCGCAGCGAGACCAGGCTGTAACCTTGCTTCCTGAAGAGCAAGAAGTCCTGCTACTCAACCCTGCTCAATAAATGCTTAGGGACATTGTAGCCAATGGTCCGAAATTATTGCCCACAACTAAAACAAGTTGTCTCGATAATTAGGCGCCCTGGAATGACGTCTGTTTGCACTATGCAGAATTCCATCCATGTGTACGAGAAAGGGAACTATGACTCGTGTAATGTTTAAAGGTTCATGCGGAAGCCTTGGTTCATTCATGTCACCAAAAGCCAAGGCGCCTCCTATACTCTCTGCAGACAGGGATCAATTTTGGTGCAATTCAATATTCTTGTGTGTCCTGACATTCGATGATCTTGGGTATTGCTGCCTTTTAAGAATCTGCCGTTTGTTAACCTCGACTCCCGCTGTGAAGTGGGATTTCAGTTTGTACTGCGGCACATGATCCCCAGTTTGTGAGGTTTCAGTTTTCTGCCATGCCCAGTTTGTGTTTGGTCTGATGACCCCAGTTTGTGTGTGATGTGCAAATTCCGGTCTCTGGTGTAGAGCCTGGGTCTCTGCCGTGGTGTGATGCCCCCAGATTGTGCTGTGGTGGGGCCACGCATTCCCGGCTTGGGGCGTGCTGTTTCCCACGTGACTCGAACACTGCATAATTCTTTAGCAAGAAATCATGTACATAGCGACAATTTTCTTTTACATAATTAGATAGTTTGGTGGCTAAGGTGGACAAAATAATGTCCCTGATCAGGGTTTGAGGCTACACAGGACAGTGCAAACAAATACATTAATTTATCTTGTAATGTGAAGGTTTGTGTGGCTATGCGGCAGAAGAGACGGAAGGGGAGACACAGGATCCATATGAAGGATTGGATGGCTCAACTAGTGATGTTAAGTGGTCCTAGGCGTTAACATGTTTGTGCGTTCTAGTTGTGGAGCACTTGCTGCCCTAGGGTGTACATTCACGCGTGGCACCAAATGGGTCTTGGGTGCTATCCGGTTCGTGGGATTGGTGTATTTGGACTTTCGAACCATCTTAGTTGAGGACGTCTGAGGGCATGCTTGGGGTGGTTTTATGTGCGCTCTGGGCTATGCTGGCACTCTCTGGGTGTGCATTCTTTTCATACTTGTGGGTTTTTTACTCATATTCTTTCCTGGGTTAGTCTGGCTATGGGTGAGTATTCATGCTGAGCTTCGAGTGAGCACTCTGGAGAGGAGTCCGAGGCTATGTGAATTCCTCGCTATGCTCGTCAGTGTATTATAAAAGTATTCAGGCTCCATCCACATGAGATATGGGCTACTGAAAGGTCTCTGCTCACCGCACAAGCCTGGCCTGGTAGTGTTAAGTATGGTCAACCTCACACTGTGCCTTCTGTCGGCGCTGTATCAAGTACAGTTGAAAGGAAATGTACAAGATGGCAGCCGTCCGTGCAGGATTTTTAGGATGCTGGGATCCTAACGCAAGGGGGGCGCCCCTAGTGACAGTCATATTTACACAAGATGGCCGGTGCATGTAATTGTTGTTCAGTTGTGGATGGGAAACCACGCATTACTTCTGCCACAACAATGGCGGTAACCGCGTATGTTGATGAATGGGGCTGCGATGCCCATGAAACTGGGTGGTCAAAGGCAGACGCGGCTTTCAGTTTATATTTTTGGGGCTATCGTTCAAAAATGCTTATCATTTACATTGTCTTGTACATTTCTGAAACTTGTCTTATGGAGTTCCTCGCTGAGTTTGTACAAGGATCCCCTTGATGAACGTGGGTGACGGACACCACGCCAGGCAGTAATATTTGGGGCTTGGCAATAGCCATTGGGTGGACTCCTGCAGTACCAATGGTTTGAGTACAAATTCTGGCCTATGTGCAGCCCTGCTGAACGGGTTTAGTCCATTTTGTATTTTTAGACAGCTTGGGAATCATATACTGTTAAAATACATCGAACATTCACAATTGAACTAAGGACCACAAAACTAGGTCACTGTAGAAGTGAGGCCGCCTTTTAATTGACATCATTAATAAGAATCGCTACCCCAAGTCATCTTCTCCATCAGTACTCTTCAGTTCAACAATTTTAATCGGTTTTGAAGGTCTCTAAGAATGTAATTGGCAGCATGGGGAGTGGTGGATAGTCCTACCTGCTGGGAAATGCGACACCTCATGAGGACTAATGCATTTGTGCCAGTAGACATAAGTTCGTCAGCTTTGTAGGTTCGCCTACACACAGGGGAGTTACTTATGGGTGGGGCAAGGAAGCTTAGTTGCTCGAGAGCCACACAGTAGAGTTCCTGGCTCAGAATAATTGTTAACACGTATTAAGATCCCTCCACGCCCTGAGCACGTCTCGCAGGAGATGCTGCCACAAGTTCTGTTGGGCAGAGACCCCTGTGGTACACAAATGTGCTGGGAGCTCCTTTTTTTTCCGTGGCCCGCGGGTAGAGCCTTGAAAAACCTGCATCTACGAGTGCGTTGGGTGCAGTGTCGGCACTGTTAGATCCGATAGGTACATGCCTAGCGCAGATTATAATTAGGAGCTACAGGCACACTATGACCGCATGTTCCAGTAACCCCAAGTCGGGTATACTTGAAGCCCCCTGCCTGGGGATGGTCTACACATCCCCTCTGAGCCAGTCACGACCCAAGAGAGGGTGGGGGGTCAGCCAGTAAACTTAGAGCTGCACCAGGTCCTCCCTTGTACCCCGGGAGATAATTGGATATTGTCCGTGGAGGTTCGCCTATTTTCTGGTGCCCCAGCAGTGTTTGCCTTCACATGGGTCAAGAGTGCTGGGTACGGTATCGGTTCTTTTCAGGCAAGGCGGCGGCCTTAAGAGCAGTTGGAGCAGCCCTGCTGGTTATCTGTCAAGTAATTTTGTAGAGAGGCAGCCACTGTAGCAGCGCACGCTGGTATGTACTCTGGGGAAATGTATACAAGTGGCCGGTGGTCCTCTGTCTGCTGTTGACGTTATATTTGGCCTGTGCTGCAATGACAAAGTTATTTTCGCTTTGCTTATGCTTCTTTTCTGTGCAATCTACTCATGCTTGTTTCCTTTGTTTCAATAGAAGGACATCGTATATGGTATGGGTGCTCGGGCACTCCATTGTTCGGCAGACGGCTTCCAGGTTGCCACCGCTCCGCAAGCCTCAGCTGGCATCATTTCACAGAATACCCAATAGTGTGGGATCAGTGGTCTGAGTCCCTCAAGCAGCAGCGACTGGTCCAGTGGGTGAAGGGGTGCATGGGACTTCTGTCCCCAGATCTCATTGCCGTACAGTGTGGAGACCTGGACCTGGGGAGGCAAGTATACCACTGTAGTGCCCCGGTCCAGGGAGCGCAGGGAATACCCCACTCAAGCTGCTTGAAGCTGCAGGCAGGTGCTAAGAAGAGAGTGAGGGGGACTTCTGTTCCCAGACCTCATGGCCGTACGGAGGGGAGACCTGGACCTGGGAGAGGCAAATATACCACAATAGGGTCCCGGTCCAGGGCACGCGGGGAGTACCCCACACAGACTGTTTGAAGGTCAGGTGCTAAGGAGAGGGTGCATTCCTCTGATAAGGTTGATTGGGGTCTGTTTCCCTCAGTTCGTTTGGGGGTGGGGAGGGCGAAGGACCCTGACCCCCTGGTCGCCCTCGTGGCGTGAGAGGAGATAATAAGTTCATCCTAAGCAACAGAGGGGTACCCAAGGCAGGGTACCCTGGATAACACCAAAGGTAGGATCCTGCAGTCCTGAATCAACCGGCGGATGTACACACCAGCTTGGGGATTAGGGTGCCTAGATCGCTGGGGTGGGCAAGGGGCTCCCGCTCCTGGCCACCCCGTTGCACCCCCATGGCAGATTGGTGTTGGGGGGAGGGGCGGAACCCAGAGCACAAGGATAAGGGACGGTGAGGTGTTGAGAACCGCCCCCCCCAAGGATACAGGTGAAGTACGGTTCACCTGTGTGGTCCAACGGTGTTCGGGGCGCGGGTGGATCCTTGGTTGTGATGTTCTCATGATTGATTTATAATAGGATTGAATGTTGACTACACAATATGTTTTATGATTTTAATTATTTTATGACAGGATTGAATTTTGACTACACGATATGTTTTATGATATATGATTTTAATATTTGACATTTGCAAATAAAATTATCCCAATGCCAAAAACAATCAGTCTTTGTCGGTTTACATTTGGCGGGTGTTCGGGCGGGGGCCTACTGGTGGCATCAGGGTTCTAATCTACTTGGAGAGCATTCCTTGTCTGCGAGCTCTCTGCCGACGTAATTACCTATTGATTTTGTTAATTTTGTTGCTTCACTAGGTGAAAGACGGCTCCTATCCGGAGGAACAGTATGGCTTTTTTTATTTTTCAAAAGTCAGTCTCTTCGTTGCGCTGTACTGTCCCCTCCCCTTCCTTCTCAACAAATGGATGCTTTATTTTTTTTGCCTATGTATTTGTATTTACTTTCCCCTTTAATGAAAGCAGGTGAGGAGCCAGCACAGCATCACAATGAGACTGACTTTTGAAGAAAGTTTGCTAGAGCTGCACTGCTTTGGCAATGAACATAAGTCATTTCTCCCCCTGCAAGCAGTGAGCTGAACTTCCCTCTGGGAGAGAGTGGAACCAGGGTACTAAAAGCTATATTGCCCACATCTACAGGGCAACAAGGGCTGTTACATTAACTTCTTCTCATTATGGGCTACCGCCTGTGGCTACAGTCAATAATTTCTTGGATGGTAGTTTACAGCCGGTATTGCCCGCAGCTGCAGGCAATAACGCTTACTTAGAACACTTGAGTGTTGAGAATCCACTGAAAACGATAGGAGCAGCAGAAGGGCAATAGTTGACAGCATAGACCTTCTGATTCAACATTCCATTGTTTTTCTTTCTGCTTCTGTCTGGTTTATTTAGAACATTGGTCCACAACCTGTGGTTCAGGGACCCGTGGGGGTCTGCAAAGCATCCTCTGGGGGTCTGTGATTGCTTAGAAATTTGAATAATATTAACAGATTAGGTCCCCAGTTTTTAGTAATGAATCATTGGGGTGTCCACAGATTCCAATAATAATTTAATGGGGGTCCCTGGGTTCCAGTAATGATAAAGTGGAGGTCCTCAGAAATCAAAAGATTGGGAACTACAGAGTTAGAACATTCTAGTCTCAGCAGATAGCATTGTAGCCCTTCTGCTGTGGGCATTTGTTTAGTGCAAACCTAGTGGCAAGGCAGCAGAGTGGACTCTGCACAGGGTCAAAAGCAAACATACAGAAAAAAGAGTCATTGAAAAAGTAGCTGCATGCAGAGAGTGGAAGTGGAGTGTGTTAGCATGTTGATGTAGTATTCCTTAAAGAGGTGTGTCTTCGGCTTTTCCATAAATTTGATTGGACTACTTCTGATGGATACAGGATGTTGTACTAGATCCTAAGTGCACCGATAGAGCAAGCTTCCTTCTTTTTTTCCTTTTTGTTAATCTTCTCCAGCCTGTTAGTGTTGTGACTGTGAATGTGGCCCAGTACCTTCACCAATGCTGAAATGTGGGGTTCTGCTTCAATCATGCAGACCTACTTATCAACTAACAACAGAATTTCTTTAAGAAGTCAGAAGGATGTCTCATTGTATTAGTGCGACCTAAGAGACCTAAAACTGACTGCCAACTCTAACTTTGTTGCCCAAGTGGAGCGCAAGAGGAGGCAATAAAAGGGACGCATGATATTGATACTTCTCACTAGTTCTGAATTTTATACTGGTTGGATTTTTTTGGTGTTGCTCCGTGTGTTGGGCTTGGTTCCCAATTGCAAGATGATGGTTGTAGTGTTCTTCTCTTTGCAGGTCATCAACGTCTATTTTGATTAAAGTTGATGTTTTAATGCTCTGCTTTCTAAGGCATCCCTTTGCAGGCAGACAAACACAGTCTTCATTTCAGGTTCCATGTTTACTTCACGTTGCACTTTCCAGCGGCAACGCGAGAGTGCCATGACTCCTAACACATGCAAGGAAAATGGACTCTACCCTATGGTTGGGTCGTAATAGCCAAATAATTGGGATGAGTGGGCCCCTCACATCCACGGACCCTGGTGCTGTGGCACCTGCTGTACTAATGTTTTACGTACCCCTGATTCATCCAGAATGTGTTCACTGGAGTGCAGACATATCACTCTAGAAACTCTAACAAAAGCATCAAACAATTACACATACATTAGGCTTCACAAAGGCAACGTGCACATTGTCTGTTAGCCATTTGGAGCCAGGGAATGCACTTTGATCAACACAACAGGGGCGTAGCTACCATTGGTGCAGCAGGCGCAGTGGCATCGGGGCCCAGGGCCCTGAGGGACCCATTGAACACTGATAACGGCTGTACTCTACTACTCCAGCAGCAATCAATGTGAACATTTTACTTGACTGCATCAGGGACCTTGGCATCCTTGCTACACTACTGCAACCTACAAAAGCTATGTGGCTTCGGCGTTAATCCACTGTGTCTGAAGCAGGATGGCCTGAGAACGAACATCAAGCATATTTGATTAGCTGGATGATTTACTGTTCTCTGTGTGCGAGGTTAGTGGGCACCCGGACTGGATGTTTCCAAGACTATCAAAACTTTGCCCACGTTAAAATTTATATTTTAATTATCATGTATGTCAGAGGTCCCCGCTGTGGAACATTAATGTGCTGGCTTGATTTAACAGCAGTGCCAATTTTTTGACAAAAGATTACAACGTACATAAAAGCCGTCAGCGGCTTTGATGCCTAGCAGTTCGAGGGGTCATTCACTAAGGCACATTTCTCGTTGAAAGCGTCTGGTAATGGCAGCTTGGGCGCGTGGCTTATACCATCAACATGTCGGGAGGAGATTTCAATTTTCTCCACTTTCTTATCGCCGCTTCCAAGCCTCGCCCGTGCCGCGGCTGCTCGCGGACCATTTTCCCTTTCCCCCTCGGCTCCCGTAGCATCACATCTGTTTGAAGCCCTAATGGGGCTTGCAAATTACAGGGGGTGCTACGAAAGGCCTGGTCATCTTCGCTCAAAAGCTGTCATGTGTTAGTAAGCAAGCTGACAAGTCACACACAAGGAGACAAGAGTAATCGTCTGCTAATAACGTGACAGGCCATCTCGAGTTTCAATGGCGCATTCATTCTGCACACGCATGCTTTTTACAGGCCCGGGACACGCGCGCGGTGTTTTGCTGTTGACTGCAGGATAAAATGCCTGCTTTGCAGTGCGATTTCTAAGGGGAGCCATATCTGCCGTGCCAGGAAAATGAATAGCTGCACCTGATACCGTAACCATTTTTGAGTAGGCAAGCATTTTTTCTACTCAAATATGGTCATGCGATCGCTAATTAAACTAATGATAACAACCAGCTGGCTAAAATAAAAAAATAAAAAACACAAACTTGGTCCCAATCTATTTTCGCTTACTTGCTTTAAAATATTACCTGAATTCACGTACAGCTTTCTTTCGGGTTTGGTATTATATATGCTGAGTACGCCAGTGGAATATTTCCCTCTCCAAACTATTCAACTAATTTACAGTGCATTTTCAGACGTTTATGTTTTTTGGTCACTCTTCCAAGACTGAGACCGTAAACATTCAAAGTAATGCACAAATACAGGAGCATGGACAGAAATGGAAATGCTGGTGGAGTTTCCAATTCACCAGTTAAAAATGGTTTCAATATGTAATTTATTGTATATAGGCTGAACTGATGGGGCGACAATTCCAGTTGCCTTTTTCTTTGTATTAAAGTGTGTTTATTGAATTCGGTTCATCTTTCTTTCTAACCAGTATAATTTCTATTGCTGTTTAAACTAGATATTTGTGGTGCAAGGTCCAAAAACCACATCACACTAGATCCTGCAGAACCCATTCTCAAGATGCCAATTTTAAATTTTCTCAAGGCAAAAAATTGCATCGCTGTTCTCTGTTTTCTAAACTCTGCTTATGAGGTTGTGCAACAGTTTTTTGAAAGACAAGAATTCTTCTTTGGAAAGATGTAATCCTTGCATAGACATTGTTTTGTTTGTGTAAGGGAGAGGGTGTAGCCAGAGCTTAACATGAGCAGGTGGTTTCCAGTGCATTCCACAAGCACTCATTTTTGGAGTATCATTCATTACCACAGCTACATCGGGGAAGTTGTTCCTTCACTTACAGGTATAAAGAAATGACACCCAATGATCAGCCCCGGCCCGTCCTCTGGGGCTGAGCGGCCACGCCCCCTCACCTTTTGCCACTCAAGAGTGTCTGTCAGGCTAAGCAAAGGTCAGCCTGACAGACACTCTTCATTTTCAGGTTAGGCAGCCAGGGTTAGACATGCCCTATTTGTGCAGGCTCCTGTCTGCCTCAGCTGAACTTTGGTGGGCTGAGGAGGTCACAGCTCCTGTGGACGTGACCTCCACAGCTCAGCAAAAGCCCTCAAGGCCCTCCCCTCAGTGACAAGGGGAAGTGTCACCCATTGACTCCGGCCTGAGCACTTCAGTTTTACATCGTGAAGTGCCCAGGGTGAGAGTCAATCAGTGACACTGTGAAAGATGAATTAATTACTAATGATTTGCATTTATTATGGGTTAAGAATTTGCATAGAATTAGGCTAACATAGAAAATAATGTACTACTTGGACAATGTGTCCACTTAAGTGAAATGAAATACGTAATGTTACTAGTGAATGCATATTATTATTAATTAATGTGAACATGTAGAGAAACATTTACTAGTGGATCATATTAATGAATTAATGTTATGCACTTGCCTTAATGTCATGAGTCATTGACTAATTTGGAGGTTGAGCCTAGTGGACAAAACCTCATGTCAAAATGCATTGTTTTAATAAATGTTCAAAGACATTTTGTAAGCTTAGAGAATTAATGCTTTCTCTGTTCACACTATGCTGACCAAACAATGTATAAATGTCTTTAACTTTCACATGAGAACTGCTTGTGGAACCATGCTGTACTAGAAACCGTAACATGGTAAACTTGATACGTGAGACATACATTTTGCCAGGAGTGGACAATGGATGCACTGACTGGAGTATGGATTGCAACAAAAGAGTTACCTGATGAGTCTGACGATGGGAACAGGAGAAGAGGAGTCTATCATTGACGTGTGAAAGACAGTTTAGTTTTATCTTAGATTTGGGTATTAATTTTCATTGGGCCTACTGTAAACATACTATTTCCTGACCAATGACGGTGTGGGAAGATTCTTTTTGGAATTTTAACTTAGCTTGACTGCACAGAGGAGAGAGGGCTCATTCTTATTCTAATTTTCTCCAAAGTGGTTCTGTTCGAGAAGCTGAACAGTTTCCTGGTGTCTTTTATTTCTAACTTTAGCTTTATTAATTAGTTTGCTAATGGTGGATGCTGATCCCTTAGTAATTGCTTCCTAAATGGTTCAGATAGCTTAGAGCCCACCGTAGCTGAGTCATTCCCTTTCACTGTCCCTTTGCTGAAGCTGACCAGAGACGGATGTCCAACTGATGAAGAGAATCGCCGTTTGCCGATCCATTGAGGAGGATTATAACAAAATGCTATTGTCTTTGCTGTAGATTTTTGTTCTTTAGTTTCAAGGTACCAACCACGATTTTGATAGAGCCCTAGTTAGATGTTTTCCAAATTAACTTTTGACTAAATAACTTTGGCATGAAGCTCAAACATGCTATGCTATGCTAATTGCAGGGTTAGTTAGTAAATCCAATTTTGACAAGTGCTATTAACCAAGGATTGATTTTATTCATCTGTTGAATACAGATGTATGCTATTCCTATTGCTCAGTTATTGTTGCTATTGATTTGTACTGCAACTTTTGAATGCTTAGTTGCACATGTATTAGTTACATCGAGGTTCTTTCGAAGATTTGGTCAGCCGGTGTTATTCATATATGTGTTCCATTTGGTATTTAGACTAATATACGTGATGCTAGTGTTGTTAATATAGGGGGATAAACTTTCTAACATTTACTAAAAGTTGTGGTTTTTCATGGCCACATGGGCCATGGTGAGTGAAGCTTACTGACTCAAGATTTCGGATGAATTGATTGTTGTATACGTTGTTGTCACTTGATTTGATTAGGAGCAACATTGGAAAGGGTTGGTGAGATTTCTCTAAGCGTGGTCAAAAGGTCCATCGACCTCTAACGCGTCCCTTATGAATAAATTACAAAAGACCAAATAAGGTCAGACATGCTCACAACACCTCGTCACAGAGTGGGGTGGGGTCAGTATTCTCACTGACTCCATCCCACTCAGTGATGAGGTTGGGGTTGCTGCTTTCCTTCATTGACTGAACTAAGGTCAGCCAATAAGGGAAGTTAGCACTCCCAAACACTTGGGAACTCCGAGGATGAGCTTCAGGTAAGTGTGTGTTTTTTTCTACATCACATATGACAGCACCTTCAAAAACTTGATATCAGGATGCTCAATATATATAAAAAAAACTCTTGTTTTGATTTAATATACTATAATACATAGGGGCTTTTACTAATTATAACATAGCTGCAGTTTAAACAAGGAAAAAATGAATCATTTTTCCTTCTGCTAAGTGATCCACAGAAAGGAGATATGAATGAGAGCATGTTTATTTGTTCCATGCTACAGGTAATTTCAGGTAAATAAAATCTCTGAATGTTTTGACACACCTTGACCCACATCCTTTTGCTAACTTGATTTAAATTAAACTGATTTCAATATCTTTTATGGAAAAATAACTAACTGCTTTTTAGAGAGCTTAACTTCACAGTACAAGTTCTGCTTTTCTGCTTCTTATCTAAAATGAACATGAAAGAGGAAGATATCAACGATTTAAACAGTGCTTAGGAAGAGTGATGGTATGAGCTCACATTTTAAGGAATAAAATGCCCCTTTGGAATTACAAGACCTCATAAAGGAATTCAGCCTTCGTCTTTGTTCCTTTATGTGGTCATGGAACCTGTTTGTGTCTTGCAATATACTTACAGTGTACATCAGGTGCACTTTATCCCTTATAATAATGTTGCTCGATCTATGACAGTACTCTAGGCCACATAGAGGGTACACATAATAAGTGACATGACTTTTAGGTCACTAATGGCCTGGTTGCCAGAATGTTTAAATAAATTGTTAAATAAATACACTCTTATTTTTTTGAAGAGAGTTCATCATATTTTTACATGATGTTTGTTGCCTTATTTACATACCAAGGCCCTGATTTATACTTTTTGACGCAAAACTGCAGTAACGCAGTTTTGCGTTAAAAAGTACACTACCGGGTCGCGGCATCTCAAGACGCCAGCCGGGCATCATATTTATGGAATGATGATAGCCAGCAGTAAGGCCCGGCTAGCATCACAAAAAAGGATGCTAGCCAGGTGGGAGAGGGGTAGGAGGAACAGGATGTTGTGCGTCAAAGGATGATGCTAGTCTGGTAAGAGGCATAAAAATTTCTCTAACCAGACTACCATCATACTTTGATGCACAAACCCCATGGACATGACTCCTGCCTCAGTAAAGACAGGAGTCATGCCCACCATTCCAATGGCCATGACCAGGGGACATATGTCGGGGGCAGTTAGGCACCCCTATGGCACTTCACATAAATATTTGAAATACTCACCTGTCTGACCTGGGATGGGGTCCCCCCATCCTTTGGCATCCCTCTCGTGTGCGTGGAGGTGTCCTTGGGGCTAGGGAAGGGCACCTGTGGTCTCTGACCATGGAAATAGGCCCACAACTCCCCTAATGCCTGCCCTGATCCATGCCTTAACTAAAGGCCCCTTTCCCCAGTGCTTGATTTTATCACAGGGGTTAACTATGGCGCTAAGGCCATTTCGTAATTTTTTGCACGTGAGCACCTACCTTGCATCTCATTGATGCAAGATAGTTTCCCGCTAGCAAAAAATTACTTTAACTCCATAACTTTGGCGCTAGATGGGTGTAGCACCAAAGTAGAAAAATATGGAGTTAGGTTTGTGCCGAATTTGCATTAAAAAATGATGCAAATTCGGTGCAAACACAGTATAAATCTGGGCCCAAATGTTTTCATGGCTCGACTTTGCTGGTGTGCAGGCTCTTATAGCCACATCAGATCCTTGGCTCAGCTTTGTCTCAGCTGTCCCTGTTAATTTGTTGGCACTGCAACCTCTACTGAAAACATTGACCCTTTTTATGAATATATCATCTAGTGTTACACAATATGGGCATCATTCTGTCCTGCCTGGACTTAGAGTATGTTCTAACTGCCAAGATACCATCAGAATCAAACAAAAAGACCACAAACTGCGTCTGACTTTGGCACACCTCGACTTTTAAATGTTCTCCAGCTACTGTTTAAATGGTACTTCCCAGCAAGGGCACATTACTCCACCCTCCACAGTACTGAGAACATCAAGATGGATGGAAGGATAATTTCTGTACTCGGCTCAACGGTCAATAACTCCTTTCACCCTACGTTGCAGATTCATCAATGTCCTACTTTTAGGCAGAATCTAAACATCACCACCTGCATCAACAACAGATTTTAATTGCAGAAGCAATTGACTGTCTGATCACCACTCTTACATACTGCAACTTTCTCCAAATTTTCATTCAGACCCCACTTGCTCCACATGCCCACAATCATGAATTCGAGCACTCTCAGAAACAATCAGTTATTGTTCGTATGCAGCACACTAAGCCACAAGCATTGCCAAGACCAATAGGTTTGGTACTCACTCTTCAGCGCTGAGAAAAGTAATACAAATGCCTGCAGTGGAAAACAATTGAAAAGATTGCTTTGTGTATTTAATGCAAGGATGAGACAACAAATTAAACGAGTGAGGATAGAGAGTATTTTCGCTCAAATAATATAGGGCCAGATGTAGGAAAGTCCCAAATTGCGACTTGCAATTTGCGAGTCCCTGCGACTCGCAAATTGCAAGTCGCAATTTGAGATGCAGAAAGGTGTCTCAGACACCTTCTGCAAGTCGCTATGGGGTCGCAAAGACCCACCTCATTAATATTAATGAGGTGGGTCGCAATTTGCGACCCCATAGCGACTCAGGGCACTCACGGGGATGGAGGCCTGCTGGGAACAGCAGACCTCCATGTCCGTGACTGCTTTTAAATAAAGCAGTTTTTTTTTTTCAAAGTGCAACCCGTTTTCCTTAAAGGAAAACGAGCTGCACTTTGAAAAATAAACCGAAACCTTTTGTTTCGGTATGTTTCAGGGCAGGTAGTGGTCCATTGGACCACTGCCTGCTCTGAAAAATTATTTTTAGGTCCAGTCACAAAGGGGAAGGGGTCCCATGGGGACCCCTTCCCGTTTGCGACTGGGTTACCATCCACTTCAAGTGGATGGTAACTGCGAGTCCATTTGCGACGGAATTGCATACCATTGGGACTCGCAAATGGGAAGGGAACACCCCTTCCTATTTGCGACTCGGAAATGCATTTTGCGAGTCGGTGCCGACTCGCAAAATGCATTTCTACATAGCAAAGACGCATTTGCGACTCGCAAACGGCGATTTTCGCCGTT
Organism: Pleurodeles waltl; assembly: GCF_031143425.1. Classification (NCBI taxonomy): domain Eukaryota; kingdom Metazoa; phylum Chordata; class Amphibia; order Caudata; family Salamandridae; genus Pleurodeles; species Pleurodeles waltl. The sequence goes on from NC_090444.1 coordinate 666,925,857, forward strand.
TGCAAGCCGCAAAGTCTTTGCTACATCTGGCCCATAGTCTCTCAAGCATCCCAGGGGAGGTAGATGGATACACTTATAACAGTTGATAGAAAAAGATATATTGTGACTAATATACTGCTGAGGGCTCGTCCAAGATGTTATTGACAATGTCTCAAACCAATGGCTGAAGGTTCCTGGGACAAAGAAGCCAATGGCTGAAATACCTGAGTCAAATCCCTCCAGCGTGTGCATGGAATACATTACTTCACCATGAGTAGTGCACAGCGAACCTAAAAAGCATTGCATACAAATATACATTCATCACATAACCTCATGTTTAAAGGTCTTCAACCAACGCTAACCATAAAACATACATGATGAACACACTTGGTTACAAACACTGGAACACAGAAATAACACAACATAACATGTATTCCCGAAGAACACAGTCTCCTTGGATAACTTGGCATTTATAATAGATGTTTATTGTTGCGCAGCTCTATGATACAAAGACGGGTATCTTTATATATTTTCATGATTGTTGTTTTTATCAAATCATACACATACATGCAGCTGTGACTTCTTTGCTGACAAATGAAAACCGATTTAGTGGTGAAAGACTCTCGTTCCAGGCAATTATTCGCAGAAACCATCCTCATATCTGATGAATGTTTTCATAGGACCGAACAGACTTGCTTTAGTTTTTAGCTGTTAAGACCAGCATCTTTCTCAGCAGAGGCAGACTTCAGCAAGGCGCACAAAAACACACAGTTAATTGAAATAATAACATGAAAATACTTTGATTATCTTCTCTGCAGTTTTGAAACGCCTACTGGCCCTTACCTGCATTACAGATATTCATTTCCTTTGACTGAGAGACAGATATCATATAAAGAACCATAACAAGTGCCTGGTTTTATCTTCTAAGCACGTCGCTTAGCCTCATAAGCGACGGCGTAGATTGACTGTTTCCCTGCTTCGAAACAAATTGGCCTTATCATGAATATGTGTGCTCGCGCATTGTACAGCTATGCACCTGTAATTATGCGACTGCACTGTCTAAAGGACATACATTTAACTCAGACTTTCCCTAGCTTAGGGCATAGCTTCAGGCGGTTTAGATCAGAAACCATGAGTAGTTGTTGCCTTTCTCTGTTTACCTCAGAGTAACTCATTGCTTAATGTGAAAGTTTGGGAATATTGCTGTGAAGATGTGGTCTACAACTGTGCTGCATGTCTTGTGTCCTTTTAGTACATGTCTTGTCTCCTTTTAGTGCATGTCTTGTCTCCTTTTTAGTACATTCCAGTTTCTGCAGAATTCCAGCCCAGATATCCGATACATCTATGTATACATTCTGTACCACCGCTGACTCAATGCATGCAGACACCTTGGTCTGCACTTGACTGATCTGCTCAGCTGGAAGTGACCTCTGCAATACCTTTGAATGTGCAGTTGCCTTGACTATCCTGAGGTGGAACTGATGTTCCAGGATTGAGAATGCACAGGGTGTGGATTGGAGTGGAAGGTCTTTTGGCACTCTGCTAGATTCACTTCTCATGGTTCTACAGCTCACTCCTTTGCCGTATTCCGGGGTGTGCCATCAGCCATGGTCACTATACAAGAACAGATACCTGTCTACTTGGGGAATATGTTGGTGTTAGTACATGTATACAGAAGCTGTCTCATAGTATGAATTTGCACACATTTGTAACTTCTAGCTGTCTTCTTCCAATTGTACAAACTATTTTTTATTGATGATGTGCAACATACTTTGGTTACTATGTGGGAAGGTCTCCTTCCTGTAGATAAAGAAATAAACTCATGCATTTCTCTTCAATTTAGCTAATGGCCTACTCTGTAGTACTTCTACAATGTTAATAGTGCTTCCCTTGCTCAGAATATCTGATTCTCACTCTTGTATGTTCTCCAAATGTTCACCTGCCCTTGCCTTTCTAAGGTCTGTTGTTTCACTGTGCACCTTACATCACCAGCCAGCCCTGAGACCAATGCAAGGTTAAGAAGAATTGTTAAGCTCTCAGTAGAAATCATTTGAGGCAAGTACTCTCTCTAATTTCCTCTACTGAATCACTGCCTGGTCCATCGTCCTAATCTTGAAGGAACCTCTGATCCCTGGGCATAAAATGATGAGAACACAGCAGTCAGGGGTGCACACTCTGGAGGGTAAGGCTTATACCCTCATTATGAGGTGGCAGTTAAATTTGATCTCTGTGCAAACATGGGTTTGTACAAGGATCTGAATTGAGTTATTTAATTCAACACAGCACCTTACAGTTTTATTTGGTAAACTCTGGCTGATCAAACCTTCTAAAATCTATTGGGGGAAAATGCCAAGAAAGGAGGTAAATCATGCAGAGATTCATGTGATTAGTTGAGCACTCACATGTTTTGCCTCAATCCCAGGGACAAGAGTAAGAATATGAAATATTTACTGCATGGGTAATAACCACACACGGGGAATAAGAGCTTATTGGCTGCATCCCGAATCTAGCACATTTTGGAACGGGGTCTTAGAAGGAAAAGCAAATAAGAGGCAGGGACACAGAGTAACAGGTTTAATCTTACAGCCAAGGGCTAGAGTGAAGTCCTTGTTTGGATCTGCTCTTCTCTGTTACTGCCTGTTTTACGCCTACACTTCCTCGTCATTGATTTTCAAGATCCTGCAAGATCACGCAGAGATGACTGAGGGCGCAACACTCAGAATCATGTCACACAATTACACAATGATCACTGGGTGTAAATTGTGCCTAACATACTTGACAGAAGGGATTAGTTCTGCTACAATCAATACAGAAGTGTTGTGGTGCTGGGGAATTTCATTTCCCGCTTACCGTGTTTATGTTTCAGGAGAGAAATGGGTTTTTGAGTAGTCATTTCTTTTGTCTTAAGAGGATGTGGTTTATACAAGTTCAGGGCTCTCTCTCAGCAGTGCAAGCCATAAATGTATAAATACAGCGTTGGTGAAGCATGCTTTTCTGGTGATTCTTGGATTGCTGCCTTGAGATAGGACAGACGTCTGCAGAGCATGGACATATGAACAAGAGACACCATCGTGTTTCAGTGGCTGAAAGCTGAACATCTACCCACCTTAATATATGGTATCAAGTCAGAGCCATTGCAAGGGAACCATCGGCTGTAGTGCAAACAAAGAAACCAGTCAGCAGCACCCTGAATGGCTAGTAAGAGAGCCATTTTAGAGAAGCAGTGAGCACATCACACTCTTGGGTCGCAGTGTGTCTGCACGTGATCCACTATTGCTACCTACCCCCTGTATGGAAAGATGCTATTCTTCTCATAGTTCCTATTGAACCTAAAGATATTACATCAGGCTTTCTTGTCAGAATATAATTTGATACAAATATAGTTTCCTAAATATCACTAACAAATATTCACTCCATGGAGGCTGATAATAGAAAATATACGCCCAATGAGAAGACATTTAGGTAAATAATATTTAGGAAAACTATTTTAAGGTCATATGAAATTTATGTTGACGATATTCTGTCATGCTGTTGTCTGTTTGCCCCCTGTCATCGCCTGTGGTTACTCCCTTTCTTGTAACAAGCCTCAGACATACATTCTAACACACATACCTGTCTTGTGATGTTTGTGCAAAAAACACAATATTCTGACAGAGCAAAGAACATTTGAAACCACTCTCAGAACTGCGAGAAAAATGGAGTGAATATCGAATCACTCATCTATAGATGAAAAACACCATACTAACCTTCCCAGGTCAAAGTCACCTTACTTTCCAACTAATTCATGCACACCATTTTGAATCATAACACCGTACAAAATATACTCTACTAACCAACAAAATCAAACACCATTATAGCACTGTCAAATAATGGCTCCTCCAGATCCGCACAAAACTGTGCCAAGATAGAGAACGCCCAATGGTGCCATAACTGTGTTCGATGGCACTATACAAATGTGAATAACCTTGTATAAACAATACAACACTACATAACAAGGTTACACAATAAAAGGCTCAAGGTTGATTGAAGAGGAACCATCCTAGGCAGGGGACAGACGTCTTTAGTGCAGCAGGTGCAGTGGAACCAGGGGCTCAGAGTTGTCAAGGGCCCACTGCACCACAGTTATGGCTTCCTTTCATAGTGCACCCAGATGCCAGGGCGGGCCATTATTCTTGCTTGCAGCAGTGGCAATGTCATCCTTGCTACTCCACTACTACAATTACTGAGTATTGCCCTTGAGAGGGTACAGAGATAGTAAAGTACAGTACAGAATTAAAGAGGAGTGTACCATTCACAGTCTGGGAGAGGGAGGGAAGTTAAGTACACGGAGTCCATGTCCGTACCACCACTGCTGCTGGCTTGAGGAGCTGCTGCAAAAAGAGACATGCTCTTCTCTTTTAATCAGTCAAGAGCACTATATGTTGTGTCTTTATTGTGCCCATCTGTGCTCCACTTGTGAAGCATGAATGTAATCACGAGAAAGACATAACAATCAGATGCATGTGCACCACACACCGGCTGCTGTGCTCAGTAGTAGGGCATCCTTTCAAATGCTGCGTGCACTTGAAAAAACTGACAAGGTCAAGTGCATATATCACCAAATAAAATAGATGGGTGGGGTGTAAGCCCTTTTTCTTTCCACAGTAAACATGCACCAAGGAATGGGGCTAGGAAAAGTGGAATAAGGCAGTAAACAAGAAGGGACAGATTTAATAAGGGTTTGCACCAGGCAAAAGTCATGCAAAGTGACTCACATTCTCATAGCGGTATTTACTTTGCGGTGCAGAAGGTATTTTGTGTTGGAAAGGAGCCCTTTTCTCAGCTCAAACAGAGGTTTGCACTTCATTGAGCCACTTTGATTCAAAGGGGCGTTTCTTGGGTGTAACTTGGGAGGATCCGCTCCAGCACACACCGCTTTTTGATGCAAAGCTGGATCTACTAAAGTTGTCAAACCAGGCTCTTCATCAAAAAATAATGCTTCCTCAAAACATGCGCTAACAATGAGAAGTTCTTACATATCTTCAAACATTCCACATATTGTATTTGTTCTGCACGGCACATAACACATACAAGGTGTGCCATACCTTAGAATTTGTCCAAGCATAGGATTTTTTACTGAAGGAGTCCAAATGCTTTGCTAGATAGCACACATACCCTTCTGCATCATGATGCAAAGGTTGTGCAAAAGTTGAGCATGGCGCTAGGCAGCCTGTTTGCACACGGGGAAGAAGGCAGCAGCAGGACATTTAAAAAAAAATAATTTTGGCTTTCCGCTGCTTTCTTACTCAGCGCCACCCAGCAACTTTAGATGCTACTATCAATTTCACTAAAATAAATAAATCTGCCCAGACGTTTGTGGGCCTCACGGGTGGAGCAGTCAACACTGCAACAGGAGCGGTGGCACATAAGTGTTAGAGGCCCGCTTCATCCAAACTACAGCTATATTTTACTATCCAGGCTGTGGGCACGGGGTCCATTTCCTTGCTTGCACTACCACAATGGCACTTTTACTACAATACTGTGTGGGCTGGCACCAATGTCTTTACCGAACATCCGGTCACGGTTCAGGACGAGTCAAGCAAAAACCTGCACACAATACCATTCAAAAAAGCTTTATGTTCCGTTCTATTTTTTTTTATAAATTAATTGTCAAGATATTCTTTGAAAAAGACTTTGAGATGGTTGTCTGAGGACCGACTATCCAAAGGTGTTCCACACTTACGTTTTCTTACTCAAAAAGGAGTGAGGTGGAACGGAAGCAGAGAGGCTTTGTTTAAGTGTATGTCTCATCCTCGTGCCTCTCATTTAAGATTGCAGGTGATGGAGTGAGGCACGTCCTCAGCTGAAGGACACGCGTTGTAATGTCTCTGTGACCTGACCTCAGTGCTATTTACAGCACTTTGTCATTCAGTGCAGGAAAGGTTAGGTGGGCTGTGCTGATATATGAGCCTCGGTTCATGCAGCCAGTCACCACAATTAACCTGATTTTAGGATTTTCATCAGGGTTCGACTTGGACAGAAAATAGGCCCGGGCACCAAAATAAAACTGGCATACATAAGTGAATTACAGAGCTTAAAAGTGACCTAAATTTGCAGATTAGGGAAGTTTTGAACTAATAAAGACCTGCCTTTGCGTTTTTCAAGTTATTGCAGACTGCATGCATTTGTGCTTGCTGCAGGCAATGACTGTTTAAATGTCGGGGCAATCATCAGTAAAAAATAAAAAACAGCCCAACAGACTATGAAATAGGCCCCAAAACAGCCAAAAATAACAGCCACACACCTGACAGACCAGGCGACTGGGCATTGTCTGATTGCTCTATAGGCCAGTCCGCCCAAGGAGGAGCCTGAAAACAGGACTCCGATCTTGTAATTCTAGAAGCTCTGGCTTCTTCTGTGTGTCATTAACTATATTTTAACATCTACTCACTTCCCTGCACATACAATTGGTCTACATAATGTGGACAGTTCTGGTAAAATACAGATTTGAAGTGTCAGCAATACCTACATTTACCAATATAACTAACTAATAATTTGTAAGGTGCAATTACACGCGTCAAGCTCCCTGGTGTAAATGTAGTTCAGATCTGTTGTTGGGGGCAAGTGTCAACAGCAGTGATCAATTTGTTTAAAAAAGGAATGATCTGATTGATAGTTATTCCTTGCTGTTCGACACAATCCTTCATTTTCATGAAAATTCTTCAGAAACACTGGCGCAATTAACCATCATTCAGCACCACCTGCAAATCAGACATTTGTTTACTACAACTTGATCAGCGTCAAAGTATTAAATATGTCAATTTCAGTTCAAACACAGTTAACTCAGATAACAAGAACTATTAAACTATTAAATCTAGGCCTGGGCGGAATTGATGGAGTTCCCCTTTGTGGAATTCCACAGAGGTGATAAAAAAACTCTGTGGAATTCCACGAAAGCGGAGTTCTGTGCACTGCGGAGTGGCTCCCTTTCCTGAATGCACCCTATCTCAGAAGCGCCAAACAGGGCCGAGTCTGGTTAGTGCTTCCGAGATCGGGTGCATTCAGGGGAGGGCCATAGGCAGTGAAAGCTGACATTTCAGGCCTCTTGTGCACCAGCCTGTCAGACTCACCTGGGTCCTCATTGCCAGCGGCCTGGTGCTTTGCCTCCCTCTGTCCCCTGCTCCTGGGCCTGGCGTGGGCTGCTGGCAGAGGGAGGCCTGAGGGATCAGTCCAGAGCTGGTTCCAGCAGCAGCTCCATGCTGCTGTACCAACGTCGGGCCAAGAGTGCGCATTGCATCCCATAACTGGGCTGCTGTGCACACATGGCGAGCTCCGCTCCGCTTGAAACCTGAGCCAGCCGCAAGTTTCCAGGCATACCATTGGAAATGTCATTGTATGTGTCCAATGGAGTCCTATTTTCCCCACGCAGAATCCTGCAAAGGGAGATGTTTTTCAATCCGTCAAACAGTCTTTCTTGTGAAGCAAGCTGTTCCTCTATACCCCAGGCAAAGTTGAGCATGATCAGTTCATCTTCCCTTCCTGGAAGGGGAGTTACTTCAGACCTTGGTTGGAGTAAATCACCAATCGTTTCCAGGGTGGGAAGAGACGAGATTAGACCATGGGAATGCATAAAAACATACCTGTTTTTGAATATGCTTAAAAATCCAAGGTAAACCATGCTTTGGAAAACCCACTTCTCATCCCTTTAGTGGAAATTACGACTGCAGATATGTTTGCACTTGTGGTTGACAAATCCACAGTATAAAATTAATTTATGCCTGCCAGGAATCAATTGGTGAATTCCTAGTAGGAGTAACTGGAAACAGTTTCCAATGTAAACGTACATTTATAGCTGTAAAAACATTTGTGAATAAGGCCCATTGCACGATTTTGGTCATTTCAGATTTTGAACAGATCATGTAACGCCTTATCAAAAGGCTCAATGTACTTCATGAAAATGTATGTTTCTACTAAACATTCCCTATCTGTGCATAGATTTTCACATGGAATTATTCATACAAATTCACACTGTGACTTTCACCTACCTGACATAGCAATTCATTTGTCATTCCACCACTCTGCGCAGAAAGATTCAGATAAACGTGACACATCAGTATCACTGATATCAAAAATGTGGCTTATGATTGGTATCTCCCTGTGTACTGTACTTCTTAGGCATTCTTGTAGGCAATTGATTCTCGCTCAAGGAGTTAAATACATCAGGGCATTCAGATATTTACAGAAGATCAGAAAAAGCACACTGAAATTGACAAATTTATTTAAAATTGTATGAGAGCATTCTATTTGTGTCAGTGGTCTATGGGAACTAAGATTCAAGAAATATACTTTTATTAATTATAACCTGCTCTTTGGTGATTGTTAGAGGTACCTGTGTACAAATCCCAAGCATTACAGTTGGGAATTTTGTTATTATGGGAAGTCTAACCAGAGCATGATTTTATTGATTGAATAGCCCTTGCCAGTCCTCTCAGAATTTTAGCCTGGCCCCATATGTAGTAGAAATTGACTAATGTAGATCCAGGTGGATGGGATTCATGCCAGTTTTTCATCTGCAGTCACTTTATGCACATTGTTTTTGTGAATATCCCTACAATCTGACATGGATGTGGATCTTCTGGACTAGTTTTGTACACCCTTGACTGAAGGAACCATCATCTGCCTTGAAATGTGTGCTATGGGAAGGAACTCAGGTCTCTCAGTAGCTCTGAATGATCCTCTAACCAAACCACATTCTGACTCTATCCTTTTTCCATATTTTGCCAAAACCTTGTGGGCTCTCTCATAGTGATTCTGGTTATACTAACACCTCAGGAAAACTCAGATATCATGCTTCAGTTCCATGCAATACTTTCACAGTCCAGGTGCTTTTTAAGGACTCCGGCAGTGCCTTGGTCTCTCTTTCGATATGCACACAAATTTGGTACCTATGGAGGAATCCAATATTAGCCCAAAGTTATATCAAGCGTCTGAAGCCCGGATGTGCCCTCTTGGCTGGAAAGAAAACTGGTGCATTGGAAACAGGTGCACATTCATGTAGGGCGGCATGTGTGCCATGATAGTGACCAAATTAAACATTTAATTTGTTTAAGTTGTTAGGTGTGGTTAGGTGTGGCAACCATGTCTAAGTACATGCACTCAAAGTCCCACAACTGGCGGTTTATTAAAACTTTACTTCAAAGCAATGACTAGACTAATTAAAAGTTGATAACTTGAGTCAGCCTCTCAAACAGTTGGCTAATTTTACTTTGAATACTCTAACATTATCTGGTGATTTGCACGTGGAACCACGTGCACAATTACCAAGACCACAATGACTGTTTTTCATTCTGTGCTGAATCCTTGTGACAATTATTATATATATTAATTTACCCTGGCTCTGTGCTGTTTACTTTTTAAAAGTTTGTATTTGCCTTCATTATAGCTAAAACTTTTTGTATCATTGCTAAATAATGGCTTGTTTTTTAATAAGGGCGGGCATACCTCGCTTAACTCCATGTGGTTGAATCAGGTGGAATTACCTAACAATTCCATGAGATTATGCTTGAATTACACAAGAATAGTAATTCTGCGTTTAGCACTATTTCTTAGTGCTAAAATACCTCCTCACATCCAAAATGGACATGAGGATGTATTTTCGCTAAGAAACACAGATAACTAAATGCAGAAGAACACGAATAGGGAAAGCGAGCTCCCAAAGTGCTCTTAATTATGTGAGCAAAAGTAATTGCATAATCGATAATTCCGCGTCAAAGAGCAACACGGAATTAATTAAATTATTCCGAATAATCCGACGCAATTAAAATCCTTTTTAGGCCTAATTTCCACGACTAAGGGGAATCGTTTTGTACAGGCGACGCCATGAGGTGGAAGAGCATATTCGAATTCCGGCACATAACCTTCAGGGGCAGAAATTGATTCCAAGTGGCTTGCTTTGAATGTTGATCCTCATGTCTTAGGGGAGGTACATATGCACACCCCAAAGAGCTCCATTTTTCAGTATGACAGCCCCATTTATCAGCATAGCCATATGTCCCTGAAAGCCTGATTGCAGGCCGCTGTCCCGCCGCCTCTCTGGACAGTGTCACAAGGGTCGTGTTGCCCATGCGTTGCATCGCTGCATCCACACAACGATGAGCAAGGGTGTGACTTGGCCCTGTCCTGACCTTTCAGAGACACATTTCTTTTCGAAAATGTGAGCAAAATAGCTTTCCATTCACGACCATCTCAGGAGACAAGTTGTGAGCTTTACGTTTGTGCTCTCGTTATCAAACCTCCCTGTGACAAATGCCATTCCCGTCCCCCGACCGAAGCACCCTAATCTGGACATCACTGACCTTCCCGTTAACGTTTGTTGTTCTCTGGTGTTGCTATGAGCCCTCGCTCACCAATTATCTGTGTTGTCCACCATTTTGCGCCTCTTCCCAATGCATTCACTATATTCACAATGATTCGAGTTCTTAAATTCCACCCGATTATCTCTGCCCACAGGTGTTATGAACAGCGGTAGATTGCTCCACTGGACAATGCCCACCAACCGTCAATGCCCTGGATACAACTGATTACATCAAAATGTTTGTATTTTTTGTATTTTTGTAAGGCAGAGAGGAGCTGTTTTTGAGCCTTGTAGTCCCAAAATAAAAACAAAATCAGTCGAATAATAAAACGACATTTATTAATGATTTTGAGAAAGGAAACGCAAAGCCATCGCATTTTCTGTAACTATGCCTTTCCCAGGTGCTATTTGCTAAAGGTGCATGTAGAAAGGCGATCAGATAGCCAAAATGAGCTAAGGCAATTCAGCAGGTCAGCCTGGCCTATTTATCTATGCACTGGAAAAAAAACACGTAGGTAGTTTCTGTTTCGCAATTGGTATATACTTTGTCACCAAAGAAGCATTGGCAAAGACCGTAGGTTTGACATTGTATGACATACACATTGAACATGCACATGCTGCATAAATGTCATAACTATTGTACGTAGCATGGGGAAATCTGATGCAACCCTTTTTACGTCTTGCCTAAGAAAGCGAATGCTTTGTCTCTTGAGACACTTTTTATTACCTCACAGGAGGCCTATTCACCACCCATTGTTAACCATTGAAGGGATTCATTGCCACTATCATTTGCTTGCTTCTTTTTCACTAACTTCTATAGGTATCCCTCCTCCTTCATGTGTTTGTACCTCCTCTGGAGCAAGGACTCATTACTGTGAACTTCCTCTGCTCACTTTTTCAGGCTCGATTTCTTTCTTTTTATTTTAGCACTCTACAATACTGCATGTGTTTTCAGCTATCTATCCCATGTGCCTTACCCTTCTGTCTCACATCTGTTCTGACCACCCTCAATTGATCAACAGCTTGACCCCATCCCTCCCGCCCACTCTCCATTGTCCGTGTGCTTGACCCCACCCCTTCTGTCCATTTTCTGTGTCCCTCCCGTCCACCCTCCGTTGTCCATGTACTTGGCCCAGTCACTCCAGACCACCCTCAGTTGCCCGTCTGCTTGCCCCCTTCCATCCATCCTCTATTGTTCATCTGCTTGTCCCAGGCCCTCCTGACCACTCTCCATTTTCCATCTGTTTGCCCCAACCCCTCCTCCTGCCCTTTGTTGCCTGTCTGCTTTCACCAACCCCTCATGTCTGTCTTGCTCCAGCCTCTCGTGCCCACACTCCATTGTCCATGCACTTCCCAACCCCTCTCACCTGTCTTCTCCCACCACCTGCATTCTTCTCTCCATCCTTCCCTTCCTCCACTCCTCATTTTCTCTGTGTTGCTGCAGGAGCACGTGACTACTAAAAAAAGCATTATTTGTAACAGTGAAAATGCCCTTTATTTAAAAAAAACCCAGAACAAACAAAGCATTAGTGCTAACTGCACTACAGTGCTTTATTTTTTTACTAAAACACATTTTAGCCCTACTGCTGTACAGCATTGCTAAAAACATTGCCAGAGCCAATAGCTCTCATATGGGAGACCTATTAACTTTGCAAACACTTGTTTCTAGTGCATACATTATTCATATGATTTTGTCTGTGTTCTGTCCTCAGTGCTAGCGGGTTGCTTGCTGACTTTCCATTATGACATTTTTCCACATGCACTTTACTGCAGGTGGAAAACACATTCAAACAGCAAAAAAAGAAAAATTGTGAGGCTAAGCTACTGCTGCAGGCTGATCCAAGGTTGTCCAAGATGATATTGCCAAACTCAGGCCTCTGGCTGAAGGTATAAGAGCAAAAAAATCTAATGGTGACCTACTGTTGACCCAAAGCCTCATTAAGTTGCATAATACAACATGTTTGCTTTGACTTGGTCACCTAGTGTTGCTGGTGGCATGGCCACAAACCACAAATGATGGCTGAGATGTTTTCAGAGAAGGTGAACCCTGCAGCTGCAGCTTCCCAGATTATGAGTCTGAAGTAGGAGGCTGTGGTGTGATGTGTTGTGGTCCAGTTTTACTTGACTTGGCTGTGACATGCGACTCCTCCTTAGTGGGGTCCATATCCATATTCAGGATTGATTATGCATACATATGTTTACATACAAATAAATATTTTGTTTGAGAAATGATGTAGCTCTGTTAAAAAATGACCATCTATCTATGCATGTATGCAACATTAACTGGACACCTATAACCACAGAGCAACACATTGGAAAGAGGCAGGATCTGACTTCCTCCTCATAATGTGAGTTGTTGGGGGGGCAGTGAAAAAGTGCAAGAATTAAGCACCTTGTGCCTCATTGTTCAGTGGCACTTCAACTCTCCATGAACTATTATTCCTAACCTGATCATCAACATGGACACTCTGCTGTGCATCATCATGAGAAGTGCAGCTGCGGTGTCCACTTGACAGAAGCTCAGTCCAACTTGACAAAGACCACATCATAGAATTCAATTAATCGTAGCAGCAAATTGACTGTTTACATGATGTTAGTGCCTATCAAAAGTACCGTAAAACCTTGTTTCATGTGCAAATGTCGATTCTTTCTACACTTTTACATTCTCAGATTGCATGATATTTAAAAAAGCCTCCTCTCTCTGAATTCCTAAAGCCCTGTATGAAAAACTGACTTTGACTTAAAGGGTTGATTGTTCTCTCTTTCAAATAATCCTATCCTACCTTACTTTTGAGCCACTGTATGCCTCCTGTCTCTGAGTGTAGCTTTCTCTAGGTTGCTTGTTTTTCTGCCTTACTTTTTGTTGTATTTCTGCTAATTGCCCAGATCTCATTTCATAGATCATTATCTTACCGTCTTCTAAACCACATTTCTGCTTCTTAATAATACTTAGTCCCTTCTACCTTATACATTGATCTCACTATTTGGAAGAATTCACATAGGCCTCACTAGTGATCACATCTAGCATCTACTAATTTAACCAACCACAAATAATCTGAAGAAGATGCATACAATGCTTCCATTGTGAGCACAATGCTAATCTAAATAACAAACAATAAGTCGATAACTACACGATTAACCACCAACCTTAAGTTCTGAAGCACGGTTCTATTTGACATAAAGTGCTTCAACGCTTTATCCTGAGGTACTAAGCAATTTATAAATGCAATTATAGTACAGTGATGGAAGCAGCATGCAGATCTAACCTAAAAAGAAATACTCTTTTGCTCGCAAGTTAGGCAAAACTGAGATTTTTGATATTCAAGGCCACACAATCTAGAAACACTGTGATTCAGAGGGCAAGGCATATTATCTAGGGGACAGCAATTTTGCGGGGTTCTTATCGCTTTCCCATCCCATTTATAGTTTGTAATTGCAGAAAAATGTAGGCTAAGGAAAGAGAAACACTGTATTTGATGCCACCTAGTAGGATTGCAACCTTAACTGTATCAAGAGGAACAAACATTGGCAAAGCCAATAGGTCTCCCCTATGCAAGAGCTGTTGGCTTTGCCAATGTGTTTTAGCCATGTTGTTTACCAGCGTGGCTGATGATCATCATGGCTAAAAGTTAGTGGCATAGAGGAGAATGGCATGGAGTGTCGTAGAGGGGAATGACAAACAGTGGAGTAGAGTGTTGTAGAGTGGAGTGGCAGAGTGTTTTGTATTGGAGTGGAAAAGGGAATTTGCATAGAGTGGCATACACTGGAGTGGCATAGTGGAGAGTGGACTAGTGTAAAGTACATTGGCATTGAGTGCTGCAGAGTATAGTAGTATAGAGTGCAGAGGCATTGAGTGCAGCGGTGCACAATGCAGTGTCGTAGAATGCAGTGGCGGATATTAATGTGAAGCATAGTAGAGTGCAGTGGTGCACAGTGGAGTGGTGTAGCGTGCATTGGCGCTGAGTGGAGTGGCACAGAGTAGAGTGGCATAGAGTGCAGTGGCATGGAACACAGTGGTATAGAGTACATTGGTGTATAGTATAGTGGCATACAGTGGTGCAGAGCGGGGGGGTATAGAGTTGAGTGATGCAGAGGGCAGGGGCGCATAGTTGAGTGTCACAGAGTGCAGTGGCATAGAGTGCAGAGTAGAGTCAAGTGGCATAGAGTGCAGATGCTTAGAGTGGTGCAGAGTAGATTAGCAAAGAGTGGTGCAGAGTAGAGTAAAGTGGTATAGACTGCAGAGGCATAAAGTGGAGTAGTGCAGAGTAGAGTGGCTTAGAGTTCAGTGGTGGAGAGGGCAGTGTTGCCGAGTGGAGTGTCAGAGTGCAGTGGTATAGAGTAGAGTGCCGTAGAGAGCAGTGGCATAGAGTACAGTGATGCAGAGTAGAGTGCAGTAGCATAGAGTGCAGTGGTGCAGAGTAGACTAGAGTGGTGTACAGTGGATTGGCATAGAGTGCAGGAGCATAGAGTTGAGTGTTACAGAGTAAAGTTGAGTGTATTGGCATGGAGTGCAGTAGCATACAGGGCAGTGTTGCAAAGAGGCATAGAGTACAGTAATGTAGAGTGGCCTTGTGCAGAGTAGATTGGTGTGACCTAGACTGGAGTGGGGTAGAGTCCAGTGGTGAACAGTACAGTGGTGTAGAGTAGAGTGGCAAAGAGTGCATTGGCATAGAGTAGAGTGGTACAGGGTAGAGTAGAGAGGCATAGCATAAAATGATGTAGAGTACTGAGGTGTAGAATGGAATGACTAAGACTGCAGTGGTGTGGAGTTGTGTAAAGTAGAGTAGTGCAGAGTTGATTGCAGTGGTGTGGGGTGGTGCAGAGTAGAGTGGAGTAGAGTACTCATGATGTGATGAGGGGGCCTGAGTCACTTATAGTTCACAATTATTACTTGTTTTTTTGGGTGAATGGTACCCCCTAAAGGTTTGGAGACCCACTGAAGGGCTGGGGTCACCTGAACAGCACAGGGCATAAGTGGTTTGCAAACTGGCCTGCTTGAGCGTCCAATGTGCTCTGTGATCAGGCCTCATGCCAGTTATGCTGCTCCATCAATGGCCAGTTGTCTGGTGCAGAGACCAGTATTCATCCCATCAGAACAAAAGGCTTTTGCCCAAAGCAATCAGAGATGCTTGCCGGGTTGGTACTAGTTCTCAGAAGCCACAGCAGCCCAGCATTATTTCAGAAATTGGTTCCTGCAATGAAATGCATAGATCTATTTTCAATGATGCACCATCTGACGATTGTGGGTGATGTGCTCCACCACGCATAGGATCAAGGTGCTAATCCTTTGTGCAGACCGTGGCAGGCCACAGCGAAGATGCCCTGACGTTCCTACCTAAAATACATACACAAATGTGGCTGCTTGGTGTCTGGCTGGTAGCATGAAGGTGCCATCTGGAATAGTAACTGGCACCTGGTGTCACACAGCTGTGAGGGGCAAGGATGCCAAGCTGTAATTATCATATTATTATCCTTCTTGTTAACATTAGAGTCAATGTAATTGAAATGCTTGTGTCAGGCAAAGAAACAGTTACAATCTTCTGTTTCTGAAGACAAAAGAACTATTGTTTAAAACCACAGCTTCCTGGCCTGCTCATCTCATAGAGCACTGAGGTCTGACACCACAATTTCTCCACAGCCTCTTCAGGGAAGTTCAGACTAAACTAGTTGTTTTTTTCACCGCTCTCTTTGTGTGAGTTCTGCTTAATTTTGTTTGAATATTCTGGTTAGTGTTATGTTTTTTTCTTGGTGTGACCCATTTCACACAAATCTGAGTGGAAAAATATCCACTTTTGGTCTGCTATCACAAAAGAAGTACTTCATCCCATACAATAACATGTGATGCACTGTTAAAAATATTACATTGCATAAGATGTTAACACATGAGGTGCAGCGCATAATTAATGGCATTGCACATTACCGTTCACTGCTCCATGGTACTCAGATTCCAAAACTGATTGGGAACAGACAATGGTAGTAAACGCTATATAAATATAAATGCACATATAATAAGATCAGCACCTATATAACTGATAGAACACTGTGCCATGCTCGACTCCATTGTGTGCCTTAAACTGTGTGTAAGGGGGTAGACACCAGGTCTGTACCCCAAAGAGCAGTTGCAAACTTGCACGTGCACCTGGGGTAGCAGTTTAATGAAAGATGAGCCAGCTGTTATAACCATCATTCCACTTTTTGCCGTGCAGGTGACAACCAGTTTGCACTTCAAAGGTGGGGGGAGATAGCCCATCAGGCAGGTGAAGTGAGTACAGTGGGGGATGTCCAAAGGGTCCACGAGGACTGGTTTTTCCCCTCAGGGGATGCACTGACTGTGCACTACCTCACTAAGTCAATGCACCAACCCAAAGCTTCTTTGTCTTGCCTGCAGCACAGTATTTCCTCTTTTGCAAGGTGTTATGCCTCATTCATGTGAGGAACAGCCCACTGAAATTTTGCTGGGTTATGTAGTATATCGTGATATGATTTAGAGATTACGGAAGGAGCCCTGTAAGCGATTGCAGCCCCTTAAATAGTACCAAAGTGTCCCATGGGCACAGAAAGCCAGAATACAAGTCTGTTACTCCCTCGAGGAATTTAGCATAATACAGTCCCTGATGTGTTACATATATACATCATGAGAAGTAGATAGTGCAAGCACTGCCTTGTAGTGTGTCTTGCCCCAAGTTTTTCACCACCCCCTCTACATAACCTAGGTGTGGAAAGTGGACAAACAGACATAGTCATTGCTCTCCAGCCACTACTGTATGCAGTGGAGGCTGGTGGATGGTAAACGTGGTGGGGCAGAACATAACAACCCATGTAAAACATGCAAACAAGCACACTGAGCGAATAGGAACTAAAGGAAGAGGTGAGGTGAGGTGGGGTTTGCAGAATGAGTAATGGTACATTTCACAGCATACGTTTTGAGAAGACTTAATATGAAATTAAGCATAAGGTGTTCAAATGGTGCATTTTACAGCCAAAACATTCCATAGCCATAATTCCCAGGCTGGGTTTTTCCAAAATGTCCTACAAGCCCCAAGCCAAGCCCAGACCTACCCAAACAATATAATCAAAAAAGGGGCATCATGTAATCCCAACAACAAGGGTAGTGAAATCCAAGCATAAACAGTTGTTCTAGAAGCAGAAAAAGTAAGTAAAGAATAACATGGATATGAGTTACATAACAAAAAAACTTTAAACAAAAATTATTTTGCCAAAAAGACATATATGTGATTACTTCTGTATTCATGAGAACAAACATAATTTTATTCATATGTATTCATAATTGGTCAACCCTCCTGTAAAGAGAATATGGCCAGACTGATCTGTCAGAACAAACCAAGTGCACATGCCAGGCTGGATGCTGTAAGAGATCTGTCAATTCGACATGCGCACTTCACTTTCGCAAAAGCCTGCCAATCAAAAGGATAGGGTATGCCCTGCCCAAACAGCATAAGTAGTACAATGTTTAAGGCATGTAACAGCTCAAATAGGTCAGTGGGGCAATGCTCTTATGCCCCTTAGATGCACCTGCCCCTGGAGGTGTGCCAAGGGACCAGGACCATCATAAACGGGATCAGTTGAGACTGTTTTTCCACAGAAATTGTCTACCATACTAAATGTATTTATATATTACAAAAAAAAACATATATAAACGAATAGGCAGGTAAGTTCATTCACAACTAGGTGCAGCCATATGCAAGACCAGGACAATATTTTTAATTTGAAGGAGGGGCTCAGGCACCAGAAAGGGTCCCACACGACGACCCCAAAGGTTTTTGGCAGGAACACAAGGGAACCATGGGCTGCATTTCATGAGAGAGGTAACTCCCTCCAAAATGATCTCTGACTGCAGCCCACGTTTTGTGTGGTCTACCTTAAGTACTCACGTTCTGAATATTTTTATATGCCAATAATCAGGTGGTAATCATTGTAAGTTGCAAAAGATTGTGCTGTACTGGGACTGCTGTGGAAGAATGGAAGCGGCAGTAGGCAAAATAGTCAGAACTCATAAGTTTACATTATGACTTTCATCACTTACAAGTTGTGGGTTTGTGACAAACTGCAGAATTTCAACCATAGTGCAGTGATTAATTTGTTTTAGTAAGGACAAGAAGCAAGTATAACATGTAGCATTTCTATAAATGCTCGCCCCTAACAGCAAACAAGTTATCCTATTACAAAAGAGCAAAATTAAGTCAAAACAACCATAAGGCAGTACACATTTGCTCAACTTTGTAACATTAATAATAAAAATAAAAATAATATTATTATAATAATAATAAAATTAAAAAAATAGTTACATATAATATATAGGATAAATAGCATGAGATAAATAAAAATAATAGCAATGATTAAATCATAATAACAATAATAATAATAATAAGAATAAGAATAAGAATAATAATAATATAGAATGCCAGGAAAACAACATTTTTGTTATTTCCAATTTTATTAGTTTTCTTATTATTAGCTGAAGAAGCAGTAGCATTGGTGGTGTTATTATCATTGTGATATAGCACCATATATATTTCTATTCTGCGTCGTGCCTTGATGAACAAAGTGTAACTCGTGAGTTATTTTAGTCAAAGATGTTATATAATGTAACAAGGTGGTTCTAACAGATTATTAAGTGCATGCAAAATAGGCTAAAACTGGCAGCAGAAAGTAGAGGAGCACACAAGCTGCTTCACTGGCAAATATTTGCACACAATGGGTGGCATTGTGATTTCTGGGCAAGGTGCTTTGTCCCTTTGCTTCCAAGGCCGAAGCAGGCCTTCGCAAAGTTTGGGCTGAAACACTGATATGAGAACCTGATCATCAAGCTTGTTGATTTGAACCTAGTTCTTTCCCGAGTTCTTTTAACTACCCTTTTGGGTCCATTACTTAAGAAACTACAGGCCTGAATGTTCAAATTTCTTACTGTAGAATGGTGACAAGCAACATGAGGTGGGTTACGTTACCTGTTTGCTTTGACTTGCAAGACACCACTATCAGTACCACAATAAACTACGCATTCAACAAAATCTTATCTTAAATGTTTTCTGCATAAAAGAATGCATTATTACATGTTCCCTGTTTGTTATCTATGAATGCTAGTCTGTGGAAGGTGCTTGAGGAAAAGCACATGAAACAACATCCCCCCCTTATCAACAGAGTGGTTTGACTAAGGCAGTAGCAGTGACCAGAACCCCCAAATTCAGTGCTTGCTCCACCTGCGTGTAGAGGGGTGAGGCATTCAAATATTGCATCTATCATGCTTTTTGCAAGCCCTGTTGTGGATGTGTCTGTGATGGGAATACGTTTACAGAGAATGAAATGAACAAAGAATTGTTAAAAGATGAAGCTATTGTACATATAAAAAAATACGTGATCGAAGGTTGGCCTAAAGAAAGTTTGTTATCAACAAACCTACAAGCTTATACTAAAATGGCAGATGAATTGTCTGTAGAGGACAATAGTATGCTGATGAGAAATGACAAATTAATTCCACCTAGAGGCTTAAGAGGCAAAATATTTACTGTTTGGCATCAAGAACATCTAGGGCAAACTATTAGTAAGAGGAAGGTAAGAGAGTGTAACTGGTGGCCAGGTATGGACCATGAAATAGTAACGTGTGTGAGAAGATGTGTAATTTGTACTAATTGTGATAAAGTGATGAAAACTCAACCCACACCATTGTCACCAAGCATTTTACCCGTGGGACTTTGGACTACAATAGCTATTGACTTTGTTGGTCCATTCATCACTTTAGCAAGAGGATCTAGATGTGCCTTATTGGTGGTGGACTACTATAGCAAATGGTGGGAGGTAGAGTTTATGGATGAACCTAGCACAAATGCAGTTATTAAGTGTTTGAAGAAGTTATTTTTGAGAGAAGGAAGCTCTAAAGAAATTGTATCAGACAATAGGGTACACTTTACCTCTAAAGAAATTAAAGAATTTATGGAAGGATATGCTATTCAACACAAGCAGGTGGCTTTATATCACGCACAAGGAAATGGCTTGGTTGAAAAAAAAATCGCAAATTAGTTGGGTGAATACTATGGGCAATTCAAAACAAAATAGAAGTGAATGAAGCAGTGGAAAGCATGCTGTGGTCACATCGCTCATCTCCAAATGCTGTTTCTGGTGTGAGTTTGTTTGAAGTGATGAATGGTCGCATTCCTGCATCTAAGCTGTGTCCAGCATGGCTGAGATAAGCTCAAGCAAAACCTGATAAAATCAAGTCCTTAGATGAGTTCAGAGGACCTCGTTTTCAAGAGTTTCAAAATAAGATAAAGAATGACTACGATGCAAAACATAGAGTATTTGGAGAGAGAGCTGAAATAAAAAATAGGTGTTTAGGTACTGTAAAAGATCCCGCTCATGAGGCAAAAGGCATGTCCAAGTTTAGAAATCCCGAGAAGGTTGATGCAATTTCAAGAATGCAGTTTGATGGAATAAATGCAGAATAGTGAAAGTAGGGGGAGATTATGAAAATAATACTGGAGGAAAATCTCTAATTCTGATGAAGGGGTAAAGAAGATTGAAAATAATAGTAAACAAGAACAATAAAATGAAAGAGGTTTAAATGTGAACAACAAGGAACTAATGAGACACACAAGCAAAAGGATTGTTAGGAAACCTGCTAGATATCGAGATGTTTAGTTTTTTCATTTATTGGGAAAGTTTACATATTTTGAAATGTATTCATAATTCATTGTTTCCTTGATTTTATGAAATTTGATCATAATAAGTTAGTTTTGGTCAATTAAAAAAAATGGTTATGATAATTTTTGTATCTTTTTATATAGAGACGGGAGATGCTGTGGTGATTTCAGTAATTCTATATTCCACATGCCACTGTGTTGGAAGAGTCAGCACAGTGGAATGTGGCGTGCTGGAAGAGACCTTGGGCTTCTAGGGCAGACAGTTGCAGAGCAGAGTGGTCAATGACTGTGGCCAATAAACACTTCTCTTCATATCGCATTTCATGTATATTTGTCTTTATTTGGTTTCACCACAGGTTGTTTAGTAAATACCTTTGCAATGGCTGTTATTTTCATTCAAATGTCATGAGATGTCACATCCTGTTGTCTCACACCTCCTTTTCTTGTACATTTTCTGAAAATAAAGTAAACCACTGCTTACTTAATCTGGCTCTGAAGAGGCCATCAAAGAGAAAGCAAGAATATTTCAGAGCTGGTTCTCATCATACTGACTGCCTACCAAATGTGTTTTCCAGTCTTCAACTCCTCTGTTCAAAGTTGTGGCATTTTCCATTAAAACGTAAATGATGTCTGAGGTCTGAATGTTCAAATTCAGTCACAGATGATGCTGATTTTCAACTCTCGATCCCTTCCTGGAAGAGACTTGGAAGCCCGAGGATGGATGTCTGTTGAAATTATGGAGCAAGCGCTGGGACCACTATTGCTATCAGCATATCCTTCAAACCACAATGGGTGTGCCTTTTCAGAGTGGCCTCGCAGAAACTGCCAATTTGCTCCTGGAGTAGGCCTGCTTGGGGGGCCAGTGATTGCGGGGAATTAAATAGTATATCGTAATTGCCCAGGAACATCAAAATGTATGAAGTAGATTCTGTAACCAGGCACAGAAAAATAGGGACAGTTATTTGCCAGGGGTCTTCACATTTTGCAGTTCTGTGTGACCTCTAAGACTAAGCACCAGGCCCCACATAATAGAATGCGGCATACTCCCTGCCTTTAAACTTGACTCCCTGTCCTTCTTGGACACACAAAAGTCCCTGCAAACATCAGTTTTGCTACTATACATTTGTACAATTTATGCAGAGGCCATTAGTGTCTTGACCACAAGTAATAAATTACCAACCAGTAGAGAGATTACATTTCAAGGAATGTGTGCTCTACTTTTTATATCCATTGTTATTATGAAATCTACACATTCCTTACAGGAATGTAATTTTTTATTTCTAACCTTGTTACTATTATGGAAAGAGGCCATTCCATCACATAGCTGCATCCTGTCCTCCTCTCATTTTTGATAACCCTTACCACTCAACTGTTCCAGCATAAATTGCCATGGTACCTTTGTGGAAGGGACTCAATGTGTCAAGAAGTTCCTAGCTAACTAGCATTGGGGCTCTATTAATGCTGCTAGCCAGCTTTCGCTCTAGTGAAGGCAAGTGAAGAGAGGCGGTTACAGAGTGGTACAAATTAGCCCTAGAAGCAGGTGCTAATTGTATACAACTAAATGAAAGCAGCAGTGTGACTTACAACAAAGTGAATCACCTCAACATTTGTTAAGGGCCCCTAAAATTTCACCAAGGTTTGTTGCCTCACAGATACTGCGAAGTACTGCACTGATTAGGGGC
This sequence comes from Pleurodeles waltl, assembly GCF_031143425.1. NCBI lineage: Eukaryota > Metazoa > Chordata > Amphibia > Caudata > Salamandridae > Pleurodeles > Pleurodeles waltl. The sequence goes on from NC_090444.1 coordinate 666,948,506, forward strand.
CTCCAAAGAGACGTGTAAAAGCATACATTATTCCCAGGGGTGCCTGACATTTGTGTAATGTCCTTTGAGGAAATTGCGCAGAATTCCTGAAAAATTACAAAAAGTGACACTAAACACAGATCCAGTATTGGTGATATTGTTAACAATAAATGCAACCTTGCTTTCAATTTTGGACGAGAGGGCACATTTTGCTCTAAAACAAGTGGAGTAAAATTGTGCGTGATTTGAACAACACCCACTTATGTTCTGTTAGTTCATGTTGTTCCCGTACTGCAGCGAAAGGATTTCTACCTGGACAGAAGCTCAGTTACGTGACGTTTCATGGTGGCTTAATATGAGTAATTTCTCATAAAAAGCATACGGTAAAATGCTGGAAATTAAGCAAGATTATGCTGGCCTCACGAAATTTCACTCTGGCGCATTTTTACCCCAGAAAGAAAGAGTACCTCTGTATAGTAAGTATTACACGTCTTATGACACATATGGAAAGCACTGTATAAATCAAAATATACAGTACAGTACATACAATATGTGCAACGGACACCCCTAAATAATACACAAAATGGCTGCTCCGGGACGGTGGACTCACGCGGGCTCATGTTTTGAAATGTGATATGTAAAGCCAAACGAGTTAGCAGGGAGCAAATGGCATCAGATGGCGATAAGCAGTGCTCGCTGGGGGCATGACGACAGGGTGCAAGTGAGGCAGACGGGCTCCTATGGTATTGTGCCAAGCAGAGCAACACGATTTAATCAGCCAACTTGGCTGCAGGGCGTCTTTCATCATCGTCGTAATTACAGTGTCCTGATCCCTATAATCTTCAGAACACAGATGTAAAACCCAGCAACAGGTGTCAACACATTGGGGATGACTAGCGTAATTATAGTTTTTCTTCTCTTCCAGGTTAACAGTGTGGTTATCGCAGATCGTTTCAATGAGCGTGAAGCCAGACATGCAGAAAATAACAATCCTGACAGCGTCAGCTGCACACGGAGTTCGAAACATTTATATGGATCGAATATTTAAAACCTCAAATGTTCTGGCCATCAATAGTGGGTAGGCTACTTTGAATCAAGGTGGCGCTCCCAATGTGATAGCTGTGGGTGTGAGGTTAGCAGGAGGCAGCAGACCTCGAAATTCAAAATGGATCTACATATGCAACCTGTTTTTTGGCGTTAATCAGAAAAGGCCCAGCCTAAAAGAAATCAACATTTTTGGTCCTTATGATAAGAAGCAGAGCTTCAATTTCCATACATTAAAAATATGTGATTCTAATTGTAATGTTAGGTTTAGTTTTATAATTTTTATAGCACAAGGTTAACACTGGTGGAGTGGTATAATACAGATGACTGCATTACAAAGACTGCGCCAATTCGTAGGGATTTACACCAGCACTGGCTTTTGCTTCGAAAAACAAGTTGCATGCCCACATCCTTAAACATCCACTATCAGGTTGTTTTGAATGCACTACGTTTCGTGTTTAGCCCTTGGCAGAGCATAGTTACATTGAAACCGTTGTTTAGAGAAATGGGATTGAGGGGCTGGGGGTTTGCGGAAGTGGATTTAGAAAATCAGTTTTCCTGAATGTTATAAAACAGATGATATCCTTCTCGAGGGGGAGGGATCATTCTGGAGAAACACGAAAAAGAGAAGAAAGCTCATTTTGAGCTTCCTCCTTTTTTGGGCCCTTTTTGGGTTATTTGATTATGTGTTGTGTTGTTAAGGAGAGTTGTTCATTTAGGTAGTCAGGTATGTGGGAGCTTGCAGTTTTGAAGGTCATTTGCACCGACTGGTGGAGCCAGGGTTTGAGGGTGATGCAGTCATATTTTTGGTCACCAGTATTCTGGTGTTAGGATGAAGGCTGCGTTCAGTGGGATGTGTGTGGAATCCGCGAAGGCAATGAGTAATAATATGGGAGATGATGAGGGTTCACACAGTTGTTCAAAAACGTATTTTTACTGTGGCTTATGAAAATACAATTTATTTGAGATAATGACAAAACATTTTTTTTAAAGTTTGCATCAATGTTGGACTTCTTCAGAGGCATACTGTGCTATATATGCTATACATTTCATACAGGTGTTTGATTGCAGTCTGGTCAAGATAAATATGAATGTGGTTGTATCAAGTCGGAAAAGTTAAAAAATAGCTGGTGAAACAATCCACACAAACAAGGCTTTGTGGTTGTGGGGGAACCAGCAAAAGCCCCTGTTGGTGGGAGAGCTCTAACTAAAATGTCTTTTGTGGGAGAGCTACTTTTTGCATAAAATTTCACCCACTGTCAATGTTGTGTGGACTCATGAGTTTGCACGCCCCCAAGAATGATCTGCTTCAAGAAATTCATTTTTTTAGATCTCACTACTTTTATCTGAGTGCTATGAGAAATAATCTAAGTTGTTGAGCCTTCCAAGCTAAAAACAACTAAACTCCAACCATTATAAGGAACAAATGTACTTGGAACAAGCCAAATGTGTATTGAGTGTGCTCTTTTAGAGAGATGTATGCCTTCATTCTGCCCAATCAAACTGAGATTAGTACTGAACTCAACTAAAATTGCGAAAATGCAAAACAAAAAAAACTGTGAAAAGCTAAACCTAGTTTTCTCTCTCGTGGTGCATATGTACGATTCTTACTAAATACCATGTGCGATTTGCATTTAACCAAATATTACTCTACAATGTATTGATGTGTAACTTAAGACAGTAGTGCCATAACTACAGGTAAAGTGCTTATACCTATTAATGTATGTATGAGATGTCCTGACCGAAAACCCAACCGCAAAGCAAAGGGCTGCTGTGCAAAAGAGGCTGAAAGTAAGGTTGTGTGAAATTGCATTTTTTAGGTCATATTGCAAACATTATGTGAAATCATGCAACATTAGGCATATTGCTTGAAGTGTGGTTTGCGGATGTCTTGCACAAAATTTTCATGAAGAGCAAACCTTGCTTAAAAAGGTCATGTGATATACCAAAAGGAAACTGTTTTAAGCTAAAAATGTGAAAATGTCTCTTGGTGAGACATTATTATCCCAAACTAGGGCCCAGATTTATACGTTTGCTGAAAAAATGCACAAAGGCAGTTTTGCGACAAGAAGTATAGCGCTGGCTCGCGCCATTCCATAGCACCAGCCGGGCACCATATTAAAGGAATGGAGCAAGCAAGCACTAAACTTGGGCTAGCTTCTTAAAAAAAGATGTGTAGGTGACGGTAGGGAAGCAGGGGGTTGTGCGTCAAAAGAAAATGCCTCTAACCAGACTAGCGCCATTTCCTGGCACACAACCACCAAAAACATAACTCCTGTTTTTAGAAAGATAGGAGTCATGCCCACTACCCCAATGGCCAGCACAGGGGACAAGTATCCACTGGGCATGGCCATTGCACCCTGTGCCATGCAGGGGCCCCAAGTTAGGGCCCTCAATGGCACTTAAAAAAAAAAAAAACTTACCAATGCTTACCCTACGTACCTGGGATGGGGTCCCCCAACCTCTGGTGTCCCTCTGGTGTGGGTGGGGGTGTTCCTGAGTCTTGGGGAGAGCACCTGTGGACCCATTCTATGTTGTTTAACCATGGAAATGGGTCCACAGGTCCCCTAATGCCTGGTCTGACCCAGGTGTTAAATAATGGTGCAAAGCAACCTTTTCACCATTATTTAGCCCCTCCTCCTACCCGTGCCCCTTTTTAACCCAGGGGGATAAATATGGGGCTATGGGGATAGCACCATTTTTTAGATGGGAACGCCTACCTTGCATCTCATTGAGGCAAGGTAAGAACACACATCCAAAAAATGGTGCAAACTCCTACATTTTGATGTTAGACATGTCTAACGTTAAAATATAAATAAGGAGTTAGGTTTGCGCTGAATTTGCGTAAAAAAATGATGCAAAAATGACACAGAGTATAAATATGCCCCTAGATTCCTACAAACTAAAATTGCTTTGAAGTATGAAGTATGAATTGCATGAGCTTCGCATAGCAAATGTTTGCAAATTTCGCACCTTTTACAAGTGTAATTAAATTTTTGTGTGGCCCAGTCATGAAATAAGTGGACTCAGGATGGGAACGTCAAGCTAGGATTCAGGAGGAAGTGGGAGACCAGAGAAGTTGTAAGAGTGTGGTAAGATGTATGAAGAGAAGTCACTTTGTTTACTTGCAGAAGAAGAGAACGATGGATGCTTCTGAGATCTAGACTCAGAGATGGTGTCTACATGTTAAAAAACACTTTTCATCATGTTTTAGATATTGATTATAATATACAATTGAGTGGCAGTAGTACTTTGATCTTTTTTTCAAAGATTAGATTTCAAGCGGTTAACGTAAACATTGGCAATAAAGAAAAATGCCCTCACTGATGTTCATACACTATGCTTAAAAAATCTAGGTAGTAGTCTATGTCAGTGGTTCCCAACCTTTTGACTTCTGTGGACCCCCACTTTATTATTGCCGGATCCCAGGGACACTCACTGAATCATTTTTGGAAACTGGGGAGACTCTACTAAGTCAGTATGGAAAGCTGGGGACCTAATCCATTAGTATTACTTAATTTTCTAAGCAGTTGCGGACCCCCTGAAAAGACTTCGCGGACCTCCAGGGGTCCCTGGACCACAGGTTGGGAACCACTGGTTTATGTAAAGGATAAAAGTATAGGAGGAAGCAATCAGAAACATTTCAACACTGTGAAGGCTCATCCTCACTCAGGTAGACATTTGCGAAACTATTTTAATTGAAGAACTAAATATTACCTGGCGTCGCTGCAGAGGAATAAGAGCAGATAAATTAGAAATACATTTCCTCTGTATCACAGATGCATATACATTCTAGACTTGGGTACCAGATGTCAAATAGGTGGTCGGCATTTTTCACATTTACATTTTTCTTCCATGCCACTGTACTGAGTAGCGCCAATGCATGCAATGTCTGTAAATCTCCACCAAGATACCATTATTTTGTCTACATAATGTAAGCCTTGGTCTTGCAGTAGTTACTTTCTAGCACAACCTTTCTGCTACAAGCCTAATATAGTCACTGCAAAGGCAATCCGCAATGTCCATGACATGCATGTCTGCTTGTCTATTCTCGGCAACGCAAGAGAGCTACTCTTCCAGGTATTTTTTGATGCACCAAAAAAAATGATAATTCAATCTCTGGAGTAATCAAGACTCATGCATTGGATGTCGAGATATGATTTACTCACGTATCAGATGATCCACGAGGTTCTGCTCAACTTTTCATGCTCTAACGTGTCTGTAGAATTGTCTAATCATGGATTATGTCTAAATAGAAGCTTGATAAATGCCTCTGTAGGTGGGAAATCAAAGGCAGGGCAGATGCAATTGGTTCTCAGACGGGAATGATGCATTGGGAGGACTGTGAAGGTTACGAGCGGCTGGTGAATGTACATGTGACACAGTGGTGTGATGGGGAAATGAGAATACTAAGCCAGGTCTCACTATTTGATGTCCCTCAGAAGCTCATTAATCCACTGTCAGTGTGAGAAACTATCGGCTAAGGCTGGCTGTTCAGCTGTTTTATATTAAAATAATAGAGTGCTCAATTGTCAGTAAAATTAAATCCAGGTCGGAGAGTTGCATGCAGAAGGCCATTATATGCACTGCTGCTCATGATCCTATGATAATAGACAGCAAGAGAGGTCGATGCAGGGCTTTGCTTTTTGATGGGGTTAGGAATGAAAACAATGAAAAGTTGTCATTTTGGCTTAGGAGTGGTCCATGTGGATGAGCTGTCGCAGACTTAAATTGAATTCTGACAAGGTGGGCGCATTTCTTTGGACAAATGTGCAACCACAAGAAGCAGTGCAGAGTGCTGAAGGCTGTACGCCAGACTATAGTTAGCAAAATTATTATCTCACTGAAATATTGTGTTATAAATATTGTTCTTCAAAATATCATCCTATTGGGTGAAGTTTTTTCCTCATAATAATGCCATTGGGGCAATAGGTTGAAAAGACTATTATTAACACCATTATGGCAATAGATTTGATAAAGATAATTGGGCCGCAATGGTTCTGTCAGACAGTATTTTGATTGTGATTTTCTGGTACCATATCAAATTGACTGTTACTTTATATATAGACACTTTCCATTAGGCTATGTGTTTAAAGACTTAGGGGCATATTTACATGCCCCTAGCAGCTTGTTGTGACGCTCCTGTGGCACTGTGCAACGCACCATATTTAGAAGGTGGCGTTATGCCACTTTTTGTGGCTTAATGCCGCCTTATAAATATGGGCCCCTCTGGTGCAGTTTTCTGTGACAAAGGGGCGTTCAATTGGTGTTGCTGTGGGAGTTCCACCACAAAACCCATTGCTTTTGGCTCTGCACCAGATAAATCTGTGGCAGCACCAAAAATGTATGTCACCCCAGGGGTTGCATTAGCATGGCGCAATGAGGAGAAATACTTTTATTTCTCCTCATTTTTGCTTTTTCTTTGTGTGCTGCATTCTGCCATGAATGATTGTTTATGTGCAGGAAGGTGTTCCTTCCTGCACAAAAACTATCATTCAATAATGACGATTTGCTACTTTTATGTGTGTTGCATTATGCAGCACTCATCGAAGTACAAATTGCCATTGTAGATTGTTTATGTGCAGGAAGGGACAAGGAGTTGAAGGTCGTGGTCGATGAAATCCTCAGGAGAGAGACACAACTCTTAGCAGCACAGGTACAGCAAAGCTCCTTATCCAGGAAAATAGAGTTATGGCAGAGAAAAGTCAACAGGGTCAACTCTGTGGGCACCCATCCACGTACAAGGGAGGACATCAGGAAGAGGTGGACCAACCTATGGTGGAAGGAGTGTTCCATGGCGTCCAGGCACCAGCTGGTGGTACAGAAGACTGGAGGTGGGCCCCCAACTCCTCCCCCAGAGTTCATATCGTGGGAGGAGAAGGTCTTGGACATCCTACATCCATAGGGCCTTACTGGAATACCTGGAGGACTGGACTCTGGTGAGTAACTAACACTCCCCTGGCACTAATTTGTCCTGTCCAGCATGCTTCCCCATCACCCAAACACTCCCCAATTTACTCCTTCTCCCACCACACCTTCCACCCAGTCATCTAATGCCACTCTCCTGCATGCCACACCACTACCCAATGCTCACACACTCCCTTCCAAGTGCACGGATAGCACTGCCAAGTAAAATCACTACGACTCCCACGATGCACAAGCTCATCCACATCAAAACCTGCAATGTGCACATCACATCACACCTCTTGCATGTATGACTATTGCACTAGCTACAACAACGGGATGCTTCGACTGAGGACCACCACATGGCAATGACAGCAATGCAATAGCACCGCACAATTCCAAACGTGCCCAACCGCAGACACAGCACTGTCACCAATACTAAGTGCAACTAATCCAGGCCTAATACCCTGAAATGGACTAATCCTGGCCTTGAAAGTAAGTAGGTATACTCCATGCGCAACAGTTACAGACAGGGCAAACAACCTAGCATACACACATACCCCCTTCCCATTTGGACACCATGCTACAATGTACAGCCATTCCCACTCACATGTATCAAGCCAAAATGCCCATCAGCTAACAGGGCAAATCTGTCATGTGAATCATTACACAGAAACAGAACCCACCCACCGAGCTAAAGTGACCAAGCCTGAGTCACAACAACCCAAAGGAGCATGGCACACATGTCAGAATCCACTATCCACATAGTGTTAGCTGTGCTGCACCTTTCAAGCCACTGTATGCATCAGACTAACAAACAACCAAACACACCTCAAACATTTAACTCTCTCTTGCTCTATTCACAGGTACCCCTGCCACAGCCACCACAGAGAGGTTACCAGAGATGCCAACCCTCCTCAGGATGAAGATCCCAGTGAGGACAACACCACTGAATGTCTGGAGAGTGAAGAGCTACCTGGCCCATCTGGGACCCCTGGTCAGTCTACCACTCCCTGCCTCATGCCGCCCCCATCAAACCCCCCTAACCTGTGGCAACATCATCTCAGCCAACCCTTTGTCCCCAAACCTGTTCTCCAAGAACTGTTTAATCAATTGTGTGCCCCACAGTACAGGGACCTGAGTCCACCCCTCACACCCAAGACAATGAAGGTCGAGGTGAAACTGGGAGTGGGCACACTGTGCCAGGGGCACAGGCACATGGAGACAGGGGATGTGGGAGGGAACCTGTGGGGCAGAGGACGGGGCAGCCAAGGAAGGCCTCTGACCAGGAAGTTATCTCCCAAGTCCTGGGAGCATATCAACTATCCCAGGCAGGATAGGCCAGATCATACCCATGTTGGGGGAAAACCAGAGGCTGCAGAGGGAATACCACCAGGAGGATAAGCAGCAGTGACAGGCCCACAATGCCACCATAGCCTCCAATGCAGGGGTGCTCAGGGACCTCACCAGTATGATGAGTGCTTCCTCTAACCACTAGCAGGCCCCTTCCACTAGCCACATCACATCTGAGCCTTTGACCTATACGGCAGCTAGCGGAATTGAGGCCCTGCCAGGGGAACCACAGGCCTCAGGCACCCCGCCCTCTGTAGCTGAAGAACACCCCACAAACATGGACGTCCACCCAGACATCCTGCTGGAGCAGATGCCAAGACCAAACCCACTGACACAAAGTGACCGTCTCCTGATTACTCTCCCTTGTGTGCCACTGAAACACCCTGTTGACTGTTCAATTCCATTACTACATTTTCCTATGGATCATGGACACTGGACCTGTGCTACCTACAGCTGTGCCACCTACTCTGAGGATTTTATCTACCATGACTCCACTCATCACCTGTTTGCCACTCAATTCATAATAAACACTATAGATCACAGCTACTCCATATGTGTGTTTATTTGTACAGATACAATTGTATGTTTACCTAGTTTTCAATGTGGTATGGGCCACAATCTAACCGGCAGAAGGGAGGCACCCTCTGCAGCAGAGACAGTAGAACAGATATGTGCCAGGGGGATGTAAGGGAGTCACACACCAGAGAAAATCCACTTATCCCACCTGCAAAAAGACCACGACAGAGTCTACCATCAGGATAGTAGGCATGGTGCTACACAAACCACAGATATGTAGTCCATAGTTGACGTGCCCAGTGTAGTAGGCAGCTAAACAGGGCACAACAGATAACACTTCTACATCAACAGTCGCTGGACCTACATCATAAAACAGTGTAGATGGCACCTCTCATGTGCAAAATACCACTCACTGACAGTAATCTAAGGATACTGAAAATGAATGGCTCAAGCAATAGGTAGAAGTGGCATAGATGAGCAATGCACAGTAAGTCGCTGGAGTGACATGAGTACAGGAGAATGCAGGACACATAACACAATACAGGCCTGTTCATAGGAGATGTGAATCTTTCAACCTGCATAGAGTAGACATTTTTAGAGATGAGACATTTCAACTCAGCACCTTACATGCAGTCAGTCACTGCCTACAACACACACATAGGGATAGGAACACAATACAACACCACTGATATTCCAAGTCAGGAGGACCACTGATGCCAAAGTATGTTGAAATACTAGACATGCAAATGCACAGACAACATACCTGTATGTTACTGAAAGTACTGATTGATGAACTCAGCCCTTTAGTCAGTTGCACCTTCCTCATCTGCCTTCTCATCCATTTCCATGTCTGGATCACCAGCCACTGGTCCAGCTGCCTCCTCCCCATCTGCTAGTAAGGGTATCTGACATCTCAGGGCTAGATTGTGGAGCATGCAGCAGGAAACTATGATCTGGCTTACCTTTGGGGGGTTGTAGAGGAGGGCACCTCCAGAGACGCGCAGACACCTGAATCTGGCCTTCAGGAGGCCAAATGTCCTTTCTATTATATGACTTGTCCTGCCGTGGGCCTCATTGAAACAGAGTTCCCCTTCAGTAGCAGGGTACCTCACTGGAGTTGACAGCTAGGGAAGGTAAGGATAGCCAGAGTCACCTGTGTGCACAGAGATATGACCTAGATTGGCATCATGGGGATGAGTCTAGTAGTGCAGTCCTACTTAGGTATTGCTGTAGGTGTGAGGGTTGGTAGACAGTTCTGGGTAGTAGTGATGTGTAATGACATGATGTAGCTAATGTATGTTTGCAAATTAGATTGCCTAGCCATGATATGTATTGTGACAGATGTACATGTTTAGTTGTGTCAATGGGAGGTGTATGTTAAACATTTTGCCCCCATCTCTCTCTCTCCATCCCTCTTGCTTTCTCTCATTTTGTGCATCAGCATTGCCTGGTGAAGGAGCAGGGGCACATGCAGGTGGGGAAGCAGCAGCTCACGGGACCCAGGAAGGTGGCACCACCGACATCAAGGGACCCAGTGGGATGGAGCGCGAGGGGAGTTCCACAGGGGAGACCGGATCCAACACCTCATCTTTGGAATCCTCCTCCAGTGGACACTCCCTGGCAGTGGTGGACCCATCCGGGACCACCCCAGCACCATCACTGTCCTCCATACCCTTTACTAGCACCACCCTCCCTGTAGCACCCCACCCAGTTGCCTGTGCCCGCTCACCAAGGAGGGTGGCATCTCCTTCGCCGCAGGCACCTCTGCCCCTGCCCCAGTCAGTCCTGCTGCCCACAGTGAGGAGACTATTGAGCTCCTGAGGTCCATCTCTGTGGGCCAGTCCACCATTTTAAATGCCATCCAGGGACTGGTAGCTCAAGTCCAACACAGCAATGCGTTCCAACAGAGTTGGGGCACAGTGAGGTGCCTAATGTGTCTTTGCCATTGGACTGGCCTATGGCCTTTTTTTGTACATAGTTATAATTTATTTATTTATTTTCATGTTTAATGCATCTGGGCAAACAAGATGTTGGCATCCCTCGAACACTACTTGTCCTACCTTTCTTTCTTCATGTCAGATTTGTGTTTGTGGTCCTTGGTTTGTGTGTGTGACATGTGTGTGTGTGTTGGTTGTATGTGTTGTTGTGCATGTGCTGCGTATGTGTGAGGCCCTGCCATCAGTCCCGCTGTGATAGGTGTGTACTGTGTGTGGGATATGATTGTGCAGTTACATACATATGGGTAGCTATATTGTGGTGGTGTTGTGTGCTATTGTGTAGTTGATGTGTGTGCATCCATGTGTGTGGTGATGGCTATATCATATGCATTGTGTGGGCGTGGTGTGACATTAGGTACATTGTATGGGTGTGTGATGGTGCTGCTTGGTTGTGAATTGTCGTTCCGTGTTGTTGTCAGTATGCGCTGTCATGTGTATGTGATCAGCGCAACGGCTTACCAACACGTTTGTGTAGTTGTGATGCCGTTGTGTGACTCAGTGGTGTTGTGTTTATGTGTGTTAGCTAGTGGTGGTGATGTGTGTGTTTGGGGTGGTGTTTGGTAGGCACATCTGTGTTGGCCGTTGTGTGTGTATTTTTGTTGTGCGTGTGTTTATGTAGCTGTGTGTGTGTGTTGGTATGGGTGTGTGATTGCGTGTGTGTGGCCGTCGCTGGCCATCCTGTCTATATGTGTTGTGTGTGCTTGTGCTCTAATGGCTTTCCTTCCAGTGTGTGCTAGGTGGGTGCACTTACGGTTGTTGTCTTCATCTTTGCTGGTTCTGGAGTCGTAGTGTGAGCAGGAGCAGTGGGAGGACTTCGAGTTCTGGTTCCATGGTGGATCCGAACGTGTCTGTGTTCCTAAAGGAGAGTGTCTCTTTTTATTTGTTTCCGCCAACGTTTTGGTGGCTGTGCGAATGCGGCGGAAACCCTGACGGCGTGCAGCCTCGTAATGTGTCGAGTGGAAACATGGTCCCTGCTGGTCTAAAGGTGCCTACCACTGTCAGCGGAGGCCTGACTGCACTGGCGATACTGATGGTTGCTTGGCTATGTTCTTTTGGGAACACCGCCATGGTCATAATTTGGCGGTCTTCACTTCCGTGCCGTCAGCGGTGTGACCACCACCTATAACATGGTGGTCCGGGTACCGCCAAACTCGTAATGAGAGCCTGAGACTGTTGCAAGGGTCTGGCCATATCTTCTAGCAGGAGAGTGCACTGCTTTGCTTTCTGCCTGGGAAAGTAAATCCCGCTAACACTAATCTGGAGCTCCAGCAGGACTCACTCTGCCTAATATTAAAGCCCGCATCTGATGTTTTACCACCCTCCCTGAGTGTAAATTCTAATAAATGAGGGACACAAAGTTTAACGTGGGAATCTTATATGTAGAATTACTATCTTTGCACCTTTGTTTGATGATTTCATATAATAAATGCTGTGTGAGACAAAAAACTTTTACTTACCATTTTCCTACAAGGATTGTTGCAGACCACGACCATGGACTTGCCCAAGGAGAGCCTTAGGTGGTCACTGCTGTTTTTCTGATTCAATCCTATCTCAACTCTTCATATTTGAAGTACAGACATTTCAATCCTATGTATCACTCAGGGAACTTATAGGCACTTACGATACTAACAGTTGCTATGGCACTGGCTGGTACACCTGTGTGCCATCTCTGCACGCATGAAGTGGGGGTATACTGGGTTTTTAGGCCTTGCATATACTTACTTATAGGGCTTTGAGCTAACTCTGTTTATTCACTGGTCTTTATTGGTCCACTGGCTAACTTCACTGTGAGTAATAGCATTCTACCTGCTCACAAAAGACACATCATATACAAAGTTGTTACCTTATGATTTTTTTGAGACCAAAAAATATTTTTATGCTTTTAGTCAATTCTTTTTCTTAGGTTGATGAGGGCCCAGCTTCTTTCCAAACGATAAAGTTTTGCTTAAAGCACTACCAAGCAAAATAAGCATTGGCAAAATCAAAAGGTCAGTGGCCAGCACCAGACCTGTTGACTCTCCCAAATTGAATTATCAGAGTATGCAATGGAGACAAGACAGTGCTGATAAAGATTAATCTTGTGGGGCTTCACGGAGTGCCCATTTCAATTCTCTTTGTTGAAACTGATTCTACTAAAATATGATGCACTACTTTTGGAACATTGTATGTCTTTTTTTCATTGCACATTAATTTCTAGGCCAACAAGAGGGGGCTGTGTTCTACTGTCATTATTTAATCTGCCGGAAAGACAATGTAACGAAATAAGGCGCTAGTATATTTTAGTCTTGCTACGTTACCGTTTGAAAGTAACTAACATTGCTTTAGTGTAACGTTTTTCAAGCTGTATGTATTTCAGTGCCACAAAGTGTCAATATATAGTGGTATTTAGTGCTGGGTTGTCCAGAGGCCATGTTATGTCTGGGAGCTTTGAACCTCCATGAATCAGTCCACTCACATTTCATAATACTTACTAACACTTGCTCTACACATCACGTTACACATACAGATTTATGAGCGACTTCTTTGTATTCTCGCAGGACAATAATTCTGAAATAAGCTCTCCATCAATGAAATCATGTATCATCATGTATGTAATCTGCCCTTGAAAGAACCTGTGTGAAACAGTCATACAAGGAAGCAAATGACACATACATTTTTTATATCCATGTCATGTTAGTCTTATGCGTGTCCATCTTTATGATCTCTTATATTGAAGATATATGTAGTATTACACCTCTATCAGCGACAAAAATGGTTGGTAAGGAATGTGTCCTGGTCATTAACGACTCTTACAGGTCCTTATTTTGATGTCTATAGATAACAGCATCAGTCAATATTTCTTCAGAAGGACTAACAAGACAACAGTAGCCTCAGCTGGAAGAAAGTAATGTCATTTTTTATAATCAAATGGGTAAGAGGAACTAATATGTGAGACTCCTGAGGCAGCAGTGCTCAGTACTGTCGCAGTTTTAACAGTGATAGATGGCATCCATGCCTCGCGTCTGTGTACCACTGCTTCATTCGAGGACGTAATACACAACCAAAATTAACCTCTTCTTTTAACAGTGAAATATGGCATTAATTTGATGTTTAGTGGTTAGCCATTTAATAAAAAATGGTGTTTAGATGGTAATTGCATGTTTCTCAAAAACTTAAATATCATGTTTCTCTGGTCTTGATTGTATGTCTGTGCACAAATTGTTTTGCTTCAAAAGTGTTATAGCCAGAATTTTACCTATAATCTAGAAACTACAGCTATTTATATAGCCATACTTTTATCTACAGTGATAGATAGATAGATAGATAGATAGATAGATAGATAGATAGATAGATAGATAGATAGATAGATAGATAGATAGATAGATAGATAGATAGATTCACTGAAAAACCCAGTTCAAACGCAAAAAAAACTATTGAAATTTGTCGATTATGGTTTTCAACGCACACAGTACTTAACATTACTAGTACCTCCCACCATGTTGCTTTCTGAATAGCTCTTTTCTTTGTGAATGTACTGTTGGCAAATGTGTGCTTTGAAAATAGCAGTTGGCACGAGCTGCAATACTTTTGTATATTTTTTAAATCCAATATTCTGGTACTACACTATTGGAAAACGGCTGGGCAAGGGAATCCACCGACTGGGATTAGGAAACCTGCTGGATTTAATGCTATTCTAAGATAGCACTGAGCAGAGGGCAGGTGCATAGAAGGTTTCTGACACTTTCTCCTCTGAGAGTAGTGGGATATGATAACTACACTTTGATGTATGGAAGTTTGGTGCTAGCCATTAAACTAGCAAGGTGGCCGAGTTAACTGAGAGTTTAAATTTGTTGGAGACACTACAAACTAGCATACATGATATAAGAATAATTCATAAAATGTATGTATTCAGTTTTTATTATTATTTTATTCTTTTATTTTCATCCTATTTTCATCTAAAATACAACTATATATTTTGTGAGATAAGTATACAATTGGTAATTTAATATAGTCAGCTAGTTTTTAGTTTATCCTGCCAACACATATTTCTCAGCTCTAGGCTCCTTTTCAAGGCACAAATTAAGCAAAATAATACAATCTATAGCTGTAGTCATCAATAGATTATATACAGTGCTTCTGTCAAACAGACATGAACTCAGTAGTGTACTTCCCATTCAATCTCCTAAGAATCATATCCAGGGTGAAGGGCCCAACTAATTTGCCCTCTTTTTAGGACCAAAAACCAAAATCTATAGGTGGATTCAATGGACATCTTTTATATCTCAAACAAACCCACAATATGGTGCCTTACAAAGTGAGGCTAAATTGGCAGACAAACTGAAAGATTTACCACTTGCCACGCAATCAAAACTGGCTTAAACTGAGCGTCTGTCACTGGCATATGTGGTGCTTGTGCAGTCGCACGTTTGCATTCTCAGTAAGGTGTACTAAGCTTTTCACCTTACAGAGGTATGTAAATTGTACACTATAAATTTGGTGATGGTAACATTTGTTATTTACAGAGCCCAGAAATGCCAAAATTGCAGCATGAACAGTGCCACTGGAATTAGGCGATTGTCCGGCCGCAGTAATTTTCGCACATATATAGATTTGTCTCATTTGCAGCCTAATCCATCATCTGCTGCATATTCTGCCGATTTTAACCACAATATTTGTTTCTATCTCAAATGGTTCAAAAGTTGCTACAAATTCAACAGTAAATGTTGCCGCACAGTGAAAGACACTTTGCAATGGTCGACTTGTCATCTTTTTGTTGCATATTGATATATTTGGGTGTTAAACTTTTACTAATGAGGTGCAACCAATGCCCAGACAGTGTTCGTTTTTTGTAATACACAACATTTAAACACTTGTAAGTTAACTGTACGAATATTTTAGAATATATCTCCAGTTAGCAAAGTCCAAATCTATAATTGTTTTGTAATTCTGGAGCATGATGGAGAAAAATATTTTATTACAATAAAGACACTTTACTTAGTGATGTGCAAATGATAAATATTCACGTAAACACCACACATTACCTATTGTTTGTGCAGTATATAGTTTTATCAGTGAAAATGCATATCTGTGCAAATTTAGTGACCTTTTTAATGCAATATATGCTGTCTGTAAATGGCAGTGCACTACCAAAACATGTTTTAGTAATACATTTATGGCAGTGTGGTGGGCAAAAGGCACTATTAGCTACATACCACACCCTTACTACTCTCTTGCTGTATTGGCGCTGCTCATTTGCTACACTTGTTCACTGTATGGCACCTGGATTTTTCAAAATCCCTATGACTTAAGTAATGTAACGATGATGGCAGCACCCCCACTCTGAAAATTATTTCTGCACCACTGAAATAGGTTTGTATAATAAAAAACATTTAAATACATGTGGATATACATACAAGTAGTCTTTCACATTAGCAAGGTTTTTGTGTTAAGTTGACAGCACTCTTCGTACAATAGGGAAATCCTAAATCCACAAAAGTTCACTCAACTATAGGATGCCTGCTGTCATGTGATAATACTGACCGGAAAAGGTACAGGACTAGACAGCTATGAAGTTACAGTTAGAGCATTTCATGTTATCAGAACAAGTTTAAAAAGACAACCCAATGGCATCTGAAGTAACTGAAGACATTATGACATAGAGACTTACAAGACCACGGAAACAATCTGCAATTTATCAAATCCTAACTTCACAAATAGGGCTTTAACCAACCAGTCAGATCTTCTTTCTTTCCCTTTGTGAGCTGAGGTCAATCAAAAATATTTTTGCCAGAATATTGACTACAAAATTATGTGTAAAAGTATGTGACTGTGGTTACATGTGTGAATATTGATTTACTATACTCAACATATATGTACGTTGAGAGACACACACACTGAGGGTCATTACGATTTCAGCGGATGGAAAAGCCTGCCCGCGGAAATCCCGATGGGGCTGCCTCCCCGTTGGGCCCATCAGTGGGTGCAAAACACAGTTTTTGCTTGCTGGCTCAGCAGGAAACAGCCTACAGCATTGTCTCCGGCCCGTAAAGGTTCTGGCGGCAATGCTGAAATGCACACGGGACACCCGCACCCTCTCAGTGTTCACTGTCTGCTTTGCGCAGTGCTGGCCGGGGGGGGGGGGTGCTTTGCACTGCCCATGCCAGGTGCTACCAACATGAAATCGCTAGCAAAGAACAAAGGCGTAATCCCCAGGGCAGCGCTGTCATTAGACCACCAGGTTCATAATGAGGCCCACTGTGTATGTGTATATATCCAGTGAAAAAAACAAAACCAAGCACAGAACCATAGAAATACAACAGTTATAGTTATGGTTATCTCAATAAACTATAAATCATTGCCCTAAGGTAACTATAACTCATGCCCCTGCCAGGCACAGTTATTGCATCAATAATCTAACTGCCATTGTTACATTGATATTATGAAACATGTTCTAAAAAATGTCATGAGTGCTGTAATATCTAGGGTAATTAGCAGTTCATGGCGAGGGCGTGAGTAATAGTTATCTTAGGGCACGAGTTTTAGTTACTTGAAATAACAATGAATATAACTGCTGAATTTCTATGGTTTTGTGCGTATAAATTCAGAACCTAACTATAATATCCATGTAAACTTTGTTTTTTAAGTGAATTTCTATGTTTTTTTAATTCTATTTCATAACTATGACGTCCCTGTAACCTTTCTTTGTTTCAGTGAATGTCTATATTTTTTAACCTTACGTAATAGTAATTACTTTACACTGATCCAACACTTCCTGGTTGAAGTGTTGGCAGCCAATCAGATATCTGCACAAGTTCGGGAGAATGTGCGAATTATTTGCAGATAATACACTGACCTAGATATACAAATTTGGATTTTCTTTAAAATCTCGAAATCTACTTAACGGATTTACACCAAATAACAAAAAGCGTGTTTTCTGGACCAAAAGCTACATCTCTGCCAAATTTTGTGTAATTTGGGCTGTAATCGTGTTCAAAATCCCGAAGGGAATTACATTGAAAAAATGAATTGTTTTTACTCACCCTTTTTCTCGGTCCCTGCTTGATGGATCAACCCAAAACTTTCAATGTACAACAAGACCTTAGAGGAAATTGTTTGGACAATATCATGAAGATTCGTCAAAGGGTGCCAAAGATAAAGGCAAGTTAAAAAACGCTTTTCCTATGTAAACTTGGCCCTAACTATAACTACCTACTGACGACCACCAGTAGGTTTTATATATCTATATCTATATTTATTTCTATCTATCTATATATATATATATGTATATATATATATATATATATATATATATATATATATATATTAACTAAAAAAACAAAGGTTACAGGGACATTGTAGTTAGGAAATAGAATTTAAAAAAACATAGAAATTAACTAAAAAAAACCAAAGGGGACAGGAACGTTATATTTGGGTTCCCATTTTAAACATATAGAATCATAGAAATTCACCAATTATAGTTAGAGTTATCTCAAGTAACTACAACTCATGTCTTAAGGTAACTATAATTTGCGCCGCTGTCTCTGTGAGAGCATTATTTCCTCTGTCTCCCTGCCTGCATCTCCGTGGGCAGGCAGATAGAGGAAACCTCTGCTCCAAAGAAGGGAGAGCTGTTTGCTGTGGCTTGGTGGCAGATGTCAAAGCATGAAAATAGCCCTGGGGAGGTGGTGCTTCCTGGGACCTGGAGGTCCGAAACGGACCCCCTTTCTATTTTTGACAGTTTTCTCCAGGGAGGTGGTAGTCCCCGGGGCTGCGGGGGGGCGCATGTCCACTGCATTGAATTTGACAAAGCCCTGGGGAGGAGGTGGTCCCCTGGGTTGTGGGGAGCCGTGTGGCCTCCCGCATAGATATACATTAAAGGCCCGGAGAGGTAGCAGCCCCCGAGGCTGTGGGGGGGACATGGGCACCCCTCCACCTTAGAAATTCAGGAAAACGCCAGGGAACTGGTGGTCCCTGGGTGGGGCAGGTGCCTCCCCACACATTAAAATTGACAATGCCCCTAGGACTTGGCCCACCCGAGATCCCAAGGATTATGAAGCACAGGAATGAATGGGGAAAACATGTTTTGTGACCCTCCCTTTTTCTCTGCCCCTGCTTGATGGATCACCCTGAAACGTTCCAGACAGCAGCTGACGTGACTGCCACATATTTTGGAAAAATTATGTGAGGATTCGTCAAAGGGTGCCAAACATATAGGCAAGTAAAAAACGCTTTTTTCCTCTAAAACCTAGATCCTAACTATAACTACCTAGTGGTGACCGCCACTAGTCTATATATATATATATATATATATATATATATATATATATATATATATATATATGATCCTCTTTCCTGAGAATGCCTACTTTGCTGACTGATAAATTTTATGGGTCTCCTTGGGCGAGTTGCTGATCTCTCTTACATGATCATTGAGAACTATTACTGTTCATTGTACACTGCTGTGAATCATTGCCACCGATCTTAGATTCCACCATGTGTTGTTAAACGTTTGCTTTTTTAATATGGAACTATTTATGTAGAGTACTTCCATTAACACTACATATATCACACCGAACAGTGACACAATCATTATGTCAGATGACATGGAACTGCGTGCATTGGTAAGCCATGAGGATTATGTAAACATACAAAGATTCCTTTGTTGTACTCATTATTGTGTGAACCACAGAGATTACCATTACCACCTTTTGGATTACAATGAGGGGGGTGGAAATTGAAAAAAACCTGTTGGTTCCTAAGACAATCTGGTTCAAATCATTCCCCTAATTCTCCTAATAAAAATGGTACCTCACTTGTGCTGGTAGGCCTAGTGCCTATGACAGGAAATGGCAGTAAACACAATTTGGACACAGCACAGTTTTCCACTAAAAACCGACCCTTTTTTTGCAATGTACCTAGCTGTGGATTTTGGGCTCTAGTACAGCCTGCACATAGCTCAAAATCCCCTGCAAACCTCAAAATGTGTCTAAAAACACATTTTCCTCACATTTCTGTGATTGGAAGTTCTAGAAACTGAAGAGGAACTGTAAATTTCCTTCCACCAGAAATTCTACTAAGTCTCCCAATAAAAATGGTACCTCACTTGTGTGGGTAGACTTAGTGCCCACGACAGGAAATGGCCCAAAACATAACATGTATGCAGCTCGTTTTTCCACCGAAAACTGACCCCCTTTTTCTGATGTGGGTAACTCTAGATTTTAAACCCCAGCTCAGCCGGCACCTAGGGAAATCTAGCCAACCTGACCACTTTTTGAAAACTAGACACCTAGGGGTTTCCAGAGTGGGCTGACTTGCATGGATCTCCCCATGTTTTTTTTTTACCAAGAATCCCTGCAAACCTCAAACTGTGACATAAAAAACAAATTTTCCTCAAAGTTCTGTGATGGAAATTTCTGGAAACTGTGGGGAGCCACAAACTTCCTTCAACCAGCATTAACCCAAGTCTTCTGATAAAAAGGGTACCTCACTTGTGTGGGTAGACCTAGTAACAGGAAACAGCTCAAACACAACATGTATGCAGTGCATCTTTCCATCAAAAACTGACCCTCTTTTTCCAATGTTGGTAGCTCCAGATTTTGGGCACTAGCTGAGCCAAAACCTAGGGAAACCCAGCCAACCTATACATGTTTGATAACTAGATGCCTAGAAGAATCAAGGATGGTGTGACTTGCCTGGATTCCATTAGGTTTCCTTAAACACAATGCCCTGCAAACCCCAAACTTTTCCTGAAATCACCCATTTTCCTTACATTTCTGTGACTGAAACTCCCAGAATCTGCAGGAATCCACAATATTCCTACCATCCAGCATTGCTCCATCTATGTAAAAAAAAACGCTGCCTCACTTGTATGACTGGGCCTAGTGCTTCGACAGGAAATTATCAAACCAAGGACAATGGGAACGCATGCATGGAGACTCCTACTGACCTTGATTGCATCTGTCCTGCCGGTGGCACTAAGCCAAGCCACACAAGTGGGGCAGAGTTTTTATCGTCACAGGTGGGGCAATACTGTGTAGTAGGAATTTTATGGATTCCTGCAGATACCGGATGTTTCCATCACAGAAATGTAGGGAAAGTGTGTGACTTCAGGCAAAGTTGGAGTTTTGCAGGGCATTGTTGTAGGAAAGTAGCCTCTTTCTAGCATGGTTACCCCCATTTTTGGCCTGTTTGTGAGTGTGTGTCAGTGTGTATCTGCTGTGTCACTGAGATCCTGCTAGCCAGGACCCCAGTGCTCATAGTTTGTGGCCTAATGTGTATGCCTGTGTAGTGCCTAACTGTGTCACTGAGGCTCTGCTAATCAGAACCTCAGTGCTTATACTCTCTCTGCTTTTACATTTGTCACTGTAGGCCAGTGACTACATTTACCAATTTCAATTGGCATACTGGACCCCCCTTATAAGTCCCTAGTATATGGTACCTAGGTACCCAGGGCATTGGGGTTCCAGGAGATCCATATGGGCTGCAGCATTTCTTTTGTCACCCACAGGGAGCTCGGGCAAACCCTTACACAGGACTGACATTGCAGCCTACATGAAATAGTGCACACACTATTTCACAGCCATTTTCACTGCACTTAAGTAACTTATAAGTCACCTATATGTCTAACCTTCACTTGCAGAAGGTTAGGTGCAAAGTTACTAAGGCCCATATTTATACTCTGTTTGCGAATTTTGACACACATTCGGTGCAAACACTGCCCCATATTTAAACTTTGACGCCCGACCCCGCGGACGTCAAAATTCCACCATGTGCGCCATTTTTTGGAAGCAGGAAACTGCCTGATATGCAAGGTAGGCGTTCCCTTCCAAAAAATTACTTTAAGGCCTGTGCGCCTTATTTATCCCCCAGCGCCATTTTGACGCACAGGAGGGGGTGGGCCTTAAAAAACGGCTCACAGCCTGATGGGCGCTGTTTTTTAATGCCTGGGTCAGGGCAGGCGTTAAGGGACCTGTGGGCTCGGAAGGAGTCCAGAGGTGCCCCCACCTTCCCCCAGGGACACCCCCTCCCACCCTCGCCCACCCCTGGAGGACACCCATGGATGGGGGGACCCATCCCAGGGAAGTAAATGTAAGTTCCGGTACGTATTTTTTCAGTTTTTTTTAAGTGGCATAGAGGAGCCTGATTTGGGCCCCCCTACATACCACTATGCCCACATGGCCATTGGGCAAGGGGGCATGACTCCTGTCTTTGCTAAGACAGGAGTCATGTCAATGGGGGTTGTGCGTAAAAAAAAATGGCGCAAGTCCGGTTTGAGGCCTTGTTTTAGCCTCAGACCTGACTTGCACCATTTTTTGACGCACAACCCCCATTTTCCCATACGCCGGCGTTGCCTGGTGTGAGTCATTTTTTTTTACTCAGACCAGTCAGCAGCGCCGGCTAACGTCATTCCATAAATAAGGCACCCGCATGGCACGTTGGAATGGCGTTAGCCGGCGGTGACATTTTTGACGCACAACTGAGTTGGCTCAGTTGTGCGTTAAAAAGTATAAATATGCCCCTAAGTGTGAGGGCACCCTTGCACTAGCAAAGGTGCCCCCACATAGTTCAGGGCCATTTCCCCAGACTGTGAGTGCGGGGACACCATTACACGCATGCACTACATATAGGTGAATACCTATATGTAGCTTCACAATGGTAACTCCCAATATGGCCATGTAACATGCCTAAGATCATGGAATTGTCCCCCCATTCCAAATCTGGTATTGGGGATCCAATTCCATGCATCCTGGGGGCTCCACCATGGACCCCCAGTACTGCCAAACCAGCTCTCTGAGGCTTGCACTGCAGCTAAAGCTGCTGCCACCTCACAGACAGGGTTCTGCCCTCTTTGGGTCTGGGCAGCCCAGTCCCAGGAAGGCAGAACAAAGCATTTCATCTGAGAGCAGGGTGCTACACCCTCTCGCTTTGGAAATAGGTTTTACAGGCTGGAGAGAGGTAGCCTTCCCCAGCTTCTGGAAATGCTTTGAAGGGCACAGATGGTGCCCTCCTTGCATAAACCAGTCTACACCAGTTCAGGGACCCCTTGTCCTCTGCTCTGGCAGGAAACTGGACAAAGGAAAGGGGTGTGACCACTCCCCTGTCCATCACCACCCCAGGGGTGGTGCCCAGAGCTCCTCCAGTGTGTCCCAGACTTCAGCCATCTTGTTTTGCAAGGTGTGGGGCCACTCTGGAGGGCTCTGAGTGGCCAGTACCAGCAGGTGACGCCAGAGACCCCTTCTGATAGGTCCATACCTGATAAGGTAGCCAATCCCCCTCTCAGGGCCATTTAGGGTCTCTCCTGTGGGTTATCTTCAGATTCTGCTTGCAAGTTTCCTTCAGGAATCCTCTGCAACAACTTCAGACTATTCTGACCTCAGATCAACCGTAGCCTGTTCCAAGAAACGCTGTAACTGCAGCAAAGTGTCTACAAGAGACAGTTTTCTACAGCAACCTCAGCTCCAAGTCAGCAACAGTTTCCACGGTGTGCACACTCTGGGGGGATCCCTGTCTTCATCCTGCACCAGAACGACCGAGTCACTCCCCTGCTCCAAGCAGGCACCTTCCAAGATGACAACCGGTACCCTGGGACTCCTCTCACAGCGACAAGCATGTTCCTAAGGACACAGAGGGTAGACATCATCGACATAGACTGTCCTGAGGTCCTGCTGATGCAATTTGGAGGAGGTAAGACCTTGCCTTCCTTGAGAGCGATGGTACCCCTGTGTACTTCGTCTTCTTGGCCTCCTGAGGCCTCTGTGCACTCTTTGCAAAATTCCTTCCTGCACAGCCTGGCCCAGGTCCCCAGCACTCCATTGTGTGATGCTCAAGTCGCTGAGTTGTTCTCCGCCGGCGTGGGACCTTCTTTTGTTGTGCTGCATCGACCGCGTTTTGCATCTCCTTTGAACCCAGGTCCTGCGGCTCCTGGGAGTGCTGGATGGCATCCTGAGGGCACTCTAAAGTGCTGAGAGCCCCCTCTCCCTCCTCACAGGGAGTTGAGGCCCCCAGGACCCTCCTGGGTCCATCCAGCGCCATTTTGATGCAAAATGCACTTTTGTTGTAGCCAAGGCTTGTTGGCACCTTCCAACATGAAATCTCATCTGCAACAATTTTCACGCCATGGGACAGCGTTTGCATCATGCAGGAACCCGCTGGCATCTTCCTGGGGTGCATTTCTGCAGTCTTCGACTAACAGGGGACTCTTCTTTTGCACCCTCTTCTGGGTTGGCAGGGGCTCCTGTTCCAGGAACTTATTTCGACTTCTGGACTTGGTCCCCTTCCTTTGCAGGTCATCAGGTCCAATGATCCAGTCGTTGTTCTTTGCAGACATAGTTGGCTGCTGCAAAATCCCCAAAACGAGATGTAGTGTGTCCTAAGGAAACTTGCAGTACTTTACTCCTGCTTTTCTGGGCTCTGTGGTGGGGTAATTTACTTACCTTTAATGTATTCTTACTCTTCCAGCGATTCTGCACGCACTACACTTGTCAAGGGGGGAATTTGTGATTCATATTCCACTTTCTTAGTATATGGTTTGTGTTGCCCCTAGACCTATTTTCTCCCATTGCATTCTATAGGATTTCCTACTGTTTGCATTGTTCTATGACTATTTACTTTTCTAATTTTGGTGTCTAGTGTATATATTGTGTATAATACTTACCTCCAGAAGGAGTATTGTCTCTAAGATATTTTTGGTACTGTGTCACCCAAATAAATACCTTTATTTTTGGTAACACTGAGTATTGTCTTTACTTGTGTATAAGTACTGTGTAACTATAAGTGGTTTTGCATGAGCTTTGCATATCTCCTAGTTCAGCCTAAGATGCTCTGCTATAGCTACCTCTATCAGCTAGTGGATAACTGGACCTGGTATAAGGTGTAAGTACCCAAGGTACCCACTACAAGCCAGACCAGCCTACAATTGTGAGTAAGAAAATGGTATGGGGTACTTTTGAACCACACCACTCTGGACTTCCCCAGATGTCTACTTTTCAGAAGTTGCTCGGTTTGGTAGGCTTTTCCAGGTAGCAGCCTGCCCGAGCCCAAAAAGTGCAGCTGTTCACCATTGCAAGTGGGACGATACTGGGAGTTAGGCAAGTTTTGCTGGCCAATATGTGAAATCAACACCCAAAAGAGTCAAATATCCTTCTCCTTGCCATTGGGATGAGATGCTTTAGTCAGCGGGGAGGGGAGGACAGAAAAAATCTGCCCTTTTGGGAAATGGGGGCAGCTAATGGTCACTGGTGCATAGTAGGCTTTCTGCCCCCGTGCAGTCCGGGGGTTATTGCCCCCATCTGTCCCCCAAGGGGGGCAGAAAGACTGTGCTCATGTTTTTTAGGGTGGGGCATTGCCATGGCGATACTGGAAGCCCCCACCCCTACACTGATAGAAAAATAATAATCCCTGGTGCCTAGTGGGCTTTCTGCCCCTCACCCCTCTCCCCGGGAACGGGGGGTGGAGATCGAGGACTATTGCCACCATCTTCCCCCAAGGGGAGCAGAAAGACTGTGCCCAATTTTGGGGGGTGGGGACTGGCCCTGTCAAAGTGCTGGTGCCCAAAGGTTTTCTCAGAACTCACGGCTGCCACTGCTGAATGTAGGGTTGCTGAATACCAAGGGTACATAGTCTTATTTTATCTCATGCCCTTTCATACAAAACCAGAAACTCTGTACCCCTTTATCTCATGTAGTTTCTTTTTCATGACTACTTTCTCCCTTTCTCACTTTTTCATCTTTCTCTTTCTCCTCCTCCCCCCCCACCTTATTTACCTTTCTCTCTGTTGCTCTGTGTTACAGTCTTCTGAATTAAAAATGAGTCCCAGCACCTAGAAACGAGTGCCGTGGGCCCCACCTGCAACATTTTGCTCAAATTAAACACTACATACTGTGTAGCCATGGGCATGTCGGCTTGTGTCGCAGACCAATGGTCATACACATGTAACTATGATTGTGGAGTCAAGTCAGCTGGCAAGAACATAGTCAAAGCCCAACTTTAGAGGCTGTTATCAAAACAGAGGTCACTGACAGAGAAACATTTCACTCCACATTCAATTTATACAAAATGCACCTGCAAACCTGCACACTGTGAGTCTGATTCACAAAGGTAAACTTACACTTTTGTGTAAGTTTACATTTGTTTGGAATTCACAAAACTGTATTTTAATCATAAATTTACAAGTGCGAAGACTCCGGGGCAGAGAACTCCACACATGAAAAGACAGGTATGTCATATCTTTTTATGTGCGGAGTTCTCCACCTGACTTTGGAGTCTCGACATTTGTATTCTTATGATTTAAATGCAGTTTAGTAAATTCCAAACAAACTTAAACTTACATAAAAGTGTAAGTTTACCTTTGTGAATCAGGCCTAGTGCGCACAGAAATGCATCAACAAACAGAATGCCTTCACCTGATTTATGCCCAGGCCACTGGAATTATACAATTGTACGGTGATTTTTGTATAGTTATAGATTTGCCACATTAACCACATAATCCATCATCAGCCACATAATGTGTAGATTTAAAAAAAATATATAGTTTCTAACGCAAACAGTTAAAAGTTAATACAAATGCAGTGTTGCTGCACAGTGGAAGGTGCTTTGTAAAGGTTGACTGATCACCTTTCTGAAGCTTAGTGCTATGTTTGGGTGTTAAACTGGTACTAATGAGGTACAGCCAAAGCCCAGACAGTGTTACCAAGTTTAATAATGATGAAATAATTAAGCCATACTATTACAAATTGCGTCACATTATGCCGCATAATTTGCCTTTTCTTGCTGCATAATTTACCCAGACTTTCCGCATATTTTTGGCCCTCTCTTGCGACTTAATTCCAGTGGCCCTGCTAATCCTAACTATTGATTCCCGTCACTCTTGCGCCATGACGTATTGTGAGCAAACATAAGCAGCTGACTGACAACCATATTAGAACACAGCGAGCATCTTCTACTGTGTAAGCAATTTTTTTTAATTCAAGGGTAAATGTCAAAACAATGCTGTAAAACCAATTAAGAAGAGAGAAAACAAGATTAGAGGTGCTGCTTGAATTATTTATTGTTGTTTACCGTTGCCAGCTCTTTAAATAAGTACTTAATAGACCTTACTGTAACTCTCTCAGCAATGCTGCTACTTATTTAATGCAGTGTTCAACATTGGGCAGGCATTATTAAGTGGTAGAAATGAAATGGTGATTTAGCAATAGAACTCTGATTACTTAAGCACCTCATCTTGAGTTTGAATGTAACAGAAGATCCTCCCTTTTTAAAGGTGAAGTGTCTGAAAGGCTGAATCCGTTCCACAATAACATCCCTGCGGTGGAGAAATTTCTGCTGGTGGGTTATAGGCTGTATTTCGAGTTTCCTTCCCAAATCAGAGAGTTTTCCAGTTTCCTCCAACTCTAATTGAGGCCGTTTGCTCTTTCTATGTAAACGCTAAACATTGGCTGGGACACAATTGTTTGATGGAGTACGAAAAGTGTATATTCTCTGAATATAGAATTTTAAGTATTTTAGCAAAAATATTATCTACCAAAATATATATATATACATATATATACAGTATATATATCTGTTTATATTTACTATACGTAACCCCTTTTATTTGTAGTTTGTTGATATATGTATTCTCAAAGTACATAGACTATATTCATATTTAACTTCACAATATTTTAGTAGTCAATATTCAGGCTACAATATTTGTATAGCATGATATCTTTGTGGTAATCTGACATACAGGACTGATTTAGAGAATGGCAGATGGAAAACTCTGTCACAAACATGACGAATATCCCATTCGCCGAATTACAAGTGCCGTATATCCTATGGCCCTTGCAATACAGGAAACAGGATATCAGTCACGTTTATTTCAGAGTACCTGGCCCAACAAACTCTAATTCAGGCCCAGAGTTACAACCAAATTGTCAAGTGAGATACACATTTGAATTAAATCATACGTTTTAATAAAAATGAAAAAAAACTAAAACGTGGTGCGGCCCCAATACTCAAAATACAGACCAACATGTGTGCAGTATATAACTCCTTTCTTTGACCACCTGTCTTGCACGCATGCATCATTAATAATGGCCGATTGGTAATCGTGTTTGCCCAAATCATTACAGTAAGACATGCATTGGCATGGGGACTTGATTCATGCCAGATTTTTAGGATTTTTCAGAATATCCATATAGGATATTATAGTCAGCAGATATCCTGAAAACCAATCATTGCGGACAAGCAGTAAACATCCCTGAGATGTACCTTTTTCTAATGAACCAATCATGCCTTCTCATAAGCTTGTCACCATTATCAATAGATACCTTCTAAGTTGAGTGTAAGGTTTCCCTCAAGGCAACAATTGGGGTATACTGTCATAAATGTGTAAATATTCAAAATTACAGTAGACAAAACAATATATCACCCCTAACACGAAGGCCTAAAGAGGATTACCACAGTGCCAATCTTTTACCCTTCATGGTTTGTCAGAGGAGGGTAACCAAGCCCCTTTGCTACAGTGGTAATCTGTGACAATCAATGTGACTCGACTTCCGGTGTTAACAATGTATCGCAACAAACCATCCTCAAATGACTATTGGCTTTGCAATATGCATTTCACTTCGACATGTCAGACATACCTTCTTTGTCATAACTCTTCATAATAAACTGATCAGACCTCAGGCATTCAACATATCTTGTCCTAATGAATTAATCAGGCCTGTAGTCTTTTTTTATCCACTTCCCACCATAACCATCTCATGCATACTGTACTGCATTTAAGCATTCCTATTCGACAACCATAAGCCATTTCATCACAAACTCACAAATATGTACATAATTTAGGAGGAGAAAACACTATACAAATGCAACCCTTTCAAAGAGAAGTTAGCAATCGATATCAAAGTGCAGTTCTTTTACTTCCAGGATTTGACTGAAGGGGTAAGAACCACCAATACACTAGTCCGCTGTGCCAAACTGTGAAATTCCATATAATAAAATACCTCTGAGCAGGCGTTAAAAGTGCAGAAAAAAATGATGTAAAGAAATCTCTTAGATTTCTTTGTGCCATTTTTTGCCCCCACCTTTGCATACATTATCCATGGGGCATGCATGATGTAGCGCAAAGGACTGCATGCATTGCACCACTTTGTAAATCTGGTGCAGCATTTCTGGCCATCTAATATCACATTAGTGTAAAACACGACACTAATGTGTCATTAGATGGCGCAAGGGGCTCTTAAATCTGCCCCTGAGTCTCCTGTTGGCAAAGGTAGGAGCCTGTCAAAGCACGAAACAAAATCCTACTCAGTGTAAGTCATAACACAACCTAAATTATCCTGTGCTCACTTTCTGGTAGCTTGTCACAGAGGAGGCTGGCTTAATTTAGAAGGCAATGTGTAAAGTATTTGTGCAACAACTCATACAGTAACACAGTGAAAACACCACAAAAGGACTGCACATAAACTTAGAAAAATAGATTATGATTTTAACAATAAATGAATGTGTAGAAGTCAAGATATTAATTTTCAAAGAATAAATGGAAAATAGCACTTAGAAGCAAATAGCCCTCTTAGGGGTTACTTCAGGTCATGATGGACTGAGGCAAAGTTTAAATTTGGGCCGCTGCGATGGATCGCATGCTGGCTACAGGACCCACGCAGGCCCCAGGGAACAAAGTACCTTTCCTGGTTGCGGCAAGTAGATGCGTGGCGAGATGCTGTGATTGAGTCCTCGCTGGGATGTCAATACGTTGATCTGTCCCACACAGTGATGGCGATGCCTCAGCTCCAAAGGCAAGCACTGGAGCCAAAATTAGATGTGTTGGGCTTTCCCATGCAGTTGAGGTATGAGTCGATCTCCATAGACTGCTGTGGTGGCAAAACGCGGTTTCAATCCGCCGGGCTCTCAAGGCAAGATGGCAGTTCCAAGAGACATGTGCCAATTTTACTCATGCAATAGGGTTGATGCACTGGTTCTGCTACACACAGATAGGAGATATGTTGATTTCCATGTTGCAAGTCTCTGAGCCCAATTCCAGGGAACAGAGCACAGGAACTGAGATAGAGACCTTAATGTTCCAGAGTCTCAAGCAACAGGGGGCAAACCAGCAAGCCCTTGGAGACCACTTGCTGTGCAAGGCAGAGTCCACATCTCCCTGAGCAGGGCCAGAGAGCAGCAGGCAGCAGGGCAGTACAGCAGAAAAGCAGTCCTTCCAGGTCTGCAGTCCAGCAGAGTAACTGTCCTTGTTGCAGCACAGCATTTCTTCTGACAGAGTCCAGTTGTTGGTCCAGAAGTGTCTTTTACCCAGTTGCACCTTTGAAGTGAGGGAGACTTCAAAGAGTGGCTTTTAATTAAATAAAAATTCCTTTCAACCCAGTCCTGTCTGCCAGGCTGCCTTTTGTTCCGTGTGTGTGGGTGGGTGAGTAATCAGCCCTTTGTGTGGGGTCAAGCCACTACCTATTGAAGTGTAAGTGTTAGCCCCTTCTTCCCTTTCTGCCCAGGAAGGGCCATCAGAATGCAGATGTATGTAGATGGGTACTCAGCCACACCTAGCCTTCCTTTGTTTGTGGATGTCTGGGGGGAATGCACAAAGTGTAGATGTAACCTGTCTCAGACATGTATTGGAGGTAGGCAGAAAGGCACACAGAGCAGAGAAATGCCCACTTTCTAAAAGTGGCATTTCTAAAATAGTGAGGTTAAATCCAACATCACCGTTTAGGAGGATTTATCATAACATTCCAAAGATTTCTTACATGATGCAGCTACTCCTTTCTCATCCGGAATTACAGCTTAAAAGTGTATGAAGGAATTCCCAAAGCTAGACTGTGAGAGAAGCGGGCCTCACAGTAATGAAAAAGAAACTGGGGAATTTTTCACCATCAGGACATGCAAAACTTAAAAGTATGTGTACTACTATTTAGTTGCACAGCACCCGCCCTGTGGGACTACCTTAGGGGTGGCTTATGTGTAATAAAAGGGAAGTCAAGGCTTAGCAAACGGTTTTAAATGCCAAGTGAAAGTGGCAGTAAAACCGCACACACATGCTCTGCGATGGCAGGCCTTAGACATGGTTAAGGGGGTGATACGTATGTGGGTAGCACAACCATTGGTGCAGGCTCACTTGTATCATTTAATTTACAGGCCCTTGGCACACTTTACTAGGGATGTATAAGTAAATTTAACATGCTAATTGGGTATGATCCTATATTACCATGTTTAAGGGAGAGAGCACAACCCGTGGTCAGCAGTGGTAGAGTGTGCAGAGTCCTAAAACCAATAAAACAAGGTCAGAAAAATGGAGTGAGGCAGGCAAAAACTTGGGGGAAGACCACCTTAAGGCTGTCAGGTCTAATAGTACTGAACTTCATCTGTTGAAATGAGGCTTCTGTTCGTTGTCTCTTTACCACAAAAATGATGAATGTTAATAAAAACCTAGGAGTAGAGGCAAACATGATAAAAGAGTAGTATCCTTCAATCGTGTACATGGACAACAATACAGTTACTTCTAAACCTGATCTATAGAAATAAACAAAATAATCCTATGATAAATAAACACTGGTCCATAATCATTCTTTTCCCCATGCCATGCCCCTCTAAATACCTTTCTCCATTTCTCTCACTTACGGGCTGAAGAAGCATTTTGTTGCAGTACTCAGGAACTTGCAATATAAAACACAAACAAATATATTCTCCTTTGGATCTCTCTAGAGCAAGATGCGAAAACAGTTTGTCGAGGTTCTATGTAATATTAGTTGAGAGCAATTTGTTTTAGAGTTTTCTAATGCATTCTTACATTAAATAGTAGCATGTTCCAACGCTGTAAGTTGTAGCTTATGTTAACAAATGTTATTCAACTTTATTTCATTGATGAACTAATAACTGACTAAGAGTCAATGATCTCTGGCACAAGCTGTGCAGCTGCATCTCTTTGCAAGACCAGTATTTAAAAGAAGTAATGTTTTTGTATATAATTCTGAAGTTTGGATCCCATGCTAAAGTGAAACATGGCTTTCAAACCCTCTGCTCGAGAATGAATTGACACTAAGTCCATACAGCAGGACTGAGTTGGTTATGATGACAAGCCAGTGATCAAGAATGTAGGCCTGATATGTGTATTATGGTTTGTTATCATACTTTATTAATGTCTGTAGAGAGGTATTTTATTATATGGAATTTCAGAGTTTGGCACAGTGGACTAGTGTGTTGGTGGTTCTTACACCTTCAGTCAAATCCTGGGAGTAAAAGAACTGCACTTTGATATCCATTGCTAACTTCTCTTAGAAGGGGTTGCATTTGTATATTGTTTTCTCCTCTTAAATTATGTACATATTTGTGAGTATGTGATGTTATGGCTTATAGTTGTCTTATATGAATGCTTAAATGCAGTACAGTATGCATGAGCTGGTTATGGTGGGAAGTGGATAATAAAGACTACAGGCCTGATTAATTCATTAGGACAAGATATGTTGAATGCCTTAGGTCTGATCAGTTTACTATAAAAAGTTATGACAAAGGAGGTATGTCTGACATGTCAAAGGTGAAATGCATATTGCAAAGCCAATAGTCATTTAAGGATGGTTTGTTATGACACAGGGTTAACACCTGAAGTCGAGTCACATTGATTGTCACAGATTACCACTGTAGCAAAGGGGCTTGGTTACCCTCCTCTGACAAACCATGAAGGGGCGAAGATTGGCACTGTGGTAATCCTCTTTAGGCCTTCATGTAAGGAGTGATATATTGTTTTGCCAACTGTAATTTTGAATATTTACACATTTATGACAGTATACCCCAATTGTTGCCTTGAGGGAAACCTCACACTCAGTTCAGAAGATATCTATTGCTAGTGGTGACAAGCTTATGAGAAGGCATGATTGGTTAATTAGAAAAAGTTTCATTAGATACCATAGGTTGAATCTGATTTTTTCTTTTTAAGTTCTAAAAAAGCAGAAGGTGTCACTTATTTATTGTGAAAAGCAAATGTTCTAGCCAATGGGCAGTTAAAGGTGGGTTCTGATTACACTGTGGCAGGTACTGTGTTACATAGAATCTCTGAGTTTACTGTAGTTAATCAATTTTATTTTTGCTCACCTTATCTTGCAAATCCTGGGGGTAGTAACTTTGCACTTCAATAATCCTTAATACTGGGTCTCATGTGAGGTTGTATAATGTTTGGCAACTATAAATCTCTACACTTTTGTAATTTTATACCTACAGTCACAGTCATAAGCTAATGATAAAGTCTAAGCTCTTGATTCTTTCATTGTGAAAAGCTATGTCAGATGCATTATAAAGTTACGTACAAAGTAATCGGCCCAGCGTATTCATTTGGAAAATATATATTAAAGTCAATAGGCCTTTAAGGTGTGTTGTTTTTGCACTGTGGTAAAGCCTATAGACAGTTTGTTAAAATGAATCTAACTCACAAATTACTGTAGTAGGAACGTTTTTTGTTGTTGGTTGCACTCCTGACAAATTCTAGGTATAATACATTTGCACTGCTAGAATCCTTATTTGTCTCCCTTAAAGGATGGGTTGTATATTGTTTTCTAAACTGTATTTGTGTCCATATTTATAATCTTATGCTATATTCCTGATGGGTGCTTTGTGGGAAAGCATGTGCTGAATATAGCATGTCTGGGTTGCTTATGAGAGCAAGCCATTTTTAAAGTAGACCTGATTGGTTCATTGGAAAAGGCAATTTGAAATGCCATACATTTGATCTGTTTATTATGAAAAGTTGCAACAAAAGCAGACCTTTAATGGTGATTTATTATTACCCTTTGTTGAGGTCTGTTGACAAATATTTTGTTTCACGGATCTTACAAATTATATTAGTAGTCAAGGGGGTTGGTGTTGCTTACACTCTCACAATTTCCACTGGCATAATCCTTGCCAGACCGTCACAGGAGAGCCTGACATGGTTAATTGTCCGACAGGCACTGTAAGAAAAACGTCATAACAATAAATGTATACGCATATTTCAGTGGTCTCTTCGAGTGTCATTCAAATTCTTTTTGTGCCCATGACAGCATATGGAACATCCATGCTGGATGCTGACAAGCGCAGAAGCAGAATTGGTCAGCCCCCTACTGCCCTGTGAGTGATTCCTTTTTTCCTGATCACTTGAGAACATCCCCCTGCAAAGGAGTGTGCTTCGGTGCCAGGGATGTTGGACCATTAATTTTGTTTTCCATTTCTCCTTTTATAAGTCCTATTTCATTTTTCCTTCTAATTTTTCTTTGTTTTTGAAAGAGCTTTCAGCAGCTATGCTACCAAACTACTCACTTGCTGCTTCAGGACTAATGGCGTGTGGCCTTTAGTTCTAAACTTGGCAGTCATCTTGGTATGGATTTTCCACACCATTGCTTTACTCTTTCAAGATGGCTATGATGTTTAAAAGCATTATTTTTACCTGCTTTGATCTATAAAACAATGAAAGACTATGCACATTTCCATTCCAAGATGTTTGCC
Organism: Pleurodeles waltl; assembly: GCF_031143425.1. Lineage (NCBI taxonomy): Eukaryota > Metazoa > Chordata > Amphibia > Caudata > Salamandridae > Pleurodeles > Pleurodeles waltl. Next base: position 666,982,735 of record NC_090444.1, read on the forward strand.
TAGTGTGATGTTTACTGACAGTCCAGTCTCCTCAGATTGCTATTGTGCACAGTGTATTATTGTTGTCCGGCTTCACGGTGACCAATGTATTACTTCTAAACGTAGTACCCATGTTGGAAATTTAAAAAAACAATATACTATGTACAATACCACTTCCAGATGTCCACTCGCTTTTACGTTTATTTTTAATTTTTTATTGCAACCATATTCCCGCATGTTTAGGGAGTGGTATGCTTTCTTGTTTCTACTTTTATTCTTTAATATATCTTTCATATACTTTTTTGGTTTTCTGTGTATGTATTGTGCATGATTATGTGAGTGAGTACAAGAATGCATCAGTGGATGGCTCAATGGATACACCAGAGCAGTAAGACAGTCAGAATGCATGGGTAATGACTTCTTGAGTGCCTAAACTCACCGGGGATCGAAGAGGCAGTTTTAGGTATAGGCTAGACCTATTGGCATTTACAATGGCTGCTTTATTTTTTTATTTTTTTTATTTGCGGGGTAGGATTAGCAGTATGACCGCTAAATAGGGAAAGGCAACTGTTCCCATTAAAATGATAATTAATGTTAAACTACAGCTCATAGTTTAACATTAATTAGAATTTTAAGAAAACATAGCCTGCATTTAACATGCTGGAAGGGAACATTCCACTTCATAACGAAGGATGTGTTTTTCCTGCTCCTAAGTATAGAACAAGAGGAAGCTAAGACCTTTATTCTCACTGGAGCTGCCCTACTTACTTAATTTATGCTCAGGAAAACACAGCAGCCCCCGCCTTCAGAAAAGATCAGCCACAATGTATATTACTTTCATTTTTGCCTGCACATTCCTAAGCGCGGACTCTGAACCACTCTCCGAACAGCAAAACAGCATTAACATTTGAAAGCAGGGATCTACTAAAAACACATACTGAGATAAATAACCCCTGGCAATAGCATTAGGGAACGCAACACAAAATTACTTGTTATTAAAAACTGAGCACACTTTTCCCATGGAAATATATAGCTCTCCTGTAATATGTTTGCCATTCAGTCTAATGTTTCAACATTATGGTTCAATCTTCTAAAAAGCTGACACGGAAAATAACGGCCTAAGAAACCAATTCATCATAGTGTGCAAACGGAACCGCTGGAATAAATTGTAATAACCTTTCAAAAACTAGCAGCTTTTTAAAGTATTAATTTCTACTCCGTATAATTGGAAAGGACACCTGGGCGGCCAGGCTATATTTTTTATGGGATTGGCCTGTCACAAGCGGGGATTGTCTTTGGAGTAAGGAGCAATCGTTTAGGCCTGACTGACAGTGAATCTTGCAAATGGCTCTTCTCAGACTGTCTTTGCCATAAATTACCGAAGTGAACTCCCGCTCAAGGTCGGCCATAAAACGGGCAGGTATCAAGCGGCCTTCGCCCAAGTCCGAGGTAGGCCTAAAGCTCCAAGTAAGGGGACACTAGTCGCGCTGGCTGCTATAAAATCACCCTAATGGTCTGGCAACATAAATTATCCCGGGAAGGTAATCCACACTTGTGCTGACGGCCTCCAAGGATGCTAGCCCGACCTGTCTCAGTGTGTGTTTGAGGTGTTTGATGTGCAGAGCAGGGAAAGTTATGTAGGCTTTATGAACAGCAGGCCAGTAATTCTTATATTCTAATTTGAGAATTAATTGATATTGGATTCTGCCTTTTATGGGCTTTGGAAATTAGGTTGATGTAGCATATTAAATTAAAAATCTATTTTGCCCCAGGCACTCAAACAGTTTTTTGCTGTACTTCCGAGTAGGAAGCTGGAGAAGCGATTCTTACTATCTTGGCATTGGGAGCATTGAGATCCTAGCAAGACATAACGCAAAGGGTAACAATTCCAACCGCATCCCTGTCCACAGTGGTCATGAGTTGAATTCTTCACTCATTGACTCTAAGGCCCTGGTTACAAGTGCAGCGGCGGCGGCTCCTCCACTATGGCCAAGGAGCATCGCCCTCCTGCCAGCAGCAGCAGCAAACCTTTAAAAATAAAACGATAATAAACAATCTTTATTGTTGTTTTATTTTTAAAGGGGCGGGGCCATGGGAGATGACACGGATGGAGGGGGAGTGCTGTGGACTCCCCTCAGTGCGCACCTGTGTTTAGCCAGCCGTCTCAGAACGGCCAGAAACACATGCGCACTGAGCTCTCTGCAACCGGGCACTGTGTTGCTGGGTTTGGAGAGAGCAGGCACAGGCTCCCAGTCTGCCTGGGAGCGCCAAGTCACAGCGCTCCAGCCAATCCTAATACTGCTCTCAGCAGCATTAGGATTGGCCGCAGGGCAGGTTGGGAGCCTGTGCCCGCAGTGCGGCCTGAAGACCTGCGTTGCGGACTCAGGAGTCAGGTACGTTTTTATTTTGTTTTGTAATTTAATGTTTGCATTTTGTTGACCCCCCCCCCCCGCCTCTTCACTGCACAGTGAGCTGTGACTGAAGTGCAGGGCTAAATTCTGATTGTTGTGAAAATGTGTTTGCACAGTTGCACAGGGATCAGAATTACGAGTTGTATGATTATTATCACTCCCTTTGAGTTTTCCCCTAATACATTTCAGCAGATCAAATCTGCCGAAATTGGGCTGGGGAAATAGGCTGGTAAAAAAGACAAAACATGCGTAGTTCTGTGTATTAAGTACCAAATCCACATGTTATGCCTCATTTGAAAGAGTCACCTTGTAATGGGTGATAATTATCACACCTCTGAAATTCCAATCCTGGTGGTGTTGGATTTTAAAGGTGCGATAATGATTCCCTTTGGTTCCACAGTTAGCTCAAAGCAGAGGCCAAGTGTCAGGCAGTGTACTAGGACAAACTGTTGTTTAATTAAACCGAAGATTGGTGTTTACCTTTCAGCAGCTTGATTTTCCATTTGGAAGTTTGTAATGTGAACCAAGTGGCAATCTTGGTGAGGTGCAGAAAGTGTGAAAGGAAAGGCTGCAGACTATAAGATTTTCTGTCACACAATAAAATGAAAATATTTTTCATGAATTAAAATACGTATCAGAATATATCAGAGAGTAAAAATGAGGTACATTGTTTTTTGTAAGTCTGAAATATGATCGAAATGAAGACTAAAGTCTTTATTTCCATGGTATAGTCATAACAAACCAAGGCATTTTGCTTGTATGATATGCGCCCCAGTTGTTCCAGCACCACTGAACTCTGGGAACAGGGCTGACCCCCACTCAGCATGGACAGACAAGTTGGGAGTCAGGACTTGGAATTCTAAACCTACAGAACTTTCACTTTTGGTACCACTTGTGCTGGCCCATGAAACAGCTATCTGTATATCACAAAAATGTGTATGAACTGGCAAAGTAACTAATTAGTCCTCAATTGGTGGTATCAGACAGAGGTAATATTTATTTGCTTTTAAAGTTTCAGTAGGTTGCGAGGTATGAATACCTGAGCCCTTTAATGCAAGAAAGGTAAATGGGCCATGGTTGTATAGAAAAGAACACGATGTGAGTTATTTGACTCAATGTTACGTTTAAGTCTTTCCAACTCAATGCATTTTGAAAGTTGGCTAGTCTGAATTTTCTATCTCTGATGTTTCACCTCATCTCCTCTGAAGGTTTGTGCCTTCTGGTCTTGCTTTTAAAAAGCGAGCTGGGCAACTCTAGAGAAGTTGTGGTTAGGTTTCCGGTGTAGATATCCAAGTCTCATTCTGGTGGGAGCTCTGAATTGTAATTTGTGGCCCACCTACATCTCTATCAGCCTCCTACTGACAATATTTCTGTAAAATCCTCAGACTCCATGCGGTTGCAAGTCCTTGCCGCATCTGCTGATATAATTTGCAAATACATTAATATTTAAATCATGCATTTCATAGAACGTGGATGTTGTCTAGGTGTCTTCTCCATCTACATTATTTGTAACTTTTGATCTGGGTAACTGCTCATTTCTAGGCATGTCTATTTACAATAGGTTTTAACCAGTGCCTAATTTGTAAATAAAAAGGTGCAGGTGCCCAAAGCCCTCCTCTTAAAAACGCGGCTGCTGCAATTAATTGTGGGAACACAGAATACTGAGGTGGCGTAATCCTGAAGCCATCTCGTGCCTCTTCAATCCATATAAAGCCACTGCCTGCCCCTTCAGCTCACTCTAGCAGCATCTACTTTCTCCCTGTGTGACGCTTTTTCGTTTTTCCCTTCTCCCGTCTTTCCCATGTGTGTCTTTTGCTCGCAGCAAATGCTTGAGGAAGAAGGATAAGCGCCGGCCCTCAAATGTAAGTGCCGGTGCTCAGCACCGGAAACAACAAGCACAAATTAAGCACTGGTTTTAACGCCCTCAGTATTTAACTTCCTAAGTTACTTTCTCCTCGCTTTTTCTGTTTTCTGCGCCCTACACGACCCTTCATTTCTGTCTCCATCGTTCTATCCTCTTCTGGCCCAATTCAACTGTGAAGCCCTGGAGCCTCTTTCCTTTTAATCTTGCCAGCATTTTTCAGGTCCCCTTTCATAATAATTAATCACTCCTACTACCTATTTAACACCTTAATCACCTTATTCCTCCTATTTCTTCCCCTTCATTTATTTAATATTTTTCTATCACTCTACCCTTTCTCTCCCTTATGGTCTCCCCTATTTGCTTTGTTCTCCTATCCTCTTTTTATGTTTGGTTCTTTCCCACTCTCATTCACTCACCATTTCTGTCTCTCTCTGTGACTCTCTCACACAACCCCTTTTATTCTCTCTCTCTCTCATTTTCTGCCTCTCTCACGTTCTCGCTTCCAGTCTTTCCCTTTACTCTCCTTCTCATTCTCTTTTAGTCCTTCAGTTTCTCTTTTCTTCCTCCCCCCTCCCCTCTGCTCCTCATTCTCTGACTTCTCGATTTCTTTCCCCAAACATTTCGCATTCTCTTCTATCTTTTGCTTGTTTTTTTACCACTGCCTTCAGTTTCGTATCTATTTTGCTTGATCTTCCCTGCCCTCCTTAATCCTTACATGAAGAAACAATTGTTCAGTGAGAACAGCTTGTGGATTGTATGCTCTCTCTCTCTCTCTCTCTCTCTCTCATTGGTGAAAGTAGATAAAGCACTAAACAATCAAATAAAAAAATGTGGTCGAAGATCGACTTTACTTCCCACCTTATTCTCACCCTCTTAGACTCTTTCGCTCAGACTCCTCACTTAGCCTCACTTGACAGTTGTGTTTGAGATGCAGCCATAGTAAAGCAGAGATGAAAGCTGCATGTGACTGTGAGGTAAACAACAGGCCGCCTTTTCATCACAGGAATAGCATTTTCTAAAGTAATTTTCAGATACTTTGCAAAGGATATTTTTCCTAACTTAACTAAGTCAAGGGTTTTGCCACTGGAATTCAGTAAGGTTGCATTACTATCTATTGATCTATCGATCTATTTATCTATCTATCTATCTATCTATCTATCTATTTATCTATCTATCTATCTCTCTATCTATCTATCTCTTTTTCTCTCACTCTCACTCTGTCGCTCTCTCTCGCCCGCTGGGTTACTCTCTTACACCAGCGAAATTTACGAAATGTGCAAGTTACAATTAAAATTCCTCAGTATATGATTTTAATTTTCAACAGCAAGGGAATGGTTTGGATAGAAAACGCCAAGCATGAGCGAAACAGTGTCCAACCAATATCTTTCGTGATTTTTTTTACCCAAGTTATATCCTTGTATTTTGTGATAGCAGCAATCCACATTTTGTTAACTATAGCAGAAAATTCCTGCATTTCTTCAAACGAAATTGCACAATTTCACACCCCTGGCCACACCTACAGTGCTTGTGCAAGCTTAAAACCAGACGTGTATTCTGAACATGAGTGGCACTCACTGTTAAAACATGAAGTGAAACAGATGCTATGCTTTTGATACTCAAAAGCTGCAGAATATTTCTGTCTTGGAATCTCCATCTTGTAGTATATGCTACCCCTGCCCTAGTGTTTTTGCGTTCCTGACCTTTTACATATGTCTCGAAGTCCTACTGTAAATGACTTTCTTTTCCAATGTTTACTCCTCCTCATCTTAGTCAGGGCTTAATTTGTAAAACAATAAGTGATTGAGCCCACAATTTTGTTCAAAAATCCATGGCTGGCCGATTGAATGTTGGAGTGCTGTCGGGACTCCACTTCATGCCTATTTCATTCACGACCGGACACTCCCTGCCCCTTTGTCTCACTCTTTCTGGTTCTTTTCATCCGTTCTTTCTTACTTTATCATTGTTTCACATCTTTCACTTCCTCCTTCTTTTTCTGTTGCGTCTTTTTGCACTTTTTTGCACTGGATCAGAGTCTGATGAAATTAAATAAGTCTTGTTCCCCAAAAAACAGTGATGGTGGGCCCCACCTTCAACCACCGCTTCAAGCTGAGTGTGGGTGGTCCACCTTCAACGCACATTGCTGTGTTGTGTTGCAGAGACAGCAATTTAATTCTAAAATAACTCATTGAATTATGTTTTCAGCTGAAATCTGCCGGTGTCTTTGTTTACACAAGTTGAAAGCATGTTAAAAAATCCTGAGGCAAAGCAAAAGTGCTATGGACCCTAATACATGCAGTTAAAATGGAGCCTCTTGGTCTCTGAGTGGTAAAAACAGCCATGAGTTGGGTGGAGTAGAACCCTCTGACTACTCAGAACACTCCACCTGCTGCACTATTATAACCGAGACCCCAGCACTAAGGGGCAGATTTAAGAGCTCCTTGAGCCACATTAGTGTCATTTTTTTAACGCTAATGTGCCGTTCGAGGGCCAAAAACACTGCACAAAATTTATAAAGTGGTGCAATGCATGCATTACGCCACTTTGTAACCCTTTGCACTACATTATGCATGTGCCAGGCATAATGTAAGCAACAGGGGCGTTCCCCCTTAAGGGGAGCCATAAAAATGGTGCAAAGGAATCTAAAAGATTTCTTTACGTCGTTTATTTTGGCACTTTTAACACCTGCTCAGAGCAGGCATTAAAAGGAGGCATGGAATTGTTTTCAATGAGCCTCAATCGGCTTTGCAGGATTAGTGTTAGATTTTTTTACCCTAGCCCTGTAAAGCTCCAAACTAGCATTCAAAATGTTTATGCCAGTTCCCCATGGTGCACTGTATCACACATGGTGGCGTTAAGGGGGTGCTATGGGGTGCAAGAAAAGTGGCGCTGTACTGGGTGCAGCAGCACTTTTCTTAAATCAGGGCCTTAGTACCCTACAGTTAAGAGTCAGCAACATAATCTTGAAAGCAGTTTGCAATAATAAACACTGCGTTGTAAGTTCAATATTAGTAAAACGTTATTGTTTTCAGTACCACACGAGAGAATCTGTTGCCAGCATTGCCTTAAATTATTGGAGGATGCACAAAAAGTGCTTTTTTCCACGGCAATCCTTCCTGATCGACGCCGCATAAACAGTAGTCAACAATAAGGAAGCATGCAGGCCTTTCATTCTGGAAGTTTCTGGGGCGATGTGTCCGGCCTCTCTGCCAAGGAGGTCTCTGAGGCACTGCTTATTGACGGCAACACTTTTCAAGAATCCTAGCACGTACCCCTCGCAAAACATATGGCAGGCTAAAAAGAAATGCTGGTGGGCATTCTTTTTATTTCCAAATAAATCTCCCAGGTTCTCTGTGCCTCAGAGTAATAGCTGCTAATAATTTTACAGGTTTCGAAAAAAATCCAATTAGGTGAACTTCAGCAAAGCCATGGCAACTACCGCCATGCACAGGCTGGCGTGACAGAGTTGTCATTCTAGTGGCCACCGAAGCATATGTCTAATGACTGATTGAACTCACAGCCCAGCACTACCGCCCATCAACATTCACAAGGTACAAACTTGATCACAACCTTGCCGACAATTGACTTTCATATAGTGGCAGTTCTTTTTTTTCTAATTTTGTGGAGAAAGAAAATAATTGCAGGTCCTTTTACTTGAATATTATTTGGAACACTGTCACGCGCCCCATATCTGGTATTCAGTAATCCGTATGATATAGCCTCATTCTGCCATACTGCTGCTTTAATGGATATGTGACCTCTTTTTTAATAGAATTTCTATTTTTTAATGCAGGCAGCCCAGTAGTGGCTCGCCTTTGAGCCGTATATTTTAATAATAGGGCTCTCCCTAAAGGAGATGGGAGGGGTTACCTTCTCAGAGACCCTAGTATTCTTGATTGCTGGGATCTTAGACCTGGCATCCCGTTGGAAAGAACTGTGAGCTGAGGATAGTGCACTATGAAACAAATGAGTTTAATAAAATATTGTTTATTTGGGAAATGTGTTCCATGAAAGAGCCAACGCTTGCAATAAATTAATTTTAAAAACACATAATTTCACCGTCACACATTGTTACCAGATATATTTTACCTAATCTACTATAATTGTAATTCTTTCATAAAATACTGACTTATTTTTTTATTAAATTTCAAACCGTAATGTGCAGCATATACCGTTGCATGGATGGGGTAAAACACCGGCCTTAAATTGGAAATCTAAAAAAAAAAAAAAGGTTATGTACTACAATACCCCTCTAAACCAAAACAAGATAGAAACAAAACCCGATGTCTTAAGTAGTCACCTGCGGATGCTCACATTGACTTATATCAAAAGACGGAAAGATTTGCAATTTCAACTGTGTTTGTAGCTCAGTAAATTCCTAAATTGACTGGACACTCTGGAATGGCCATACATATCAATGCAACATCAAATGACTTAGTGGTTGAGAGAGTTAGGTTTCGTTGTATGCAAAATTTACTTTTCCAGAACCCCTTGACCAAAGTTTAACTATCATAGTTTCCATCCAAAAACTATTCTTTAACCAAATCAGATATCATTGAAGTCTATTGTAAACTTGAGATAACAGACAGTCACTGCATTATACCGTTCCCATAGCTCACCTTTTTCTCTTGTGTAGATCTCCTCCACCATTCTTTAAGAACACAGGGCCCCATGAGGTATGCTGAGACTACAAATGTTTACTTTAGTGGTCAGCTGCTATGTTGACACTTTCCATTGGCTTTCTTCAAATGGGGTATTGCTATGGCTGGCAAGAAATCATTAATCCTCTAGAAAATCTCTGAATAATACTCGAGGAGCACTTTTATAACCAGCTAGATCGAGGGACTACTTCCAAACAATCAGAGAACCATAGGTAGCTTCAAATAGGTTCATCTGTCACTTCCAGAAGAGATCTTCTGAAGTTAGCGCTCTCCAAAAACCTATAGACAAGCAGTAGGAAATTAGGTGCTATATCTTTCTGTGTTAGCGGGAAGAAACCCAGTCAAAACTTATAAAAAAGCTTTTATGGTAGCATTGCAATGCACTTAACATAAAAATGATTTACATGATCCATCATTCTTAAACGTCAATCTAATTCCTCTGAAATTCTCCCATCACATCAGTAAATGGAAATAGACTTGCTAAGCTTTCATATGTATAAAGCCTTGGTGGCCAGAGTACCTCACCAGTGCTGTACAGATTTGACCAACTCTGCCCTGCACTCAATGAAACTATTCCTCCCTGGGATGACTAATTCTCTGTTCAAGCTAGAAGCAAGTCTCATCACACTGCACAGGGAAGCCCACCAGATGGAAATTTCATGCTACCCCCTAGCAGGTTTTCCTTGCCAAATGCTTGTCACTCATATATATTCACAAGACAGCTCGAGAATGTTGAATTGAATTTTAATCAGTGTGAGTGTCCACCCTTTGATTAATCAGAAAGGTCTGATTCTGAGGGTAATTCTTATTTGTCACAATTTCGCCAAGGGGATTGACAGAAACTTCTACCTATCTACAGAGAATTGTGGTCTGAAGGTGCATGGCATATAATGACTTGTGGCAAGGTAGAAAAAGGTGGTACAAGAGAAGTGTACTGACTTGAATTCAAACTTGTATGCAAAATACTGGAAGACCCCCAAACCAATAGACCCCCAGTGAAGAGGCGCAAAAGCCATTTTCAGTACTCCAACCTCATATTATAAAAGCACTTTACAAACATCGTTGCTACACACAATTAGCTGGTTGTATAATGGAATCCAAATATCACCAGTCAACCTGTATAGCCAGAGGAGGAGAGTTTACAACCAAGGCATTATCACAAAAGTTTGAAATATAACATCATTTACCACTATGTCAACAATGTTGGCAACCAGTTCAATACCCTGTTCTTCAACCTCTCATCAATGATAGAGAATAACTCCATTTTGAAAGAACATATAGTGAATGCTGAATTCCCATGAATTTCTCCTCCCTCTCTGCCTTACGTGCAGAAGCAAAGTACTATGAGGTGGCCCTATATGATTCAGGATTAAAAATGTATACAATCAAACCTTTTTCCTGAGAATCATTCTCAGGAGAAGTGTTTGCTTGTTTTTCCCAAATCAAAAAAATATTCCTAAGATTTAGAATCCACGCTGCTTAATGTCCTTATATCAAGCAAATCGGAGTGCATAGATTAATTGTTTCCTTTTTAAGTAGGATGTATCCTTGATCCCCTCTTTCTCTTTCCTGTATACCCACTCATTGCCTGACTTGTGGTGATGTTATCACAACTTTCTTCTTCTCTTTTGTCTCCTCTCACTTTACCCTTTTCCCTCCATCCAAACCCCTTCCTTAGCCCTTCTCAATTCAAGAGGAATTTGCTTTACTTTTATGCTTACCTATACCTCAGGCCATGTATGGGTTTCCCTTCATCTCTGCCTATACCATAATATTTATACTGCTCATTATATCCTTTTACATCTAGGTCTATCTATACCCAAGAGCCTTCAACCAATTTGCATCCTAATGGTAATACTTATACTTATATAGCTCTGGCAGTATGTAAAGTGTCTAAATATAGTCTTAGCCCTTTACCTTTACCTTTGGCTTAGTAACCATACGCATGACTGTAATCTAGTATAATGTGGTTTATGCCTTGGTACTTCTACCTCCACATTCCTTTTCACATCTCTACTACACCTGTCCCCTTTTCTTCTTATCCATTTTCTTGTGCCACTTTATTTTCCCCTTTCCTTTGCTGGACTTGTTGAATATTTCAAAGGACAGGGTTTCTTTATTTTGGAAATTGATGAAGTGGAATTTCAGCAGGTGATAATCATAATTCAACAGTTATTTTCTCTCGAAATGAGGCAAGTGGCTGTAAGGTAACTACAAGGGATCTACAGCACACCAACAGTTAAACAAAACTTTAAATGCAGTTACATTTTTTCTGGCAGTTTTGCTTTTTAATAAATTAAACAATGTGTAATTGCCAAGCAGGAGAGATGTCTCAACCTATACTTCAGATACCAATACAAGATGTCCCCTGATTTAGTATTTATTACAGAGATTTAAATTTCCCTTCAGGATTTGGATTTTACAGATGATTTATTTATGTATGGTATGTAATGGTCATGGGTTTAATTTACTAAATCTATTGGTGTAAAGTTGACAAAAACTTCGACCTGGGCAATTGTACAGCTATTCACTGTGATGAAACTAAAGCAAAAATATGAGAGGCAAATAGAAACCCAGACTGAAGTCTAAGAAGATGTCCTTTCTTGCAATGATGAAGAGCTCACCCCTAAGTGTTCATTTCCTATCCCTATTTTCTGCGGTTTTAAGTGGCTGGATGAAGCACCTAAGAGGTGAACAACATATATGTTAGAAATTGGGTTTCTTGTTGTCAGAGGTATGCACCCTGTCCAAGCAGGAACCACAATCCTAGCCAGGGTAAGTCATATACACACACTTAAATTAGCCTGTGCTCACTCTTGCATAGCTTGGCACAGAGCAGGCAGGGTTTAGTTGGAGGCAATATGCAAAGTATTTGCACAACACTTATAACAGTGAAAACACCACACAAAAATACTCCACACCAGGTTAGAAAAATAGAGATTAAGTTGATGAAAAAAAACTCAACCAAAATGGCAAAAATCCAAAAAGCAGAAGTTGAGACATGATTTAAAAAAAAACTATCTGCAAATTTAGTGCTTAGAAGCTTAAAGGGCCAACTGGGGCAATCTGGTAGCACTAGACTGGGTCAAATTTGAAAAGTCGAGCCGACCGCAATGGAGCGCTGGTCGGATTCAGGGACCTATCTTGTCCTACTGAAAAAGTACCTTTTGGATGGAAGGTGCATTGATGTCATAACCTGTTGCAAAGAGCACAGGAGGTGATGTGCAGGTGATGCATTGGTTTCAATCCACACAGTCGGGAATGCATTGTCAGAGAACTCTTGGAAATGAAGGTGATGCATCATTGTTAAGCCCCACACCCAGCAATGTGAAGGTGATGCATCAGTACTAAAGGTCAATTAGGCAATTCCGAGACGCGCAGCCAATGCTGTAATGTTCTCATCCTCAGTGGCAGCAGCGATGCATCGGTTTGAGGAGCCATGCAGCAGCTCCGATCGGCTCATTGGCGGCTAAGCATGGGTTTTTCTAGAAACAGATGCAAAAGCCACTTCCAAGGACCCAATACTGGATTTGCACCACTTGGCAGGGCAGGACTCACAGCTGGCAGAGCCCAGAGGCTGTAGCAGGGGTGAGGGAGAGTGAATATTTTGATGTCCCCGAGACTTCAGAACAGGAGACAAGCCAGCAAGCCCTTGAAGTCACATTGGTTCTGGGGATGTAGAGATGAAGTTCCAGTCCTTCTGCCTCCCAGGAAAGGAGGGTTCTAGGCAGCAGGGGAGGAACATCAGAAAAGGAGTCCAGCAAAGCACAGCAGAATCCAACAGAGTGACAGTCCTTTCAGCTTTACAGCAGTCCTTCTTCCTGGTGAATGTCCTCAGGTCAGGAAGTGTACTGATTTGGTGGGGTCAGAAGTCCAGCTCTTATACCGTTTGGTCCATTGAAGTGGGGGATACTTCAAAGAGAGGCATTTGAAGTGCACAAAGACTCTGCCTTTCCTGCTCTGGGTTCAGACACACTAAAGGGGGTTATGCAGCCCATTGAGTTGTAAGTGTCAGCTCCTCCTTCCCATCCTGCCCAGGATGTGCTATCAACAAGCAGAAGTCCACTCAGTCGCACCTGAGCTCCCTTTGTCTGTGGCTGCCTGGGTGGAATGTACCAGAGTCCAGTTGTCACCCACCCAGAAGTGTATTCAGAGACAGGCAGATGGCAATAGATGATTTAGGGTAATTAAATGTCATCTTGCTAAGAGTGGCATTTTCAAACTTACAATTTAAAATCTGACTTTGCCATAAATTGGGGGTCTAATCTCTTCCCAGTTGGAAATTACACTTATAAAATGTATGATAGGTAATCCCAATGTTTACCTAAGGCAGAGATAGGCCTTGAAGTAGTGAGAAATAAATTGAAGACTTTTTCACTACCTGGATAGGTAAAGCTTAAAACTACATGTCTAATTGTTTTAAAACACTGCACCCTGCCCTTGGGCTGTTTAGAGCCTCTTTTAGGGGTGACGAATGTGTTAAAAAGGAAGGTTTGGGACTGGCAAAAGGGTTAATATGCCAGGTCAACATGGCAGTTTAAAACAGCACATAGAGGCTCTGAAATAGTATGCCTGAATCATATTTAATGGGCTACTGAAGTGGGTGGCACAAACAGCGCTGTAGGCCCACCAGTAGCATGTAATTTGTAGGCTCTGGGCACAGGTAGTGCACTTTGCTAGGGACTTGTAAGTAAATTAAATAGGCCATTTGTGGATTAAGTTGAGGTTTTCGTTAATCACATTTTATTGAACTTTTAAGGTAACCACAGTACATCATTTAGTTCACTCATTAGCATTCCAAGGGAGTCCCCCATAAACAGCATCTTGTACTTGTGAGTTTTCACAGAACATTACACTTACTGATGTCCCAACACCCCCCCCACCCCTCCTGCAATTGAGTTGTGCCCTACATCACAGTTTGTTCAATATTAGGACAGTTGCTCCAAGAAAGTTGTTTCTTCTATCCCAAGTGGTCGGTGAAGGGCCTATCTTCATCCTGTGTCTCCTAGGTAGTGGGAAAGCACTAATTCTTACATGTGCTCAGTCACTCACAATTCCAGCTTGTGGGTGTGGGGGGCAGGGGAGCCTCCTGCAGTGGCAGACAGCACCTCAGGACGGGGTCAGGATAATTCAATCAGTGTACTAATATCTCCCAGGCTCAGGCTGCGTCTAGCTGTCTATGCCCCTCATAGCATCCCTCAATAGCATTTTGCCTTCATACCTGGCCCATCTCTCCAGCTCCTTTCTCCAGATAGTTGCTTGAGCGCCTCCTGGAGACCTCCAGTTTCTAGTGATATCCCTCTTTGCTAGTACAAATGTGTGGTCTTGGATTTTTCTTGTAACCTTAGTTTTGGTTGTATGGGGGAAGTGGATTAAACTGATGTTATCATGTTTAGAGGAAGAGCACATGCACTTTAGCATTGGTCAGCAGTGGTGAAGTGCCCAGAGCCCTAAAATCAACGAAAATAAAATTAGCAAAAAATGGAGGGAAAAGGCAAAATGTCTGGGGATGACCCTGCAGAAAGGGCCAGGTCCAACACTATACATTAAAAAAAAAAATGCAACGCATAAACAAAAATTGATCAATCAGACATGGCTCTGGAGCAAGCACAGATAGTATCAGAATTATGATTTAGAACAGTTGGGTAGAAGAAAAATTGTGTTTGATGTGCCATGAAAATGCTGTGACATTTTCGCAATGATTATCTTTGCTCCTTTGATTGCCTCTTTACTGTGTCACATATCTTCAGTGTCTGCTTTGTTGTTCATTTTTTCTATTGTGCTATTCTCTTGTACCTCAGAAACTAGTCTATCTTCAACTCCGCTTACTTGAGTATGCTCCCCTTTTTTTTCTCTCACAGGTTTTTCTTCAAACCAGGAGAGAAGACTTAGAGGAAATTTAAGAAATGTTTTCCCCTTTTCCTCCAATACAGTCTTCACCCTACCACAGTGGATTTAATGATTACAAGCTGAATAACATACTTTCATTTACATCTCTAAACACTCAGGGCTGTTGACCAGTATCCAAACAATTCCTACTCAGATGGAGACTCCTGGGAAGTGACAGCAAGTGAGATATTGCGGATTGCAACAAACAAGATAATGGTGCATAGAGTTTAGAGACAGAAGATGAGTATCGCACAGCCTTTTTACCGACCTTCAGTGTATTAGATTCTACCCTTGGTAAGAATGAGATGAATATCATTGATGCAGCTGCTATTGCATCAATTGCCAGTCTGGTTCTTTGTATTTTGATAGTGTTACAATCCTCGGTCGAAGAAGATGCTGGAATTCAATCTTTTTATGGTTTTGTGTGGTTGTGTTCTATCACTTTGCATATCATGAGTATCAATAAAACATCATGATACAAAATAAATCTGTTAATGATTTTCCACTTCTTTGTTTCAGAGCAGGCTTCAAAGACACCTTTGTGATTCACTAATTATTCGTAAACATTTTTCTGGTTGCTCGATTACTTTTCGGCATTATACCACTTCTTCAAGACACTGGAAAAAACTGTGAGTTAAAATAGTCTATGCACAGCTGTGTTTTTACTGTCAGAAATACTCTTGGGCAATATCACTAATATCATCTTTTTCAAGCCACTTCTGATATGACATCAAATTGTCCACAGCTATCACACAAGGCTTTGGTTTACTTCCAAGGCATGGGGGATGTAAATCTTAAAAATCTACAAACTGGCTCCCATCCCCAGATTGCCACTTAGTCCCTGGTCACTTTTTGAAAATGACATGTCACTTGATTATATTTACTCAACAGAATTAATATTTGCTGCAGCATTAAGACTTGGGCAAAATCGTAAAGATTTTTTTGGCCTGGAGCAAAATATAATTTTGGGGCCCCGGGCAAGATATATTTTGGTGGCTTCTCTATGGAGCAAATTTGAATTGTATTCTCCTGCTAATTCAAGCCTACCTAATGCCCAACAATACTGACCTATATATTAAGCTTAAAGAGGGTCACAATAAGCAAATGAAATATGTCTTGCCTGGAACCCCAAAACTCCATAAGATGACCCTGGGCTGGAGGCTGATGTAGGTAGAGAGGGAGAAAAGTTGAAGGGAGAAATAGTATGGACAGACGTTCACTTTGCCAGGGGGTCTCTCGGAAGGTGGGGGCCATGGGCAGGGGTCCACTTTGCCCATGCCTTAAATAGTCTCTGTACATGGGTTTGCATGGTGTTTGGATGATGATATCGATTGTTCTTTACTGTACAGACTGTATCCAAGATAAGGAATAAAACACTTGATGCACTATTGAAACACATTTCCACACTGGGTTAATCCAAGTCCTATTTGTAATTCCATTTTCCATATAACACCTTTATTGCAGAACTAACAATTATAGGAAAATCAAATAGATCTGGTCTGGCCTTTGTTGACAACCTTTGAGCTTTTTTGTTAAGGTTTTATAAAGCTATATTGTTGGAGGAGCTGCTGAGCACTCATCAATAGTTTAAAAAAATGCTAAAAGCAAAAATATGTTTTTGATCTCAAAAGCACACATTTCCGAAATGGTTCCTGGCTCTGAAGGGGGGATATTTTGTGTGTGAGCGTGTTTGCTTTGAAATAGCAAAATACATCACTCACAGTGAACTCATCCAAAGGCTGAAGTGGGCTGACCCATTGCTGCAAGCTGGAGTGTGCAGAGGAAAAATGGCACTGGCACAACAACAGACCAATTGAAGAAATAAAATATTAGCAAAATCGAACAACCTTGGCAAACACCAGACATAGAAAGGATTACCAGCCACCTACGTTGTAGATGGGTGTTTGTATTTTGAGCACACTTAAATTGCCAATCAAAATTAAAATGTAAGAAACGGCTATAAGATCAAGTTGAACTCTGCATTCAATGTATGCAATCATGCCAGGTGGAAGTGTCTACTTCAAAGCATCCATCTTCAACTTGCAAAAAATAGTATATTGTGTCAATGTATGAAGCAATTTTACTTTGCAACCCCAGTATGCACATGGGGCTATATGAGTCATTACAAAAATCATGCTTTAAAATATATAGAATAATCATTTCAAATTCAACTTCAAAGTTGTACATGAACCAGTTAAAGCAATAGGCATCCTACAATCCCCATTGCAGACAAACAACAATTTGCCTGTTCAGTTTCTGTCTGTGCTTTACAGCCATTCAATTCACAGTGAGAATTTCAAATGTTAGCAAAGAATTTTGATGAAGCAGTTGATGCAAGAAAACATCTCTCCGAGGCACAATTCAAAGAAATTGCTATGTTGCCCATCTGTTACTTCCTGCCTGCACATGCTGGGCTTAAATGTTCTTCCATTTTACAAATTCTAGTGGAAGCGCATGTGCCCTCCTTGACAAACTCTAATCTTAAGGAAGTGTGAGAAGGTAGGCTACAGAGGGGCAATGTAGGGATGGGCCTCTTGCTTCCTGATCCTGCCTGTTACCACTTTCATTTTGCGTTGCCAATATTCACATAGGTATTTATCTAAAGGGAGTCTAATATTTTAGGAAGTTTCACAAGTGGCTTCCAATTTTTCAAAGAGCCAGCCTGGAGTCAGTAGTAGCGAACATAGATTGCGCATAAGGCCAATTATTTCCAGCCTTTGACATCAAAATCCTCATTTTGCTAGGCACAAATGGCATGGCGGGGTTTCAATTGCTTTCAATTTTAAGTCCCGCAGAGGAAGTGATAATACTAATGGAACAATATGGTCGACATTGAAAATCTTTTCGGTGATACGTGTAGCACAATTTCTAGACCGCGCTCAACAGTGACACGCGCCTGGCACTGAATGGCCCCTCTCCATAGAAATCCCTGTGTCAGGACTTTGGATATTTTTTGGATTTTGAAGCAAGAAATCAGACAATCATCCTCTTGAATAATTCTGAGGAGTCCAACAGACGTCTTCACAAAAACCTTTTTGAAATGATTCACTCCGCAGAGCTTGCAGAGAAGAGCCCATGGGAAGTCAGACTGCGAAGAGCCTGGATACAGCCGCATACATTAGATGTCGACTGCCAATTGGTAATAAAGTCATTCAAAGTAAGTATGCCTTCCATAAAATTGCCTCTGAAGAATGCCAGATAATCTAGCATGCCAAAACAGTGCCCTGAAAGCAGACCAGTCAAGTGATCTCTCTCCACTGGTTCCTGCTGATAAATGAAAAACGCGTCTGCGGTAATTTTCCAAATACATTAAAATGCTCATCATTATCCGTTCTTCAAGCAATTAGCGTGCTTAGCTGAAGGGGTTGTTGTAGCATTCATTATCACACGTAGCCTCTCTCCAAGCAGGAGCACTGTTAATTTGTCTGGAGGCTTAAGTGCAGAAGTGTCAAACACAGGAAGTATTTAGCTTCAGGTAAATATTTGATGGGCCAAATCCAAACAGTATTGGTGCTTGAACAAAACAAAACACTGTTCACTATCCTTCTCCCTTACTGTCTCCCCTCCAAACTCTCATTCTCACTCACTCCATCTCTCACACGCTTTCTCCCCATCTCCCCTTTCACTCAATATCACTCTCTATCGCTCCTTCTCTTTTTTCTTTCTTTGTATCTGTATTTCTCTTGCTTCTTTCGCTCACTCTTGTTTCTTTCTCTGTCAACTCTTCTTTACTATCTCTCTCTCTCTTAGTCTGTCTCGTTCTCTCTACTTTTCTCTCTCACTATGTCTTATTTTCTCCCTTTCTATTGCTTATGTCTCTTTCTTTCTTTTCTACTGTCTCTGCTTCACATTTCTTGTCTCTGTCACTCTTTGATTCTTCGCCAATCTCCTTTTCTCCCTATTCATCTCTTTTTGCCCCTTTCCCTTTAATGCATTCGTCTTCTTTCACTTTTTCTTTATCTCTCTCTTTTTTGCCTTTCTTCGTCCCGTCTCCCTTTGTTTCTTTCTCTACCTCCTTCTTTCTCGCCTGCTCCTTCCTCCTTCTATCAATGTCTGCAGCTCTGAATGTTCACTCTTTTGCTATCTCTCTTCCCCTTCATTCTGTTCTCCCTCTCTCCTTTTCTTTCTCTCTCTTGAGAATATTTAGGGCCTCATTATGAGTTTGACAGCGAGAATTACTCTGTCCCAATGGTGACGGATATCCTGACTGCAGTTTTACAAGTTCCATAGGATATAATGGAACTTGTAATACGTCAGGCGGGATATCCGTCACATTTGGGACGGAGTAATCCCTTCCTCCAAGTTTGCAATGAGGCCATTAGTTCTACTTTGACCGTTATGGTTCCAATCAGAAGCCCAGATAAGCAGAAGTACAAGGTTTATGGAAATGCAGTGCATTCTCCATACAGTGAGACACTGAAAGCACTCACACTCATTATCAGGTGAGTGGGCAATTTTGAAACATTATTTTTATGGAAGATTACAAACTTTGCAGCTTCACAAAGATTGTTAACTTTGCTTGCCTTTGTCAATGGTTCAAATGTCTTTCAAAATTATTTTTGCTTGTGATTTCACCCCAGCTGTTATAATTTAGCGCACCTATTACTACAACCTTCTAAACAATATATCAGGACTGATGCTGTGCCAAAAGAAGAAAAGTCAAATAGGCCTTTCCTTTACAAGAACTTTTGTTTTTTTCTTAGATCTAGTAATTTAAAATGCGCACTGAACTTGATGTGTTTACTATGATAAGTTAAAGTATGAGTACACATTTCCCATTTGCTGTATGGAGAATGCCTGAAGTAAGTGTTGCATGTTCATTTTTAAGACAACTTGAGTGTATTTGAAGCAAGTCTATATCATTGACTTACAGTCACTGAGGCATTTGGGCAAAACTATAGCTGCCTTTAAGAGCCAACCTTGGAAAGAAGATGGGCCATTAATAATATCCATTGAATGAAAAAACACATCATAATTCATTTTTTTCTTTCTGTTCAAAGCATGACTGAACAAAATCAATTTATTTGGCAGACACATTTTGTTTGTGTAGATTGCCGATGAGGTTAGACAAGTAGCAAATTAGCAGTTAAGGCATCCAAGGTATGTTTCTGCCTGACAATTTTATGGGATTTATTTTGCTTTTCATTATAGGATTCATTATGTTTGTTCTATTTGACCTAGCTATCATCAATGTCGACACCATATTTCAAAAGGTGCCTCACTGCCAAAGTCATAAAGTCGTATATTTAAAAAAAGAGTTAACATAACCATGCATGGAAGAACAGTAGTTAATGCAACGACTAGAAATATATTTTTATGTGTTATATAATAAATACTTATATAAAGTTATGTGCTAACTGAGACTTAGGACTTTAATTCAATCTTGAGGCAGGTCTTATTTATTAGTTTCAAGCGAAAAATAATTACTAACATTGATTTATTGAGAAAGCTTCAAAACTACAATTTCCTCATTGGCTTTTGTATGCAATTTTAAAGAGGCTAAAAAAACAAAACTTAAAAATATTTCACAAATGATTTTCATATCTTTGACTATGTTTTTTACAGATATGTAGAAATCACTATCCACGAGGGAAACTTGACAAGATGGGTTTAGTTAATCACAAAAAGTGGTGTGCATTGTAGCGTACTTGAGGTATTTTCCTGTTTTCTCTTGAAGTTGGATTTGTTTACACAGAACTCATTTTCCTCAACCACATGAGTAACCAGGCCATGTGACCATGTGAAGTAGGTCTTCATCACAATCTGAAACAAAGATTTAATACAGTCTATGGATATGTAGATCATACTCTCAACAATAAATACAAAGGTCAAAAGCAAAAACTAGATTACTGTGTAGGTGTTTGTAGTAACGAAGTAAAGATATTCCAGGTTGTGAGGATCCACATGTCCGACTCCTCCTTGAGTTTAGCCCAGTCCTAGGTGGAAACTACAATTCTTTGTTGGAAGCTGCAAGAAATTTGTAAATGAGGGCATAACTACCATCTTATTGAGACAAGCTGTTAAGCCAGGATTTTTTGATAGATTGAGGCTACCCAGACAAGACAGAGTTATAGCGTGTCGCTAAAAGCCTAAACATGAGCCATGCCATTGGAAGCATTGTAATGTAAATAGAACAAGAATATATTTTGTTAATAGGTCGAAGTTTTTCTGTTTCCTTCATTCAGCGACAATTATTAACCCTATCAGTGCATGTCGGCTAATGGCTGACACAGGCACACCCTCCCTGGTGCAGGCCAAGACCATTGGCCAACACCAGAGAGGGATTTTTTCCTAATTTAAATACCCTAAGGAGACATGGAAGAGCTTCTGTGTCTCCCCCCACAACTCCACCGCCCATCTGCGACGTCAGGGCGCAGCAAGACGGGCTGACACCACAGTTTGTTTTCCCCACCTGAGCAGGAAGCAGCAGGTAAGGCCGCTTTCTACTCTAGTGGGGAAAGAGCCTCCTCACCTTTCAGGAAGGCCTTTACCCCTTTGAATCAAGGCCTTCCTAAAAAAGTTTGTCCATAGATTGCGACCACGCTGCGACCCACGGCCAGGAAACCTCACTAGATGCCAGGGATTTTATCTGGAGGCTTTGGGCCATTTCAAAATGGTCTGACCCACCCCTGGGGCATTTTTTTTTTTTTTTTTTTACTGGGATCGCTCCTCCCAGGACTCAAAAAAATGAAATTGACAGAGGGTCACCCGTGAGCAGACCACAATCACCCCCCCACCTACCCCCGGGAAACCACATAGCTATGGAAATAAAATATATATATATGTGTATATATATATGTTCATATATAAATGTACATTTATATATGGAGAGAGAGAGAGAGACTCTATAGAGGGAGATAAATCTCTCTCTCATATATATTTGTGCATTTATTTTATATACATATGTGTGATTATTATATATATATATATATATATATATATATATATATATATATACATATATATACACACACACACACATATAGCAAGATCACTTTTCTCAATGCATTTGTGGTTTTCCTGGGGGCTGGGATCGGCTCCCAGGGAAACCACACACACACATATAAAAGTGATCTCCTTCCATATACACAAGGAGAGAGAGACACTCTCTCCCTATATATATATATATATATATATATATAGATATATATATAGGTTTTAAGACACATTTTGAGGTTTGCCAAGGATTCTGGGTGATAGAACCTGGTGAGAGTCCCACAAGTCACCCTGGACTCCCCTAGGTGTCTAGTTTTAAAAAATGTATAGGGTTGCTACGTTTCCATCGGTGCCGGCTAAGTGAGAAGCCAAAATTCACAGTGAAGCGATTTGCCAAAATTGAGTCCGTTTTCAGTGGAAAAATGTAATGTGTCCATGTTGCGTTTTGGGGCATTACCTGTCATGGGCATTAGGCCTACCCACATAAGTGAGGTACCATTTTTATTAGAAGACGTGGAGGAACACAGAATAGAAGAACAAGTGTTATTGCCAATTGTCTTTCTCTACATTTGTGCCTTCCAAATGTAAGACAATGAGTAAGAATGAAGTAATTTTGAGACATGCCCTGTAATTCACATGCTAGAATGGGTTCCACTGAATTTAGGGATGTGCAAATAGCCACTGCTTCTAAACTCCATATCTTGTGTCCATTTTGGAAATACATAGTTTCCTTGATACCTGTTTTTCACTCTTTATATTTTACCAAACTAATTGCTGTTTATCTGGTATACAATGAAAACCCATTGTATTGCAGCTCATTTATTGGCTCTGGGCACCTTGAGTTCTTGATGAACCTACAAGCCCTATAATGCCCCACAACCCCAAGGGTCCAGCAGACATAACAGTATACTGCTTTCAAAAATCTGCCATAGTTAGAAAAAGTTACAGAAGAAAACTTAAACAGAAATTACAGTTTTTTTTCACTAAAGTTCAATATTATTTGAATTTCAACTGTTACTTTGTATAGAAAAACCTTGAAGGATCTACGGAAATAATCCCTTGCTAAATTCATAATTCTGTATAGCCTTCAGAAATGTTTAGCTGTCCAGGATCCACAATTGGTTTCACACCCATTTCTGCCACTACCTGGAAGGAGGCTGAAAGCACAAAAAATAGTAAAAATGGGGTATGTCCTGATAAAATGCCAAAACCGTGTTGAAAATTTGGTTTTCTGATTCAAATCTGCCTGTTCCTAAAAGCTGGGAAGATTGGGATTTTAGCACCACAACTCCTTCCTATTTGCAGGGAAAAATGCTTTTTCCTGCAACACTTATTTCCAATTTTTCCCCCAAAAAACACATTTTAGCTGTATATTGGCTAATATCTTGGTCTCCTCCAAGGGAGCCCAAAATCTCCGGGTACCTTTAGAATCCCCAGGATGTTAGAAAAAAAGGATGCAAACTTGGCTTGGATAGTTTATGTGGACAAAACGTTATGGAGGACTAAACGCAAACTATCCAATAGCGCCAAAAAGGGGCTCAGCACTAGGGAAGAAAAGGCCCAGCAGCTAAGGGGTTAACATAAAATTATAAACAAAAAGTAGAAATATTCTATAAACAAGGTGCTTATTCACAATTATGTGTAAGAGTACATAAAAGAGTACTCCTGTAGTACTTTTTACATACTATAACAAGCCTTTGTGAATTGTCCTGGGAACATCCAAAATGGTAAAATCGGTGTCACTGTCAGGTACCAATAGAAGGCACTGTGCCATCTTTGCAATTTTATTAAAAGAGAGTTGACAGATTCAGGGCCAATTCACAAAGGCATGCACAAGTACATGAAACAGTACAACTGTAGTACAACTTCCCATTTTCATAAATGGTTTGGTGAATAAGTCCAAAATAGATTAACTAAAAAGAAATTAAAAAATCTACTCCTGCTGGTTGATAGCCTCCTGTCAACTTTGAGTTACTCATATTCAAAATTAACAAATGCTTTCCAGGTTAATCCTGGAAGCGAGGCAAGTCACACTTTTCTATGCATATTACTCACAATCATTTGCTTGCAAATTCCACAACTGTCTGCATATATATACAAGCATATATCTTTATAGGCAACTGCACTTCATACTTTTTTATTTTTTTCAACAAATGGTAAATATTTTTCCAGTTGCAGACAAAATATTGTAATTACTCATTCATCAAGGAACAGACTAATACAATATTTAGGAAAATTGTATTTTTCATACTGTTTTAACATGGTGAGTACTAGATTTTCAAATAGATATTACCAAGACAATTTTCTGTGATAAATTAGTTAATTTCAATTTCCAGTTCATTTCACTTCAACCTAGAAACAACACCTTGGAGCATGGACAGAATTTCTAATCTGGTTAATATCATACTTGTATGGAGCTTAATTGCCAGACATAATTTATAGCAAAATAGAGCAGTTCTTAATATCCACAAAATAACACATCACATTTACCTCTTGAGACAACAGAACATACTGTTTTAAAGAAAACTTCAAAAACCTATTTTCACAGATCTGATAAGCTGACTCTGGGCCGCATTTAAGGTTTGGCAGAAAGTTACTCCTTCACAAATGTGACAGATATTCCCTCCTCTTTATTGTAAGTGCCAAAGCACTTCATCACTTTTTTGAGGAAGTAACTTGTTCACCAAACTCTAAATCAGGCTCTTAGTCACTTTGTTTATTCTTGAAATAATTTAAATAATGTACTTCTCTGACCCATAAACATTAAGGAGTAGTGAGTGGACTAAATGTACCATTGCACAGGACTACAGTCCCTAAAAATACAGTGTTAATTTTGCTTCTATTAAGTATAAAAAGTTAATAAAATGCTTTGGACACCACTTGCCTCTTACAAGGGAGTTCCTGAAATGAAGTACCACTTGCACGATGACTTTCTCTGAGATAAATCTCTTTGGTCCACAAATATGAATGCAATATTGTCATTTCTACCCATTCTTCAAGAGGTAAGGAAAGGAACACACTTTGATCAATAGCAAATATTAACAAGCTCTTGCTCTTCTTTAGCTTTAGAAACTGGTGTAGCCACTTGATCTAGTGCTTAATTCATTGCAATGAGATGCACACTTCACTGTTAAGAACTGTTCTTATATTGCAAAGTTAAGCTTTCCTATGTGTTGCCTGTGTCGCAGAGGATGGCATGTAAGATGCTGTGAAAAACTGGATTTACCAATGGTCTTAAGAACTCGAAATGTATATACACTTTCATGTCTCCTTCTTCACATTCACCCTGACTTTAACACATGTCATAAGATCATGTGGTTATGGTTACACTATGAAAAGGACAGAACTAACCTCACTAATGGGCTACTGTGATTCCACTCACACGCCCCAAAATAAACATTTGGACTTCTCATAAGATTTAAACTCAAGTGAACTTGACAAGTTTGGGCAGCCCTGGATATTAATGCTCTATTTTGTGATAGTTTTGGGTAAATCTAGGGGAGCATGAACTCTAATCTTCCAGATTTGGGGGTGATTTGAGATTCACTGGACTTTCCTACCTTTTTGTGGTTTGATTTCAAGTAGCATGGTTTGCATGCTTATATTCCCACCTTAGCATACGAAAAACAGATTGTTTAGATGCACTCTTAAGAAGGAACATATAAGGGTGGTCTACACATATATTTTGATCTTAATGTTTTATAATTAAAAAAAACATGGTGGCATGAGGAACCCACAAATCTCTCAGCTCTTCCCTAGAGATGCTAAAAAATAAACATTCAACCAAGGATTAGTTTTCGCCACATCTTGAGCACTTGAGCTGCATTAACCTAAAAACTAAATTACATTTTTCATTTGCATAATTAACACGCATATCTTCCTCTGTTGCAGTTCTGACACACCTTTGTTTAGGTATAATTTTGAGAAAGCAGTTTTGCCTAAAACCTAAAATTCTAATAAAAGTGCGTTATATGTTTTTCTCCTTTTCTTATTTGTTAGGTGTTGGCAGACAGTGTTTTTCAATATCTGTTCAAGGAAGCTTGGATACTAATTAGATTCATTTGTAAGAAGCATGTTTACTGTTTCGCAAATCAGACCTTGAAAATAATGGTATCATTAAACCAAGGTTGGAACTGTTTTGAAAACTGAGAGTATTTGCATGGATGTTTGATGGTGGTACTCAATTAGACATTACCTCAATTAGACAGGGCTCGTAAGCAATGTGAAAACACAGCAATTTCAGTCTCAATCTAATATTGACTCACACATATTATTAATGTAAAGGCATGTGTGGCCAGTCTACCAGGATCCTGCTTCATATAAAAATGTGGCAAGATTATTCGAGCAGCAGTCACATAATCCAGACGCCTTCGGTGTAATCCACAGCACCAGAAGATGTTGTAGAAGGTGTATACCTGTATTTACATGTTAAAAAGTATTTTCCACTTGTATTATTCGTTCAATGCTAATTGGCCCTTTCTTTTTGACATCTGCTCCATTTATTTGTATTGTGCTTTATATATTCCTTAGAATGATGGACTGATGGGTGGATGACAAAGTTGATTAGTTTCCCTTTTTTCTTTGTTTCTGGATCAATCTGTAATTGTAAGGGTTGGTACTTGTAACTGTTTACTAACACAAATATTATGACTATGGCCTGAGTTACAGTCCGGGGAATGGGTAACTTCATCACAAACGTGACAGGTAGCCCATTTGCCCTATCACCAGTGCCATTAGATATAATGTACTTGTAATACGGCGAACGGAATATCTGTCACGTTTGTTATGGAGTAACCTGTCCATTGAACTCTTTATCATACCCTAAATTTTCTGTATTCAATTTCATAAAATAGGTGTGTGTATATAATTGATATTCATAGATAAACTGAGTAGTGAGTTAAAAGTGGCACACCAACCTGATGCTGTTTTACAGTTTCACTGTATTCCTTGCCTTTCCCTGAAAATATTACCAGTCCCTAAAGATGAGGAAATATTTGACAATTTGTGGAACAAAAATAAAAAATATGTTTATAAAAAAAATCATTGTTCATATTATAATTGTAGTACCCTGTGACATATGTGAGTCATAGAATCATAATATGTTATTAAAGAGGCATTCTATCTCATATGAAGTACTGCATGTCTTTTAGAGCGGATAAATGTTCAGTTAGGCCCTGATCATGAGTTCATCACTAACTCACTCCATATTGTGCAATTAGGAGCAGATAAAATCAACCATGGGCCTAGGTAAATTGCTTGATTATGTCTATTTTCTGGGTCCCACAGAAACTATTTTACTGTGTCTAAGTTCACCAGCTGTGATGTTGCCTCGTGTGATTTTTCTGACTGGTAAACCACACAAAAACTGAGCATGTGCGGAAACCACACCAACAGGAAATGGCACACGAAAATGAGAAGTATATAATTCCCCACTCCCATCTCATTGCTAGTGCCGTGGAGGGTGTTTTGTTTGATGATTATTAGCATCGCTTAGTTCCTGATGGCCTTCTTCCAAACTTCAACCATTTAGGAGCCATTTTGGGAAGTTTAAAATCATTCTAATCCATAATTTAAAAAGCCATCAATTCATTTTTCTAATTCCATTATCGAGCGTGACTCCTGGGTGAACCAGAAAGTACAATTCAGTGAGGAAGCTCTACCAGTGCTTGTAGAGGAGGTGATGAAAGAGGGGGTTACTCCTCATAGGGCTTTTGGTACCCAAGACAATAGCAAAACTCGATAAAAATTGTGGCAACAAATCACAGATAAAATGCATGCTGCATCTGCACACCCCGGGCTGTGGATGAGTGCAAAAAATACTTTTAGGTATTGCGCTGAGGACCGGCTACCCAAACACAGGAGTGAGAGCCTGGTGGTGGTCCTGCTGCTGCACTGAAATTAACTGCATCAGAGGAAGAGGTGTGCAGAATCTTAAATATTTAAGAGATGAGGGGTTTGAAGGAAGAGCCTAGGCTGGAGTTGTAGGGGAACCAGGTGAGTGGCAAACAACATATTATTATAGAAGTATATACATGACGCAAAAAACAAAGACCTACATATCCTGCTGAACTGTAATGATTACCATATGCATTCTTTTTACATATGTTTAGAATATATGTTATTAATACATAAGTAGAAACGTGGTCAAAGAAGTGTAAGGGTGAAATTATGTTTTTGAACTTTTTGAGCATGGATTTAATTTAGTGTGACATAACTAATTTCTAAAGTACAAATGTTTAATAAGTATGATTGATGTGTTCCTTAAAGTACACTCAACCTAAATGAATGCCTCAGTGCAAAAAACCTGTAATAACTGCTTGTGGGAAGGGGCTTTTGGTAACATCACAACCTGCCCTACACCAAACATCAATTGCAGTCTTGAGAGAGTGTCTAACGCTATCCCTGTACAGTGTAATCTCTGCTCTGAACTCATGCTCCTCCCCTACTTCGCCTCCAAACCCCACTGAACTGAACATATAAATACTCACAATATTGTAAAGTAGCATGCATGGCAAGTTTATTTTTCATCGGGTCATATAAATGATGCACAGTAAATAACTCTTTATTGCTAGTTCAGTGGTGTCATTTCAACTGCCAGAGAGCAATCACATAATAATGTTATATAAAATGTGATAAAGGAATCAAGAATCATAGAATCAGAACAGCTAGTATCCCTACAATAAAACTATGGACAATGGTGATCATGTTGTAAGTGTAAATATATGTATTATTATTTAAAGATTGCTTCATAGCAAAATTAAATAATGTGCCAAGTCTACAAGTTATACTCCACCACCCCCTCTTCAAAGCGACCTAAAACAAAATTTTGTAGCAGCAAATGTCATTATTTCAATAATAACACAAACATTGCCAATTCAGCAGCTCACCACAACTGAATCTGTACACTGGGTCACTATGCATTCAATAAGCACAAGCATAATTGCATAAGTCCAATTTGCCTCAGTAATAGTGACCACTGCAAAAACTCCATCTTATACCTGTACAATAGTCACAGTATCCATTATCCAGCCACTGTTGTTGGCACCCTTTCCCCAAAGTGTTGCAGATGTGACAATGGCTGTGGGGGAAGAAGAAATCAAATATGACCCTATTTGAGAAATAGGTGAAGGGGCTGACATAGAGTGGAGCCCATCTGCTGAAGAAGAACAACCTGTTTTTGCAGAAATTGCACCATCTGTGGACACAACTTCAGCTGTACATACTTTGGCCCAAATATTGCATAGAATTCTCATAACGGAGGGAACACATTCTGCTTCATAGCAAAGTTCATGGGAATCAACAGATGCCATCACTGCAGTAAGACACAGAAATTAAACTCCGTGTGGCAACATGTCAAGTTTCAGACTGCAGCAACAACAAAATGCGATGTGACATGATGTCTGCTCATTGACAAACATTAGTGGACCTTGCTAAACAAAGGACTAATCGATGTGCCATCTGCAACATGACACATGCAGTTAGACATTTCGCAAGCATGCTGGCTGAAGGTCATGTCGCCATGCCTCATTCATTAAATGCACATCATCGAGCCCTTCAGGTGGGAGTACTGAGGCAGTTACCAAGTAGGCAAAACTGTCCACTCACACAAGCACAAGCTGACATCCTTCACATTATCCAGTTGTGCTCTATCAGGCCTTGAAGAAGGTCTGCCCAGATGACGAATATACAAGGGCACAATACTATTCTTGTAACAAAAGATTGCACTATAAGTGCCATTACTAAGAGGCAATTAATAATATTTTTAAGTCTGGCATTGTGTTGCATATATATATATATATATTTTTTTTTTTAGGTATTAATATTTTAATTGTTATACTTGACAAGTGTGGTAAGATCTTCAATTTATTTTAACTATTTTTATTTAATTTTTATCATTTTATTTACTTTATGTAACATTTGTGATAGAGCAAAAACATTTTAGAAAATGTTTTTTTCTAATAACTACATATTTGTAATGTGCTGTTTTTAGTTTGATTCACATGAAAATATTTTTCTCTAAATTATTAGTTTTAAAATGATAAAAATCATATATTTTATTTGCAATTTTTTTTTTCTGACTATGGGCCTGATTTAGAGCTTGGCGGACGGGTTCCTCTGTCACAAACATGACGGATATCCTGTTCACCATATTACAATGTCCGTAGGATATAATGGAATTGAAATACGACGGATGGGATATCCGTCAAGTTTGTGATGGAGTAACCCCATCCGCCAAACTCTAAATCAGGTCCTATGTCCCTAATCATGCACATATACATATATCTCAAAGAAATCACAAATGTATTAATACTTTTTCAATAAAACCTTTAATTGATTGTGTTTAATTTTTTTTTTAAATATTTAATATGTTAAATTGCAAGACAATAGCAGCTTTTCTTTTTTTATAATCTGATTGCATCTATGATTTAAGTTTACCATCTGCTCGGGCTAGGTGGTAAATGTAGGTGCTAATTCTTATGCAACAAAAGTGTGCTCGGAACTTGTAACTTTTTTTCTGCATACGGTTATACAATTTAAATCACATTTTTTTCTGCAAGCAGTTTATTCTCCAGTACTTTTCCAGCACTGCAAAATTGAATGCAAATAATCGCACATGGAAGACTTGTAACCAAATGGAGTGAAATTAATGCGTATAACAATACAACATAATTGTGCTCTACCTGACTTGTAATCAGGGCCTTAAAGTTTCTTCTGCTCTAGTGTATAGTGAAAACAACATTTATTAATCAGAAGGCATGTTTCCAACATGTGCCTTCCTGACAATCTCAGCATTCATATTGGTCTGTATCAAATCCAGCTACTCAAAGGAACATTGAAATGCTTCATCACAGGTTAGAATACAGATCTAGAGTATCCCAGATCAAAACAACCATCAACAGAAGTTAATACAGCAGTAAATGAAACACGTCACTGTCCGCAGATGTGAGTGTCTCAGCCATTTGGCACTGTGCATAGCACTCATTCATAATTAAATTGATGAGTCAGATTGGAAAAGGTCAGAAGCGATGGGAGGCCTTTAGCATATGGCAGAGGTTCAGCAGCTGTGAGAAATATGTTGGTGCTTTGAGTCCAGTGCCAAGTGTTCAGTTGTCCATATTAGTAAATGCAATCATCACTGCTGAGTGGCTCTTCAGCTGGCATGTTTCAATCATTTCCTTGAATGTGTTCATATATCTAGACCTTCGTGATTTGTTAAACTTCAATAAAATTACCATTTTATCACAATAATTAGGTTTTGCTTATGTTGCTTTACCTATCTGCTCGACACATTGATTCCAAAAAATAACACATCCTATGCACTACACATGGCCAACTGTTGGTACTGCAACACCCTTTCATAGAAAATAATGGAGGAAGGGACTTACAATAGAACACAATGGGAAATAATATCATATTAAATTAAAACACAGTTAAAACGATAAATATGTATATATTAATGTAAAGAAAAATATACAAATAGTACATATTTAATATTTATTTATAAAACATTTAATAATCTGTCTTTACTTAAAAAGGAATGTAACAATTGCAATTACTGGAAATGTTGCACCCCTGATTTAGCCTCTCTCTACAGAACAAAGTTAAGAGCCTGTAAAAGAGCTTAAACAAGGCAAAACCTGGTTTTCATTGTACATCTACTAAATCTGTCCCTATCCACTGGCTTTGTGTCAAAGGAATAGAAAGCAGAGTTCATTAATCCCTCACAGAAAAAGTAGAACCTCAATAGTTGCATAGATGAAACTTCCCTATAAATCTATCTGCACTTGGGAAAATTCTAGAACAACTAGTGGGGGAGAATTTGCTCACCTATCTGGAAGGGGTAACATTATTTAATCAAGTACAAATATACTACCAACTGAACTATAGAACCAGCTTTGATTTATGTGGTTTGCGAACTCTGGAACATTGCAGACTATAGCAATTAAGCAAGCCTGACCCTTCTGTATCCACCTGCAGTTTTTGATATAGTGACTGCTTCATCTTGGTCCCGCAATTGCGGCAGTTTGAATAATATGTTTCATTTGTGAACTGGTTTATCTGCTTCCTGTTCAATTGCTTCAAAAATGTGGTATTGCATCCTTTCTGGTCCAATTTCTTGCCAAATAAATTTGACATACTGCAGGACTCCTTCTGTTTCCTCTGTTGTTCAACATCTACATTACAGGGTTACTTCAGCTCTTCAAGCAACACGGCTTCTGAGCAATGATATACACCCACCAATCAATCTCTACTAATAGCCAAATTAGATAAAATGGCCCATGACTGCCTTCAGAATCTAGGTGGATGCTTAATTGGTTTCCAGTCTGGATGAAACAGAACTTCCTAAAACTCACTGGAAACAAATAAGAACTAATTGTTAATGGGTAATAATTCAGGCTGCTGGCAAGATTCTCACTTGGGCCACTGTCCAGTTCAGTGAGATGGTTGACCTGGTTTGGCAAAGCCAATAAGTTTCCCCTTTGAAAAGTCTATTGTTCTTGTCAATGTTTATTTATATGGTGGAAAATAGTTGACCTCCTGCGCTACATGGCTTAATGCAAAAAAAATCACTATGACGTGGCCAGCTTTGACCCCCATTGCGTTTTTTTAATTAACTTTAAGCCATGTTGCACAGCAGCTCAACTCCTGTGCATCATGTAAAAAAACAAGGTCAATCGTTTGAAAAATGTGACATCGGTCTACTGCAGTTCTAATGTCAGGGAACGTGTTATGTAGTAGATCTCTGGGTTATTACACAGCTACAAATATCTGTGTTAAAGATCATATGTTTGCGCTGTATCAAAGCTGACTCAGCTTTTCATTTTTCTAAAGTCGCTAAAACCAATAGGAGTACTGATGTATTTTGGGTGAATGAAACTGCCCGAATGAAAAGAAAAAAATAGAGGTGCATAACCTACTCATGCCAGATAATTCACTACAATACGTGATCCATGACCTAATGATTACTTGTACTTAACAATTTGATCATTAAATTTCCAAAGCATGCATTGTGCTCATAAATGATCACCCACATCCTTTAATTATACAAGATGTATTAAGGCTTTTGTAGCCTGGAATTACCAGCCATATGACCATTTCCATTTTTGCTGTTACCAGTAATTGCATTTCTAGCCTACTATTCTAACCAGTTCATTGCTGTTGCTTCACTGAGCACTAGGAGAGCATGCCCAACACAACCACTGCACTTTTTCAATGCCACATTAACCAACCATCTAATTAAATTGCACAAAAAACAGAGCTATGTTAATTTGCCATACATGAGAATGATGTGGGATAGCTGACTGCCAGCTGGGTATCCCATTCGACAAGAAGAGAAACGAAAGTGAAGTACATCATCCAAGTTCTCACTCACCTGAAAATACAGGTCTTGTCGCTCGTCCACATATATGAAGAGCCAAGGGAGGAGACTGGAAGACATCTCTCAAGCACAGTGTCAGTCTGGTTCCCTATAAACAAATGCCAGGGAGTGCAGTTCTCCAAGCTTTAAAGGCACTGCTGAGCTCACATGTTTCCACTCAGACCGCTTTCTCCTTCAGTTCTAACCCTTCAAGCAAGCTGACCGAACATGTTAAAATCACCAATGAACCTTGTCTTCACCCGAGTGTTGTTGCCAAGGCCATGTGATGGCTAGGCATGTCACAGCAGCCAGAGACTGAAACTGGCTGACCAGGAGAGCATTGCTTGACTGGTCTCCCCACTTATGAGTCCTGAGCTGCATTCTAGGCATACCTGAGTGTCACTTGTCACATGCCCCAATTGGTTTCCCTTACAGGAGCCCTGCACACTTCACTGCTTTTACATGATACGGCAGGGGCAAGTAGGCGTGAGAGCCGCAAGTCATGTTGACACATGATCAGTTGCATACATGACAACACTGCAAGCATGCGCTGTGCAGGCAAAACCCAAAAATCACTTGGGTTTGATTTGATTACTTTTGATTCTTAAATGAGCATGCCACTGAATTTTCCTCTGGCTGCTTTCATATCTTATGCTCACCTAGAAAACTCTCACTCTTCCTTCCTGTGCTCACTTTACCAGGTAACCATGGTGTGTTTTCTGCCATGGATTTACTGTTGCCATAGGTTGTGTTTAGGCATACTAGTTAAAGCATTGAAGGGATAGCAACACATTCAAATTTTTTCTGTCATTGTGACTACTAGGCTGCTTACATTTGATCATGCATCGGAGGTGTTAGAAATAGGGTCTCTAATTGGCAGTGGTTGGTACCTTACCCAAGTA
The DNA here is from genome assembly GCF_031143425.1 of Pleurodeles waltl. Lineage (NCBI taxonomy): Eukaryota > Metazoa > Chordata > Amphibia > Caudata > Salamandridae > Pleurodeles > Pleurodeles waltl. Next base: position 667,016,733 of record NC_090444.1, read on the forward strand.
GGGACTCTTGAGTATTCAGGGTAAGGGGGATACGCAGCTCAGATAACCCCTGCTCACCCCCTTGGTAGATTGTCACAGGCAGTCAGGCTTATCTCAGAGGCAATACATAAAGTATTTGTACACAAACACACAGTAACACAGTGAAATCACCAGAAAAGTATTTAACACGAGTTTAGTAAACTAGACAATATTTATCTGAATATAACAAGACCAAAATGAAAAAAAATCAACACATATAAGTCAAGATACAAATTTTTAAAGATTAAGGGGTCGATTATGACTTTGGTGGACTGAAAAGTCTATCAGCCGAAGTCGCAACGGGTAGGTCGCCGCTAGTGCAGCCGCCTTCCCATTGGCTCCATTATGAGTTTTCAGCTGGGACAGCTGGCGGAAACAGAATTTCTGCCCACTGGCCCAGCGGGAAACGGCCTACAGCATTGTCGCCGGCTCATAATAGAGCCAACGACAATGCTGTAATGCTGTAATGCTTAGAGTGCACCAGCACGATCGCAAAGTATACTGTCTGCAAGTCAGAAAGTGAACTTTGCGATGGAGCTGGCCAGGGGGACCTCTGCACTGCCCATAGCAAGCCCTTGGGGCCCCCTGCAACCCATCTCCGCCAGCCATTTCATGGCGGTGCTACCGCCATGAAACCGCTGGCAGAGAGGGGATTCGTAATCCCCAGGGCAGCGCTGCTTGCAGCTCTGCCCTGGTGGATTAGGGCCTCCAGCACCACCAGTCTATCCTGTGGTGGTAAAGTGGCGGTGCTGGCAGTCCGACCGTGGCGCTACCGCCGCAGTTGTAATGTGGCAGTAGGACCGCCACCATCACCCTGGCGGCCTTAATACCACCAGGGTCGTAATGAGGGCCTAAATCTCAATGTAGTGCATAGAAACACAAAAGTTCCAATTGTGGTTATCACTGTGCAGTGCCAGTGTTATTCTCAACAGTCTGACACAACTTGCGAGGGAGGGCGGCGGTTCACAGAGTCACCCAGACCCCCAGGTACCGTACCATTGAAAACAATGAAACAAAGACGTTGCATGGTGTCAGGGAGGTGAGGTGTTGCTGGAGCTGGCGTGACGTCAGTTTCTTACTGCTGCCGAGGAGGTGAGGCATTGGTTCTTTAATGTGAAGCAGGGGAGGTGAGGCATCGATTCTTTAAGGTTGCAGGGGAGCGGAGAGGCATTGGTAAGTGAGGCATCGGTTCCTTAGGACCCAACAGGGTCTATGAATCCAGCGGTCATGATGCGGCAATGCAATGTCATGGTGTTATGCCATGGGGCCATAGGCGCCGTGGTGGAGTCTGGTGTCACGGATGTCAGTGACACTGCACTCTGGACTCATGATGTCGCTGGACATCAGAGGCACTGCGGCGGTGGCGGGCCTGCTACGTCGAGCTGGTCTGTTGCAATTCAGTGGGGACCACAGCTTCGGGTTGCAGGCAACGGTGCAGAGTCATGCAGTAGCGCCAGTTCTGGAGTCATCCCAAGTCTAAGTGCCTGATCCTTCTTGATTTCAAGCCAGCTTTCATTTCCAGGAACTGGATTGGGTACCACTTGGCAAGTCAGGGTTCTCAGCAAGAGTGCCCAGGTGCTGGCAGGTGGAGTATTTGCTGTTCCTGAGACTTCTTAACAGGAGGCAAGCTCAGTCCAACTCCATGGAGAAACTTCACAAGCAGGATGCACAGCAAAGTCCAGTCTATGTCCTCTCCAAAGCAGAAGCAGCAACTGCAGGCAAACCCAGCAAAGAACACCAGCAAAGGGGCAGTATTCCTCCTCACAGCTCTTCAGCTCTTCTCCTTGGCAGAGGTTCCTCTTGATCCAGAAGTGTTCTAAAAGTCTTGGGTCCACTGCTTATACTCATTTCTTCCTTTGAAGTTGGCAAACTTCAAAAGAAAGTCTCTGTTGTTCACAAGATCCTGCCTTGCTCAGGCCTCTTTGAAAAGCATACCAACACAGTGTGGAGGAGGGACTCACACATTGGTTTACATCTAATCAACCCTGCCTCTCTTTCTCTGATGCTATGTGGACGCAACCCGGGGCCACAGGTCTTAACACCCATTCAGAAGCAAATTCTCTGGCATTGCAAAATGCTGCAACCACCACCCTGACAACACAATACTTTCTCATGCCTCCAGGACAAGTAAACTCTTGCCCAGCCAACTTTTCCAGCTCTTAATAATCTTATCCCATTCATGGCCCTTCTTTGCTGATATACCCACCCTTATATTTCTGCTCTTGTACAACCTGCTCACAGTAGTTATAACTAATTTAAATATGAACCAGAGCTCTCAATTTTTGAAGGTCCACGTGTGTGTAGCTAATCCAGTCCAGGCTTTTGCTTTCCTGTCTGAGATTTATAGTTCTGATTTTATTATGGAATAAACAAATGCCTGGGGAGGATGAGCTAGTTTGGAAACCTCAGCCCTCAGGGTTCACAGGAGACTATGCTCATGAGGTGAATTTTAAATATTGAACTGGTTTCAACGGAGACACAACTGATAAGAAATATAGCCTATGGTTCATGTCAATCATAGGCGAGCAGAGCCTCTATTCTAAGCTGGAGTTGCTTATTGTATGGGCACGGGGGACCCTTGATGCGAGGTCTTGGGAGATGTTGTAAATGACACAGCATAATAAAATCAATAATGAACATTTATATGTCGCACATTATAAACTGAGCTGGGCCTTGTACGAATAAGAGATGTTACACCTTCCACTCTCAAAAGTGCTTTATGTAGTAAACTTGGTTTTAATATGTGTTGAATTTTCAGGTAAAAAACACAAGAGCAAATAGAACTAATCCAAACATCGAATTAAAATAATTTGTGGGGTACTGTGATACTCTGGGTGTCTCCGTGTGGACTGTTTGACTGTTGGTTTCCTTGTTGATGTTGACCATCAGCTGTAGAGACTATTGACATTTTTAACACTTTCTTGAAATTCTCTATTTGCTCTGAATGAGTACACACTCAAGAGGCTCCTTTCAATAACTTGGTACAATCAGGATTGTGTGCGAGCAAGATCTAATTTAAACGAGGCTGTAAAAAACTCTACCCAAGAGGTTATTAAAGAGGCCCGACGAAGGTATGTCAATGCCCTGAAACAAGCAAAAAAAGACTGGGACAATGAGATATGGCAGAAGCTGCTTGAAGCAGTTAAACATCAAGATGATAGTTCCTTTTGGCAGCTGTTGACCTCCAGCTCGAAAAGGGGTAATGATGACATTGGCATGTATATTCAGCCCGAAAGATGGGTGTCCTATTTTTCAGGAATTTATGCTCTGCCTGCACCGCAAGCTCTGGAGGTCCCTGGATATGATGAGTGTTGGGCTGTTACCAAGACTTCAACTGAGAGCATTGTTTTTACCTTAGCCGAAACAACAGCTGCAATTAATTCGCTGAGGCCAGCTAAAGCCCCTGGTCCAGATAAGATTCCAAGGGACCTGTTTAAATCAGAACCAAAGATATGGGCATGGTACATTATCTTATTGTCTAATGCAATAGCAGCTGGTAGCCCTATTCCAGATTCTTGGCGTGGTGCAGAAATAATTCAGATTCATAAAAAGGGTGATGGAGGTTCACCTGCAAATTATCGACCAATCAGCCTTATCGATATCCTTCAGAAGACGTTTGCTAAGCAAGTCTTAGATAGGCTTACTGATTGGATTCAGGATAATCAAATTCTATCCCCCTTACAGGCCGGCTTTGGCCTAAAACTAACACCATGGACCAAGTCTTCAGGCTGTCATTACTATTTTGGAAGTATGTCACCCTATCTAAGCAAAAACTCTATGTTGCTTTTATAGATCTAAGATCTGCTTTCGACTTTGTCCCAAGAGAGAAACTATGGGGAGTACTAAACAAAATCGGTATCCCAGGAAATTTAGTGCACTTAATTCAAAGGTTACATGAAAAAACATTTGCACAAGTTAGATGGGGCAATCTGGGGGAACTCACCGACAAAATAGATATTAGGAGAGGAGTGCACCAGGGCTGTGTTCTTGCCCCAACTCTATTCACATTGTTTATTAACGAGGCGGTGCAAGTTGTTACCAACTGCCAAAATGATGCTCCATCCTTGAATAACCACAAAATTCCAATTTTGCTATTTGCTGACGATTCCCTCTTGATCTCCAGAACTCCTATGGGTCTCCAGGTACTTGTGGATAAGTTTAGTTCGTTTTGTGGTGACTATGGACTTGAACTTAATCATAGCAAAACTAAACTTATGACCTTGGGCTGTGGCACCACTAAGAGATATTCAATTTTCTATAATGGAACCCCCCTAGGCATGGTAAGCTCCATAGATTATTTGGGGGTGAGAATTAGCAACAATCTGCATTGGGGGGCCCAAATCGATAAAAGTTTAGCTCTTTTGGCCCAGAGATCTGGGGCTATTCTACGCTTCCACAAGTCTACCTCTGAGAGGGTGATCACTCCAACCATTAAAATCTACCGAGCTAAGGCACAGAGTGCTGCAGTCTATGGGGCAGAAATCTGGGGGTCCTCGAACACTGGCAAGTTGGCAGTGAGGGAAAACGACTTTGTAAGGTCAACTTTGGCTTGTCCTCGCAATACCCCACTGCTGCCAATGTTCTGGGACCTCGGCTTGTCATGCATCTCAGATGTAATTGCCCTACGACCATTGCTTTTCTGGGTCCATGTATGGACTACCCCTGAGCTATCTACATATAAGGAGTCTACAAAATGATTTGTTCACATTGGTGTGTAGCCTTAAGACTGAAGTTAGCGAGTTGAGAGCATTATTGCTTGAGATCACCACCCTTCTTAAAAGCAAATATCCTTCCCCTATTAGCGAGCCTAACTCAAACCTTTTGCCTACTAAGCATCCACCTGCAAAAGGCGTTTTTTCAAACGGGCCTCTTCTGCCACTAGCTTGTGCTGCAGGTCCCATAGACGATCAGTGTCCTGCAAAACAGCTTACGTCCTCTTTTGGAAGAACTACCCCGCTCCTTCCTAATGTTCCCTTCAAATGGGATACTACCAAAGCTTTATACCACAATCATAAATTAATTAGCAACAACTACATATACATGTGCAATGTTCCACCTTTGCCCCCAAACGTGAGAGAAGACAAAGCCTCACTAACAAACAAGGTCTTGCACTGGGTGAGACATACCAGGGGTTGTGGCTCAATCATCCATGATGACATTGTTTCTGTCAAGCGATCTAATGGTTCCCCTGGTCTCTCTGGTCCTAGTGACTTTATAACACTTAGTCTTAAAAGCCCACATTTGGCAGTAGGCCTCATGGAAATGGAAGCACGGTCTATACGCAGGAAGTCCTCAGCAATTACTCTTTCAGCTAGCTGTCCTATTGCTAGCTATATGCGTGCGAATCCTTCCACTAGATCAGCCAATTTGGCCCCGAACCATTTTACAACTACTCAAGACATAAGACCAACAGGCCATCAGGTCCAGAGAGATCCACTCCATGATTTGGCCCCTAAGTTCTGTTTTGGCCCTGCTTCAAGGGCCCAACTAACCCACGATCCTGGGGCTACCTCGGATATTGACTGACTATGTTTCACCAATCTTTGCACAGCCACAGCAGCCATGAACTTTCCATCTAATTCACCCTGCCCAGCCTCTCTTCTTTTATCGGACTCACAACCTGGAAATATTAATAACACCACAAGTTTATTCAAGGCGAATCCCGTTGCCAGTTACGTCCAAGTTGATACTACCACAAACTCAAATATTTCTTGTGTCCAGCACACAGCAAAACTTTTATCCTGGAATGTGGCTGGCATTAACAGCAAACTTGTTGACACTGAGTGGGGGGCACTTGTTGGAAATTTTAACGTCTGCATGTTCCAGGAAACATGGGCAACGCATTGTACATACAAACAAGGGTATAGTTCCTTTTTCAAGCCTGCTAAGCCATCTTTAGCTGGCAGCGCGGCAGGGGGTTTAATCACATGGGTAAAATCTATAGAGGGGAGTGGTACAAAGGAGATATATGTGGATTCTCATGATATTTTGGCCGTTGCTATCTACCCAGCCTCAGGCACTCCTGTCCTTTGTCTAAATATTTATAGCAGACCGGGACCCTCAAATCACCGATCTCCCATTGTCGAGCTACTGAATATCTTAATCCCAGACCTTCGCCTCAAATATCATATCATAATAGCTGGTGACTTTAACGTTCTACTTGAACTTAATGCAGATCACATAGAGGTCATGCAGTCTGAAGATAGTGTATGGAATATCCCTCCTCCTGTGACTTTTCATTCTACCCAGCAAAATTCATATAAACCAAGCGTTAGGGCCTCACAGATAGTGGACCTCATGATATCCCATGGCCTTCGTTTGGGTAATGGCCGCTTTCCAGCGGACATTCCGGCCAGACCAACCTTCTTCAGGGGCTCATATAGTAACAAATTGGATTATATCCTCTTTGACTTAAGACTATGGCATCATATTCTAGACTTAGAGGTGGGTCTTCCCCATACTAGTGATCATGCTCCCATCCAGATCACATACAAGAGTTCTCTCCTAGTAGGGGTCGCACTTCCCCCTGTCTCCTCTACTGTTATGGAGCTGTCCAGTAATAAGCGTACAGTAAGGTGGGACTCCTTTGTGCAATCAAATAAGCTTCAAGGAAAATTGCGTGCCCTAACCTCTTCTCACCAGTTATTTGATACCAACTTTATTCTGGCTCCATTAGAAATATTGCCTCTTCATTTGGACCTCTTTTCTACTCTGAAAGAGCTGTTTACTAAACGTCCAAGGCCACTGACTACTTCCTGTATTCGACCACATACTAAATGGTTCAACAAGAGGTGTAGGGAGGCCAAAAATACTTTGGCCATCGCGCTAAAGACCAAAGACAGATCAGGCATCATCACTGCTAGACGTCATTATGCTTCCACTTGCAACAAAAGTAAATTCGAGTACGAAGAGGGGCTATGGAGCAATTTACTTGAGGCAGCTACCGTCCATGATTCAAAACGGTTCTGGCTCCTAGTTTCCTGTGGTGATCAGAACCGCGCATCTCACCTGGAGTCTTATATTTCTCCTGACATCTGGCTCTCCTACTTCAAGGAATTGTATGGACCATTGTCGGCAAGTCATATTTCTGACATAATTTCGGAGGAGCCAACAACTCTTGACGAGCCTATGGCTTTCTTGCCCCCTTTTACACTGAACGAAACTGTGTCGGCCATTGCAGCCCAGAAAGCAGCAAAAGCCCCTGGGATGGACGGGATCCCCTCTGATATGTTTAAAGTGGACCAGAACACCTGGGGCCCATATATTAACAGACTTTCTAATGCCATCTTGACTAGCAGAATTTATCCTGACTCATGGAAAGAGGCGATTATAGTGCCCATCCATAAGAAAGGAGAGAGGAACAACCCGGGTAATTATAGACCCATCAGCCTCCTCGACAACCTTCAAAAAAATTTCTGTTATCAGTTGTTGAGCAGGCTGAACAAGTGGCTAGTTGAAAATCAAATCTTAAATCATCTACAAGCGGGCTTCAGAGAAAAAACTAGCACATTAGACCAGATATTTCGTTTTACTTCTATTAAATGGAAAGTTGTCGATGTTGACTTAGGCCACCTATATGTAGCATTTGTAGATCTAAAATCGGCCTTTGATCTAGTACCCCGCCACAAACTGTGGGAAGTTCTGTCTAAAATAGGAGTCCCGTGCTCTATTTTAAATATTATCAGGGATCTTTACACTGGCAACTATGGTAGAATTAGATGGGGCCCACAAGGTGAATTAACAGAAAAATTCCTTACTGCCCGAGGTGTAAGACAAGGTTGTGTTCTTGCCCCTACCTTATTCCTTCTCTTCATAAACGCATGCATCCCTTATCTCATGGAGTGCTCTAACGACTCGCCTAAAATAGGAGGGCAGAAGATCCCCTGCCTTCTTTTTGCCGATGACACCCTGCTGGTTTCTTTCAACCCTGCTTTCAAGATTCATTGACTATTGCAATGATTATGGGCTCGAAATCAACCGATTAAAAACCAAGTGCATGGTGTTTGGCGATAGGAAAGGCAGAATGAGACGACCTATCTATTTAGAGGGTGCCGCGCTGGAAAGAGTCAGCGATTTTGATTATTTAGGCCTGAAACTAGAAGACTCGCACAAGTGGCAGCGCCACATCCAGAAGGCAACTTTACGATTGCAACAGCGAGCGAGTGGCATTGCAAGATTTGCAGCTAGATCTCCTAGCTTTGCCATGACGCCCGCAGTAGAAATTTATAAACTACAAGCAAGAGGGGGAGCAATCTATGGAGCTGAACTGTGGGGCCACTGTTGCCTGGATGATTTGATAAAAGTGGAGAACTCTTTCTTAAGGTCATTGCTAAGAGTTCCTTCCAGTACCCCAATGCTCCCAATACGCATGGACCTAAATCTCCCTTCTATCAGCCAGATCGTTGCACTCAAGCCCCTGTTGTACTGGATTCGCCTATGGTCATCAGATTCTCTTGTCCATTATAGATGTGCGCTAGCTAACTTGATGGCCAACAACACTAGCTCCAAAATCAAGTGGTGTGCATATGTAGAAAGGACCCTCTCGCTTCTTGGTTTGGGGTCCTATTGGAAGGAACCATTATCTATCCCTAAGAACGCAACCCAGACTCTAAAGGATGCTTTCTGGCTCCACGTTCAACTTTCCCAACTGTCCGCTGTCTCGTCATCATCCATGACGGGAAACTTTTTATATTTTAAATGCCATTATGAATTTGCACAATATATGGATATAGTATCTTCCCCGTTTGCTCGTTCATTATACATTAGATTCAGGGTGGGCTCTCTTCCTTTGCGTTCCCTCACTTATAAATGGTCTAATTTTAGTTGTTCTTCTAAGATGTGTCCGATGGGCTGTGCCAGAGAAGAATCAGTAACTCATATTCTCTTCCAATGCCCCGCATACTCCAAACAAAGAGCCCGTTGGATTATTCCTCTGTGCAGAAGTAAGGGTTTTAAAAACTGCTTGCTAGCTTTGAGAATTTTTAAATCTGATTCATCGGTTTTAGTGGTTTGTTGTTTGTCAAAATATTTAGACTCAATCTGGCGTATCAGACTGAACACGCTTAAAAAAGCAGAGGGAAATTTAACAATGAATGTGGTAAACAACAATTGATGGATTTATCATTGCATGCACATATCACTTTTATTGGTTCAGATGCATTCCCTACCTGCTGTTTTTATTTTTCTTAGATATTTTTTAAATTGAAATGTCCTTTTTATCTGATATGGTTTGCCAGGCTTGTATCTTATTCTTTTACCTATAATGCGTTTTTACATAACTATAAGGTGCGATTTTCCATGAGGGAACTGCTTATGTGTAAATATTTCTCTTTTCTTTTTTTTTCTCCTTTTCAATCTTTTATGACTTAAATTGTTTATTATGTAGCTTGCCGTTCCTTTTTTGTGTGATGCGCTTTTATGGTATTTATATTTACCGAAATAAAGCTAATAATAATGATATAAGGAGTCTATTCAAGACATTCTAGATAGACCAAATGTTCTTACCATTCCTTGGTTTAATCACATCTCAAAATGGTTTTACAGATTGGGTCTTAGTGAGTTTTGGAGCCATCCGGAAAGTATAAGGAAGGATCAGAAGAACCATTTGAAAACTGTTTATTGGATATATGTCAGGGAAAACTACCTGATGTGCTCAACACACGGCAGATTGACCTCACAATTCTTTGATTTCAAATGGTATCCGTATTTGGAACCATTTATGGATACAATTCTTGACTTATTAAGTAAGAGTTTATACATTCAGTTCAGATATGGTTGCCTGCCTCTTAAATCTTATGGTAGTATACGGAGTCTGACTACAAGATCTGATCCCTGTCCTAGTTGTAATCACACTTTAGAATCTATTGTACATTTTATGTTTATATGCCCTGCATATATGATTGCGCGACGGAAGTGGTTACGACCTGTGTGTAGAAATATGGGGATAAGACACTGTATGGCTGCCATGAGGATCATGATGAGGGATACTTCCCTCTCTCTATCTTGTGCGGTTAGTAAGTATATTGTAGCTGCTTGGCATATACGTATCAGTTCCCTGGGGAAAAATGATGATGAGGAACAAATTTTAAAAGGAAAAAAAAAGGGAAAGTGTTTTAGCTGCTAAATTTTAACTATGCACCTAAGACTGAAATAAAACCCTATGTTTAATTTGAATGATAGATATTAGGGGGCCAGGTGCATTTTTGATGGAATGTAATTTTATGTGTTTTAAGGCTGAACATATGCTATTCTATTTTATTCTTATCCCTTTTTTTTTTAACTAAACTTCTTTTTCTTTTTTTATTCAATTGTTGGTTGTTTGCTTTTATGGTTGAAAGTAACCGAATAAAGCTATGTGTGTGTCCTCCCGAGGAAGAACAATTATGTAAGTAGCACTACCAGTTTAAAACACAAATGAGTAAGGAAATGTCTGATTAAGATTAAAAGAATAATGTGTAGCATGGCCACTCCTCTTTTTTCCCCCTTTCTGTTATTTGTATCGCACTGTTATATTGAAAAAACGATAAATAAAGCATTATAAATTTGAAAGAATAGGAGGAAATGTGTCAGATGTGAATGTAGAGTAATAAAGTAAGAGTTAAAAAAGAATAACTAAGAGAAATAGAAGGAGCGATGGACAAACTCATTACAAACTCATACTATTGTCATAACAAACACAGGGTGACTGAGCCCCACCAGGACCCAAACTTTTCTGGTGCACATGCAGTGCTTAATTTGAGCCACTGGTTTCCGGTGCTGGGCACTGGCACTTATTTGCCAACACCGGCTTTTATGAGAGCTGTCACATGATGGAGCTGAATCTGTAATTTAAAGAGGAGCAAAACAACAGTTGTTTATTACTTCAATATACATGAAAAACAACCAATACCAACTGCCCAAGCCATTCTTATAGGTTGGGGGCCTCAAACGCTCTGAATAATCACACTTTTAGCAGTGTGATAATTGGTAGTTGTGTAGGTTCTGTCACTGGCAATGCTGGCAAAGGCAATAGGTGGTGCAAGCTGCAGTGGCCTCTTGACAAGGGCCATGGCACTAATTTTTAATAAAAAATAAGCACTGTGCACATGTTTCACTGCAGTAGGCTTATTATGAAAATGAACTGTTGTACAGGTTAGTAAACATCATTTCCCTCTGCACTGCCTCCTTTAACATTGCTCCCTGTTTCTGTTTTTATATCATTTATATGACGACTACCTTCAAACATGTTTATTATCGCCCATTAGGCTTATAAATATCTGACTGCCTCCCTGCCACAGAGCACTGGATGTCTCTCGCTGCCATTTGATGCTAACCTGAGACTCAAATAATCTATTCTCCAACATAAGCAGTCAGAGCTCCCTTTCAACATTCATTTCTTCACTCTTGTCAACCTCCCATGCAGCCATGAACTTAGGGCCTGAATCACAAACTGTACTTTGTGTTACATTTTGTAGCACTGCAGTAGTATGACAAAACGTACTATGAAGTGCTATTCACAAACTGCACTTTTGTAGTAACTTACACTTTGTAGTAACTTACACTTTTGTAGTAGCTGGCTTTCTGTAGAAAGTCACTATTTCCATTATTTTCGATGGGAGACTGTTGCAGTACCAGTTGTAGGCAATGTGTAATAATGGACGTACTGCAAAAGTGTAAAATACTACAAAAAGGCAATTTGTGAATTCCAAAAAGTAGTAAACATACTTCAAAGTAGAAACTTACATGTTACCTTTGTGAATCTGGCCCCTAGGTTTCCTATTAGCTCAAGCTCAACTGTCAGGTTCCTGCTGCTAACCACTGGAAAACAGAAAGACCTGCCAGCACATTCCATCCCAAACTGCTAAATGGATAATGAAATAATTAGTCATGAACAAACTGGAATAATATCAAAGCTTGATGATGAAACTTCCTCACTGCAACTATGTTCTTTTTGACAAAATTATTAATTTGGTCACACATACTTAACAATTTGGTCAGACACTTACACACCTCATTCTGTTAACTTCAGGTTGGATGGCTAGCCACCAAATACTATATTAAATTATTTTATTTAAAGCTGTCCAGGCTTGACTTCATTCATCTCACGATAGGTCTGACACTAAATCTCAAATTAGCCTGTACCCCCTGTCAATCCTTTTTTCCTTTTTTTCATTTGTCCTAACTTACGGTATAAATAACAGTAATAGAACAAACAATGAAACCCAGCTTTTAAGAAGCGTGGCACCTAAAGAGTAAATACATCATAAAATGAACAATGACACCATCAATTGCACTCAAGTATTGTATGAGACATATTAGGAAATAGAAAAAAACAAGCGTTGACGATTCGGAAATAGAAAAAGACAATCTTCACCTTTTAAGAGTGCTGAAAAATTAGGGTGTTTCTTCAGTTGTGGATCATTCAAGCTCTTCCATACTCTCCACTTGAAAGCCCTTTCACATCAATTTAGATATAGATAGTTTTAAGCTATAGCTCACAGAAATCCACTTTCACCAATCTACAGATTTTATTATGCAGAAAGTAGATATGTAACATATGTACTTAATAAGTAGTAATCATGTGTAACTGTATTTATTTTCAGAGTCTCTGTCGCTCTGTTTAAAACATAACATATAAAACCCTCTACCTCTATACATCCATGCAAACTGTAAATGTTTATTGCATCACATGGTTCTATGTACAGCACATCTCTTTAAATGGCTACACATTTAAATTAATGTGAATACAATCAGGGCCTCTTTTTTGTAGACTCTTCTCCATAATGGCAGAATGGTTACTTCTATGATTATGTTGATGTGTGGAATATCCCTCCGCATACCCCCTCAAACAGCATGTAACATCACATATTTCTAATCCCATCATGCCTCTGTAACTGCCAGGGGAGTTCTTCCCCACAACTCAATGCACCACCTGTGGACACTACCATACTATAGCTAGAATGCTTTTCATACAAGATGTGGTTTGAATTTAATAATGCCATATTTCAATTCTACCCAGTGGTTATATATCCAAATTCAAAGATGTAAGCATGATGTGTTTCTGTACTATCGCCATTCTAAAAAAAAAAGAAAGCTTAATAAAGATGGTTTATAATAAAAAAATGTTAATGTGCTGAAGCAGGTAGGTATTCTGTAAAGGAATCTGTATGTGCCATTGGGTCAGTAAAACCACCAAGGTTGAAGAGTACCACCAGTTCTCTTAGCACTGGCAAATGGCATCATCCCTGGTCCTTTTGTGCATTTTCTATCAGCTAGTCCTATTTTGGTGGTATTATGCTGTCATAGCAAGTTTTGTGATTTGAAGGGGCTGGAGGAGCTGTAGATTAACAGTCAGGCTACTTGCATGGGGAATACTCAAATCAGTGCTCTTGCTCTCCATAGATAGGCACTTCCATATTGTCAATTGGGTCTAGACCTACTGTCTGCCTTTGTCTATGCAGAAAATTTGCAACTTAAAGTACAACCATGCAGAAAAACTATTATTAAAGTGAAGCCGTCACTCGTGCTGTGGTCTACCTAGAAAAAAACAGAACTTCTCACTGTTGGTTTGCCAAGTCCATTGATCTCCTAAAACTATTTCATTTTCAAGGATAGCCAAAGATGAGTCAGTTCTCGTCACAAAGAACCACTGCCAGATAGTGGTGTTGTACCATGCAGCTCCAAACATTTAGTCAAGGTGAGCAGTCTTATTACGTATAAGCATATTCAAATAGTTATGGAGACTTAACATACCTATACAATCTACTTTGATTGTAGGGGTTTTAAAATTTCAGTTCAAATCAACTATATCCTAAAATTAGCGAAATTTTGAGATGAAAAGGGATTATTAAGGAGGGAGAAGGATCAGTTCAGTTCTAGCTAGATGTCTCTGGTATTAGTGTCCTGATCTATTATGAGAGAGAGATAGTACCCAGCATACTTCTGTTTGAAAACCTATACATCCTCAATGAGTATGGGTGCTTCTAGTTTTCCCTGTGTTTCCTTGTTGTTACTTCCTGTAAATAGTCTAGACTTCTAGACTCAGACTGCTCGTGGCAGAATAGATGGCCACTTACATGTTACCGGGTGGCATGATTAAAGGACTCAGCTTCTACCGATGCACAAGGACAAAATACAAAATACCAGTCTGAGACCCAAACAGCTCTCGCCGCTATGCTCTGCCCCCACGTCAGTTCTAGAGATGCCATGCTCAGCATCCACAGTCAGGCTTCCCAGTGCTACCCCCATCAACTTTTCTCAGTTTGCAAGATTTCACCCCGCTGTCTGGTAATAATAATAATAACAACAACAATAATAATAATATTTATACAGCACAGCTGATAACTCAAAAGGTTTCCTGACACTAATTACAGCCAAGAACATTGCAATTCAAGTTTTCAAAGTATTCCTGAATGCCTTAACCTCATTAATGGAATGAAGAGAAAGAGTTATACGGTGTTGCAAAGACAGACAGCTTGCATAGAAAAAGTTCTCATACTCTTTTGAACATGGAGACAATAAGTGGGCGAGTTTCAGCTGACTTGGGTCAATATTGTTCAGTCTTCTGTTGGAGGAGGTGAGACCCTACTTTATAGCTGGCCTTTTACAATGCAAAATACAACCCTCTTAGACAGGGATAGCCAGTGTAACGAGGCCACGGCATCAGATGAAGACGGGTAGTGAGGACAAGGCAATGATAGTCTGGCAGCAAGCACTTGAATCCAAAGCCCACAAATGGCAAGTTGCAGTATTAAAGCCAGCACACGATAGATGACTGCTCCACGAGGGCACCTGTGTGAAATGATGAAGAGTCTGCTAGTATTTTCCTTCCCTTTTGCTCTTCCCAGCGATCAAAACTTTACTGTTGTGAATAACAGCTAGGGGTAACCCACAGGATGTTTGGATAAATAACTTTTTGTTGTCATTGATTCCACATATTCTATGGAGAAAACTGTCCAATCCCCCTAAAGGTTAGCAGTAAAGGCTGGGCGCTATAGTGGGTGAAACGCTAAATGAACTAGATGAACTATTTGAGTCAGAATACATCACTAATATCATTCAATCCTTTTCTGCAATTAAAGAATGATGGTGCTCTGCACTACGTTAAGATGTGAATTGATAAGATTGTTTTTTTTACAAATAACCTACAGGCTAAACAAAGCCCAAGGTTCAGAGCCCTTGTCCTTTTTCTTTTGACAAAGTCAATTCACTCCAAGACTCTGACCCTCACTTAGTGGACTAGCTAGCTAGGGCCAGCTTCAGTGTTGGTGGCCCCCAGTCTGACAATCTTTTCATACAAACAACATCTTTTCTGTAGTGTCTTGTATGTTTTAATAGAGAACCTTTCTGCTCCAAATGGACACCGTATTGGTGTGGCGTAATCGCTAGAATATAATATAATGAAAGCTTGGTTTAGAATGAGGGAATTTACAGGTGCACGCAGAGGAATAAAGAAGTGTGATTTACAGCTCTGTGTGTCATGGTCATTGGTGGGTGTAGTAAAGACAAACTCCAAATTTAGAGATTAGGTCCTTTAATGGAGAGCACCTCATCCACACATGTAGCATTCAGGTTCAGTATCAATTGACCAGGAACATCTCAGTAGGTTACATCAATCATGGAATCTCCTTACATTCTAAATTCCTTATTCTCATAGTTATAAATCAACATTCATCCCACAGTGCAGAAACAAGCAGTGAACAATTCAAGCAACCTAAATGATAATTACAGAATACCACACAGAGTGCCCAGGCTGGGAAGGACACTATATTTTCCTACAAAGCAAATGAGTCAGATCTATGAGCTCAGCTTACTGTGAGGCACACACACACTCTAACATGAGCCTACCGACCCATCCAAAGCCTGCCCCTGAGCTGAGCTGAACCCTGCTCCATACTGCATGCTACATTTTCTCTGGTCAGAGGGTGCTAAAATGTTGGTTTGATTGGTTCTTCACTCTGTGCTTAGGGCAGGAGGGAGAGAAAAAGCAATGCATGCACAACCTGAAAACAGAATATTTGTACCTGACAATCATAGTTCTTTGCACAGACATTCACTTCTCTATCCTACCACATTTGAATATAAACATTCATACGCTTTTGGGTATATTACTACACAATTAAAGGAATACCTTTCATCTTGTATCTCAGAAATTTTTCTTGGCCTAATGGTTATAGGTGCAGTGAAGAAACAGTTTCACTGGCCCTCTCTCAGTCTCACAGCTGAAACATTTTAAAAAAGGATTGCTTCTCTACAAGCATCTGTTCTCCTAACTGGGGGCAAGAGCTAATATGCCAAATCTTCTTCCCTATGCCCAATCTTGCATCCCCTTATATAGTAATTATATTAAGTCCTTTAGTTCAATAATGTCAATAATGACCAGGTGGTATTGAAACCCATTGAGACATAATTTTTTAGCAGTTTATTTATATAGAGCCAACTCGACCCGAAGGTGTTCGAGCGATTTACATTAGTACTATTTACATTCCACAAGGTAGCATTCATTTTTTACGCCACAGGAGACTAAATGATTTATTTGGAATCACAGGATGTTGAACTGATGTCGTGACTTGAACCTGGTTTGTTATTTCCAAAGTCATCAGCTCTGGTTGTAACGCCAAATCCTCCTCCGCCTTGCCCCTTCATTCAAGAGTGGCTCCAAGAGGAGTATCTCTTAACAAATTGCAAGTTATTGCAGGTCTGTTCATGGCACGTAGGTTGAATCTTACCACTAAACTCAACAGCATGAACTCAACATAACAAAGCAAGAAACCGCCACATACAAAGAGCACAGAAACACATACATCCAGCACGTAGACGGAAAAGGTTTGAATTGGAAAAATGAAGCAAATTAGAGAATACAATGCCAAATGAAGTATGACACCATGTGAAGCACACATTTATTTTCTATAGAAGAAATTGTATAAATCTTAAGTATCAAAGCCCCTAACTTGGAAATATAAAACTTGTTTAAAAAACAATTGTAGTATACCAATAATATAAGGTACCAGTAGTTAGCACCGCAAACAAAATAGATAACACTAATATTCTAAAAAAAAAAAAAAATCAAAACAAAGAAGGTAAAAGAGAGAGAAAAGTCAGGTGGGGCACGAAAGGAAAAGAATACGGGAGAGCGCAATAAGACACAACTGAGTATTGAGCACCACAGAGACTGTTGGTAATAAGATAAGAAAGATCTCCATAAAAAAGCGAGAAAATAAATAATGTGGCTATCATTGTGAGTGATCAGAGTACAAGGCTTAATTTGTGAAAAAATAGGTGCCAGGGCCATTGTAAGGAGGCCACCGCAGTGTATACTTCCCATTGCCCTTGCCAGGGTTGCCAATTACAGTATCAACAAACCTACTGTGCATCACATCTCTTCAAGTGTGATAATTCAGACTATTCCAAGAATCCAGAGCAGTAAGAATGGCTTGGGAGGCAGATATTAGTCATTTTAATCTATTTTGATTTAACAAACAACTGCTGTTGTGCTCATCTCTAAGTTATACAAACAGCGCCACCTCGTGGCAGTCTATCATAAGAGCCGGCGTTGACAATTAACTGCTGTTGATGAGCACTGGAAATCACCAGTTCAAATTAGGCACTGCCAGATAACCAGCACATACTGGATGCAATAAGCAAATGAACCCCTGTTAAATTTCGGCAGGCTAAACCTGTTGGATTTCAAAGAGAATAAAAAGCTGTGAATACACTGGGACACACTATTTTGTCATGAAAACACAAAAATCTGCAGTTATCCCCCATTTCAAAGGCAAAACTTGTATTAGGCGATAATTGTCACACCTAAAAAATTTCCACATTTTTTGTGCTGGATTTCATTTGATGCAATAATCGTTTAATCTAAAACCAGGATACTCGTTATCAGGGCATAAGGCTATTTTCTGTACTGAGGTGGAGCATTTAACCAGGTGTAGACTGCTTAACAAGAAAGCATTAACCCAGATTATCTAAGAATGCTAAATATTAACGTGCGTCCATTAGGTTAGGCTGGAAACCACACGCCACCTGTGCATCGTCTGATAGGTACTTCTTAAATTACATATTACATTGCAGTCGATGTTTAGTATTAGAACATGTTTCACATTGGCCAATAACCAGGAAACTTGATAACTAAATGCAGCCATTTTGCATATTTGCTTCTAAATTGCTACTTAAGTACAGAAAAGTCCCTGCCGGGCTTCTGGCAGGCTGCTGCTTTTATAGTTCATGAGCTCAATTCGAACCAAATTCATGCTGTTTCTTTGCTACTTAGCCTTTGCTGTCTAAGATCACTGCTACGTATTGTACCTTGGAGCACTTACAGTCCCTAGTGCCTGCGAAACACATCTTAAACCTCTCTTGTTTAACGTTTTCATACTGGGATGTGCACATACAAAAGACAGCAGAATAATCGAAGCACCACCCAAAAGGATTTCACCTCCTTCTCACCTGCTTCCCTGAAAACAAAACTTGGAATTACTTACAGCCAAGTTTAATACTTTATAATCAGGTTTAGCCAACACTCGTTGTTGCATAGTAGCACTTTCATAGATAAATGCCTTTAATACAGGTTACCAGCATAATAGTTAAAGGTTAGGAAGGTATGTTTAGAAATGAAAGACAGAGGAAAGACGACCAGTAAGATTCCCACTAGAGCAAGGTCACAAACTCTAGAACACATTAACATTATCTAGAACCATTTCAGTGCAGTACAGGAAATGAAACTAGTAGAAAAGGTTGTCCACACCACATGCACAGCATATATTCTGTGTGACGTACCGAAGGCCCTATTAAAGAATTCTTGGGGTTCAATCTGGATATACCAAGGGCCCAAAAGTCACTTAGTATCTATCCCTAGAATAATAATATCTAAACCTCGCATTAGCACACATTTACTAGTCAATGGTAATCGAATGAATTGACAGGTCAGGCAACTCATTTTGCTGTTCATTATCTAAACTTTGTGCATCACCTCCTGAACCAACTCCTGTTGCCGTTGCCACCAGCTTAGTGGTACTCGGGTTTTCAACCTCAATTTGACAATTGGCTTAGTTGGTTTGGCTGTGATTGAACCTCAACTTGCTCGCCTTTCCAGAAAGTCACCTATTGAGAATCTGTACAAAAGGCTATCAATCTAACACCAGTCAGTTAATTATGTTTACGGAGGTCTCTGCTATTGTGTCATTTTGTAACATATGAAGCATTCTGTTGCTCCTTCCATTGCACTCTTACCTTCAGATTGTGAGTAGAATCCTTCCTCTTAAAACGTTGCAGAGTTATGTTCAAAATGCTTTGAATGCTCTCCAGTTTTCCACAGGTGAACTCTACCTTATCCTAGTGCACATTCCTACTAAACGTACTACCACTTACAACAATTATATCTGTCACTCATAAATATTTTAAAACATTGGCGTCAAACCTTCCTCTCTGCCTGTTCATGGCTATTTCACAACCTCTGTGTGTTTGCACATGTACACGCGTGTGTGTCTGTGTGTGTTTGTGTGTAGATCAGCGGTTGTTTCTGTGGCAATGAACGAATGTAAATGTATTTCCTTCCTGCAAAGCTGTAAAAAATCATGAGTTTCGGAATGCTGAACACTGTAGACGTTTTCTGTATTGCGACTGCCACGAAATTTGCAATCGAGGAGTAGCCCCTCAATTGCTCCCTAATATAATGCTCCTTGGTTGGATAGAGGGATTCATTTGGAGAGATTAATATAAAGCATGCTGTGGCTGACTCAGACACATGTAAATCGATTTACTACATGTTTCCTGTGATTTGCATAAGTTTAAACTTTGCAGGGGATGACAAAATTCTCAAGAAATATGCATGGACATCCATGCAAATTCTATGTTTGTGAGGATACTCTGTCTTTGGGGTTTGCAACCACTGCTAAGCAGGACCAGCAATTCATGTGAAAAAGGCGCTCCAGACATGTGTATTTAGATGGGTGTGTGTTTCATATTCAGAGGCTACATGGCCTACCAGTTCTGGTTAGATATTTCCTATTGGAATAGGATAAAGACAGATTTACAAAAGAATACTTCTTGCAAGGAATATTCAATGGGCAAACAAGATGGACTGAAATGCAGCCCACAGTGATTACCAGTGACTGATTTTAATTATGTCATTACTCCCTTTTTATTTTCCTTAGTGTGACACACTAAGTGTGACAGGTTTGAACTGACGTGTCCCAAACCCCTGAGCTATAGTGCTCAAGCTGCACCTCACTGATGGAATCCAAATTAGCTGAAACGTGTCTTGAGTTTCTTGTTTTCCCATTCAGAGGGGATCTGGCCAGGCAGTTTGCATTGAACTGTTCCTGATTTGCATAAGGTAGGTTCCTGTCTGAAGTGGCACAGTAAACAAAAACAGTGGTCTGGATATTGGCCCAGAGTAAATACAAGTGGCTGAAATTCAATCTTTCCATCCACCACCTGTTTATTTTCCTCAGTGCAACATGCTAAATGTGCTGAATATGTCCAAATGTAGCTCTTGTGCTCACTCTTCTATAGGAACCAAGCTGCAAATCACTGATGAGGCCCAAATAGGCTGAAACCTGTGTGCGGGTGTGTGTTTTACCATTTTGAAGGTTCCTGGCCAGGAAGTCTGATCTTATTGAAGAAAGACTGAACTTGATTTGTATACGGGTTGATTTTATTCACAGTGGCATAATGTGCAAAAAAATAAAAAATACAATGGACTGAAAAGCAAACCTGAGTACTTAACAGTGGCTAGTTTTCTGCACTAGAAATGTGCATTGGCACTCTAAACATTTTGGGTACGATTCATAAACTGTACTTTGTAGTACATTTTTAGTACTTCAAACATAATATAAATTGCAAATTACAAACTATGTGTGAAGTTTTTCGACTCTTCACAGCCCGTACTTACATGTGCAAAGTATTCTGCCTCAACTTCAGAGTCTCTGCACATGTAAGTATTTGTTTCAGTAGTAAATGTGAGAGGGACTGGAGGTTACGGATGGGAAAAGGAAGATTTACTGCTAAAGGGGGTGGTATTAGGGAGTTATAGGAGGGGTTTATGAAGGGCCAGGAAGGGGTTTAGGAAGGGGCATCACCCACCCGCACAAGAGTGATCCAATTGCATTATTCTTGGATTGGGGTGGAGGCATATCATTTACACTTTTGGAGTAAGCTTACACTCAGAAGAGTGAATACAGAATGTAGTAAACTTACTACAAAGTGTAAACATACTGAAAAGTGTAACTTACCTTTGTAAATCAGTCCCATAATATTTGGTTCCCCATGGGATGGGTGCACTTGGGCAATTTTAAACACCATTTCAACACTTTAAAAAATCTTTTTGGGTATAGCTTTCTGTGCTTTAATGGGGTAGAAGCAACAAAAGTAAAGGTATACAACACAACATTATTACCAGTTTTAGTTCTTCTTTAGTTGATTTCTGATTTGCCACATCTTGGCCCCTTCCCTGACAAAACCCGTCTCCTGGCCCTTATGTCAAAATGTAGGCCCTGATTTATACTTTTTGACGCAAACCTGCGCAAGCGCAGGTTTGCGTCAAAAAGTATACCCGGCGAGCGCCATTCCTGGATACCAGATGGGCGTCATATTTAAGCTATGACACTAGCCGGCAGTAAGGGGCAGTTAGTGTTAAAATTATTGATCTTAACCGGGTGGTGGAGGCGTAGAGGAAACTGGAGGTTGTGCGTGAAAGAATGGCACTAGTCAGGTTAAAATAAAAAAATGACTCTAACCTGATTAGCGTCATTATTTCCACGCACAACCCCCATGGGCATGACTCCTGTCTAAGTAAAGACGGAAGTCATGCCCCCTAGCCCAATGACCATGGCCATGCCCAGGGGACTTACTTTCAAGACAGCAGTTTTTTTTAAATGCTGCCCATTTTCCTTAAAAGGAAAACGGGATGCATTTAAAAAAGAAAGATGAAAAGTGGGACCACTGCCTGCTTTGAAAAAATATTTTTGCATGCATTCACAAAAGGGAAGGGGTCCGGTCGGGATCTCTTCTCGTTTGCGAATCGCTTACCACCAATTTGAAATTGGTGGTAATCTGCGAAAGTTTTGTGACCTTATTTTGGTCGTAAAACAATTGTACATACCTTTCAGATTCGGTATTAGGAAAGGATGCCCTGAACACAGAATTAGGATGCGGAAAGCCATGTATGCACCCCTATGGCACTTTGCAAAAAAAATTAAAATACTTACTTGGACTTACCTGTGATGGGTGCCCCCATCGTTAGGTGTCCTCCAGGTGTGGGTGCGGGTGCGGGTGCGGGTGGGTGGGGGTGTCCCTGGGGGGCAGGGAAGGGCACCTGTGGACTGTTTCCATGGTCTCTGACCATAGAAAGAGGCCCACAGGTTCCCTAACGCCTGCCCTGACACAGGCGTTAAATAAAGGTGCTAAGCTATTTAAGGTCCTCCTCCTGTGCGTGATTTTGCACGGGAGGATAAATAAGGCGCTAAGGCCTTTGAGTCATTTTTTGCCCCGGAACGCCTACCTTGCATCTCAATGACGCAAGGTAGTTTTTGGCATGGAGTTACGTTTGCGCTGGATTTGCGTAAATAAAAGACACAAATCTGGCGCAAACAGAGTATAAATATGCCCCTTAGTGTTCAGAATTGTCTTAACACATAGTATATATATATATATATATATATATATATATATATATGTCCCTACCCTCAGCATCCCCCTTTATGACCAGGACCCCGAACTCACAGTTGGTATTCTTCTGTGATCCTTGAATTGAATTCCATTCAGTCGAGAACAATGGTGGAATAATCAGAGACTCCACTAGATAACCAGAGAAGCACAGGGCTCCTTTTTCTACATCATCGCAGGTTACTCCCCTCATCCCCACATTTAAAATGTGTTTTTGAATAGATAATCAACGACTGACAGCCTTTTATATGAGATTGAATCCAGATGACCCAACAAGGTGACCAATTGACATAGGAAGGGAAAATGCCTTTTTATGTCACAATTCATTTTCCATTGAGTGTGGAAAAGCACACGGTGATGTCTGATATATTTTGAGAGAACAATGTGGAATACATAGAAAAACAAATTATGATGGGAAAAAACATATCCTGACATGAAATATATCCAAATAAAGAACAACACGAGGCTAAATGGTTCTAAAAATACGACAAACCATTAGCAAAAAATGTATTTCAGACACTCTTTTTTGCGGAAATGCTTGATTGACAAAATTCCGCGGCACTGCGAATGAACAGTCTGACATGCTGCATCTAATGAGTGTTTACAAAAATAATCAATGTGACCCTCAGCCTGTTCAGAACAGGCTTACTAATACTACCATCTGCTGTCTGCTTCTCTTTGAAACATAAAACATTGGCCCAGCTCAGTAAAAATGGAACTGCCGCACATTTCTGGGAATTAGGGTCTGGAAAGCATTCTGTAAGCCATTAGGCTGCAACGTGAATCAATCAAACAGAAAGAAGCAGTGAGGAAATATTTTTCTCTTGTTTGTGTAAATAATTTAATTCGATTAAGGCGGCATTTGGGGATTTTCTTTGAGTTAGTGGATGTTGACAGTGAAAGTATTTTATGCCACTTCCCTTACATCCCTACTGCTCCCCTGAGGAAAGAATTGCCCTCATATTGATGCTGACCTTTACAGTCAGGCTTCATTTACAAACCGTGAAATCTTTTAAACTGTATAAGGTGTTTCAGTATTGTCTTAGAAATAGGGTCTAATGACGTCTACAAGACATTTTTTACACAGTGCATCAGTCATGGCCTTCATTTTGGAATATACAAGCCAAAGGTGGGGTGGACTTGAGGAATGACTGTTTTAAACTCTCATCTTAGGTGCAGTTGGGTTACTCGGGTTGTGGAACACCATCCTATACTTCTAGCCACTTCAGCTTGTTCTTGCTTCCTTTGTGAGTGTTTTCTTCCTTTCTCTTCCTTCTTCTTTCTCCCTTTTCTGCCTTTCTATTGTTCGGTTAAAGGCTGTTGATGAAAAATAAGTCCAGGTCCCCAAAAATAAATGGGATTGCCGGCCTCCGGTAACCAGTTACACAAATTAAACATTGTCTGAGAGGCAACATGGGTAGGAGAGAACTATTAGCCAACGCATGTCATATGGGATAGAGGATGCCACTAAAGTTGTGCTTCTCCTTCCATCATTGAACATATTCTGCATTATTTTTGAGGGCCTTTGTCCATGATCCCATGAGTAACAGAAGTGACCCTCCTATCACTACTTGATTGCATTTGTTTGAGTCTCAACATCATTGCCCACAACCCTACCTGATGTCATCAACACTCCTAAATTTAAAAGGAGACTGCTCAGAGGACAATAGCACGACTCATTTTCATTCATTTAGATCCTAACCATTGACAATTTTTGCTTTCCCTTTTGAACAGCAGCTCCAGTCTGGGTCGCCCACGACAAGGCATCTGAGAGAAGATCTGCAAATTATATAAAGATCTGTGTGTTCCTAAAATATCAAACTGACACTTGGGGCCAGATATACGACCTTTTGTTTTGCAACTCGCAATTTGCTATCATTTTGGGAATCGCAAAATGAGAGTCACACAACAAAATGTACAACAGTATTAGGCACACTGTTTGTGATTCCCAATGGGATCGCAAATGACATACCTCATCAATATTCATGAGGTAGGTCGCAATTTGTGACCCCATTGAGAATGGCCAGCACTCACAGGGATGGTGGCCTGCTGGGGACCGCAGACCACCATGTCTGTGACTGCTTTTCAAGAAAGCATTTATTTTTAAAATGCTACCCATTTTCCTTAAATGGAAAACGGGATGCATTTCAAAAAGAAAAATGAAAAGTTTTCTTTTCATTTTTTCACACCAGGCAGCAGTCCACGGGACCACTGCCTGCTCTGAAAAATATTTTTGCATGCATTCTCAAAAGGGAAGGGGTCCTGTGGGTACCCCTTCTCGTTTGCGAATGGCTTACCACCAACTTCAAATTGGTGGTAATCTGCAAATGTTTTGTGACCGTATTTTGGTCGCCAAACATTTGTACATACCTTTTGGATGTGGTATTAGGAAGGGACGCCCTGAACATGCCCCTTCCTAATACCGAATCGCAATACCCAAATTGAGATTCGGTTACAAGTTACTGAATCGCAATTTCGGTTTTGTACATCCCAAAAAGCATTTTTCTAGTCGCGAACGGGCAGATTCTGCAAATCAGCCCATTTGCGACTAGGACAATGCTCTGTACATGAGTCCCTTAGTGTTTAGGGGAGGTGAGGTCTGGAGGCAGTAAGTAGAAGCATGTGGTACACCCAGTGCCCAGGTAACATGCCCTACCAGGAAAATGCATAATTTGAATCCTCTTTCCAAGAATGAGTAAAATATTTTGATGAAAAATATAGAAAATGTAACAAGTTAATATCACAAAAATGTTATTTCACAACCAGGAACCACATTATTTTGCCCTATTTCCTGCTTTAGGGGGTACATTTTTTATGAACACTGTCTGTCATTTTGCTTTTATTTGTGAACACAAGAACAGGCAAATATAATTCCTTGGACAAACATGATTCCTAGAAAATCTTTACATGCAAGTAAAAAAGGTAAGCCAGGATAGCTTTAAAATATGGTGGCATCCACAAAGTGAGTAACAGAGTAATACCAGTGACTGCTCTTTCTCCCCCAAGATTTTGTCTCTAAGCCAGACATGCCCATGCAGTTAATACCATCTGAAATCCAGCTGAATAAACAAAATTCTCTCATCTTGTCTTCTTTCGTTCCTAACACTAGTGAGGTAACAAAACATGAGTTTCCACCAATTTTATTTAACCACGAAATATGCCATTCGGAACAAAATGTATTCTTGATCCACCTATACATTAATTAGAAATACGCAACGAGAAAGGGAAATCTTTTATACAGCTAAAGTAGGATCATGCAGCAAAGATGATGGGCCAGATGTACGAAATCACAGCTTTGTGATTTCCTAACAGCGATTTGTTGTGATTCGCTATTGGGAATTTGCAAACTGCAATGTACTACAGTGTGTTTAACACTTAACACTGTTTGCGATTCCCAAATGGGTAGCAAGGAAAATATCTCATCAATATTCATGAGACAGGTCACAGTTTGTGAACCATTGGGAATGACCTGCACTCACATGGAGGGTGGCCTGCTGGAGTCAGCAGACCACCATGCCTGTGCTTGTTTTTTTTTTAAATAAACCATCTCCTTAAAGGAAAATAGGCTGCATTACAAAAACAAAAATGAAAAGGACCACTGTCTGCTCTTTAAAATTGTTGACATCCACTTTCAAAAAGGGGACCGGGTCCCTTGTGGACCCTTTCTCGATTCACAAATGGGTTACCACCTCCTCTACGGATATGAATGTTTTGCCACTGCATTCCATTCGCAAAACATTCATACATATAAGAGCTATTCAGTATTAGGAAGGGACACCCTAATCACGCCCTTCATTATACTGAATGGCAAAAGCAAAATGTGATTCAATAACAAGTTACCAAGTCACATTTTGCCTTTGGTACATGGCAAAAAACAAAAAATGCTTGGTACATCTGGCCCGATGAGCCTCATTTTACTAACCATTTTAAAGGACTGCACGACAGCATGAAATTGCATTGCGTCAAGCAAGTGAACAAGCAGCCTTTAGTAAATAAGGGCCAACGATTGTTCGTTCGTGACAGGTGAGGACAGTCACACTGGGAAAGACTTTCTATTCAGGTGCAGTCTGTGGTGTCCTCTCAAAATCCTCCAATTGAACCGGACATTTGGTCTCGGTATAATCCATCTACTGCAGTGTTCTAGTTTAATTATGGCATGGAAAAGTTTAGTTTCCAGCAGAAACATTTGGAGCTGTCGAGTTCAATAGACTGGCGCATTAGTTCAGAGCAGACAGAGGTAACCATTTGTCCTTTGTGAAAGCAGATTTTTAGGTTTCCTCCACGATTACATCACATGGTTGTCAGACAAAAAAAATCCCAAGATAATCAGCACAACCTCGGTGCAGGTAATTGTCTACTTATGCACTCAAGGTAATGAGGAGCAAGTCTTTCTATTTAAAACTATTAAGAACATGTCTCTGTGACTCGAAAATCAGAAAAACGGCTCATTAGTCATAACCATATCAACTTGCAGATCAACACTTCTTAGGACGACAGAATAATGAGAAACACGGATTAATCCAATAAAGAAAATCATTAGATGGAGCAAAACGGAAGGAAGTCACTATTCATTGCCACAAGGGGATAACAGCAGCAGATACAATTAGGCAGTGATGAAGGAGGCATAATGTTTGCCGAGGATAGAGGCCTAGGAGGTAGGTGATACCCATGGAGTGACTGAAGCTTTTACATTTCATGGGACTAAACTTTTCATTATTTAAAATGACGTGGGTCATTTTATTGCACAAAAGGCAGTGACATAAAATTCAATATTACACAGACACAGGAAATCTGGAAAACATGCACAGGTTCAGTTAAAATCTTGAGAATATTTTCTGGGTCAGTGTGAGATTCGGATTTCAGCATCAATGCGGCAGTTCCAATCTGCTCTGCACAGCATTATTATTGTCCATTGTTTAATAGACATTAGATCATCGGAATGCTAAGTGCTCTATTGAAGACTTTGGAGTGACCCTATTCTGATAATGGGTAGTCTTATGACTTCTGCTCCAACATTCCAGTGTTTGTCTTCCTGCTTCTCTCTTTCTAATGTAAAACATTCTACTGTCAGTGAGTGGAATGTTCTAATAGCCGTATTTCCTTCTGCCTCAGGCTATACTGGTTATTAGATGCCTTCTTTCTCATTATAGGGGGTCAACAGTGACTCAGGCCTGTAACTCGGGTTGAGGGCTTTTATCAACTGGTATAGCCCTCAGCAGTGGATTATAAAGAATGTTGAATACTCCACAGAAGGTAATGGAGTGGCTCTGGGGAAAAAATGGCAGGGATATGCCTTCTGCTCCCAACATTTCAGTGTTTTCACTTTTTTATTTAGAGCATTCCTTCTTCATGGGTGTTGCCGGTTGCTGCCCTCGCCCTTGTCATGGACCCTCCCACAGCCCTCTAAAAACTGGTAAAGCACTGGACAGCATGTATTTTTCATGTCTTTTATTCTACAGACAACCAAACAGAACAGACAGTTTTTCATTTACTGTTTTTAATAAATATTCCCCTTAAGCCTTGTGCTTTATGATATCACCAAAACCCCTTTATGGTACTATAAAACCATATTGTCATTTACTTGTTATGCTTTGTCTTGCTATATAAATACACAATTGCTCCTCTACAGTTAAAGCTTTTGTTAAAAATGGGGTTTCTGGTTGGCTTGTGTTTGTACCTTAGTCAGGCAGAACTCACCACTCTAGTCAGGGTGAGTAAGTTACACACTAAAGATAACGTGCTCCCCACCAGTAGCTTGGCACAGAGCACCCAGGCTTATTTCTAGAGGAAATGTGTAAAGCGTTTATGCAAAACACTCACACCAGTGACACAATAAAGACACCATCAAAGGAGACTGCATGCCGAGATATATAAAAATCTCTATAGGTATATTGCATATGTATATCACAAGGCCAAAAGTGTCATAGAAAAAAACACTGGGCATCTGTTGCCACGACTGGTGAGGGAGGACTAAAACCACATACATCACAGCACCAGAATGACATGAATCATAAACACTGTGCACATCATGAAATCATTGACATAATACTGGATATCTGGCAAACCAGTATCACCTATATCATTTGATCAGGACATGAAATACAGCAGTTAGGTCAGAGGAAAACATGTGAATTAACATACATCTCAATACAATCCAGGGTGCCATGCCCCTGCACTTCTATTAAAAAGTAGGCTCTAAATGTATGGCCAAGCAGTACCCGCTGGCCTGTTCCAGGGAGTATAGTAGGGCTCTTAGGGGCAATTCCTTAGATATTACTCAGTAACCTGATCAATGCCAAAAAAGGCATGCCTCATAAATGCTTAACAGTTACTGCACATTAAGCTATTCCCCAAGTTTCAGGGATTAGTCATTGGTACAGTGCTCCTGCGCATCTTCTAGGTAAGATACAGTCAACTTTGAGCTAGTTCCTCAATGAAGAGAGGCTACCTCCTGGTGACCTATGGGGCCTCTGTTGGAGGCCCACACCATGGGCCAAGGAGCCAGTATCTTAGAGTATGGCCCAAAAACGCAGTGGGGACACACACACAGCAATTCCTCTCATGCAAGACTTTTGAGAATAAAGAAGAGGCTGCCACCTGCAAGTGCATGATGCAGCATCGTGCTCCAATATGGCTTCCCTCCTATTGTCGGGTCAACGAGAGGGTAGCGCAGGGCCTCTACCAATCTCCCCAGAAGCCTGGTTCCCCCTTGGCAATCCTGGGGGCAACAGCCAGGCTGCTGCAGGTACGCTGGTGGGCTCCTGGGGGCTGGGGTCTGTTCAGCAAGGCTATGGAGTGTCTGTGGCAGAGCCAAGCAGCCCTGACTTTGGCGGCATCCTTTCATTACTGGGCCACCCTCCAGCTTCATGCTGGCAGCGACTCTTGGTCCTTGGAGAGCGCGGCCTTGGGAGGAGAAAAACCTGCTGTTGAAGTGTCAGCAGGCCTCAAGAGGGGGGCCTGCATCAATGAAGCTTCGAGGTCCCTCAGCATGATGGTGCAGAGAAAAACACACATCGCTCTCCTCTTGACATAAGCACTCCATGTTAAGCGTTCAAGCCCTGCCTGAACAAACTAAAGCACTCACCAAGTGCTAAGAACGAGGGGGAGTGAGGAAAGACACGGTCACCATGTGCTTCTTGTGGGAAAAGGCCAAGGAGTGGGAAAACAGCACTCTCTCTTCAGTGGGCTCCTTGAGAGGCACAAAGGGGCCACAAAAGGGGGCAGGCAAGCTAACACAACGGGACCAAGAGGATGGTTCCTCCTGGCAGTCCACAGCAGTGTCCAATTAGACCAGAATCAGGAGCAGTTGGCAGCAGGGCAACAAACAAACAAGCCCGCCATTGAGTCCATTAGGCCCCCCAGTACTTCAGGCAGCCAGGCAACAACAGAAGAGCAGTCTAGATGAGACCCTCAGTACAGCTCAGCAGTCCTTCTGGCAGAGTCCCAGTTCCCAAAAGTGCTCTCTAATCATGGGGTCAAAGCCCCTGTATCTACTCTCTGGTGACCTGCTTTTAGAAGGTGGAAGACGTTTCCAGCAAGGTCTGACCAGTTCCGGAGTGTCCCTCCTCCCCTACTCTGGCTCCAGACATCAGTAGGGGCTAAACAAGCCCTTTGTGTGAGGGCAGGACACAGCCTATACAAGTGTAAACTGTGAATGCCCTCTGCCTCTCCCAGCCCAGGAAGACTATCAGTATGTAGATGAATGCAGATGAAACCCACTCACATCTAACCCTCCCTGGTTGATGGTTGTGTGGAGAGTGTACACAAAGTGGAGAAGTCACTCTGCCCAAGATGTGGATTGGAGTCAGGCTACAAAGCACTACAGTTATAAGCACAGAGAAATGCCCACTTTCTAAAAGTGGTATTTCTAAAATTGTAATGTAAGATCCACCTACGCCAGTAAGCAGGATTCCTCACTACCATTCCAAACACACCACGGCCACACTACTCCTCACAGATCATAAATTACCACCTACACATATATAAGGGAATTCCCAGGGTGAACTTATGAGAGGAGCAGCACTCACAGTAGTGAAAAACGAAATAGACTGTCACTACTAGGACATGTAATACATGAATAAATATATGTTCTACCTTTTATACACAGCACCCTGCCCATAGGGCTATCTAGGACCTACCTTAGGGGTGACTTAGGTGTAGTAAAAGGGAGTTTAGGCTTTGGCAAGTAGTTTGACTTGCCAAGTCAATGTGTCAGTAAACCGCGTGTGCAGGCGTTGCAGTGGCAGGCCTGAGACAAAATTGAAAGGATGCTTCTGTTGGCGGCGCAATCAGCGCAACAGGCCCATTAGTAGCATTTAATTTGCAGGCCCTGGATATATGATATACCACTTTACAATTGACTTACAGGTAAATTAAATAGGCCAAACAGGTGTAACACAATTATACCAAGTTTTAGGGGAGAAAGTACATGAACTTTAGCACTGATTAGCAGTGGTAAATGCCCTGAGTCCTAAAGGCAACAAAAAGAAAGTCAGAAAAATAAAAGGAGAAAGGCAAAACATTTGGGTATAACCTTTCGGAAAAGGGCCATTTCCAACAGCTCCTGTGTGGTTTCCAAGTAACCTGATCTTTGAGATTGTTAATTACTTTGCCCCACCTAAACCAATTTGCACCAATGTAAGGTTAGTACATTCCAAAGATTTGCACTAAATTTGATGCAGAATGGTTATGGTGTGGCAAAGTTGTGTAAGGGTGAGCCTTAAAGTGTGCTTTTGCCTGGGAATTCACAAGGGGGTTACCTTCTGAGGTTACCGCAGCTGAATAAAAGCACACTAATTCCCAGGTATGTATGTGGTGACTGGCTTCATATAGTTCCTTTTGATAGTTTGGTGATTCTCTGTCTCAGATTTTTGCAAAAAATAAGTTTAAATATCTGTTCAAAGTAAGTGCAATATACTATGCATATTTCCAACAGATATTTGTAATAATACAATTAAAAAAACAAAGATCTACTTCCAGATTGCCTAATATGCTTCACTGCTGCCAAAGAATGACTTCCGTGGATCAGTCATTATGGGTTTACAATTATTCCCAGTACGTCGTTCTTTGTAACTTGCATACGTTTAAGCTCGTAAGGGAACAGCATTACGATATTACAATATCATATGAGATGTGATGAACACTGCATAACAGGATGGAAATTAAAGTTACATAGCTGCCTCAAATGTCAAACTCAACTGATCTTAGCTCTTGACAGTTCGGGTTTCTGGCTAGTAATATTCTGCAAAAAGTTATAAATCAATGTAGGCAGGATGTACCCTCACATGAAAAAGCAAGAACTGTGTAAACCTACTTTAAAAACACTTTTTAGTTGGGAGTGTTAAGCTAAGAGTAGAGTGACGCATGCTAAGGAACATCAATCAAACCTTTCTCTGTAAATTTGCCATGTACGTGAAAATGAATAAACACATGTACACGTCCCTATGTTGTATGGTCTTGTGTCTTGGAAACACACAACTTGCCTGACTAACAGCACAGCCCATCCTATTGCTCCTCAGTAAACAACAAAAAATTATATCACTCAAACTAGCCTTAGTTTATAAGTCCAAATTGGACGCTGAATTTGGTAAATTGTGTCTACCAAACAGACTTAATGTGACACTGCAGCTCTATCTGTGTCACACTAATATCACTAACTTCCATTTCAATGCACCCATTTATGCATACAATTTGTCGTTAAGTGTTCTGAAAGTGCAGGGAAACTGTTTCGGTGCTGTATGTACAAACACACAAACTCACATATACACTGCACTCACATGCACACCCCCAAAGATGGTCCCAAAGGAGCCACACATCTGTCTTAAAGCAGTACATGCTCACACCATCCTATCCAACAGTTGCTGGAAGTGAATGTCATCCTTAATCTAAAGTTGGCTTAATGTGAGCCCAACAGGGCTATGGAATATAAATTAACACCTGGAAAAACTTATTCAACATGCCTTTCTGAGCACCTTATAGTCTGTTAAGGGCTGTGAAATGTTACCTTAATTTAGGGCCTTTATTCAGCTTGTGAAAATGGTTTATGTCATTCTGTGTTTTGCAACGTAATATAGAGCAAGTGGCATATTGGGAGTATACTACTCTATGTGAGTAGTAGGAGTGTAAAGCTCAGGTGTTGATGGACGATAGAGGATTGCGTGATTTTCCAATTTGCACACAAAGAGTGATGCACAGTTTCAAAGCTGCACCATAAGAACGAAGAGACCCGCATTATCCAGATCTTACTTGTGTGAATGCAGTAGCACCATGAATCTGCCTGTGGTTGACTTGGAAGGTGATGAGAGTGCATTTAATTTGCTGATGTAAGAAAAAAGACTCATTAAGACAGAATTGCCCAGGAATAATGCAAAATACTTTAGCAATGAGCATCAAAAAAGGAGACAATATAGGCGTAACATAATTTGTGATATGTTTTCTCTCACCTATGCGCTTGATATCAACTTGGCCATGGAATTCTGAGTGCCTTGTAGTCAGTTCAGGGCTGGTACATGAGTCCAGCGATGAAAAGATCAAGTGGTTAACTAAGAGAGTATCGTCTGTGAATACGCACTGAATTTGGAATGATGCATGGCTCAATACTGCTAAAGGAACCCAAGTATCTAACTAAAGAGACTACAGAAAAACGAGGGCCGATAACATAAGATTAGTCGTCAAGGTCTCAGCTGCCTCCCAAAACAATTGTCTCGATTTTCTTCCCTTTAGTCAGTTTCCGTCCATGCACTCAATGGCTAGTCAGGTTCCATCCATGCGCTCAATTGCTGCTCGACACATACAGAAGACAATGGTTCAGAAAGCATGAGGACTTTTTAGATTAATCTCTTATGTATTAAACTCAAATCCAGTTGTAGTAATATTGACTGTCAAGAGGCCCACTTAAATGTTGAAGAGTACTGGTCCTCCACATTTGACTTTTCCCATGTGGAATGAAAAAGGACCCATAGTCCTAGAAGGAGAATGGTACACGAGGGAGAGGTTGGACCACTGCAAACCTCTTGCACCCAGGTAACACTTGCTGGGTGGAGGTACAAGGTGACATAAAAACTAAGAGTTAGTTCACCAACACTACTGACATCAGCTGCTTAGTGTTCGTTGCTGGCCATAAAAATTATAAGCCTCAATTTCATTTTGCTGGCCAGACAGTGTCTTGAAATGGATCCAAAAATTGCTCATATTCAGCAAAAGTTACTCTTTGCAGAATGGCATCCATTTCAAGCTCTGACATACATCCTTTGCTACAATCTACACCAGGAACCAAATTCATTCCCTGATGCCAGCTGTATAGAAAATAATGATGCACCCAGCTGAGTAGTGAGGAGAAGTATTCAAAACGACAGGCGAGGCCTTATAATCCTCCACCATTAATATATAATTGACTGTTCAAGGATTAAGACGTTTTATGTTTTAGTTGATTTGATTTGTTGTAAGCGAAACCACTACACACGTCGAGCATCTTAAGTGAGCAGAAACAGAAAAGGGCCTAAAATAGCTTTGTTGAACGTAGTGAAATGAACTGTCCCTACCACTAGACACTCTGTGAACAGGTTCTGGAAGTTCAGGGTGTGATTGTTCAAACTACAGTTTGCTGACTTCAAACTGAGCTGACCTCTGAAACCCTTAACGTTACCAGAATTCTTACTCCCGCATTATTCGCTGTTTTAGCACCTGGGACAACCAATGTGCCAGTTTCGTATTAGCAACTAACCCCGTTCGTCCAACGTGTAATAGAGGAACCTCTCAGTTGATGTTCTGAGCCCATCTTCTCTCTCATCCTGCTGAATGCCCCGTGAAGAAATTGGGTCTGTGCAAGCCACATGAAACCCAATAAAGATGTCCTTGGATGTTTTCATCATGTCTCCTTTCAACTTGTTCTAAGGAAAGAAAAGGCTTCTCTCGTGACTACTTGTTAC
Organism: Pleurodeles waltl; assembly: GCF_031143425.1. Taxonomy (NCBI): domain Eukaryota; kingdom Metazoa; phylum Chordata; class Amphibia; order Caudata; family Salamandridae; genus Pleurodeles; species Pleurodeles waltl. Next base: position 667,051,325 of record NC_090444.1, read on the forward strand.
AGTTCGGTAAATATTCGCCCTTAAGACAGATAGAAGAGCTGTGATTACAGGCGTAAAACGTGAAAACTCGCAAATGATGAGTATTTCGTAAGAAAAACATAACTTACCGCTCAAATTGATTTTGCAGGCATTTGTAGTCGCAGTGGCTCAAATGAGATCCAGATATAGCATAGAACACTCCTGCTCTCGAAGGGAGCTATTAAAAGCCAATAGATATGAAGAGATTGCTCGATCGGCTTCCATCTTGCTCAGGTCCTCCTGGGATGTTGGCAAGGATACAGTGCACGCGCCGCTCTCTCATACTCCACCGAGATGGCACGTGCTGTCTCGCAGGTCCCCAGGAACTCTCGAAAGCTGCCGCAGAAACAGGTTGTTCTGTTGCGTGCCGCACGGGGCCCAATCCCTCTTCCAAATGCCGCTCCTGCCTCTTATTGAGATTCAGAGCAGGATCCTCAAAAGCGTGCTAAATTAGTACAACCATATGCTGCTGGGATGCAGAGGGGGGCTGTACGCCTGAGTTCTTCACAGTCAGCTATTGCTGTGGGCCATTAAGAGCTTACACCGCGGCATTTATAAATCTAGAGCGGAATCTTGTATCACCGCATAATACAAAGGCGACATTGAGTTTGTGCAGTAAAGAACACACACACACTAAAACTAATACGCCCTCTGTGTTCATGCTTCTGCTGCCTCTGTGAGTTTTCAAGGGATTTTATTTCTCATTGTTCATCGGTATCGGCTCGGGCCTTGTGGCCATAGAACTTGTGTTTAAAGGCCATTTCCTTTCTGCAGCTGGTGAGATCCATCACTCATTTATGATAACTACGAATGATTTTCGAATTATCAGACTTTGATCTGGAGCAAGAGAGAGAAAGGCAGGAAAGGGAAGATAAAGATGGAAGGTAATTGCAAGGGAAACAAGCACGTGGAAATGCCAAAATGCCAAAACGTCTGGCTTTTATGACCCAAGGCATGTAAACATAGGCATTTAAATGCCGTTTACATGCATTGTATGCACAAATGTTGTTCATTACATTAAACCCTGCTATTAGGGTTTAGCAAGGCTGGGATAATGTATCATAAAGGACTCATAGAACTGAATGTGACAAACAGTGAAATAATTATCCCTTTCAGATAGGAATAATCACCCAAGCATTCCGATGGAAACACTTCCATGCGGAATGGTACATGAACTAGCCAGTTGCATGAGATGAAAGAATAATACTAGTGAAACCAAATCCCGCTCTATTTATTTAAAGGATTGGTAAAAACACATCTTGTTGATAGCTGCGCTGCCAAGGTACACCTAAAAATAATGGGTTCAAGAGTGAGATATAGAAGTTTTGGAGGAAAAAAGCCTGCAATGGATTTAAAATGATGCAGCCTTTTGTGTTTAGAAACCCCATCATTTGGTAGCCTAGAGACATGCTACTAAAAAACATGTTGGGTTCCTGCACTATTATTTTTACAAACCTGCAGAATGCAACACCGGTGTTATACTCACTGCAAGTCCGTCATATTAACAGCAGCAAGGCCACTGAATTAAAAAAAACTGTACAGTGACACTGTGTGACCATGCACAAACCATAGTGTGTACATTTTAGTCAGAGAATATTCTTTTGGCATTAATTTTAATGAATTTCGTGTACTGTATAGAATCAGTACACATTGTTTAGATAAATACATGAATAGGAGGATGCACTGTGCAACTGTGGATGTGCGATTGGAGAAATGATGCACCATACAAATTGTGCAGAGTTTAAAAGCTAAGCCCTGCTAATGTGGCATCTGCTGCATTCAGTGATGGCACTATTTGAAAATAAGTTCTACCTTTACCAAAACTATTTTTATCCAGACCCTTGGTGCAACATCCTGTGTATATGAAAATGACACTGTGTGACTGCCACAAATCACAAGTTTTAATCACTGTAAGATAACCTTTGAAGGTAAAAAACATTTGAGCTACTTAAAAGTTTGAGACCTGAACCTAAACAAATATCCAGTTTTCTTAAGAACAGGACAACAATAAAAATATGATATAAAAAAACAAACAAATGTTTTGTATTTGCCTCACCATCCTCTGGACAACATATCTTTGCAGAGTTCTTTAGCAAAACTATTATGTGTAACTCACTGAGAGAAGCTATTTTTACTCCCATAATTAAAAGGCACAAAATTTCCATACATTCATTTATGAGCAAGATCTTGGAATGTTGAGTCATAATGTGATTACAGGACTACAGCTAACACCAAAACCTTCTTGTTACACCCGTCAGCCTTAGGGTGGTCTTCCCCCAAACTTTTTGATTTGTCTGGTTGCCTCATATTGTTGTATCTTGTTTTGGCCTTAGGACTCTGAGCACTTTACCACTACTAACCAGTGCTAAAATGCATGTGCTACTCCTATAAACATGGTAACATTGGTGAATCCACAATTGCCATGTTTAATTTACTTATAAACCCCATGTAAAGTGGTATACCATATACCCAGGGCCTGTAAATTAAATGCTACTATTGAGTCTGCAGCACTGATTGTGCCACCCACACTAGTAGCCCTTTAAACATGTCCAGGCCTGCCACTGCAGAGCCTGTGTGTGCAGTTTTACTGCCACTTCGACTATAACCCCCTTCCCAAGCCTTAAACTCCCCTTTTATAAGACCTAAGGTAGGCTATTGGTAGTCAATAAGACAGGGTGCTATGTAGGTAAAAGGCAGGACATGTACTTTTAAGTTTTAATTGTCCTCTTAGTGAAAAACTTCCAAAGTCATTTTTCACTACTGTGAGGCCTACTCCTCTCATAGGCCAGCATTGGGAATTCCTTAATATACTTTTAAGCTATAAGCCCTGGTCAAAAAGGAGTAGCTACTTTATTTTTCATATCATTGGAATGGTAAATCCTCTGCATTTGTAAAGTCGGATTTAACATTACTATTTTAGAAATGCCACTGTTAGAAAGTTGGCATTTCTCTGCATTTACTGCTCTGTGTGCCTTGCACCCTGTTTCTAATACATGTTTGGGGCAGGTGACAGCTAAACTTTGTGAATTCCCTATAGACAGCCACAAACACAGGACGATTTGGTGCGTCTGAACACTCATCTGCATTCATCTGCATTCTGAGGGACCTCCCTGGTCAGGAAGGGCTGAAGGGAGCTGACACCTACACGTGAATATGGAAATGCCTGTCCCTTCACAAATGGAACCTCTTGGTTGTTTGGAGCAGTGCTAGGGAGAAAGGATCTCTATGCAATTCAAAGACCCTTCTTTGAAGTCACTCCCCATTCAAAGGCACATTTGGGTATAAGTACTGGGGCTCTAACCCTACCAAATCAGTGTACTACTGGATCTGGGAACACCTCTGTCTGGAGTAAGGAATGCTGTGCTACAAGGAGTCCCATGCTGCTGGAATGCCTTCCAAGAAGGACTGCTCTCTGCCTTGGTGAGTTACCTTGCTACCGATTGATCTCTGCCCAGCTGAGGAAGGACTGGACCCTCTCATCTGACCCAAACATAACTCCAAGAGCATGCTGGCTTGCCCCTTGTTCTCCTGCAGTCTCCGGGGCATCAAAGACTGCCTGAAACTCTGCTTTGTGCTGCTGGACTCAGCCATCTGTGAATCTTACTCATGCCTGAGGTGCCCCCTCCAGTCCTAGGTCTCAGAAGTGGGTTCTGCAGCTGTTCTGCTACAAAACCGATGCATTGTCACCTTTGCGCCAATCAGAACTGACAAATCCCCCTTCGACGCCAATGCAGAGGTTGTTTGATAACAGCGGATCAAGCCTGTGTGGCCTAAGGACAATGCTTTTGCGTGGCTCAATGACAACATTTTGCCTTTATTTTAATGGAGCTCGATGTGGGACCCGCCGGCGAGGTTTGGCACTGACTCATCAACCCGACTATGTGGATCAGAACCGATGCATCGCCTTAACGTTGCTTGTTGACGCTTTGCTTCCTCCAAGGTACTTTTTCAGTGGTCTCTGAGTGAGTCCTGTAGCTGACCTACTCTCCATCATGGTCTTCAGATTTGCACTGGCACCTCACGACCTTAAGTAACTTTTTGACCACTAGTGACTTCTAAGCACTATTTTTAGTTTATTCATTAAAAATTCATATCTCAACTTCTACTGATTTGATTTTTGTCCTTTAGGTCTCATCTTACCCAAATAAGTATTCTCTATTTTTCTAAACCTGTGTGGATTTTTTTGTGGTGTTTTCATTATGTTACTGTGTGTGTTGCACAAATACATCACACATTTCCACTTTATATAGACTGACTGCTCTGTGCCAAGCTACCAGAGGGTGAGCATAGGTTATCTCTAAGTGTTTATCTAGCTTGCCCTAACTAGAAGTGGTGATTCTTGCTTGTGCAGGGTGCATGTACTGACACCCAGAAACCCCAGTTCTAACACTTCTCCACAGTGGTCAATTGGGCTTTAGACCCACAAAAAGGAACATTTTAATTCCGCCCAAATTACTTCAGGGAGAATCAGCTCTCTATTGTTGATGATGACTGTCCTAAGTTCTGTTCTTATTGGACCTTTCAATAGTCTACTGTGCATAAAAAGATTGTGCTCAACATGTGTATGGGTAGGCATTAAAACTTCTGTTTGGTCTGTGTTCATTCTTTCTCTTGAAAACACAGTGAGTAGGCAAAGTTTAATTTGCCGCTATTTTCAGAAAGAATGCCACTCAGATTTCCCACAGACGTATTTAACCTGTTAGCCATACATTCAATATTTATATGCTCCTTCTTCCTTGTACCTTTAAAGAATATTATATATAAATCCCCATGCATAAGAAGACATCAAAACCTATGTCCAGTTGAAGGATGTATCTGAGAATTTAGATACCAAGACACTACCAATACCTACCTTAGTGTCAAAAGAAATACTAGCGTATAAAGAATTTCAAGTCAAAGATACACGGGGTAATGAGCTCTGATTTTAAGTGAAAGCCCTATAAACAGGAAAAACCCAGAAAATTCAGTGGCCACAAGAGCACCCCTAAAACTAAACATGCTTAGTAAGAACTCCCTTCCAGGATTTCGGACCAGTACGAAGACCTCATCAATCCACTAATACTCGGGAAAAATCATGAGATTGCTCTGAAAGCAACTGCAAAACCTCAGTAACATTCCTAAGCATGAAACCAGGCTTATGCTGAATCCTAAATGACTGTATAACTACAGCTCTAAGATCACATAACTGACCTATGCTATCATGGAAAATCAAATTCTAGATTTCGTGCTTCGTACAAAAGGAATCCTGGGTTAATGGGCAAGTGATGGTGTGGTGGAACTACTGCTTCTGTCTCAACCTCTCTTTCTCCATAGTCCAAATTCAAATGGCCATACACAGTGCCAAACTATACACGCATGGAAGGCTCATGACCCTCGCCCAGGATACGAAATGATCTATTGCTCATTAAGAGAGTTTCTGACAAGTACATTGCTAAGCAACCACTCAGCCTATGATCATGCAGCGGTAACAATCTAAACTAAAGAGGCACCTCAAGTGACATATCTATCCTGCCAGATACACCCAGCAGACTAACAGGAAGATATAGTAATACTATATTTGATCCACATCAACCAAGCTACCCCACTCATAGTCAGGACATGGACATAGGTCAAATGTTTCATTTTATTTCTCAGAGTGGACTGAAGGGGATGTCAAGCCACTTGTAGTACATAACAAAACATATACGTAAATTTAGAAGAATTCAAAAGGTGCACAGGGCTATTTAGGCATGCTCAACTTTTTGTGTAATTGAACATAACTGGTGGTCATATTAGGAAGAAACAGGTACATTTATTAAATGTGCAACCTCAACATTAAAACCTGCATAGCAATGAAGCAATACAAACTTAATATTCTGGTCTGATATTGTCTAAGACAACGTCTTAGCCATCTTTGGACAATCTACGTTTTGTCATAGTTAATTCTGATTTCACCTTGAGTGCTATCTCAACTGTTAAGTAATGAAAGAGTTGGCATGGCAACCATGTACCACACAGCAGCTAAGGGGTGGTGTCTCTGGGAAGCCATACACAGAGAGGAGCAGATCAGAAATACTCGGATGTAGAAAGATGCAGAGGTTAACGTGCAGACAACAGTTAAGTATAAAAAGAGAAACAGCTATAGAATTTACAAGTTCGCAAAGGGGTTAACTGAGACTGGACAGGGCCCTATAAAGGATTGCACTCATGTGTCTTGTAATAGAAGAGACAATAAAAGGAAAAACAAGAGGATAGCATGCAAGAATAAGTTCACTATTCTCTTCTTGAAATGTAATGGGCTGGTAAACTTGTATTACTCAGCAAAGCTCCCAAAATAAGAACCTGGCACCCTGGGGCCTTGACAGGTAATGAAAGACAAAGAAAGTGTGTCAAAGTGTCTGAATCACTACTAAAATTGCCAATTCTCCTTCAATTAAATCACATAGGGCTTCATTTTTGAGGGGGGTCATTTTCATGGTATTTTTGCTCCGCAAGGTTACTTGTACTGGGGCTACCAATACCTCCAAGGGGACAAGGTTATTAGGGATTTCAATTTAGATCCCAAGGGTCCCTTTAGGAATGAAGAAATACAGAGGGAATCTGTAATTCATGGTATAAGTCCCCTTGAAATTTCTCAGTTCACCTCGGAGTTTCACCCTGACATATCAGCTGCATTTAGTCAATGCTCCTAGCTTTTAGAAGCCGAAATCTCCAACTGAAACAAAAGATATCCATGGTTTCCCCACAAATCTCTTAATTTGATTTTAGTTAACTAAATGATTTACTCTTTTGGAAAATCTTTATGTCCCATTGAAAAGAATAGCATGTTCTTAACATATTGTGTTGTCTTAACTGAAGATTTCTTCCAGTACTGAAGAGCAGAAAACATGTGATAACTTGTGTAGGATAGGTATTGAACAATGTGACAAAGGTACTTCTCATTTAATAACAGATCAACAAGTATCGTTAAGCTTGTACCCTGCTGAAAAGTGTAGGTGATTAGCTTTTGAGAGTGAAAATGAATGATGGAGGAAGATTTGTGCTGAAGATCAACATTGTTTACGCAAAAGTTTGATTTCTTCAAACATTATTAACCCTTGAAGTCATAATAATGATCATGTTTAAAAAAATATCAGGAAGATCCCTTTCACTATCCAGAAGGGATTCACTCTATTTCTAATGGCTAAGGAGGATTCTATTTTCCGTCTATATGAATTCACAACTAATCTAATTTTTATTTTGTGAATATCACAGTAGACAAAATGGAATTAAAAAGGAAAATATTGGGGCATTACTTAAGGCTTGATGACATTGATCAATCATGCAAATTAAGGAAGCTATTTGTCAGTTATTGTTCAGTGTTAAAATAGATAGGTTCATAGGTCTACTGATAATGTGCCTGATTTAGATATTGGTGAAGGGTTAATCCATAACAATGGTGATGGATATCCCGTACACGGAAATCTAAATCCCATAGGACATAATGGGATTTACATTTTGGCAGATGGGATATCCATCACTGTTGTGACAGAGTAACCAATCCACCAATATCTAAATCAGGTCCAAAGATCTAGGCTGTACTCTGAGACACAGACACTCAAGTACAACTTTGGTGCCTCAATATCACACACATGTTCCATGGCCTGGCAGAATATCGATCTGTGCATGTTCAAAAACAGCAAAAATATTTTACCAAATGAAAACTTGCAAACTGGCTTATAAGAAAGAAGGATTTAATCTAAGACCTGAAGAATATATTAAAGTTTGCTTCTATGAGTTTTAGTCAAATATGAACTTAATGATGTCTAATTCATCTAGCTCATCCCACTTTTGTTGGTTGTTGCTGCTAATGATTGTGCAATTTATGTGCACTTGGACTTTTCGATTAACAATAACTTTGTAATGCAAATATACTAAAAAAGAACTGTCACCCTCAATGTAACTGTATCAGGTAATTTGACAGATTCTTTCACGACTTAATCTCATTTTGTATTGAAAAACAGTCCCAAATTATGAAAAAACACGTACTTGGCTTGTCTTTGTGGTAAGGTCCACTGTCAGCACCAAGCTACAAACCAATTTATAATATGTGGCAAACACGTGATTTCTTTAATTATAATGTAAGAGATAAGGACGCACTTGCCTCTTTAAGTTGTAATGGCAAGCATATAGTTTTTTATGGCACAGTTTTTTGTTATCACAGTCAAAGGATTGAACGTTTCTAAAATATATTCTTTTTTTTAGGAATTTGCCCCTCATTCTGAATACTGTGGTACTATCATCATGATAGTACCTCATATCGTTATCCCACAGAGCAGTTATCGCTGGCTCTGTCCTCATCTTGAAGGGAAGTCTTATCCTTTACTGGAGATGAGATCAGTACTGTCCAGGTGGCTGTGGAATTGAGGAGTTCACCCCCCGGCTTTGCAAGAACCGATGAACAGAATGAAGTATTGGTGTTGATTTTGCACCTGTATAGGTATTTTGATTTTGGACGAATTCACCCATTGTTTTGAGGCTCTCGGTGTTCTCTCCGTTTTTCATGCCAATACTTTTTAATTCCTGACGTTAAACTTTAAAATGTTTCATAAAGTGAACTTCCTGTCATTGAGTTACCCTAATTTCAATTCTGCTGGTTACGATTTGGTGAACCCAACCTTTTTGATACCCCAAATTAGGCTTAAGTACAACATTCTTCTTGTATCCACCTCTAAACGTGTCTTCTTTCCTGTCCCGGCAATCTTATACCCAACATGCTCCAAATAGAAGCAAAAACAATGCAAGTAAAGGGCATTGTGAAAAGTAAAACACATTAACAGAAACATTCATAGTTTTAATATTCTAATCAGAGAAAAACCAAATTGGAAGGAGCTCAAAGGGTCTGATTAGAGAATAGAAATCATCTAGGTGTTGTGGTGATTTAACAAAAACAGACAGTATAGTAGTTATCCATTATGGTGTATAATATGCTATTACGTGTGATGATTTTTTAAAATCTCTTCAATCATATATACATATATTTTTTAATAAAATGTACACTCTTCTGCTTTTCATGGTGCTTTTCAGAATACCTTTTGCCAAACAGACTTCACTATGCGTCTCTGGGTAAGCAAATAGTTATACCTCTCATATTTAGAAATCTTTACCCACTCCCTTACAGCTCTTTTCCGCATTAAGGGGCTTCTCCTGAGTCCTGTAGAAAATCTGAAATATGGAGCATAGCGCCCTATTTAATCTTGTAAATTCTCTCGGATTGGAATGGGGGGAGGTGCAGAAAAGGAAGAAATGCTAAATACATATGGTTTTACTGTTCAATAAAACTGAAATAAAATATTACCCTGATTCTGACTTTCAACACTGACCTGGTGACAAAATTGCATTTTTCTAAAAGTTCTTCCCCGCATCTGTTTTACCGACTGCAATTGCTATGGGAATCAGAATAAGGGGCTAATACATTCCACTCAGTGGCATCTTTGATTTTTTCTATACAACAAACAAGTGGTGAATTTTCTCACCTTTCCTTAAACGGCTTTGCTCCTGCCCTCTTTCGTTGTGTTGTTTCCCATTTTACATTTTGGGAGGTGCCTTGGTCAAAAAGCAGGTCTGTGTTGCTATGGATGAACCCAGTAGAGTTTTGGTATGTTTCGGCTGCGGTTAATCCCTGACTCCCCCTACTGCATGGAGCGAATAGTGTGGTAGCGCCCATGGTTTCACATGCCTTATATGTAAAAAACCTGGCTGAAGGCAGAGGAAAAACATTCATTTAATAAAAGCACAGCTACAGGATCACTGATGACTCTTGTGTTTTCTGTGTCGCAGTGGGCCGTCTAGCCCAGCTATACAACATGCATACAAAATGAGCATTTGTGTACAGATTTACGAATGACATAATGTACTTATAGTTCACAAACTAAATAGCAAGCGTTAAAAAATCTTGATGGGTCCCTACATAACAGGGACTATTTGCATTTGTGGCAACAGATTTGAAAAAAGAGAAAATGTGTATCATTTGAGCATTGAGACAACCCTGCACAATCCATTTGCATCATCTATGGGTACACAGTTCTAATAATGTAACTGAGCTCTGTTGGGGCCTCTCAACAACATTACTGCCTTGTCATTTGTTTTTCAAAAGGTTTGATCCAAATAGAGAACAAACTCAGAGTCCCACTGAGGTGCTTTGACATTAGGCTTAATAAAGCATGAAGAGCTCATTAATAAGTAATGTTATGCTGGACTGATGGAGGGAGCTGAATACATCTCACAGGCCCGGGAGTTTATCTGATCACGCATGCAGCCAAGTTGCTTGGTACAGTGATTGTTGTAGTCCCATTGCAGTCCCCCTCGTTCCCTGCACAGAGCACAACAACATGCCTCAAAGAGCGTTGAGGTACATGGCGCGCACGCAGTCTCTGTTACTTGCTATGCAGACAGTCATTTTTAATTTGCACTATAAACTTGCATTCAAGGCCCTAACGAACCCAGCAGGGATGCTCATGGGCAGCCCTTCACCTAGGCTGAAAAGACTTCACTGCAGATGAGTTCTCATCAAACCTCCATCCACCACCCGTGATCTCTCATTCAAATGATTTGATGCAACTCCAGCCCTGAGTGAGAGGTCTGGTATTTGTACTGCCTTCCTGGTATGTAGTGTAGTCGCCCAAATCCATATCTGTCTACCTGAGCAACAGAAGTAGTTATCTCCCTGGACATCTTGCACTAATATTTAATGAACCCGAGAAAACACATCCCAGCTGTGTGCCTCCAGTCATAATGATAAATATTACATGATGTGGTGCTCTACTTAGATTATCTTGACGCTGCTACTGCTTGGCCTCTCCATTTTGGCAACAGCAATATAGAAATTTATTCAGGGCTCAAGTATGTCAAACATCAATGGAAAAACGTGTTATCCATTTTGTTATAGTCGCCAGAAACACTACAGAAAACAGTTCCTGGCAAAAACTGGTTAACCCCGGTTTGCAGAAGTTCCCCTCGCCACCTGGATCAGTAATTATTCATAGTATTACTATGTTTCTATAGCTAGACTTTCCGCTTCTTTGACAGGCCGTTCCATTATTCCTGGTTCAGCACTTTGCTTCTGTTGTCTCTCAAGTCACAAGCACAATTTATCCCATAAAAGTCGTCAAAAGGGCATTTCCTCATTTGGTAACATTTTTGCATCACGTATGAATTCTCTACCCATTCCCTCGCTTTCCTCAGTTATCGCTTAGAAGCTATGTTAGATGTGTGTGTTAAGAATGTATTGACATTAATCACAGTTTCTCGGCTTGCAAATTAGTAAGTGAAATTGCTGCAATGTGTGCTGAATATGACAACGAAATAAAAAAAGGTTCATTGCATCCCCACATGAAATCCCTTTATTTGTTGCTTGTCAAGGGCATAAAACACTTAAAACACTGTATATAGGGCCAGATGTATCAAAGGATTTTACCCATTCTGTGTCTATGGGAAAATTCGTTGGTACATATGGCCCATAGTGTATAAGGTCTACTTGGCCTTAGTTCTCCATCCTTTAACTAAATGTTTTCATACTCTTTGACATACATGGATCTGCATGACGATAATCTCAGTTGAAGTTTTGACAAGCACATAATATATTATGTATCTTTTGATAGTTGCATGAAGACGTAACCCTTGTCACCACCTTACACCACTTCCTACTTTGGCACCTGTTAATCCTGACACATAAAGTAAAACATGTCATATAAGTATGTTAGATCCCAACATCTAGAACGTCGTCATCGTGGATAAAGTGAGGGAAAGTGGCCATACCCGCCTTTTAGTGTTAATGTGTCAGTAGCGAAAGTCAGAGTTGAATCTGAGAATATGGTTAAAGGAAGCCAACTAGAAACACCAAAGTGAGCTCAAACGGGCTAACTGTTTGCAGAATAAAGAGACCAACTATCACGTGATTGGTGGCCCAAATACTGAACACTCTATATTTATGTTTATTGCTAACGAAATTTGTATAAGACACAAACTGCTCTGTAATGGTGTTAGAAAGCTTTACACTATTCATTGTTTCAAATGTTATTACAATGTACACTCCTAATTAAAATGGGATGATTAAAAATAGCATTTTAAAATCAAAGTGTTTCGAATCTTATAGTACGCTCATCATGGATTACCCATGGCAGCCTAGCCAAAAGCCGCTTTGAAAAGGGCAGGGCAGAATATGGCAATACAAAACTATGAGAGAACAAGAGCGAGAATGGGGAGATGAGGATCCTGAAATGTTTCACCCATAAACATATGATGAAGGGACTGTGACATAATCGGTGGAACTGAGGCTCTGGGTTTATTGGCCATCATTTGATGGTGAAAATAGGACTCATGAGAAACACAAGGGACTTCTTATTAGGTAAACAATTGCGGCTCCAAATAATGAGCTCATACAAGATTTGGAAGGTGTCTGAAAAGCTACCAGAATTAGAGATGCTTTGAGAGATAATTCTTCACTGTGTCTAGATGCAGTAAGTGCTAGCAAATGTTTGACTCTATGGTAAGGTAGTGGCTGCATGCCTTTCCTGCTCTACTTAGCTAGAAAATCACTCCACTCATAAGTACTGGGTATAATTATCTACACAGCCATTGAGAGAATAACGTAACACAATCTCTACAGATCTGTACTAGGTAAAGCTTCTTGTAGAAGATTTTGAAGATGGGCAGGTGCTCTTCAAAGACATATACTCAGTGGAAGAGAGTGTAGGTAGGACTAAGGTATATTTTACAGGTGGGCTTCTAACCTGGCCCGCCATTGTGCATGCACCGTTTCCTGCACAGTTTTAGTCTTCCTCCCAACCATTCCTCTTACTCATTATTGCACTGGGACACTCCTAGGAGGAGCTATGAGCTATACAAATATTTTCATTCATTCATTCATTATAGGTGTGTGATGTGTGCAAGTGATGGGAATAATTGATAGGTTGTATATATATTTTGCACCTTCAGTTGACTGAAAACCTCTTTTAAAAATATTTTTCATATGGCTTGAAATGAAGGTAGGCCTTCAGGACTTTCCTTTCCATCATACCCGAAGGTTGCTGGGCTGCTCACATAATTGTATTTATATTTGCAGGGCGGGATGCAATACGACTCGACCAGGGGTAGCTCTAATTAAACTATAGTGTCACTGTAAAAGGTTTGTGAATATTCCACTGCCCGTATACATGTTAGGCATATTGCACAAAATGTTTTTTTTATTTTTTATATCTTATGCACCCAACTGGTTTTCTTCAGAAAATTGGTGGTGATCATGTCCTGGCACTTCACAGTTTTGTATATGTTACAAACATCTTCAGCTGTTCTTAAACCAACAGGTGTATGAATGTGAGGAGAGCATGACCTTGCGTTCCAGATCATGTCCAGGGACACTGCAATTATGGAGGTGAGCAGCAGCAATGTTTTCCACATAATTATGGATCCCCTTTACTTCACTTACCACATAACCGGCCATACGCTGCAAAAGATGCAGGCAGCAACACAAAACAAACTTGTTTCTGTCAAACAGATTAAAACTTATTTTAAAAAGTACCAAATGTTGAACTGTGGAGTGGGAGACCATTTGCAAAGCTTAACTGGCCAATTTTTATTTGCCGATTTCTCCGTTGAAGTGTTAACTGGTACAAATGAGGTCAAACGTGTGCCTAGATAGTATTGTATACTAAATTGAGAAAAAAACGAAATAAAATGCAATAGAATGTGTAGTATCGTAATGCATGTTTGCCTGTTCCTGTCACATAATTTAGTCAATATTGTTGCAAATTTGGTCCTCCATTGCTGCATTATTTTTCCAGTAGCCTGTGTATTTTTTGTATTTTTATGCATCAGTCCCTTATACATACCCCCCTCCGCCACTCAACGGAAAAACATTGCTTGTGTCATAAAACTGTACAAACAAATCCCCGGTGCATATGTCATGTGGAAAAGAAGATCGGTGGCATCCACATTGGCCTCAATGCTCAAGACAACACATTTCATAAAAAATATGGATTATCACACCTGAACCACAGTGCACTGTTAATTTATCTTCCCAGAGGATGTGCTATTTTTGTTGTTTATAGCACTTCTCTTCTAATTCCTTGCCACTTTGTCTCTTAAAATAGAACCAGGATACAGTTGCCCCTGATGTCAGCACTTTCACTGAGGTAAGCATTTAAATATTAGACGTTATACAGTGAAGGCAACGTATGTATAACCTTGATTTGTTTTCATCTTTCATCAGTTGTGATAATTCAATGTGTTCAGTTGTGACTCAGACTTTAATTCTAATGAGGGTGATACAGTGTCCAGCATTTTCACTGGATAATAAAAATGGCACCTGGCTCTTTCTGACTTTATACACAATGTTAAATAAAGCTCAGTTTTTCTATGAATCAGTTATATTTGTCAGAAAACATAAAAATATGAGGGGGTCATAATACTGTGATCAAAATTTCAAGCTGTACAACTATTCAATCCAAGCTATCGATAACCACTACATCATCTTGTTAGGTGAATGTAGAGATAAAATATTAAGTATATAGTTCCATATTTATACTTCCTTTCATAATATAGCAATTGTCGATATTGTGGACTAGATATTGCTGTCAATAGTATTGTAATTGACATAGTGACATACAACCCACACCCAAAGCACAATACTCCCTCTCATTTCAGTCCATAAAGAAAACAGCCTTGTGCCCCAGTGTCAATGACAGATCATGAATCCACGTTTAGTTAGTGCAGTGATATCTTTACACAGCTTTACCATTGAGATCCCATTCCACCTTTTCTATAGATCCTCTCAGAGGGAATAACACTGGAGTAACTACAATTACCTTTCTAATGGAATAGGAATAGGCCAGCAAAGCAATTCAGTGATGGCACAACAGTGTTAGCTTTAGTTCACTTTCCTAAAATCCACAGCTATTTCTAGAAGCCCCAGAAGAAGAGACCTGTTCAATTTAATGTAACAACATTTTTAGATTGAAAGTGAAAGAACATCTGAAGAAGTAAATGAACCAAGTGCAGCGAAATGCTCCTGCCTGGGTAATAAATGCGTTTGCAATATGATCAAATTCACCACTGCCTAACTTCTTGTTAATTCCAGAGCCGTTCCGCGTATTGATTTCAATACCTTCCTGACACTGCAACTGATAGGGAAGGAATATGATTGATTGAAGCAAAGTAGACTTTAAACAACTTGGCAAATCACTCAGATTTATTTCGGAAGGTATTCTTTTGCATCTAAGCTCACCAAAAAGCTACCCAGACATCATGGACTGCTTGGAGAGATCCACTATTCCCACAAAACGCTGTCTAAAGCTCTCAGAGTCTCGTTTTATGATTTAAGATTCATACCTTTCAGAGTAACTGGCCAGGAAACAGCTAATTATGAGATGGAAATCTTCCACTGGACTCGAGCTGGGAAAATGGAGTCAGGAGTTGACTAAGTCGGTGGATGGCAAGACGGAAGAGTTACATAGGGAGGAGGTAAGAGGGATGTGGAAAGTCCGCATATTGCCCTCATGGGATGCAATACTAATGTCTTGCTTGAGGCGGGACACTCAGGGTACACTATGGGATGTGGAGATGCACTAACCTGTGTCTACACTGGATACTGCACTTCCTACACAACCCTCAAACCCCATCACTACCCACGTGGATTGATAGTTGGAGGATTACTGACAGATTGCCTGTGGGATGTATGCCTCAGCACCAGCGCTCACAACGGCAAAGAGCTCTTTGCCATCATCAAAGAATTCAGGAACCCTGGGACAGACAGTCCATCCATCCTCTTTCCCAAGACCTATGCGATGACCTCGCCATCTTTTTCCACCCAAAAATACAAGGCATTTACGAAGGCTTCAAGAACCAAAACCCAGCCGCACTGCCCACAAATACCATCACAGAGTCAGCACCACACCAGATCCTGGACCCCCATCACCAAAGAGGACACCCAAAGACTCATAAACTCCATCCACTTGGGAGCACCCTCGAATCCGTGCCATCATCACATCTTGAACCTGGCCAGCACCACCATAGCACCTGAGCTCTGCCAAACTATCATCCGATCTTTCAGGACTGCCACCTTCCCTTCAGACTGGAAGCATCCGAGATCAATCCTCTACTCAAGAAACCCACCACCGACCCAAGGGAGCTGAAAAACTATAGACCCATTGCTCTGCTCCTTTTCCCAGCCAAAGTAACAGAAAAGGCTCTCCACCAGCAACTCACAGAATTCCTCGAGACACACCAAATCCTAGACCCATCCCAATCTGGACTCAGGAGCAATCACAACACCAAAACAGCACTTCTAGCAGCCACCAACGACATAGGCACCTTACTAGACCACAGAGGCATGGCCAAACTCATCCTCCTTGACCTCTCCGCCGCATTCAACACCATCTCCCACTCCACCCTCTGCGCCAGACTCCACGACGCCGATATCCGCGAAAAAGCACTGGAATGGATCAGGTCTTTCTTCACTCGAAGACCACAGAGTGTCAGACTCCTGCCATTCACTTCAGAACTCAAAGATACATGCTGCGGAGTGCCCCAAGGATCATCACTCAGCTTGATGTTTTTCAACATCTACATGAACCCGCAAGCCAAGATCATTAAACAACATGGGCTAAACATTGTCTCCTATGGCGATGATGCCCAACTGATCCTCTCCCTGTCTGATGACCCTGTAAAGGCCAAGAGAAATTTCCACAATGGGATGAGAGCAGTTACCGCCTGGATGGAAGCCAGCTGCCTCAACTCAACTCAGACAAGATGGAGATCCTCGTAATCGGCTCCAGCCCTTCTGCTTGTAACATCTCCTCGTGGCCTACTGCACTGGGAAATGCCCCCGCTCCCATGGACCATGCATACAATCTAGGCATCATCCTGGACTCCTCTCTATCCATGACCCACCAAGTCAACGCCGTCTCGTCGTCATGTTTCCACTCCCTCCGACTCCTTTGAAAGATCTTAAAGTGGATCCCCTCCGACACAAGGAAGACAGTCACCCACGCACTCATCACTAGCAAACTGGACTACAGCAATGCACTCTATGCCGCCATCACCAAGAAACTGCAATCAAGATTACAAAGAATCCAGACAGCAGCCAGAATTATCCTGGACATCCCCTGACACAGCCACATCTCCTCCCACCTCAGAGACCTACACTGGCTCCCAGTCAACAAGCGCGTCACATACAAACTCACGATCCACACCCACAACATAGGACCGGCATACTTCAAACACTGCCTCACCTTCTACATACCCAACAGACAACTCCACTCTTCCCAGCTCGCCCTTGCAGCCATTTCCAAGATCTGAAAAAGCACGGGAGGAAGATTCTTCTCCTACCTCGCAGCCCGGACGTGGAACATGCTACCACTCAAACTCAGGAATACCGCATCACTGAAGCAGTTTAGGAACGACCTTAAGACCTGGCTTTTCAGTTGAGCAGCATGCCTGCAAACAGCGCCTTGAAACCCTACGCGTGATTAGCCACACTTAAGAAATTACTGATTGATTGATTGAATTCAGATACTGGTGCAGCTTCTTCACTGAGGGGAGATGTCAGCATTGAGCTGCCAGACTGCGGTAGCACCAACGTCCTCACCCTTAGAGCACGGCAGAAGTGTCTAGTCTAGTAATAAGTTATATAGCCTGACTCACCATTTCTTCAGTAATGACTGTGATAGAACTTGTTTATTGATTACTTTTTATTCTGCTAGCTCCCATCTGCCTAGTTTTTGTTGTTCTTAATATTTTTCTGTTCATTCAATTATTTTACCTGTTCTGAAAAGCACAATAAAAAGATTTTTTTTAAACCTGTGATTGATAACTTGCCCGGACAACCAGCCATTAAAACTAGTAGCTTTGCCAGTGCTTTCATTTTCTAACTGAACGTGATGCCCTTGAACCTCACCCCAGAATCAAGACACATGCAGATGTTCTGCATTAGGATATTGCTAGTGGGATTCTCACAGGGCTTAATTTGGTAAAAAATATATAAATTCAAGAGCACAGAGTTGTTCTCAGGAGCCCACCACCAGCGCTACTGAATTCCAGATTGGCTGACTATGAATACTCCCTAGTCTTCATTTCACCTGCCCCTTTCACTCACCGCCTGACACTCCGTCTGTCTGTTTCACGCCTAGAGGTTTCGTTAATCCGTGTTCACTCCCTTTGTAGCCATTTCCCCCTCTTTTCTCTTCCTCCCCCTTTCTACTTTTTCTGCCTTTCTCTTGCTTGCTCTGTGTCAAACTGTGGGAATGAAAAATAATTCCTGGTCCCTAAAAATGAGGGCCAGTGCTCAACATTTTCAACCACCAACACCATTGAAGCACTCGCAGGTCACTACTATTTGCCATATTGACTCAGAACTAAGGGTCTGAACATGGTGCCACTTTAAACATTACTTAATAAACCAGAGATATTCATCTTTTAAAGCGGTTCAGAACTCACAGTAATGATACAAAGTTACAACTACACGCTAATGTGACTGTTAATCTGCCACACAGCCTATTGCCCAGCCCAAATTCTGAAAGCCTCCTCAAAGTCGTCACTTTTTAAAGTGAAATGGCAACATTCAAAGGGGCTTATCAAGCGCTGGAATTGGTGCAATCTTTGCTAGCAGCGTGACATTTGATGGCCAATCAAATAACCTGATATTGGTTGGGAGAGCAAATTTGCGACCGCCTTCATCACCTCTGCATTGTCAGACAAATATTACATACATATTTTTCTGTGTGCATCTGGTCCAACAGAGCCCACTTCCTTTGTTGGGAGCAGTTGTGTGAATGGGTGATTTGGTCTTGACAAGCTGTCAGAAATCCAGGCCAGCTCACCATTTGTCATGCTTCATGACTTTGACATCACAGAACATTTCCTATGCATCTCATTTCAGCAAACTGACACTAAGCAGCTTCACCTCCTGCCGGCATTGAGCGGCACAGCGGGTAAGAGACGCGTGACCTGCGGTACCTGGAGCTGAAGTTGGCTAGCTAGACCACATGCAAGTTACAAGCCTGCAAAATGACAGTGGGGAGCCTGCTGAGAGGGAGATAGGAAAATTATTATAATCTGCATTCTCAAATTGAATAAGCGTTTTGCTCAGTTGAAACCCCTTGACTGCAAATAGCCTGAAATCACCTCCTGCAGTTTTAAATACCTGTGCCCTTCTCTGGGTTAAATGCAATTTCCCCCCTTTATCTCAAACAATGGGAAAAAATCAAAGGGACATCAAATTACCGAGACAGCCGATCCAGTTTCTGCGTTTCTCTTCTCAAATTGGTCTGCTGAAGTTGAAAGCAGCTGTGTCTTCAGGCTTTGATTGATTGGACGGATGGCAGACTTCATTTTTGTTTTGTTTTGCAAGGCATGATACGGGCGCGAAAATGCTTGATTGAAAACATCTATTGTGGGGTGTACCCTTCAGTAAGAGGAGAACTGAGTCCTCTCTCTTCTTCTTTCACTGCACATCATGTGGTGTCCTGCCTAGGGTCAATTTTCTCTTCCTGTGGGTGCCCAATGGCTAATGCCAGTGGCTGACATTTTCTTCAAGCCTGCATTTCTCTGACCCACAGTGGACGAGCCAGGATCAGGTTCACTTTAGTAGTTTTTAAAATGCTTTTCTGAGCTACACAGGATTGCAAATGTGGAGTTGTGGCCGAGGTGACCTACGAACTGACCTTAAAATGACACACACCTTCTCAGTACTTATTTTTTAAAGGGAAGTAGAGCCCATATGCTTTCTTTCTTTTGTTTTACAAGACACTTCTTTCCACAAACTGGCTCTTTAGTATCAATGCTAATAGGTGTTACCATGACACACTTCAGCCCTCATTATCATTGGACTAATATTATCGGGCACTAATACCACATACGCTACTAGCGATACCAGCAGGATTAGTATAACTGGGTTCGGATATTAACGAACACTGTACTCCCCATGTTACTTCTCATTGCAAACGCCTCCAGGGTCTCAAGCTTGTGCCGTTCTCATTACATTCAGTTTTTTGCATTATATCCACAACAAACTGACCTTAACACAACAAGCTTTATTTGGTCCATTGACCATCAAAGCAGCACAGTACAATAAATAATCACAATAAAATATAATCATCAGTAATCTAATATAAAAACGTTAATACATATAAATAAAATCAAGTTGCACATAAAAGTTTCATCTAGATCAACTTCATAAATCCTTGTTTTTTAAGAGACAGTGACGTATGTGCCATGCTGCCACTAGGAACTTACTGACTGCAAGAATAAGGTTGTTTGAACTATGACTTTTTAGGATCCTTAGTGCAGAAATATGATTATTTAATCCCATATCTCGGCAGATCTGACGGATCCATTTTGACCGTGGGATAAAATAGACAGGGCAAAAAACCATAAAATGTTCAACAGTTTCTGACGCGCCTCCACAAACAGGACATATATCAGAAAAAGTGGACGGCCCCCAACTGCTAGTTAAGGACAACAATGACAAGGTTCCAAACCGAAATCTTGCATACAAGCCCTTACCCTGCAAATCGTGTATGATATCTAAGTAAGGTTCATACTGCGGGAGCCATTTAAAATCAATGTAGAGATTTGTCAAGCGGCCATATGATTTGCAGATTGTATAGTTG
This sequence comes from Pleurodeles waltl, assembly GCF_031143425.1. Taxonomy (NCBI): domain Eukaryota; kingdom Metazoa; phylum Chordata; class Amphibia; order Caudata; family Salamandridae; genus Pleurodeles; species Pleurodeles waltl. The sequence goes on from NC_090444.1 coordinate 667,071,967, forward strand.
TCCTTTACACAGGACCAGTAAATTGATTTTAAAACATTTTTATGGCGTCTCTCTAAATTGTGGGGGGTTTCACAATAATCGCCCAGTCCCAACAAGCGAAGCCAATGGGACACATGTCTAATCCATGGAATTGTGGCAACATTCTGGCTTTTTAGTAAATCGAGTAGTGAGAACTTACATATGTCCAATTCAGGGGTAGTCCATATCCTTATCCAATATAAGAGAGGTCTTAAGACAACTAGGTCAGCTACTCGATTTAACCCCAGGACGAAATAAAGGGTAATCAAAGGTGTACTGCGGGGGCATGCAATTAGAGCCCTCGCAAAATTATTTTCGCCCACTGATATCTTACTGCAGTTGCAAAATCCCCATATTTCCGCCCCATACAGAGCTGCACCCTGTGCTTTAGCTGTATAAATTTTAATCGCAGGAGATACTGCTTTTGTTGTAGAACTTCGATAAAAACGCAATATGGATGCAGCTCTATGTTGTAGCAACCCCGCATTCTTCAAAATCTGTTTTTCCCAGGATAGTTTACTGGTTAGCCTAATACCCAAATAATCTATAGAGCTAACCTTATTGAAAGGAAGTCTGTCAATGTTTTTGGTACATCTTTTACTGGGACCAGTGCAAAGCACCATCAATTTGGTTTTGCTGATGTTTACCTCCAACCTGTGTTCCTTACAAAATTAATTAAATCTATCAACAAGAGTTTGCAACCCCCTTGGTGTCTTTGAAATGAGAAGTGAATCGTCTGCAAAAAGGAGAATGGGGATGTTTTGTGCATTCAAAGAAGTGGCATCATTCTGGCATGTAAATAAATCCTTCACTACCTTGTTAATAAAGAGGGTAAATAGTAAAGGGGCCAACACGCAACCTTGGCGAACTCCCCTTTTAATGGGGATTTTTTCGGTCAACTCGCCTTGCTTGCCCCATCTCACTTATGCATAAGTGTTTTCATGGAGTCGCTTTAGCAAAAGTAGTATGTCGGCTGGAACCCTCAGTCTACCTAACACTTCCCACAGTTTAGCTCTAGGGACCAGGTCAAAGACAGATCGTAAATCTATGAATGCTACATATAGGGACTGTTTAGAAAGAACTACATGTTTCCAATACAGAACAGCCAGCCTAAAGACCTGATCCACCGTGCTTGTTTTCAGATGAAAACCAGCCTGGAGTGGGGAAAGAATCTGGTGATCTTCAACCCAGCTAGTTAGCCTCTGTAAAAGTTGTTTAGCAAAAATCTTTTGTAAATTGTCAATGAGGCTAACCGGTTGGTGGGAAGATTTACATTGCCTTTTTTGTAAATTGGTATAATTTCAGCCCCCTTCCATGTATCAGGAATTTGCCCCCCTGCAGCTATGCTATTTGAGATTGCATTTATATACCAGGACCATATATTTGGTTCTAATTTATAAAGCTCTCCTGGAAGCTTGTCCGGCCCAGGTGCTTTGCCGGGTTTTAAGGAATTAATAGCATCAAGAGTTTCTTCCATGTAGAAGAAAATACGATCATCAGTGGCTTAGCCACCTCCCCCAGATAGAGGTGAACTATAATGTAGATTTGGCCTTGCTATTTGGGAATAATCTTCATCATATGCCAACAGATCTGCTGGCAGAGCATAGAGACTGGAAAAATGCTCCACCCAGCTTTCCGGTTGTATATAGTTATCAAGAGAATTCCTGCCACCATTTTGTCTTTTGGTCAAAAGTTCCCAAAAGTACTTATTATTATTTGATCTTGAGGCATATAATAGTTCCTGCCACAAATGGTCCTCCCACAGCCTTTTTGCTTGTGTATGGTGTCTTTGTATATACGTCTAGCTTGTTGGACCTCCCCTTGGGGGCCTGAGATAACCGCTGCTTTTAACCCAGACTTTGCCCTTGAGCAGCTCTCATCGAACCATCCCTTACGGACTACTTTCCTTCCACTAGGCCTCGGCATACCCTTTATGCAGAGAAAAAAACTCTGCAATTGTTTGGCCAAACTGTCATGTATGTTGAGAATTGGAATGTTATCAGCAGCCTGATCCTCTAACGCCGCCAAATTGTCTAAAAAGATTTGGTAGATCCCTCTTAACAAATGGGGGTTGGACATCACTTTGGGCCAGGCAACCTTTGTAAAATTGCTATTCCAGCATGGTAATGGGACCACTGTATGTAGATTATTTAGTGTCCTCCTAAACATCTCCCCGGACAAAGTGAGAAGCAATGGAAAATGATCACTCTAGCATCTCACTTCCACTCTCATGTCCCTCAAATGAGGCCACAACCTAACATCCACAAGAAAATAATCAATGGTATTTGTAGACATACCCTGTTTAAAAGTCAATGCGGTATTTAGATCAGAAGATGTTCTGCCGTTACAAGCCCTAAGACCATGTTTTAAACATAATGTGGCTAGTTGTGAGGCCACTCAGGAACGTGTGGAGAACCGAGTGCTGGTTAACTGTGGTATCCCCATAGCTCATCTTCTTCATCCGTTAAACCACTGAGCAAGGAGGAGGGTTCAAAGGTGCAATTCATGTCGCCGGCAATAATTAAAAGAGTGGAAGGTTGGAGACTATCCAAAAAATCGGACAATGAAACCAGAGTCTGGGACTCAGAGCCTCGTGAGACAGATCGAATATAAACATTAACAATAACAATTGTAAAATCCTGTTTAAACTTGATTCGTACTCCCATAAGATCAGCGGAATCGATGTCCAATAACAAAAAGTCACATTGCAATTTCATATTTAGAAGTAACAACAACCTGCCTTTGGCACGACCCCGTCCCTTCTCTGGTGGTAGGGCAGGAACACAAAATGAAAGGAATCCATCTATATTATTGATATCCTCTGCCCAAGTTTCCTGAAACAGACAGATGTCCATGTCTTTAATTTCTTAAGGACAGTGTACTTTTAACTGGGTCAATTTCTGAAGTCGGACTGCCTAAATCCCTCATGTCCATATCAATGCCACAAGTGCCCGACAACGACACCCTACCACTCTCCTTAATATATAGAACCTCAGGGCTAGACTCCATACAGGCTGTCAGATCGGTGGCCAGTCACACAGAGTCAGGCAGCAGACAGGGATTAATAGTTACCATAGATGCAGCATCTCCCCGGGGACAATTTGAACCACCAAGGCCTATGTCTTGACAACGGCCAAATGGGTTCAGTGTAAGCCTTATCCCCCCCTGCTCGATACTTTGTTCGAACGGGTACGGGTGTCAAAATCCATAAATTGGGTCACCAGGGTCTTGTCTACAAGATGAATAGAAATTGTGTCAAAATTGGTATCTGGAATGCAGCTTCTAGCTACTGCTAATATGTCCGAACGAATGACAGAAAGACAATGTCGTCGGGGGTGTAACCAGTGTATTGCCTTATTGGTTAAAGAATCATGACTCTCGACTAATCCTGGTGGCAATTTTGGAACATCAGCCAGGTAGATTATATTATCTCCACCTCTCATGCCCGGGTCCTGCACCTTGTTAGCTATTCCACCAATATCATTACAGAAGGGGTTTTTACTTTTATGGGGAGGTTCGGATGTCCTAATTAGAAGTGGTGAAAGTCTGCCCTCCTGGCCAGCTATTTCCGGGGGATTATCTCCCCTGGCCCTTCCTCTATCAACATCAGGGTGGATAGAATTACTTGTCCTAATCCCTTGGTGATCTCTACATCTGAATGTTCTATCGGGCACTCGTCTATGTCTCCAATTGTCTTTGGTGTAGGTGGAGTAATAACCCTCTCTACCTGTTGGAGGCGATTTCCCACAATCAGAGGAGGCCATAGCCCCCCTTGCCACAGACCCCATGGATGGACTGACCGAGTGAGGGCTTTACTTTCCCTTGCCTCCCCACTAGCCCCTTGGAATTTACATCCACATTGGTACAATAGTTTTTCCTTCATTTATCTTGTTAACGCTAAAACCAGATCCCTGACTTCATCCACTCTCTGTAGGACTGAAGCCAGGCTAATACTGCTGTCTGGTGGCTTGTGACCTTTCAAATCACATAGGGGGGTACATAGACTGGCAACCGGGATAGCTGGTCCAGGCGAAGATTGAAGCCTACCCATAGACATAGGCTGATCCCCTTTTCCTAACAGTGGCTCAAAACGATTATTACATAATAATGATGGAGCCACCTTGATCACTCGGCTCAGTGGAAGAAAAGATGGCATAGCTGCCTCAGAAGGAGGCCCCTTCCGGGGTGCTGGGGGACAAGGTACACTGCAGGATGGGGACAGCGTGGATGCTGCAACAAGGTGCCTATGAGTATGCAACCCCTCAATTCCATCAGTCTCTAATAGAATGTCAGAAGATGGTCTATTTCCCTTTTTATTAAATATTTCCGGAATTTTTCTGTCCCTGAAAGAATCGTTCTCGGGGAGCCTTCGGCCCCGTTGGAAGAGAGCTTAATATAGATTCGACCTCCTCAAAGAGGAGGTCGATTGCGTCAAATGAATTGGGCCCACTCAAAGAGACTGAATTCACAGATTTACGTGGCTGTTTTTTAGCTTTCTTGGTTCCCTTGGCTGGAGCTGGTATGCCTGCGGCCTTTCTTTTCCCCATGTTACACAAGCAGTCACAAAATGTCACAGGGCGACAAGATACAATTTGTACAATTTTCCTTACTTGCGTGTTATATTCTGCTACAACCAGGATGATCAGCCCTGCCCGGCCTCTTCTGGGCAATGACAATGAAGCGCAGGTCCTAAAAAGGTTATATGGGGCATGGGGGATGTAGTCCCTCCCAGGGCTGGCGTTCGCTGGATGCTGAGCGTCACCTGAGATCAAATCCTCTTTCTGGAGGCATTAATCCAAGTTGCAAAAATCCACAAGGTTCATCCAGCCCGACCCCTCCCAGGTGGTGACAAGTATATCAATCAGCAACTCCTTCTCGGGGGTATCACATAGCTCATCCTTGAAAAGGTGAAATCCAGGACCCGCTGGGTATTACGACAAAGGACTCAGAGGGGTTGCCCAGCCCGGCCTCTAACGGTCTTTGACGGGCGTGGACGGGCCCGCCTTTGGCCCGGGCTTTGCCCGGGCACGGCCCACGTGCGTCCCACACAGCGGGGCGGCGTGGCGCGTTATCAGTGCCCGCGTCCATAGTCCAGCCCCCTCAGGAACAGCAAATGGCTCCTGGGACAGCGAGTCCCACCAGGAGATAGGGGCAGCAGGGGGTAGAAGCAACCAGCAGCGGGGCGGCGCGTTATCAGTGCCCGTGTCCATAGTCCAGCCCCCTCAGGAACAGCAAATGGCTCCTGGGACAGCGAGTCCCACCAGGAGATAGGGGTGGCAGGGGGTAGAAGCAACCAGCAGCGGGGCGGCACGGGGCGTTATCAGCGTCCGCGTCCGTAGTCCAGCCCCCTCAGGAACAGCAAATGTCTCCTGGGACAGCGAGTCTCACCGGGAGATAGGGGCGGCAGGGAGTAGAAGCAACCAGCAGCGGGGCAGCGCGTTATCAGCGCCCGGTCCGTAGTCCAGCCCCCTCAGGAACAGCAAATGGCTCCTGGGACAGCGAGTTCCACCAGGAGATAGGGGCAGCAGGGGGTAGAAGCCAACTGACCTTAATAGCTTTAGAACTTAGACAAATCAGTCTCTTCATCAGTCTATTTTACAATTTCCCAGAATTCAAACCTGTATCCTGCAGAATACACAGAGTGCACTAAGCAGATACATTAACCCAGTGATCTATGTCGCTATTGTAATAAGATGACACTTGCTCAATACACATCACTAAAATGCTTGTATTCACAACAGCCTCTCACTCCTGTGGGAGCGAGACAGTTGACAGGAAAATAAGCCCCGTCATCCAATCAGATCACTCTCTTATTTGAAGTTGTGTGCCTGTGGCTCCCGCAAGACTCCTGCAAAACCAACCAGCCTGTTATATATATATATGTGCGATTCTAGTGACATTTACACACCATCTAGCTGAATGCTGAGTGGTATACAAATGTCACACAAACCCCAGGATGGCAAAGTAGGCGTAGGCCCATATTACACAACTTACACATCAACTTACACATTATGTATTTTTATTTCACATTTTTGATTAACTGATATTAGTAAAACACCCATTGACATATTTTGATCCTATCTCATTAGTGGTAAGGTCATTCATCAGGAAAAAAGTAGCAACAGTCAAGCACTAACAACAGTCACGTCAAAGCTGTTTTACATATTGGGGAAAAAGTAGTAACAATACTGCTTTTGGTAGTGAATGCACATAGGAGACAAAGACAAGAATGTGACCAGTCTGATATCTGAGGGTACATTTCAGAAGTAAAATAGTTCCACCTATGTTTCAATGGAAGCACTTCCTAGAAGGTGGGATGACATGCCAAACAACCAACAACATGACGTGAGAGTGGACAAAATCCACTTTGGATTGGAGTTGCATTACCAACTCAGAGTTTAAAATGACCAACCCAGGTTCTTCTTTGCTTTAATAAGTCCTAAAACTTCCAGATGTAATTTTCTTACTATGTTGAGCAGAAGGTACTATAAAATGCCCTGCAACTCTCCTTCCCCTTTTTAACACTTGTACCATTGTTCAGCCTTCGAGAAATCTTTTCTGGTGCAGATATTGTTGCTAAAAATGTGGAAATAAAGCACTCAATAACAATTTAGTATTTTGTGGTATACATTTTAAGCCATTACATTTGGGTAATAACAAAAGTCGATTATAAATTGTGCCTTTCTAGGGGCCAGATGGAGCTCCTGTCCCACCAGCCTTAGTCTGGCCCGTGCCCCTTCTTCAAAACTGTTAACTATTGCTTTGTGTCAGGAGCAACACAGGGAGAAAGATAGACACTGAACCCTACAATACACATTAATATGGCCAACTACCTTTCACTGCACAGCAACAATTCTTGGAGACATTACATTAGCCTACAAGTAGATATATGTGTGTATGTGTAACTATACCTATGTAAATGTACACATACATATATGTAAAGTCATTTATACAAGCATTCTAAGAATATATATATTTATATATATATATATAAGTATATAGATATATATAGATATACAATATATATTTACACCCCACAAATTTCATCTGTTCCCCCCTAAAAAATCACTTCTAGAGACACCACTCTCCATTACGGTAATAACTTCACTATTTTTACTCCCTAGATGTAATCTCTAGCAGTGCACTAAATAATCAAGGACATACATTCTATCTTATAGTTAAAGGACTGTGGACGGGCACATAGTGCATTTTTTATATAAAGATTCAGAAGAGTGTGTTTTAAGAAGCATGTGAGGGAAGTTGCTGATGTTCTAGCGTTGGGCATTGTAGCGCCAGTGCTGAATGGAGACACGTTATTACTGTCAAGGAGTGATATACTTTTCTAAACATAGATGATCAGTGATATAACACCTAAACTACATTAAGCACACTAAATGGAGGTTTGGTATATGTACTGGATTTACCTATATATTGAAAATCATTTCCTGTCACTCTATGAATGGATAGTAGTACACTGTTGTTTTACTTTGCTTGACATTGAAGACAAGGTCACTCTTCTGGTTCATGAGTTCATCAGCACTTCTTAAAGTGTGAAAGTGTTAGCACATGGTGGGCACAGTCACTCATTCTTTGGATGCAGTGGGACTTAGGGCCATATGTACAAAGCATTTTTGCCATAGCAAATGGCCCAGTTTCCAAAATCGAGCCATTTGTGAAAGCAAAAATGCTTTTCGTGATGCATGAACACCCAAACTGCACATCACCAGAATCGCAGTTTGGGTGTGTGAGTCCTTTCCAAATAAAGGGGGTCATTCTGACCCCCGCCGGCGGCGGTAGCCGCCCGTCTGGCGGGAACCGCCAGAAGACCGTACCGCGGTCAAAAGACCGCGGCGGTCATTATGACTTTCCCGCTGGGCGGGCGGGCGACCGCCAAAAGGCCGCCCGCCCGCCCAGCGGGAAAGCCCCAGCAACGAGGAAGCCGGCTCCGAATGGAGCCGGCGGAGTTGCTGGTGTGCGACGGGTGCAGTGGCACCCATCGCGATTTTCAGTGTCTGCTAGGCAGACACTGAAAATCAATGTGGGGCCCTGTTAGGGGGCCCCTGCAGTGCCCATGCCATTGGCATGGGCACTGCAGGGGCCCCCAGGGGCCCCACGACACCCGTTCCCGCCAGCCTGGTTCTGGCGGTGAAAACCGCCAGAACCAGGCTGGCAGGAAGGGGGTCGGAATCCCCATGGCGGCACTGCTTGCAGCGCCGCCGTGGAGGATTCACAGGGGCAGGGGAAAACCGTCGGGAAACCGCCGGTTTCCCTTTTCTGACCGCGGCTTTACCGCTGCGGTCAGAATTGCCCTTGATGCACCGCCAGCCTGTTGGCGGTGCATCCTCCAACCCCGGCCCTGGCGGTCCATGACCGCCACGGTCGGAATGACCCCCAAAATGTCCATGTTTCAAGGCTTTGAGACTGGAATGCGGTCACAAACCCTTTATTTTTTACCACCAACTCAAAGTTGGTGGTAATGCATTTGCAGATTTAAAGGGGTGCCCTTGGGATCCCTTACCCTTTGTGAATGTTGGAAAAACGTTTTTTGAGAGAAGAGAGTAATTCCACAGACCACTGCCTGCTCTTAAAAATTAAACTTTAAAGTGTCATTGTTTTCTTTTTAAATACACCCTGTTTTCCTTTAGGGAAAATGGGCTGCATTTTTAAAAAATAGATTGCTTTATTTGAAAGCAATCACAGACATGGTGGTCTGCTGACCCCAGCAGGCCACCATCCCTGTGATGGCAGCGATTCCTAATGAGTCACAAAGTGAAACATACCTTATTAATATTCATGAGGTAGGGTCGATTTGTGGCCCACTTTGAATCCACATTTGAAACAACATGTTTCATACACAAGAAATAACGATTTTCAACTAGCAATTTGGATAAAAATGCTATTTGGAATTCACTATTCCTTCTTGTTGTACATCTGGTCCTAAGTATTCATCATCAGCATTGGAGCCAGAGCAAGAGAGCAATAGAAAGCGAAAACAAAATATGAAGTGGAAGACAGAGAGCCTTAAGAAATGGAAAAACCATGGATAAGATGAACCTGCAAGAGTGAGATAAAGAGACAGGAAGAATATATGGTGGTAGTAAAAAGAAGCATGCAGAGGAACAAAGGTTAGGCAGCCTTTGTATTTGACAACCTCAGCATTCAGCAGCACCATCATTGGACTACTTTAAATCTTAGGCCCCCTGGCACTTATTTATTTATTTTGCAACTTAAGCTTTATTCATCTTTGAATCTCACATATCCTGCCACCATGTACAACCTTCCCATTACACCGGGTTGCATCCATGGACGGAAAGGCCTCGTATTCCACCAGACTTTTTTCCCAAAGGGCTGGAAACCTTGAAGCCAGTTTTAAAAAGTCAGAGCTGCTCCTGGTACCTCTGTCACTTTCCTCAGCTCTCCCCACCCCCAGGAATAATTGCAGCAGGTACTGGAAGGCTTTTAAAGGGAGGGGAATGCAGAAACAAAGCAATCAGAGAGGGTGAGGAGAAAAGTAGAGCGAGAGAATGGATAGAAGGAAAAGGAGCACAAAGAGACAAAGGGAGTGGGGTTGGTGTGCTCATATTTGCAAGGGCTGCTTTGGGTTCCCCAGCCCTGGTTGCATCTCAGTTTTTATACCTTCAAATCACACGCTATGATTGTCACATTGTTTAATTAAACATCTATCCAGCAGAAAATTACAAAACAAAGCACTGCACAAGAATGCTCAAAACGGATACATCATTTGCAGCTGTAGTGTGCTCTTCAGAAGCCCACGCCAACTAGTGCTACATCTGTCACTCTAGCAAGGATGGAGTAAAACCCATGCATCAGTGGGCTGTGCAACCCGCTGGGAGTCCTTTCAAACGTTTCCAATGTGTGGTCTCTATTGGATTTGTGGAAGAAACAAAGAATCACTATATGCTAGAGAATACGGTGGGTAAATATGTTATAGGTTTTATGACGTGAAAAAAACGTAAACTGTGTCCTGCCGCTAAAAGATTAAAGACAACTCTTCCCGGTGCAGAATTAGAATAGACAAACCAATAAAGACTCGAAAAAAATCAATCAGACCAATCAATTAATCAAAACACAAAGCATAGAAGTAACCTTATCCTCCTTCCCTAAGAACTTCTAGAACAGTGAAGAATATTGAGAAAAAGATTTGTGGTTTAACGATGCCAAAGGTCATGGATCTATTTGACACAGATCTATAGGTTAATGTTTCCGTCCTTTCTTTAGTCATCTGATTGACACGCATCACTGCACTGCCTCTAAAATGATGGGGTGGACTTTGATGATGACTCGGAAAGTGCTTCTAGTGCCTCAAACGTGTTAAAGGAGGGGGCTAAGGGAGCATTACCCAGGTATGTGCTTGGCCTTAAGCATAGATATCCACCATTTTTCCACGAAGGCTAGGGCTATGTTACAGGTTCAGTATTACCTCTATCTTTGTCAAGGAATCCCATTTTTATATACTCTATTTTTATTTATACCATGCGGGTACTCTAAAAATGACCCCCACACACAGAAAGCACATAAATGCGAAATTTAAAAAAAAATTGAGTGACGTATTGTAATGTGCTTTTCTTCTAGGGTTCAATAACTATACATTATTAAGCGTATAATACATACATTATTCCATGCACATTATGAATCATAGAGTACTTCTAGGAAAACCTGAGACAACATGTAAAAGTGTTCCTGTTTAGAAATGTGCCTAGTTTTTAAATGTAATCTGATGCCACCTTTGATGCCTTTAAAGCTAACACTCAGCAGTATGATGTCTCTGCCAGAGGCATGCTGTGGAATTATGATTAATACTAATGATAGTTTCCGAAGACAAGTCGATAACATCCTGCTGCGCGAGACTTCAACAATCTCTCAGGCCTTCTGCGCGCGCGCGTGCCTCTGCACCAAGTCTCAGTGAGATAACTCGCACCTGAAGAGGCATTCATTTAGCAGGCCCTAACTCCCGCCTCCAGAACATTGCACTGATTATTAATGAGCTCACCGAAGTAAGGAAGGGAATCCACTCCGGCTCGCAGGGAGATACGGCATCTCGTCTGGAGAAACGACCCACTAGTAGTTGAACCTGGGAATAGGAAAGGGAACTTAGATCATTAGTGTTTCTGGAGTAAGTTTTAAAACAACATGCATATTTTCAGTCTGACTGTTCTTCTATGGAGACTGTCAGTAACAATTGGCACACCCTTCAAACATCAATAAAGCACTTTGATTGGACCCTAATGGTAGAAAGGTGGTTAGCAACACTGTACAAAAACTCTAAAAAACAATTGAATATAATAAAGAAAAATCAAAGTATGCAGCTGCTGATACCATAACCAAATCTTATATGTCATAACATAACCAAAATGGCACCCGATTGAGGCAAAACAATGCAGACATAATAAAAATAGTATAGGTTCCTTGTCCCATCCACAACTATGGTCTTTAAACAAACATGAAGTGTACTTATATGGAGCAGATAAATAAGGCCCTCGAAAATGGAAAATTCTAATTACTGTACATAAATATTGAGTTTCAAATTTTGTGCTACCAAATATCATAGTCACTAGGAATATATTTCACAAAATATTGTGAAGTGAAGCGTATGTTGTTTAGACTAGGTTCACTACACTTTGCTCTAAATGTATTTACTTACTATGTGCAATATTCAAATCATAATTTTCATATGCTTTCACCTGGAAGTTTGGGAAACAGATAAGCTCCCATAAATTCTCATAGTGTAGAGTAACACACTGGGCATGGGCTCAGTCTATTATGACTGGCCCACTGGCCGTGCCAACCTTTCCGAGAAGATTTTTCATAGAAGGATTGATGAGGCCTATATATTTGGTGGGCATCTCTGGAGGCACATCCTTTTTTCATAAATCTCGATGTGGTCTTACCAAATGCCTTGGTGGGGTGATGGCTGGTGGGGGGTGGGCAGGGGGCGTACCAGTAGGTAAAGGTGACATTTTTAAAAAAATCTGCAGGCTGTTCCAGATCACAGTAGGGCAATATGAGATTTTATAAAGCAAATCCTGTAGAGGGGACTTGGGAAATACTGCGCAGTGTGTTTTAATCCTGTTGAGGACATAGGTGGGTCATTCCTTCACAGAGGTGAACAGCAATTTACTTTCTTTAAAAAAACATGTCTTTACTTACCACCTCCATCACTGCACACTTCCACGTCCTACCACAGGTTCATCGTAGACTGATTATTACAGATGTTGTAGATAGAATATGTTTACTACGGGTATAGTGAGCAGACAATGACCCGCCCAGAAGCAAGATGTGCACAGCATTGGCCTTGAAAGCACTCCCAAATTGAAATGATTACATTTTTATTATAAAACTGTAATAACTTGTTAGCATTTGTCCTGTCTGCAAGGCTTTAATAAACAAGCATTGGCAAAGCCAATAGGTTTCGCCTCTGCGAAATCTTTTGGTTTTGGGAATGTTTTTAGACATATTGCATGGCATCATGGCTTAATGTTTAAAAAAAGCGCTATAACATGGTCAAAACTGTGCACGTCATAGCACTTTTTTTTTTTAAGTTTAAGCTATTTGGTACAACAGCTAGAGCCACTGTGCAACATGTTACATAAAAATAGCAGAGACGAGACCTATTGGCTCTGTCAATGCTTACTGTCTGGTGTTATCTCCTTACTGAGCCTCTAATGCTGCGGGGATCCTTGCTAATTCTAGGCCCGTGTTGGCAAAAAGCTCTTACAGCTGTTCGGAGAGCGCCTACGGTGTGTGTGATAATCTTGTACTGCTGCAACTTGTGACGTGTGTAGTGCCGGGACCGAGAGATTTTATTATGATTGTTATCTGTGGGGGAGGTATTGCGCTATGACAAGAAAATAAATAATCAAAACAGAGCAGATGCGTCTGCCGCCACTCCAGGCATCACACTGTAAGCCCGATAATGTAGAGTACACAGATCCATCATACAGTGCTGGGCATTGGAGAGCAGTGACACAACACCGTGCTCACTGAAAAAAGATGATATTGTGTTACAGACTACAACCAGCAGATACTCAGATGCGCAGTTGCATACTGCAAACAGTGCAGCATTTAAAGAAGTTTACTGCACGTTCATTGATTGGTATATTCAGAGCAGGAGTTACATCCATGCACTGAGACAAAATCTCACTGCACAGCACAGACTAAGTCTAAGTCATGTTATATTAAGCCCCGGCTGCCTGTATTCTGCCCCACTACGTTGTTATTATAATATGGACAGTTGAAACACTACATCACGTATTATTTCATCATACACTGCCACGTCATGTATCACCAGGTGCAAGCACTGCACATACACCGCAATGCACATCATTACATTCAACATCCTATGTGCATCGTTCCAGGACGCAAACCACCCATTCTATTTTATAATGCAGTGAAGAGACGTTCAGTCACAGACTGCTATCTACGCACTACATGCATCATTCTGTCACTCACTATCAGTCATTATGCACGCACAGCAAGTCACACTGTAGGTAAACTTACGTATGTTACCATAGTTTTATTATGCATTGCAACAAAAAGTCACAAGACATGCAATAAAATCACTGTATATATTCTATAACGCTGCAATCACACTACAGCCACTGCACAGAGGGTGTTCTATCGCACTACAGCCACTGCAGAGAGTTTGTAATACCACACTGCTACATGTTATTACACAGTATATACACTCCAGGCATCCAGGCCAATATTTTCTATAACCCTAAAAGAATAGAGTGCACCTTCTCCCTCCAGGCAATGCACGCATCATTTCCTTATAAGACGAATACCTTCAAGCGCAGTACAGGCACTGCACAGACAATCCACCGTGTGGACTGTATTATACTGCAAACACTGCAAGCATTATTCTATCCTACCTGGCTAGGCGTTGCATCGCTCACTGAAAGCACTGCAGATGCACTAACTTTGTGTACGTTTTACAGATAGTAAACAGCATACACCGAGTGACACATTGCGACCACTGAAAGAATTCTGTTATGTTTCTGACACTCCCTTGAGCGTTCCATCTTTATTATGCACAGTACAAGCACTGCACGTGCACTGCCATCCAGCCTATTATCCCCTTCGCTACTAGGCCTTTCCCCCCTCAGGTGCCAAGCCTTTTTTTGGCTGCTTGGGGCAGTTCGCGCTTCTTACCAGCTTTCAGGAACAGGCAGACTTGAATAAGAAAACCCAATATTTCACCACAATTTTGGCCTTTTACTGGGACATATCACATTTTTACTATTTTTTGTGCTTAGAGCCTCCTTCCAGTTATTGACAGAAGTAGGTGTGAAACCAGTGCTGGATCCCAGAAAGCTAAACATTTCTGAAAAGTAGACACAAAATTCTGAATTCAGCAAAGGGGTAACTTGTGTAGATCCTACAAGGCTTTTCTACAGAAAAAAAACCAGCTGAAATAAAAAAATGTTGAAATTGAGGTGAAAAAAACAGCCATTATTCTCCACGTTTTACTCTGTAACTTTTTCCTGCGATGTCAGATTTTTGAAAGCAATATACTGTTACGTCTGCTGGACTCTTCTGGTTGCGGGGATATATAGGGATTGTAGGTTCATAAAGAACCCTTGGTATCCAGAGCCAATAAATGAGCTGCACCTTGCAATGGGTTTTCATTCTATACCCGGTACCCTGCAATTCATTTGCTGAAATATAAAGAGTGAAAAATAGGTATCAAGAAAACCTTTGTATTTCTAAAATGGGCACAAGACAAGGTGTTGAGAAGCAGTGGTTATTTGCACATCTCTGAATTCCTGGGTACCCATACTAGCGTGTGAATTACAGGGCGGCATGTCTCAAATAAACGTCTTTTTTACACACTGCCTTGCATTTGGGAGGAAAAAATTTAGAGAGAGACAAGGGGCAATAAAACTTGTTTTGCTATTCTGTGTTCCCCCAGGTCTCCCAATAAAAATGGTACCTCACTTGCGTGGGTGGGCCTAATGCTCGCGACAGGAAACGCAACATGGACACATCACATTTTTACAATGAAATCTGACGTGTTTTTTGCAAAGTGCCTAGCTGTAGCTTTAGGCCTCTAGCTGAGCCGGCACCTAGGGAAACCTACCAAAACCTGTGCATTTTTGAAAACTAGACACCGAGGGGAGTCCAAGATAGGGTGACTTGTGGGGCTCTCACCAGGTTCTGTTACCCAGAATCCTTTGCAAATCTTAAAATTTGGCCAAAAAAACACCTTTTCCTCACATTTGGGTGACAGAAAGTTCTGGAATCTGAGAGGAGCCTCAAATTTCCTTCCACCCAAGGTTCCCCCAAGTCTCCCGATAAAAATGGTACCTCACTTGTGTTGGTAGGCCTAGCGCCCATGACAGGAAATGCCCCACAACACAACGTGGACACATCACATTTTCCCAAAGAAAACAGAGCTGTTTTTTGCAAAGTGCCTAGCTGTGGATTTTGGCCTCTAGCTCAGCCGGCACTGAGGGAAAACAAACAAACCTGCGCATTTTTGAAAACTACACACCTAGGGGAATTCAAGATGGGGTGACTTGTGGGGCTCTCACCAGGTTCTGTTACCCAGAATCCTTAGCAAACCTTCAAATTTGGCATAAAAATACTTTTTCCTCACATTTCGGTGACAGAAAATTTTGGAATCTGAGGGAATCCACAAATTTCCTTAAACCAAGCGTTCCCCCAAGTCTCCAGATAAAAATGGTACCACCTAGTGCTCATGACAGGAAATGCCCTAAAACACTATCTGGACACACCAAAAACAAAACTACCTGTTTTGGGGGGGTAGGGGCACCTGCGTGTTTGGTCCTGGGCTCAGCAGGCATCTAGGGTAACCCACCAAAGCCAGAAATTTCTGAAAACTAGACACCTGAGGGAGTCCAGAGAGGTCTGACTTGCGTGGATCCCTGAATGTTTTCTTACCCAGAATCCTCAGCAATCCTCAAATTTAGCTAAAAAATCAAATTTTTACTACATTTCTGTGTGGGATCAATGCACTGGGACAACTTTCCTACCACCCAATGTTCCTCTCAGTCTCCTGGTAAAATTGATACCTCACTTGTGTAGGTGGGCCAAGTGCCTGTGATATGAAAGAGCCAAAAACATGTCGAAATTGAGGGGGAACCAAAGCGGGTCCAAAAGGGCAGTTTGAAAAAAAAAAACATTTTTAGGCTGACAAGTGCAGCAGAATTTTTATCAGCATAGATGAGATAATGTTGAGTGGTAGGAATTTTGTGGATTCCTGCAGATTATGGAAGGTTTCATCACAAAAATGTGGGAAAATGTGTGATTTCCAGCAACGTTGGAGGTTTGCAGGGCATTGTGGGTAAGAAAATGGTGCGGGGTGCATGTGAAGCACACCACCCTGGAATCAACCAGATGTTTAGTTTTCATATGTCTTGTGGATTTTTCTACGTGGCAGCGTCCCAAAGTCCCAAAATTGCAGCCCTCACCATTCCAAGTGGGACGATTTTGAGAGTTACCAAGCTCTCATGGCCCAAATGTAAAACCAAAACCAAAATAATCAAATGTCCTCTTGCTTGCCATGGGATAAGATGTTTCAGTGTACGGGGGAGAGCTTTTTTAAAAAATTCCCTGGCATCTAGTAGACTTTCTGCCCCCCGGAGTGTGGATTGGGGGGGTAATTGCCCAAGCTGCCTACTGGTAGGTAGAACAACTTTGGCCCCATTTATTTGGGGTGGGGGTGTGGCCATACCCCCATCCTCTTATTTTGAAAAACAAATCTTCCCTGGTCTCTGGTGGGCTTTCTGCCCTCTTTAGGGGCAGATGGGCCTTCCAAAAATAGGCCGATCTGCCCCCAAGGGGGGCAGATATGACCAACAGTAAAGTACCCCCATGGGAAACGAACCTTGCCCAAGGGGTCGCTCCCCACAAATATAAAAAAAAAAAAATATATCCCTGGTTTTTAGGGGTTTTCGGGCAGAAATGTCCTTAAAATAATTTGGCCCCTTGGGGAGCAGCCCTAGCCCAAGGGGCCGCTCCCCTTATGCGTATGTATAATAAAAAAAATATCCCTGGTGTCTAGTGGTTTCTGCCCCCAGGGCTTCCAAAAAGAAGATAAAGAAAGAAGGTAAAAACTTTGACCAGAACAAATCTGTATTCTTTACTTTTTTAGGGCTTTTTGCCTTAACAATTAAAACATTCATATCGCTGGGTCTCCTTATCCTATTTTTATTGGTGTGATTTTTTTTTGCTTATTACATTTTTATATTTTTAAATTCATTCGAGAGTTATATTATATGGTTTTTAGATTTTTAAATCAATGGCACTGTTTAAAGTTAATAACCATTTCTCTGGGAAATTGTCTTCTATTTTTGCCACAGATAGTACGGCCCATGTTTATGGGTTTTGTCACACAGGGCAGTGCAGCAAGTCACCTTGCTACACTGCCCTGCATCACAGGAAAAGGGAAGGAATGTGGCGTATCTATCCAACGCAGCACATTTCTGTCCTGTCCCCCTGGCTGGCACCTTTTTGGCAGCCTATAGCCAACGCAGGCACCCCTCCAACATGGTGCAAGAGTGTCTATGTTGCATGCAGGATTGTTTTTGTGCAGGACTGAACACCTTCCTGCCAAAAATAATAATGAGAGTATTTTTTCTCTTTCTATGTGTGCTGCAGAATACAACACACATAGAAAAAGGCAAAACAGAGGACAAATAAATATATTTCTCCTTGTTACACCTCTCCTGGTAAGGTGTATCTTTTTGGCGCATTCCCAGGTTTGGTAAATCTGGAAATGTGTCAAAAACCACGGGAGTTGCATGGGAACACCCAGGCAACACATGTGGAACACCTCCCTTGTGCAGAGTAAGGCAATGCAGAAATGTGGGCTGCCTTGCCTTACTCCCTATTTTTGAAGCCATTCAAAGCCTTGCAAAGTGGCTTTGCGTGGCTATAAAAATATGACTTAGTGGTTTTCACCATGCATGTACCACGTTGTATGGTGCATGCATTGTGCAAACCGCTCATTAATACGCCCCCACATGTTCAGAAGAGTATCATTGAGACTTGTGTTGAGAGCTGAGCAGGCTGTGTTTATAAAGTTTGTAAAGGTTCCCACATTCTAAATTAATAACCCACGTTCTAACACTGATATACTGCTGCAATTAAATGATAAGTTCAAGCAGAAAGCTGCCCATCAACTCAGACATGATAAATATGCGTCAGCGTCCTATGCTAATCTTCAGAACTGCTTCAGGGCATGTTGAATTGCACCAAGACCTTAAAGCATACAAATCCTTGTCTGTAGCATTAAAGGGACAGTTTTACACTGTATACATGAAGCCTGGACCTATCTTCCTATAGCGCATGAATTATCTCATCAGCATGGATGAAGGCTTTTTTGGGAGTAAGGGTGAAATGCAGAAAGGGGTGAAACTTTGTATACTGTACCACAAGCTTTTAGTAGAGGTCCCTCTTTAGCCAAACACACTTATTTCAATATTCTTTCATTGAGGTAAAGTACCACAAGCTGTTACTAGAAGCTCCTCTTGAATCAGACACAAGCCCGCGAAGAGTCTTTTACAAATGTGTAGTAATGCAAGCTATTACTAGACATCTTTTATGAGTCAGACACACATCATTCATGCACCAGGTTGCAGTAGCGTAGACCACTACTGGAGGTCCCAGATGCATCATCAATTAAAACAAACAGCAGTACCCCCTCAATCTCAGGATAGCAGAAAATTATGACAATGGCGAATCCCACTGAATATATCCTTTCAAATGTATGCTTTTTGAGTGGTATGAAGCTGTTTGTCATTACTGAAACTATATATATATATATATATATATATATGTATATATATATATATATATATATATGTATATAAAATAGAAAAAGCAGGTGAACCAAAAATGTATAGCTGTTAACAGTCATTGACATTTATGAAGTTCATTTATTTTGTGAAGAAACAGATCATTATCTAACTGAGGTATGGAACAGTTCAAAAAGTAAATTGGTGGCTGTCTCTTTCTTCGAAGAGACCATGCCATGGCTAAAAAACAGACTCAGTTGTTAGCATAAACAACTTTACAGAAATTATTGAAAAAACGTGTGAAGAATCTTTCACAGTGAGTGTGTGTCTCAAACAAGACTGTCTGTCACAAGATGTTCCTCTGAATCAGGCACAAATCCTTCAAGATTCTTGCACAAAAATGGAGTACTGTAGGCTATTACTGGTTATATATTTTGAGTCACACACAAGCCCTTAAAGAGTATTTCACAAAGGGACGTACTGCAAGACATTATTAGATGCTCATTGAGGATTCGGACACAAGTCCTTGAAGAGTTTTTATAAAAGCGCAGCGGTTACTCGATCTTAAGTAAGATACAATATCCTTGCTGTATAAGGCTGAGGTACCTTAAGCAATTACTAGAGGTATTATTTAAGTTCCCATTTAAAATTAACAACAGTGCCCCTGACTCTCATGATACCAAAGATTCAAGAGCAGAGCAGACTTCATTGAACATCTCATTTTGTTGAAAGTGGAACAACGAAAAATACTCTGAGGTGCTTCAGGCAAGATTACAGCACAGACAGTGAGATCCTTCAGCTTCTGCATTTCATATGCACCTTTGGTAGTTTCATGATCATGGGTTCCTTTCTATGGGCTCAATATATATGGTAATCGTGAGTTATGATGGTGATAGTTAATATCACAGTTTTAAGTGCCTCTTTAGTATGTTCTGAAATAAGAAAAAAATAAAGACCTCCTTATATCCTAATATTTATAGGTACTCGGAAGGTATTTTTATTCTATACATTGAGCAGTTCCTATATAGAGATAAGTACAGCAAAAAAATATAGTGTTCATCATG
This sequence comes from Pleurodeles waltl, assembly GCF_031143425.1. Classification (NCBI taxonomy): domain Eukaryota; kingdom Metazoa; phylum Chordata; class Amphibia; order Caudata; family Salamandridae; genus Pleurodeles; species Pleurodeles waltl. Next base: position 667,091,831 of record NC_090444.1, read on the forward strand.
GACTGGTAAGTGTGTTACGAAGCTTTCTTAGAAGAAACTGCACAGTGCATAAGAAAGACGCTACTGTTGAGACTGTAAACCGAATGGGATGATTGGCCTCTTGGATGGTTGTTTGATTTATGGAAGACTGAAACGTTTGTTGCTGATATTGCAACACTTTGGGGGAGACTTAAATGGCAAGAAAAGCTTTTATAATTATTGTATCCAAGTGTTAATAGCATGCGGTGAGAGAGGTTTACTCTTCTGAAGCCCACTGCCGTCATGAACCGGACCCCTAATGAGAAACCTTTGACTGTGAGGAGGTCAAGAAGCGCAGGTCTTTACAGCCTTGCTCTGCCAGGTGTAAGGTTGACACCTTCCAGTAGCCACGATGCCACAACACATTTTGACATATGAAAGCACATAGGCAGATAGTGTCTTGCAGAAGGAACATCCAATGGTGAAAAACGTCTGAAGGCAAAAATCTCCTAATTGACAGCATGGCTCCATGTAACAAAAGAAACCCAAGGACAGGGGACTGGAATCCAAGGAACAAGAGACTGAAGAATATACAGGAAATGCTAGGAACTATTATGACTGAAGAATCATCAGGAAACCCTAAACTGATCAACTGGCTTTTATACACTAAAGACAGGAAATACCTCACAGGACGAGAGTTTCGTCATATTGGACTGGGAATCATCTCATGATCAGGCGGCCATCTTGGAAACAGAAGGGCGCATTCCAGAAATCCTCATTAGAGGATTCTGGGAAAGAGAAAGTAAAGCAGTATGGAGGCGTCTTTCACCAAGGCACCCCGGGGATAAGAACGAGAGTAAGGTAATTCATAGTGGTGGATTGGCTGCTATGAGGTAAGTCTAACAGCCATGTGTGGCGGCCCCCCAGCAACAACCTGGTCCAAAAACACTCCCATGATGCGGGGCGTCCCACTCACCCAAGATCAACTTAGGAGCTGCCATCCGACTGGGCGTTGGCGCACTGACTACTTGTATATTTTCAGAAGAAGCTCCGCCAGACAGCTGGGCTGTGTGCCGTGAAGTCTGATCTAAAAGTGGGGTTATGTTTGTTTAACATGAAGATCTTTCCTGATACATGCCTATTATGGGCATTAATAAATATTTTCAGATTTGAACCTTAGATACACACTACATCATATCTCAGTCAAAGATAGAATAATACATTCTTTCTTTCGCAGATCATATGAAGTAGTTCCTTCCATTTTAACCATAAAAATACTGTTTGACCTTTGCAGCACTAAATATTGATTAGCTATCATGAAGTAAAACAATTTCTAGATATATTATGCCAAACACTAAAGCCCACATGAGTTTGGCAGTCTATACCGTAGACCGCAGAACTCACGCCCGCCATATGACCATCAGTGTTGGCGGTCTGAAGACCATCATATTATGAATGCTGGCTGCTCTCTGCCACAATTTGGGCGGAAAGCCGCCAGCAGCCGTACTGGCAGTCGGTGGTCTAATGGAGGTTGGCCCTCTGCCACGTCAACACAACACCGCCCGCTGTATAACAACACTGTAAATGGCGTGGCGGTGTTGTGTTGACTGGCGGCAGAGTAAGCGCCATGGACCACGTTCCCTCCCAGACGACCACTGGGACCACCAGGTAAGGTGATCGTCCAACGGTGGGGGGTAGGTGTTGAGGGTTGTGTGCGTGAATGGGGTTGTGTGTGAATGGAGGGGGTTTGGGGTGTTGTGCATGTTTGTGTGGGTGTGTGTGCAAGTGTTTGTGTGCTTGTGTGAATACGTGTATGCGTGGGGGTGGGGGAGTATGAATGCATGTATGCAGGGTGTGGGTTGAGTATGAGTGTGTGAATGTGGGGGTGGAAGGAGTAGGAATGCGTGTATGCGGGGGTGAGGGAGTATGAGTGTGTGTATGCAGGGGGTGGGGGAGTATGAGTGCATGTATGCGGGTGGTGGGGGAGTATGAATGCATGTATGCGCGTGTGGGGGGAGTATGAATGTGTGTATGCAGGGAGTGGGGGGGTCATGGCCGTGTGGGTATGAATGAGTGAGTGTGAATGTGTGTATGTATGGAGGTATAGTGTGTGCATGTGTGGATCGGGGGTGGGGGGAATCAGTACGGAGACAGGGGGAGGGGGGCTTCACTGCTTGGGGGGGTAGAGGCCTATAATGGGGTCGGGGGTTGGGGAGTCCTGTTGTGGTAACAGGAATTTGAATTCCTGTTGCCAGTATCCTTTCCGCCAGGGATTTAATGACGGGGCTGCCGCCACAGAATCCCTGGCGGAAAGGATACTCGTAACACCATGGGTGGTTTTAGGTGGTCCGTCGGGTCGAAGGTGGTCAACCTTCTGCCAGGCGGTCCCAGAGCCCTGGCGGTACAGGCGGTGAACTGGCTGTGATGCAGCCACTTCACTGCCACTATCATAATTTGGCAGTCCTGCCCTGCCAGCCGGACACAAAACACATTATATTACGCTTTCAGGATGCCAGGTGCTTCTCGCTGCAGGGACCACCTCCTGGGGCCCTGTTGCTGGTAGGGAAATTTACTTCCCACTCTTGGTGACTCTTGCAACCCTCAATGTAGCAGGACACGAAAACATGCTAATTAGTACTTTCAGAATTCCAGGTGCTTCTTGTTGCAGGGACCGCCTCCCGGGCCCTGTTGCTGGTAGGAAAATGTAGTTCCCACTCTTGGTGACTCTTACAACCCCCGCACAGTGGGACATGAAACTTGCTATATGGCTTCCACACCTTCTACAGTCCTGTATCCTTTGCTGTCTACCCTGGAGGCAGGGTGTATAAAGCGACAAGTAATGTGTTCTCTTCTACTCTTCATTGTCTGGAGGAACATTGAAATCTTCATTTCGCTGCTATTTTTCTCTTGTGCTCCCAGGGTTTATTAGTAGGATGGAGGGCAAGCCTATGAAGATCAGCCTCCAAAAGGTGCCACATGCAATTGCAGAGGCTAACAGTTCCCAGTGTTGCCTAGAGCGAGGACCAAGCAATAGAACGAATGATATAAACAGCACAGGAAAGGTAGTTCCCATTCTTCTGCTAGATTGCCCTTTCTCTGTGCAGGCTCAATTGGTAGTCAAAACCCAGCTGCCTCTAATTCTTTCCTCACAGGTCTTTGCTTAAGCATATGGCTCCTGTCCTTCCTAACTCTTGTGACCTAATCATCTGGCTTCTGTCTGTCCCAGCTCCTGTGACCTAAGCATATGGCTCCTGTCCTTCCTAGTTCTAGTGACCTAAACATCACACCAGCATACCCAGGAGACTGAGGGCACTGTGAATGCGGTTTTTGCAGGACTACAACACTGTTTCTCCAGCTCATGCTATAAAGCAGTAACTGATGTGAATCACATGGGTGAAGTCTTACCATCCTTCATGGTTCACAAAACGATATGTGACAGGCGTTTAGTGAACCAAAGAATGCACCAGAACGAAGATTTTCCAAATTAAAGGCGTTGATAAAGAGTTTACCAACACAAAGTGGACAGCCTGCTTCCTAGCATGTTCGCATGGATCGTGGGGGCTTTCAAATGATTTTATCTTTTGCCCTTTTTAAAAACTGGCTGACTTATTTATGAAAATGCAACACTATACCGATTCCTTTGTGAGCCTTGGTCTACACAAAGTACACTGAGCCGTAGTCAATGTAAGAACTACAGGCCCTGCTCTCATCGACTGAGGAGAGACATAACTGTTCTTCTCTAATCAGTATTATTAAGAAGTGGATTCAATATGTGCCTGCAATTGTCCTCGGAGCCCCGAATACAATCTCCCTCTCCTCCATTCAGCATGGCGCCGAATTTGACCAGGCACAGCTAATGTGTTCCATTAGACAATGCTCTCAAACACAATTTCCTCTCAGATTTATATAGATGCACCGGCTTTTTCTCACAATATATCTAAGGCAAACATTTCCACCACCTGTAAAGATAGGAGACTTGGAATCTATACTCTGTTTAAGGAAATTGATGATAGCATGAGCTGAACTAGAGTAAACCTCATATTTAGTCTTGTATCCATTTTTCAACTAAATACATTACAACTCCTGACCACAAAGTTCATCTTCCGATGTAGATTTTCACATCTGACTTGTAAAGTTATCTATTTAAATGCACGGCTATTGCATGTTGCAATATTTCCACCTTTTTTTAAATAAAAGGCTGAGGCCAAGCACTGGCCCATCTAAACAAATGTACTAACACCAGTCAGCGGTCAGCTGCAGCGGACCTATTTGAAACAAACGCTGCCCTCCTAGGCTGCCGATTTCTGAAGCTGCCAATGGGGCTGTCCAGTCTGAGGCTGTTGACACTTGAATAAGTCCGCGTTTACAGGCCTTAGGTGAGTAATGAAGAAGGCAGAATGTCGCCGATGGTTTTCTGGCATCTGAATCACTTGTGGGCCTATGGGTCCTTTACTCATTCATCTTGCCTACAGACTGTTCTCCTTTACCTTACAATGGACTAATCGATTTTGGTGCATCTGCTGGCATTATGTTCGACTCAACCACTTTGGGTATAAGTGAAAAGTTCTAAGTAGCAGACTCGAAAGGCCTCATCAGCTCTAAATGTGTATCTTGTTCTATGGATGGAACATCCTTGCTGCTTAATGTCTGTATGTCCTATTCCCCTAGAGTTTCCCAAAAACTATTGCAAAAGACAGGAATTTGTGAGGGTTAAAGTTATTATTGAATATCTCATTTTCACTGAGTATATCAACACCCTATGAACTGCTTCGTAGAGGCACTTTAATCTGTATCCGTCAGACAATGTCAGTCAGTTTCTTCTTGTTATGTTAAAATATAACTTTTTAAAATTACAGCATGAAAGCTTCATCGATGGAAGGTGTAGACGAGATGGACAGATGTCAAGAAATGGGAGATGAAGAGGGAGAGACACAGAAAAAAATGACAAAAACAGGAGGTCTGGGAGAGAGTTCACTCCAACCATTTCCCTAAGCCAGAAAAAACATCTGGACACCACGAGAAGTACTGGTACTCTCATCGCCCAAAAAAGGCAAGGAAATTGGTGTGTTCGTAAATTGTACTGGTAATAAAATTACAGGTGTATGGTTTCTTCTAAAAATGAGCTTGAATGGACGTCACTCATGAAACTGACACATCTCAAGTCCCCATGGACATCTTCCAGGGGTAAAACGTCTGTGAACAATGGGATGGATTATAGAATAGTGTATTTAATAATGGTGACAGATGACAAAGGTGATCTCACTTCATTACTAAAGGCCAAGGATGACACTCACTCAAACAGACTCCTATTTGTGCCCCAGCATCAATCTCAGAGCAACACATTGCCAGGTGACTCTAGCTTGTTGCCCTTTGGTGCGCCTAACCAATCTGCATTAAATGATCAGATAAATCAAAATATCAGAACCATGCCACCATGAGCATTGTATCACAAACATAACATACTTTAGATGTTCATTGGTATTCTAGGATTAAATGAAAAATGGTTGTTCCAAGATACATATGATAGAGACATACTCCCAAACTGCGAAAGATCTGGAAGTGTCCAATCAAATCCCTCGAAAGAGCCCAATCTTTGTGGCTACAATGATTAAATACTTGCCCAAGTGGACAATCAGAAAGCCCAGGTCACACTTATTGCAGAAGTTCCAAACGAGAGGGTACTGTGAATGACTCACTCACTGGACACATCTATACCATACCACTTAGGACATGCAATAAGTGGTGAAAGGAAATGTTTGAATCAATGTGTACCACCCTTGATGACTCTGGCACTTTTTATGGCACCACTTTAACTCGCCAGTGCCATTACAGAGGGATCAGCTAATCAATGACATGAACGTCATTCTTGCCCCGCAGCAAATAGGAACGTTCATCTCAGATTTTTTATGGGTGAGCCCAAAGTGCTCCGTCCATTCTGTTATCTCTCTTTGGGCTTGAAACCACGCCCATGCCACGTCAGTCACTTACATTGGTTTGTGGGCTTGCCTTTTAAAATCTGCTTGCTTTCATTTGTGAAAGGCATGCATATGTCATGCCTGTTCCGGTGTTTAGCCCACCTACACAGCACCGGTAAAGTACCAAAAACATACAAGGCTCGATGTTTTCTGCCTGGAGTCCGGACTACTTTATCTGTTTATTTTCCACACAGCGCGATCGTGCTGCATTTTACATAGCGCGATCGCGCTGCGTTTTTTTTTGCTTTACAACGCTAATAGCTCTAACTCGAACAAATGCGAGACCCGTTGCATTGAAAATGCTTGTTTTTAATGTTCTTTATTTGTTTTAAGGCCTGCAGAAATCACAATCATGAATAATAATGCATCAAATTATATATATGAAGATATGTAGAATAATAATTGAAGCATAAATATTAGAGAAACTTTAAGTAATGTTTGTATACTCATACACAGAGTAAAAGATTATTTCTGAATAGAACAAAAACAAATTCAGACGTGTTTCAGCCTTATTGGTCTTCATTGGTGAAGTGCAGCTTTTGTCCTAAAGTTTATTGTTAACAGTGATTTTTAGGTCACATACAGATCTCTGCAACTACTGTAAGAACCAACACGTTTGGATTTTATACATGAGATCTACGGATTACATGCAGTGCTATTTCTACGTCTCTACTGGGTTTGTCTATAGGGCTCCGGAAATACTGAAGAGGGGCTGAGAGTCTGGTATTTTAAAATGAGGGCTAGTAAAGTTATTTTGTGCACAGCTAAAGGCCAATAGACATTGTCCAAGTGTCTGCTGAGGTAATTTTCAAGGATGGGTGTGGGCACTAAGAGCTCAGGGGTAAGAGTATGTTGGGAGAAAGGGTAAGTGGGGATATATAAGGGTCTGTCAGGACTGGTTAACGCAATTTGAGGGATGATTTAGGTTCTGAGACTTAAGTGACATGGCTTTTATGCTACTGAGTCCTATCCAAGAGTAACTTATAGTGATCTGAGGGCAGCTTAAGGACAAAGAAGATTGCTAGAGGGGAAAGTAAAAGACTGAAGTTGGGTATTCTTTGTCTGAACATCTACCTAAGTGAGGACTGCTGGAGTCTTTTACGGATGGTGAGGATCCAGGATAATCTGTGAGGTCTGGATGAAGTAATGGGAGGTCTGGCTGAGGTAACGTGAGTGTCAGCTAAGAGTTCATGAGAGCCAGCAGATAATCTATCTCATGATCTATGGCATATAAATTCGTCCCCAGCAATATCCTTGCAGATGACATGAGCAGCTGGAAGAAAGTTGTCCCATATTTCTGTGATCAGACTATGGGCAAGGGCCTGATTACATGGACCTGAGATTTCATAATGTTTATCCCTCTTAACGGTGCTATCTTGTTTTTGGAACTTCTGCTGGAAAGAGTACTAATGCTCACCAATATTTTCGAAAAAACTGACCAGTTGATTCTTTTGGATGTGTAATATCACTTCTAAATGTAGAAACACACTTTGTTAAATAAACCAGTTTTTACTGAAATTCATTCATATTGTTAATATATTTATTGTACATTGCGTCCTGCGACATTGATAATAATATGGCACTTTCAATTACATTGAATACAAAAGGGTATATAGGAGATGAGTTCATACAATCTAGCAAATAAAAGTAGCATTACATATGACAGCTGAATATTAAACAGTCATTGGATAATTGTTGCTGCAAAATTATTTAGAAGAAATTGTGAAGCTACATTTATTAGTAACCGTTTGAAAGTGTGAATTTTTAGGATCCTTCTAAAAGTGAGATGGGTAGGTTGTTTCTTTCTATACTGGGGTAGAAAGAACCAAGTGATGATTGCGGCTCCAGAGAATTATTGTTTTTTGGGATGAGAAGAGTTGAATTGACTTACATCAGGGAGCTTCCATTCCCTTGAGCTCTTTGCTAGCTTGAGATGATAAGTAAATTGGTCAGGTATGTACGTGTGTTCTGGTGAATGGTTTTGCAGGTGAGATGGAATAATTTGACTTTGATTCTTTTAAGCATTTTGACAATTGTGTGCCATAAATATGAAAAGTATGTATAGCAAACATAAGCTGAACATGTATGTGTGTTCTCACTCTCTCTCTTGCTCTCTCTCCCTCTTGTTTCTTTCATTGGGGAAATATTAATATTATAAGAACTCTCCACCACTGCCACCATTGATAATACTTATCACAAAAGCATTTTGCCAAGGTATGTTAATTTATGTTCCATTATGTAGATTTGTACAGGTCACTATCACCTGGGAGTGTATTGTGACGCCGAGCAGTTGAGAACCTAGGCAGCCAAGGGGGTAGTAGGACTACTAAAAAATCCAGGTCTTCGGCTTCTTGCAGAATTCAATAAGTGAGTAAGAGGTTCTTATGTGTAGTGTCAGGTCATTCCACACTTTAGGAGTGATGTAGGAGAAATCTCGACCTCCGGATCTGGTTTTTCATATGTGTCGAATGTGTTCAAGTAGGAGTCCGGATGAGTAGAGGTGTCTGAAAGGTTTGTGAAAGCAGATGCAATTGTTGAGTTATGCTGGGCCAGTGTTATGTAGTACTTTGAAAGAATGGGTGAGGAGTTTGAATTTTGCTTGTTTGTGTAAGGGGAGCTAGTGAGGCTCTTTCAGGTGTGGTGTGATGTGAGTGTGGCGTGGGAGGTTGAGAGCAACTCTGGCTACCAAGTTCTGAATGGTCTGCAGCATCCTAGTGGAGTGAATGCTGATTTCAGCGTAGCGGATGTTCCCGTAGTCCAGCTTGTTTATGACAGGGTGTGCGCAACGTTTTTCTGGGTGCTAATTGGGAGCCATGTGAAATTTTTCCTCAACATAATCAGGGTATGGAAGTATGAGCCAATGATGGTCCTGCCGCATTTGAGTTGATGATGATCCCGAGGGTCTTGGTTCTAGCTCTGTTGGCAACGATTTGGAGTCCCACAGTGAAGAGCTCTTCCCAAATCCCATGATTTTGATCTTGTCGGTGTTCAGCTTTAGACACTTGGTGGTCATCCAATAGGTGATTTAAGTCCTGCAGGCATTGATCTTGATCAGGTTTCTGGGCATCTTCTCTGTGAGGGAGAGAATGAGTTGTGTGTCGTCAGTGTAGGGAATGATGTTGATGTTGGGAGAGGGGATAAAAGGGATCATGTATGTATTGAAGAGTGTCAGGCTCAGGGAGAATCCCTGTGGGACTCTGTAGAGAAGGTTACCAGTGTCTGAGGTATAGGAAGCCAGGCTGACTGACTTGGTCCTGCCAGACAGAAAGAAGCAAATTTATTGCAGTGCATCTCCTTGAATTCCAAGGTCATGTAGGTGTTGGATGAGGATGGGGTGGGAGACAGCGTCAATCACTGTGGAGAGGTCAAGGAGGATGAATGTTGTCATGTCTCCACTGTCTACAGCCATGCCGATGTCAGTGTTGTGATTGGGTCTGAAACCAGACTGAGTGGTGTCGAGGAGATGGTGGTCATTGAGGTAATCAGTGAGGTAATCAGTGAGGCATCTCAAAAAATGATTTGTTTCTAAGACCTTGGCCGGAAAATGTAACAGGTAGATCAGACTGTAGTTGAAGTACTTTGAAGGGTCCGTGGAGTGTTTCTTCAGCAGTGGGAGGACACAGTAGTGTGGTTTTCCAAACATCTGGAAAGGTTGCAAAAGAGGTGGAGGATGGATGTGAGCATGACGTTGATGAGTCTCCATACTCTGTAGTAGGCATGGTGGGGCAGGGGTTTAATGGGGCTGGATGGACTTCATGGTAGCAGCGTTTATTTCTGTGGTGATGATGGCCAAGTGGTTAGCATTGGTTCTTAGGATACAATCAGGTGTCATTTTGCTGGGTCTCTAAGTTCTGGTTGTCGGTTGAAGTTGCTGTAAATGGCATTGACTTTGTGGCTGAAGAATTGAGAGAGATTGTTTCAGAGGTCCTGTGAGGGGGTAATCAAGTTGGGGGCAGCCGCTGGTGAGGTGAATGCACCAAAATAAGTGGTCTTTGCTAAGCATTAGATCATTGATATGGTGAATGCTTCATTGAGGACAAAGGATTGACACATGTCGTTAATGGCTGATATAGACCTTTTGATCCAGCATTCCAGTGCTTGTCTTTGTGTTCCTATGTTTTGTTTTGCATATTTGACATTCAGTAGGTGGAATGTGGAATAACATTTTATTCCTTCTACTTTTGAATACAGCTCGTTCAAGGGCTTCTACCTTTTTATAGGTCTTCTCCAGCAGTCGGCCTATTTTCGGATAGCAGGCCTTTACCAAATAATTTTTTGAAAAAAGTAAGTGGGGTAGAAAGAAGTGTCACCCCTTATCCCCTATTATTATATGATCGGAGCATATGCTCTGGAATATAAAGGGCTTGATTTAGATGCTGGAGGATGGGTTACTCTATCACAACAGTGACGTATATGCCATCCGCCGAAATCTAAATCCCATTACATCCAATGGTATTTAGATTTCAGAGGACGGGATATCCGTCAATGTTGTTCTGGAGTAATCATTCTGCCAACATCTAAATCAGGCCCATAGTCATTTAAAGATTATGAAAACTGCAGTCACAATAATTATTGTATGCAGAGCTGTATGTTACAAATCAGCAAAGTTGCAAAAGAAACTGTATCTATGCTACTTTTGATTAAGTGCAATAAAGATATGTCTCCTGGATGAAGTAAGTGAGATTTTAGAACACTGTCAATGCACGAAAAACAATGTATACACTTAGGAATAAAAGTACTTTTAGAAAATCATACAGACTAAACTTAACACAGATAATGGCATAAACTTTTCAATTTGGCTTTCAATAGGTACAGCCTTTACTTTGAATACTTTTGAAAAGTAAGAATGTCTAAACTAACATCCTTTTCAGTGCAAGCGGAGAAATCAAGCTCCAATAAATCCAACTATTGTGCAACTCTACATTGATAGGTCTGGCTTGAACGCCTAGACCTAATTTGATCAATAAAAAATTAGCTTTACGAAGCAGTACTGCAAAAAGGACTTAATCTCCACCGACATGCTGATCTTCCTCCAACAGGTTTTCATTGATCAGAAGATGAGTGCTTAAACTGAAAAAGAGTAGTTGCTTTTTACTTTTTGCCTTGTGAGAAAGTGTATGTGCAAGATAATATACCGGGATGGTTATGGTGACAAGACAATGATCAAGAGTGAACTTGATATTATGAAGTGTTAAGACAAAGACAGCTGCCTTACTTTGTTATGAAAAACACAAGTTAAAGGCATTGAGCCTTCATGGATGAATTTTCATTATAATATGTTTTGTTAAGGCCTGTTTACAGGTATTTCACTACAGGATATCCCACGGATTATGCTATTGGGCAAGGGTTTATAGGGTTGGTTACTCTTCACTGACAAAACTTGGGGTTTCAGATTTGTACAGTGATAATCATGATTTTTTAATAATGGTGTACATATTTGTAAAATTATGACTGCATGTCTGATAGTTGCTGCACAGGTCATCTTATGCTCAATTCATTAGGCCCAAGTTGATTATAATAAAAACCGATTGTTAAAGGCTTTCGGTCTGAGATACCCCAGCCCAGGTCTGCCTATAATGAAAAGTTATGACAAAGACAGTAGGCCTCACTTATATATTGTGAAAATTATATATAACGCCAGTAGGCTGTTTTGGTGAAATATTATTACACTATGTTACAGCTGCTAGGCAGGTGTTTTATTTCCTGGTATCTCACAGATTACCATACTAGAGAAGGAATTTTCTGTTGGTTTTCTCCTCGGATATAACGTAGGTGTTGAATATTTGCTTTGTGATAATTCTTGTTAGGCCCTCTTAGGATTTGCTCTATATTGTTTTGCCAAGTGTCATTTTATACATATTTGTAATAATGTGATTGTATGCCTTATGACTACTTCTTGAGGAAATGTATGCTTGATATCACAGGCTCCAGTTGATTATGGTGACAAGGCAACAATAAAGGCTTTAGGCTACATGTATTTGGAACAGATTAAAACTGTGAGTTTTTAGAATCCTTCTAAAAGTGAGGTGAGTAGTTTTTTTTATTTATTTTTTATATCGGGGTAGAGAGAACCAAGCGTATTCAGAGAATTATTGTTTTTAGTCCTGAGAAGTGTTGAATTGACTTACTTTAGGGAGCTTCTATTTCATTGAGCACTTTGCCAGCTTGAGATGATGAGTAAATTGGTCAGGTATGTAGGTGTGTTCCGGTGAATGGTTTTGCGGGTGAGGTAAAATAATTTGAATTAGATTTTGTAAGCATTTTGGCAATTGTTTTGACATAAATATGAGCATAAGCATGTATAGCAAACATATGCTTCATATGTATGTGCTTTCTTTCTTTCTCTCTCGCTCTCTCTCCCTTTTGTTTCTTTCTTCAGGGAAATATTAATATTTTGAGAATCCTCTACCATTGCCACTATTGATAACACTTGTCACGAAAGCTTTTTGTCAGGGTATGCTAAGTTGTGTTCCGTTATGTTGATTTGTATAGGTTACTATCACCCGAGAGTGTATCTTGATGCTGAGTAGATGTGGGCCTCGTCAAGCCAAGAGAGTAGAGGGACTACTGAACAATCCAGGTCTTCAGCTTTTTTTGGAATTCTATAAGTGAGTAGGAGGTTGCTATGCATAGTGTCAGGTCATTCCGCACTTTAGGAGTATTGTAGGAGAAAGCTTGACCACCAGATCTGGATTTTTGTATGCGTGGAATGTGTGCAAGTAGGAATACAGGTGGTTGGAGGTGTCTGAAATGTTTGCAAAAGCAGATGCAATAGCTGAGTTATGCTGGGCTGGTGTTATGTAGTGCCTTGAAAGTATGGGTGAGGAGTTTGAATTGTGGTTATGTCAGATGTTGTATGGCTTATATGTTTCTTATAAAAAATGTAATAAAGAAAGCTGCCTGGCTGCTTTACTGTGATAAGGATACATTAAAGCTGACATCCTTGAATGATGGATTTTATTGAGATACTGGCTGTAAACAGGCATTTTGTTACATTGAATCTCACAGATTTCCATTCTAGGCAACAAGTTTGGTGTTGGTTGCGCTTCTGACACACCCAAGGAGGTGAAAGATTTGCACTGTGACAATCCTTTGTAGGCCCTCTTAGAAGGTGCTGCATGTCGGTTTGCCAAATGTAATTATGTAAATATATGAATTACTAAGACTGTTTGCCTGGTGTCTGACATGGAGGAAGATTTATGCTAAGTACACTAGGCTTGAGTTGGTTATGGTGATAGGCCAATGTTAAAGCCTATGGGTTGACTTGTTCACTAGACAAGGTTATATATGATGATATAGATCTGAACTGCTTATTAGGAAAAGTTACAACATAGGCAGGAGACCTGACGTATTTAGTGTGACAAGCATATGTTACAGCTAATAAGGCCTTTATGGGTGGACTGCTATAATGCTATGCTGAAGCCAGTAGATGATTATTTCAATGCATACAAACTTTCAGGCTAGACCTCCAATGATCTGCTGCTTTTGACTAGGTTTACACTATGGAAATACCACATACATACACTTCTTTTGAGGCAGATGTAAACTTGATAAGACAAAATGTGATTACTCACAGTGAAAGAGAGCTAATGAGTGAAATGTGTTGACCCATTTCCCTATTAAGCACGCTGTGGTGGGCAGAGGCAAAATGTGAATTAGAGTTTAACCAACAAAAGGGTTTAAACAAAGCCTCTCAATTTTTGTGTATATGTTTTTTTTTTATTTACTTACATCTTTTTGTTGTCTGTGGCTGGCAAGACTATTAATGCTATTGCTTGCGTGTCATACTTAAAAATAACTAATTCCCCTGCCAAATGACTTCATTTAATCGCCTCCCCTGAATCTGGTAGGCCACGAGGAGAGTAGGAGACCAACTCCGGGGTGTCTCCACTCATTGAGAGAAGTATGGTAGATGCGATTAGAACTCATGCCTTCATCTCTCTGTTTCCAATGGCTCGCATAGCAGCATTGCTTTCTTCTTCAACAGTCTATGGTGGAAACACATATTGATCAATAGCATGGTGGGGGATAAAAAGGCGATGCAGGCATAAACAACCCAAAAGCAGAGCCTTGAGAAGTACAGGCTATCCTTTATTCCTAGTGGCAAGAGCGCTTATAAATAGCGGTTCATCCACAGCTCACAAACAGTTTACACATGATCAATAAGGGATTCATTTTCTCGCGCGTTGCTCCCTTGAAATATGAACGGCTGCGCGTTTGATGGCGCCCTTTTTCATCAGCCCCGTCTATACCTTTTTTAATAATTCAACGGGTAAACGGCCTGAGAGTGAGCATTATTTTAAAAGCGAAATTTATGGCAATGCGCACCAGGGGATAGAAGGCAAGATGTTAAGAGGGCGAGATAGGCAGACGAGAAACACGTGAACAAGACAGCCTTGGCCTGTATCTGAACACGAGGGGGCTGTGTCCTCCAAAGATATCGCTCATACACGGCAGCGTCTTCGGGATCATTCTGTCAGGCGAGTGGTGACACCCAATCTCGACTTCAAGGTGAAAAGCGGCCGTTGCTGCTCGTCCTGCGTTAACATTTGCAATGTGACTGACGTCAGTTCACTTCTCATGTTGTCACTCTTTGTCGAAAGCTTATCATAATCTTTTGTGTCCAACATTGGCTAAACTGTTCTCCCTGACTACTTCTGCTGAACAGACAAGTTGTATGTTATTTTCGGAGTCACACTACCTCTCAAATCACATTAAGCATCACACAGCACAGGCATAGTGAGATATCAGTGTCGAAGACGAGGCCTCATTTGGACGGCGGCGGCTCAAATGCCCCCGGCAGGCATGATAACTCCACGGTGATTTATCGTAGTGAGAAAAGTCTAAGATTGAAAATCAACGATATTACATCAAATGCAGTTTCTAAGCAATTGCCACACTGTCACTTATTTATTCATCAGAAAAAGGACAGGAAGGCGTGGTACCCTTCCAGCTGTGAAGAATACATTAATTCTGAGGCGGGCTCAGGGCACTTCGAACTCAGATTGCGTCACTCCCAGGAAACGTCCTGATTTGCATCATCGCATCTATAATGGACACTTCTAGACACTCTGCAAACTCTCAATGTCCAAAATTGGCTCTCAGCACCACTCAGCGTGGTTTTCGAAGTCAACAGAATTAAATCAGTGAAATGTAGGGTCAAATATTAACCTCGCTGAGTATCTTCCAGATAAAAATTCTGGAGTAGATGAGAGGTGGTGCCTTCGCCGGAGCCTGCAGCCTTCTAGGTTACAAGAACAATTCTTCTTCTTACCTATCGCATGTCTAAAGGCCCTCTTGTTCCATATATGCAGCCACCATGCCCACCCTTCAGGAAGCAACCCGGATCTAATTCAGTCACAAACCTGAAAGAAGAAAACTGGTAAACCCTGACCTCTCCTCTTGATGGGGGCATATTGGGGCAAGCGGGCCACTTGTCATAAATATTGTGACTATCCAATGCATCTGATGTAGCACGGTTAATGTTGGGTTACCTAGGGATGCTAAATGACTCCCTATGCTGCTGCTGTTTACAGCACATTTGGACAGCATTACAGTTTATTTAATTGGAGAATGGGGATGGCTGATGGAGAGGTGGAGGGCATGAGGGTGGTGGAGGACTGGTACAAAGACACGGGGGTGAGAGAAAGGATATGATGGTAGGACGGATCAGAAGACATTCCAGACATGCAAGGAGACATGGGTTGATAAGGGTACAAGGGCAGCTGATGGGTGGAGACATCGAGAGGCAAACAGGAGGCAGGAAATTGTTTGAAGAAGACCATTGCATGGTATCTTAGCAATAAGAAGAGAGCATGGATGATAATTTGAGGACATGTTGGTTGATAAATATTCACACTGTGTCCCAATGCTGTCCACCTAAGTGAGAGACATTCTGAGCTTTAGCACAAGTCACAGGAAAGTCATGCAGGAAACTCAGGGCTAACGGGTGAACTGTCAGCTTTGGTGGACACATGAGGATTGTAATGGAGAGGAATTGTGGCCAGAGGAGAAGCCTTAATGGGGTTGATGGTAAGAGGCAGGGTTTATCAGGAGTGGTGCTTAAAGGGAAACTTGGGTGACACAGGGGGAGGTGAGAATGTAAGCACAAGGGAGGCTGATAAGCAATTGTAGTTTGTCATTGCAAAGGGGCATAGAGCAAGAGGGTGACATGACAGTTGATGGAACAGACAAGTGACCATGGAGGAGACACACTCAAGGGAAACATAGAGAACATGTTGGGTGTTTTTCAGAGTAATCAGACAACATCTGCCTAGAAGCCTACTCCTACATTCATTTTAAGGAACATGATTTTCACAATTCTAAAATTACATTAGGAACAAAAAATAAGATGTGGAACATTAACAGTATAAACATGGCACATAACAAAATACTTATGTGAAACACAGTGGGTTGGAAATCAATGCCTAGCTTTTGAGAGGGGAGGATTGCAGGTGGGTGGTGATCATCTATAATGGGGGCCAAATAAAGGGGTTAAAGGTTGATAAAGGAAATGGTGCCCTGCATTCAGTTGTACTGTGACCTACCTGCATGGCTTTATGAGACTACATTATGGGGGTCATTTTGACCCTTGCGGTACGGGACCGCCAGGGCTAAAAAGACGGAAACACCGCCAACAGGCTGGCGGTGCTTCCAGGCGTATTACGACTGCGGCGGAAGCGCCGCGGTCGCACCCATGGGGCCAGCGGTATTCCGCCACTTTTGCCCCGGCGGTGTTAATCCGCCTGGGCAGCGCCCCGACCAGTTTGCACCGCCAGGAAAAGGCTGGCGGAACGGGGAGTCATGGGGCCCCTGGAGGCCCCGGCACTGCCCATGCCACTGGCTTGGGCAGTGCAGGGGCCCCCTGACAGGGCCCATGCAGCTTTTCACTGTCTGCTATGCAGACAGTGAAAAGCGCGACGGGTGCAACTGCACCCTTCGCACGGCCGCAACACCGCTGGCTCCATCTGGAGCCGGCTCCTATGTTGCGGCCGTGATCCCGCTAGGCCGGCGGGCGGAAACCAGGTTTCCGCCCGCCGGCCCAGCGGGGATCTCCAAATGGCCGCGGCGGGGGTGCTGCCGCATTGGCGGCCGCATGGCGGTCAGATCTTGGTGGGCGGCATCAGCCGCCCGCCAAGGTCATAATGACCCCCTATGTGTTTCAGGAACTTTTGTTGTCATGTTACAGTCGAATTGAACAGTATGTCCGCACGTGAGCTTGATATTATCTAATGCAATCGATTTGAGCAGCATAGTGAATATGGAAGATCACTCATTGAAACCTTGTGTAGGACATTGTTCAGGTAGTGGATAATTATTTTGGAACTGCTTCTGTGGGCTCTGATCTTGGAAGTATATGTGGGAACAAATATTTCAAAGTGTTCATTTTTTATTTTACACTTCGGAAGTGGTAATTTTTTAATTTTGCACTTGTTGCATAATCTATAATTCCACTTCTATGATATCAATTGCAGTAATGTCATTAGGCTCAAGAGAAGTGATTTTTTTTGCGGGCCAGAGGCTATGCCCGGTCAGTCCCTGTAAAATCATTACAATAAATTGTTCCCTTTCATCCAGTAATTCTACCCCTATACGATCCATTGCCAGCCAATTTTATGAACTATTTTGTAAGCTTTGATGATGATAAAACTTTAGGTAAACACTGTCACATTCAATGCTTTGCTATAGTCCTTTTTTCCATAAAATATTGGTTCTCCATTCTTTCTCTTATAAAAATGTGGATTAAAGCGTTTTCAAACCCTTGGCAAATACAGATAATAATTTCATAAAGAATTTGCATGGAGCCTAAATAATATGGTAGCTTTAAGTACGATCGAATTTTCTTCAGAAAAATCTAAGCTAAATATAAACTGGTATGTATATAACTGGCTGAAAAAGTACAAAAGAGTACAAAAGATATGTACATGAGATGTGTACAGAGAGAGAAAATGGCTGAATGGCACGTGTAGTAATCCATATCGCTTGCCATAAATATTAATTCAAAACACATATAATTGAAAATTGATCCATATGTAGTTGCAACCCATGCTCGCACCCCCGATTCCTAGACTCACTTTCTACCGAATCTGAGATCAAACATTATTCTTATGAATGTTAATGCACAGCTTTGAAAAAGTTAACAATTTTACATCATATAACATGGAGGCTGCAAGCAGGGGCGGCTCCTCCACAATGGCTAAGAACCAGCAGCAGAAAAATAAAACAATGCTTGAATATCATTTTATTTTTCTGCTGCTGACTCAGCCAGCATGTGAAGGGAGGGGCAGGGTTGAGCCATGGGAGGGGAGAGGGGGATGAGGAGAGAGTGCACTAAGTGTGCATCTGTGTTTGGATGGCCTAAGATGGCCGTCTAAGCACACATGCACACTTAGGTTTCTCCAGCCCGGCTGTAGAGACTGCACATACCCCAGGATTGTGTCTGAGTGGTAGTCCTAGCTGCTCTGACCAATCCTGATGCTGCTTTCATGCTAGCTTGTGCAGGAAATCAATGGCAGGATTGCTAGGGAGCCTGTTCTGGTGTCACCAGAACAGGAACGGAGGACGAGCAAGGTTGGAGGAGAGGACGGCGGCAATGACGAATGGTAGTCAATTTTTAAATAAATGTATTTCACCCCGTGTCCTCTGTCCCCCCGTCCATTCCCTTGATATCTGCAGCAGCTGCTGGCTGCAGGGAGCAATGTTACAGAATGGTGGATTCCATGAACAACTGTGGCAAGTAATCAGTGAATCACGAGGTCAAGTTGTCGATCGAGTAGCTGGTGACAAGTAAGACACAAGGTCTGAATGGGCTGCCAGCAAGATCTATAAAGCCTAAGGGTTATCCTTGTACCACACCTCACTAGACTATTTAGCTGCAAAGGAGGTGGGCATTCTCCCATCAACCACAAGAGAGGCCTTAATGGTGTCCATCAAAAAAAACACACAAGGATCTTTATGATGTGGCATTGTACTGGCCCCTATCCACGCTAAACCTAGGTTATAAAATACTAAGCAAGGTATTCACTAGTTATCTTTTACCCATGATGCCCTTGGTAGTACACCCAGATCAATATGGGTTGTTCCAGGGGCAAAATATGTAAAAATAACATAAAATGCCTTTTTCTGTAACCTGGAGAAAACCCCTGAGGAATGTAAGAGGATAGCAACAGACCTGCGTATAGACCTGGAGAAAGTGTTTGATACACTGAGTGGGTGGTTTCTGCAGGCAGTTCTGCATAAATTCAAAATGGGAGAAAGCTGGTCCAAATGGGCAGCTGATATTTAAGACCTACAAAGTTCACTGGGGCATGAGGCAAGATGACCATTATCCCCGATGCTCTTTGCGCTTGCAGTGGCACCTTACGAAAGGAGCTGGGGAATGTATCCTGAATCAGCATTAATTGAGGAAAAACTAGTGCATACCAGATAGTCCCCCAGGGAAGGATAGGCCATGT
This sequence comes from Pleurodeles waltl, assembly GCF_031143425.1. Classification (NCBI taxonomy): domain Eukaryota; kingdom Metazoa; phylum Chordata; class Amphibia; order Caudata; family Salamandridae; genus Pleurodeles; species Pleurodeles waltl. The sequence goes on from NC_090444.1 coordinate 667,111,218, forward strand.
AATACTAACAGAAAACAACACTGGCTGGTGCAAACACACTTTAATGTACCTTGAAGTTAGGATATTTAATGCCGACAATGACCTCAGTGAGGGCAATCATGAAGGGGTGCTGCAATCTCTAAGTGGCAGTGTGGAGTTTTGGAGGACACTGCCCCTGTTGGTAAAGAGCCATTTTGCGCTTACAAAAATGATCATGTTGCCATGCTATTGTATTATTTTATCAATCTGCCAGTATGAGTTGGGCTAGACTGGATTCCTTGATGGATATCTGCAGGACTTCATGTGGGGAGCAGGAAGGCACAGGGTGGGTCTGGAAGTTCTGAAGGTGTCAATACAGAGTGGAGGATTGGGTGCCCCAGATTTTGAAGCCTGCTTTTTATCCTCCAAGTTAAAATGGATAGCATGATGGGTAGGGGGTCAGAACTTGTGTGACTTGGCTGCCATGCGAAGAGGCTCACAGGCAAAGGACCTGATCCTGTTGCTACTTGCACACAAGCGGAGAGGGGAAGGCTTGTCGTGGTTGGGGAACATTGCAATGAAATGTTGGGCTAAGTGTACATATAAAACCAGGAACACAGATTTAATGGTGACATATCCCAAAACCCTGCACGTCGCTCTGAGGGGGTGGGAAGAATTGGACAGTCTTATTATAGGGGACTTCTAAAGGGATGAAAAATGTCTCACCCTCACGTAGAGTCAGCTCCCCACCATGCACTTTCTCCTCTATGGGAAACGGAAGGGTATAGTCTGGGAAGCAAGGGGTATCGGTTCTGCAGAACCCACCATACATGAGGGCTTGCAATTCCTTTTCACAATGGGTGGGGGCAGCAGACTGATATCATGGTTTTATAAAACTCCAACACAAATTGTTTAAAGTGACACTGCACCCCCTCAGAACTAGGTGGGAAACACACATCCACAGAGAGATTAATGATAAGCAGGTGGAGGAGACTTTGGAAAGTATACAGAAAGTATCTTGCAATGCGTGACTCAAATATATACAAATCAAATACCTCCCTGCAACACACTTGACTCCTAAAAGACTCACATGAATGTCTTGCAACACTGTGTAAAGCTGCCCAAGATGCAACTAAGCTGAAGCTGACTTCATGCATATGGTCTGGGATGGTGTATCAATAGTTGAGTTCTGGAGTGAGATATTGAACTACCTTCGCATTGTGCTGGGAAAAGAGTAACGCTATACCCCTGAGTTTGCTTATTAGGACTTATGCATGCTACAACTACTGGGTGGGTGGGTCCTATATTCCTGACACTTGCACTCTACTGACCAATTCGTGTACATCCATGCACTGGAAGGCTAGTCAAGCACCACTAATCACATGCTAGAAGAGGGAAGTTTCTCAATAGGCTCAAAGTGAACACTGCATAGGTAAAACGTAAAGACAGTAGAGGAGTCAGAAAATACCTGATTGCAGACACGTGGGAGGAAGTTTCAGCTGGATTTGAGCATCCTGATCAGATAGCATTGTGGAACTGAGCCCTGACAGATTGGATAGTCAGAATGTTACCCCCACAACATTTAACATTCAACCTGTAAACCTGCGAAAAACAGACATGATTATGCATGTTCAGACCAATGACTGTTGAGTTATGTTTTATTGTATGTTGAACAGTTGAGTTAGATAGCCCAATCAAACTGATAGATCTCTAACATCTGCTGAACTGGAAACACACAGTATGAGAACAATTTTGTATACTCTGTATTTTTGAGTCAGCAGATATCGACAGTGAGATTTGAATAGATGATCATTTCTCCTTTATCAGTTGTACAAAAGTAAAAGAAAGACAATAACAAGGTCTAAGAGAAAAAAATTCACATCATAAATAGATGGATTCATAAATGCACTCTGCTTCCAAAAATATTCTATGGCAAAGAAAGGCTGACTTTCAGCATAGAGATAAGAAGGCAGTAAAATCCTGCAGTATAAACTTTCCCCCAGTGGGATGGAGATGATCTTCAGAGGAGTCTTATTACGACCTAGAGACAGGCTTAATTATATGTGAGCCTGGGAACAATACCATGACTTAGTCCTCCGTGTCTCTCAGTGCATCCACCAGGGTCTCCCATGCTTGCGCCCTCTCAATTGAGCTCCTCCCCTTCTTAGCCTCTTGAATTCTAACATTCGACTCATAGCTCACCCACTTACTAAATTCATTCCTCCAAGTGGTATGCGGGGGCCCTTCTGACTCTTCCCATTCCAGGCTATTTCCCTCTTTCCAAGGACAAAAGCCAAATCCTGAAATCCATTAGTGATCTTATTATTAGTTGTATAGGGGAACCAGCTCATAAAACAGTAATCCGCCGAGCACTGGATCTCTCACTCAATGATGTTCGATACTACCTCCGTGATCACACCCCAGAAGCCAGATAACACTGGGCAAACCCAGAACATATGGAAAATTTCAACACCTTCTTCGCAGCAGCGAGGGCATTGAGCAGTAGTTGATTGATACATCCTACTCACTTTCCCTGGCATAAGATATGCTCTGTGCAATACATAGAAGTTGATTAATTTAAATCTGACATTCCTAGTGGCCTTTGCCATATTGCACAGGATGTTATCCCAGTGTTTGTCCCCAATTGGCTTGCTAGGTCTGCCTCCCACTGACCCTTCAGTCCAATCAGGCGTCTCATAGGTTCTCCTCGCAGCGTCCTATAGAGGTAGGCCACCACATTGAACGTCCCCGACACCACTAGTAAATATTGACAACTAGTTAAGTGATGAGGTTCCACCCACCCTGCCTGCAATGTCTCCTAACGGCTGCCGTAATTGCATTGTGCAGAAGAAAGTGACCTTGAGGCAGTTTGTATAAGATGCTAAATTCCTGGAATGGGAGGAGCAGTCCTATTTCATAGAGTGCTCCCACCGTGGTAGCCCCTGCATACCACCACGTTGCTAACCTGCTCCAAGATCCACCGTGGGGGAGCTCCTCCAGAAACCCTAGCGGGATGTCTGAGAAATACAGAGCCCTTGTATGCGTCTTCCGGAGGTGTCGTATTCAACAGCGTTGAAGGAACTGTAATTCAGGGGTGTCTGTTATTCGGGAGCCTTAGCACACCTCTAGACAGCCGCTTGAGCCAGGGAACCAAGAGAAGGACCTGCCCAGTGTCAACTTCCCAGCTATCCATTGTGTGAGCCATTGCAGCTGGGACGCTAAGTAGTAAGCTTCAAACTCGGGAACTGCTTGGCCACCTTCCGTTGTCAGTCTCCGAAGCGTAGTCAGGGCCACCAGTCTCCGGCCTGAGCCCCAGATGAAACTTGTGGCTATTTTGCCAATATCCCTAAAATACACCTTAGGGACCCAGAGGGGAAGTGTCATAAAAAATAATATAAAAATCCAGGGTGTGCCATTGTTCTTAAAAGGCTCACTCTGCCCGCTACGGAAATCAGCAAGGTGGCTCAAAATGAGGTGCTCGCTCTAAAAGCTCCAATGGCCCTACCCAAATTCCCATTTAGCAGGTCTGTTTGATGATAGATATGGACCCCCAAATATGGAAGAGAGTTGGGCTGCCAGACCAGCGGCCCCAGCTCGCCTGTGGGTACCCCACTAGCCTGCACAGTGAATAAACAAGATTTGCTCCAATTGACCTAGAGTCCGGACAGGGATCCGAAGCATTCCAGCAACACTCAAGCACCGGTCAGATTAGCCCGGGTATCACAAAGAAAGAGGAGCAGATCACCTGCGTAAAGTGCAATGCACTGCCCCTTGCCATCTGCGTCTAGGCCCTGGTATGCCCCCCACATTCAGGCCTGGGACGCCAAAGACTCCATGGCTATTGCAAACAGTAGGGATGAGAGGGGGCAGCCCTGCCTTGTGCCCCTCTCCACCTTATAGACTGCAGATATCTGCCTCCCCGTGTGGACTCTAGCTGTCGGTTCTGTGTAGTGTAGGCGTGTCCAGGCTATGAATTCCCCGCCCGGCCCCATGTGCACCATAGCACCATACAGGAATAGCCGTTCTAAGCTATCGAAGGCCTTCTCTATATCCACCGCTAAAATTTCGTCTGGTTCTTTATCAGAGGTAGTTGCACTCAATATTGCACATAGACGCCGGATATTATTGGCTGTGCTTCTCCCCGGCTTGCTTTTTGCAGGGTTCTTTGCAGTGCTTAATTTGTAAATAAAGAGGTGCCGGTGCTCTAAGCCCTTCTCTTAAACACAAGACTGCTGTAATTAAATCTGCCAGCACTGAATACTGAGGCAGCGTGATCCTGAAGCCATTTCGGGCCTCTTCAATCCATTTACGGCCAGCCCCGTCCCTTCAGCTCATCCTGCAACTTTCTACTTTCTCCCTTTATGACAATTTTTAGTTTTCCCTTCTTCTGTCTTTCTTATATGTGCCTTTTTTACTTGCAGCAAATGCTTGAGGTATAAGAATAAGCCCCGGCCCTCACAGATAAGTGCCGGTGCTCAGCACCGGAAACAACAAGCACAAATTAAGCCCTGGTTCTTTGCCAGGTTTTAGTAAGGGTACAATCAGAGCATCCTGGGGTAGATTTGATAGCAGGCCAATGGCTTTATCCGTACTAAACATTGCTGCCAGTTTGAGGGCTAGGACTTCTGCGTATGTAGCATAAAACTCTATAGGGATTCCGTCAGTTTCCAGCGTCTTATTTTGGGACATAGTTTTAATTGCTGCCCTAATTTCTTGGACTGAAATTTCGGCCCCTAATGCGTCTGCTTGTTCTGGCGACAAGCATAGTAATTATAGAGGATCCGGAAAGGCTTCTATAGTTAACATAGGGAGGTCTGTCCTCGTCTTGTAAAGCTGAGCATAGTACTCATAAAATTCAGTATTTATATCTTTCTGGCAGTACCTACTTGCCCCATCCTCTGCCTCAATCTCCATGATAACAGATCCTCGCTTTGCAGGATTCACCTGCCACGCTAATAGTGGGCGTGTGCGGTCCCTTTCAGTGTGGGCACGAATCATACAGTTTTGGTAATCGAAGCAACACAACCTCTCAATTTTAACTTCTACTGCTTCTTTATCATTCACGAGCTCCTGTTGCATTTTTGGAAGGCTAGGATGCTGCTTCTATTTCTCACAGTGTAGGTCTTCAGCCACTAGAACCTCTTGCTACAAGGTCCCCCTAATTCTCACCACTTCCGAGATGCATCTCTTTCTTATCACAGTTTTAAATGCATCCTGTTCTGACAACAGACTCTCAGCCATTCCCGTACTGTCTGCAAAATATGGGGTGATGGATAAGCTAATGATGTCTCAGAAAACCGGATCCTCCAGATTTCTCCAGCCTAAATCATGAAGTCGGTATGCTAGGGCGCTCGTTCCTTCCCTTAAGATACAGCAACAGGGGATTATTATCAGATATGATGTGGGGGAGTTATTCAGTCATATGCGCTTGTGCATGGATGTCTGGGGTGCATAGGAAGGTATCTAATCTCACATGGAGATCAAACAGGGATGAATAGTAAGAATAATCATGGTCGTGGGGGTGCTGGAGCACCCCCACGAGAAGAGGCGGGCCACTCACTCGGTCTGCATGCCAGGCAGGGGCGGATGCGATTGGTCCAACATTAAATTCACTACACAGTTATAACCTCCCCCAATATAACTAAGCCTGTCAAGTGGGATGCTAGTACTCGGATAATTCTGTGAAAAAGCACATTTGATCAACATTAAGGCCATAAATACTACCCAGTACTATGTCTTGGCATCTAAGTGGCCCATCATAACCACATATCTACCTGCCGGGTCTATCATACGGCCCATATGCTGAAAGGGGACTACCGCCTGCACCCAGACCAGTGCCCCTCATGCATACGTGGAGTATGTGGTGTAAAAAATGTTGCCTCGCCATCTACGTTGTAATGCTAGCCCTTCTTTAGCAGTGAGATGAGTTTCCTGCAGGAGGGAAACCTGTGCCCTGCTCCGCTGGAGATAGGCATGAATCTTATAGCGCTTAGTCATGGTGTGCATCCCCCTAATGTTCCAAGTAATTATCGTATATGTTGTAGTAGCTGCCAAGGACCATCTTGTCTCTAATAACTTCTGCACTAGCTAATACTACCCCATCCCCTGCAGGGTCCCTGCATGTCTAATTAAGCAAGATTGCAGGTAAGTAATCGAGGACACCCAGCTCCCCATAACTCAATAACGGATAACAAACATCCTAATAACTCCCCCTCGGGGGGACAAGTAGGTCTTCTCCCTCATCTAAAAAATAATGCTTCTACAAAAATCTTGTGGGAGCACCCACCAGCAAGCTAAGGAGGGTGGTGGTGGACAGCAAGTCATGCCCAACCCAGCTCCCCCCCACCCGCTGGCACTATTGCAACATTATATATAGCCCGTTCAGCAATGGTATCTATAGTTAAGACCATTCAGTCATGCAAAGCATTTAGGACATCAACTGAAAGGTGAAAAGAAGAAATCACTAGCTGCACTCTTCAACTGAGCAGGAAGGAATCGCGTAGTACCCCCACAGTTGAGCAAATAATGGGAACTCCTGCTTGAATTAGTTTAACATCATACCACTCAGATTGCTTTCTCTCTTGTCCTCAAAATAATTTGTTTGCCGTCCCTGGTGTAACTTTAGGCAATTCTTCATCCGAGTGGGCAGTGGTAATGTCATCACTGGACAAGGCGGCATCACTTGTGGCATTCTCGGTTATCTTAATAGCTTCTTCCCCCCTCCTCTTACTCATCGCTGCTGCTGTCTCTACTGCCCTCTGTTGGCCTCTCAGTGCTTCTGTCTCAGACTGTGTGCCCTCTCTAGAGCCATTCATGTCTCTCTTTTTCCTTTTCTTTTGGTGTCTCACTTCCCAATGGGGTTCTTGACTGGGCCCAGCGTGCGCATGCATATCCAGCCAGTCCCATACCTCTTGAAAAAAGTGCATTCCTTCAGAAGTTGAGACTTGTAATCAGGCAAGAAACAGCATTGCACATTTCATGTTCAACTGCCATAGCCTCCCTTTTGCTTTTGCAAACAATGCTCTCTGCTTCTGTGTTGCTTTAATAAAGTCAGGGAAAATCATCACCATGTGGTTGTCCACCACAATGTCAGCCTTTGCTCGTGCTCTCGTCAATATATGGTCACGGTTTCGGAAGTGCCCTGTTCTCATTGTCTTCTGCACAAAGAATTAGGGCATGCACTTTATTCTCCATCACAGCCATCCTGGCCTGCATGGAAGTTACATCTGGGTGGAGCTCTGTCAATATTCTTTCTGTTGTAGTGACTGTTTCTGACAACCACCTATGGTCATCCTTAAGTAAACTGAGGCCCGCGCCAAGTGCATCTATCTTGGTTTCCAGTGCTTCCCTAATGGTTGTGATTGCTTGCAGAATAGTCGTCAGCGTGGGGCCCTGCGGGAGTTCTCCTGCCAGGATCACCATCCCTTCTGTACCCAGTTCCCCACTGTCAGTGGCTCCAGTTGTACAATCTTTTTTCCTTGATATTTTACCCATATTGGGAAGTGTGTCTTTCCCAGGTAAGGTTAGCTTTCTAGAGGCCTGCTAGAGGCCTGACTGAGCGCTACTTTCCGGGCACCCTCTCGGCAGCTCTGATCCTCTCCTATATCCTGCTTGCTGTCTACCAGCCGCTGAGGGGCCCTTTACTCTTCTCCTCTTGTCGTCCGGATTGAAGAGTCTCGAGCTGGTTTCACGTAGCTCCTCAGGGCCCCGCTCAGGATACCTTTGTTATATCCAGGGCAGGGTGCTTCTCGTTTGCCGTCTAGCCAGCAGTACATTTTGTTAACACGCCAGAAGCAGATCTCCCTACTGGTTGCAGCGGTTATTCAGTTTCAATTGCAACTATAAGAACCCACTGCCAGGCTTCTCAGCCTCCGATGCAACAATATCATACTAATGCCCAGGCACAGTGTGCTTAGCCAGCCTTTCTTCAGACACGCAGCTGAGGAGTCAGCTTCCCAGAGCCTCCTCCCTCACTTCTGGTAGCGTCCTTCAACCACTGTGTACTCGGCTACTTCTATCACTCAGCTCTTCAACAGTCACTGCCACATGGGATCCACCACTGCATCGCTCAACACTTGGTATTGTTCACAAAGATTGGTTTGACACTCTTAGGTAGTCATTTGCTGCTCAGTGAAACGCATTCGCCCATGGGTCCCTCCATCTCACCACTCGTACAAGTTGTGCACCTGTCGCAGGTCTGCACTGGTCCATGGCTCGCCTGCACCGCTCTAATGTTCAGCACTCCATCTGTGCACAGCCCCCTAAAGTCCTGAAAACATGTGCTCCACTGTACAAGTACTTCAGTCCCAATATAGCCCTGGTTCTGAGGAGTGAAGGTCCAGGCATTCCCACGTCTCTGGAGTCCTCGAGATCAGCCCCATGCCTGCAGAAGCGAACTTAGGCGCCTGCTCCACTCGGCCCTCATGGGCTGGTCACTCAGGCACCACTTTTCTGGAGCCACTCAGCACCAGGTGGTCGATACTTGCGCACCTCATCTAGGCTGCAGCGGCCACTGCTGCAAAATCTCAGCAGGCCACTGCAAGGGACCCCCTGCCTCTCCCTGCAGTAGCAAAGATGCGGACCCTCACTCTCACCTCTGCACTTTGGCTGCAATGGGTCTCCCAGGTATCTCTGCTGTGCCGCCAGGCCCCTAGCATGTCGCAGTTACTTCTCCCCGGATCTCGGTGGCCCTGCTGCCACCTATGCGGGCCAGGTAGGCACTCTCTGCGATGCTGTCAGGAATGCCCTTGGCAGGTGTCTCAGAGATCTCGGGTCGCCTCAGGTGGCCCTTGGCTTTGCTGTCGTTCCTCTCTTCTTCCTCAGGCAATCTCACATACCTGCAGTCTGGGCGTCGCCATCTTGCCGTGGCCCTCGGCTCCCTCTCTTCAGGCCGCGGAGGTTTCACTGCCGCCCCAGCAAGCCGGGCCGGCAATCCCCCCAGCACAGTTAGGGATGCTCAGAATGGGCAGCACAGGGGCTTGTCACCTCCCCAGGCTCTGAACTATGTTGTCTGGCCTCTCTTCACTCTCCGGGCTTCTCACTCACCCATAAACTGGGTACCGCCATCTTGATGCGGCCCTCGTCTCTGCCACTAGGTTGTTGAACAAGAGCAAAAGGGCTGGATTGTTTTTGCTTGTGCTGCCTTTGGGGTGTCTCGTCAGGGCCCACATAGGTCAGTGTGGGACCCCACTATATCTGGGGCTAGTGGGACTTACGTAGAGGCAGGATGGCCAGGGATGGGGGATGGGGAATCCCAGGGCAGGAGCCGGAAGAAACACGTCTCACCCCATCGGCTGCTAGCCATGCCCCCCCAAAAATTTATATTTTTTTTAAACAAATCAGAAAATAACTGAAGTTGAAAACCACAGCCCAATTAAAAATTAGAATAAAAGACAGACCTACCAAGTGCTTCCCACCACAATTAAACAATGATGCTGAATTGTCCCATCACTCTTAAGTCAATGATTCTACCAAGGTGTCTTTGAAATTGAAACTATTGATGACAGCTTTATACATAATTAGTTTGGATAATTTTAGGATGTTTGTTGCTAAACCCTGTTACCTTTTATGTAAATATTAAGAGTCATAAGCTTTGCCTTGATAAATTAACCTTAAACATACCTTAGCAATTTCAAGGGTTTATTTTTGGTTTTGCTTAGTAACCATAACTTCACTTGAACTTTGTTTTTAAGGAGGCTACTTATAAGTGTTTTTTTAAATACTTTAATATCTTAAGAAGAGAGGATTTGAGGTGTACTATGTGTTATGGCTGGGTAACCCTATCATGAGGTACACTCACAAATACCATCTTGGGTCCAGTCAGATATGTTTATTCAACCTTTAGCTCAACCCTGGATAGCTGAGGCTGTGAGCAGTAAGGCTTAGCAAAGGAACAATTTGTAAAGCATTTAACAACACCAAGCAACGGAATAAGAAAGTCACAAGACATGAAAGAAACAAAACACCAGGTTATAAAACTAGATACAATGTTTATGTATCTGTAGAGACCTTGATCATCAAAATCCACTGGAGGGTTCCAGAGACATAGATTTTTAAAGGAATAAATAACTTTAGCATCAACTTCAAACAAGCATTGGTCAACAAAAACTTTGGAAACTTTTCAAAAGTTTGGAAAAATTAGTTCAGCAACTACAGACCGAGTTGAGCAACCAAATCCAGCAGGACAAAGGTTCAGGTGGCCAGAGAGGATACTTTGCACAGATACCTGGCCACTAGAGCATTTTTAGAGCAAGATCCAAAATGTATAGGATGACTGCCATAGATGACAATGGAGTGGTCCTGATGCTGAGGGATTCAGGCTCAAAGATGCTCAAGTATGCTCCTGTTTCTGGGCGATCCATAGGGGTGAAGTCTGGTCGAGTCTTTGATCCACAAGGGAGTGGGTGTTACTCTGGCCACAGAATTATGGGTTTTTCGGGGTTTCAAGGGCTGCCAATGTAGACCTTGCCCTTTTGCATCACAGCGGTCATGGTGCAAATCTTTGGTGGAGGCTGGTGTCCCTCTGGGGGGGGGGGGGCGGGGGGGAATCCAGTCACAACCAACACTCACGAGTCCAGCAGACACAGGTGCACCTATTGACTGTCTCTGAATAATCCTTGGGGCTGCCCGGCTTTTGGTAACGGCAAGACTTCTACAGTGGCTACCAGAGAGGCGGCTTGGGCTCCTGCAGCTTTAATTTCCCCAGTGCTGTTCTGGGGACCAGCCATTTGACCCCTGGAATCTCTGCTCAGTCTGGGGCCAAGGGCCAGCTTTCCCCAGAGGTAGGCATTCAGGACAGGGTCCAAACTCCACTAGCCCAAAGAGCAGCAAGTGCAGTTGATCCGGCATTACAGCCTCTCTTTGTGCACTTCCAACAGGTGCAGAGTGGTCTTCTTCTCGTTCTCCTTCCAGATCCAGAAGAGTACTAAGGGTCAATGTGCCAGATGTGCCATATTTATCTCTGGAAAGTGCCCTGAGAAAACCATGCGGTCACTAGCCAATGGGCTACTGGGTCTCCTCCTACTTAGTGATGAAGTTCCTGTAATGTGTGGCAATTGCCTATCCCATAATGTCACATTCTTGTCCCCTTCAAGATGGCACGTCCCTTCCTTGGTTGTGAGGAGAAAGGCAGTCCACCTTAGAGGTGTGGCTACCTGGGGTCAACACACTAACAGTAAAACCATACTGTCTACAAGGACAAAAGGTATCCTGCTCAGGGTTGTTGGGCTATGTAGCCCTTCAAAAGAGCACGCCCCCAGACTAATCCCCTGAGTGGCAATGCTGGTGGAAGAGGTGACACCTCACTGCTTCAGCATTGCCTCTGGCCTTGAGCCTGGGAGTCATTCTCATGGCTCCCCAGGTAGTGAGAAAGCTGTCTGAGTCTGTGTGCCTCTGTGAGGCCGCAGTACGAGCAGAGCACAGAGTGGTCACTTTTCTAAAAGTGGCTAACCATTTTATAGTGAAATTAATTTCAACCTTAGCATCAGATCACATTTAAAGTTGTGAATAATTTGATACCTCACATGACCCAGTTGGGTAGTCCCAGTAAAATGTTAGCTGGGTAGGGATGCCACCTAACCACCCTGTGTTAGCCAATGGGGCTATCAACTTTATCCACAGCAAAACGGCAATTTGGAAGTGTTGCAACATATTAAAATACATATGTCTCACTTAATTTAACAATATATAGTTCCCTGAAGTAGGGCTCTCTGGACCTGCCTTAGGGGAGTCTTATAAATACTGTAAAGGGGCAGAATGGCTTTACTATTAGTTTAAATGGCCAAGTCAGACTCACAGTGATAACACTGTACTTCCAGTCTGCAGTGGCAGGCTGGGAGCCAGTTTCAGTTTTGTCACACGAAAGGTGGTACAAACAGGGCTGCAGCCCTAAATGGACCATATACTAGGGACTGATATGTAAGTCAGGCCTTGCCAATTGGGTGTTTCCAATTTGACATATACTTTGCATGGGGTCAGAACACTGGCACTGAGGTCTGGTTAGCAGGTCTCAGTGTACTCTCTGAGTCAAACAAGCATTTACAACACAATGGGCTTGCGTTTGCTCGAGTTAGTGCTTTTAGTGTTGTAAATTCCTAACTGGACTTTTCTTGCCACACAAACTGAAAATAAAAAGTAAAACAGTTGACATAAGTGAGCCGATTCAAAGCACCACCGTTGCCATAATCGTGAGCGCAAAGAGAGACACAAAATGAAAAAGAAGTTTGCTTGCAGTCAAAGTTATCGGCAAAAGTGCAATTATCCATGTAACAGCGTTGATGGCCAAAGCGGTAACAAAACTGCCCTAATGAGGGACAAACGTAAAGCATTTACCAACGAAAACAAAGGATTTTTGAAAGGCAAGCCCATGAACGAGTGATAATGACGGTGTGCGGTGGGCATGGTTAAAAGCCCAAATTCATACCAACACGTCAGAAAAGCAGCTCTTGCACGCTACCATGCTCAATTTAAAAACCAGCAGCATCAGATCAAAAGTATGGGGATGAACATTCAAAAAGAGGCATTTCAGTGCAAACAGACTTACTGTCAACAAATATTTCAGTATTTTTTTATGCCATTTCACAAACTCTTTCCATTACCTAACCCCTGCTGCACACTCTTCAAGTATGTCAGGCAGCTGTCTTGCCTTTCACTGTGTTGCAGGGATTGGTTGCAGGGCATGCCCTGCACACATGCGCCACACCAAGCTTCCCACTCTGTGCTCAGCCTTTATCCATGCACAATGGGGTCAGCTGCAGGGCCTGACATGTTTTGAGATTTTGAGGTTGTGCCAAAAACGTGACCGGAAGCGTTAAAAAAATGCAGCGCTACTACCTGCTGAAATTAAGTACTCCTGATTACACCGGGAGGAATTCACGCAGCCAGATACCGGAAACAAGGCAAAATTTGTGATCAGGTCATAATCTCATATCAGACACAAATACAGTCTAGTCCCGATAGCCAGGCATCGCTTATGCCCAATGTATTTATTCCAGGACTCTAGTCCGTTACAGTGCTTAAATTATAAATGAAAACGTGCCCGTGCCAAAGCCCTTCACTTAAGCACGCGGCCGCTGCAACTAAATACGGGAACACGGAATACTGAGGCAGCGTAATCCTGAAGCCATCTCGGGCCACTTCATTCCATTTAAAGCCACTCCCCGCCCCTTCAGCTCAGTCCTGCAGCTTTCTGCTATCTCTCTTTCTGACGCTTTTTCGTACTTCCCTTCCTCCGTCTTTCCTGTAAGTGCCTTTTGCTCGCAGCACATGCTCGAGGCAGAAAAATAAGCGCCGGGCCTCAAAAATAAGTGCCGGTGCTCAGCACCGGAAACAACAAGCACAAATTAAGCACTGGTCCGTTAGAGTGAAAATTCGGGATTAAAAGGCGATGTGGCAGGATTTAGGATAACCAGACCTACGTGTGTCGTGCTAAGAACGCAAACAAGGATATATATGCCATATTTTTTACTTGACACAGCTACAGTACAATAGATATTCAGACGTTTGAAGATTTTATGTCTCTTATTTATTTTTTGAGGGATTAAGGGTTGTTCTGAAGAACTGTGTGCCAGAACTGTAAGGTTACTATCTTCTTCAACCAACCATTTAAAAAGGAAGAAATAGGTCAAAGAGAATAACAACACAACTCCCAAATGATGAAATATGTGTACGTTGGAGAGAGGCCAACATATTCAACATCCGTGTTAAAATAGTAAACACCGAGTATCCTTAAGCCTATGCAGAGCAGCAGCAGTCAGCACCCCCAGAGGAAAGGAGCAGTGTGCTGTTTTCCTTTCATTGTCTCCAGTGACATCTTTTCCCGAGGCTTCCTTCATGCTTCAAATTTAACTAGACTCTATTTTAGTTCGCTTCTGACAACAGCAGCATTCATAATTGCAAGGATTTACAACTCACTTGACTGTTTTAAACTGCATTTATAAGATGGTAATGCTTTTAAGCATTGAACTACTGTGAAAACAAGTATAAGGCCCCGATTAATTGGGCCAGAGAAGTAGGTGGAGTGTACTGCACTGGTAAATACCGACACCGCGGTGTGCAGTATTTAAAGTAATACCCCCTATTCTCGCTTCCCCCGGAAAAGAACGAATTAAATGCAGAGTTTGTGATTTGTGTGTAGTACAACTTTTCACTAGTAACATTTAGTGGGTAGACTGTATCAGAGGAAAATGGCAGTGGGTGCGGTGTTTACTGAAGTACTAGGAATTACAGTCCCTGGGGAAAAGGAGTTTGAGCAGCAATCAGAATTTACCAGCCCACCTGCAATCAGGGCCTAAATGTTAACTAACACAACAGAAACCAAAATGTTGTGGATAACAGGCAATACAAGTATTGTCAAGATTTGAAACTCCCACCCACAGAATATGCACATTTCTGTCCAGTGACAGCATCAACCCACACAGCTACCTTCCAACCTGTTGTACATACCGATCCCGTACATGACTGTAAATTTGTTTCCAAGTTCGAAAAATGGTTTAATCGTTGTAAGGCTGCCTGCTGACAACACTACATACACTTTTTAAATTTAAAAAACTTCATCCATTAAGGGCTCATAATATCGTTGGACAAGTTCTCATATTAGCATCATCACGAAACTTTCACTGTAAATGTAATTGCATGTTTTCAGCGCCCCATACAAATAGAACTGTGAGGGGGAGTGGCCATGGTGTTTTAATGAAACGATCAATTATTGCTCTTGGGACTGAACTTAGACACGTCTTTACAAGATGAGTGGAGTGTTATTTGCATACTTTTGTGTGGCTATACCACTCTGCACGATTGCAAATGTCACAGTTTTACCAGGGTTTCAAAATCTCATCTGGTATTACGCGTTGAGATTCTACACTTGTAGTAGTATAGTTTTTCTGGTCATATATGCCATCTGACAGATGCAGGTGGAAAACGTGACCAGAAGTGCATGGAAATATGCAAATATGCGATCCAAGACCCAGTGATCCCTGGTACCTCACGTTATTACCCATTCCAAGCTTCAGCCTCGTAACCCACCTCAAAATGGGGTGCTACTACCGCCAAGTAACCAATAAAGGGTATACTTTATCCACCTCCTTTTGAAGAGCAACTTGTTATGAGACAATTGGATAGGGAAAGACGATGAATTGTAAACTTGTATCCAATCTAGTGTACATTTTATCAATTTCTTTGAATACTACAGTTATTGGTGACCAAATATCAGAAAGCCATTTTGACTACATTTATGTATCATACATAAGTTTAAGTAATTTCTTTATTTTTCTCCTTCTAAGATGTGCTTTCAATTCTTAACCCTTTCCTGATCTAACTCCGTTTATTCTCCTTATGTTATTTTTCTTGAATATGTGACTATCAATCTTCTAATAACCCAGAACTCTTGTTTGCAACTTCTTTGCTCCCCTGCCAAAGAAGTGCATATTTATCTTTACCTCACTCTTATGCGATTGCTCCTGCTTCCAGCTCAATTAAAGTTTTCTTTTCTCTGTTTTCCATTCAAATTCACTCATTCTCTCGCTCCACATTATTTATTCTCCTTGGTTTCTTCTTTACGCTCCCTCTCAATCCATCATTCTGGCACTAAGGGCCTGATTTAGATCCTGGTGGAGGGGAATATGTGACGCCCGTCCACCTTATTATGATCCCATGATATCCTATGGAGATCGTAATAAAGCGGACAGGATATCCGTCATGTTTGTGACGAAGTATTCCCTTACCAAGATCTAAATCAGGCCCTTTTTATTTCTTACAGTTATTCCTCGACCACCTTATGATTCTCCCTTCTCTAGTCAAGCTTGCCCAATTGTTTTGTATGCTGCTCTTGGAGTATTCTCACTTTGTACCAGTTTATTTAGTTAGTTATTATTTTGTACAGCGATTTGAATAGATGTAAATAAGTAACTAAATAGGTTTAAACATTGGGACTGAAACAAAAATATTGAGGAACAAGCAGCATGGTTATTTGCAATAAAGAAAGGTCTGTCACGGGCCTCCTCAACATTAACCAGAACATTAAATTGTTTGAAGAAGGACTGCTGAAAAAGCAGTTTGTGACCAGAGCAGAATTCATTTCACACTTTAATGTAATTAAGAAATACCTAAGGTTACTGCACAAAACGCACACAAATTAAAACCTACCTATATCAAACACATCATATGAGGGCATCCAAAACTGTGCTTTAAATGTTAAATTAAAATATATCAGTGTCATGCAAATTCCTGAACCAATAGAAACATAGAAAAGTGAGTAAGAGTTTTCACATAATTGGTTGATCATCTTCCATAAAAGAAAAACAAATACGAAAGCATGCATCATGCAATAATTAGCAAGCACATAGAACGCTCCAGTTCCTCCGAGTTACTTTAAAATTAGCCATGAGTGAAAAGTAAATTACATTGGCAAGATGTGCAAAATTCCCACATTCTGCTAAATGTTTGAAATTTCACAGTCTGCAGTTTTGTAACTTGTAACTTTAATTATCCGAGTGCACACCTCCTGTAAAAACATTTAACAAGCTATCAGGGGGGTGGGGACTGGTTCGCTGAGGGACATATTTGGCTCAAACCAATCTCCTGCTTGTATCTCAGGAAGACAAACAGAAAACCAGGAGAGAGTGGGGGATGCCCCGTAGGAAAGCAAGAACTTATAGCAGGACAAGAGGTTTAGGACGAAGGAGAACAGGAATACTTGTGGGAGGACCAGACAGAAGGACCAGAACCAGAGTGGCAAGAAGGGTTAGGACAAGGAGGAATAGGAGTGCCAGAAAGACCATGGCACACAGAAACATGAAGAGCAGAGCTTGGAAGGTCGTAGACAAGAAGGCCAGACAAATGGGACCAATTCCAGTGGGAGAGGATCAAAATACTAGCCAAGAATGACCAAGAAAAGGATGTCTCCATGGAAGATAAAGGCCAGGAACATCAGGGACATGGAGACCAGGAGAAATAGGACCTAGAAGAAAAGAAGGACTCAAAGGATGACAAAGGATCAGGAGGACACACACTGTGAGGTCTGGGGGACCAGGAACAGGTGAACAAATCCAGGGTTGACTTGGACGACCAGACCCAGAAGACGGCGAGGACTAGAAGATCAGGACCTAGAGCATCAGAATCAATAGGGCCAAAAGGAAAAGCACCAGTAGGATCAAGTAGAGCAAAAATAAGAAAATCAGGAGCAAAAGGACATGGGGATTGAGGACCAGAAATAGTACCATGGCCCAGAGGAAGACAAGGTAGAGAACGACAAAGAGAACCAGAAGGAGTATGACAAGGAGGACACAGAAGAGGACAAAGACCAAAAGAAAGATAAGAACCAAAAGCAACACCAAGAGGAGAAGCAGTAAATGGAGGACCATGAGTGGAAGGAGGTGGAGGAGGACAGGGCAGAGAAAGAAGAGAAGTCCCGAAGGAGGAGATCAGGATGGGGGAGTCTAGAAGGGTGACCAATCATTGACAAAAACGCAATTGTCAAAATGTGGTCAAACACAATTGCTCAGAGAACCTGCTTTTTGTACCAAATTGGCTGGCCGCCCCTCAACCAATAAGAATTGGCCTCTGTATTCTTGCCATCGTTACTGGCTTCTAGGCACCAGTCTGAATAGCTCAGACAGCAAGGACCAATGTGCCAATTTGCAGAAGAGCAGTCAGCTTTAAGACAAGTAGTTCTCTGGTAGGACTTGTTTTTTTTACTCACCTCAGAGGGATACAGAAAAGGACAGATTCTGATATATGTTCTGTTGGCTCGACTGTTTTACCCTTGACTATTTACACCTTTAGACCATGATGTCAGAAATTAAATAATTTAGGAACATACATGAATGCATGTAAAGGGAGAGGTTGAGCAAAAGGAAAAATCAAGATGCTTTGTAGATAACCAAGTTCTGATTTCTTTAGTACTGGCTGTCAACCATGGAGATAACCTTGGCAAATCTAGAGGGGAGGTCATGAGAACAAGTAACTCTGTACAAAAGCAGATACATTGTCATTATGGCTGGCTGCCTTAGAAACAGCATGGAGCAGAATGCCCTTTATCTTTGACTCTCAAAGCAGAGAGACATTATTTTTCCTCAAGCTCTATAAGTGTAATTTATGTAACATCTGTGTTGCATATTTATGATAAACTTACAAGCAGGAAACATTAAAGCACCTGACAACGTGCATTTTGTTATGCATGAGAATATGAATTACATTTTGTATATACTCCATGTTTTCTCTCAATCTGCAGAAAATGAATGTCAGTGAAATGAAAACAATTGTAAAAATTGTAGGAGATAACAAACGGCCATTATTTAAAGTTTGATTTTCTAAGCTAAATTCAAGGATAAAAAAACATAACTAACATAAATGTGGCAAAATACAAAAATAATCTCTCTAATTATATTTGTAGAGAGAGTTTGACCCCTTGTAGGGCACCAATTGCCAGACAGCTGGTCTCTTAATTTCTTTATCCTGGTGTTCAAGATATTATTTATGGGAAGAAACAGTGTCTCCTTGCCATATTTCCAGTGAGTGGCCTCCTTTTTAGGTCTTCTCTACGGTCAACTCTTAGCTGCCTGTTGTCAAAAGACCTATTGTGAACTACATCAAAACTTGCAGTGGGATTTTGTCCAGCTTATTGCTTATCACTGGTTGGCTTAGTTGTCCCTCTCATTTGCTTGCTTCTTATTTGATGGCTTTCCTTCTTCTTGTGTTTGTCTCTCCCCTGAAGCCTAGCTTCCTTACCATCCCTTCCACTGGTGGACTTGTATTCTTCCACTGCTCACATTCAATGTTTTCTCTTGATTTGAACACTCCTGGATGTACATGTGTTTTCTTGCTCTCTCTGCTGTACGATGTTGCCCCCAATGATACCTAATTGGGGTAGCATGGTGAGCAAAAGAACGATGGATTAAACCCAGTTCTGTGACTGGGGGTGAGTGTTTGCATTGTTCAGCACTCTGTCCATCATTCTCTTGTGTTGCTAAAGTTGCCCTAAGTGGGAAGGGTATGCCCAGACGTGGGTCTCTTGCTCACTGTGCCACTGGATTCAAGCTAGCCTGGCTGATGAAGGGTGAAACCCTGAAACCGGGCCCACAATGCTTGTTTCCCGTCCAGGGAGGTCCTGGCTTGGCAGTTCGGGCTGGACTGTTCCCATGAGGAACAGGGTCAAGACTGATTTGCATACGGCTGGGTCCAAATTGGGGTGGCATGATGAGCAAAAGAACGATGGATTAAACCAAGATCTGTGACTGAGGGTGAGTGTTTGCATTGTTCAGCACTCCGTCCATTAGGGAAAGGTATGCCCAGACGTGGGTCCCTTGCTCACTGTGCCACTAGGTTCAAGCTACCCTGGCTGATGAAGGGTGAAACCCTGAAGTCGGTCCCAGGATGCTTGTTTCCGGTACAGGGAGGACCTGGCTTGGCAGTTCGGGCTGGACTATTCCCATGAGGAACAGGGTCAAGACTGATTTGCATTCGGCTTGGTCCAAACTGGGGTGGCATGGTAATCAAAAGAACGATGGATTAAACCAAGATCTGTGACTGAGGGTGAGTGTTTGCATTGTTCAGCACTCTGTCCATCATCCTCTTGTGTTGCTAAAGTTGCCCCCAAAGATACCTACACATTCCTCCTGCATTCAACATTAGGCTCTCTCCTCCCCTACGTCAGCAAGTCCATTGCTTCCCGTAACGTGGATTTTTTGTTTCTATTTTTTTTGTATTTTCAACTCTCCCCTTGAAACTGCTCTCTTGTTCCTTCTCCCAGTCTTCTCCCCCCACTCCCCCATTTTCTTCTCCAGCACCGACTACCAATAACTGTTCCTCCAATGGGACCCAACTTTCCCTCATGATCTTTTTTTTAAAAATGCTTTAAAAAAAAAATTGAAGTCCCTGCTGTTGTCATTTTCTGTCAGGCTATTCAATAAAAAAAAAAAAAAAAAAACTTTTCTGTTTTTTAAAATTATTATTAGCAGGACAAGAGGTTTAGGACCAAGGAGAACAGGAGTACCTGTGGGAGGACCAGACATAAGGACCAGAACCAGAGTGGCAAGAAGGGTTAGGGCAAGGAGGAATAGGACTGCCAGAAAGACCATGGCACACAGAAACATGAAGAGCAGAGCTTGGAAGGTCGCAGACAAGAAGGCCAGACAAATGGGACCAATCCCAGTGGGACAGGATCAAAATACTAGCCAAGAATGACCAAGAAAAGGATGTCTCCATGGAAGATAAAGGCCAGGAACATCAGGGACATGGAGACCAGGATAAATACACTGTAGAAGAAAAGAAGGACTCAAAGGATCACAAAGGATCAGGAGGACACACAATGTGAGGTCTGAGGGTTCAGGAACAGGTGAACAAATCCAGGGTTGACTTGGAAGACCAGACCCAGAAGACGGCGAGAACTAGAAGATCAGGACCTAGAGCATCAGAATCAGTAGGGCCAGAAGGAAAAGCACCAGTAGGATCAGGTAGAGCAAAACTAAGAAAATCAGGAGCAAAAGGACCTGGGGATTGAGGACCAGAAATAGTACCATGGCCCAGAGGAAGACAAGGTAGAGAACAACCAAGAGAACCAGAAGGAGTATGACAAGGAGGACACAGAAGAGTACAAAGACCAAAAGAAAGATAAGAACCAAAAGCAACACCAAGAGGAGAAGCAGTAAATAGGGGACCATGAGTGGAAGGAAGTGGAGGAGGACAGGGCAGAGAAAGAAGAGAAGTCCCGAAGGAGGAGATCAGGATGGGGGAGTCTAGAAGGGTGACCAATCATTGACAAAAACGTAATGGTCAAAATGTGGTCAAACACAATTGCTCCTGCATGCAACATTAGGCTCTCTCCTCCACTACGTCAGCAAGTCCATTGCTTCCCGTAACATGGATTTTTTGTTTCTATTTTTTTTGTATTTTCAACTCTCCCCTTGAAGCTGCTCTCTTGTTCCTTCTCCCAGTCTTCTCCCCCCACTCCCTCATTTTCTTCTCCAGCACCGACTACCATTAACTGTTCCTCCAATGGGACCCAACTTTCCCTCATGATCTTTTTTTTTTAAATGCTTTAAAAAAAAAAATTGAAGTCCCTGCTGTTGTCATTTTCTGTCAGGCTATTCAATTAAAAAAAAAAAAAAAACGTTTCTGTTTTTTAAAATTATTATTAGCAGGACAAGAGGTTTAGGACCAAGGAGAACAGGAGTACCTGTGGGAGGACCAGACATAAGGACCAGAACCAGAGTGGCAAGAAGGGTTAGGGCAAGGAGGAATAGGACTGCCAGAAAGACCATGGCACACAGAAACATGAAGAGCAGAGCTTGGAAGGTCGCAGACAAGAAGGCCAGACAAATGGGACCAATCCCAGTGGGACAGGATCAAAATACTAGCCAAGAATGACCAAGAAAAGGATGTCTCCATGGAAGATAAAGGCCAGGAACATCAGGGACATGGAGACCAGGATAAATAGGACCTAGAAGAAAAGAAGGACTCAAAGGATCACAAAGGATCAGGAGGACACACAATGTGAGGTCTGAGGGACCAGGAACAGGTGAACAAATCCAGGGTTGACTTGGAAGACCAGACCCAGAAGACGGCGAGAACTAGAAGATCAGGACCTAGAGCATCAGAATCAGTAGGGCCAGAAGGAAAAGCACCAGTAGGATCAGGTAGAGCAAAACTAAGAAAATCAGGAGCAAAAGGACCTGGGGATTGAGGACCAGAAATAGTACCATGGCCCAGAGGAAGACAAGATAGAGAACAACCAAGAGAACCAGAAGGAGTATGACAAGGAGGACACAGAAGAGGACAAAGATCAAAAGAAAAGAAATTAAGAAATGACTGCTGCGTCATGCTGTAGGCACACACATCTGTAGTGAAATATGCCTCTGCATACTGCATAATGCTGAGCCACCACAGCGTCATGATGCATGCATGAATACACGCCATCACCCTTCTTTCTAGGGTCGAGCGTGCGCAAGCGCTCTGGCCCATGTTGTAATCTCTCTGTCGGCTTCTAACCATACCCATGTCACGCCTGTCACTTTCATTAGTTTGTGGGCTTGCCTGTTAAAAATCGATTGATTCCATTTGTGAAAGGCATGCATACGTCATGCCTTTTCCGGTGTTTAGCCCTCCTCAAGTGTACTGGTAAACTACTGAAAACATACGAGGCTCCGTGTTTTCCGCTGGTTTCTGGACTACTTTATCTTTTAATTTCCTGCACGGCGCGATCTCGCTGGGCAGAAGTCGAGCGCTTTGCATGACATTGACCCTGTTACATGGATAATTGCACTTTTGCTGGTTACATGGATAAATACACTTTTGCCGATAAGCTTCACTGCAAGCAACCTTTTGTTTCCTTTTGTGTCTCCTTCACGCACATGGTGACTATCGGCTCACATATGTGAAACTGTTTTACTTTTCATTATTAGTTTATGTGGCAAGGAAATTCCCGTTAGGAGTTTACAACGCTAATAGACGAGCAAACACGAGACCCATTGCATTCCAAAGGTTTATTTTGAGACAGTTTCTGCATGACCTGTAGGAGGTGTGAGCTTGTTTTTGTCCCCCAGATTCCTGTGCATATTTTATGTGGACGGATCAGCTAAGCTTTTCCATTGTTTCTAGAGAAGAGGGACGTTTCCTCTTCGCTGACTGAAGCATAGAGCACTGTAACATCACTGCTGGCTCTTACTACAAGTCCATTCTGACATTAGAATGCAGCTGTAATATGAAAATAATATGCAAGGATTTAAGAAAGTTTCGGAAACTGTGCCTCCTTTAGTTACAGCAGAAATATGAGCGTCAGCTTGTTTGGGGGCCACTTGACCACCCAATTTACCTTTCCTCCTAGATTCACATTAAATCGTAAGAAAATCCAGTGAATAGTCGACAGGTAGAGCAGTTAATAAAATACATTTAGGAGGACTTTGAACAGGACTACTCCAAATTGAAAGCATGCCTTGCTAAACACCAAAATCTTAAATCTGAATGCAAGAGATCTCTGCCTTCCACTTTAATGATTAACAGATATTTCCAGAGTAGAATTAAGTTTATATTACACTGAATTAGCACCCCTAAAATACAACCCAAAGTAAATATTTTGAATTTAGCTGGAATGATTATCTTCTCGTCCATACAGGCAAAATGCCATTAAAAAGGGGGAAAAATAGACCTTTAATTAAGCATTCATAGGAGAAATACTACACGTATTAAAATGCAGCAAGAAGACTGACCTCATATGGATGGAACCTGGTGGCTCAAGGGGCCTGCAGAGACAGATCTCCTTCTTTTTTTAAAACCCCAGCTTTCAGTCGCTCATGGGCATGCTTCTAGTAACGGACTCATCTCACTTCCGGGCTTAAGTAAACCTTGAGGAGGTAACTCTAGAAAAAAGTCAAAATGAAAATATATTACTTATGTTACTTACTTTGTTGTACAAACCACTTTCTGGAGAAGAGAACATATTTTACAATAACGAAGGTGACAGAAAATGAATAAAAACTTATTTTGACTAACATGATTTTTCAGTCTGTTTGATGAAAAGAGATCTTTTTTGACGTTACAAGTTTATTTGAATAATTTTGACAATTTTTCAAAGCATAGTGCAGAGTTATCTTGCACTTTAATCATTTCTACATATTTCATTGCACTGGTTCTGTACATGACACTAGATTATTGCGATTGTAAATGTAAAGGCCATTTATGTAGCGGTTACTACTCCTGATGAGGCATTGATATGGCGAGTCACACGCTATCCAGAGCCCAAGGTTAGAGTTAAATAGTAGTTAGAAAATATGTGCTTGTTTTTAAGGGTCAAGCACACCAGTTCCGTCCCTCTTTGGGCTTTTAACCACGCCCATGTCATGCCTGTCACTTTCATTGGTTTGTGTCCTTGCCTTTTAAAATTCGCTTGATTTCATTAGTGAAAGGAATGTATATGTCATGCCTTTTCCGGTGTTCAGCCCTCCTCGAGCGCACCGGCCAACTACTGAAAACACATGAGGCTCCATGTTTTCAGCCTGATTTCTGCACTACTTTATCTTTTTATTTGCCACACAGGTTTTTTGTTTTTCAATTTCAGCGCAATCCTGCTAGTTTCTTTCTTTCAATTTATGTGGCAAGAGAAGTCCGGTTAGGAGTTTACAGCACTAATAGCTCTAGCTCGAGCAAATGCGAGACCCGTGGCATTAGAAATTTTTGTTTTTTATGTGATTAGCTGTAGTAAGCTTCTTAAGTTTGTGCACTCAAGTTCTCATGTGCTTAGTAGTGCTTTCAATAGAGATGGAATATTGAAAATTGATTAGAAAAAAAAGTTTTGAGTCATTATTGGTTATAGAGGACATGTGTGCTTGTTAGTTGGGTGAATTGGATATAAAGGAGGGCGAAGTTTGAAAAGGATGTTTGGAAGTTCATAATAGTCAAAAAGGCTAGGGAGGAGTAAGAGAGGTCCAAAACTGTGATTCCCTGAAAACATTGTTTTTAAATGTCCACATTTATGATTCTATCCTTACATGTGTCTTAACACCCATTGATGTGCTATGCACGTATTTATGAGACCATTGCATAATGTATGTGTTTGCCATATTGCATGTGCTGTTTTGTAAAATGTCTGTATTCATCACAGACATTTAAAACCCACATAAAGGGGGACCACATTGTATATTCATACTTGTTCAGAATGTGGATCGATCTCTCACAGTCTAGAAGGTCATCAGTTGGACAAGGGAATGTTGAGTTTGGCTGCGTATAGACGGGAAGTGGAAGGAAAAATATGAATTTGTTGGGACCAACAAGAAGAACATGGACAAAATAGCTACAAAAATCTATCTTATCCTGTGCAATGTTCAGAAAGGAAGCTATGTTTTTGACTATTCATGTTTGACTGAGAGCTTGTGCACATCTAAGTATTAGGATAATGAGACTGCAATGTGACATTCCTGTTGTATCACTCATTTTACATTAATTTTACACTACCAGAAATAATATGCACCAATATGTAGCCTATGAATTAAAAATAAAAACACCCCACAAGAAGACCAGAAAGGACAACTATTGTTACACATCTGGGCTCTCTCTCACTACTGCAAATATTAGGCTTGAACCACAACTGACACCACACACAAGCTGCCTAGAAAAATGTGGCTGAGCTGAAAGACCCACGAAAGAGATGGAGGCAACAGACTAAGGGGAGGTGTACTGTAAGAAGTGGTAAAACCTGTGTCATACACTACAAGCACATATTGGTGCTACTGTTGATGCTGATCCAGGCCCCTGCTGATGTCTAAAGACTCAGAATGAGATGTCCAAAGACAGATTGTTTTTAGTAATCTGACTGGAACATTGTCGAATTAAGATATCACCTCTTTTTTTACTAGCATTTTTTATGGTTATTTTAAGAGTTTAATGTTTCCTACTGTTATGCTGACATCGAGGAACTATGTGGAGACAGATGAATAACACTGTGAGGATATGCGTAAATCATAGAGACTCCCAACTCAAGTAACTTTCATTGTCGGAAATCTGTGGTGACTAAAAGTGGAATTCTTGGAAGTCCATAGCATTTGAGGGGGATGGGTGGGAAAGAGGATTTTGTGACCAAAAGTGGAACTCTTGGAAGGCCACAGCATTTGAGGGGGACGGGTGGGAAAGAAGATCTTATGATAGAGACTTAAATCTAAGGCTTTATTTAGAGTTTGGCAGGTGGGATACTCAGTTAAAACATGATGACCTTCCCACCTGCTGTATTATAAGTTCCAAAGGTTACAATACATTTACAATTGGTGTCTGAGACATTTGCCACATGTGTGAGCTAGTAAAACTTACTCCAAACTCTACATACAGACCTAAGTGTCTTAAGAGGTGTCTTAAGAAGATAATGGAGTAAATCTTGGTGGATAAATAATTAAGAATATACTTTAAGAATCAATCAGATCAACTACCTGAAAGAGATTCCACTTCTTCAAACAGAGGAAGTATGCCTTCATGAAACTAAACTTGTTACAATAGTACTGCTCACATGGGTGTATACATATACATCCATGGTGTTAAACAATGTTTAGACTGTGGAACCAGTATTGTGGCTTTAGTTATAACTATTGGGAAGTTCTTCAGTGGGCTAATCACAAGATGAACAGAAAGGCCTTTGTCAAGTGTTGAAGTGATTGAGTGCTGTAACTGAACCTAGTGCCACGCTCACTTTAAACCCATTCTTAACAGCTAAAGTTAAATAATGTGAATTGAAGAAATTGTGCAACTGGATTATTTCAAGAAGAAATTAGCCATTTTCACAGTGTCCTATTTTGTCATAATCATAGCCTTCTCCTGGTGCCTGAATTTAATTAATTTCTCAGATATTATCTAAATGGTAGGAGAGATGTAAGAATGTTTCCATGCTTGGCACCACCAAGCACAGGAATGCAGAGTTACAGACTGACATTTCTTTCCTACCCTTAGACAGAACACTGTCTCTGTATGAAGTTTGTGCAGGGGATTCATTTATCAAAAGGATAGCCCCACCCAGCAAGTTTACCACATAAAAAGTTTTGATGTACACAGTAAACACGGTGCAGAGAATTAGACATGTGAAGTTTGGAAAGACTCATGACCTGGACCAAGTCAAAAGCACTATAAAATTGATAACTCCTCTTATTGAAGATGGTCTGCTCAACTGGAAGTAATCCATTCAGATATACCTAGGGCCTGGTTTCGACCATGACGGATGGGATACTCTTTCACAAACATGACAGATATCCTGCCCACCGATTTACAAGTTCCATAGGATATAATGGAACCTATATTATGGCATATGGGATATCTGTCATCTTTGTGATGGAGCATCCCATCCGCCAAGGTCATAAGTAGGGCCCTAGTCTTTTAAGCATGCTAAAAGTGTAGCATCAAACATTTCTCCATTTGCATCCAAAATAGTGACTAAGGTACATTTGCTATACCAAGTAAGCAGAATCTCAAGAGTTCATAAACCGTCAATACAGATGCAGGAATCTTGCAAGGTGCCGAAGTTGACAGTATGTGTGTAGGAGTGGGATAATTTTCTGGGAAGGAGAGAGATCTAGACCTTAACATACTGTTGGGAGTAAAGATGATCTCCTGCATCAGAGCCCAAGGAGATGGTGATCATATTTTCCAAAGGAGAACCAATCCCATCCTGTCAGTCTACAAAGAAAATCATACTGCACACAAGCCATGTGACTCAAACCTTCCTTGCACAATTAATACCACAAACATTTAAAGGTAACACTGTAAATCTCCGAGTCACAGTGTAGTACTGAATTCACACTGGCCTGAATGTTCTCATCAAAAAACTACCTTGTGAAGATCAAAAACCCAGTACCTCCAGTACAAGGAAGCAAAATATTATGTCTCATCCAAGATAGATGAACTATATTAATTGCAAAGATTTACAGTGCAGCAAAACAAAAGATGAAGGTACAGCAACCAGGAATACAACACTACCAAGATGGAGGGCGAAGTTGAAACAGGTATTTTGTGCAAATATAATATGAAAATCGTGAAGAATATATTGATTATATATTGAACTGCAATGCCAGACTAGCATTGTGCATTCCACCCCTACAGAAGCCATAACTTATTGTTGGCATACAAGCCTCTCAATGATTTAATGAGCCTGTCAAATCTACTAAGAATTGATTCTATTATAGGACAATAAGAGGGCAGCATACATCCAACATGACTGAATGGATAGTAGAGGTTGCCTACTTGTTCATCAGCCCTTATAGCTGTAGGCTATCAAAGGACAAAGGGAGTACTTTTAAATATTCATCTAACCAGCCATGACATTGTGATTATCCTTTTCTTTGGAAACAGTCATGGATTTAACTGCTGGGTTAACGTGACTACATGTCTTTTAATGAAATACCCTAAATCTTCATTCCTGAAGCAAAACGAGGTTCATGTTTAGAGGAATTTTCATTGGTAGGAAGAAACAAATGATTAAATTTACCCTTTACACTGCAGGAGATGTTAGAGAGAAAGACAGTATGTCTGCTAAAACATGAAAATATGTTTATTAAAATCTTCCTTTTAGAATGACCACTTGAAGGATATTTCAAAAAGTTTGAAATATTTGTTTGCCAACTAGACTGTCTACCGTTTGTAAGAAACTTATGCCATTAAAATATACATTTTTGTTGGTTGATAATTATAAAAGACAATGCTAGGCTACTTTGTGGATATCTGATGTGTTATATGAACAAACAAAACAATGCCATTTTCATGCCTTGTCCTCTTTATAAATGAAAGTCTAGTATCTGGATACAAGAATCTGCAAATAAAAATGTTTGGTATTAAGGCCCTCATTTGGACCTCAGTGGTCTTTTTCCAAGACCGCCGAAGTACCGCTGGGCCGAAGAGTGCCAGTGTAGGCGGTCTTCTACCCAGTGTATTATGACTGCTGTCAGCCCTCTGCCCTTTTTCGGACGGAAAGCCACCAGCAGCCATTCTGGCGGTCGGCGGTGAAGTGGAGGCTGCTCCACCTCTACCGCCACGTCATCAGAACACTGCCCACTGAATCACAACCCAAGATTCAGCGTGGCGGTGTTCTAGTGACAGGGTGCTGGCGGCGGAGCAGCCCCCATGGATCCCGTTCCCTCCCGGAGGATCGCCGGACAAGGTAAGGTGATCGTCTGTTAGGGGAGGGAGGTGAGTGGGTGTTGTGTGTTGTGTGCGTGCATGGGGGTGTGCGTGTGAGTGTGTAGAGGGTGTCTGTGAGTACGTGTATGCATGCATAGAGGGGGTGTGTTGTGTGTACGGGAAATGTGTGCGTATATGTCTATGTGCATGTGTGCGTGTATGTGTGCGTGTGTGTATTAGTTGTGTGAGTGTTCATGTAGGAGGGTGGGGGTGTGTGTGCCAATGTTTTTGTGGGAGGGTGGGGCAGGGGTGGGGAGGGGGTCCTGACACCTTAGGGGGGTGCTAGGGGGGTGCTAGGGGGGTCGTGGGTTTGGGGGGAGGACTCTGGGGAGGGCGAATTCCCTGGCACTATCAGGGACGGTACAAAACCCCACAAAATCCATGGCGGTATGCGGAGTCCTGATACGGCCGGCGGTCTAGTGACGGCTGCTGGGCTGGACCGAAGTCTCCAGCCCAGCGGTCGTTACCACCCTGGCGTCGGAGTGCAGAATTGGCGGTTGGGCATGGCGGAAACCGCTATGCTTGTAATGGCGATTTTTTTTTTCTGTCGGCCTGTTGGCGGTATTACCGCCACTTCTACACTGACCGCCAGGGTTGTAATGAGGGCCTAAGTGTGCTGTACTACTTGCTTTTAAAGATGAACATTTAAATTATTTATGAGCAGTGTCAAAAGTATTATTTTCTTTCATACACGCAAACCCTTTGTGACTTTTAAAAATTATTCATTTAACCTCGCAGGTAAGAATAAACTGTATATTTATATTTGGCCATTACCATTTCAAAACCTTTCTTTTAACTCACTAAAAGAAGCATTTTCCATTTTTTATTAATTCATTTCAGAAATTATTCCTGACTAGAAAAATTACAAACTGATTTGTCAAGCTACTCTGTTGGTAATTGTATTTGTCAGATTTCCTCAAACATATTTCTGTTAACTTTCAAATGATACATTTCTTCTAATGATTTTCACTGCAAAAATTGTTTTATGTTAGTTTATAATAATTTTTAAATGACTACCTTATTTCCCTGAGATGTTAACTTCATCATTGTTGATCTAGTTATATCCATTTGATCGTGCCCAAGGCATCTTTGTTCTCCTACATGAAATTATTTGAGAAGATTTTGTTACCATTGATTGCATAGAACAAGTTATTTCCCAAAGATGTATTGAAATAATGTTTCATTATCTAAAACATCTTCACCGAATTCCAAACATTTCTAGAGAAACTATATGATCATCTTGCCAGGAAGACAGACATATTGAAATTATGCCCCACAATCCAGAGTGTTTGCCTTTCATTTCTGAGATATAAAACACATCTTGGTGCAAAAATATACTTCTCATATGTATGTTCCCTACAACTATATGTCTCATGGACACCAAGTATCTTAAGGAGTATAATCTATGCCTACATTGTGTTAATATGAAGTTTTATGTCACATGATGTATTTGAATGGCAAGGTGCATATACAATGTGTGTGTGTGTGTGTAAAACCTTCTTTGAAAATGTTTTTTGCCACAAAATGTCACAATATTGTCAAAGAATATAAAACTGTCTTGGATGTTTCAGAGTCAATTGGCTGTGCACATGAACAACTCTATCATGCCTTGATGTAAAAAATCCCCATTACTGCTGTTTGCCTGGTGGATGTAAGCTCCCATTAGGAATGTTTACTGTAAAAGGCTGACATCCAGACAATGTGCACCGAAAAAGTACATTTCAAATGACACATGTTCATCATGACTAGTTGTACATTCAAAAATATATCCTAGCATGCTCTCTTCTTTCTTGTGTTGCCTTCTGCATGGTGTTCTTCTTGCCATTCACCTTTTTTCATTTTGCAAGCTCTAGTATTACAGTACCATTTCTCATCATTCAAAAATCTTTAACCACAGCACAACCTTCCACTTTCCAAGACTATCCTTAGACCGTCATTGCAAGTAAGGCACTCTTGTGAGGCCTTCATTGGGCCACATTGGTTCTCTTTTTTAGCTCAATTTCTATTTTATATTTTATACATTTTAGCTGCCATCGCATTTTGGCAATGACTTTTTACACACTTTATACTTGCACAATATTATTCTGAGAAGGCATTGTACATGCTGCTTGTTTTGAGTTATACTTTCTCAACATATAGTCTGTACACTCTGTTCAAGGCTAGGAATACAATATGAGATATCCTAGTGCTTGTGTTGCCCTTTTAGAGACAACTTCTAACATTTAGACATATCATTGCATCACAGCTGTGGTCTCTAACCATACACCGACCCAGAAGAATCAAAGGAGTATTCCAGCCATTTCTGTCCTGGACGATTGTTATGTTTGCTATGCAGCTCTTCTGATCTTTCATCTGGCAGAGAAGAATTGCTGACTCTATTCTAAACTAGCACCCTGGTACAGCTTTCCTGGTATGGGGATCTCAGGCTATCCCATTAGATCAGGTTCAGGCAGAGGATATGCCCCGCTATGCTCTCTTATTGTAGATACTGCTAGGTAGGAAAATAGATCTAAAATTGCCATGGCTAGACTGTGTATTTTTTCACCCTGTTAGTAATGCTGGATACATTGCTTTGTTTCATCTGCCTAATTATTGCAGCTCATCCTCTCTATGCAAGAATAGGATTATTTCAATAATTGTTTGAAAACGGTATTTTTCATATTGTTTACCCTTGACATGCGTGAGTAAACAATTAAAGGGGTAAGACCTGTTTCCACAACTTCCTTGGGAGAGAGAGTTCCATGATCGAGGATAGTGTAATCATCTGTTACCCTGGGAAGGTTGAGGGTTCAGGTGAGGGCTTGTGAGCTTGCTAGGAATTGGGTCGCTATTTACTAATGGTGTAGATGGACGTAGTCTCCGGGTCCTGAAGTTCTACCTCCTTAACATGCCGTCCTACCTTTTAGTGTGAACCACATAACATGGTGCCACCTAGGTCTACCGTTCAGGTACCTATTTATTAGGTCTCCAGAGTAGTTATCTTATGTGCCCAAGGTCCCTTATGCACCTTAAAAAGGAGATGTCCATGGTGTTAGGAATTGTATCCTCCACAGAAATATATGAAGCAGCTATATTTGCCTGTAAATTGTTCAAGATTGAACATTTCAAAGGATTCCCCCAATAGTATGCCCCATCTCTGATTGAAAAAATATTGAATGTAACAAATATTCCTGCTTATTGCAAACCTGCTGTTACAGCATATTTAAAAATGCATGGTCCACCTAATGGGGGTGGAGATGTTGCCTTAATTTGTGAGGCTCACGATGATAGGTTAAAGTATTTACCACACATGGTAAATACCATTATCCCATGGTGAGGTATTTATCATATGTGGCAAATACATCATATTCCAAATTTTTTACTTGCAAACAAAATTTAGGATGCAGATTCAGCATTTAGCATACCAAATTACATTTCTTTTACATTTTCTAGTGGCTTTTTCGATCCATAAATGTTGGTAGGTTTGATATGTTACTTGTAATGATAGCCTATGATTTATTTCGTAGATCGGCTGCAGCATTCCCATCCTTTATGAATTAGTTAGAGATTTAACCTCCACATATTCATCCTCATCTAAGCAGCAAGATTGGTTACATTCTCATTGCCCCACCCCCAAAATAAAACAGATATGAGAAAAGAAGAAAGAGTAAGAACATTTGTTTGGAAAACTTTAATCTGTCCACCTTGTGAATGGAACACACATTATATAATACCAAAATAAGTAGACTGCACAGATCAAAAACAAATGGAAGATGGTGAGTGTGTATTTGCCCTGCACACTAAATTGGGGCAAATGAGGTCTACTCAACAACATAACGATGTAGTGCCAGTGGTGCAACCTAGAAACGAGAGCTGCCTAGCTTGGATTAAAAATAAAATTGTTAAATATAAATCATAAAGTATGTATTATTTACCTTCTGATTTTAGAATTTTACTTTAGCACAGATGTAGCTTTAATCTGTTGCAGAGCACTTTACAGAGAACAATTTTATTGTAGAACGACAGAATGGTGTGTAGTGTCAAGTTAAGAGTGATTACAGAAAGCAAAGTGATGGAAGGGAGAGAGCACAACACTAACTGTTATGGTAGAAAGCTAAATGAATTAATTTCAAACACTGGTGTTTACTCAGAATTGTAACCAGTCTAGTGTTTTTGCCCACTGTGACACTCTAGACAACATCCACAAATAAGTAAGTCACAGACCTGCCAACTTCACCAAAAACCTCATACTGTGAGGAGGGGGCGGAGCCTTGGCAGGGTCGGGCCTCGTATAAAGAGGCATCTAAGAGGCACTTTTGCCCCCACCCCGGCCCCATACCCCCTTCACAAAACAAAAACATAACGCTTGGTGAGGCTGCTGCTGATGTCCTGGGTTGTTTTCACACCCATTAATGGACATAGGCAGTTAAAAGTCTCTGAAAACGATCTGAAAACCACTGTTTACAGTGTTTTTCAGCTTGTTTTTATTCCCATCATGTGATATTGGCTTCTCGCCGGGAGACCGTTTGAGGGGAGCTAATATTGTGTGTAACATGGTGGCACCATGTGAGTTGGCAGGTCTGAAGACGGACTTGATCCTTTTCCAATGGGAAGAGTCCAGTACGAACTGCAGACAGGTTCAAAAACAATGTACATCGGTATCTACCTACTTGTGCCACATCAGTGACGTGCAGCTTGAGCTTAAAGGCACAGTGGACACACTACCCACATCTGGCCATTCTTCATCTCGAGTGACATAGGAGTAAAAAAACAATTGACGTGCACACAGCCCAGAGACATTGCAAGCGGCTAAGATGTTTGTTTTAATGGGAAGGGGTGAGACTAACTGCATCAGTAAACTATACAGTTGATTTTTAAATTACACAATCATTTACGTGATTTGACACATATACATACAGTGCTTTAAGTGGGCCGCTTCTGTCCGGCACTGAGTACTGGCACTTTTTTATTTGGAGAGGGATAGTACCTGCACTTCTCAAGAAAAACATAATACTTTTAATTGGAGAGTACCGGCACTTCTCAGAAACAAGCAGCCACTGTGGTACAGAGTACCTGCACTTTTATATTTCCATTTCAAGCACTGTATACATACATGTCATTCAGCTACTTTGAGTAGAAGAAATTTACACGGGAGCAGAACGTAGTCGGTCAAGTTTCAAAGCCACGATTACAACATAGGGGCCAATACTCTGTATTCAGAAGCTTGCCTCCTGGACCTCCTCACAGCAAAGCACGCAAGTCTTAACAAACGTGCTGTCGTGAATTAAATAAAACCACCATGACAACTGTAGACATGTTTTTCATTTTGTTGATTTTGGAAGCATTTTGGAAAGGGTGACACGCAGCAAAGTAAAAAAAAAAAAAAAAATACATAGCACTATGTTTCAGTACAGCTACGTGCAGCGATTTAAGCTTTTAAGCCATGGCAAACTCTTTCCTCAGCTCATCAGATGTGTCCAAAATGCCAGAACTGCCTCTTAACGCATTTACTGTTTATGAAGGGTATTGATTACTCAGGTAATTGACGCGGAAGCTACTCAGAGTTCACAAACAGCAACAACCGAATTGCTTTTAATGGGCCTTGTACTTATTGTCTAAGGGACAAAGCAACATGGAGGCGGTTGAAGAAAGTGGCTTTGACATCTCCGGCCGAACAATCAATGCAGTGACTCATCAGAAGAAAAAGTGCTTTAAGTAGCAGCTCAACATTTCGTTTGCTGTCTTCATTCAGTGTACTTGAAAGTAGATGCCTTTGTGCTTCAGCATTTCTTAGGCATCACACGGGTCGCATTTCTCCTTTTTTTGGGGAGTCAATTTACCAGTGGTCCATTGTGTCAACTGATGAACTAATGTTTTGTTCATCGTAGATTCTGGTGGTTTGTTGTAGAAAAATATATGAAAAAAAATGTTTTTCACCAAAATAATATATCCCAATTTACTTCAAATGTTATGTTCGCTTGCTCTGCTATATTACTATTCACCTTTCCACGTAGACCTCAAAAGATCACCGTTTTGATATTGCAATGTCATTATAATGACTGTTAAGCAGTCAGTTGTTGACGCTGCAATATTTTTTCAGTGATTAACCTGTACTAAAAGAACATTTTCTGCTGACTGAATAGTGCATTTTTTTTCACTAATCAGTGGGCGTAAAAGTGAATGCAAAATTGAGTATAGGCAGTGCTTTAAATGGGCCGGTACTGTCCGGTACTGAGTACCGGCACTTTTTTCTTTTGAGAGGGAGAGTACCGGCACATCTCAAGAAAAACTTAATTCTTTCAATTGGAGAGGACCGGCACTTCTTAGAAACAAGCAGGTACTCTGATATAGAGTACCGGCACTTTAATTTTTCCATTTCAAGCACTGAGTATAGGCGAGCGTTGAAGTGGAACTTTCTTTTCCAGGTATTTGTGTCTGTCCGCTCTGCTGTTTCTTGCCCTAAACTCCTTGACCTTGACCGTAACCCAAAGAACAGATTTCAATGCAATCCAGCCCGTTTCTCTGTCTCCGGGTCAATATCTCCGTGTCACAATGTCTGTATATCCAGTGCTTGAAATTGAAAAATAGTGGTGCAGGTTCTCTGTACCTGAGTACCTGCTTATTTCTGAGAAGTGTCGGTACTCTCGAATTAAAAGTATTGCGTTTTTCTTGAGAAGTGCAGGTACTCTCCCTCTCAAAATAAAAAAGTGCCGGTACTTCGTACCGGACAGTACCGGCCCATTTAAAGCACTATTCCTTGTTCTATCATTTATTTCTTCCAGTGCCAGCATCTATTCCGCACAGCCCTAGCATTCTCTTTTCCCGGCCACATAAGTGCTTCCATGCCCAGCAACTATGTTTCTGTCCACATTCTGTCAGTTTGTTCTGTTTGTTCCAGAATCTGTCTCGGTAGCCAGCATGAAGTTCTTCCAGTCCTTATACACGTGCTCCTCTGTGTGGGCCTCCCTCCCCCTCCCCCCCCCCCCCCCCACTGTCTCTCTCTCCACCCCACCCCACTCTTGTGCCTGCTGCTTCAGCCCACCAGGGAAATGCCTATGGAATAAAAGGCGAGTCTAGCCCTGCCCCACCCTGTGCCCTGTCTCACCCTGCTGCCCAGAAGAGTCTACCTCGGTACTGTAGCTGCCAGTAAGAGGTGCCAACCCTTCCAAGTGTTGTGAGTGCACACTCCCGCTACTGGGCCCTTATGGGTTAGCAAGCTATAGACGACCCTAGGCATGCCTTCTAACTGACCAGCCTGACTTCCTCCACTGCCGAGGCTGGCAGAAGCCAGATGGCTGCCATGAAACTGTTCTCCTTCCAGGTCTTTTCTTAAAGTTAGAAATGTGTAAGCCTGGATAATATGGCACTGAAGAGATAGTCACGCCATAAATGAACCCTTCCCGGAGTGCCAATGGTGTGAACACTGCAACCCACGTGTTGGAGCCCCCTGGAGGAGAGACTAGGTAGCCACAGTACTGGAAGTGTAAAGTGAAGTACTGTAATTAGCAGCGCTTGTGTGGGCATAGGGAACTAAAAGTTGCAGTGGCCTCCTAATGAGGGCCCTGGCATTTATGTTTTTTTTTTTTTTTTTTACAAATTAAGCACTGATGTAAATCAATATACAAGCCATCAACATTGCATAAAGTCTGCGCTTTTTTCAATAGCTCTTTTGCCTCTGTCGCTTGCTTGCAGATTGGAAGCTCCGAACGTGCAGAAGGGAGTGTGAGTTGGGAGCTGGGGCCTGGTATGATGGCAAAAATGTCTACAGCAACCTTACTGCTTTCCAGAATCCATTATACACCGTACACTGTACTTCTCTTCACTTTTTCTCAGCCATTCTAAGAGGGCAAACATTTGCTTAATGATTTCATCCTTATTTATTTCACAAAGTGAATCTTTTATAAACGTCCTGAGGTGTTCTGTGCTAGAAATATTTCACTTTATATAAATAGTGTAAGGTTTGCACATCTTGTGGGCACCAAGAATAGCAACGAAATTGTTCTGCATACCTCTGTCAGTTTTTCTCTTACTTTTTTCTGTCCTCTAGCCCTATCTTTCTCTCTCCTTTTCCCTATCAATCTCTCTCCATAGCTTTTTCTCTTTCCCACTATCTTTTAATCTCCCTCACTTGGTTCTTTAGTTTATTTTACATCGTAAAATGGTGTTATGTTTGTGTTTGTAAAACATCATGTAAGCAGATGAACTGTGTGGCAAAGTGGTTCAAACAGGCTTCAAGAGTGTGATAAATTACATTTCTGTACACATTCTGTTTCTTTATTGGAGAATGTAAAAACACTGTTTACCGTGGAAAAAGAGAGAACTCTTATCCCTTAAACTGCACGTCCTGTATAAATAATAAAGAGGGCTCTTGTGCTTTAATAATGCAAGCATGTTATTCTAAATGGAGACAACTTGTTCTCCTCTCATACATAGACACGAATTTTACACACAAAGCCCTACACACAGATCAGAAGAACATGCATCCATACTGCTTGTCATGTGGAACCTGATATGCTTTTTCATGCATACACATTCCCTCAATGTGATAATCCCCTTTGATTTTCTAATTACTCCTAATTCTACAACCTCCTGTCTCTTTTCCCTCGTGTATATACACACACAATTCACAAAGAAAACTTCCTGTCCCTTTTCCCCTCTTCTCACTCTTCTCACTCTTCTTACATTACAGAAGTCCCTGTTATGTGCATGCATGCAAGCAGGGCCGGCTTTAATGCTGGTGGCGCCTGGTGCAGCAATCTTTTTTGGCTCCCCCCCCAATAATCACCTCCTCAGATTCCCTCACTACCACCCAGCAAAAGTGCCCCTCATCTCTCCATAGCCCCTCTCTCACATACATTTCATTTGTATTAAAGCGCTAGGAATGGCTGGCTTTACTAATCCACTCAGCTATCCAGATAAAAAATAGTTATGTTCTTTACAATAGGCATTTAACCCTCAGCGCTGCTTTATGGTATCAAAACTGCCACTAGACAAAACACTGATCTCTCTCTTTACCAAGAACATTAATCACAAGAGTTATCTTGACATTTTAATTGCTTCCTGAAGGCTAAAGCACAAGGAACTTTTCAGCAGGTGTTTTTAAATTGCAAGTTTCCTAAGTTATTGTTAAACACAGCGCCCCCCAGAGGTCAGTGTCCCCTCAGCCAGGTCAGCACTCAGTGCAGCCGCAACAGTGGCACCGCCCTAAAGCCAGCTCTGAATGCAAGGTTTCTTCTGCTGAAAATGCCCAGTAAGAAACTCCTGAAATATGGTTGGTGGAAATGGGGTGTGTCAGTGCTGGAGGCGTCCTGAACGGAAGTATTTTAACCCTATCAATCCTGGTTTACCTACATGCAAAAATTGTTTGATCCAGGTACTGGGATTAGAAAAACCTCACCCAGAGAGCCCATAAAATAGGGGTCTGGGTTGGGTGTGGCACCAAAAAAGGGGGTGGAGTCACATGAGCGGCGGGGACATGAAAAGCAGACTGACAGTCAATTTATACATTTATTTTTAAAACTGTGCCACAAAGAAAACGTCAACAAGGAGAAGGGTGTAAACCTTATCTGGCTTAATTGGCTGAAAAGGTTGCTTTTTAAAATATAGTAAAGCACCTGTTGCAGAGAATTTTGTGTGCCCTGTAAATCTCAGGGAATAACAATAACGGTAAGATAATTCTGGTGGTTAATAACACTTGCTGAAGAAATCTATGTTTTTTCGAGTCACAGTTTTGACTCATTAAGTAGCATAGAAGGTTAATGTGCCTCCTGCAAAGCACATAGTGCAACATGACAGCTTTTTATATTTTGCAGAAAGAAAAGTGGAGTACGGCATTTCACACAGAGACCTTTTTTATTACTTGCAGTTCATAAATTGCAGTCCATCTAATGCAGCACAGTGCACTACAAACTGGCATCAAGGACCTGTATGCAAACTGCAAGGCATGAGTTTAGACCAGAGGTCTTCAAACTTTTTAATGCTGGGACCTGCTCTCAAAACATTTTAGGTATAAGGACCCCCCTCCTGACAAAAAGTTCTAGAAACTGGTACTCCTCATCATCGACAATCATAAACATCCCCAATTCCCACTGCAAATCATTTTTACGTTGAGGAAATAATATGAAACAGTGTTTAGCAAACCAGAGGTCAGTGAGTGTGGGGGGCATGGTCAAGGGTGTGGCTAAAAACAAAGGTCCTCATTTATGAGGAATTGGCTGGGGCAGTGCTGCAAGTCTTCTTGCTACACTGCCCTATCCAAATATAAAAGGAAGCAGGCGCCTTTGGCAGAAACGATTCTTTAGCTATCTGCCCAGCTTAATATCACAGCACAGGAGACTCAATCAATAAAAGTTCAGCTGAAGCATTTTACGATCGGCTGGAGAAAGGCTGGACCCCCTTTCCTGGACTCCACAGCCCCTCTGGGGGTCACGACCCACAGATTAAAGACCTCTGGTTTAGACCCTTATTGTTTTTCTCAATCTGATGTTATTATAAAGCTGCTGCAACGTGTTTACTTTAGTAACAGTGAAGTACTGCTTGTACAGACAACCACAAGCACTGCCTTATGTTTTAAATTCTGAGTCTGAATTTCTCCAGGCCATGAACATATAATCCCACCAGAAAAGACGATGCGTGACTTGGCACCTTGAGACAGTGTTTGAATAGTACACCTTGGAATCCTTATTGCCTTATACAGTATCCTGTACGTTGATTTACACAAATATGATTTGTTGTCTATGTATAATGTGTGGGTGAGACGTAAAGCGTTTAGAGATCCTTCATTGAGATAAGTAGTGCTATAAAATAATGATATAAACATTAGTAAGTGCTATTTAATTTTGTTATTTGTGTAAGTACTTGTACAGACTGACACATCTGCCATTCCTACAGTGCATGCATATCTCACATGTAGGGATTGAATAAAGTCAAAAGCTTGCCTCCAAATCATAGGTTCTCCTAGGTACTCATGAAGTGATAACAAGCTGTGTGCCTTTGTTTCCTTTCACTGCATTAGTATCTAGGTGTTAGGCTCCAGTTAGCTTCCAAGCCAGGACCATGCTCAAACAAAAAAAGGGCTAATGGCCCTTTAAATTTGGCATTTGGGATGAGACCAGCTGGAACCTAAAAAAAGAAAAACACCCTCACGGCCGCCACATTGCTGCTCCAATTAGAAAACAGCGATGTGCGGCCACTGCTGAGTTGGCAAATTACACTGGGGCAAATCAAGCATACCTCACTGAGGTCAGAAGGATCTCGTTCCGAATCAGTAATAGCTGCTAGATCCAGCTGCTTTCTCTTTCATTCCAGCACTAGTTTGATCCAAGCCAATTGCCTTATTAAACTGTGCATCATGTGATGATAAAGGACAAAGAGGCAGAATAAAATAAGAAAACTGCCCAGGATCACACAATTTGGTCAAACTAGAAAGTTGGAATTGATCCCAAGTTTCCTGGTTTTAAGTCATGCAATTCAACCATTTATATTGATGTTTCTAAGCATAAATATTCATGCTCCTACCCCCATCACACTGACAAAGATGTCAGCAGTGAACAGAGAGAAAAGTGATGTTGTCACGTGCACCTCACATGCAGCCTATATTGTTATCATAGATGGAGCAACATTATAGTTGAGTCAAATATCTATGAGGGGTTTTAGTAGAGTGCACATCTTGAACTGAAATATTTCAAGGTGTTCTTCAATGTGATTATAAACAATAAGAAGGCAAGGTAAACCAAGGCAGTTCCCTAGGATCACACAATTTGGAGAAGCAGGGAAGCTGAGATTGATTTCAGGTTTCCTGGTTTCACGTTGCGAAAATCAGTCATAAGATTAGTTTCTCTGTTTCTCTGCCATTTAACACCAAAGGGGGACATCTCAAGCCCTCTTGCTAGTGCCTGCTCTGTTGGGGAGGCCAGAGTTATTTGGCAAAACCTGAAATTCAATGAAATATTTGGGAGTTTCCGTTAAAAATGTCCCTAAGAACTGTATTTGTTTTTGGTCAATTTGTTGAAAGTGTTGCTAATTGGTAATAGCCCCCACCACTTTCAAACTCCACCAGCTCCCACTGGTGTCAATGTAGAGTTAGTGAGGGCATCTGTCCCTGCCAGTGGAGGTCGAAACAGTTCAAGTGCCAATGGGTGCAGTTATGGTGCAAATGTCATATTTTATATTAACTGCTGCCACACCAAAACTCCCTCTATAAGTTATCAATAAACAATACATCACTCCAGGGCTTACGATAACGCTCCTCACTCAACTAGACACAGGCCAGGCCTCTCTCTAGATTCCCACACTAACACTTCTTACTCAGTTAATTGCTACCGCTAGCAGATAAATGGTGATCCATGCCTCATCCCTGTCAGTAAAATATCAATCTCTTAAAGTCACCTAGCTATGCCACTAGAATACTAATCCCGGATTCTGCTGACTATACTGTGCAGTGTTATGCAAATCACTTAAGTATTTTGTTCTAAAGATCTGATTTCAACTAATATTAGAAGAACTTAAAACTAGCCTTGGTTCAACAGTACCAACACCATCTATACCTAGAAGCATGCTGGGGATTGTTTGTTGATTTGCCTTCCATGCCCAGGTGCAGGCAAGGAGAAAGATTGTGTGTGGCCTCTTAGCTTCTTGTTAAAGATTTCCTCTTTTTAGCTTGTCACTTTTGATTGGTAGAAGGCTGTAGGTTCCCATTCCTTCCTGAGGGCAACACTGCTGTGCCCACCAGATGTTTTCAGTTGGGGCCATTGAGCGCCAACCCTCATGTAACTGATGCCCCTGTTCCATTAAGAAATTAGCTTGTGATCAGACTATGCTGTATTTCAAAGAAGTCTTGAAAATAAACAAATTAGGATACAAATTAGGATTCACATGCTCAGCCTTCCACCGGATAAGGAATACACTTTGGTGGGACCCTAGTCATGATGCCACTATAGTTCATTGAGAGTTGCTCAACAATACCAAATTCAATTAAATTTGTCCTCCTTTTCCAGTTCTGGCATTTTTATTACAGAGCAAGGGGCTGATTATAGAACCTCCAAAATCATAGAACTTCTGCATTGTAAATATGAAGACATCATTGGTTGTAATCTCCATGTAGCACGTGCCGCTATGCGCAGCTGTGGCACAATTGGCACCTATTATCTTTCCATGAAAAAGATCAGACCACAAACTTTGCATCATCAAAAATTGTGCAGATGTTATTTACATATTAAAAAACAACAGAAGATGGGCAGAATGCAGAACAAATCAAACATTCACCCCCAGTCACAGATCTGGGTTTAATCCAACAGTTTTTTTGCTTGCCATGCCATTCCAGCTCAGAACCAGCCATATGCTAATCAGTCTTGACACTGTTCCCCATGGGAACAGTCCAGCCCGAACTGCCAGGCCAGGTCCTCCCTGGACCAGAAACAAGCATCCTGGGACCGGTTTCAGGGTATCACCCTTCATCAGCCAGGCTAGCTTGAATCTGGTGGCATAGCAAGCACGGGACCCACGTCTGGGCATACCCTTCCCACTTGGGGTGACAAATGCAAAAACAACAGAAGATGGACGGAATGCAGAACAAATCAAACATTTACCCCCAGTCACAGATCTGGGTTTAATCCATCAGATTTTTTGCTTGCCATGCCATTCCAGCTCAGACCCAGCCATATGCAAATCAGCCTTGACCCTGTTCCCCATGGGAACAGTCCAGCTTGAACTGCCAGGCCAGGTCCTCCCTTGACCAGAAACAAGCATCCTGGGACCAGTTTCAGGGTATCACCCTTCATCAGCCAGGCTAGCTTGAATCTGGCGGTATAGCAAGCACGTGACCCACGTCTGGGCATACCCCTCCCACTTGGGGTGACAAATGCAAAAACAACAGAAGATGGACGGAATGCAGAACAAATCAAACATTCAACTCCAGTCACAGATCTGGGTTTAATCATCAGTTTTGTTGCCATGCCGTGCCATTCCAGCTCAGACCCAGCCATATGCAAATCAGTCTTGACCCTGTTCCTCATGGGAACAGTCCAGCCTGACCTGCCAGTCCAGGTCCTCCCTGGACCAGAAACAAGCATCCTGGGACCGGTTTCATTGTATCACCCTTCATCAGCCATCAAGTTTGATTGGTTCCGCATTCCGTCCGTCATTTGTGTGAACTATTTTGCTGTTAATTCATTTGAACAGATCGATTATTATGCGTATCAGATGCTAATAATGTGACCATCTCTTTCACATTAGGGCTGGAAAAACAACTTAATTTTGGGCTAATGTTTCACTTCTCAGGACAATGTACTTCCACAAAAAAAAATTGTCTCCCACAGCGAAACCTTAGAACCCAACCTCCCCACACAGACCACCTTAAGTTTTCCTCAGGTGTGTGGATTAAACCATTGATTCTGGACAAATCACTTGTGGCCTCATTACAAGGCTGGTGGTCCAAGGGCCACCAGCATCGCAGTGACTGTCAGACCCCTGCAACTGTGGTAGTCTGACCACCACATTACAACCCTGGCAGTCGGACCCACTAGGGGACCGCCATCCTCACCAGGAACATGATTCTGACGGGGTGACAGCAGTTAGAGTTGCACTCAACCAAGAAGCCTGGCTGATTACAACTCAGCTTTCTGCCAGCCTTTCTATGGCGGGGTTCCCACCATGAAAAGGCTGGCAGAAAGGCTGTACCATTGGAGTGCACACTGTCTGCACAGCAGACAGAGCACATTCTGATGGTGCTGGTGTGCTACGATATTGGCCTTGCTCCCTTAAAGGAACCAAGGTGAATATTGTAGCACTGTTCCCGCCGGTCAGCCCGGCAGGAACGCATAATACAATGTTCTCACCAGTCAGCCCAGTGGGAACATTGTAAAATGCCCCAGGGGGGGAAGGAACAACACGAGTTCGGCCGCCAAACTCATGCGGAAGCCGTTAATCTTCCTGTGCCTACAAATAAATGAATGCGTGTCCTTGTGTAATGTAAATAGTGCTCATGTAAAGTGCTCCCATACGTTCAGGTTGAGTTTGCGCTATATAAAACTGCACAAAAAGGCTGAAAAGGGAGAAATAAATAGGAAGAGCAATTTAGGAAAACAGTGAAAAAGAAGAAATAAGTACTGGAAAGGAGCCTTTAAGAGTTAGATAAAAAAATAGGATTTGTAGTGGGATGGAAAGAAAGAGGCATGAGGTGGAATCAGAACCAGGATGGGGCACCTTCAGCTGTCATCAGGACTGAAATTTGGCAACACCCTCGGTGGACACCTAAGACAAACTTTGGGCCTCTTCACTTTTTTTTTATAAAATAAGCCAGTGCTTTAAATGGAAATATGCAAGTACCAGTACGTACTATCCAGAGCACCTGTTTGATACTGAAAAGTACAAGTACTTCCCATTAAATGTACTGTAGCAATACTGAGACATGAAAGTACTCTCCCCGTCAAATCAGAGTAGTGCTGAGATGAGGTACTGGAGAGCCAGTGCCTAATTTGTAAATAACAAGGTGCCGGTGCTCAAAGCTCAACTCTTAAACAAGCGGCTGCTGCAATTAAATGTGGGAACACGGAATACTGAGGCAGCGTAATCCTGAAGCCATCTCGGGCCTCTTCAATCCAGTTAAAGCCACTCCTTGCCCCTTCAGCTCACTTTTGCAGCTTTCGGCTTTTTCCCATTGTGACGCTTTTTTGTTTTTCTCTTCCTCCGTCTTTCCCAAATGTGTCTTTTGCTCGCAGCAAATGCTTGGCGCAGAAGACTAAGCACCGGCCTTCAAAAATAAGTGCTGGTGCTCAGCACCGGAAACAACAAGTACAAATTAAGCACTGTGGAGAGCACCTGAATATTTAATGCACCGAATAAAGCGCTGCAATGTATCTCCTTAAACAGCTTTGGCTTTGGCTGAACAACTCTTTTGAAAGCACGTCTACATCTTAATGATGCTCTTTAATCAACCTGACGCTGAACCCAGCTTACCTAGCCTCGCAGCACGTGCAACGCCCACGTTCCCAATCCCTAGCCCTTACAGAAGCGGTAGAACGACAGAAGACTAAAACGACACGAGAAATCTCTGAAAGTTAGCAATAATGCTCCCTCTTTCTCTCTCTCTCTTTCACCACAAGCATGGGTGTCATACTGCAGCGCTGTCCTTGAGCAGAAAGCTCAGCTTGCCAGCCTGCCAGCAAATGGAGCATACAAAATCAATGCCCTCTCCGCGCTTGTTCCTTCCTCTCTGTCTCCCTCGCTTCCTTTTCTGGAAGGGTCACATTGACTTCATCGCCCACTGCCACATTTCTTTGATGTCATTTTAAGAGTTTATATACATATAAACTAATTCACATTTAAACATGAAAACAAAAGCAACGAGGCTATTAGGAGGACACTCTGTGCCGT
Organism: Pleurodeles waltl; assembly: GCF_031143425.1. Lineage (NCBI taxonomy): Eukaryota > Metazoa > Chordata > Amphibia > Caudata > Salamandridae > Pleurodeles > Pleurodeles waltl. The sequence continues at coordinate 667,156,161 of NC_090444.1, forward strand.
AGGCGGCCGTCTAGCTCCTTAATATCAGCGCCCTAGCTAGCGCCCATTAGTTAAGCCGCTCATGTGTGCAGCGCTCTGAACAGTAATTAGTCTTAATGTCAGGCTCCGTGTGAGCCGGTGCAACAGCCGCCTAGCAGTCCTTGGACATAGGCGGGTCATTAATGTCCTTAGCAGAAAGCCTCTCTCCCCAGGGAGCACTAATGCAATGTTTAGCTAGATTCCTAATGCAGCACAACTCCATTATAACTGGGCAGGCAGACTCAAAGGCACCTGTAAATAACACCAAAGCAGATCAATACCTTCTTAAAATGTTTGCATGTATTTTTTGTGTTTTTAGTTTGCTTTATTGAAGTATTTTTTCTTTATTGAACATTCATAAACAATACAGTAATCTCTTTCACACAAACGTTGGGCAAGTTAATAGCATTGTGCAGGAATTAGTAGCATTCAATAATTGCCACCAAGGAATGAATATAACACGAATGAAGACTGCTCATAGTGGGCCCGATGCATCAAGGTGGGGTCATGAAGCAGGTGTTTTTTGCGAAATTGTTGCTTTGTGAATAGGCCTTCTTGCGCTGTGAAAGATGTACTAATCAGTTGGGATGGGGAAAATCGTTTTAGCAGTTCTCTGGAATCAGATGAAAAATTGCGGGCAAGTCTGTTATTTCCGCAACTGCCTAGATTGAAAAAACTAAGAAATACAGGTAAAACGCCTTGCGCTGCTGAGTGAGGAATGCACAGAACGAGGAAAATGCTCTGAGCAGCATCAGGACTGGCCTGCAGGGCAGGCTGTGAGCCTATGCCTGCACCAAGAAGACGGAAGGGCAGAGCGGAGTGGCGAGACAGCAAGGAGGTAAGTGGTCTTTTTCTTATTTAATTAAATTTTTATTCCCCCCCCCCAACCGGGCGCCACCCCGCCCCTTTGAACCCAGCGAACCGGCACTGCACAAAAGGAAAAAGAAGTTTGCTTGCAGTCAAACGTATCAACAATTATGCAGTTATCTATGTAGCAGGGTTGATGGGCAAGGTGGTAACAAAACTGCCCCAAGGAGGGACAAACGTAAAGCATTTACCAATGATAACAAAGGATTTTTGAAACCCAAGCCCATGAACGGGCGATAGTGATGGACGTGCGGTGGGTGGGGTTGAAAGCCCACAGATAGATTACAACAGGCCTCCACGCTCGACCTAAAAGGGCAAAATTCCTGCTTTTTGCCTAGGCTGCAAAGGAATTTTGCCAACCTCTACTAACTAGCTGCATAGCAAATGCCCATTGATAGGGAGTCACAAAAACCCCTGGCTCATTAACATTTATGAGGCACGAGGTCTTTTGCTGATCCTTGCAAACTGTTGGAAATACAAGGTTGACGGTCTGTAAGGCACAACAGCACTCCATGCATACATTCATAATCGTTGGATGTCAACATCAGTATTAAAGTACCTCCCTGGCCCTGTAAAGGTACAGAGTCTGCTTTCAGAGATAAAGTTGGTATTCAGAGAAAAACATTCAGGAAAGCATGCAGTGTTCCCCTGGGCCACTGTTGTCCCCTGATTTTAAACACATGCCTTAACTATGTGATATCTTTGGCTTGACGAACAGAAGCCATTTCTTTTAGAGAGCTGGTATTCTCATCCCTCACATTCAAAAGTGATTCAGAAGGAGGGTGGGCTGCCCTTTCAAGCCTCTTCTCCTAACCAAATACAATTATTCATTAAGGGATTTTTTTGAGTTGCAAAGTAATTTCTTTCTTTCTCACAATTTGCCCTTTGTGTTTGCTCTTTGTCCTTGAGAACGTAGCTTTTATGGTAACAAATCCTGTGATTCTTTTTAATTGTGGGCTTTGGGATGGACCCAGTAGCTCTTTAAAAATTAGCAAACTTCCCTATCACCTATATTTATAAGGAATAGCATTTCTATTACAAAGTGGTAGACAAAGGAGAAAATAGTAGGCATAATTATAACACACCCCTGATTTAGAGGGTGTGAATTCTGAATATATCTGAATTCTGAATATCAAAACCCAAAACATCAATATTTATGTGCCTTCATGATATATACATATTAAAGGGATGAGGAGTTACGAATAGTAAATCTACACCTCCCTATGTGTGCTTACCTCATCAATATTTTGGGTTATGATATTTTGGTCACAATATTATGATCACTCGATATTCCTGATTCGAAATTACAGACTACAACAAATTTAAGTGAAAACATGCTGTTTTTTTTTTTTTTTAATCTGTATGGCTGGTTTAATACAGCGGTACCTCTTAGCCCTGTCAGCCTTAGGGTGATCTTCCCCCAAACATTTTGCCTTTCTCCTCCATTTTTTGCTGATCTCGTTTTTGTTGGCCGTAGGACTCTGTGTACTTTAACAAGTGCTAACGTGCTTGTGCTCTTTCCTTTAAACATGATGAAATTGGCTTACATCTAATTGGTACATTTAATTTACTTATAAGTCCCTAATAAAGTGGTCCTGCATGTCCCCAGTGCCTGTATTAAATCTCACTAGTGGGCCTACAGCACTAATTGCACCCCACTTAAGTAGCCTTTTAAACATGTCTCAGGCCTGCAATTGCAGCCTGTGTGTGCGACTTCAACTACCTTGTCAACCTAGCAAAATAAACTTTCCTTTAAAATACCCATGTAGACCCTCCATAGCCCAAAGGGCAGGGTGCAGTGTATTTAAAAAGTTGGACATGTACTTTTTACTTTTAAATATCCTAGTAGTGAAGAATTCTTAGATTTGTTTTTCACTACTGCTGGGCCTACCTCTCCAAAAGGATAATATTGAGTTACCTTATTACATTTAATAAGTGATAATTTTTAGTTGTGAGCAGATATGAATATCATGTTTGGTGCCTGACAAATTGCATTTAATTTTTTTTCTTTAATGGTAAAGACATATTTTAAGTTACAATTTTGAAAATGCCAGTTTCAGAAAGTTGTCATTTTCCTGCCCTAACTATATGGAGCTTGCAGCCTGTTCCTGGGTCAGGTGACTGAATGTAGTGGGCTGCTGGGCTTTGTTTATTCCTCCTAAGCTGCCTCAAAATAGAGGTTTTAGGTGCGCCTGGATGAGCCTGCAACTGGCTGGATGTGGGGCTGAGCTGGGCAAATCCCCAGTTGCAAAAGAATATGATGTGCTCTCCCTTCATACAAAGGACTTGTCACAACCACATTGTTCATGCAGCCAGCTTGGAGCCACGTCATTCCAGGCAGGAAACCTCAAGGACTTCAAAGGGAATCCTCTAGAAACTTCTCCTACTTTATAGTGGACACAAGGTATAAGTAATGGACCATCAGACCCAACTCTTCAGTACACTCCTGGACTTGCGGATACTACAGAAAAAGGAGTGCTGTGTTGCTTTGCTGCAAGAAGAACTGCCCCTCTGCTGCCGTTACTGTGCTGTCCAGTTGCCTGCTGTATTGATAGCTAAGAAGGAAGACTGGACCTGCACCTTTGTCTCAGGCTGAAGTGACCTAAAGGGTCAGCTGACTGACCTCCTGTTCTGAGCTACAGAGACATAACAAACCCCCAAGGTCCCCCTGCATCTGCCCAGCTAACCTGCTGCCTGGGCTTGCAACTAGACATGCAACTGGTCCTGCATGAGCCCTGCTGGCCTGTGGTGGAGTGAGTTCCTGATTTCTGGGAAGTGCCCCTTAGAAACTAGACCCTTGGTGTGGCATCAGTGAAGCTCTCTCTTTGTAAAAAACTGAAATCCTGAAGTAAGTTCTGAGACCTTTGCATGCAACAATGGGCATGTTAGTGCAAAGTTTTTTCCTCCTGCAGCACCCACCAATGCAAAGCTCCAGTGAACCTGACTCTTCACTCCACGATGACCTCCAGCATCACTCAGCAATACAAGGTCTGCAATTCACGCTACAGCATCGACAGCACATGGTGACTCCCACCTCGAAGCTCCAGCAGCGACCGTATGTGATGCACAACAGGATCTTCATGCTACAGGGATGACGGTTCGTGGCATTCTGCTTGCTCTTTGCAATACAGCCACTACCATCCACAACACTCTCCCACCTCCTTGCAGCTCTCTCCACCACAAATGGAACTCTTCATGCTGGACCTTTGAAGGTAAATCTTTCAGTTGGACTAACCTGGTCTCTATATCCAGCCCAGGCTTCATAATGGCTGGTCTGTACTTGTGCCTTTCACTCGGTCTTGCACAACCAGATAACAGCGAGTGGCCCCTTGTGCTTTTAGGCGCTTTACTTGCCTGGATTCTTTAACACTGTATATCTCTGGTTCTACTAATTTAATTTTTGACTCAAATAATTTACTCCGTTTTACTCTGCTTTTCTAAATTGGTGTAGGATTTTTCATGTGTTGTGTTATCACGTTATTACTGTTTGAAGTGCTGCATAAATACTTTATATATTGCCATTGGCATTGAATCATGAAAATGCCAGAGGTAGCTGAAGTGACTTGTGTACTTTGATTCTCTGTAACATCACAGGAAGTGACATCACTTTATCCTATTGATAGCTCAGGAAGTAACATCAAGTGACCTTTGACTCTGATGATGTGATAGAAGAAGTGACATGATGCTGAATTGCAACACAGGGCATTGCAGAAGGTGACATTGTAGATCAAATACTATGCTAAATTAAAACACTTTGAAATTTGATTGAAGCACCTGCAAACATCCCAAAAAAACACAGTCGACTATAATTAGCCCAAATCATATCAACATGTTACCAAATAAAGCTAGGATAAGAAGATACAAGTGCACACAGAGCTCAAAATTTAAATCTAAAGATGTTGATAAATACTGTTCTAATTTGTAAAATATTAATGCCAGCAAAATGTGCATTGTTATTCTGCAGGGAAGCACCACAGAAGTAGAATCAGAGACTGCTTGCCACCGCTGCTGCTGTATATAATGCACAGGTTGTGTACTACGAAAAACAGAGTTAGATGCAGAATGTGCATTCTCGTCTTGTGTCTCAGTGCTAGTATTAAGGAATGCAAACATCTTTATTTAATGCTCATTCAGACTCTTTCTGACAGGTATACTTGAAATATTAAAATAGGAAGGACCTATGTACAGAAGTTAATGAATATGAATTTCTTGAAATGAAAAAATGTAGCTGTGGTCTTTCTATCTGCATATCCTCACACTGACACTCCTGTAGTAGTGGAACCACATGCAGCTTTGACTTGCACCTCCTGACCTCCATCTCCCACCTACTGCTATTCCAGTTTTGGTACCTATAGGCAGCTCTTCCATGTGCCTCCTAGCCTGAAGCAACAACCACTTATCTTTTGGTACTGGGACACACAGCAGCATTCCATAACAATACAGGCAACAAAATGCAGCGTTGCTGTTAGATGTTCAGCCTCATGTGAAGCAGCCAGCACGATACTTACAGAACTGGCGCCTGAAATCGAATCTGCAGCTCTCAACTATAATACTTCTGTACTGGGGCATGTTGTCATACACCTCAGTCATGCCTTACAAACCCACACACACTGTTTTTGTTTACAGGGACCCACATGCATACATGCATCTGAGCTGTGCCATATTTGTCCAACTGTGCTGTACCAGAAATGGGACACACATGTAGGTCTCCCTGCACCTCATTACTTATACATAACATTCATCATCACATTTTAGACCTAAAAGCAGCTCTACTATTCTTCTGAGTCTTGCTATGCAGCAATCAACACTGTTCCAGTTGTAGGACCAAAGGAATATGTCTAGTCTTCAACTACATACCTGCAATTTTCCAGTTTATCTATGTCATATGTTTCCATGTTTTCAGTGCGTGTGTGTGTGACTTGACAATGTATTGTATGTAGAATACAGCAGTGATGTCCAGGTAATCAGATAACTATATTATTGCTGCCACGTCTACAATGTAATGGTCTAGAAATAGCCTTAGAACACATCTGAGTCTCCCGAAGTGCTTATATAATATTGCTTACCAATTTTGTTTTTTCTAGAATGATTGTACTGGAAACATTTGTAATCAGGGTTGGACTGGCAAATACAGCACTCAGGAAGTGCTGGTCTGATGGTTCAGAGTGTGGGCCAGTTTTGGACTGTTTGTGGGTCTGTTTTAAGGTCTGCTTAGCCAGTTTTTACTACTGATTTCTTGATATCAAAAAACAAACATTGCCTGCAGCAAGCTCAGATCCATGCAGTCTTCCATACCTAGCCAACACCTATGCAGCGTGTCTTTACAAGTTCAGAACTTCCCCAACTTGCAAACATAGGCCACTTTTTTTAGTTAATTCCCCAATGGAGTCACTTTTATTTTGGTGTTCGGACCTATTTTCTATCTGACCCTGTTTGTGATGCTGGAAAAGTCTTGTGGTGGCTGTCTCTTAGTTTATTAAAGTTGTCTGTTTTGTCCAATACCAATGTGAAAGTACAAGTCCCAGAATTCAATTTTTCATATGCTTAAAAATGCAGGCAGGCAGGCTGAAAGTGCCATACCCATAAGCTGCAGGTTATTGGATGGTATGCCAAAGTTTTCCAAATCAGCATGACCAAAAAACAGAAAACATTGCATGCCTGAATGCCTATGTTTCTACTAGAGGTTTTTCTCCCGAGTTACCCATGACAACATTTAAAAATGCTACAAAATGAAAGTGTACAAGGGTCTGACGTCAACTGCAAACAATACAACAAAGAGAGAGCACTTACTACAACCCTGTGCACTTTGTGGCAAGAATGAATGACTTGACCTGTAAGACTTCATAATCAATATCATTTTTCATGTCTCCCACCCACTGGCAGATACATGGTCACTGTCATGCCTGTTAATAGTGAGTAAACTTATTTTATTATGACATTCAGGCAACTAAGATACCTGTTCAAAACAATGATATGTATATTTTGTAACAATTTCAAACATTACCTAAAGTATACAATCACTTTTCTAGCAAATTATATCAATTGAGCCAAAGTCTTCGGACAAAAGCTGGTACTAGCTACTATGAAAAATGATTCTGGCAATTAGTGCAGCAACCATAAGTCATGACAAGGTGAAAAAGCTGTTGTTTGTCATATCTGTCAAATGACCTCATTATGTGACACTGTCAGCCAGTATGATCTTTTCAACTAATATATTGTTCCTTTCTGGTTGATGTAGTTTTTCTTATCATCATTGCTAGTATGTTGGGTTGGTTAACATGACTCAGCTGACTGAAGGTATCACACAATGACAGCTGTCTGTACTTTACAGAATTAGGTTACTTAGTACAAGAGTGAGCTTAGAGTAGGGCACTGTTGAAGGTGGCGTCATTAAGGAATAAACTACTGTTAACAATCAACCATGCAAATAAAAGTGCACTAGTGAACTTTTGTAATCATTTGTAGTAATTTGTGCATAGGCAAACCACTTGTGTTTCTAACACATGAAGTTGTGGAGAGTACTACAGTCCTAGACCTAGAGTGAGATGGCAGGCAATGAAGAGTGGTGGATTCTTATCAGTGCCTCACACTAAACTCAGCTATCGTGAGCCCAGAGAGCATTTGTTGCCAGAGACACACCTTCCTCTCAATGCCTTAGTTCATCCTCTGTCCAGATTATTCATTGACCATCACCATTAATGCATGAGGCTAAAATCTTTGCAAAAAAAACGCTATCATGTATTACTTAGCCCATTGTCATGTCACTGGCCTTGAATTAATTAATTTTCTCTGATACTAAAACTTGCATGTACATGATTCTCTGCATTTAGAGGCTGTCAGCTGTCAGCCACCCTCTTCCAGACCAGCCCATTGCAGAATAACACGAGCCAGTTTGAAAGCTAGACTTTCATGTCATACAACCGGACTTGCCTGACACCCTGTAAAAGTGTGACTAGCAGAGGTCTCGTAAGTCGGGGTGGATAGATTCTGCACTTTGAGATGCACTACAGCTCTGTGATATGAGTCATAGGCACCACTCTTTCGGACTGAGAGAGGGGAGAGGGAATGAAAATGTCTGACAGGCAGAAGTATAACTATCTATGTTGCAGCAGGTGCAGTGGCAAAAGTTTCAAGAGGCCTAAGGGGCCTCATAAACCTGATTACTGCTGTAGGTTACCAATCAACCACCAGTTAGAAGGCCCATTTTACTTGACTGCACGAAATTCCTTTGCACAATTGCTACACCACTGATAAACTATTGTGTTTCAAAAAATGTAATGCTAGAGCAGTGGTAAACTAAACATGCACTGATCTAAACATAACCAAAGAAAATGAAAGCACCACTGACTGTTGCCAGTGCTTAATTTGTAAAATAATAAGTGTTGGTGGCTAAAGTATTCCACAGTAGCATGCAGCCAGTGCTGCAAAATATTTGGCTTATGGAATACCAAGGCTGTGTAGACTTGATTTCACCCCGTGCCTATTTGATCCACCATCAGACACTCCCTGCCACTTTATAAAACTCTTGAAGATCTATTTTCCATTCTTTCTCCCCGTCGCATTGCTTCCACATCTTTCTCTTCTTTCTTTTCCCCTTTTCTGCCCTTCTCTCTATTATTCTAGGCCCAAGCCTGATGATGAAAAGTAAGTTTTGAGTGCCAGTGGGCCCTGCCTGGAACCACTGGCTCAATTAAGGACTGAGTGTGGCTGTTTACAAGAATTGTGGCATTTCAGAATGTTTGCACAAGGACATCAATGGTCCATTCCAAACACCTGAAAACTGAACTCCTTGCTCTGTGCAGACAAATCTGTTAATAGAGTTACACGCCAGTAGTAAAAGCCCCCAGGAAAAGCATGCTCATGCTGGGGCAGTCCGTGGCCCGGGAGGCCCAAGAAGTGTGTTGCTAGGTGACACCACCACTTTTCAGTCTAAATTATGATAGTTGCAACTGTTACAATCTCAAGTGAGCTGCTGCCATGAGAAACTGTTTTCTAAACGTCATGAGAAACTGTTTTCTGCACTAGGGAACATTTTACTCAGTAAAATGTCCCTGTTCCTTTGTTCCTGGTGCTGCCTGTACCCTCCAAGGTCAGGGATCGCAAGGGCATTGCTAGGGGTCACAGGGGACCTGCTGGGGTCACAGTTCTGACCTCTGTCGATCCTCAAATGACCCATGTACATTGCCTCTAAGTGAAGCCTGACTGTTATTGTGCCAAGCAACCTGAGGGTTAAGCAAAGATTAATTTGGGGTTTGCTTGCCGATCCTTTAGAATCATCTAATGCTCAATGTGAAAAGCTAGCTCATCTGTTCATCGGTGAGATAGAGGATATTTAAGCAAAAATTGAACCCAAGACTGTGTCTTCGAGCACCTCGGATCCTGCCATTACTGTTCCTACTCGGCTCTCTTCCTTTTTCCTGAAGTCACTGCCTGAGCTATATTCACTATGCCATCAGGTAACATCTGGTTTGCCTGTGGATCCTCTTAAGCCAGAGTTACTACATAAATTAGAAGGCTCCCTTCTGCCACTCAACCTTCAACTTATTAACCTTTCTCTGACATCAGCATCTGTGCCAAGTTCCTGGAAACATGCCAAAGTAATTCCCCTTTTGAAGAAACTATATATATCCATAGATGCCTCTAATCTGGAAAATTACTGTTGTATCTTGTTGTTGCCTTTATTGGCCAAAGTGACTGAAAAATATGTAAACTCTTTTTTAATTGAGTACTTAGAAGTAAATCAGTCTTTAGATAGTTCGCAAAGTGGCTTTAGGCCTGGACACAGTACAGAGTCTGCTTTCCTCGTTGTTACTGAACATCTTCAAGGCTCTTTAGGTGTGGGTAGACCTGCGGCCTTGGTCCTGCTCGATCTAAGTACCGAATTCACACAGTGTCAATACAATTTTACTGCAGCGTTTAAGGGAAATTGGCATTGGTGACTCTGCTCTGGCTTGGTTTGCTTCGTATCTTTCTGAATGTTCTTTTCAGGGTACTGTTCCTCCCTGTAGGGAGGAACAGTAACCAGGGGTCTCCTTTAAGCCCAAGGGGCCTGCTTTAAGCTCAACCTTATTTAAGATCTACATCCAACCCCTGGTGCAAGTGGTAAAAGCTGTGGGCCTTATGCTGATGTCCTATGCAGACAACACCAAGTTGGTGCTTTCTTTTTCGGACAACTCCAATGCGGACTTGGCTCTCTTTTGGAGGGGCCTACTTGCGGTAGCTGAGTAGATGGACACCAACCGTTTACGTCTGAATGCTAGTAAAACCCAAATCATGGGACTTGGTACAAACCCCTCCCTTTGGGATAGGAGCTGGTGGCCTTCCTTTTTGGGGGTCTCCCCCCTACCTAAGTCTAAAAACCTTGGTGTTTGGATGGACTGAAATCTCACATTTGAAAAATAAGCAAAATCAGTCTCAGGTACATGCTTTGGCCTTTTGCGTACTCTCAAGCTTATACTTGTTTTTTTTGCTCCTGATATTGGCCGAATATTTCTACAGACAGTCATTCTTTCCTGCTTGGATTATTGTAACATCCTCTACTTGGGAGCCAGTAAACCTGTGGTTTGCAGACTTCAGCAAGTCCAAAATGCTGCTGCCAGGGTATTGTTCTCCTTCCCTACACTCTGCTCTGCCTCTGAGTTACTGCATAAACAGCACTGGCTCCCAGTGGAGAAGGATATTCAGCTTAAGCCCTGTACACTGCTCATAAAATCCTGCTTTCACAGAGGGCAGCCATTTTGGCGAGTATGCTGCCCTTCTATCATCCTTTGTGGCCATTGGGCTCAGCCTGTCTTAGGCAGGCGTTGTTCCCTGAATTAAGAGAGCTTGTGTATAAAATTCTCTTCCTCTTGCGATGAGGAATCTACAAAATCATCTCTCTTTTCAGAAAGCCTTAAATACCTAGCTTTTCTCGTCCTAATTCTTTTGCTTTTGGCCTTCCTTTTCAGTTAAATTTTGAAGAATGTGTGTCGATGACTATCGCTGGGAAGCCCTCTGGCTGAGCAGCTACACGCTCTACAAGTCTGGTAACATAACAAAACTGTGTTTCACCCTGACAGAGAATGTGATTGCTGCTTGAGTACTGCTTCACCCCCTCAAACAGTAACCCAGTTTTCAATACTACCTAATTAAGAGAGGAGCAACCTAATCACATTTTCATGCCAACAAGGCCGAACAGGAGCCAAATATTCAGGATACAATTTGATTTGATGCGCTACGCTGCCTGTAACATGATGAAATATGCAGTTTATCAGCAAGCTTTCCGAAGCATTGCTCATCCGGTTCGTATTTAAAATCTCCAGTATTCATTTGTTGAAAATGCAGGCTTTGACAGACTCTTCTAGGACAATAGTAGGCTGATTATTTACTCATAGCATTGTGGAAGTAATATTAAAGGAACGAATCCATATGGAATTACGAGTTTGCCACAGCAAATAAACCCTGCCGCATGACATCTCCAAAGGGGCTGCCCGATTTAACACGTAATCAGGAGGCCCATAGAAAGGTTTTATTTTTAATTGGCATAAGTGAAGCTGGATGCCCCACTTCTGCCTGCAGCCAAGAGAGAGTCGTTTTTATAAGTACCACTCAGGCTGGCACAGGCACAATAGACCAGAAGGGGGCCAGAAGGAGAGTTAATCTAGCAAAACGATTAACTCGTCAACATTCAAATTTGCAATGTGTATTCCTAATGTGAAACATTCTTCTTCGATATTAGGCTAGCATTACAAAGGTGCACTAAAAGAGAGAGGGTGCTAAAGAGGGAATCTAAGTCTCTCCCTATCCAATGAAATCCTAAGCACCTCAATGTTTTAAGCTTTGTTACTGTATGATCAGTGAAATGACAGCGTTAATAACAAAACATGCTTTTCAAAAATATATAGCATTGTTTCTTGCACGGGGCGACTCCTCCACTAGGGCGGAGGAGCGTTGCCCTCCCCCGCCAGCAGCAGGAGCTGCAAAACATATATGGTAAAAACATAATAAACTCTGTTTATTTTTTTAGTATAAAAGTGGGTGGGGCCACAGGTGTGACAGAGCTGGAGTGGAAATGCACAGCATTCCACCACAGTGCACATGTGTGTTTGGCCAGCCGTCTTGGGCCGGCCAAACATACATGGGCACTAGGGTCTCTCCAACCCAGCACTGCATTGACGGGTTGGAGAGAGTAGGCAGAGGCTCCCAGTCTGCCTGGGAGCACCCTGGCTGGATGCTCCCAGCCAATCTTAATGCTGCTTTGAGCAGCACCAGGATTGACCGCAGGGCAGGCTGTGAGCATGTGCCTGTAATGACAGAGCAGAGCAGAGCAGATGGAGCAGCACAGAAAAAAGTTAAGAAAAGGTAATTTTTTTTTTTTTTTTGGGGCCCCCCTCCTTACCGTCCCCCCACGGGCCGCCTCGCCTGGCACTTTCATGCAATAACAGCTAATAATGCCCCCTCCCCCTATTATGGACATGAGCCACAGGCAATGGCATGCATTAACAAGGTTCTGTAATTTACAGATTTTATTGACCTGTAGATAAGGGCAATAAGGCTATTAGTAGCCCGTCCCAACCAAACTAGGGTGTGCAGCAGGAGCTTGCTTTCACCTGAAAGATAAAGTAAATAAATAACTATATTTTCCCACAGCGCTCCTTCAATCTCTGTCTCTGGAGCAGCTTATTCAGACACAGCTTTCAAGACTCCTTTCTGTGCTTTGATGAAGGAAGTGTGTGCCAGACTGCCACAGAGAAGTAGAAAACAAATATTTAGTTTAACTCTAAGTTTTTTGGCTGATTGGCCTGCCTCAACACCAAAAAATAAGGGAGGAGCTTGCACAGCTGTGTATGAAACACCTGCTTCAGAAAGTAGTATTTATGGAGCTTTGCTTGACAATGGTGTCATTTCATTTTACACTATATTTTAGGAAAATGTCAACTCCTTCTTCTGCTCGCCCAATTTTGTTCACAGCTTGCCTTAAGTGGGGTGGTGTGGATTGTGGGTGGTGACAGGGGAACGTCATGAAGTGCAATGAAGGACAGGCAACTGGCAACATAGAATTCCCCCTTCCTGGACCTGTAACGATAGCTGTAACCCGCAAAGGCAGCATTCTTACTGGCTGCCCAGCTCACCACGTTCAATCCAGGTTGCTTACTACAATTTACTCTCTATGAAATATCACATTGGTGCATAAAGAACACATTTATTGTTCTAATATAAAATTATTTCCATGTATCAGACTCCAATGCCTTACTACTCTTAAGCCTGATTTAGATCTTGGCGGTGTAATACCACCAAGTCCCAGTGGCGGTGGGCCCAAGAAGACAGTTAAGTCGGCGGTGTTCTACCTACTGTATTTAGATGTAACAGTCCAGCAGGTGGTGTACTGGCAGCAGTTCTCTGACAGAGGGAGACTGCAGCGGAACTCAATGGACTTCATACAATGGAAGTGGCTTAGAAAGGGAGGTAAGTGACACACACACACTGCCCTGAGCCATAGGTGCTCCCGGCCCTACACAACACAACACATACACGCAATTACCCATTGCAAGTCTGACATACCACAACCCATACATGCCGAAAACACACATTGACACACATCATGACACAACATACACTCACCAATGACACTGCACCCAAACACCACACAACCACAACAAACAACACAACAACACACTCAGCTACACAAACACACTCACACAGACCCATATCTCACCCAGCCATTCACATCACATGCACACATACATGTACTGACTCACACACACACTACTTGCAGCATAACTTGACAGGTACAGGGCCCCTGGCAATGTGCACACATGGACACAGTTGAAAATGTACAGTCATTGTGGTGGCTGTGAAAATGGGCACCATAATGACAGTTGTGTATGTGTACTATATGTGTTGTGTACCATTGTTCCTCCACTTGTGTCTGACCCAGTGGTGCCCCCGAAATATGCATGTCACGGTGATTTAAAAAATTACTGTGACATGTATATGTCTCCAGTTGTCCCCACCACCCATGCAGTGCCCACCAACATACCCTGGCAATGCGGCGTCCCTGCCTTGTAGTCCATTGGCAGTGGGGGTTGTGTGTTCTCCGTGAGTCGGTGGTAGCAATCATGGCAGGTGTTGTCCACCCATGTCTAGTCAAAGAAGGGGGGAGTGATAAAATGGTGAGCTTCTGCCCCCTTTCTCCCCAATCCTAGGTATTTAGCAATTAAAAACAAGAATACTGTGGGATGATTCAATTATTTTTCAAAGCTCAAAAGTGAATCAGAGTGCATGTCTCCAACAGAAGCTAACAGTGACTCGGTGATTGGGAATGGCACTAGAACCCAAAATATTTCTCATTATTTTGCCACAATGAAAATGAGGTGAGTAGCTACATTTTAAATGAACAGAAAGTAAAAACATAAATGCAACAAAAGGAAATTTCTATAATCTAGCCTGATTATTCCTGAATACTCCTGCATCATCAATTTCTTTAACAACAAAAAACAATTTATTCTGGACTCAGCAGCATTCCAGGTTTAATACCTGACTATTCTGAGGGATTTATAGCATAGGTGTTTGGCTTTGTATATGTAATATAAGCCGCTTTTCTATATTTATACCACATACTAAGTGTTCAGACTAAAAAGGGTCAAAGAAAAAGTCCACATTTCATGGTTTTAATCTCACTGCTCAGAACATTTATGGTTCATAATAATGTATAGGTTAGAGCACTCCCAATTATGCATAATGCAGTTATTACTATATTGAGTGGTTCTGCGGTAACCTATAAACCACAAGGTCGGAGGTTAAGTGGTTTGTATTAGTCATGGAAATAAAAAGATGTCAGAATAACCGTTATAATTCACCCTTTACAATTTACACTATATCTTGGACCTCTACGGTCCATTAAATCACAACTTCTGTCGCCCTGCTGAATCTTTCTTACCTCTTCCACGACTCCTGGTAAAAAACAAAATCTAACGCCTGTGCCTGAAAACATATTAACAATCAAAACAGCACGCTACTCCAAACTAACCTTTACACGTTTTTTCCTGTATAGTCACGTAATATAAGCATTCAACACGATCAATAAACGTTAGTGTACACTGCGCTACTCTTTTTTTTACAAGATATATTTATTGAATTTCCATGGATCACAGAAAGTATACATTTATTACCTTTTTCATCAATACATTCCAGCATAATGCTAAGTCTGTTTTGCGGAACGGTAACAGAATGTACCAAGTTTGTAAACAAACAAACAACGGTGGGTGGGGTGGACCTTTACCTCCACCCTTGTCTATCGACTTCATTCACTTCAAATAAAGTGTTCCCCTGTTGTAAATATACCAGGGGTTTATTATCCCATTGGCACCCCAAACCAACATTAGGTTTCCTTTTAACCACTGCCACCTTGTGCATGTTACCCTTCCTAAAACAACAATGAATAGGGTTTGCAGACCACATTATCTCATAAGTCACGCCAAGACTCTTTACGAATGGTTTGCACCCAGAATCGAGCCAAGACCACAATATTGATGTGAAATATTTTACTGTGGAATGTACCCTGAACGCCGATTGCTTCCAGGAAATAGCGCAATATGGGTCTCATTTAGGGTTGGTGGTATCGGAACATATGCTAAAAAACATCAGATGCTCCGTGTTCCCAGCTCTGTGCTCCTCTGCCTTGTTTAGAGATATCTAAACTGCTTTCTATGCTCTACCATCAGAAGCAGCCTCCTTCCATCTCATTCACTGCCAAGAATGTGTTTGGCATGGCCGCTGTATTTAGCAGGCAGGAAAACGTATTGTTTTCTGTCTGTATGTAACTATAAAATCAATATAGAGAAAAGTGGGAGCCTTGCATATAAATCAGCACAGGTACTCACCAACTCGCTGACCAACTCGATCAACAACTACACTCCAAAGCAGGTGTTGCTCACAGGAGGGAAGGGGCGGGGGTTGTGCCGTTGGGCGGCGCATTGCAGGGAGGGTGAAGGAGACGAAAAAATAAAAAAATAAAAATAAAAATAAAAGTGAAACTTATATTTTTTTCCCCACTGCGCCGCTTCATCTGCTTTGCTCTCCTCCATTGCTGCAGGCACAGGCTCCCAGCCTTCCCGGCAGCCAATCCTGATGCTGCTAAAGGCAGCATCAGGATTGGCTGGGAGCACCAGCCAGGGCACTTCCAGGCAGACTGGGAGCCTCTGCCTGGTCTCTCCAACTTGGCAACACTGCCGGTTTGGAGAGACCCTACGGCACATGTGTGTTAGGCCTGCCTGAGACAGCTGGCCAAACATACATGCGCATTGAGGGGTAGTGCTTTGCACTCTCCCTCTGTTCCCGTCACACCCTTGGCCACGCCCACTTTTACAGTAAAAACTTATTAAGCAGAGTTTATTATGTTTTTACTATAAAAGTTTTGCAGCTCCTGCTGCGGGGGGAGGGGGGGGCTTGGTGGGTGGTGACCCTCCTTCACCCTAGCGGAGGAGCCGCTCCTGCTCCAAAGCACAGTGTACCTTTAAAGAGCAGAATGGCAACCTGTGAATGGTCCATTTAAGAGTTCAGTTTCTGACTTTGAGCTGGGTTCATATGGTATTTAAGGGAAACCAAACATTATTTTTATTACGTGAAACATCTGTCGTGCCATTGATGAAGGAATATATCTGCTTTGAAAAAATATCTTCTTTTTTATCCATTAAGGACAGAGCTCCATTGGCCAGTGCCTTCATTAACTTAAGGCTCGGCTACTCTAACACTTTGACAGCTTGCCTCCCTGAGCATGGTAGACACAGTCCTGAGTTTTCAAGTGACAACCTAAAGCATTCTGGAAATTGGAGCCTGGGTTTGCATTTATTGGCCTAAACCTGAGGGTTGGAGATGACTCAAAATAATCCTGTTATCTAACTATTACTTCACAATTTCCTCTTGCACTTGAATGCTGAAGTTCTACTGTAGCCCATCAAGGGCGCAGTTAAGTAGCTGGTATTCCAGCTTAAGTGGAGGTGCAGTTGTGGCAGAATACATTGTTTTATGGCCCTTCTAAACTTTCATCTCTGGTTCACAAGTCAACTCAAGTCAGAAACAGAAACAAGTAAATGCTTGATTATTAAACCACAATAACACAACTAGGAGGCAGGAACCAAAAGATGGAAAAGAGCCCAAAAAGGTCATAGAAAGAAAGAAAAAAATATTACTATAGCAAAGAAAATATAAATTAAAGTTAAACGGAGTGAGAGTGCAAAAGAAACAAAGTAGAATGCAAATAATGAAGGTAGGAAAGAAAAAGAAACATGATAGAAAGAAGGTAGAAAAACATGGGAAATTAGCAAAAACGTGGTAAAGGAAGAATGAAGAAAAAGAATAAAGGATGGGAAAAAGAAAATAAGTAGGAAAACATAATAAAAAGATTAATGGAAGGAGAGAAAGAAAGAAGGTCAGAAAATATAGGGGGTCAAATATAGGGGGTCACGGTCTAACGATCGCCAAAGTGACCGTGACATTATGACCGTGGAGGAGCCGCCATGGTCAAACCACTGACACCACCAGGCTGCCTCCAGCCTGCAGCCTGGTGGTCCCGGCCATTGTAATCCACCAGGATTACGAGTCCCTATTTGCCAGCCTGTCCATGGCGGTAAACACCGTCATGGAAAGGCTAACGGTATGGGGACCTCGGCATGCCCGTGGCATGGACAGTGCAGAGGCCCCCATGCACAGCCCCATCGAACATTCCACTGCCCAAATTATGGGCAGTGGATTGCGTGACGGGTGCTGCTGCACCTGCTGCACCATCACATTGTCACCGGCTGCAATGTTATGCCACTGTTCCCCGCTGGGCCAGCAGGCAGAAACTCTGTTACCACCCGCCGGTCCAGCGGGGAAGCCATAATAGGGCCGGCGAGGTTCAGGCCGCACAGGCTGCCTGCCAATGTCATAATGAGGGCCATAATGTCATAACAGCAAAAAAAAATGTGAGATAAAAAGAAGAGCAATGGAAGGAACGAAGAGAAAGAAAAAATTAACAAATGAAAGCATACAAAAAGAAAATATGGAAGTGAAGGAAGGACAGGAGCATAATAGGAATAAAGAAATAAGAAGACTAGAAAGCCAGAAAAATGGACAGAAGTAAACGAATGGACAGAATTGAAAAAAGAAAGAATGAAAGACACAAAAATAAAAGAAAGATGATGGAAAGAAAGAAAGAAACATAAAAAGAAAGTAAGGAGATGGAAAGGAGTAAAAACTGAATGAGTTAAATGTCAATTTTGGTAAATGTGTAGTCAGTGGCAAAAGTCCTTTAAAATCATGCTGTAATATCTATCATGTTGCACAATGTTCTGTGAATTTTCTACAGGGGTGCAATTCCCATGGCACCTCATAGGAATGGTTTGGATTGCTCACTTTTCTCAGACATTGAGCGCTAAATATTGTTCCAAGTGAAGGGGGTATTTTACTTTTCTGGTTACTCCCTTGTAGCCCATCACAGTTGGCTGTAATGGCCACTGAAGGTCTGCTAGAGCATTATAAGCTTGAGCCAAAGGGGGTGGGACTTTAACGTCTTCTTGAGACTGATATAATGTGCTATAAAGATATTAGAAGATTCTGCCACATGAGGGCAAAATGCCCTAACTAAAAACAAAGGTCTTCCAGGAGACAGGGTGTTGAAACCTGAAGTCTTAGCTTCAAAGCTCTTGCTGTAAATGTTCAATAATTACAGCTGCACACAGGACCAAGGCTGGTAACTACTGTGAACATACACAGCAACATCTGTGAAAAGAGGCTGAAGTCAGATCCTGGTTCTCCAGGGACCCGGTCTCACTCCTTTCCCTCCTTCAACGGAGCCAGGGAGATCCAGGAGATGAGCAGTGTTCCCTCCTCAGTCCTTCTAAGGTTCCAGTGACACTGTGAGCTATGGAAAGTGGGGTGGGAAGGCCTCCTTGGTGTCTTATTTAACAACCTTTTGCCTCTTTTCTGCCCCTGCTCAATCCACATATCCTGTAAAGGCAGGTAAAGAGAAAGTCTGAGTATTAGCACATTGTAATTTTTAAAGCATTAGTGTTACAACATGAGGTGTAGTTATAACACAAAGCCTTCTATTCAAACATTTCAGTGAGAGCACATCCAAATGAATAAAATAGTGCTTTTTACAACCGTCTTGTAGCTCCATCTCAACATTCTATAGAACTCAGCACTTGCAAAGGAGGAAGGAAATGAAAATGTACGAACATGTGGTAAAACATACATAGCAATAATCAAAATACCTACAATGATTATTCCAAAAAGAACAGATGATGGATGGAATGCTGCACAATGCAAACATTCACCCCTAGTCACAGAGATCTGGGTTGAATCCATCATTTTTTGCCCATCACGGTACCCCAGACATATGCAAATCACTCTTGACCCTGCTCCCCATTGGAACAGTCCAGGCTGAACTGCTAGGCCAAGTCCTCCCTGGACCAGACACAAGCATCCTGGGACCAGTTATCACCCCTCATCAGCCAGGTTAGCTCAAATCCAGTGGCACAGTAAACACAGGACCCACGTCTGTGCATACCTCTCACACTTTGGGCGACAAAAGCAAAAAAAAAACAAATGATGGACGGAATGCTGAACAATGCAAACATTCACCCTCAGTCACAGAGATCAGGGTTGAATCAATTGTTTTTTTCTCACCACACCACCCCAGTTTGGACCCAGCCATACACAGATCAGTCTGGACCCTGCTCCCCATGGGAACAGTCCAGCCCGAACTGCCAGGCCTGGTCCTCCCTGGACAACATTCCCTCCATCATCTGCAGAAACATATACCCCACCGAAGGATCTTCTGCAAGCAACCACTGACCACAAATACGTACAACCCTATGATGGATAATGAGTGAACAAACAATAATCACAGAAAAATAGACTATCTTTCAGTAATCTCTGAGCAAACACTACCTTCAGGCACACATGACCTACCCATAGAGGGCCCACAGACACTATTCATGGACACACTAGCCATCCGTGGTGGATCACGTCTGCAAACGTTAACTTCAGTCACATACCCCTCATGAAGGATCATCTGTGGAAAAACAAGGCCAGGCACATAAATCCCCATGAAGGGTAGACCCACACGCCTACATGGAGCATCATCTGCCAGCAAACACTAAGACAGACACAATCAAAAGTGCAGAGAGGCCATGATATTGGCGGATTGCGCGATAGAAAAACCGCCTAACAGCATGTGTCAATGCTGGAATTTTTGTCAGCTTCTTTTTCACACCCCTTCCATCGGTTATTACTATTTAGTTTGAGTTAGTAATTAAAGACCACACTAGACAAAGTCCCGTATGCGTTTACGTTGCTAAAGCTCTAACCAGACACAGCTCATCAGCATTTTCCACAAATGAGAAATTTATAACATTTAAATTCATAATCTTCTCTTCTTTGGCTTTTAAATTCAATTAAAAATTACAAATAGGCTGCATAATTTTTCAAACACTGTCTAAACAGGCGTGTCACCAGCGCAATAAATCAGTCTAGGTTTCTCAATTCAGGCTCGAATTTGGCAGCAGTAATTCATTAGACTGTCGAGAGATGTTCAGAATAGAGAACATCTAATTGTCTTAGCATTTTGTGAGTGACAAAGGAGTAATACAAATAGAAACTCGTCCATTTTCTGTAGTCCTTTGTTTTTTGTATATAATATCAATCGGGATGCAGCACGAAGCTTGTGCTTTGTAAAGAAACCATACGTTCGATACCACAATAATAACAATAATGTTAGCAGTAATGCTCATTGCATTAACATATTATCTGTCACCTAGTCACATGAAACCTTAGAGGGGAAAGTGCTTTGTGTGTGTGCGTCTTTGTGTTTGTTAATGAAAGCGGTCTAAAATGAGGCTCATGCATTAATCTGGGTCACGTGATCTCAGGTCTGAAGGAAACCATCCCAGCTTTCAACACACGTAAAAACAGAAACAGGATGTGTGGAAGTTTGGAAATCTTTAGAATTTTCTCTTTTAGGTGTCCCTTGGTGGTATTGGCATTGACCTGCCCGCCTAAGACAGGAAACGGGAGCCAATGAATGTTTGCTTCATATCCATTAGGATGACTGATCAATTGCTATTGGCCAACCATTTTTGTATGCACCATTAGTTGTTACTCCTGTTCCTTATGTTCGTTTTTTTATTGCATGGCGATAATTATTTGATGATAAGCACGTACTGCCATCAAAACAGTTCCCTGCAATGTTCATGGCCCCATACCTGCTCTTTGGCAATTGTAAGCCCCCTTTTATGGCTATGAGGAGGAATTTTGGGGGATTCGATCAATGGATGGCAAAGTGATTATTGTATAACTTTGGTCATTGGCCCTATTCGCCTGAAAAGAGTTCAGCTAGGATCAAAGTTCCTTCAAAACGGTGTGAACTCTCAATATCGACTCCAGAATATCGATGGGGCACAATATCTAGGATACAATATAAAAAATAAAATAGACAAGTAAATCTATGTTTCCTATATGTAACTCCACACATATCTGCAACGACGTACATATATCATCAATGTACATTAAGGTGGCGTTAAGAATAGTAAATCTATACTTCTGTCTATGTACTCAGCTTCCAATATTTTGCCCCTCGATATTCTGTCTTCGATATACTTGTAACTTGGTATCCTGGGATTCGATATTCAGTAGAACAACCCTTAAAAAGAAGTCTAGAATGTAAGTGAGACTGCTGATGATCGCTGGGTATGTCAGAACAGTATTAGGCTCCAGAGAGGCCAGACGTTCCATTCAAAGGCCAGTGCCTTGAAAAGGTCAGCTAGGTCAGGACAGAGTCATTCATATTAGATAGCACCAGATATTTGACTGATTTCTTACAGTGAGTATTCTTGTTTTGGTGTTCAATTGGGAACAGATGTAATGGTGCAAGAAAGCACACCTCAAATCTACTGTGGACAAAAAGTTTGTAGACATAGTCCTACCAGAACCTTTGGGCCTAATTAAAGCCGTTAGGCCTATTGTTAAGCCACTTCAACATATTCCACTGGGTGGATTCATACCACAATCATTTATTATGTCTCTTTGATTGCATCACTGTTTTATCAATGCCTCTTATTGTGGCTCACATAACTTGTTAAGCCAGCTGATGCATTTATTTTGCTGTGTGCACATCTTTCAGCTGCTTTAAAGGTACACTGATAAAAGGCGAGAAAAGTAATAGATAACACATTTGGAGCACAGACTGAATGTGTGAAGGGATATGGTTAAGCCCCCCTTTATTATGTATTTAGTACAATTCTTGTTCGAATTAGTGAGACTTAATCTTGATCTTATTCTAGAAAGTAGCTGCTGCATGAGAAAGCACTCTGAGGCTATCACTGATATTTTCCCTAACTCTGCACAAACTTGTATATACTCAGAATTACATTCCCAACTTGCTTTTTTCCTTTTCCCTTAAGTTAAGTACTCCAAGAAAGTGCAAATGTTTTCCGGCTGTCTCCCTTGTGTACTTGTCTCCACAGGCCGCAATTCTTATTTCTCTTTGTCACCTTTATGCTTCTCCCCCACCACTGCCATGTTGTACTCGCCTATGCATACATCTTCCCCTGGAGATGCTTTCTTGCCCGTCTTCTTCCTTCACTCATTCCCTCTATGTTGCTTCCATTCATCCCACCCCAGGATTAATCCCTTTGTGATGCTTACTCCACCAATGCGCTCTGTGTTGTTTCTCCAGGCACACTTACAAAATACTTTTGCATTATTTTGTTTTTATTTACTTATAAAACTCTGTAATTAAAAATATTTTGATCCATATTGTTGACACATAAAATACACACAAAAATAATGAATGGAAGATATGGATCTCTGGCATTTTGTGCCACTGGAACAAAGCAATACCTGGCTTAAGAGCCCTAACTAGGGTGAAATCGGTAACAAAGTTGCTTGTGTTCAGTTCACAAAGGGCCTGGTGTGGAGGTTCAGGCTGGGCTGTTCCCATGAACAGCAGGGTCAAGACTGAGTTGCATACAGCTGGGTCAAAACTGAGGTGGCATGGTGGGCAAAAAACAATAGATTGGCATGCTGCCCGAGTGATCGCCAGTGGCTGGGATTAAATCAAGCATTTCATCCATCACCTTGTTGTTTTTGCATTTCCTTCATTTTGCTGGCGTTGTGCGTGCCTATGAAATTTCGTGGCCACAGTGTTGTAGTACTTTTATTTGTTTGTTTTCTTTAACCCTGTTGCACAGCATCAGGGACTAGGGATGTTGTACAACGTGACTAAAACCAATGGCAAAGACAGTAGGTTCCAAAGTTAGGGCCTAGCGCTTTGCCAATGCTTGTTTTGAAGCTGCAGCACATCTACTCTTGTTATCCCTGCTGGTGGCACTGTATGATGTATGATGCACTGCATGATGGTGTCTCAACACTTTCCTCTCTGTCTCAACACTAAGCTTAAGATCCACTCTCCTAGGCTTGCACTGGCTTCCATGAAGAGCTAAGGTCTTCTCTATACTTCTCAGAATTGACATTTTTATTTATTTCAAGGATCTAGCAAACACCATTTAGGTGAATATACATTGTTTTTTAAGGTTTGCTCCAGGGTTATGTCTTTATATCTGATTGGTTAGAAATTGGTATATGACATATACACTCTTCTTTCACTTTTTCTTCATCTAATTGGAAGTTTTTTTTTTGTCTTGTGTTACCCAGTACCATTGGATTTTACAAAAATTATATGCACGTTATACTTATGCACAGGTGATTTCTGCCAGCCCTCTTCATCCTGTGGTCTGTAACTGTGCCATCAACACTGGCCATTTGCCCATCACAACAGCATACAGGATGAGGTAAGGGCCGCACTCTTTAGCCATAGTTTAACTTTACTGTAAGTGACAGCATTCTGCTTTTTCCAAAGTAGCTCATCTACACACTAACTTCTTCCCTTCAGTGCAAGGGATTACAATGCCAATTAATGATTTTTAAACCAAAGAATCTTTATGTTTTATTTTTTTTCAGATTGACGAGGCCCCAGCAGATTCCCCTCCAATAACGTTCTGATAAAATCAAGACATTTGAAAACAGGCAGTGACAAAGCTGAATGGCTGGCAGGCAACAACAGGCGTTTTGGCTTTGCCAATGCTTATTTGCTTAGTTTTGAAGGCAGAAAAGTGATTGTGATAGGAAGATTTGGAACTGGTAATGCCAGAACAATTTATTTGTAGTTATATTTGTAAAGTGTATCAATAAAAAAAATGCTCAACATAATAATTCTCACACATTAGAAAACGAGAATGCTTCTTGCTTAGAACTATTTTCTGCCAAATGATGCCTAGTTACACTAAGCACTATTGGGAAAAGATGAACATGATTCTGAGTGGTAGTAAATGCCTGTTACAGTGATAGACAAATTCCTTTTTGCAAGCCACACTTGGTAGACTTTCAACATTCTTTCCAATTTAGCTAGAAAGTGTTAATTCTTTCTACATCGATGTCCTGTGCTGTGAACTCTGCTAAGTTACAAAAGGTATGCCAGGACATTAAAGGCTATCGGTTTTGAGAAATGTAATGAACAATAAGGAGTGCGTCAACAAGCAGATTACTGTGAAACTAGTTTAGTGTCCCGCCGTTGTATATCATTATACCGAGGTCATCATAATCACCCACTAGAAATACGATTACCTCTATATTGTCAAGATAAGTATATAGGCAACTACAGATTAGCTATTCTTAACTGGACATTTATTTACATTGTTTATACACTGCTGGTCAATATTCTGGATGCAATATTTTTGTGATACATGTCAAGGGATTTATTGAACCCTGACATATCACACTTCCCCCCAATAACTAGTTAAACCCCACTGCACCTATAACAGTATGTGGACAGCATTTTCAGCCTGATCGGTGAAAGTGAATATTCCCTTGAACAATGTTACAGCACGTATAACCAACTCACTCAAAATAAGGATTTTAGAGGTAAAAGTATGATGGTGTTTTTGAACAAGAAACATGGAGGGTGATACCAACCCGATGAAAACAAAAGCGAAGTTGAGGGTGAAACCAAAACACTGCAAAGAAAATAGAATAGTCCTGTGTGAGCACGACCACATGTTCTTGACCCATCACTCATGTAAGCCTCAGTGCTTTGCAATGAACATCATTAACTGCTAATTATGTTAATTAACCAACCCAATACAGAGAGATTACAAACGTAGCCATCTTCTTTAATGGTCAGAGGAATCAATGCTTGTAGGAAGCAGCTTCAGTGTTAGAATGTCAATTTCCCCTTGACACAAATATCATTCTCCCTCGGCTTTCGGCGCGTGACTCCCAGGAAAGCGCCAGGACTGCTGGTGACCCAATGCCCAGGGAAAACAGACTAACAGGCGAGCGCATTAACAACGAGGAAAGACGAACAGAATGTGCTTACTCACTCTGAAAAAAGTAAGTGGAATTTCATCTTTTAAGCACCTTTGCTGATGCAGAGGTGTTTATTCTAAGGCTGGAAAATAAAAACCTCAAAGTTTATCCAGAGAATTGGGAGAGGCTGCGAAAACATTGCCAGGATATGATATATTCAGAGAGAAGCTCAGATGCTTAAAATAAAGGAAAGTGCAGGGAAGTGGAATAAACGCAGCTATTTCACTCGTCCCTGCGAGGCTCGTCTCTCACTAATGTGACCGGTTCCTATTTGTGGCATCACACTCTGGCATGTGGGACTGACAGCTCTTAGCCATATGGAAAACTGTATGAATTTGAGCTTGATGCAGGAGTCTTTGCTTTAAAGTCTGCGAGATGAACAGAATAAAACAACCCAGAAAACCATAAAACAGGCCCGCAAACAGCTGAAAAACAGGCCCACACACTGACCTGTCAGACCAGTCCACCGGGCACTGCCTGATTGCCATATAGGCCAGTACCTGACCCCATGTCACCACTATTGAGAGCCCCTGCAGCAGATTCACAATGAAGGCTTAATTTGAGCCAGTGGTTGCAGGTGGTAGGGTGACCACCCGTCCCTAATTTTCAGGGACTGCCCAGAATTATGCCCTGTCATCCATTGTCCATAATGAAAGGCTTAACAGACGGCATTTGTCCATAATTTTAGCCTTTCACCTAATGGACAAAATATAATTAGGACATATTAGTTTCCCCAGCTGGATTGAAAGGCAGGGAGTCTCCTGTGCTCTGAGAGAGGGCAGAGCAGACAGATAAGAAAAGGCCTTCTTGCCAGGGTGTCTCCTTTCTTAAAGAAATGCAAATGTGCATACCTTGTAAATTTGCAAATGCAAAGGGGCTTGGAAACCTGCATTGACTTTAATCAAAGGAGTCATTTGAAGCTCTCTTATGACAAAGATAGTTTTTTTTAGAGAGGTATTGTAAGGGTATTTCAAGATGAGCTGTGCAGTGTGTGGTTTTAATGGACTGCTATAAAAAATGTTGGTGTTAGGTATAAACTGTATATTATTCAAATCTGTATTTTAGAAGGACTTTTTTTTTAACCGAAATGTATTTGCACATTTTGTAGCAGCCTATATTATGATGTGTGTAATATATGTTCAAAATAAGGACTTACACATTCATAGTTCTTTCAGGGACCTCAGTACCTCATAGTGCTAACAAACATTGGCAAAGCCAAAAGGTCTCCTCTCCACTAGAGTTATTGGCTTTGTTAATGTGTTTTAACCATGGTTTACACCAGAGTGGCTGCTGTTCAGCATGGCTAAAAGTTAGTGGCATAGTGATGTAGAGTGGAGTATAGTGGCATAGAAGCAGTGGCGTAGAGCACAGTGGTGCAGAGTAGAGTGCAGTGGGATTCAGTGCAGTTGTTTAGAGTGCATTGGCGTAGAGTGCAGTGGTTTAGAGTGTAGTAGCATGGAGTGGCGTGGGGCAGAATAGAGCGGCATAGAGTCCATTGGAGCAGAGTGGCATACAGTAGAGTGGCAGGGAGTGCAGTAGTGTAGAGTGGTGCAGTGGCATAGAGTGCAGAATTGACTTGGGTGGCATAAAGTACAGTGGCATAGAGTGGTGCAGAGTGGAGTAGTGTAGAGTGGTGCAGTGCAGAGTAGAGTGTAGTGCTGTAGAGGGCAGTGGCGTAGAGTGAAGTGGCAAAAAGGGCAGTAGTACAGTGTAGAGTGATATAGGGTACAGGGTCGGAGAGTGGAATGTTCCAGAGTAGAGTGTCAGTGCAGTGGTATAGAGTGGCACAGAGAACAGTGGCATAGTGTAGAGTGGTGCAGCGTAGAGGGCAGTAGCGTAGAGTGCAGTTTATAGTGCACTGGCATAGAGTGCAGTGGCATAGAGTAGCATGGGGCAGAGTAGAATGGTATGGAGTGCAGTGGAGTAGAGCAGCATACGGTAGAGTAGCAGAGGGTGCAGTAGTGCAGAGTGGTGCATTGGCATAGAGTGCAGAGTAGATTTGCGTGTCATAGAGTGCAGTAGCGCAGATTGGTGCAGAGTGGAGTAGTGTAGAGTGGGGCAGAGCAGAGTAGAGTATAGGGCTGTAGAGTGCAGTGGCATAGAGTGCAGTGGCATAGAATGCAGTGGAACAGAGTGGAGTGGTGTAGAGTACAGTGCGGACAGTGAAATATTGCAGAGTAGAGTGTCAGTGCAGTGGTGTAGATTGCCTTAGAGTGGCACAGATAGCAGTGGCATAGAGTACAGTGGTGCAGAGTAAAGGGCAGTGACATACAGTGCAGCTGTTTAGAGTGCATTGGCATAGAGTGCAGTGGTATAAGTGGCATGGGGCAGAGTAGAGTGGCATAGAGTGCAGTGGAGTAGAGTGGCATACAATAGAGGGACAGAGAGTGCAGTAGTGTAGAGTGGTGCAGTAGCATAGAGTGCAGAGTAGACTCGAGTGGCATAGAGTGTAGTGATGTAGAGTGGTGCAGAGTGGAGTAGTGTAGCATGATGCAGAGCAGAGTGCTGTAAAGTTCAGTGACGTAGAGTGGAGTTATCATAGTAGAGTGGTATAGTGTGCAGTGGAATACAGTATATTGGTGAAGAATGCACAGGTACAGAGTAGAGTTGTGTAGACTATAGTGGCGGTCAGTGCAGTGTTGCAGAGTAGAGTGTCAAAATGCAGTGGGGTATAGTGCAGTTGATTAGAGTGCATTGGCGTAGAGTGCATTGAAGTAGAGTGCAGTGGTTTAGAGTGCAGTGGGGCAGAGTGGAATAGAGTGAAGTGGCATAGAGTAGATTCAGAGTAGAATGCAGTGGCATAGTATGGAGAGATGTAGGGTAGAGTGCAGTGGCACAGAGTGCAGTGGCGTAAAGTAGATTGTTTCACAGTAGAGTGAAGTGACGTAGAGTGTAAAGGTGCAGGGTAGAATGGAGTTGCATAGAGCAAAGTGGTGTAGAGTGCCATGGCATAGAGTAGAGTGATGTACAGTGTATTGATGTAGAGTGCAGGGGTATAGAGTTGAGTGTTACTGGGTAAAGTGCACTAGCATAGAGTGTATTAGCATAGAGTTCAGTGGCGTACAGTGCAGTGATGCAGAGTGGCATAGAGTGGAGTTGTGCGGACTAGATTGGTGTTGCCTAGACTGGAGTGGTATTGCATGCAGAGGTGCAGAGTGCAGTGGTGTAGTGAGGCGTAAAGTGCATTGGCATAGAGTAGAGTGGTACAGAGTAGAGTTGAGTGGCATGTGTGAAGTAGCTTAGAGTGCAGTGGCATAGAGTAGAGTGGTTCAGAGTGGAGACGAGTGAAGTGTCCCACAGTGCGGTGGCATGGAGTGGTGTAAAGTGGGGTGATGCAGAGTAAGGTGCAGTGGTGTGGAGTGGCGCAGAGCAGAGTGGAGTGGAGTATGCATAGTGTGGTAACACACTGCCATTAAAGTCAACACGTTTTTGATTGAAATGACCATTACATTGCTCAGACATACAGTTTTTCAAATAAAACTATACCGTGCAGAGACGATAATATTTGGAAATTGCATCACCTAATGCAATGATTTATTTTAATCGTATAAAGGTATTTGTTTCCAGCACAGTTCAGAATTAATAAAAATGTCCTTCATTTGTATTCCTAATTCTGATATATTCTGAAGTTTATTTAAATGTTGTCATGTAATAGAAAAAACTCTTTCCTTACCCCAGTATTCAGAAAGATTGTTGCATAAATCATCTCACTTTGAAGTCAGAGAAAGAAGAGTAAACACTAAGGGCCATATGTACGAACACATTTTCCCATTGACACAGAATGGGAAAAACCCTTTGCTACATCTGGCCCTAAGTTCCCACCAAAGACAGACGCTGACATTTGACCTTGTTCTTTGAATGCACAGCAAATGTGATGAGATAAGAGCAAGATTTACAGGAATGTTTAGAAAAAGGGAGAACTCAGAAGGATACTGTAAATAAGGTTTGGGCAAGGCAAGGGATGAACTCAAGCTGCATTGCCTAAAACAAATAAAACCAATACACTGAAAGCAAAGAAATGTGAGTGACAAACCACAAAGCCAATTGCAAGCGAAGGGTGGAATGCATTCCCAAAGAAGCTCTATGAATGTACTTAAAGTGACAGCCATGGGACACTTTGTCCAGTATTTTAGTCCATCCTGTATCTTGCAGAGGTTTGGCCACGTCAATCACCCAGGTAGTATGACGAGAAGACCTGTAGTGGTCTCAATGTTGCAGGAAAGGCCTGTACACCCATTTTATCAATTTGTCACCAGTCCCTATGGTGTACAGCTTCTGACACACCTCATGTAGGGTTAGTGCTAGGTGGCAGACATAAAATAGGGCGTTTAATGATTGAAGGTGGTAAGTAAGGAGTTGACCGGGGTGAAGATGGTAGTCTGCCACAAGGGTTTGGAAATTTAGTACCTCGCCGCCCAGAAACAAATCCCCCAACTTTAAGACACCTGCAGCATGCAACTGATGGAGTTGCTCTGAGCACAGCCGTCCTGTGCGAGTGGGAAGGCTTAGCAAAGGTAGTTCAGGAGCACAGGGTTTCTTCCTGTCAGTGAGTTTACAGGTTCTAGCAAGGGAAGAGAAAGCTGTGCATCATTAGCCCGGATGGTGATCCATAGAATGGTCAGAAGGTAAAAATTAGCAGTGCAGTAAGCCCTCTTTAAAATTCTTTACGGATAAACACCATTTCATATGGGGGGGGGGCGGGCAGAAAGCCATTGAGCCACACATTGGATCTGTGCAGATGAATAATAGCATTCTATGTCCAGAAGACCTAATCCTCCCGCAGACACGGGTAGCTTTAGAGTGGAAAGAGCTACTCGACAGCACCCCAGCAACCAAATCAGATGTGTGGCATGTCCGAAGAAGGAAAGAAGGATGAGCAGGGGAAGGTTTTCAAAATAATGCTATCATTGGGGGTAGCACATCAGCTTCACTAGTGCCACATGGCCCACTAAAGAAAGCAGAAGAGAAGACCAAAAAGTAAACTTGGCTCGGAGGGACTGTGACGCTCTGCCAAGATTTCCATCCTGCAAATCAGCGGGAGAATGGCAAATATTAATCACTAGGTATGGAAAGGCAACTGGCTCCCAGTTCAATCTGAGGTCTAATTGTATATAAAGGGCAAAACAGTGGCATATGTTAAACACTAATTACATTTTAAAATGTTTACATTTGGTTTGTGCAATTTACATCCCAAATATTTTGAAGATTCTATGTGTACTTGACACTTAGAGATAACCCAGATCACTAGTTCAGCTTTTGCTAAATTTCAAAACCATTTTAAGAAATGGACAAAGTGGGCAATTGCCTTGCACAACCTTTCAAGGGGTCTGGCCCCTGCTCACCCTTTACAAGCACGAACAGCGGACCATTGCTCCGGAAGAGATTGCAAAGGTGGGTGGGCACTGCTCGTTCAACCACATGACAGTGTCTCTTCTGTTTCTCTCCTGGCTGCAGAGGGAACTCCCCAGGTACGCAATACCATCCGATAGACTTGTTTGACACATCTTGTCTGATTTTAGGAATTGTCCCACCTTGTTCTTCTCTTCTCTATTTATCCAGTTCTTAGCAACAACCCTTTGAAGCAGTTGCTGCGGATCTCCCATTTGATCTCGATTTCATCCTCCTATTTTATTATCTTTGATTGGTAGTCCAGGTTCCCAGCTCTAAGATAAATGTAGGGTCCCGGACATACACTCTATTGCTGTGAGACTACAGACAAGTTGTGGATACCTCACATCCTGACATTAGGTGTGAGACTGTCACCCACACCATCTGCCCTGACTAATTAATTTTGTTTCAGGTTGAAAGTAAATGGGCGGGTGGGGTGAGCCAGATATTTTTGTTCAATTTGTTGAAACTAGCATAAGGTTAATTACCTTAATGTTTCCCAAACTGTTTGCCAGGGGTTTTAAAATGTTCAGAAACATAATCAAAATGTCGTTGTTACTTTCTCTTTAAGATTGATTGGGTAGATTTGGGTAGGGGTGATGGCCTTCACACAGTGCTGAAGGGCATTGATTTACTACTGAAGGACATAATGTGACACCTGAATGTAGCATACCAGGAGGCAATCACAAAAAGACCACAGTGAATAAATAGTGCTATGTTAAAAAAGAGAAAATAAATGCACTGGTAACATAGTGAGGAGTGGCCTCTCTTGGGTGTTGTCCTGAATTTTTACCCTTTGTCCTGAAGTTTTGTCCTGAATTTTGACCTTTTGTCCTGAATTCTTTACAGTCCTGTCCAGAATTTGCCACAATGCCAGGTGGTCACCCTAGCAGGTGGAGGGCAGCACTGCTAATATTTGGGGACCACAACTTATTTGCCATTAGACTTTGATCAGGAACAAAAGAGAAAAGAGACAAAGGAAGAAGAGAAAAACAATGGATGAAGGCAGTGATAAAAAAGAACTTTCAAGAGCTAGGTAAAGAGACACGAACAGCAGGAAAGTGAAAGAAAGAGGCATTTGGTTTGCAGTTGCTTTATGCAGCACTTCATACCTCTGACAAGGCCACAAAGCACTTTTGATGTTTGGGTTGCCTGCTACTCCAAACATTTTGGACCACCAGGCAGAATCAAGTCTATGCCAGTAGCTGTATGTCAGAACATGCTACCATGAAATGTTTCTGAAATAAATATTGTGACCTGTTGTTGTGCCTCATATCATCTAGAGGTAACTACAATGTGGTAGTATGCTCATAGACAACACTTAGGACACAATATTTAGGTTAGGCAATATTTGTGTATATGATATTCTGGACCCACACCTTTGTGACCTTGGCGTTTGGCAGCACTGGCAGCTGGCTTCTAAGAAAAACTTTGTCCCTCTGTACTTGATTTTACAAAATATGCACTAGGCAGAATATGAGAATGTAGAATCCCAAGACATATCCATTGTTTTTGACTCTGTACACAATATGAGAGAATGATCCTCAAATGTTGAAAACACTCACTCCACAAAAAATGTGATCCTTGTTGAAATGCATGTGACGCTGAAAGAGCAATCACAATGTCAGACACGTGTGTGTGGGCACTTTTGAAAATCTTTGTGTACATGCTGTAAAAGCTGTCCTAAGTTTTTAGCACAGTCTGTGCTAATGGTGCTTCCACTGCAAATGCCTCTTTAATATTGTAGTTTGCTAGCGTTTTCTTTTTATAAGAACTTCTGCTGCAGAGCTGTAATTTGACATGGTTCGCCCGAGTCCATCAGAGTCCATCAGATGTCTGCATCCTCCCACAAATTGATTTTCATTCCTTTAATCAATCATTAACCACAAAGTTGCTTCTCTAGAACAGGGTAGGTTTGTTCATTCATCTCAGAGCACAATTAAGCCACATTATTTTTCCTCTGGGTCCAGTTCCGCACAGGGCTAATGCATCCACTCCAGGAATCTGCGTGTTTACCTCATGGCCACAGGTTTAAATCCTGGGGGATTCATTCAGCCTTTCACTCCTCTGAGCTCAACAAAATCAGCACAATTCAGTTGGTTAATAATTAGTTATTTAGAAATAAGGTGCAATAAGGATTGAAGGTGCATTTTACAAATACAGGTTTTCAAAT
Organism: Pleurodeles waltl; assembly: GCF_031143425.1. NCBI lineage: Eukaryota > Metazoa > Chordata > Amphibia > Caudata > Salamandridae > Pleurodeles > Pleurodeles waltl. The sequence goes on from NC_090444.1 coordinate 667,188,991, forward strand.
TTTGCATCTTTCACAAAGGTTGCAACGTTTAAATTTAGTTAAACAATCCCACAAAAGTAAATTTTCTAGGTGGAAAAATCTGATAAAAACTTAACTTTTAGTGCTTTAAGTGTAAGACTCACCTTCCAAAATATTTTTCATTCTGAATTGTTCTAGAACTACGTTCAAGATGTGCAAAGAAAGTATATTTAACAAACTTTGCAGGTGAATTTTAAAATTTCATTCACCCCCACAGACAACACGATAAGGGATCACTTTGCTCTAAAGACCACTTTGTCCTAAATGCCCTTAAATTACATCAACTAAATTGAGCTCAATATCATTTGCACTATTCAAAAGGCCATCGTAGAGTTGAAGTCCAACACTAACCAGTTACAAAGCAAAGATCGTGCTATCCACTTAGGTTTAGCAACCGAAGGTGACTTGGAAGGCTAACACTATGCAATAAGGACCAGCCACTCAGGGCTATTCTTAACAACGAAAAAGAACACGGAGGCATTACTTTTTATACAGGTTGTAAAACTAATCCCTCACCAAAGGCACCAAGGCCAATGGCAATAACCCCTGCTAACCAATTTGGCTAAGCTGAGAAACGATCCACCCCACTAGATCAGGCCTCATAGGTCAAAGTCTGCTGACCTGTGAAACCCATCCACCAGCCACATTAGCAGCCTGTCGTGATGATACTATCCATTCACAACAGAACCAGGCTTGTTTCCCATCCAGACACAACCTCAGCTCTTTCAGAATCAAGGTGCAAAAGCAGCTAACTCAATCCAAAGAATAATGCTTTGTGAAGTGGCTGAAAAGTAGCATTTTAAACATGACAAATACCTAAACATAAATGCATTATGAATAAACAGTGAAAAAAAGAGAAGAAAGGCGGAAAAGGAATGCTTCTAATGAATTGTGGCACGAATCAGGAAAGCTGTACCAAAATTCCCCAAAATTGTAAATGTTAATTAGAAGGTCTCATTCTATAACTAACAGTAAGAAAGATCTGCATTAAACCCTTAAGACTTTATTGACCCCAGTAGACATCAACATCCACTAATGCGCCAATGACACCCAGCTACTCCTAAGAATCCACAATATCACTCAGGTGAAGACCTGCCTCACAGTCACCCATGCATGTTCATCCATAAGCTACCTAAAACTAAACTCAACCGGTATTGAATTCATCCTTATCACCTATAACAGTAAAGCAACCAGATCCAAAGATGGTTCAACAAACTGAACCTGTAGGACTTCATTCCACAACTTACTAAGAGCTCCAAGTCATTTCCCTTCCCTGTAATCAACAACCACATCCTCAAATCACACATCACATAGATAAAAAATAAAAATAAAATGGATTTAATTATCAGTACCCCAAAACGTGAACTGCTTCTTCCCAGTAGATATTGTCAGAATGGCAATACAAGCGTTAGACCTCTGCCATGTTGACAAAGTCAGGGCACTATTTGCTGGTGTGACGGAGACCCAACTGGCAACCCTGAAAAGCACTTGTAACATCAAATGCCTCCGTAAGTTTGACCGTCTAATTCCTATGCCCCCTAGATATACATTGGTTCACTCCGCAAGCATCATCCCCTTCATATCCTTCTGCATCTTCTAAAGCGAGATCACTAAAGAGAAGAAAGAAGACATCATGAAGGCTTCACACCAACAACATCAACGTACTAAAGTTCACAAGATGTAGAAAACAGAAAGCCGACCTCCTACCACAACCCCCGGATATGAAACTGTATCCCATGCAAATGTGCTAGGATTCCTCCTTCCTGCTCATCACGAAAACACTGAAGACATTATCATTATTTTTACAGCAACACATCACAGATGTGTAACTATGACACACTTGCTCTTTATACCCTAAAATCAAGTGCAGTCCTGACCTCATTGAGCACCCTTTTTCCCCTTTCTCGGGTTCGCCCAACTCATTGTAATTTTACAAATGCAGTGCACTCAGTAGCCTTGAAGCTGGCTTTGCACTTCATAGGTCCACATACACATTTGTTCAGGTATCTCTTAGTGGTTAAGGAGTAAAAAATAAGAAAATACATATTTGCTGAAAGGGAAAATAAATTGTTGCTCAGGTAAGTTTCGCATCTGGACCCAAAAATGTACTATGCACATAAGTGTGAGCAAAGGTAGAGTAAAAAGGTAGACGTTTGAGATAGATAATTTTCTCCTCTGAAATAATTGTTCCAAGTGTGTAAACTAGCACAGATTGTCTCTTTCACATGCCCTCGAGTGTAATTCCCATGGCAGAGACAACACAACTGAATTGCTGCAAAAACTGGGGAGCCCAAGATTTAGACTGATCATAGGGAGGTCCTAAAGGTGCGACAACAGGTTAGTACCTGATTTCATGGCCATTTCAGGTACCAAGGATGAAAATCAGAAGGCTGTGACACAATTCTAGCTTGATGCTTAGGAAAAAATGACAAAATATATTGGCAGAAATTATCTTTCATCCATTTTGGCTCTCATAGTACCTTACAAATTGTAGAAGATTCAGCTCCTTAAGAGCCATTTGAGGTTGGTGAGGCATCTCTGTGATACTTATTGGATTAGAGATGCTTGGAACACCATTTTCTGATACAGCACAGAACCACAACAGCCCACTCTTGAACCATTGCAAAGTGAACGTGTGAGCACTTTTTTTCATCATTCCTTCTATCAATTCCAAGTAACATTATGAACCCCTGGTCATGAGAAACTTTATCAAGGATAGGAAATTGTGTATGAACTCAGATTGACTAAACCTTAGCCTAAGTGTGACATATCTTACTAGTAATGGTGCGCTTATGCTCTATCCGTTTCACACAATGCAGCTCAGCAACTTTGCTTGCTGTCCTGTGTTGCGCAAAACATTGGTAAATATTATGAAGTTGTAGGTGACGCATTACCATGCTAGCCAAATAACAAAAAACATATTTTTAAAGTTGACTTCTACATTCCAAGAAATACGGTTCACTAGATCAGACATATAAGTATGCCCAACTACAATTTTGCTATTCTTGTGAAGATGCAATTCCCTTTACCATTTAGCAGTGGCGGCTCTTCCACTAACCCCCCTGAACCCCACACCGGCGGCATCTGCTGCAAACCTTTAAAAATAAACTGATAATAAGCGATTTTTATTATTGTTTTATTTTTAAAGGGGCGGGCCATGGGGGATGACGAGCACATAAGGGAAGTGGTGTGCATTCTCCTCACTGCGCATGTGTGTTTGGTCGCCCCTCTCAGGACGGCTAAACACACATGTGCACTTGGTTGGAGGCAGCAGGCCCAGGCTCCCAGTCTCCCTGGGAGCGCAAAGCCAGGGTGCTCAGGCCAATCCTAACACTGCTCTCATGCTACCAGCAGCATGAGAGCAGTGTTAGGATTGGCTGTAGGGCAGGTTGGGAGCCTGTGCCTGGGAGCCTGCAGTCCAGCCGGAGACTTGAAGAGCGACGATGCGGCGGTGTTGCGGTAAGTTTTTTCTTATTATTTATTTTGTTTTGTTCACCCTCACCCAGCGACTGCTGTTTAGATTCTGAGAAAAGGCGCTTCTATTCTTGTTTCCATACAAGATAGTCAGCAACTTTGTTAGAATACTGTTGCCACAGATCAGTGTGCATAATTGCTTTATATATCTATACAATGCACAAATATAAATAAATGATACATTTAAAAAATAAAATTATTAATACAATTGCTTTAGCTAAAAACATTCTTTCAAGTATGTAATCACATTTCTGCAGATTTTGTATCCTATTGTAGGGTGTGTTTCTCGTAACCCATCCAGTCAGATTCTAACAGAGAGGTCTGAGACAATCTAAACACATTTGCCCACAAACTTGCCTTCCATTAATCCCTTCTGTAATGCACTGGAGTTCAGAATTTAATTCATAGCTAATAATATATTTATGGTGAAAGCAGTTCCAAACCTGTGACATAGTGCCAGAAACCACCGCAATTCAAAGTCTGAGCCGCCATGATGGACGTAATGTATCCTGGGTTTTTATAAATGAGGATTTCAATGCTGTCATCGCATGAGGCTTCTTTTAATTTTTGGCCCGTGGCAGAAATCTTGCCAGGCTTTTGGAAAGAGCACCTCTGTGTACTCTCGTATCCCAGAGAGTAATTAAGAGCAGCCATTTTTCTCTTCTGCCTTTTGGGTATCGTGCTACGTGCTTGTGTTCCCATGTTCATAGAGAAGATGAAAACAGAACTGCAGGAAGCGACCATTTTAGGACATAGAAGCAAACTGTAAGTTAGATTCTGCTTTTCCCTATCATTAAACGGCTCCACGAAGTGAGATTTTTCATACTGTCCAAAGTATTCTTTGCATTAGTCAGTGGCCAGGGCCATGTGCCGATCAGTATCCATAGACAATGTTACTAAATTAAAAGAACAGAGAATGCAAATTTGTGCATCTTTCAGCAGCAACACAAACAAAACAAAAACAAAATCTAAGTTCAGATACAGCCACAGCTCCTCTGCAATGGCGGAGGAGCATCACGCCACTGGTTCAGAGCCAGCAGTTGAAAAGTAAAACAATATTTAATTGTTGTTTTATTTTTCAGCTGCTGGCCGAGTCAACGTGCGCAGGGAGGAGGAGGGCTGGGCCATGGAAGGGGGAGGAGGAATGCAGTGGAGTGCACTTAAGTGTGCATGTCAGTTCGGCCTGAGTCTTAGCCCAGCCAAACAGACATGCGCACTTAGGTTTCTCCAACCAGCTGTATGCCACAGCCAGGTTGGAGAAACAGCACAGACTCCCTGTGCCTGAGCGAGAGTTAAACCAGCCCACTCAGGCCAACCCCTGAGCTGCTCTCATGCTTGGTAATTGCATGAGAGCAGCACAGGGATTGCACAGGGAGTCTCTGAAGCTGTCCAATGGACTGCAGGAACCAGGAAGTAGAGGAGTGCAAGGATGCTGGCAGCACCAGGTAGGTGTTTTATATTTTTTTAGTTATTAAACCGCCCTCACCCTACCAGAATCCCCTCCCCCCATGTGCTCTCCCCATCATCCCCTCCACCCACCCCCCTACTTTTAAATTGCTTTGGCTGCCACTGTTCACATAAAAATTCTAAAACATATCATAATGTAGACTCCTAGTGGCCACTACCACCTCGAGCTCTTTTACTAAATAATGGATCAAAACCATCTGAGTATTCTCACATCCACGTTTATCCTATAGTAACACGCTCTTCCTTTATGGGGGCATTTTACTGAAGTCAAGAGGGTTAAACAAAGAAACGTCCATTAGTAGGGTTCAATGCCCATCCCCTAGTCACTTAGTCATTATTGGCTTCCAATCCAAATTAAACTATAATCTGCAATTTTCTTTAGTCTTAAAGCCTAGCGAGTATTCATAGAAATTTGCATGGCCATCCTCCTGCATCACTGCTTTCTTAATCTCTTCCCTCCCCTAACTCCGACAAACAGGTCCATCATGCACAACAGTCAATGGAGTTGCAATTCGTAATAGGACACGGATTATGATTCATGTTAGATATTTCCGTGATACGCCAACCAAGTTTTCCTTCAATAGCTAGAAGCAGGTCTGAAACAAATCACAATCTGAAGCACTTGCATCTCTAACATAAATTATTTCTCAAAAATATTCAGTAATCATGGACATAATTCATTCTGTTTGGGACTCGATGTTGTTGAGCAGATTTCTGAGCAATTCCTTAGCCACTGCAACACAAATTCACAAAGAAAAATGATGTGGCTGTGTGCAGGAGTAAATACACAACTGTAAAGATCAGTCACACATTCACTACAGCCTGCAGGTGGTTCTAAGGAGGCTGCATTCTATAATTAAAGTACTAGCAAGTGATATCTAAGGCATTTCCCTGTGAGAATGATTTCATTCCAGTAATTCCAAACAGATATGCATTGTATTCTCTTATAATTTAATTTGTATAGCCCTTTTTACCCTGATCATGTGCTGCAGCACATTAGGAGGAGAATGCGGGTGGCAGAGTGTTGTATTTGTTGTGATCCTAGGTGGGAACAATGCTGTGCGTGAGTGACCAGAGTAATGCTCTGACTTGTCCTTTATTACTGCACCTAACCGTGTAATGGTAGGAAAAGGAGAACGAGAGAGGACACAGTTACCTTGCTCTCAATGTGAGGGACAGACTATCTGGTTCCATAACAACAGTGTCTAGAGTTAACTGTTTTTCCAATAGCAAGAGTTCCAATGCGAGTGATTACGAACCTCCGGTGCATTTGGTACTTATGTAGGACGGAAAGGGGACCCCCCAACCATCTTCATGTCATTTATGAAACAGGAGGTAGCACCTTTCTTCTGGTTCCGATGTTCCTTGGTGAATGAAGTCTTATGTTCTTTACAGTGTATACTACTGGAAATGTTCTTAGGGGTTCAAGCAGAAACCTCTCATTTCAGTGGCGTAACGAAACTTGAGAGGCCCTCCCGCATAGTACATGGAGGGCCCCCCTCTAGACTCACTCTAGTGCTTTCAGTTCAGGGTATTCTGCTGAGGGGTGCCCCTAGAGCTCGGGCACCCTGTGCTGCAGGGGCCTTTGTTACTCCCCTGTCTCATTTGAAGGTCGAACAGAAGAATTCACCATATTAAGAAAACCATGAGCTTGTTTTCATCTTCAAGAGATTCCTACCTCCTGGCAAACTTTTAGTGATATGAGCGACAAACTGTGAAGACTGCTGCGCCAAACAAACCCGAAAAGCTTCTTCTCACACTCCATTACCTCTTCATCTGCTCTTAATCACCACAGCTCTTTTATCATCAGGGCATTTGCTTCTTTGAATAAGGCAATTACAACGCCTCCTAAATAATTATGTATCTATGCAAATTATGCCATTAAGTTGCTCCCACAGTGCTCTTCTGTCGAGGGCTAAGCAATTATCCAGTCTTCTGCAAATTTGTTCCATCTTACACACACAATATGTGTAAGAGATGCAAAGCATCCAGTCCTTATGATCATTCTCCCTTTTATGGATTGCCCTTGGGGATATAATGCTACTAAACGCATACATTACGAATTATATGCATTCAGATTTGTTTTTCTTAAGTTAGTGTAGGATTGGACAAACTCAAAGTTGTCCTTCAGCATTCTCATCAAGCTGCCCCAAAGGCAGGAGAATAGTGCTTACTTTGTTCTGATGATTACAGTTGGTTGAAACTAGTACTGATTTTGGTGATCAGAGCTTATTTTTCAACTGGTGTCTTGATCCAAGAGCAACATGGAGAAAAACAGAAGAGGGGGAAAGAAGGATGAAGGAAAAGATAAATCAATAACAAAGAGTGAAAGAAGGGATGCAAAGTACCCGCTCACTTGAAATACAAGACGTGTCAGGTGATGGAAGAAAGAACTGAGGGGTAGATTCAAGATTGGCTGCTATGCCATTTGGCAAGCCTAGCAAGTGCATGGGACGGGCTCCTATGCAAATTGTTTGGCCCTTGTACTTACATTTTTTAAATAATTAAACACTTCTGTCTCATAGCCCCAATTCATACAGCTCACATGTCCACTCACGACTGGCCAATTCTACATATCATGCTTACACGTGAGCCTTTAACTGAATATGCAAGAGTATGGATTGAACATGGGGTTTTAATTTTCATTTGTTCACTTGAACATCTGTGCCTCAGCTCCTCATTTAAGAAGGCTAAACCATCAGGAAATATACTTATGTGTCTACATATGTCAAGTGGAAATATCATTATTTATTTATTAATGTATTTATTTATAGTTTTGTATACACAGACTCCTCCCAAGGGCACTGGAGCACTTTACATGCGCACAAGTTACTTTACACAAGATTAGACTCATTATGGTCTGGCTTAACAGCGCAGCTGAGGCCAGACAACTATGTGAGAATCTGCAGGAGAGATCTTTAACTCCACCCACATGTCTGGAGCCAGAAGTACATGTTTTGATGGGGCAGAAGTTGTGTGTTTCTACAAGAAATGCTTACCTTCCACACAGCTGAAATGATTTTGAGATTGAAGTTTCAGGGGCACACACATTATAATGCTATTAAAGTGCCTTTGATAACCAGATAATCTGCGTTGTTTTTCTCTGGCAGCACAGATTGGAGGAGGATGGTCATTAACCTGCATGGAGATTTAGGTTCAGCTTGACAGAGAAACTGTTTTAGCCTACACCAATATTATTCTATAGTTCTTTGCTTTGGCTGTAACACCACATCCTCTTCCCATGCACCCTATTATTTGAAAGCCTTAAACAAAATGTAGTGAGACTGTGTTCACACTGAGCATTAGTCCAGCATCAAACTGACTTTAAAAATATCCACAGGCGAGAACTGACCACTGTAGCTTTTCTTGTTCATGTGTTCGTTTTTTGGGTTGAGATAGACACAAAGGAACGCTGAAGCGAATTAATGGACTTCAGCCCTCTGTAAATTAGGGATCCGGCACAGCAGGGATGCAACATATTTTCCTGTCACATCCTTTGGAAAAGAATGTGTGGACATCCTGGGGCATGGCCATCAGTGGTGCCGCGGACCACTGAATCCCTTTTAGTGCTACATTGTGTTACTCAACCAGCTTAATCAGGCCCTTTTCTCTGCATGGACTTGGGATTTTCTACACCACTGCAGACCTCTGGAACAGTGGCGCAATCTAACTTGAGGGGGGCCCCTGCAAAATACATGAAGGGGGACCCCCCCAGTGCTTCAGTCCCAGCCAGCAGCTCTCAGGCCAAGCAATGCCTACCCAATGCACTGTGCTGGATGGGGCCCCGTGGAGCCCAGGCCCCCTGCAACGCAGGGGCTTTGGGGGACTATTGTTACACCACTGGTCTGGATCTATAAATGTGTACATGGCTGTCTGTCGATGCACATGCACAAATGCGTTGAGTGAATATTTCTGTGATGTGCGATTTTGCAAAGCAAAATTGTTATGTGTAGCAATCATGTGAGGGCATGCAACTGACTTGTGTGTCTGCCACAAAATATAAGGGATCTCCTTTTGGTTAAAATGCTAAAATGTGAATCCCCATTTTAGTTTCCTATTATGCAGGCTTTAGATTTACTAAAAACCCATACATCATTGTGGAAGCTTGAAATGAAACAGATGTTGCACTTTATCAGTACATAGTTCACTTGATGGAATTAGTCTGTCAGAAATGTGATTCTTTATCGTTTTACAATAACATTTTGGGCACCTGTTTCATGGCACAGCAACTGAAATTAGCTTTTCCAATTTTGACTGAACAGATTCACATAAAACGTTAACAAAAACATAACATGAAAAAAACATTTCTATACAAATTATGCCCTTTAGGAGTGGGCTCTTTATTCACTTTACTATGTTGCCATTCAAAGAATCCTCTCCACCTTGTATGGCTAGAAATATTTAATTTCCCATTAATTACACTCCTGATCCTTCCTAGCCGAGCCTGGGAGCAGTGTTAGTGAGCCATGGGCCAGAAGTAGTAAAAATCTGGATTGCGACTCGCAAATTGCGAGTCAGACCGACTCGCAATTTGTGAGTCTCAACCCAGAATGTAGGATGGTGACCCAGACACCATCTGCGACTCGCAAAGGGGTCGCAAAGGCCCACCTCATTAATGTTAATGAGGTGGGTCGCAATTTGCGACCCCCTAGCGAGTGGCGGCACTCACAAGGATGGTGGCCTGCTGGAGACAGCAGACCACCATGTCTGTGACTACTTTTAAACAAAGCAGTTTTTTTTTTGTAATGCAGCCCATTTTCCTTAAAGGAAAACGAGATGCATTACAAAACAAAAAAATGAAACGTTTCCGCTTCATTTTTTCAAAGCAGGCAGTGGTTCATAGGACCACTGCCTGCTCCGATTTTTTTTTTTTCATGCCATTCACAAAGGGGATGGGTCCCATGCCGACCCCTTCCCTTTTGCGAATGGGTTGCCACCAGTGTGACACTGGTGGTAACTGCGATTGCTTTGTGACCGCGTTCGCGGACACAAAACAATACAGCATTGCGCTGCGACTTGCAATTAGGAAGGGGAACACCCCTTCCTAACTGTGACTCGCAGTCCCGTTTTGAGAGTCGGTAACCAGGTTACTGACTCGCAAAACAGGGATTGGGCGTCGCAATGTACTTTTGGCACATCGCAAACAGTAAAATTCGGTGTTTGCAATGTGCAAAAAGTTTGGAACATCTGGCCCCATATGTTTTCTCTTATTACCCTCTCTTAGCAGTAAACGGAGGTATACATAAGTCTAGTTCATAGCGCTAGGGACTAGTGAAGTGGCAGTCGGCGCTAGATATGCACGTGCACACCGGCAAACTCTAAAGCACTGTGTCAAGGTCATTGAATTAGCTGTCAGATTGTTGAAGGACACGGACCTTACTGCAATGTTTGCACCATATCGACGATTCTTTGCATGCAGTAGTAGTTATGATTGTTTCTAAAAAGATGGGGGTAGCATTTTGTTTGAGAAATTAGCAACCAGTTCCATTCTGAGAATTTAGGTTCTCTTTAGATTTGGCATAGGCTAAGTGAAAAGTGTTGCCTAATGGAAATGCAAACTACAAAAGCCACGGGATCACCATTGTGCTATATATACAGTATGTTTATGATATTTGTTTTTTGTGTGCAGTGATCTTGGTGCCATTCAGATGCTTTTGGAAACCCTTTTGGATAACACAGGGGAAGAAAGGGGAAATTTAAATCAGGAAGAGGGGAGAGAGGCAGGTACTGGAAGTATTTGTCAGGAAGGATGCACTCTTTAAAATCATATTTTACAAAGTCAGCCTCAGGGTAGATGGATAAGATAAAAGAATTTCACAATGTTCGACCTTCAACATACAAGGACCACCGAAAGACCAACTTTGTGACTCTTCAGGCCAAAGGAAACTTTTTTTGTTGAGTTTCCAGCTGTCAGGATGCACATTTGGGACAGGCAGATGTATGTTCCACAGACATTTTAAAAGTAGGAATCCTGAGAGTTGTTAGTAACTTGTATTCCAGGTGCTAGATCAGCAGTTGAAACGCAACCAATTGTTGCCATGCCAGTGTGTCAGAGACATTCCTCCTTATACTTATACCTCAGGTGCCTGGTCCAAACCTGATTAGCCATCCTTTTGGTGCATTGAGCAACTAGCACCCTCATATATACTACATGCCACACCACAATGGCAATAGTATCAGCCTCATTTCTGAGATTGTCCAGAACAAGATAACACCTTGTGAATCCAGTGTTTCACAACTATACATTTTATTCAGTAGGGCAGCCTCTGCACAGGACTTCAACAACAAGACTTGGGCTGGAATAATTGGGCCATCGGCTTATGCCTGGTGGTACTCAGATATCCATCAGGTAACAAACTTGTCACAATCTTATTAACTGACGTTCTGGAGCTCCGAGTAGACTTTCACTAACTCAATCTTTATCAAGGACTGGGCAGCTCTTACAAATAATAGATAATTCCAGATCTTGTGGTGACCTTTGGTACACTTAATCATGCAGTGTTCTTGCCCATCATGTCAGCATCGATGGGTATTGGTAGTAGTCTCTCTAGATGGGTATTCTTTTTCTTTTTCGATGCTCTGAACTTCTTCAAATATGGTAAAAGTTCCAATGCTGTCACTATGTCTTAAAGAATTAATAAGAGTTCCAGACTGGTGCTTACGCTCGCCAATATCTGTTCGGAGTCACTGGTGGATATGGACAGACATCTCCATTAATAATTTTATGGTTAACACCTACATCTATATTTGATATTGTACCTTGAAAACATCCAGCACCACAGAGCCTATCTGGCTACTATCATGGACTGGGTGTAATCTCGCTCTCTAAAACTTACAGCCTCTAAAACTGAGTTTCTTCTCATTAATCCCTCAGTTAATGCCTTACTGTGCTATCTAGCTCCCACCACTCCACACTCTTTGGAATACCCTCGGCTCTTTCTTCGGCAGATCTCTGGGCTTGACTCTTGGTTCCACCCTGATTATCCTGTCTCATCTGAAATATAGTCTTGGTGAGAACAACACATGGATTTCTAGTGCTCCAGGCAAAGCAGCATTTTGCCTTTGCCCTTACGAATGAACCGTTTCTTTACAGTTATCGCAGCTCAATACTGCCTTACTTCACTCTGGCTCTAAGTCTTGGCTTGCTCCTTAAAATTGTCTGAAAATGATCAAGCCACTTCATTTTGCCTTAAATTATACATCACTGTTCACACCTTTATTTTTTGTAGTGTGTGCAGCTGTAACGTCTTTCTTGCTGGTCCACCAACTTCTGTCTTTTTGCAAAGCAGTATTACATCCATGTCCTCCCCTCTCATCCTCTGGTCAGGGAAATCTTATCTCATCAAATTTGTTATTTTATTTATGTACTGGTTACGCCACCACTATAGAATAGTCATCGAATCTAGCTACATCAACTAACAAGGCTTGTGTCGTTATGTGACTTTTTAGTTAGCGATTGTGTGGGGTTTTAGTGCAATCAGAGAAAGAACCATTTGCACCAAGATCTAACTAAATACTAACATGATGACATTTCACTATTGCTTTCCCTAGAATGTAGACCTCCGCAACACCTGAGACCAGTCATTCTCCTTGCTACTCTTTCCCAATCAGCTTCTGTTACCTTTCTTTAGGCAGGCTTACCTTTTGTATTACGTACCTCAGTTATTTGATTCTGGCAACCTCTTTTATTCAGTAAGATATTTCTATTTGGTATGGCAATTTTTCTCAATTTCCTGTAATATATTTTATTTGCATTGTGTTTGCTCTTTATGAAGCTCACCAAATACCTTCTAGTATAAGTGCCTAGTTGTGTAATAAAAAAATAAAAAAATAGATGCATATGAAATGGGTGCAGCAGGAGGTCAGCAGTGAAATGAGTGTTATCCTCGTTTTCTGGATCCTCTTTCTTCCCTAGTTCACTTTACTGGCAACATGCTCCCTGAGGCACGTCTATGCAGATTGTGGCCACAGAATTGATGATGGTACTCTCTGGACACCCTGGATTTCATTATAGCAATTCTCCACATGCAGCATCAGGTTGAGCATCAGGATGCATGATAATGAGAATCAGCCCTCTCTGTACCCCCGAACCAATCATTTTGGCTGATCTGGGTGTGAAACGATTGTGCAGTAGTACCATTCTATCTCATTAGACTGATATCAGGCTTTCAGTAATTAGATGCCCCATATTGTGAGACGGGAACTCATTACTATCCACTGTGGTGCAACTGGCTTCCAGGGGACAAAGAAGATTTCACCTCTAGTTCTTCGTTTGAGTTGATGGGGAATAAAATTCAAAGTTTTTTTTTTAGAGTTTGGCAGGTGCAAGCCAATGGCAAACATTGGCAAATGTTCCGTCCACCCAGTTTAGAGCAAATCTCCAAATAACGACCAAGGTCACTAAACAGCTTATATCATGTGAAAATAGTTTGTCATCTCACTTCCTGACGTGTGGATGAGAACTGAAACTAAAATCTGCTACCACTATTGTTTATTAAACTTACACTTTTTAGTAGCTTCAACAGAGACATGTAAAGTATGAAGAACTGAAGGATACAGAATCCTCCTGATTGTTCTTAATTTAAGTAAAATGAAAGGGAGGTGAGGTGGTGCTCGAGTAGATGTGGGGCACACAAACTCTCTCATTTGTGTCAATTCACTTATTAATTCACCATCATAACCATTATACCATGATCTTTACAGAGACACCAAAAGCACAAGAACAAAAGGAGTGGCGTTAATTGTATAAACCTCTCTGGCCACACACAGGGCCCAATTTAGAATTTGGAGGAGAAGATACTCCATTGCAAAGGCAATAGAATAGCTTCACCAAATTGAAGGACCAATCGCCTCATTTAAAGGTGAGAAAATCTTCAGTATGTAGGAGGCAGAGACTACTCTGCCTCAGCCACCTACTTCACCTCAAACAGCCCAAAAGTAGGGGTGGTCAGGTGTTTTGCCATGGGCCCACTCCCCCAATTTAGAGTGGGTGGACAAATGGCAAGTTTTTGCTTTCACTCACGCAATCGAAAGTGTGGTGGCATGTGAAAGTAAGAACGTTTAAATGGCACTCACCTCTTGGGATCAAACACAACTGCTGAGGGTGTCATTGCTTTTTTAAGTTTCAAAAACAAAATCCGTCTTTGAGTTTTGGCTTTGAAAATAAAAGAAGAAATTGAAGTCTGCTGTGCAATCATGTTGATAAAGTAGCATGGCATACGTTATTCCCTCAGGTCAATGAGTACTTTACTCCGCCACCCTGATGTAGTAAATCCTGTTTGTCAATCGCAAAAGCAGCCTCCCCCTACTTTATATACAAGGAAGATAAACCGGGACCAGTGATTCTCAATTCCAGATTCATTTTCAACTTGCAAGTAATATGCTTGGACCAGATTGCATCACACACCTCCCCTCTATCTCTGGATTGATGCAAACATATTCACATGTGGATCTCATCTGACACCCTAGTGAACCCCAGCAGTTGTAACCAACATGTTACAATAATTGTAACAGTCAATTATTGTAGTGCACTGGTTTGATTGCACTCACACAAGAATAGTTATCTAACAACTCTGGGGTGACAAATAAAGACAACCCATCTCCTATCTTGGAATATAATATACTGTATATGCACACACACACATGCACGCACACATGCGCACACAGACAGACATACACACAGACAATGTCACACTACTCAGTACATAGTGCCCCCAGGTCTGCAACTTATGGCATCTTTGGAATAAAAAACGTCAATATTAGGGAATACTTCCACATATTGTTCTAATATCGTTTTCACGTGCTGGAGTATAGCTTTCCCTTCATCACAGGACAAGAAGTCCTGTGCTTCTCTTATGTTTAGAAGGAAGATTTCTTTAGGGCAGCCATATTTCCCCCTCTTTTGTGGATCTTAATGACATGGTCAATTTTCAGGCCAGTTAGATTCCTGATCATCTTACACATTGTGTATCTTAATTTCGAGAATATATTTCAACTTTCCATACCTTTTATCTTACAGAAGTGCCATGTTGGTTTACTTAGCAATGTACAAGTTGCTATCACAGTTTGTCTTATATATTTGGGGAGAGATTAGCTAATATTTTACACAAAACAGCAAGGGGGTGCTGCGTTAAGTTGCTTGAAAGAGAGGGAACAGAAATGTGCCATATATACTAATCTATGGCTCTATTCTACTCTCTTCTGGTGCTGGAGCACTATGCTCTGCCTAGCACCAATGCAGGAACCCTTGGCCATGCTGCAAGATTGCCTGGGTTACAGGCAGGATTGTTTCTGTTCAGGAAGGGATGCCTTCCTGCACAAACAATTGTAAGAGGCAACATCCTCTTTTTATGCAGAATATAGACTGCATCACACGCATAAACAGGAAGTAATGAGGAGAAACAAAGATATTTCTCTTGGTTACGCCCCTTCATGGGTCCACGCACCATTTTGGCAAATCCCAGGTTTACTATTTTAGCACAAAGCCACTTGTGTGGCTTGTAAATCCCATTTAGGGACTTGCTTTGCCTTGCGATGACTTGGGTCACAGCTGGCCAACACAAGTCCTAATGAAATGTGCCCCTTGAATCTATCTGAATTTGTTTGAATTTTATTGAAATATACTTGGCTTATGGGAGTCTCCCTTAGTCTTGGAATGATGACAATCTTGATATAAAGCAGTTTTTTGAATTTATATTAGATGATGTGCAGTGCTTCATTTACCCTTATTGACTTTCCATTTAGCAGCAGGCCTCCACAGCAGAAGAACTTAAAAAGTCATAATTCTGAATCAACACAGTCATAGCCAGAACAACACATTCACAAACAATTTCATGAGTACACCTGGGAAGCTGCTAGTACCCAACTTCCCAGGAATACTCACACGCCTGAATGTTTATTAGATACAACGTTTTATATTGTCCCTTGTGGAAAACGTTTTTTACCCATGAAAAAAACCCTTGTTTTTACCTCCCCATCGATTTTTGGAATGTATTCCTTCTTCATAAGGATGAAAACTGATTTACTCCTGCCCTTGACTGGTACAGATCTTCAACTGCTTTCAGGGTAGGAAACTACCTAAAAATGTTTTGTAAGTTCTTGCAAAAATTTGAGTTTGCAAGTTCTCACTTTATTTCATTGCCACCATCACCTTGGATCACTCACAATCCACCTCCGTGATAAGATTTAGTCATTCTTAAAGTGATAACATGCACGAATAATTTTAAATACTAGTAGTTCAAGTTAATGTTTTTCTCCGTTATTAATCTGAATTAGCACTTTATAATGAAGGTGACACTTTGTAGCTCCAAGGGCTTTGTGAACAAGGCACTTACATACTGCTCACTATCTTGCGTAAATGTATTGCTTTTTTCCCCAGTGTGCTTAGTACGCCACATTTTGTGGCCCATGGTATAGGGAGCTATTTCTGTTTTCCATTCATACTCACCGAAGAACTCAGAATTCAGTTCAATTGCTTTTTATCACATTTATTTATCCATGACAGAAAAAAAAACAGATTCTTCATTTCGACTAACTGGGATTTGAATATGTCTATTGGTTTATTTAATTGAAAGTTTTAAAATGCTCTAAATGTACTCTGGGTTACGACAGGTGCAGAGGAGCGAAAAGCTGTTGCATTGTGATCGCAGCCTTGGGAATCCGGATAGCCATCTAAAAGGTGAGTCTGGATATTTAAGTTTTCAGAAAGATTCTGAAGTAAGGGTGATTAGGGTCCAGTCTCAGGAGGTGCAAAGTGGATTTAACAATCTTGAGCTTTAAACTCCAGTGATCTGCTTTCAAGCTTCATGTACCTGAGAAAATTTCTAATATCAACTGCCCCGAGTAGTAGGTTTGATAGCTGTTTTTGCACTTCTGAGAAAAGCTTATTTTTAATTTGTAACAGTGAAAAAAAAATTATGCTATGGTATTGACAGTACATGTGGCCTATTATTATTTACTGCATCAAAAACAAAGTGAAGGATAGAATGCTTGAATTAATCTCAGCCATTGGCAGCTGCTCAGGGCTGCATCCAAAGGCATTGTTTTTTCACCTGCTATGCCACCTCAGTTTGAACCCAGCCATATGCAAATCAGTTTTGAACCAGCTCCCATGGGAACAGTCCAGCTTGAACTGCCAGTCCAGGTCCTCCCTGAACCGGCACAAAAGCAACCCAGGGCTTGTTTTGTCCTCATTAGGGCACTTCAGCCAGGTATAGCTTGGTTGCAGTGGCACAATGACCACAGGAACGGCATCTGGGCATGCACATCACACTTAGGGCATCAAAAACAAGGTGATGGATGGAATGTATGAACTAATCTCAGCCCCTGGAAATCAATCAAGGCCAAATACACAGTCATTTTCTTGTCCACCAGCCATATGCAGATCAGTCATGACCTTAGTCTACTGAAACGGTTTCAGCCTTAACTGCCAGATCCAGGTCCTCTGTGAACCACAACACAAGCAACTCAGGACCGATTTCATCATTAGTTGGGCTCTTCAGCCTGTGACCGCTTGGCTCCAGTGGCACATTGAGCACAGGGCCCATGTCTGGGCATACCTGTCACACTTAGGGCATCAAAAACAAGGAGACTGATGGAATGCTCAAATATATCTCAGACACCGGCAATTGCTCATGGCCCCATCTCAATTCATCATTTTTTTGCCCACCATGCAACGTAATTTTGGGCCCAGCCTTATGCACTTCAGTCTTGACACTGCTCAAATGGAAACTATCTAACCCAAAGTACCAGGCCACATCAGCCCCTAAACCATCACACAAGCAACCCAGGACCAATGTCGCTCTTATGAGGGCTCTTCAGCCAGGTATAGCTGGTATAACTGTCACATTTAGCATATCAAATACATGGTTGATAGCCTGCTTGAATTAATCTCAGCCATTGACAATCGCCAGGGCTGCATCCCAATCCATTTTCTTTTGCACACCATGCCACCTCAGTTCGAACCCAGCCATATGCAAATCAGTCTTGACTTTTGTACAATGGGAACAGTCCAGCCGAAATCTCTGAGCATTATTTTTAGCATCTACATTAATAAACATACATTCGCCTATTTATTACTACAGTGCAAGGTTGAAATTCCATGGTATGAGCACTGTAAATTGAACCTGATGCGAGCCAACGTTTTTTACTGGCATTCGCATTGCATGTTACATAGTCTCAAGGATACTTCACTTTAGAACATACGGAAACCTTTCTTCCAAATACAACATGTGAAAAACAGTATACCATAAATCACATATGCAGATGTGAAGGGTGCAATATGTAATATGCTATTATCTCCAATGCTTAGGGACAGGAAGGACATTTTGAATTTTTTTAATTTTTTTAGTACATACCGTTATGCACATCTGCAGGTATATGCTATATATTTATATAAAGTGATTTTATTCACTGCATTTAGTTAATCATCTCTAGCTCTCATGTGTTCTCTTGGCATTGCATAAACTACAAACATTAATTAAAAAATAGCACTAACACTATCTATGGGCCTCATTAAGAGTTTGATGGTCCGTGGACTGCAATGGTGGTGTTCCGCCCACTGCAAATTTGACAGTTGGACAGATGTATTACGAGTTTGATGGTCAGACCGCCAGAAGACTGTCAACGGACTTCCAACACCGCCATAGTCTGTGGGGTGTGGACCTCTGAATTCCTGACCACGGCGGCCACTGTTGGAGATCCCAGCATTGGGACCACCATGGCCATTACAACCTAAAGGAACGTTAAGCTTTCAATAACAATCCTACTGCCATGAAAAGCTTGGTGATCAGGCAGGTAAGGGCCCAAAACTGGGGACCTTAGGAGGTACTGCCGCATGGATGGTGAGGTGGGGACCCATGTGGACCCCTCAAGAAATTTGGGGCTCAGGGGCGCACTGTGTCCCATCCACTACCTGGTGCATGGGCACAGCCGGTCCATTGTTCCGTCAGGGCAGGTAGTATGGCTAGCAGTAGCTCCAGTATACTACCCCTACCTGCCCCCTCTGGCCCCGCCAGCCCTGTGGGGAACTTGTAATATAGCAGGCAGAAGACCGTTGGCATGGCTCAGCTCAAAAGACCACCACCATGGCGGTCTGGTTGTCCGACCACAAAACTCCTAATGTTGCTCTTTGTCTTGAAATACAAAAAAAATATTAACAATGAAATAACTTTAATTAACATGAATACGGTGAGAGAGCTTTTTCATATATCAACTACAAATTATACACCCTGATTTAACTTGTAAAAATACATTTAGATTGTCAAAAAGCAAGGAAGATTGCTTTCTACTTCAGTGTTGGTATTGTGCAAAACATCAAATTAATTTCTTAATGGGCCAGTTTATAATTTCAGAAAGCACTGCTCAGTTAATGGGATATTATGCCATGCATTTTGCCAAAGGCCTGTGTACCTTAGAATCTTGTCACCCAGGGAAAATATTACAGTCACTTTCAGTCATAGAGACCAACCTTAGGGATCTAAAATGCTTCTGTAGTCAGTAACTAACAAAAATATATGTCGTTTTTTCCAAACTCAGGGCCTGATTTAGAGTTTGGCAGAGGGGAATACTCTGTCACAAACGTGACCGATATCTCGTCCACCGTATTACGATCCCATAATAGGCTATGGAGATCATAATACAGTGGACTGGATAGCCTTCATGTTTGCGATGGAGTAAGCCATCTGCCAAACTCTAAATCAGGCCTTAAGATTTTGATTGATGGTATCAGTAACTCCACCTGAAAGTTTCAGCTGTATAAACTCCTACTCATATTTTCTTCTGTAAGCAAGAAACAACAACTCAGTGTGATAAGACACTGGTTTCTGATTCACAAATATTTTGCTTTAAGACAGTGTGACTTACTCTTGGAGCACTCTTTGCTTACTTTTGAATTCTAAGGGCTCATTTTGCAAAGATTGGTGTTTGAGTTTTCTTGACTTACTCTTGTACTAGTCATTACTCATTCATTTCAGGAAGAAGCAATGAGTGTTTGTGGCTATTTTTTGTCTTTCTCCTGCAATCCATTAGTACTTTAAAAGTAAGCCACAAGAACATCTTTATGAATTGTGCCCAAATATTTTGCATTGCCTTACTCTTATAGTACTCTTGGCTTACACTTGAATTCCAGGTATACGTCGAAAGTAATTTTGACTTATTCCTTAAATTCAGACTGAAGAAAGGACTATTAAAAAACAACAGGGTTTATTTATAATTTGGTAGATTTAGGACATTGATGTATACACTATAAATAGGGCAGACATGACAGTCACCAACATTTGGTGGATGTTCTGCATCCACAAAACTCTAATGAGCCACCTAAATCACTTGGAGGCGCATTAATACTATACTATGGCACTGGAATGGCATTAGAATGGCACTAGGGGGCTCTTAAATATGCCCCTTGATATGAGATATAAGCCCAAAAACACAATAACCTAATTTCTGTGTTATCAAAAAATTGGAATATAGGTTAAAATGGGACGTTAATTGCAAATACAAAAATATTTTCAAAAAATAAAGTGTCCAAGGTTTATTTGAAATTGTGGATGACCTGTTGATACCATATAAAAATATGTTTAGTCATATATTTAATATTACATACATAGCGTTCCAAGCCCATTAACCATTTGCATATTTCATTTCTAATTTAACATCACTTTAAACCACGCTGAAATTATTGAACCAGGCGATAACACAAGGGCAAGACTAATAATGCAAGACTAACAAAAATTAAATTCATACATATGCATTCTGCAATAAAATAATTTACTATCATGTGGTCTGTTAATGTATTCCTTATATTATCTAGTTCTCACCTTGAACAGTGCTTGTGTAGGTTATTATACTGTATGTCAGACCATTTAGCTTGGCAGATTCAGTGACTTAATTGAAGCCTTTTTTTCTACCACTTCCCTGCTGAGATCATCAAAGATCATAATATTGTTGTGGGCTTTGCCCAGTAAGACCCACTTAAGGTGTATACCTATTTTACATTATTGACTATTTTTAAGGAAAATTTTCATTTTAGCTACTAAATACTTTCAATATATTCTTTTCTTTTGGAATTGCTGAAAAAGAGGGGCAGGAACATACACTACTTAGAAATCAGGTATTTCCTGACATATTTAATGCACTTAAAATTGCTTTCTGCATAAAGTATTTAGTAATATTCGCTATGGCTTCGAGTGCGACATACTGGCCCTCTAATTTAGTATTTTTCAATAGAACATTCTAGAGCAGACTGTTTGCCTGCCTTGTTGTATAATTAATAACTAACAACAGTAAATTCTGTTTCTTTTTCTACTTTCATTGCCTTTGACTTACTACTTGACTTTGTATAAGTTATATTAGTCTTCCTTTGAGATTAGGCCAAGCTTCCTTATAATTGTCTCCATAGAATTTGCTTTTCTCTTTTCTTCTTGTATGCTGGCTACATTCAGCACAGTGCCTTTAGGATGGCAACAGCAATAATTTATAATGCTAAAGCTGCACTTATTGTTAAAATTTCCTAAGACTATAAAACTGCAATTCCCACACAAACCTCTATTAACTTTGTCAGCACTTCTCATGCTTTAAGGGAAAATCAGTCCCACAAAGCCACCAAGCTTGCCCATCGGCCCAACTTCAAAAAGTTTGATAAATTAAATCTGTTGGACCTGGTCCTCTCTCCTGAGTCACCCCCAAACATTTTTCCTTTACCTTCATTTTTTTTGCTGAATTTGTTTTTGTTGGCCTCAGGACTTTGGGCACCTTACCACTGCTAAGCAGTGCTAATGTGCATGTGCTTACTCCTTAAAACATGATACCATTGGCTGAGCTCCATTTGAAATATTGAATTTACTTATAAGTCCCTTGTAAAGTGGTACTGTTTGGTCTGTAAATTAAATATTACTAGTGAGTCTGTAGCACTGATTGTGCCACCACTTAAGTAGCCCTTTTAAATATGTCTCAGACCTGCCATTGCAACCTGCATGTATGCAGTTTTGAACTGCCATTTTGGTGTGGCAAAAAAACTTTTTGCAAGACTCAAACCTTCTTTTTAATAGATGTTAGAAATGGGGTCTTTGGTTGACAGTCATGTCACCCCCTGGTCAAGCAAGGACCCTCACTCTAGTCAGGGAAAAAGAAAATAACCCTCAGCTAACCCCTGCTTACCCCCTTGGTAGCTTGGCAAAGCAGTAGGCCTAACTTCAGAGTTCTAGGTGTAAAGTATTTGTACCAAAACACACACAGTAGCTTAATGAAAACTCTACAAAATGACACAACAAAGGTTTAGAAAAATAGGAAATATTTATCTAAATGAAACAAGACCAAAATGACAAAAATCCACAATACACAAGTCAAGTTATTAATACAAATGCAAAAAGAGTCTTTAAGTAGTTTCAAACACACACTAACTCTGTCAGCGTGAAAAAGTACCTTGGGTGTGTCAAAAATGACCCCGCACGGGCGAGTGCGTGCCAAAAAGGTCTTGTGATGCGTTGATTCCACTCACGAGCGGGACCTTGAGTTGTTTCTCCTTTCGCCAGTCGGGCACGTCGTTTCTTCTGTCTGCAGGAGAGTGATGCGTCAATACGGTCAGCACTCTAGAGTCCAGGCAGGCCTTGCATTTTTTTACAACGCCCAGCAGTACTTGAGTGGGTAATCCAGCCGCACGATGATCCGAAAACCCCGCAGCGCGGGTTGTGATCTCCCAGCCTCCCTCAGCGATGCTGCACATTGTTTCTCCTGCTCCGTGCGTCGATTCTTCAGTCGCGTTTCCTGCGAGTGTCGTTTCTCATCTGCGTAGCTGGCGGCGCGTCGTTTCTTCAGCCGCAGATCAGAGTTGTCTCGATCTTTTCCCCGCATGGCACTCTGTGTCTGGATTTTCTTGTCGTTAGGCTGCCAGCGTCTCCTTTCAGGATCCCAGGAACTGGATGGGCACCACAGGGCAGAGTAGGAGTCTCTCCAGAGACTCCCAGTGCTGGCAGAGAGAAGTCTTTGCTGTCCCTGAGACTTCAAACAACAGGAGGCAAGCTCTAAATCAAGCCCTTGGAGATTTCTTCTCAAGATGGAAGGCACACAAAGTCCAGTCTTTGCCCTCTTACTCTGGCAGAAGCAGCAACTACAGGATAGCTCCACAAAGCACAGTCACAGGCAGGGCAGCTCTTCTTCCTCAGCTCTTCTCCAGGCAGATTCCTTTTGTTTCCAGAAGTGTTTTCTAAAGTCTGTGGTTTTGGGTGCCCTTCTTATACCCAATTTCTCCTTTGAAGTAGGCCTACTTCAAAGTAAAGTCTCTTTTGAATGTGAAACCCTGGCTTGCCGAGGCCAGGCCCCAGACACTCACCAGGGAGTTGGATACTGCATTGTGTGAGGGCAGGCACTGCCCTTTCAGGTGTGAGTGACCACTCCTCCCCACCCTTCTAGCACAGATGGCTCATCAGAAAATGCAGACTACACCCCAGCTCCCTTTGTGTCATTGTCTAGTGTGAGGTGCCACCAGCCCAACTGTCAAACTGACCCAGACAGGGAATCCACAAACAGGCAGAGTCACAGAAATGGTATAAGCAAGAAAATGCTCACTTTCTAAAAGTGGCATTTTCAAACACACAATCTCAAAATCAACTTTACTGAAAGATATATTTTTAAATTGTGAGCTCAGAGATCCCTAACTCCACATGTCCATCCGCTCCCAAAGGGAATCTACACTTTAATCAGATTTAAAGGTAGCCCCAATGTTAACCTATGAGAGGGACAGGTCTTGCAACAGTGAAAAACGAATTTAGCAATATTTCACTGTCAGGACATATAAACCACATTACTATATGTCCTACCTTAACTATACATTGCACCCTGCCCTTGGGGCTACCTAGGGCCTACCTTAGGGGTGTCTTACATGTACGAAAAGGGAAGGTTTAGGCCTGGCAAGTGGGTACACTTGCCAAGTCGAATTTACAGTTAAAACTGCACACACAGACACTGCAATGGCAGGTCTGAGACATGGTTACAGAGCTATTTATGTAGGTGGCACAACCAGTGCTGCAGACCCACTAGTAGCATTTGATTTACAGGCCCTGGCACCTCTAGTGCACTCTACTAGGGACCTACTAGTAAACCAAATATGCCAATCATGAATAAGCCAATTACATCCATATTTTGTAAAGGAGCACTTGCACTTTAGCACTGGTTAGCAGTGGTAAAGTGCCCAGAGTAACAAAAACTGCAAAATCAGAGTCCAGCACAAATCAACATTCTGGGGAACAGAGGCAAAAAGTTAAGGGAGACCACGCCAAGGATGAAAAGTCTAGCAATACATATATGTCACCCCTAGGGTAGGCCCTGGACAGCCGAGAGGACAGGGTGCAATGAATTTTAAAAGTTGGATAATACGTTTAAGGTCTGCAATTCCTGATAGTGAAAACTCTTATATGCATTTTTCATTATTGCAAGGCCTATCTCTGCCAAAGGATAGCATTGGAGTTACCCTATAACTTTTATCAAGCTGTAACTTCCAAATTGGAACAGGTAAACAGTTCACGTTTGGTGTCTTTGGAACTGTAATAAAAAATCATCTTTCATGGTGAAGCTGGATTTTTTTTTCAAAATGCTACTTTTATAAAGTGTGTAATTTCCTCTTAGCATTTAGCATCTGCAGCCTGTATCTGGGTCACATGACTGCGTGTAGATGGCAGTTGGGCATTATGTATTCCTTCTAAACAACCACACACAATAGAGAGCATAGGTGTGCTTGGATGAGCCATGTTTGGCAGGATGGGCAGGAGGGCAGAACTGCCCACAGCCCTACTTATACCTGAAAAGGTTGCGTCCTGTCTTCACACAAAGGATGGCATATCCCTTGTTGTTAGCCTGGAGGCAGGGATGGGGAGGTAGGAAACCTGGACACTTCAAAGGGAAACCTCTAATAGCTTTTCCCACTTCAAAGGAGGCACCAGGTATAACTGTTGGAGCTCAGACACCAACTCTTCAGTACACTCCTGGACCTGTGGACACTACAGAAGAAGAACTGCTGTGCTGGTTTGCTCCCAGAAGGACTGCCCCTCTGCTGCTCTGCGATTCTGTTGCTCTGCTGCCTGTTACCCTTCTTGCTGAGAAGGAAGATCAGACCTGCACCCTTCATTCCAGGCTGAAATGACTCAAGGGTCAGCCAGCTTGCCTCCTGTTCTGAGCTACAACAACATAACAAGCTCAAAAAGTTACCTGTAACTGCCCAGCTGACCTGCTGCACTGACCTGCACCTGGACCAACTGGAACTGCCTGAGTCCTGATGGCTCTGCTAAAGTGAATTCCTGACCCCCCAGGTTGTGCCTCTCAGGTCCTAACCCCTTGGTATGACTCAGTTGAGCTCCACTGAAGTATTTGGGCTCTTCGCAACCGCAAACTGGCCCATCGGTGCCAAAACCTTGCCGCTCACACCCATCAACAATGCAAAGTTCCGGCGAACCAACACTTTGCGTGACACCATCAACCACTGGGGTGACTACCAATGCAAAGCTCCAGCCCTGATTGTCTGTGACCCCAGCAGGATCTTTGCGCTACAGCAGTGGCTGTCCTTGACGCCTGACCTGCTTTTCACGCTACTTTGACGGACACCAGCAGTGCTTTCCTTGCTCCTTGTGGCCCCTTCAACTGCTAACAGTTCTCTTGGCACTGGATTGAGAAGGTAACAATTTCAGCTGGATTAACCTGGTCTCTGTATCTGACCCAAGTTCCATTGCAGTTTTCTGGAATTTATGACTTTTTCCCGATCGTTCACTATCAGATAGCCGCGAGAGGCACGTTGGGCTTTTTGGCGCTATTTTCACTTGAATCTGTAAAAATTAATAACTCTGGTTCTACTGGTTGGATTATTGTCATTTTGGTGTCAAATTATTTAATAAGTTCTACTCCATTTCTTTAAATTGACATGGGATTTTATGTGTGCAGTTCAATTTCATATTACCAGAGCCAATTGTGAAAATCTGCTGAAATAGTATAAATTATGATTTCCTAAGTCATCTTACTATTGACTCAACTGCGATAGTTGTATTACATTGTATGTTTGAAGTAATGGAACCAAAGTCCCAAACAATATTATTTTATGTTTATCAGATCAAAAGATCAAGGTTAGAAATAAATTGTATGACCCACATGTTACCTTAAAGCTCATAGCATTATTGCATGAAGCAGCAGACAGCTAAATGCGGTTGTAGCTTGTGCCTAATTAAATATTGCTTTCATTGCTTTGGACAACGTGTAATTTAATTTAAAACCTACTCATTGTGACTAAATTGAATAAATTCTATCAGGCAATCAGTAGCTATGGAAAACAGGCTGTGTTTCTCGTGGGGTTTAGCGTTCCTGCATGCAATTATTCATACATCTTCACACAATTGTGGAATGCAGCCTATTGTCATAGAAAGCGATAAAGGCACCAATGCCGAAGCAAGGGCCTACATTCAAGCACGAAAAACGTCCCCATTCATCGTTTTCATGTATCCCCTCATGCTGCCTGGCTCTGGTACCTCTGCACCTGCTACATCATTGACAGCTACACTCTTTTGTGAGACTCGAGAATAGTCATACACTCAAGTGCACACACATCACATTTTCACACACACCGGGTTTGTACCTCAAAGCCTGATTTATAAAGAGTTTGCTGTGAATAGGTGTGGCTTACTCTTGCAGTACTCCTGACCTACTCCTGAATTCCAGGACTAAGCCAGTATTGAGCCCTGCATCAGTAAACAGCGTATCTCACCCATCCAGACTAGCAGTGTGGCAGACTGGTTAGTAAATAGGAGTTGCTTCAAATACACGCTTCAGTCAACTAGGACTGCAATCTGAAAAACCATGAACTGAGGGGCAGTACTCTAAAGTGCAATTAAAAATAATAATGTGTTTTTTTAGGCTTGTGCAATCAATCAATTTTCCCACCTTACCTGCACCTTTAGTAATAATGACAGGTAGAAGATACAAGCCTTATACCAACGAAACAATTTGGAAACCATTAGATTCAGCTTGAGTCTGGCAAATTTAGATCTATTTTTAATCCTCCATAACACTATGCCTAGCTCTTGCATCCACTGCTGGAGGTGGTGGGGCGTCTGCTAATGCCTCATTACTTATCTATTAAATTCCTAGATGAGCATTTACACTGTATAAGCTGGGTTTGTCTAGCAAAGGCCATCTGTAACTTACCCACCTTCTTACCATCTTCTATGGTTGAACTAGGGATTCCATATTACTTGGCTTCCATTTACTCATACAGTAAATGAGCTCTGGGAGTTTCACATCATAGAATTGCTTTTAAAATCGAGTGAAATAGTTATGTATACCATTAGTAGATACTAAGTAATTTCCACATACTTTGAAATGAATGAATCAGTAGTGACACATATATTTAAGAGGCAATCAGTCTTAAAATTGTTACAGTACTTCGGATTTTGATTGATATCTCATTGATAAAGTAAAATAATCCTAGATGTGAATGCTGTCAGGGATAGGGTGCAATTAACTTTATGAAGAGATATCAAGTCATCAAGAGTTCACATTGGGGTGTCAGTGTATTAAATATATTTTGTTAAGGGGTACCTTAAGTGTTGTGGGGGGGTGATGCTGCTGTGTTTGTGGAGCAAGGGATAAAAGATGCAGAAATCTAGTGACTAAAAGGTTGTAGATGCTTTCTCTGAGGATTTGGAGAAAAGGTCAGGATAAACACATTAAGTGATATTCTGTAGAGAAACAGGCTATTAATTGGTTCAATGCATTCACAAGAGAGAAGACAAGTGTGTGTTGCTGTTTTGGGAGACTTTGGAAATGCCTGAATCCAATAGATATTGAAGATAAAAGAGGCATATCGTTGCTTCTCTGGTTGCTAGAATGTAGTGCATTGTAGTGCACTCACAATGGGTGTTTTGGATCTGGTTCTTAGTAATGAATAGTGAGAGCCAACCTAAAATTGAATGAGTTCCATATGTTACTGTTTAATACAAGGGAAGTGGCCCATACAAGTGTAGGGTCCTTGGAATCTAAGAAAAACAAATTTACAAAGATTCTGCCTGAAAATGTAAAAAAGAGACAGTAGATGTCATATATTTGGGTAAAGGGGCACATTGCTAGCGTATCATATATCAAACGACCTGTGTAAAGAAAAATCATAGAAGGAAAACGTCTTCATTGTTCTCAATAGATGTGGTAAAAGTAACCAAGAGCAAAAATATTGCTGTTGAAGACCTGAAGGGTAGAGAGTCAGAAGTGAGAGGAGAGAAGTGGATATATATACATATATATATAAATATATATATATATATCAACAACATTCATGAAATACTTCACGAACAACCGCACTCCGGGATCTCTTGTTTCACAAATTTCATTTATTCAGGCTCAGTTAACTTCGTCTACAGCTCAACAATCACCTGCCCTACGCGTTTCGGTCTGAGAGACCTTGATCACAGGCCATATATATATATATTGCCAACAATTCTCCTATTACATACAGAGAGTTCCCGGACACCACATGAAAGTCCAAAAGTGCTTTATTCACCAATGCTTCCTCCCAGAACAACGCGTTTCAGCCATAGCCTTGATCATGTAACGTATATATATATATATATATATTTATATATATATATATATATATATATATATATAGAGAGAGAGAGAGAGAGAGAGAGAGAGAGAGAGAGAGAGAGATAGAGAGAGATGGGTGGAAACAGAGAAATAGAGCAAGGAGAGGAATAGAGCAGGACTGGCTTGAGCATTTCAGCCTCCAATGCTCTTTACTCCCTTGTTCTTGACGTTGGTAAGGAGGCAGAGGCCTTACTGTCAATCCTAGGTACAAGAATTTCACCAACTTGACTCTATTCCTTCAATGGATGCCACCTTCCCACGTGCCTCATGTAAATATTAGACTGAGTGAAACACTTTAGTACTGTTTTGTCTTACCTGCAGTAAAAGTATTCTGTTGCAAGTTAAAGTAATGACAAGTGTGAAAAGTTCACACACTTGTGATGTATTTGAAAAAATCGATTTTGCAGGTTTACCGTAATTTGCATTCTGCGTTCTTAGTCACTATGTTTGCTCTCCCTTTTTCATGATTATTACCCCTTATTTTTAGGTTCAATTTGTGACTATTATTTAATTGCAAAATCAAGAAAAGCAGTCATTTGTGAAGGAGAAACCAAATGTAGTGCAGGTTATCGGAATCTAGAGCACTTGAGAGAAAAACAGGGGTTTTGTAAAACTGCTCATTATTTAGCAAAGGAATATGTGAAATTAGGCATTCACAGTGATGTATCTCTCAGCAACACATTTCCTGTGCGAGCCAATGTGCCCCTGGTATCTTGCTCCCACAGGAACTATGGTTCGGGTAAAAACGTCTGTTTGCTCCTAAACCAGGATTCCAATGTGCGTGATAATTACTGCACTTGAAGGCTTTCATGGACGATTTGGATTGGTGGCATAACGTAACTTGGTGGGCCCACTGCAGAATGTGAAGAGGAGTCCCAGAGTCTCCCAGATCTCACAGATATTCATTGGCCTTGGGTGGAATGGGGCCCCTCTGAAGGGTTTGGGGGCCCCTGAAGGGTTAAAGTCACCTTGCGCCACAGAGGCTGCAGGGGCCTGTGTTAGGCCCCTGATTTGTATCAGGTAACACCTGCCTGAAAATGCATCATCAAGTTTTGTAATTTACCACAGGAAAAACGTGTAGTATTACTAAGTTATCCCTCATTCTAAGGTGTGTAACTTAGAAAGATCCTGTCCAACTACACCCAGTAAAAACCACCTCTTGCAGTGGTGCTATTTTTGTGGCTCCCGCATTACTGCGGTAATAAAAGTGTTTTTTTATCAAGGCTGGGATTGGAAAATGTTAAAAGATGGACAATTCCATAATTCTGCACCACGAACTGTACCTCAAAATTATACAATATAGCCTGAAGTGTGAAGTACCAACCCCTAATACTGGGCTGACAAGGAATAGCTAAACACACCTTTAAATACAATGGCTGCTGTTAAGGCACCAGCACCCTATTTCCCTACACTGTGGAAAAGACCTGACTGTAATAAAGTGATTAGCATCCCACAGACTCAGTGGGAAAGTTCAGTAGGACTGGTGACAGTAAAATCGTATATTACAATAAATGCCACCAACGCATTATTATTTAAAACAAATAACAGACCATTAAATCAAAATGCACAAATTGCAAAAGCTGATTATGCAATTAGAGGAAAGAAGCAGCATAGAAAACCTCAAATGCACTTATGAAAACCTCACAATGCCTATTCGGCCAATAGCAGGACACGTCTGTGACAAGCTAAAGTCACCAGGGCATTCAGATTAAAAACTATCAAAGGGTCGCAGATGGTACCCAGAAGGATGGTTGCAACTGCGGCAGATGTCAAGTGCAAGCCGACCATGGGAGCTCACAGCGCACTGAAAAAAACTACAGTGAGAGCAATTCGTTGCAGTGCTAGAGCTACTCTATCAAGCACAATACAAACAAGTAAAAAATACATGTATCAGATTCATACAGTGTAATGGTAAATTATTCAGATTACAAAGTAGGCAATGAAGCCTGGTAACAACCAGCAATGGTTAAATACACTTTGTGTGTTTTTATCACTATGTAGTAGTCGTGATCTTGTTCTATTTTTACTTCTCTGATGTTTTCCGGGGCAGCACAGACAATATGAGTCCCCGAGGAATCCGGGCGTATAGATAAATTTCCATTGATTAACAACACACTCAACTTCACATAAATGTGTCATTAGTGCGTACCTCATTGAGTAACCATCTGCCACCCTAAAGTGGCCAACTGATCTGGCTCTTATTGTGGCGTAAAAACAGCCAAATAGTCTGAGAGTGAGTTTTTCTCTTGAAAGGCTGAAGAGTGTATTGGACAAAATACCAGCTCATCAAAGAAAAGTCTGCCAGAGGTCAGAAAACTAGCACCCTGTTTATTGTGCTACGTTACGTCTGCATTGCAACAGTCAATGGACTAAAGGAGAGCATCTAATATGTTATCACAACATTGGAATTTTGAGAACTCCATTGAGACAATGGAGCAGTTCCCGGAAGATTATGGCTGGTACAAGCCTTCTGCTCCAACATTCCAATGTTTGGCTTTCTGTTTCTCCTTTCTAGCCTTAATGGGTGAAATATTCTAAAAGCCTTGTAGCCCTTCTGCCTCAGGCTATACCGGTTATTAAAGGCCCTCTATTTTGTTATACAGCTCGAATTCAGGGCTTTTAACAACCAGCATAGCCCTCAGCAGCGGCCTATAATGCTGCATTATTGTTTTTAGGTGTTGCCAGCAAATACGTACTTGGGGACATATGAGGGTCCCCTTGTGTAGGTGGCTCAACTTAAAGAAAAAATATGCACTTTCAGGAAGCCTAGTGAAAAATGAGGCATGAAGGGACCCAAGTATTCTATTTTCAAAGGAAAGTGCTTGTCATACTAAACCACATTAATTAGTAATAGATTTCGTATCACAGATGCTCAGTACTAGCACATATGTGTACTAGTTGTGCTGTTCAAGACCTTCAATGTGAAACAATAACATAATAGACACAACTCTCTGTGACAGCCACTACATGACACCTCAAATACATAACCATACATTTTGAAAGAGAGTGAAGACAGACTTTGTGAGTGACGGGGAAAATGAAAAAGAAAGCCCTTTCTGAGCAGGGAAGCACTCGAGGGCCCCTTGTGAATCAATGCAGATATTAGATCTGCAGCATTCAAGGGTTAGGAGCCCAGATCCAAAAGAATGCAGGACACCTTCCTGATCATAGAAAGAACTTCTAATCAGCTAAACCACAAAGATCCTGCTGACAATTCACAAAAGGTCTCTATAATAATCAGCTGGTTTACCTACCTGGATCTGAGAAAGCTGGCCATTCCTTCAATTACATACGTATACTGCACTAGTGTTGCATTTTTTGCTAGGTGACTTTAGCCAAGCGTGTGTCTACCTACTTTTGTGGTCAGTAAGATGGAAACAGGAATGTAAGTTGCTCATGGATCAGGCAGATCTGTACTCTTTCTCTGACTAGGAGCCAATGGATGGCTTTTAATACTGGAGTCATACAGTCTGATGAGTTTCCTTTAGTAATGGAGTATGCTGTTGCTTTCAATACGGGACAGTTAAAATGTCAATCAGGACCACGTGAAGCAGCACACAGCTCAAGGACATCACCATAATCCAGTCTGAAGTGGCCTGGAGCCGGTTACTCCGTTCAGCACTATTTTAGTGATGCCAGGCTAGACGTACTAAAACTTACCGCTAGGACAACTTTGCCAGACTTCAGCTACTACAGCTATTTTCAAACACAATATAGAGTATTTCTCTTCTTCGGCAAGCATATGGAAAATAGAATACAATTATGTAGGAGATGGTCACAAAAATGATTAAATCTAAGATGGCACAGGAGTAGTAAGACTACAATTTGCATATTCTTCACAAAGTGCCTGCATCTAGCTGGGCAAACAAGTTGGCATACTTCTTGTAACAAGATTGTCTGCAGTGTGAAAATTCCACAGTTGCCACAGTAGGATTAAAGTACAAATTGTTAGTATGATTAAAGGTGAATGTGAAATATTTCCAAATAAAAAATGCCTCCTCCTAAAAAACTTGAGCAATAGGAAAGCACTTACAAAACTTACGCTTATTTTAGCATGTGTTGCAATACCCTTAGGAAATATTTTGGAAATACCCATAAGGGTACAACTTTGTGGACATTCACCACACTGACAATGTCATTACTCATAACAGTCAATGGATCTACCAAGGGAACGCTCCCCCAACAACAGTTACGTCTGTGAAAAGCACATCCATCTGCCAAACATTCTGCAGTGGCGCCATCTGGGAGCATATTCCATTTCTGAAGGTCATGATCTGTGATTTGACTTACGTATAAAAAAATAATAATAAGACTCCTTGAGTAACCACCAGTGGATTCACCCCAAAGGGATGCTGAGTCCATTATTTTATTTCACAGAGAGAAGAGAGGCACTTAAAAGTTTACTTTGTAAAATAATTAAATGTTCACATAAGCATCTACAAAACCTATATGTTTGCCTAGCACTGTGCTATGTCTTCTTTTGCAGACTGATGTAAATGTTGGTATTTGTGATTGCCGAACCAGTGTGGTAAACAGAGTAGATTATAAAAAAAAAAAAAAAAAGGAAAAAAACCCTGAAAATAATAATGAGCAGTCACACCAGACATCAGGGTGGACTTCGCTCACCATGCCTGAAGGATGGGGCTGTACGATCTGATGTAAGGCACCAGATTTCAGCTCACACTCCTCAATAGTGGCTAGCAAAGAACCCCCAAGTAGGGGGCGAGCCCCAGGGGGCCCCCTCAACACAGTTCACTGTGCATGGGTGGTAGGCCCCTGACTGGGTCCTGGGGCAGGGGGCCACCCTTAAGTTTCGTTACGCCACTGCTCCTCAACTCTGCAGATGATCAGAGGCACAAGGTGCAAAGGAGATCAAGTGCGTTCTCGATGCACCTGGCTAAAGGTCACTCGCGACGCAATTGAGGCTGTTTTACCATGTCCCCAGAGGTCCTCATGGAGCGGCTGGCTCTAATCCAAGGCTGCCAGGGATGTTTCATCTATTTCTTGAGTATAGCTGCTCCCGAATACCCGAAATACAAGAAATACCCTCTTCCTGGGTATACTGAAATACAAGAAAACTAAATAAAATAACTCATGCGAGTCATGGGATACAGAAACAACAAGAGTTATATGTGACAAAATGATGACTCGAAGTGTCAGACCCCTTAGGGTCGTGTGTATAATCACTCTAAAACACTTTTTTTTTTTTAATTGCGGCCTGCAAACATTCACTGATCTTCTAAGAAAATATGGGTAACCCACGCATATTCTGGTCTCTCAAAGACAGGATTTGGTTTCAAAGCATTTTATGTTAGCCCCTCGGGGGAGAGCAGACCCCAGCAAGGCAACTGGCATTTCCAGACCTCAAAGTTTCATGAAAATAGTTGTATGGAGATAGTAATCAACAGAGGTGAAAAAAAATAGTAATACTCTTTTAGAATTCCAGTGGGTGAGTGAAATCCTGTGCTATCTCCTGCTTCCTTCCAAAGATTTGGGATGAAACTATCTGAATATTTCTCTTCCTATCAAGACGTTTTCTTCCATACAAGTCAGGCTTGGCTCAGCTGACTGCAGAGAAAGCCTCTAACGTTTTAATCATTCCTCCTGCAGAGGTTTAGTTCTCAGCAGGTTCATGCCTCACCCTTCTCATATCTAATACTTGACTGCTGATTGCATTGGATTATATTTCTAGTGCCTTCGTAAGGCGTGTATAAATCCACATCGTCATATTTTTGTGTTGTTTCAGTTTTATTTCGAACTGCTTCAACCATTAAGGTATTAGTGAAATGGGGGCTGGTCAGTTGCAAGCAACATAAATAGTGAAACAGAGAAGGTGGGAGCAGGGGCAGATTTAGAAGAGGACAGAGGGGGGGAAAGGAGGGCTAGGGAAAATGGTGTGGGTGAACGAGTATGAAAAAGGGGAGAGAAAGGGTTTGAAGCCCTACATATATATGATAACAATAATTAGTGATACAACAAGCCACAGACAGGTAAACATCGATAGAAAGAGCACCTTACCTGACACCTAGCCACATCCTTTATCTATAAAATGAACATAAATGCCTGTTTCATCCACCGATATGTTTGCGCAGTGGTGTGCTGAGCTAAGCAACTATGAGGGAGAGAAATCACATTTTAAGATCACTCTTGCCCTTTTTCCTATTATCATGTTTCAAGCGCCAATCGGCCCAACTTAAGCTATGTGCTGCAGCAAATTGTATAAATGATGCCGAGAACCTACAATGCGACTTTCTTCACTTAATATTTTCCTAATGATGCCATGAATAGCTCGGAATCCCTTTTTTAACCTAATCAAATGCTAATTATTCAGAGGTTGCCACAGGAGCACTGTGTTGGACTATTCGTCTTCTGAGGCTTGTTCGCCGGTATGCAGAAGACATTGTACTCTGGGCAGCCCGCACTTAGAAAATGAAGACCCTGCTGTGTTAGGTATATTGTTCTAACAGACGCTTGTGCATGTTAACAGGCATCTGAAAATATACCCGCACTAAAGCCCCGCTCATGCAGATGACCATTGGAATTTACTTTAGTACATCAATAGGAAATATACAGGAGTGTTTTGGCGGGCCTGGAATAGATTGTGTGGAAAAGGGCATATTGACCCATCCTTTAGCAATGTCCACATCCCAGAATGTTGTCATAGGCATTGGCTCACTCACTACTTAAATTAGTTATTGCTGCATGTCATCTCTGGACATTGTCCCCCTACAAGAATATAAAAAAGTTTAGTGCTTGTAATTTCATGTCGTGGGCTCTAGTCACACAGAACCCCAATAGGTGGCCAGACCATCAAGTGAATGAGGGTGCACATCAAACCACAATGAAACTATGAATCAAATTTCTAACACAGGGCTCACCATAGTGGACAACTCCACCACTGATATGGTCTTGAGGGAGTAGTTGTCCGCCATAATTAGAAATCTTTATATTCCTATTGGAGATCTCTGTGCCTTCAAACAGCCGCTGCATGTGGGATCCAATGAATTTGCTGCTTTCAAGGAATTGCAGCCATCACATGGATGGTGATCTGTTGGGGTCAGCAGACCACCATGTCTGTGATTGTTTTTTAATAAAGCAGACGTTTTTAGGGTCAAGCGCACAAGCGCTCCGCCCCTGTTGTAATCTCTCTTTGAGCTTTTAACCACACCCATGTCATTCTTGTCACTTTCATTGTTTTTTTGGCTTGCCTTTTAAAATCCACTTTATTTCATTAGTGAAAGGCATGCATACATCATGCCTTTTCTGGTGTTTAGCCCTTCTCGAGCGCACCGGTCAATTACTGAAAACATACGAGGCTCCATGTTTTCAGCCTGGTTTCGGCACTCCTTTATCTTTTCTAGTTTCCACGCAGTGCGATCGCACTCATTATTTTTCTTTCAATTTATGTGGAAAGAAAAGTCCAGTTAGGAGTTTACAATGCTAATAGTTCTAACTCGAGCAAATGCGAGACCCATTGCATTGCAATTGCTTTTTTTAAATGCAGACAGTTTCCTTATGAAAAACAGGACTGCATTTAAAAATAAAAGATGCTTCTTTTTTCCCTTTGTTTGTAGTCCTGCTGACTACAGCCTCCTCTTAAACAATCATTTATTTCATTCACAAATGGGCAGGGATCACTAGGGGACCCCTTTCCCATTTGTGAAAGGGTTACCGCTGCCTGTCTGTAGTTGGCAAATGAACATTTAGTGGTAGAAATTCAGTTGCAAAATTTTAACATACACCATATCGATTGGTATGTGTAAGGGATGCACTAAACACCTCTCTACCAAATATGGAATTGGATTTGGGCCACAGACAGAAATTGTGATTCGGTAAGAAGTTACTGAATCACAATTTGGTCTTTGTACATTTGCTTTTTTGCAGTGTCAGCGATTCTTTAAATTTGGCCATTTGCGACATCAAAAATCCTCTGTACTTCTGACTCAACGTATCTGCAGTAAGCCTTGTGAACTCAGTCTCTTCAACGGACACTATGTAGTAGGTGGGCTAAAGACTCATCATATCACAATAATATATATTGTGAGAAATTGCTGGAAGCGATGCCTTTCATGAACATAGGCCAGAGTGGCCTATGGAACCCTCTTACTCAGATGGAGCCCTCTTAGTGTCAGTAATTTGATAAAAGCTTTGAATGCAATTAAGTGAAGTGAAGCAGGGGTGATTTTCGTAGGGGATCTGTTTTAAAATGAAAAGCCCCTCACCTTCCAGAGCTGGATCAGTGCACTAGTAGCCTAACAATGCATACGTTCCCTCCCGCCATATTTTTTTCCGGGTAAAACTGAATTCTCTAAGAACAGAAAAGTGCCATGTGCCCTTGGGCACTCAGCATCATTTATATTTGTGAATTATGGAATCTGGGTCTGTTGAATATATTTGATATTGGTGTAAAACAAATTCTACTTACCTCAACCTGTAATAGCTTACCAAGGACTTTAACTTGTTCTCATAGAAATGTAATATTGCTCATAGGTTCACGTCTATGGCACCTATGATGTAAAATGAATAAAAATAATGCTAAATAAATCTGCTGGGCCTACTGAATTTAGTGGTGAGCGACATAGTTTGAGGAGACCCAGATCGCTTCGTAAATAGGTTCCTTTTCAAATCATTGTATATAAATGGATATAATTCGGATATACTGATGATCTGACATGGATGTAGTTCACCGGTGCCTGTGTTGGACCACTTTTTCTGGTCGGGCTGTACATAAGTGATTAGTTAAACTCTCTCTGTTGCATGATCTTCTCTATGAGGACTAGAAGTGGAATGTGATTAAATGACAGCAGCCACTTGTCCCTGCACTTTGTGCTATAACCCATAATGGAAACTCACATACTCCTCCCATTTACATGAGTAATTCTCCAACCATTTCAACGCTAGGAATACTGAGAAAATGTTAGTGAACAACCACAAATATGTATGTTTATGGGTGCTCCCATAATTATAGAACCACATTTGTTGTTACATTTATAAAGCTGATATCTGCACATATAATTTGAATTACTTGTGCAAATAGATTTGTATATGGGCCCCAAGGTCTGATTTCTATTTGTGCTTATGGGTAAAAAAAAAAACAAATCCTACCTTTACCTTAGTCCAGGAGCAGGGCACGCTCTGAAGTAGATCTGGATTCTGCGAAAGCTGGCCACTCAATATGGAATTTCTTTCAAGTAAAGTTGGCCTAGGGCAAACTCCGACTACCCTATAAAGCAACCAGGCAATGCCTGATTGGTTAGTCTCCCAGGTCAATGAGTGGACCGGTTTTTGGCTGTTGATGGGCTTGTTTTATGGTTGACTGGGCAGAATTTTATTGTTAATTTCCCTAATATTAAAATAAATGTTGCCCACATCAAGCATTAACCCATGCGGTCTTGCATACCGTGCAAAAGACTCATACAGGGTGTCTGTACAAGTCATTACAAGTTCAAAAGTGCCTCAGTTTGTAACATGGGCCACATTTTCTGCTTTCTAAATCACTAAAGGGGGACACTTTTCTGTCCCAGTCTGGCCGTTGATGTTTCATCTCTTTCTTGAGAATAGCTGTTAGTAGTAGGAACACTGTCAACTGCCCGCACCTGCAAACCAGAGATCCAAGAAAACTAAATACAATAACTCATGTGAGGCATGGGATACAGAAATACCAAGAGTTATATGTGACAAAATGATGTCTCAAAGTGTCAGACACTCTTAGATCGTGTGTGTAATAAACCCTTAACCACTTTTGTTTAATTGTGGTCTGCAAACATTCACTGATTCTAAGAAAATATGGGTAATTTATGCATAATCTGTTCTCTCAATGGCAGGATATGGTTTCAAAGCATTTTACTTTAGCCCCTCAGGGGAGAGCAGACCCCAGCAAGGGGATTTTTGTCACAAATAACTCTTGGTATTTTTGTATCCCATGCCTCAAATGAGTTTTTAATTTAGTTTTCTTGTATTTTCCAGTTTTATACAGTTGAAACATTTGCCAGGAGGCACCTGACCCCTGAACAACATGTAGTAAAAACAGTTGTTTTACAAAGCAATAAAACAAAGTAAAGAGACCAGATAATTCCTAATTTTCACAAAGCTGGCAGAATGACCATATGTCTAAGAGTGTTTTATCAACATAGAGTTTGCATTTGTAAAGTTTACAATTAGGTGTGCAAAAAAGTGCTCCTCGCGGAGCTTTAATTATTTTCTTCCCCCATAGAATGACACAGAGGTCAAAGAGTGAGTGTGCAATAAAGACAGAGGGAAAAAGAAACAGGAGGGTTACATGTTACCTTGCTTTAGCAACTCTTTATAAGAAATGTGCCGGCACAATTAGAGATCATCCAGATTGACAGGACAAATCATATAAGGGAAGTAGAGAAAATTGTATCTGACTATGGGCTACATACCGGAACTAAGTATGGCGAAACAGGCCGATGCACACTTTGATGCAGCTTTCTGGTGCATTCATTTCTTTTCCATAAAACACAGCTTGGAATCATCCACAGAGCGCTACAGCAGAAGATTTTCTCCTCATCAAGGAATCCTCTAGTGCATGAACTAGACTTGAGCATGGTGTGAAATCCAACTCAGCGCATAAGATGAGAAGGTAGTCACAGTTTTTTTCTGTAGTATCGCCTTTATTGGGCTTTATCATACCACAATTAGAAGTCCAATAATCTGTGTGACAGTAGGAGATTGTTACTGAAACGATTCAAGGAATTCATTAGTACATTATTTTAATATATATACGTCACGTCTTTTTACTCAGTGCTCTGTGAGAGATGGGAGGATCCGATATGGAAAAAAGCACATTGCAACCCATTGATTGTATAGAATCGTTCAAGGAATCATTTGGTTATGTATAGATGAGACTGTAAGGGACTCAGAGCACTCAAAGAAATCAATGCCACTGAACGAGAGCACATCAAGGGAGGTTCCCTCCGTGCTATGAGAAACAAAACACAAATTAAAGCATATATTTGTGAGCAGCTATAAGTATACCAATTCGCATTTCACTCTTAACTGATGCTAAACCTCACACCACATCTGCCAGCAAGCTAGCAGGCTTTTGTATTGTGAAATAAACCTCTTGACTGAAAGCACTAAGGCTGTCTAAACCTTGACTAAACCTGCTCAACATAAACAGGACCTCTTCTACTTCCCCATTCAGGCAAAACTATAAGCAAATACTCTATTGATCTCCA
The DNA here is from genome assembly GCF_031143425.1 of Pleurodeles waltl. NCBI lineage: Eukaryota > Metazoa > Chordata > Amphibia > Caudata > Salamandridae > Pleurodeles > Pleurodeles waltl. The sequence continues at coordinate 667,228,761 of NC_090444.1, forward strand.
ACCTAGATTATTGACGTACAATACTTCATAACTTGCATGTTATTCAACATTACACAATCCACTCTAACATCTTGTGAATGCCACAAAACCTCCTCCTCTGCATTGACCAAAGGGTCCGCAGACAAATTCCTATTTTTTGTGTTGACCTCTGTTTGAGGCTTGTCCCTCTCTTTTCTTGCTGAGGCGATCGCTTTCAACACCCCTCCGCTCCAAACACCTTCCCCAAAATGACCATCTATAAGCCTCATGTGCGGCATGATGGTTTTCTAGGGGAAAAAACCCACTCTCACTAAAAGACTAACAGAAGTCTCCAGAACACACTCACACTCTCCACTCTTGCCAATGGTAGGTTCTCTAGTCAATTCCACCAACATCTACCACTACAATGTTTTCACAGGTAAACATATGACAAGTTGAGCAAAAGTTTAATGAATATTTAACAAGACAAATCTTTCTACAAATAAATAAATTGTGTCTTAACGCCACTGGCATGCTCTGCTATCTGACTATTTCGAACTATATAACATCCTACCCCAACCGAAGTTCATCTTTGCCTAGTAATCTTCCTTGAAAGGGTTCTCATGATTTTTTATGGGCGACCCTCTAAATCTTGACTATAAGGTGGCTCGATTAATTGTACAATCAGTCTTAAATCTAACAATCTGGCTTGCTCTATGAGTAGAATGTTTTATGACTACTCGGTTGAATGTATTTTACTCATATTTGCACTTCAGTAGTGAATATGTAATCGTTCTGTGGACCATTTGGCCATTTTATATTAATCCCATTTATCTCCTCGGTGGGAATCACTGGGATTGCATATTGTCATTTCTAAATAATTAACCCTTATTGTGGCACTGTTATTAGAAACTATTGAATGACAGGATCCAAAATGTGTATTGTTAGAAATGGGGTCTTTGCGTGGCAGTCAGGTTGCACCCTGTCCAAGCAAGATCCCTTACTCTAGTCAGGGCAAAGGAGAAGCACACACGGTTAACCCCTGCTCACCCACTTGGTAGCTTGGCATGAGCAGAACGGCTTAACCCACTGGCAGAGTGTAAATCATTTGTCCCAATACACACATAATACAGTGAAAAAACTACAAAATGACTCAACACTAGTTTAGAAAAATAGCCAATATTTATCTGAGCGAAACAAGACCAAAACAACAATCCGATATACACAAGCAAAGTTATGATTTTTTAAAAGATTAAACTTCAATGTAGCAATTAGAAACACAAATGTTTCGAACTGGTAATATCATGGCATCGTGACGGAGTCATTCCCACAATCCAATTCTAATGGCACCAGTCACAGAGTCACACGGACCCCCAGGTACAGTACCTTGTGAAATTGAGGAAACAAGCCGATGCACTGAGTCGGGGATCGCGGCGTTGCTTGATCTGATGTGGCGTCGGTTCTGGTATTGCAGAGTGAAGGAGCGTAGGCATTACGAATAGGCATTGGGTCCTTGCTGCGGAGCAGTGGGCGTGAGGCATCGTCGGTGAGATTCGTTGGACCTGCACACTTCCGACAGAGTCAAAATCCAGTGGGCACAGCATGGTGCAGTGAAGTCGGATGTCACGGACGTCGGTGACACGGCACTTTGAGACTCATGGAGTCACAGACTTCGGGGGGGCTGCTGCGGCATTGGGCCACCGGGGTCGTCAGACTCCAACAAGGACCACGGCTTGAGTTGCAGGCGGAATTGCGGAATCCAGCAGCGGCGTCAGTCCCGGGTTGTTTGAAGTTGATGCACTTGTTTCTTCTAATTTTTCCACCAGCTTCTCCTTTCAAGAGCCTAGGCACCACTTGGCCGGGCAGGAGCCTCAGCAGAGAGTCCAAGTGCTGGCAGAGGAAGTCTTTGATGGCCCTGAGACTTCAGAACAGGGGGCAAGCTCAGTCCAAGCCCTTGGAGATACCTCTCAAGCAAGAATGTACAACAAAGTCCAGTCTTTGTCCTCTTTCTCAGGCAGAAGCAGTAACTGCAGGCTATCCCAACAAAGCGCAATCACAGACAAGGGCAGCACTTCTCCTTCAGCTCTTCTCCTGGCAGGTGTTCTTCTTGAATCCTTGAAGTGATCTCAAAATCGGGGGTTTTGGGTGCACTACTTATACCCCTTTCTTCATTTGAAGTAGTCAAACTTCAAAGGAAAGTCTCTGTTGTTCACAAGATCCTGCTTTGCCCAGGCCTGGCTCCAGACTCACACCAGGGGGCTGGAGACTGCATTATGTGAGGGCAGGCACAGCCCATTCAAGTGTAAGTGACCACTCCTCTCTCCACTCAAACCCAGATGGCCGATCAGGATATGCAGGCTACCTCCTAGCTCCCTTTCTGTTACAGTCTAGAGTAGATGCACAAACAGCCCAACTGTCAGTCTGACCAAGATAGGGAATGCACAAGTAGGCATAGTCATAGAATGGTTTAAGCAAGAAAATGCCCACTTTCTAAAAGTGGGATTTTCAAACTGACAATTTAAAAACCAACTTTACCAAAAGTTGTATTTTTAAATTGTGAGTTCAGAGACACCAAACTGCACTTAAAAGTTATTTAAAGGCATTCCCCATGTTAACCTATGAGAGAGATAGGCCTTGCACCAGTGAAAACCTAATTTAGCAGTATTTCACTGGTAGAACATGAAAAACACATCTGTACGTGTCCTAACTTTAATATACACTGCACCCTGCCCATTGGGCTACCCAGGGCCTAACTTAGGGCTGCCTCACATGTATAAAAAGGGAAGGTTTGGGCCTAGCAAGTGGGTTAAAACTGCACCCACAGACACTGCAGTGGCAGGTCTGAGCCATGTTTACAGAGCTACTCATGTGGGTGGCAGTGCTGCAGGCCCACTAGTAGCATTTGATTTACAGGCCCTGGGCACCTCTAGTGCACTTTACTAGGGACTTACTAGTAAATCAAATATGCTAGTCTGGGATAAACCAATCACCAATACAATTTACACAGAGAGCATATGCACTTTAGCACTGGTTAGCAGTGGTAAAGTGCCCAGAGCCCTAAAGCCAACAAAAAATGGTCAGAGGAAATAGGAGGAAGGAGGGAAAACGTTTGGGGATGACCCTGCAAAAAGGGCCAGGTCCAACATGTATCAACACGTCACAATAACATGCAAGCAAATGAATGAACAACTTCAACAAACTTCAGAACTATAAAAACATCTTCTCTTCCTAAACAACTCTTAATAATGTAGAAACGTCTTATGAAATGAGTGGATGTTTAGAGCAACATTCTAAGTATATCATGAAGTAGTTATTTTTTTTAAAAGGCATGCTTTTTATTGTAACTGATGTAATTTTTCAACCAAGTCAACAAGACTAACTAAAAAAAAATCACAAAACAGGAATGAAATGTGAGGTTGAAATGAAAGGTCATATTGGACTTTTCACTTATTCCTATTGGTACAAACATGGAGGTTCTTATTGACACCTAAATTGCTTTCTACTCATCTAGGTTTTGCACAAAGCAGTAGCACGTCACCTCAGCAGAGCTTGCCTTTGACATCTCTTCTGTCTTATCTGCTATTACTGCATTTCTGCAGTTTTGATTTGAAAGAAGCAGGTTACTGTGACATTTCTTCCTCAACATAGATTTATTTATTGCTGTGCTGTAGGGGAATATTATAACTCCTAATACTAGCGGGTGTGCATCTACAATAAACATGCATCATAAAATCAACATCCTTCTAAATTTGAGATTTAGCATTTTCAAGGCTGGTAGCTTCACGCTGGGATATATTTTTGATGCTACTGGAGTTGTTTTTACTCAAAATCCCCAAGCACCAAAGGGAGGAAACCTTAAGTGTTGAGGCAAATGGTCCACGTCTTATTGTTTCAAGGCAGAATTTAAAATATGCATGTCATTTTATTGACTCATGTTTTTAACAAGTTGACGGTAGATTTTATTTATTTGCTTGCATCACAATAGTGCTTATTTCACACAAACAGTGGATTGTCTGAAAGTATCAATGACACCATTTTGTGCACAGGTCTCTTAGTTTCACCTTTCATTTAGACAACTATCTAACAGAACAGAGGAGTGGCTAAAATGTAACATGACTTTTTCATAATTTCTCTTTTTAGGCGTGCTGCCCCTCATTTGGACTGTCTTCACTTTAGACCTAGGCTGTATACCAGTTTGTTTAGTGCAGCGAGGAAAAATAATCAGCTCATTTAATCAGCTACCTTGCCGCAACTCTTGAAACCAAGTCTATGTTCTAAATATTATTGCTACAGCAGCTTCTATTGATTTCCATTGCGCTCTCGCCTACCGCTGCATTTACATGCAGCAGTCTGTCATAGATAGGGTATCATTCTTGACATGGCACTGTCAGTTTACCACAGTTTCTTGTGAAATATGTTGCCATTTGCTTTAAAGGCTCTATAATGTAAAAATGATGCTGCAATTTGATGAGTCAATAAGAAGAAAGGCACAATGCATCAAAGTGGTGATCTAATTACATTGACTGCAACCAAAAACTAAGTCACTGTCCATGGACTAGCGCAGCTTTATTGGCAATTTGTTTGGAAAGTTTAAAAATGACAACAGATAAGAACTTATGGTTTTACTTGAACAGAGAATAGTGTGTAATGTTTACTCCTAGAATACTGGAAAATATTTCCCTTTGAACAAATAGTGTGTGAAATAGACACAAATGCAAATGCTTTTGGTTTTAACCTTCACACACAATTGTGAAAGGCTTCATTGTCAAGTGCCCAAGTGCCAATGTCTGAGATCCAGATAGACACACTTTTAAATTGACAAACATTAGATTCAGTATACTATTTTCAATTAGAGATAATATTATTATTATTTGTATTATTATTATTATTATATATATTTTGTTTTTACTAGTTTTTAATATTACAATTATGATTGACTATTATGGTTCCCAATGTTGTGCTGCAAGCTTATCGGATGTAATAGTTAATGTTGCATGTAAAGCACTTTAATACTAACCGGTGGAGTGGTGCTATGGAAAATTAAAATTAAGCATGTTTTTTTTAGTAATAGAAAACTTGTATCAGTTCGTGCAACTGTTTTCTATGATACATTTGAACACTGCTAGACACAAGCATCCCTTAAGAAGTTGGTCTAAGAGTGTGAAGACTCTTAGCTTATAAGGCTAGTTTGCTTAGAGGGAAAATATCCATTTTTATTGGTCTTAGCATGCTCCTTACATTCCAAATAAAGGTTTCAGAGCACAAAATGACTGCTAAGAATTCAGGAAAGAATTCACATTTTGCCTTTTGAGATTATTTTGATGATGTAACAAATGATAACCTTTTTCTCTTTGTAGCTGAACCCATTTGCTGCACCCCCTAGTACCACCATGACAATATATGTCTGGGCAAAAAGTTTCATAAAATAAACAAAATGAATATTTATTCAAGAAACAACAAATACATTTGTTGTTTGTAAGGCAAACAAAACTGAGAAGGAAATAGGTGTCTTATATCTTTGGGAGTTTTCATTACGGAAATGCAGTTTGAATTATTGTATTATTTTGTTATTATTCCCAGTGTTTATTTAATCTTTAATAACATATGTTACATCATATTGTGAAATTATTGTGCTTGTTGTTAATGCATTTAATTATGTAGTGCAAGGGTTAATTACCCTATTGGAGGCTCGGTGATCGTAATATTTTTGCAGTATATTGCATGTTCTCACTATATTTTCCATTACGAGATAAAACAATTGTTTGACACGTTTGCATACAGTTAGGCTGCCTTAATCAAATAACAGAAAAATCATACATATTGCTCCTATAACACCTTGCATCAATACCTTCCATGTTGTTGTTTTCTGCTATGCAGTAGGCAAAGAAAACAGAGATGTTCTAGACTCGAAAATGACCTAATGTGTACCTTGACTTCTAATTCATAACCATCGCTTGGCGTCACCTCTTTTGGGTCAACTTACAAGCACCCAAAGTTCACATTAAATGCGGAAATAATGATTGTGAAGAATACATTCTCCTAATTTTTCTCTTTATTTTGTTTATTATCTTTAGACTGAGTTAGGAAAACTCAAACTCTTTTTTGTACATCTGCATTGTAAGTCTTCTACTTAAAACCTCTTCTGTGTCAATCAGAAGCTTGTTCTAAGCTTTGCTGCGTTACATCATTCATGTTGATATCCTGTCAGAGCAGAGGGACCTACCCACAATAATACATTTACATGTGTAAGTTTACTCGTGTAAATCTACTACTGTACCTAGTACAAACTTTACATTTTCTTTTTATTCACCAATTGAAAACTGTAAAGCCATTCCTAGGTGTAGACCTATATGTCTCCGCCTTAAATGAGGGCTTAATAATCTAAGCAAGTGATGTAAATACATATTAACCTGTTTTTCATAGTTATGCAGCTGGTGATTCTATTCTTGAAGTGGTCCAGCCAACAAGTGTCACTGTATGGTAGTCAGTCGGCCTAGGGCTTTCTAAAGGTTAGTGGTGTCTCAGTTAGGTACTGTCAGAGTGCTGTGTGATGTTAGTAGGTACCAGTGCTTAATTTGTAAATAAAAAGGTGCCGGTGCCCAAAACCCTCCTCTTAAACACGTGGCTGCTGCAATTAAGTGTGTGAACACGGAATACTGAGAGAGCGTAATCCTGAAGCCATCTCGGGCCTCCTCAAGCCATATAAAGCCACTCGCTGCTCCTTCAACTCGCTCTTGCAGCTTTCTACTTCCTCTGTGGTGCTTTTTCGTTTTTGTCTTCCACCGTCTTCCCCATATGTGTCTTTTGCTCGCAACAAATGCTTGAGGCAGAAGAATAAGCCCCGGCCCTCAAAAATAAGTGCCGGTGCTCAGCACCGGAAACAACAAGCACAAATTAAGCACTGGTAGGTACCAACCACCATACTGCAAACATGTGCTGGTGCAATCACTTTAATAATCCCTAATTGCGCAACTATAAAATCCGGTGAATATTTATGTAAATAATGGTTGAATTATTGTGCTTTGTACTAAAGACAACACTGATGTTATTTTGTAAATATTATTTACAATAACTGGCGTCAGTACTCAGCTTTTTTAGTTGCATATTCTTTGCTGTTTTTTCTGCAATAATTACATCCCACTTATGTATTTTGTTTAGTACTCAATGCGCTCCCACTCCTATGGTGAGTGTGAATCAAAATATGGACAATCCCTTTTTATAAGGGGTAATGGTATTACTACTGAAGAGAGTCTAGGGATGGAGATTAGAGCTGACTGCGAAGATCCCTGGGCTTTTGGAATATTTTGTCAGCTCTCATTTTTGTCCTTTGAAAGGAGGTATGATAGGAACCCAAAAGCTTTGGGAGATACCTCAACAGGTTGATGTAATCAAAGATTGTACCTTCTGGGGGTTTTGCTGGCCACCATCATTATGTTCAGACACTATGTTCAGAGACAGACCTTGCAGCATGGAGTGCACTAGAAGTATCTAGACAGCAGCATGATTCATGCTGGTGCCTGAGGCGGTCCTTGAATGCTACCATAAGGGTCCATGCAAGTTACCATGCTACTCACCTTTGTAGTGCTTCCTCCAGAGTTGTGTAACATCATGTACAGACATGTGGTGGTTGGATCTCCCACCACCTCATGTCTATCTATTGCACTCTTTTGTGTGCATTTGTACTAACAATGAAAGTTAGCGAGAGAGCCACTGCCTTTTTCATGAGGTTGCTGGACCAGGTCTGCACACAGCACATCTGTTTACAAAATTCACACATATATATTACTCAGTTCTCTAGAATGTCTCCTATTCAATACATATGCAAATATTCTTAAAATTTTAGCCTACCAGATTGAAAGAGATCACCTATGCACTTTACCAGGATTTATCAAAATTGCATGCAGAAAATATTCAGGTTTAACTGGATTTTTTCTATGTATTATTAGAAGAATATTTAATCTCTCCCATGATTATTGTGATCTGAACTCATTATCTAAAGATCCCATCATGGATGTCAATTCTCTAAAATTCCGGCTGTAGCAAAAGTGACCCATTAACCTTAATGATGTCCATGGATTTTACATCAAATTACCTTTGCCCCTGAATCTTCCCAGGAAGTGAGGTAGCATGATATTAATCTTCATAACATAAAAAAAATATTGCGGAAGTTCCACAACAATTGCATGAATAATATAACAATACAACACAAAAATGTCTATTTTGGCTACCATCTATAAAAAGGTGTGGAGATGACATGTCAAGGAAACAGTCACCTGAACTGTAGTAAGCAAGTGTGGGTAAGTCTTACATCTTGTAGGGGAGATGGTAGGGTGGGGTGTTGTCCCCTTTGAGAAAACTTAGAAAACAAATGAGCTTTTAAGCACACAATGTTCACATACATTTGCTAACATCCATGGCTTTGAAGACACTCATTAAATATTCAAGTCCTTTAATGGAATGCTAAGTTAATGAAACCTGGAAGTCCCCAGGAGTTGACCCAATTATGTTTTTAAAATGTCTTATGGGTGCCCACAATTGCCTCCATTGCTAGGGCCAGCATTTTGCTCCTTTTCCCCGGAGAATAAATTAAATATGCCAATGTCAGAATTTTGCTCACATTGCTGTCTGTGTACTATGGGTGACTTTTAACTCAAATGTTACACCTACTATGTAGACAACCGCATTTTGTTATGGATGGCCCATGACATATCCCATGGTTGTCCTCCCATATGCCAAGAATTTCCTCCGATGTGCCAGTGCAATTTGCTGCAGGTGCACCTATGCCAATAATTTCCACCAGTATGCCAGCAGTGGCATTTTCCCACAGATGCTGCATGCCAAATTGTCACTTACAATGTGCAAACACTAGTGTGTGTCCCATATGCAAGTATTACCTCCATTGTACCACTGCCAGCATTTTGCAAATGGTGCTTCTATATGCCAAGAAGGATGCCAGGTCAAACAGCAGACTTGCAACCTTAACAAAGTAACAACACATTCTCACTCATGCTCACATATATTCGTTTACTCACGGTCATTCTCATTCACCCATACACAGTCTTTCTCATTCATTAGTACCCACTTATTGTCATTTATTTTTGCTAAGGGGATGATTACGAGTTTGGCGGTTGAACCGCCTGAACTCCAATATGGTGGAGGGGATGCGGCCATCAAGCCGGAGGCCTCACCACTTTTGTATTATGATGTTTCCGCCAGGCTGACCGGCGAAAATAGCACGTCTGGATTGGCCTCGGCTGTGTTATAGCAGACAGTGCGCATCACAAGGGTGCTGATAGGGGGGATCCCTGCACTGCCCATGACATGGCTGTGGCTCCAACTTTGCCTTTCCACCAGCTTTTTCATGGCGGGAACCCCACCATGAATAGGCTGGCGGAAAGGAAAGCCGTGATCCGCACGGCGGTGCCAAACTCAGCACCGCTGTGGCTGACCACGGCTTTCACCACCACCAAACCTTTTGGAATCCTGATCCTGGCAGTGCTGGAGGTCGGACCACCAGGATCGTAATCTGGTAGTTGGACCACCAGAATTGTGGCTATCTTAGGACTCGTAATCAGGCCCTAAGTCTCTTTACTAACTGTTAACCTGACTCACTCATTCACACTCACTCATTCTTACTCTGACTCACTTATGCTTACTTACTCACTGTCAGTCACTCACACACACAATCTCACATACAAATATACATGCTCACACATTCTCACGCTCTCTCATACAAAATTATTCTCATCCACACACACACACAACATACATTTAAAAGCATTTCATTTTTCTTACCTGATATGGCAGTGATGGTTCATTCCAGATCCTGTTGCTCCATTTTTGTAACATTAATAGTGAACAATAAACTGGTATTCATTATATTGTTAATGTGAGAAAAATGGGCAGAAAACGAGTTTGGAGTCTGATATGCTAATGGGTTCAATGAAAGTACCACACATATCATGCCTTTACAATGTGTTCATTACGACGCATATGCCTTTATATATATATAGATATTCACTTAAAAAACCAAAGCTTACGGGAACGTTATAGTTTCACATTTTAAACGTACATAATCCTAAAAATTCACCTGTTATAGTTAGAGTTCTCTCAAATAACTATAACTCGCGCCCCGCCATGCACAGTTTTTTTTTGTGAAGAATTTTATTGCAAATATTACATTGATGTCAACAAAGATGTCATGACTGCTGTAATTTGTGGGGTAATTAGCAGTGCATGGCAAGGGCATGAGTTATAGTTACCCTAAGGCACGAGTTATATATATATATATATATATATATATATATATATATAATATCAGGAATCCTGCCCTAATTCACAATCTTTTCTTTCAGGCAGGTTTCGGGGTGATCCATCAAGCGGGGGCCAGGAAAAAACGGGGCTCAAAAAACATTGCCTTTCCAATGTGAATTCCCATTTAGACATGACTACAGGACGAACCACTGGACAGAATTACACCAAATTCGGCAGAAAGCTCGCTGTCGGTAAGCAGATTATGCTTTCGCTTATTTGGTGTGAATCGGTTCAGTAATTTTTTGTCTATTAAAGGGAAAATAAATTTGCAGATCTCTGCCCATGAATAATTCGCGAATTTTTCGCAAATACACGTGCAAAAAGAAGCCTTGCAATTGGCTGACTACAACTTGACTTCAGAGATGAGGCTGCCATTTTATTTCACAGGACACGGTCTCCCGGATGAAAATCCAAATTGAAAGTGCCATTAAGGTTCAGGTCGAAGGTACCCTTACCCAAGGGGTGTGATATAGGTGTGCTTAGGTGCAAATTATGGGTTTAAAATAATTTTGTGTCACCATGTGTGAACTTTTTATGAATTATCCGCGAATATGGAAAAATCTAGAACAAAAACGGCAGTCCTTCATACACTAATTCATTCACTCATACATGCACTCAGAGACTCATCTGTCCACTCACATACCCACTCAGACCCTCATGCACCCTCTTACACCCACTCACATTCACACACCCACTTTCAGACCCACTCAAACACTCACTCACCCACTCACAGATCCACTGACAGAGACAGCCCTGTGGCCAACCTGAGCTGTCCACGGCCAAAGGACGTGCATGACGTGGGGTTAGGTAGTTAAAAGGGCTTGGCTGCAAGGCCTGGCTACAGACCAGCCCTTGCAGCCAACCCCCGCCGCAAGGGTCGGAATAACGTATAGTAATTAAAATTGCTTTACATTAAAAAATCATTGAAATTCACTGGCAAGAGCGCAAGTTATATTTACCTTAGGGCAAAAGTTATAGTTACTTAAAAGAACTGCTGAATTTATATGGTTTTGTACGAGTAAATTCAGAACCTAAGTATAACATCCCTGTAACCTTTGTTTTTTTCAGTGAGTATATATATATATATATATATGCATTGTAATGGACATGTTGTAAAGGCATGCCTGGTAATGGTATGTGGGATTCTGTTATACAACCCATTAGGGCCCAGGGTTTGCATTTAATCCTATCTATTGCCCCAGGAAAGTGGTGGTCCCAGGGGCTGTTCGGGGTCAAGCGGCCCCGAATTTCTTTGTATGTTTGCCCCGTGGAGGAGGCAGGCTCTGAAAGGCAATTTTAAAGCTACAATTCCGTCTGGCTCTTAAGAGCTCACCATAAGGGATGCTCTCTATGAGATTAAGGGAATGACTACTTCCAGCATGTAACAAATTACTGCCTGCAGTTCTCTTTCTGTAAAGTCTACTCTCTAGTTTCATGGAGAATTGTAGCTCTGAAATTGTCTTTTCTGCATTTGATGATTTGATATTACTTTAGATTTATTGTATATACTTTAAAGATAATTTGTCACTACAAGAAAGGTTCAGTAATTAGCCCACTTGGGCTTTATTAAATTAAAATGGCAAATGCTTGATGTTTTTCTATTATGCTTGACATGTATCTCTTTATCAATAACTCGTATCACGATATGACGGACAGCGGGGTGTTTCATTAAGCTAGTATCTTTTGGAAACAATAATATGTAATCATGTATAGACCTCTGAAATTTGATATTATGAAAATCAGCACAAGTGACTAGCATAAGCAATGGATTACACAGATGATCATTGATAACTGCAACCCAGTTTCTTGGTGTTAAAATGGCCGATCGAATTACACGGGGGCTCTTAAGCTTTTCGTCATTAGTCTGCAGTTTATGTTTAACACTGTAAGTACAAAGGGTGATTTAATTATTGGTCGGTGTCCCGATCCGTGACCAAGGAGACTGAGGCCCTCACTACGGCTTCGGCGAAGCTACTGCAGCCAACAAACCGCCTGCTGACTGCCATATTTGGAGTCGTGCGAGGACTTCCGCCCATTTATGGGCAGAATCCGACTCCGACAGCCTGGCCGTTGGAGTAGAAGAGGCAGGTACATCGCAAGGACCGCCACACCAGCAGGATTCCCCCGCCGTATTATGAGCCATAAAACGCTTGGCGTAGTCTTGCTGGCATGGTGGTGCTGGCGATGCAAAATCACCAGGACCCATCCCCTCCCGGACAACCAGCTCACTGGAAAAGGTAAGTTGATCGTCCGAAGGGGGGAATATGGAGTGTTGGGTGCATGTGTGTGGTGTATGCATGTATGTGTGTGTGGATGGGCGTGTCTGGGTGAGTGTTTGTGAGCGAGTAAGTGGGGGTGTCCGTGTCAAGTCTGTGAGTGAGTGGGGGTGCATTTATGCAAGTCTGCGAGTGAGTGGGGGGTGCATGTGTGAAAGTCTAAGAGTGAGTGGGGGTGCATATGTGCAAGTGCGCAAGTAGGCAAATATGTGTATGCGGAGGTGGGAGTGTGTTAATGTATGCGTGGACGGGGTGGGGGTGTGAATGACTGTGGATTGGGGTGCATGTGTGAGCGATTGTTTGGGGATGGGAGTTGGGGTGAGTGAGTGTTTGTGGATAGGGAGTTGGGGGTGTTTGTGTGTGAGACACCTTTCTGTTCTTGACATTGAGTTTGCTGATTCTGAAATTTCCCAACATGGCTCCACACTCTGTTAGCCTATTGAGTCACCTCTTCTCTTCCTTTCTGCATTTTGTTCATTTTATTAAAGTGAACTAACTATGGCCCTTGTTATGACATTGGCAGTAAATCCCGCTTACCGCTGCGGTGACGACCGCCAACATACTGACGCGGAGGTGAACATCCGTTCGCCAAATTATGACACACACCACCAATCCAACAGGATACTGCCACATACACAAATCCACCAACCCAAAGGTCAGTGCTAAAGTGGCGGTACCAACACCCATACCGTTACGCCAACAAAACAACGCCTACCACATTATGATCCATGAATCACCACTGCGGACATTCAATGGCAGAAAGCCGTTGGCGGTACCCACCGGCGCGCTCAGAATGGACACTCATATACTAAACTACACAACATTGGCCTATACCAAAAAAACACACCTGACACTCACACCACACCCACCCTGCCACAGCACTATAAAACATACACCCACATTACCCACAACCCTTTACGAATATAAATTATTGCCACCAGACTGACACCAAGAGCACTGCAACAACTAGAAACACACACCACATACACCCATACATCCCTCACTCCCATAACTTCACTTTATACCACACACTGCACCTACACATCTGACTAACCCCAATGCCAAGCCCTGCATGCTATACCAATGCATGGACAGCACTCCCAGCCCTGCATGGACACCCATCACAAAAGCACGCACACCATGGAGAACTCACAATCACACAATACATCACCATACCGAAACAAAGGTGGCAGGGCAACAGCAACAATAGAGGGGAAGCTAGGGGTGTACAATATGTCACAGATATGAAGCATAATACATCACTTACATCCCCACAGGTGCCCCAGCCAATGTCAGCGGAGAGGAGGTGCCACGACAAACCAGTCCCCCAACAGAAGATGCCCCCAGTGATGACAGTAACTCTGAACTTCTGGATCTGTATGAACTATCTGGCCCATTAGGGACCACTGGTCAGTCGGTGACCCCAGCCCATTCCCAGTCAACCACAGAGGATGCTCCATCAGTATCCAACACCACAGCACCCACCCAGCATCCCCACACCTCTGTCCTCAGGATACGTCAATTAGCAGTGTGCCCACCTGTACAGGGACCCCAGTCCACACCTCACACTCAAGACAATCAGGGACCTGGGGTCAGTGGGCACACCGTTCAAGGGACAGAGGCACAGGGGAACAGGGACACTGGGAGAACCGCTGTGCACCAGGGAGAGGACAGGCCCAGGTAACCGACTCTCCACGAGGCACTCACCAAGATCCTCGGGCCCACCAACAATCCCAGGACACAATGGGCCAGATCCTTAACAGCATGCAGGAGAACCAGTGGCTGCAGGACGAACACCATCAGGAGATCAGGGAGAACTTGCAGGCTCTCAACACTGCCATGATCTCTCCTGATTGTTCTCCTTGTGTCGCACCCCGTCACCTTGTCCACTTGGAACTGCCTTTGCTCCCCTTCCTATGGCCACTTGGACACTGGACCTGTGCTACAAACAGACTGGAACAATATCCTGGACTTTCCTCTACCATCACCCCATTCCATTGCAATTATTTGCACTGCAATAAACACCCTTGAATACAACTTGAGTGACACCGTTTTATGTGTTGAAAATGTGCATTTATGGAAACAGTCACATCTAGTGCAAATGATCTGAACACCGTGATAGCATACAACTAATGACCAGTAGCTGTCTGCAGTAAACACATCAGGACACTGTTGTCATATCACCAACATCTGTTAAATGACAAGCCATAGGTGACAGTAAGTTGAGATGCAAAGGAAGTGAATGCCTTCATGATACAGCCACACAGAAAACATAAATAGTTAGAGTAATGGCCAGTTCCACTGTCTCACCTGTGTGTCATTGGAAGTATTGTCGTATAACTGATGTTCTGTTGTCCTCATCCTCATCCTCTGGCTCCTCGTCCTCACTGTCCTCAGGGTCCACTGCTGCCACAGGGTCATCTCCAGTCCCCCATCTCCTGTCGTCTGATGGCCAGGTTGTGCAACATGCAGCATGTCACAACTATCTGCAGACCTTCTCCGGTGAGTAGAACAGGGATCCTCCTGTCAGATGCAGGCATCTGAACCTGGCCTTCAGGAGGCCGAAGGTCCTCTTTATTATTCTCCTGGTTCGCCCATGTGCATAATTATAAGGGTTCTCAGCCCCTGTCCTGGCATTCCTCACAGGGGTCAGGAGCCACGATTGGTTAGGGTAGCTAGAGTCACCTGCAAGTGTTGAGGGACAATATTTAGCCTTACACAATGCTATGGGGATAACACTTGAAGGCATACACTGACATACAGAGGATGGGGACTCTGGCTCACCTATTAGCCACACCCTGTGCCTCTGTAGTTGGACCATCACATTTGGGATACTGCTATTCCTTAGAACGAAAGCGTCATGCACCCATCCAGGATACTTGGCAGTAACGTGGGAGTTGTACCTTTCCGCCAGGCACACCATTTGCACATTGAGTAAGTTGAAACTCTTCTGATTCCTGAACACCTGTTCATTTTGGCAGGGGGGGGCATACGCAATATGTGTACCGTCAATCGCCTCAAAAATATTGGGACTATGTCCCATTGCATACAATCCTGCTTTCACAATGGCCAAATCTTCCACTTGGGGGAAAGAAATGTAGCTGCACATGTGTTTCACCAAGGCAGATGATACCCTTGCCAGCACGATTGAGAACATTGGCTGTGACATTCCCGCTGCCAAGCCCACTAACACTTGGAAAGAACCAGTTGCTAGGAAATGGAGAACTGATAGAACCTGCACAAGGGGGGGGATCACAGTGGGATGACGGATAGCTGATATCAGGTCAGGCTCCAATTGGGCACACAGCCCTGTGATTGTGGCCCTGTCCAGTCTATAGGTGAGTATAATGTGCCTGCCTTCCAGTGTAGCCAAGTCCACAAGGGGTCGTAAATGGGGGTTTGTCTCCTCCTCCTATTTATCCGCAGTGGTAGGTATAAAAGGAACACAAGAGTGAGTAAGCTGTCACAATTTCAACAATGGATCCACCACCTCAGTGTGCATACAGCATCAAAGTGATGGGACAGTGGGAATGGCAATGTATGTGCAATTTTCATAAATGACGCAGTTATGGAAGATCTGTATGTAGTCCACCACCATGAAATGGCGACCGCCTGTCCTGTATCTAGGGACAGGTGGAAGTGAGGTAACTCCGCTGATGTTGGGCGTCGTGGCGGAAGGCGGTCTTGCACCACCGTGCAATTCCTCATTGGCTAATATGGGGCTCTATGGAGTACAGTGGCCAATGGGGATCAGCGTTGGCGGTGTACAGCGCCGTGGATGTGACAGCTATTTTCTGTCTATAATCTTACTTGATTCCTGGCTTTCCACAGGACAACACCTACACTGCGTGTGCTGCTGTGACCTCTGTCTGAAACCTACCATGGCCCGTGTGACCTGGGAAAGGGCCCCTGCCTTAACTTTGATGGAGTTGGAGCTCTTGGTGGATGGAGTCCTGCTCCATTATGGGCAGCTGTATGGGCCTCCAGACCACCAGGTGACACCTTGGGCACAATGCATGTGGATGGGCTGCATGGAGATGTGTGTGCAGGCATCGTGTCATATGTGGGGTGATATGCCTATATGGTGTGTGCCGGGCGATGTGTATGGCAATGAAGTTGGAAACGGGATTTGGGAGCCATATGTGTGACCGGCTGGATTGTATGTGTAATGCTGTGCTCCTGTCTGTATTACCTCTGCAGGTCCACACCCATCAAAGAAGGGATTGTGGCGTGCCATCTCCAAGGACGTGTGGACCCTGGGGGTCTACAGCAGGCAGAGCACCCACTGCAGGAAACAGTGGGAGGTCCTGAGATGCTGGGCGTGGAAGACCACGGAGGCCCAGCTGGGGATGGCCTCCCAATGAGGAAGGAGTGCCCGTCAGAACCTGACCACCCTGACGGCCTGCATACTGGTGGTGGCCTACCCAGAGCTGGATGGGCGCTTGAGGGCATCACAACAACCACAAGGGGGTGAGTACAGTGGGCATTACTACAATCATTGGTAGGTGGCATGGGATCCGGGTGGTGGTTGTGAGTTAGTGCGTGCCCCTTAATTGCAGGACAATCATTGATGCGTGATCCTGCTCAAGGTTAGAGGGTTTATGGCATAAGCAGGTAACCTAGCTCATTTGCATTCCATGTCAGTCAGGGCTTTGTGGGTCCATCAGGGGTGCAGCTGGAGGTGTTTGGCCCTCATCCTGCTGTGGCGTCTAGCCAATTTAATGCCAGTGCAATGCATAGTGCTCGATCCTGATCCCTGTGTGTGACGGTGCTGTGTATGCCATCTGTGGCATTCGTGCTGTAATTGACCCAGTGCTCCCTTTCTCTCCCTCCCCCATCTCCTTCTGTCATCTTGTCCATGTGTGCACTAGCATCATCTGGTGGAGGAGCAGGGGCACTGGCGACAGAGGGAGCTGCATCCCACAGGACCCAGGTGACAGAGTCCACCGACGCCGAGGGAACCAGTGGGACAGAGGGCGATGGGAGCACCACAGCGGAGACAGAAGGTGACAACACTGACTCAGATACCTCCTCCGATGGAAGCTCCCTGGTGGTGGCGGACACCTCTGTGACCACCCCAGCTGTAGGTACAGCCGCCACCCCCTGGACCAGCACAACCCTCCCAGTAGCCCATGCCCACTCACCCAGGAGGGTTGGTATCTCCTTCAATCCAGGCACCTCAGGCCCTGCCCAAGTGAGCCCTGCTGCTCTGAGTGAGGAGGCTATTGACCTCCTGAGATCCATCTCAGGGCAGTCAACCATTGTGAATGCCATCCAGGGGTTGGCATCCCAGATGCAGTAATCCAATGCATTCCAGGAGGGCATCCACGGTGGACTGGCGGCCCAACAGAGATCGATTCAGGCTCTGGCCTCCTCTCTGATGGCAGCCATTGTCGCTGTTCCTACTGTCCCCCCTCCAACTACCACTTCCCAGTCCCAATCTACTCAACCCTAACCCGTCCCATGCACACATACAGAAGAGCATGCAGACAAGGCATCACACAAGAGTGGCAGAGTCAAACACAGGCACCACACTTCAGTCCACAAGCACTCACACAAACAACAGACAGTTGCACACACATCCCCCCCACTGTCTCCACTGTCTCGCCCTCCTCCTCCACCTTCCTCACAGTTACATCCACACTCATGAATTCACCGCTTCAACATCCACCACCAGCATCACCACAGCAAGCAGCACACTCACCTCACTAGTAGACACCTCCACAACATCCATCCATGCGTCTCCTATGTCCTCTTCCACCCTGTCTGTTCCCCCTTCCTAAAGGACACAAACACAGGCACTCACACACCCAACAGCCATCCACTTCACATCAGCACACTGCCCATGCACCTGCACCCAAGTCCAGCAGATGTACTCCAACAACCACTCCCTCAACCTCCACTCCCATCCCTCCTCCCTCATCCCACCCCACCGTCCCTAAGAAGCTTCTCCTTGCCCAACTTGACCTCTTCCCTCCCCCTCCCCCAGTCCTGCCCGTAAGAGCAGGGTCCCAATGACCCAGCCCAGCACCTCGGCCAAACAGTCAACAGGGACAGTGCAGGATCCTCCTAGTCATGGAGGCAAGGCAGTGAAGGATCCCACTCCACCAGACAGGAAAGGGAAAGATCCCACTCCAGCAGCCAGAAAAGGGAAGGATCCTACTCCACCAGCCACGAAAGGGAAAGATCCCACTCCACCAGACAGGAAAGGGAAGGATCCCACTCAACCAGCCAGGAAAGGGATGGGTCCCACTCCACCAGCCAGGAAAGGGAAGGATACCACTCCACCAGCCAGGAAAAGGAAGGATCCCACTCCACCACCAATGTCAGAAAAGGTTTCCACTCAAGCACCAATGACAGAAGAGGTTCCCACTCAACCACCAATGACAGAAGAAGTTCCCAATCAACCACCAATGACAGAAGAGGTTCCCACTCAACCAACAATGACAGAAGAAGTTCCCACCCAACCACCAATGACAGAAGAGGTTCCCACTCAATCCCCACTGACAGAAGAGGTTCCCACTCCAACACCAATGTCAGAAAAGGTTCCCACTCAACCACCAATGACAGAAAAGGTTCCTACCCAACCACCAATGACAGAAGAGGTTCCCACTCAACCACCAATGACAGAAGAGGTTCCCACTCAACCACCAATGTCAGAAAAGGTTCCCACTCAATCACCAATGACAGGCAAGAAGCCCTCACCTCCAGCTGGGACACATCAGCCCTCACCTCCAATAGAGGCTGCCCAGGAGACACCTCCCCCAGCAGAGGCAGTGCAGCCCT
Organism: Pleurodeles waltl; assembly: GCF_031143425.1. Taxonomy (NCBI): domain Eukaryota; kingdom Metazoa; phylum Chordata; class Amphibia; order Caudata; family Salamandridae; genus Pleurodeles; species Pleurodeles waltl. The sequence goes on from NC_090444.1 coordinate 667,248,095, forward strand.
CACCTCCAGCATAGGCTGCCCAGGAGACACCTCCCCCAGCACAGACAATGCAGCCCTCACCTTCAGCAGAGGGCATGTATGCCACCCTCCAGGGACTGTTGTACAAGGAGCCCCCTCCAGGAGCTGTGGGCAAGTTCCCGAATTTAGCTGATGTGCCCCCACCCCTCTTCCCCCTGAGGTGCCTGTCCACTTCCGAGATGTTGGCCCTTCACAGTGTTGTGCGGAGTTAGTCAGGATCAAGTTGAGGCTTGGACTGTGCCCTGTGGCATTGTGGGCCTTATGTACTTTGGACTGGGCATTGGCCCTTTCTGGACAACTGTTCATGTATCTTTGTTCTAAAATTGGATCATATGGTGGGTGTTGCCTTGTTATTATAATTTCAGTACTGCCAACCTGTAGTCATTGTATTATTATGCTGTGTGTTGTGTGCCATTGGTTTACGTCTGTAGCTGGTTGCGTAAATGGTGTGTGTGTATCTGGTGTGTGTTGTGCATGTGTGTGTGTGTGTCACTATCCTTTTCCTCCCTCCCTCTCTTGTGTGCTAGGTGGCTGTACTTACCGTGGTCATCTTCGTCGGCATTGGTGTTCCAGGTGGAGCATGGCGTAGAAGAGCATCGGGAAGACTTGCAGCTCCAGTTCCATGACGGCGTTGGTCTTCTCTGTGTCTCTGTTGGTGAGTCTTTGGTCTTCTGTGATGTGTTTCCGCCAGGCTTTTGATGGCATTGGTACTGCCCGGAAATTATGGCGGTTTGCAATGTCATAATATGGTGGGCGTACCTTGTCTTGCGTCTGGCTGTTGATGGCTACCGCCGTGGTGCGCAGTGTTAACGCCCTGGCGGATGGTGTGGTACATTGGCTGTCTATGGGACATGGTCATAGTCATAATTTAGCGGTAATTACCACCAGCCTTTTGGCGGTATTACCGCCACTTTAACAGTCACTGCCAATGTCATAAAAAAAAACAAAAGTAGTTTCTTCCTCCAACCACCACATAACAGAAACATCAGGTCTGATACTAGTGGTTATTAGCCACCTTACGGCTAACAAATTTGTAAAATATTCTTGCGCTCTCTTTCCTATTAAAAAAAATCAGTAAAATGAGTTAAAATAGTTAACATTCTTTGGGTCAAATTTAAGTGCCTAGGAGCTCAATTAGAAAAATCTGAGAAAATCTTTTAAGAAAGTGCTTAGAAAATTGACTTTGCACATAATTATTGGCATTTGATTTCAGTTTAAATTCAAGGTGTAGCTGCAATATTCTAAACCCACCATGATAAAACATTTAAATAAGAAATTGCAAGATGTGACTTTGCATTTGTGTTGGAATGGGCTGGTCAATATTTAAAGTCCTGGCCTCAATACAGAGTTTGAACCTTGCAAAAAACATGGAAACTACTTACATCAGTGGTTCCCAACCTTTTGATTTCTGTGGACCCCCGCTTTAACAGTAATGGAACCCAGGGACCCCCACTGAATCATCATGGGAATCCGGGAACCCCCGCCTGGGTCATTGCTGGATGCTGGGGACCTAATTTGTCAATATTTGTTAATATTTTTAAATTTTCTAGGCTCTCGCGGACCCCCTGAGATGTCTTCGCGGACCCCCAGTGGTCCCCGGACCGCAGGTTGGGTACCACTGACTTACATCATCAAGTACCAGATCCACTCAACATTTAACTAAAGCTCCCTAAACTACTACCCTGTGCGTGGATGGATTGTAATCTGTCAGGTTAGCAGAAAGGAATGTTGTTCCTAAATCAGCTCTGGTTTTGAGTTGTGATGTGCAACATTGCAAAGATTACTGCTTCACCACTTGGAGTATGACATCACCAGATTTGCAAAGTGTGAGAAAAGTCCCAAAAAGTTACCCAGACGACAGCTGGAATTTTCTTTCTGCTGCTCTGGACCAGCAACCAGGAATAGACTCAGATTGTCAAATGGGACCTATGGTGCTACCACTACTATAGCTCAGGACTGGCAGTCACGATTGACTGTGGGGACACAAATTCCCTGTGTTGAGATAACACCAAGGACTTCAGTGTGCAGGGAATAGGACATGGTAATGTGAACTATACCTTTCGGAAGTCAGAAACTTTCACTCATCTTCATGAAGTGTTCCAACTTTGCCCAGTTATGAAGACAAAGTTTAAAGTTCCCACACCCTTGACAAACAGATGGGGCCTCTTCAAATGCTGCATTCTATTCTACCTGGAGTAGTACTACATTAGTACTACTCAAGGTTTACAAAATCGTAATTACTAATCTACGTACAAATCCAGCTCTGACACTTTATTTTTTTAATGGTAAATGTGGAAGGGACAGGGCAAGTGGCCGGAAAATTAGAAACACCTACATCTAAATGAGAGGGGTTTACAGAAGAGTAATGCAAGGATTAGGGAGGAGCAAAAAATACCCATCCACAAAAGAGTAAGACCACTGCTATTCTCAAACTATACTTTTAAAGTTGAAAATAAATTTTAAAAAAAATAATATAAAATAAATAAATAACTATAGTTAAAAGTTCCAAATGATGTATTTAAAATTAATACATATTTTAGTGTTAAAATTAATAATACACTTATTTTAGTATTTACATTACCTTGTAAATGAAATTAAATAATAAAACAATCAGAAATAAGAAATAATTATGAATAATGATATACATAATTTTGATACATTCTAATACATAGTAAATACAAATTAAAATATGGCATTCAAGATTTTTTTAAAGTGTTATTTAGGAAATATTATTTAAGCATGAAATAAACATATTTTAATGTATTAATTATTAAATACACATTTAGGTTATTGCATTTTAGTATTGTATTTGATTAATTCTAGATTTAAATAAATATATACAATTATTTTAGATTTATTGTTTATAATGAATGTTAATGCTTATTTAAAGAATATTAAGTTTTTTGCCATTTTCTCTATACTTTCCCATGGGGAGATCTCCGCCATGGTGGCAGAGTTTGCCACCTACATGTACGATCTATTTACAATAACTTGATGTTGATACTCAACATTTATTGTATATTTTAAAACAGGATTTGAGCTGAATATGTTCATTCCAGTTAAGACACCTCTGATATTTTAGGTCACATAACTGCAGTTAATGCACTCTTTGTAAAGTGCTCTATAGGCATTATACCTGTTCCAATTACTTCAGAACACAGGAAATAATTTGCTTATAAATCTTCAAACAAGAGATCCTGTATCTCATACTTTCTGGTTCCTGCACTGGTTCCTGGTCCGAGGTAAACTGAATTTAAAATTATCAATATCATACACTAGGCACTTCACAAAAAAAATACATTAATTCCATTGTGATTTAAAGAAATCTGCAACATTGTCAGGGCTAATCAAATTATGCAAATCCGTGGCCGCTGCATTTTCTGCATAAGAATGGATTTGCTGAATTTGCCACATAATCCATCATCTGTGGCATTTTCTGCATCTTAACAAAATAATTGTTTTGGTTCAAAGAAACAAAATAGTAAAACTGTGGCAATGAGTGCTGCTGCTCAGTGGAAGACTCTATGCCATGGTTGACTGGTTATCTTTCAGTTGCACATTACTATATTTGAATATGAAACTGGTATTAATGGGGTGAAAACGTTTGCCCAGACCGAGGTAACATGTGAAAAAAATTCCCTTGCAATTGCCAAATTTGCCTTTTCTTGCAGCATAATTTAGTTAACCCTGTCGCATAATTTGGTCCTCCCCGACATCATAGTTCCTGTGGCCTTCACTGTTGTCACTATAAATGCTGACACTCCTCTTCAGCTATCCTGATTAGAGTTTATAGCTACCAATGGGAGGGTGACCAGTATTTTTCAGAAACGAGCACCGGAGCTTTGGATTTAAATTTCATTGTCATTATTTCTGAGTTACATTATAGAAAGAATCCTAACCTTGTTTTTCATATAAAAAATTAATAAAACTTGGTTAATGTTCTGATAAAGCTATTATATTGCCTTTGCCAGGTACTCATTATCTGTTTAAACTTGCAAAACCCAAGAGTGTGTGTGGGGGGAGGTGACTATCAATCAATCAATCAAAAAAAATTGTAGAGCGCACTACTCACCCGTGAGGGTCTCAAGGCGCTAGTGGGGATGGGGTGAGGGGGGGTTACTGTTTGAACAGCCATGTCTTGAGGTTTTTTCTGAAGAGTAGGAGGTCTTTGGTTTTGCGGAGGTTGGTGGGGAGGGAGTTCCAGGTAGTAGGGGCAGGGTAGGAGAAGGCCCTGCTTCCTGTGGTGGTTCGATGGATGCGGGGGACTGTAGCTAGTGTGAGGTCAGCTGATCGGAGGTTGCGGTTGGGGGTGTGGAAGTTCACTCTTTCGTTGATGTAGGTCAGGCCGGTGTTGTGAAGGGATTTGTGTGCGTGGATGAGGATCTTGAAAGTGATTCTCTTGTCTATGGGGAGCCAGTGAAGAGATTTGAGGTGTGGTGAGATTCGTTCGTGGCGGGGGAGGCCAAGGACGACACTTGCGGCTGTGTTCTGGATTCTCTGGAGTTTGCGTTTGAGTTTGAATGTGGTGCCGGCGTGGTGGGTGTTACCGTAGTCAAGTCTGCTGCTGATGAGTGCATGGGTGACTGTCTTCCTGATTTCTGGGGGAATCCATTTGAAGAATTTTTTTAGAGTGCGGAGTGTGTGGAAGCAGGTGGAGGTTAGTGCATTGATTTGTTGTGTCATGGAGAGGTAGGGGTCCAGGATGATGCCGAGGTTGCGTGCGTGGTTTGCGGGGGTGGGTGCGGGGCCTAGGGCAGTGGGCCACCAGGAGTCGTCCCATATGGTTTTGTTGAGGCCGAAGATGATGATCTCGGTTTTGTTGGAGTTAAGCTTGAGGTGGTTAGTTGTCATCCAGTTGGCGGTGTCAAGGAGAGCAGCGTGTAGGTTGGTTTTGGCGGTGGTGGGGTTGCGGGTGAGGGAGAGGATGAGCTGGGTGTCATCTGCGTAGGAGAGGTGAGTGATTCCGTGTGGTCGGAGGATGTTGGCTAGGGGGATCATGTAAATGTTGAAAAGTGTGCGACTGAGGGAGGACCCTTGGGGGACTCCGCAGATGATCTTGGTAGCGGTGGAGTGGAAAGGTGGAAGGCGGACTCTCTGGGTCCGGTCGGTGAGGAAGGAGGTGAGCCAGTCTAAGGCTTTGTGGCGAATTCCTATGTTGTGGAGGCATGTGCGGAGTGTGTGGTGGCAGACAGTGTCAAAGGCTGCGGAGAGGTCTAGGAGGATGAGTGCAACGGTCTCGCCTTTGTCGACTTTGGTCCTGATGTCGTCAGTGCATGCGATGAGGGCGGTTTCTGTGCTGTGGTTCTTACATGTGACTACGTTTACGCGCCTACATTTGTGTGCACACGGGTGATTTATTTCTATGATTTGCCCACTGCTTAATTTGAGCCCGTGGTTTCCAATGCTCGGCACCAACTCTTAATTGCCATCACCGGGACTTAACAGCTGCCACATGGTAGCGCTGTTTTTTGTAATTTAAAGATGAGCAGAACAACAGCTAATTTAATATACATTGTAAACAACTAAAATCTCCCACCCAAGCCATTCTTATGGCTCTGGGGACCTCAAACAGTATCAATTGTCACACTTGTGTGAGTGTGATGGTTAAGAGTTGTGCAAGTTCTGCCATTTGCAGCTCTGACAGTCACTATGTGGTGCAAGCTGCACTGGCCTCCTGACTAGGCCCTGGCACTTAGATCTTTCCAAATTAAGTACTGGATCTGCCCCTTTATCTTTGAAAGACTGGCAGAGATACAACTACTAAAGAAGAATATCTTTACTAAAATGAAACCACGAAGAGCTCCACAGTGGGGATTTCCAGGGATTGCAATGTTTGATAATGCAAAATGGCCGAGTGTAGGAAATTCAATGAATTAAGGCAGCAATTAAGACGGGTCATTAGCATCACTGAGCATGGGAACAAAGTGAGCATTTGACAACATGTTAACCGCACTGTCATCGGGGCCATCAGATACAGTCCTCAAGAGATTCGTGTGCATGAGGAATAGCAAACTAGAGCAGGTTGGTCTCAATCGATTTGTGGGTCTGATAAACGTCTGCTATATTTACCTTACATCGCATATCTGTCTGTCGGTTAAGAGCGCTAAAAGAAGTTTCCAAGAAGATGTACATTTCTCCGTTCATCTTCGTTCCGTTCTGTGTGGATAGAGAATTAATGCAAGGTAGCCAACAAACACATGGCAGGTTAGAAGACAATGGGAAAAATGAACTTAATGTAAACACATCAGTTGCGCAATTCTGATGTAGGTGTGTATTTCTTTTGCTACAGCATGATGCATACATTTTAGACAACACGGATTTTGCCACATATGCAATATATGTTATGTATATTAAGCACACTATCACACGCAAGGGTATCCTGACGCATCTAGAGATATCTACATTGTTAGATTACTCTAGCTGCAGATTGCCATCACCTGGTAGTGGCTAGGGAAGGGCAGGGCAGGGTATGGGCTTCCACCAAACTAAGTGCTGGAACTAGAGTAAGTACTGGCAAAGCCAACATTTCTGGGGCAACACTTGTCTTTACATTAAATGTTTTTATTAAACGTTGTAATAAAAACTGGCTTAAAAGGTTCTGACTGTGCATACGCATGCCTCCACAAACAGACAGAAACATAGTGAAGATGGTCACCTTAATGTACAAAATTATATGAGAATGCACATTTAAAAAAAATGAAAGATGGATGCATGTATGAGTGCCTTCTATCTTTCAGTGATTTTAAAACCCATCCAGAAAGTCAGCCAGTGCATGCACATGAAAAAAAGGCCATCTTTGAAGAGTTTCAAAGTGTCTCAAAGATAGGCGCTGGTTGCACTAGACGTGGGATTTGGGGGCATAAATCAGGCCCCTGCAGCCCTTGCAGTGCCTGGGTGCCCCCAACGATTCAGGGGCCACCCAGCTCCCTTGGGGGGCCAATTGAGCCTAAGTCCCATAAATATCTGTAGGATATGGAAGCCTTAGAGGTCCCTCTTTACATTTTGCAGGGTGGCCACATCATTTTGCATTACGCCACAGGTGGGATGCGATGCACTGAAGAAGGTGGGGAAGGCATGGTAACAGTGTGTGGGGAGCTGTTACGAACGTCCACACTGTGTCACAAGTCCCTGGCACTGAATGCAACAATTTGTTTGAAGAGTGATGCCATTGTGCTTGGGCAGAATGTCGTCACTCACACAAAGTCTAATCATTTAATGATGAGAGGTGATGAATTACCCCATGCTGTAAATTGTGGTGGGGGGGGGGGAATGGGAATGATGCCACAACAGGGTACTGAAGGAAGATAATTGACTGAAAGCACCTTTATGGTCTATATAGGTTTATTCAATCAAAAGGTCTTGATTGATCCAGACATAAAACTGCACTCCAGCACTTATTAAACATGTACCTGTTGATTATTTGGTCTTAGTTCTCAGGCAATGTTTGTGTAACAGTGTCTGCCACTCCAGGTCCGTGAGTCAGTGTTCCTGCGTCCTAGTGAGCCAGTTAGTGTTTACCTTTCTGTGTGACTGTATGTCACTCCTTGCAGTGGTATTCATGCCCATTGGCATGCTACCTTGTCAGAGTGAGTGAATTATTATTTTTCTGTTCCAGTGCATAAGCAAGAATTTGCCTTGCCAATTAGTATTCCTGTTTCTCTCAGCTCTAGTTACCCTGATAGGGTCTTACTTTCTAAGTGGCAAAGATTTCCTATCCCAATATGGGAAATGGTGTTTTTCTGAACCACGTAATGTATCAGTTTCTCATGAATAATATTTTTGTTAAACTGCTGTTTGTCAGGAGTTACAGTGCCATTTTTAATCTGAATATGTTCATCCAGATTCACTTGATAACAGTGCATATTTAGGTCGGGGAGAGACCAAGGGAAACTTCAGATTAAACGTTCAAGATATATATTAATATTAGAATAATAAATCATGCCCCTTTAAATTATAAACCGGTGCCTGATTTGGCAGGCACAAGCCTGTCTTTAGCCAGCAGGGTTCCAGCAGCCTCATAGTGCATACCTTAGCTCCAGTGAAAGGGCCTATTACGGCACTCTAATGCAAGGCAATATAAAAACTGTATAAGAACCACTTAGGAGTCACTTTTCTGACTCAGAGACATATTTTATTAATGGCAGAGGAGATTAATTAAACTTATGATTATAAAACGGCCTGCCTAACAAACAGCCTGTAATAGGATTCCACATCCACAGTGTCCTAAAATCAGCTAGACAAATGCCAGAAGTGATTACTTAACCTTTTGGTGCAGACAAATACCGGGAATCATCTGCTGTTTATAACTTGGATATCTATTTAATATCGTATTTATATGTGCATTTTATTCAATATATTTTTTCACCATCTCCGAGGCAAACAACACTTCTGGTAATTACTATGTGGGCTAACGGCCAGAGTTGCTGGCTTTGGCACTGGGGAACCAAGGCCCAGAATAATTATGATTTTCCGTCAGGTTGATACAGAATTATTTTGGGCATTTACTTAGCTACGCAAAACCACTCTGTGTGGGTTGGCGTGCTTTACTAAATACAAAGCAACACAATACAGCACATACATGGGTGGAAGATGGGCATTCCCAAGCATCCACCCATGTATTTTGACGCCAACCCAGATTTACAAAGATATGTAAACATAGATTTGCACCAAAATGGTGTGCCTACCGACAGAGATCTAACAAGAAGAAATATGAATTTCTCCTTGTTGCTTACTCTTTCAGTGTGCTGCATTCCGCTGCAGATATATAAGGAGGAATAAACCTCTAAGGATTGCTTTTGTGTGGGAAGGTACCCTACTATTGTGCATGGGTACCTGCTTTGGTGCTGGGCAGCCCAATGTGCACAAGCCTAAGGAGAGATATCTTTGTAAATATGGAGCATTTCTCCTCTCGCCCTTTCCCACAACGCAGTGTAGCAAGTTCCCCTCTTGTGCTTACAAGTTTGAGTCCCTGAATCAACTCAACATCATGTAATTCTGGGCTAATACCTAATCTCCGATGCCTGAGAATTGTAAAGAAAATCAATCTGACCTCATGTAATGTAATCTGATGCTCAAATAAAGCGCTCTAATGCCTTTGGACCAAGTTTGTGCCACATGCAAATGCAATTAAAATTTCTAATACATCATAGGTGTACTTTATTGGAAAGGTCACTTAGAATCAGAATGTCACTGGGGATTCCTACCAATAAAATGTAGTATTGAAAACAATCAGGGATAGACTGGAGCACCAAGGTAGTCTCTGGTATAAGTTAGGAGAGGGGACCAAGGGATAATATTTAGTACTATCTGCTCAAGCTGTCATCTCCACGACCCCTACTGTGGTAGGCATGCTTATCCAATCGTTCTACTTGATGAGGCAGCAGACGACAGTGGTTTTGCCCTGGGGTAAACGGTCACCTGAAGAGTGGTTAGGCCGGGGATAAACCATCACCTGCTGGAAGGATGGAAAAAGTCTTACTTTTTTAAGTTGACAGTTCATACTTACCCATCACTGATTTGGATAAACGGTCACTATGCCCAGTATATCAGGGCCAAAGCCTACTACTTTATTTCAACTTCTGCCCCTTCAACTTGGTTGGGGGGGTACAATTTGCTAGTGGGATAACTGGAATTGAACATTTATTACTAGACTTAGAATGAGTGGAAGAAGGGTGCACTTTGGAATGAGGAGGTAAGAATAACTCCAGGGGTCCCTCCACCAGCCAGACACCCATCCGGTCTCCTAGAAGTAGATCAGACTGCTATGAACCTTGTGTTCTCCATTGCTGCTGTTCCTATCTCTGGTACTTCCCTATCTTCAGGAAAAGTGAGGGTGTACGGTTTGGGAGGGTAACTCCTCCGAACCCTACAGAGATGAACCACTGGAGTGCGAGAGAGGTCTTGAGTGATTGATCCTATTAAAGTCTGTGGAAAAGAGACTGATGGTCATTACGTGCCTAAGAATGTAGATGAAAGTAAGCTAAGTTCAAGGCACTATCATCCAGGAAATTAACATAAAGTGAGAAATAAACAATGTCCGCAATTCCAGGACAAATATGCCATTTTCCCCTCCTCCTGCCTTCTTTACCTCTTTACTTTTTCGCATGCCTTTTTGGACCTCCTGCTTATTGTTTCTCCTTGTGCATCCTCTGCTTGGCCTTCTGCATAACCATTTGCTCTCTTCCATTGCTGAGCTTCCCCCTATCCTACTCTGCTCAGGTCTTATGATCCCTTTGTCCCACACTCCGGTTCACTTTCCAGGTTCCCTATATGCCCTCTGGTCTTGCCACTTCCTGAGTCTTTATTCTCCTTTATTTCTCCAATAACCTTCATCAAGACAGGCCATTGGAGCATTTTTTATTGCCTGCAATCTGATCCTTCTAGTTCCATCTTCAGTGGTCTGCTTTTCTCCCCTCCTTATGCTTCCAAATGTTGCAGCTCAGCTTAATACCTCCTTATCCCAACCCTTGCTGCTCAGGCTGGCCTTCCCACTTCCTAAAAGGTATGCATGTGTCTGACTCATACCTGTTACTCCACTCTGATGTGTTTACCATAGCATATCCATTTCAGGTATGACTTTAACAGTCTTTTGAGCCAGCTCCCCCTTCCACCTATATGTTGTTCTCACTTTACATACCCCCTTAGCCTAAAGACTACAATAACCCCTTCTACCCAGTCATTACGCACTCCTCACGTTGGTCCTAAAGAATCCTTACCAACCTCTTCTGGGACACCGGGGCTAATCACATATTCTGTTTACAGCCCATGGCTGGACTGCATAACCAAAATCATCCCAGACATGTATCAAAAGGAGAGGTCAATGGGACACTGTGGCTGAGGAAAAGGGCAATTGCAGTTGAGGAAATTAGCATCAGAGGACACCCAACAACATCCATCCTCTGCCAGTTTCCTATTGTGAAAGGGTTAGCATTGTACTGTCTAATTATTTCAAAAGTTGCTGATATCTCTTTTTTTTAAACAGGACATATCAATTCCTAACAGATATACAATACATCCTACAATGACACCAATCTACCTTGACTCCAGTCAATTAAAGTCCCCCTTAATCTACATGTGAACCTACATCAACTGTACACATTAAACATTCCCCCTAGATCCATCATGAGCACAACAGAGCTCTAAGCCAAATAGTTAACTACGCCGTTGTCATCTCAACAGACAACCATGTCAAGATCTAGTCATATATCAACAGTTCACATTATACATATCCAGCATACACACAACTGAGTTCAAAGCGATATTTCTGGCTAAGGGTCAGACACAGCAGTTCACCCTTGTCAAGTTACATTCATATCTCACCTGACATCATCAGTAAAGTTTAGAAACTACTTTTGGCACCAACTTGCACACACTACAGCTCCAAGTAGGACCTCATTCAAGTTGCATGGTACTGTGTGTACAGTAAAACTGCATGCAAATTTACCTTTACCATATGTTGACTGCACCACACTGTTTGGTTAGCTGTTTACAGCACATCCATTTTTCTATAGCATGGAAAACATGGATGGGTACTCTTCTAAACAAAGACAAATATTTCTCTTGCACATCGTGTTTCTATTAAGTTGCCATCTCATATCATCTTTTCTGATTCTCTGCAAACTGTCCTAAGTAGACCCTCTTGTTTCCCATCTGATTTATGGTTACCCCTGAAGAAGGACTGTTTTCTCGAAATGCATTGGGTTTTTGGAACTAATCATCTATACAAGAAGATTGCTACAGTGATGTATTGTCACCAATAGATTGTATAATTGTAGAGTAACATTTGTGCATGAATCAAGAGAGCTGACATGATCAACTTAAAATAAGTTGCTTGGACCATTGCAAAAGATCAGTTTGATTTCTTAAGAAGAGATTGTTCAGTATTAAAAATGTGACTAAAGAATGGTTATACTGGAAGACGCTTGGGATATAAATTGTGTGCTTTGGGTCTGCTCCACTTTTGCGGTTCAGCTACTGATTAAATATGCCCCAGTACCATGCAACTACAAGTTAAATCCCATGGAAAGTGGTGTGAGACAGATTTTGTCAGTTGTAAAAACGCCTCAAATTACCAATTGTATGTGGATTAATGCAAAAATGTACCACCTGATCTGGGCAGGTGGTAACTATATGTGCGGCCGACAGGTTTGTGGCTTTCATATCTAACTTGGATCCCTCAAAGTGAAATCCTTTGCAATAGTGTGTGGCCGACAAGTCAGTAAGATTCCTTGTTTTAACAGTAACAGCATTGCCCTTCAGTGTGTACCCACTTTCACTTACCTTGGGGTCCCCTTTGATAGTGTAGGTTCATGGAAACACTTGATAAATGTTAGGACATTGCAACTGAAAAAACATAGCTTCACTGCTTAAATTTGCCAGGGAATTAGATTCCATGCCACTTGATGCTGCTGTCACTATATACAAAGGTAGATCTGTGATGGTTGCCTCTTATGACTCAGAGGTGTGGGGATATATTGACTGTTCCCAACTTCGTGCCAGTAAAAATTGTTTTTTGCATAGACTATATTCACTCCCAAAAAGCACCTAATAGAACATGAACAACTAGGACTTCAGTATTTAGAAGACTCTATGAGGCTTGCATCAACTTTGCTGTGGTTGTCGGTCTGGTTTATGCCCGAGGTAGTGCTGGGTCAAATGGTGGTTGCTGACTCTCTGGACAATTCATGGGCCCAAATATTTTGTTAAAGAGGACCTCTGGGCAATCGTAAGATTGATCTTTATAAAAACCTGCAAATCATCCGACATTCAACCTAAGCTATTGTAAAGTATGAATAACTAAACTTTCTGGCCGTAAAGAGAATGGTGTTGAAGTCAAAGAAAAAGACAGTTGAGGCATATTTTCGGCTGTGCACCACTCCTGGCATGGAATCCTATCTGACCACAGTACCACGTTATTAGAGATTCTATTTGGTTAGTTTCAAACTTGGCATGGCTCCTTACTTGGTATTTTACTTTTTTAATGTTTATAATAGTCAATGTAATTCAATATCATCTCAATCTCAGCTGCAGTTGTTTTGCTTTTGTGAACTTAAAAAAGAGTTAAGGTTACGCATTTTAAGACCTCTTTTGCGGAACCTCAATATAAAAGAGTGTAAAGCAGAATTGCTCAATCTACAGCTGCTTCAGGCCGAGGTAGTTTGCTATACTACTTATAGATTCATCACTTTAGTAGTAAGACAGAGCAAAGCAGTTGAGAAGTGACTATGGTACTGATCTTGGTTATAGGCGGCCCTAGTCAAGAGACAACATGTGGGCAGGCAGCCCCTCACTATCTTTACTGTTCCAGAATTATTACATTGATGCCATGCACTTTAATTCCCATTTTTAATATGTTTTTAACTTTTTATATCATTTGCTACCGTTTGTATTTCAGGGTACATTCAGGATTCAGATCATGTTCTCTATATTTGATATATAATTTTCTTTTAATTTTAACCTGTGCAGTAATTATGCCAAAGTTTCTAATTTGGATTTTATACACATGATGTATTTTGTACACATGCTTTTATGGTTTGTGTAACCCAAAAAAAGATAAAGTGAACTGAACTGCATGCACGGCCATGTGGGTGGGATTGAAAGACGGGGTTAGAGAATGGAGACAGAAGGGGAATTTGTTTTCTGGTGGGGGGAGTATGTAAGCTTCCAGCTGTCAGGAAAAAAAAAAGGTAAATGAGGCTTCACTGCTGCTGAAGCCAAGGCCTTGCATGATTTTACAGTGCAAATTACTGCACAGTGAAATCTGGTCTGATTTTTTCACATCCTGAACTTGAGCCCCTAGCAGTAATGGCACACAGCAGATACGCTTAACTTAGGGCTTTGTGTAAAGTGTTACAGTATCGCAGTACTAAAACAGTAATAATGTAAAAACACCAAACAATAAAAAATCCCAAATAGAATTAGAAAAATAAGGTATATTTTAAAAAAGCAAAATGGCCTCAAAATGACACAATCCAATAAGGGAATACCAAATATATTAGATTTTAAAGTTTTAAGGGACAATATTGACAAAAAGTATCAAGTACCAATAAACGTCTCTAGTCACAGTATACTGGGATGTAGGTGCACTTCGACGCTGACCACAATTTATCCCAAGGATGGATACACCAAGCAGGGTGGCCCGGTCAAATATTTAGCCAGCAAAATGGTAGTCAGAATCTCTTGGTGGGGCAAGGCAGCATGCTGTATAATGGAAGGTCTCACTGAAGTCAGTTAATTACTGAGCGAGGTTGGCGGGAAAAGCTCAGAATTGGAAAAGTCAAACTTTGTGACCAGGGCCATTGTCACACCAGTAGAATACTTTTGCAGCCTTCATCCAGTCAAGATTTCTACCTTGGGACTTAGGGCCTGATATAGATCTCGTGGAAGGGTTACTCCATCACAAAGATGATGGATATCCCTTCTGCCGAAATCTAAATCCCAAAGAAAACAATGGGATTTAGATTTCGGTGACGGGATATCTATCTCCTTTGTTACGGAGTAACTCCTCTGCCAAGATCTAAATCAGGCCCTTAGCCTCTGAAATGTAGATTTGATTCCACTGGTGGGACAGGTGGCAGGATGTTTCCAAAGGCTTTTCCATAAATTCAGATTCCTTCTTACCGAGAGCTTGCTGAATCAGATTTGCCGCCGCGGAAAAGCAGGGCAACCTGTTACTTCAGCACAGCAAAGTCATTTCTTCACTGAATCGGCTATGATGGTTGATCCGTGTCATTTGACAGCTAGAAATCCGAATTTTCTAAGCCACAAAACTCTGGTAAGGCCCTTTTTAAAAACTCTTAACCTAAGTTTCCCAGGCTCAAGGAGGGCTTATAGGACTTCAGTGTTTGGTTCAGCAAAAGCTTTGTTCAGGGTGCAGTGCAGGTCTAGCAACTGGTCATTCAGGAAGAGTTGTATTTTTTAACCTTGTTGTGTCCCATTAGTCACACCAGATGTCAGCTCACTGATCCTTGGAATCCACTTATTTGTTCTGGTGGGTCCAGTCTTTCAGTGCTCCTCTTAGGTTACAATGCACAGTTCAGTTCTCTTCTAATCATCAGCAGATGTTCTGAGGAGGGTTCCTTGGGGTGCCACATTCATAGTTGACACTGGCCTGTGGGTGAGAATGACTCCTGGATCCTTCAAAACCACCTTTGGAGGAATTGTTCCCAGGAGTTACCCTCCCCACTTTTTTAGCAGCTCTTGTTTGCCCTATTGTGAATCACACAGTGAACTTCACTTCTAAAATCCAAGATGGGGGAATCCTTCCTCTCTTGTATGGAGCCTTTGTATTCAACTAGCGATGTGGCCAGGGAAACAAGCAGACTCCTCCCATGTTCACTGCAAGTACGTTTTGGAGGCAGCTCCCTCCCACTTGGTTTGGAGCTGGCCTCACTGACGAGGGCCTGGGGTACAAAGGCTTACCTTTCCCTAGGTTTCAGTTTACAATTACCTGTGAAAGAGTAGGCCCCACCTTGCTCCTTTACAAGTTAATGAAGTTCCTGGGTACACTACACCTGCGCTTCCGGAAAGGGGAGGAAAGTACCTCTCCATGCCCAGGCTATTTCCCCTGCTATGGGAACATATTTCTTGCTGAAATAAGGTCATGTATTGGCAGACCAGCTTTGAGTAGGCTAATGCCAGTTAGCCTACTGGCGGTTCAGATACGTAAAAGCTGGTTCATGCCAAAAGTTATAGATTAAAGATTACAATGTACACTTCCACTTTTAAATATCATTCTTCCTATCAACTTGGTAAAAAGCTGTCCTTAGGGTTAATGTATTTATATTTAAAAGCAGGGTTACCTGCCTTTTAGATTACTGCTGTCAGGCTACACAGGATAGGCCTTAAGCCATAGTTTCCATGCCATGTGAATGGCACAATATGTGTGGCAGTCCAAAAGTGACACCTTTCCCTGCCAGTAGTGTATTGCCTACACCATATGCTGAAGTCTTACAGGAAAGTTAAATAAGCTAACTATTGGCAAACCAATTCAACCATGTTTAAAGACGGAGCACGGGCACTTGACTCCTGTTTAGCTGTGATAATGTGCACAGTGTTTTAAATCCAGCAAAACGTATAGGGCAGAAATAGGGAGATATAACACAAAAGATGGACATTTCCTACATCAACTCACGTGGGGGAGTTGAATTCCCTGAGGTAATGCTGCTGCACATGAGTTGTAATAGGCTAAGAATTTGCCACCTGAACAACACATCCAAAACCTCTCACTAATCTACAGATCATCCATTCATAAGATGTTATCCAAATGCATGCAGCATCAGAAGCATCACATCAAAGCCACACATGGGCAAACATACCTCAAAATATGACAACCAGCCTAAGCCAAGCAATGGAGGACAACTGTAGACCCAGCAGAATTAATCAAACAGCAATGTGCTCAGGCACATTCTTTCAAACATATTGCAGTTCACAAAGAACCATACAAGTACCTGGCTGGCCACTTTACAAAATAATCCATCATTTAACAATATAGTCTCTTTTAAACTAGCCAACCACTAAGGAACATATGTCTCCTGTAAACAACATGGAATATAACGTAATACAAACAAAGGTAAAATGTACCTAGTTTTTGGGGAGGTGAATTCACAACCTTAAGCAAATTATGCATTATATGAATTCCATAGTCTTTAGAGACAATGTTACGAAATGGTCTAAATGTGCAATATAGTGAATTTTCAATACAGTGAAACTCCAAGCATAACCACATGATAATCTTTTAACAGAATAACTTTGATGATGAAGCACAAATAATAATAAAGTGTAGAAACTAGTCAGCAGATATATTGTTTGGTTTATGACAGAGCCCAGTCAGCCAGGGGATTCCATTTTTGGAACTCTTTGCACATTAGTATAATAGAAACTGAAGTCAATAGGAATATGTTTAGAACTGTTATAGTCCTTAGAGCTATTCGTGTATGTATCCACTGTTATTTAATCTTCAGCTTTGATGGCCCTACTGCCATTCATATATTCCCAAGCACATCAGGACTACTCTAAAATAATGGAGCAGGTCCTTGCATTGTTCACTATAGGAAATAAAGTGGTCAGTGGGATCCCACGTTCATACTTAGTGGCTGTAAAGACCCTGGTACCTGCATCAGCTCATATAGTATTAAGAATGAGGCATTATGGCCATATCAAATTTTTGTTCAACACCACTGTTTACAGTGACCCAACTGCAATATATAGTTGCCTGTATGGCTTATGAGTAAGTGCAGCCTGTAACGCAGCAATATCCAGTTTTAAAAGTCACATTTTAAGGAGAAAGTGGCAATTCTCAGAGTGGCAACTGTTTTTTTTTTGGAAGGTCTAACAAGTAAAACGTATAAAATTCTACAGCACTACAACACTTTCTAGTTCGCAATGTTAAAGTGAAGACTTCTCCAATACTTCTTTGCACGTTTTATTCCAATTAAAAAAGAATCTGAGGAGGTATTTGCTCCAGATATAATTTGAAACTGTATTTTTAGGTCTTGTACTTTAAATTTTAGTTGGCCTTTTGAAACTGGATTGTTTGTTTTTAAAGGAAGGTGTACCTTGATCTTGTTATTTTGTTGAACCTAATTTTAGATGATGCTGAACTGACCTAATATCCTTCGCCTATTTTAAAATCCTGGTTACTAGAATTAACATACCATTACCAAGTAATCTCTATAAGCAGTATTTAAATAGTGGAGGTTTTTACTTATTGAGATATTATGTAAGTTTCTCCCATGTGTTGTCAATTCTGCTCAATGTTTCTGTTTTTGTACCATGAATATTTTTAACGTGTTTCGTTTCTGACCCCAACGTGGAGCAATTCTCAGTCAGTGTTGTGTTGTCTGGTGATCCTGAAGTGCTCGTCCCTCTCAGGGTCAGACTCGGAAAGCAAGTAGGCCCAGGCGTTGCACTAACTGAAGGTCGGGAATCGCAGCCCTGAAGAGGATGGATATATCGACCGTCTCGGCGTTCGTAATTTCCAAGTGATTTTTTGACATTGTCTACCTTGGAAGCCCCTCTTCTTGCTAAGGCTGGTCCCTGTAGTTTTGTGCTAATACACACAGAACTGTAGTGAGTAAAACTTTACTCCTTTTCTTTTTCTTTTTCCCTTGTACATATTTACTGATTGAACAGTACAGTCATACATTTGATAGTCTAGAGAAAGTTGATGTATGAGTCCTGATGGAGCACCAGTGGAACCTTTTGGGTAATTTTTAGGCGTGAAACATGTTGACTTTTTATGGTAATAAGTCATTGTGCTTTTTACCTGCTATTTTGTACAGTGTGGGACAATTGTTTTCCCTTTCACTCTACCTTTGTTTTTAAACTTGATCAGGCCCTCGCTCATTGATTAAAAAAGTTTTTCACACAGAGGAGGTGCCTGAGCCAATTTTAATCTTTATCTCTCCAGCTGTTTCTCAGTAACCTCAAAATGTTCTGTACTGAGATCTGTACGATCATTTATGGCTAGGTAGTCCTCTGTAGGGCCGTGTCGGATATTGCTGTGCCAGTCCGACGTGGAGCTTAGCCCGATGATGATACATGTGGGCCCCTTCTCCAGTATTATTCCATGCCTGTGAGAGGTGTTTTTGTGTCCTTTCATTTGGAACAGTGCACCCAATATCTTATTACCTATTGCACTAACTGGTTCATGGAGACACAGCAGGGTTAAGTTCTTTCAAGTTTATTGTCAGGATAGTCCTGTGCCAATGAAGAGTAAATGCTGAAATGTAAAAATATTAATATTTAGTTACACATCTCTGCAATTTTACTAGTTAATGTCAAAGTTCAAAAGAATATCAGCGAAAATAAATACCTTCAAGATAAACACCAGAAAAGCTGAATGCCAGAGTTTTGCTGGAGATATTTAAAAGTAAATGAAGTGACGCATCTGCTTAATGCACTCCGTGTAGTGAAACACTTCCTTGAATCCCAAGATGCAATGTGTGCATCTGTCAGATAGCGTTTATACCTTCAGGCAATCCCAGCATGCCCCTGGCTGTTATGCCCACAAAGGGAATCTCACAGTGTCAGAGATTACATAGATGTAATGCTGTCATAGGAGAACTTTGAAAAGAGAGGAGCACGGGGAACCACGTATGAAGCCGGCAATGGAGAAGAATAGAAAAATGCAACCATGTAAACTTTCAAGGGCGCTCCGTAACACAAGTGAAAATTTCTGACAGTACGTTTAGTTAAATAAAGTTGAGGCTGGCTGATAAAGAATTCTTTGGTGGGCTTGCAAGGGTATACTTTCCTACTTGTTACCAAATTATGTGGTATCTGGGCATAAATGAGGCAGCATGGCAAACGTAGAGGATCTCGGAGAGGTTTAATAATAAATCCAAACTCACAAAGATAGCTGGTAAGTGAGTCCATGAAGGAGCAGCAGGGAGCGGCTGTTAAGAGCTGTTGTCTGGTCCAGAGTCTGAATATGAATGCCATACCAGACAACACTGGAACACAAAGAAGCTAAGGCGAACAGGAACGAACAAGGAGTCTTCAAATGAAAACACCAAGCCATGCATCATCGAATCACAGAGAATCATGACACAACAGCCTGACAAGTCAGACATCAACAGCTCTCTTCTGACCTCAATCGTCTTAGAACCTTCCCATGTCACCATCACCCTTACACAGATAACGTTGCAGAGCTACATCACAGAGCCGAATAACAGAATGTTCACGTCAATAAAACCCAAGCCCACAATATAACAGGCACCAAAATAAAAGTGACCTCCCCCATTAGTGAAATAGAAATCTAAAAAAGTGGGTCATGTTTGCAAATTGAGGCAGTTTTGGACTTGTCAAGGCACACTGTGTAACTGTTTTGCAAAGTATGGAAGACTGCATTGATTTGAGCTTGCTGCAGGCAATGTTTATTTTAATATCAGGGAAATCAACTGTGAAAATTGGCCCAGCAGACAATAAAACAGGACCACAAGTAACCAAAAAAACAAGCATTTGCAATGCAGTGGGTCTTGCGTTTGCTCGAGTTAGAGCTACCTGCTTTGTAAATTCCTAACATGGCTTTTCTTGCCTCATATATTGAAAATGAAAGGTAAAACAGTTGACATACGCGAGCCAATTCAAAGAGCCACGGCCGCCATGAGCATGAGTACGAAGGAGAGACACAAAGGGAAAAAGAAGTAGTGGCCAAGGCGGTAACAAAAGTGCCCCAAGGAGGGACAAACGTAAAGCATTTACCAATGATAACAAAGGATTTTTGAAAGGCAAGCGCATGAACGAGTGATAGTGATGGGCGTGCGGTGGGCGTGGTTAAAAGCCCACAGATAGATTACAACAGGCCAGAACGCTTGTGCGATCGACCTAAAAACGATCTGTGCACTGACCTGTCAGCCGAGCCATTCCAACACTGCCTGATTACCTTGTCGGCCAGTCCGACCCTGGCTACTATACCTAGACAAGTCCTAACAGTACTTGGCCATTCAATTTGGATTTAACAGTACTGGGCCCCACGATGACAGTGGCAAATGACAATTGTCACAGTCATTGCCCTGTAATTACCGACTGCCCCAAACCGTAGGAAAAGGCTTTCAAATTTGGTCTTATTTCCAATTACAAGCTGTGTGTAGACTTTTCCGCACCGTGCTTAATCCGAGTATGTGTGTAAACTTTCGAGATTTGACTTTTTTTATTGTGAAATATATCTGCACTGGCCACTTGGCACGCTGTAGCGTATCCGCCGCATACGTTTCAGTTAAAACGAGCAGGCGAGAGGGTGCTCAGCACTCACTTCGCCTCTCGTACTGAGCCATTGCTAACAGCTTTTAATTTGGAAAGTCTATCTCCGAATTCACCGCGCCTCACTGGTTTCAGTTCAATTGTTTCCTCGGCCAAAAGAACATTTCATTTCTCTCCTGAAGGTCACCGCAGGCTGCCAAGGCTTTCAAAACACACCGGCTTTTCAATTCATGATACAATCTAGTGCTGCGCGGCTATTAGGATAAATGGAGTTAGGCACGCGCACGTGAGACTTTTTCAATCAACAGTTGCTGGATTTATTACAACACAGAATAAATTGGCCCATCGTTACTGTGAACGTCTGACAACAGCTCAATGTGCTATCGGTTAATCCCATTTCGGAAGTCAGTAGGCATTATTTTTTTTTTTATTTCAGCGATTTGATTGCCTGTTGACAGTTATTTGCCTCAATAGCGCCAGAATGTCCTCTGATCGCTAAGTGGCTCTATCAACCATGTCAGCAGCACTCAATAAAATGGCCACGCTCATAACGGCCATGATCCAAAGGCCATCATGAAAACAGCAGAGAAATCGGACACCTGCTCGAGCCAAGGCGCCACACTATGTTATTAGCCTCCGGTAAGAGTTCTAGTTGGGCTGTTTCGTTGAAAAGGTCAGATGGTCTATTCAGCTCACTGTGAGGCCTGTGTGTAGCTCACAGTCAGTTCGGGTAGTACGTTATTTGATTTTTAGATAGAGGAACCTATAAAACATATACAGGGAATGCCCGTTCTATCGAAACATTCGACATCACTCATTAATGGCCGGTATTTCATTTTTTTTAGCTATCGCCTAGATTACGAGTGCACAGCTGTCCAAGGCGATAATAATTGCATTCTATAAAATCTAATACCACTCTATTTGGAATTTATCGGTACAATAACTATAACCTTTTCTGAGTCGTGTACTCAAAAATGGGGCATAACATACAGATTTTGGTACTTACCATTCCAATCTGTATGTTCTGGTATTTAATGGGTATTTCTGCTTCTAAATATAAACACGTTTGACCTACCAAAATTAATCTGGGTAATGCGGATTTTGAGGCTCCAGTGATTAAATCCACCCAACTCAAAATATTTCGATATGTGCAGTAGCTGATGTTTGACTTAATTGAGGGATTTGTAATGGAGGCCTTCAACCACTGTAAAACTAAACTGAAACATTTTTGTCAATTCTCTTTTGAAGAAATAGCCAAGTCTTAATAATATTCAGGAAGAGTCCTTTTTACATTAGATTCTCAGGTAAGGTATCCCACAACAGAGTGGCCTATCCTTACTCTGGCCATTCCAGAGAGTAAACCAATCAAAACTTTGTTGGGTGTCAAATGCAAGGTCTAGCACAGTTTGCATAAAGGGTTCCGTATATTAAACACAGTCAGGGGAGCACAATTCAGTGATAACTTCAGCTTATATTGAAGAGTAAAATACCTCTTGGTTGCCACTTCACACAGAAAGCCCCACAACCTTTTCAGAGATTTCATTGTTACCGTGATAGGCTTGGTTTCATTAAAAAAAGGGCTTCACATTTTTGATGGCCAGAAAGATAATTGTAAATGCATGGTTACATGTTTTTCTCTACCGGTCAAGATTTACGAACGGGATTTGTAGCCAGTGGGAAGGCTTGGCTTTCAGCCCAGATTTGTGCTTGCATTTTACCTTTCCATACATAACAAAACAGCTATGGCAGATAAGCTATTCCGTATATGTAGTTGATCTCATGAATACTGTGAAAATGGTGAGAGCGGCCTGTCCTGGTCAACACGTTCTTGCCCTGAAACCTCACTATCACGAGAGAAGTATTGAGAACTTTGGGCCTCTAATGGCCGTATATATGACAGTGCTTAGATTTACATGTCGACCACCTAATTTGAGAAAAGAATATACATTTTTACGTCACTGTTCATGTATTTTATGATCAGTGGTTCACAGGATCTACAATGCCATTGGGGGAAATTCTTGCCTCATCTCACCTGAAGTAGGATAGGCATTCCTTGAGGAAAGGACTATGCAACAAGTGTTGCAATCTATGACTACCACATCTCCTGGCCATAAACATCTTCTTTGTACAGGGGTCATTTGCCTGCACGTGGGCAAATTGTGCATACTCACCACATTTGCAGCATTTACAAATTTGGCTTAGAATTAGTGGGCATGCATTTTTCAGGCTCTGTTCATGCGTTGATTCAAAAAGCCTCTTGTGTGTTAGGATGACTGTGTGAAATGTTTTAGGTGATTGGGTGAAATACACCATTAAATATATCACCATCTTTAAGGCCTTCCCTTACTTTTTGTAGTAATGAATGATGCCATGGGGTTATACTGATGCTACTGCTCATTCTTTGGCCACTCTTAAAGCTGTCCATTTCTTTTTTTCTACATATCTAATTATTAACTCTGCTGCCAATCGTACTACCGTACACAAGAAAGCATTAGCTGTAGGTTATATTCAAACACTGATAAAGGCATTCACTTTCTTCTACGCAATTGGATAGTTCAACAGGCAACTAAAATGAGAAAAATATGTTTAGGAACAGAGAGGTTAGTAAGACCATGTTGAGTGGCTTGGCATGCCTTCCTGGCCTTCATTTCACTGTCAGAGGACTACCTGCCATATTTAGACATCCTCACATGGTTGGCAAGTATAATGGTAATCAAAGTATATCTGCTGGCGAGGCAGATGTACTTTCTTTACTATTGAATGCAGAGTGGGCCGCCAAAGTGGGGGTTTGATGCTGCAAATCAAAAGACACATTTCTCCTTCTGGCATTAGGGACATTCTATAATTTTTCTTCCCGGGAGCTTCATGATTTCAGGGTACTGGTAAAAACAATGATGGTCACATGCCCTAAATAGTCACTGTTACTTGCGAGCAGAAATCATGCCAACAGAAACCCAGTGGTTTCCTCACTTCTAATTGGACAAAGATACAGGCCCATATTTATACTTTTTGACGCAAAACTGCGCTAACGCAGTTTTGCGTCAAAAAAATTAGCACCGGCTAACGCCATTCTGAAGCGCCATGCGGGCGCCGTATTTATTGAATGACGTTAGCCGGCGTTAGCCGCCGGCGCCGTCTGGTGTGCGTTAAAAAAAACGACGTACACCAGGCAGCGCCGGCGTAGGGGAAAATGGAGCTTGGGCGTCAAGAAATGGGGCAAGTCAGGTTGAGGCAATTTTTTCGCCTCAACCCGATTTGGCCATTTTTTTTCACTCCCAACCCCCATAGAAATGACTCCTGTCTTAGCAAAGACTGGAGTCATGCCCCCTTGCCCAATGGCCATGCCCAGGGGACTTCTATCCCCTGGGCATGGTCATTGGGCATAGTGGCATGTAGGGGGGCACAAATCAGGCCCCCCTATGCCACAAAAAAAAAAAAAAAACACTTACCTGAACTTACCTTAATGTCCCTGGGATGGGTCCCTCCAGCCTTGGGTGTCCTCCTGGGTGGGCAAGGGTGACAGGGGGTGTCCCTGGGGGCATGGGAGGGCACCTCTGGGCTCCTTCAGAGCCCACAGGTCCCTTAACACCTGCCTTTTGCAGGCGCTAAAAAACGGCGCAAAAGCGGTCGTACGTCATTTTTTTTGACCCGCCCACTCCCGGGCGTGAATTTTGCCCGGGAGTATAAATCCGACACACATGCCTCGGAGTCGATTTTTTAGACGAGAACGCCTACCTTGCATCTCATTAACGCAAAGTAGGTGTCCACGCTAAAAAATGACGCAAACTCCATGGACTTTGGCGCTAGACGCGTCTAACGTCAAAGTATAAATATGGAGTTAGTTTTGCGTCGAAATTGCGTAAAAAAAAACGACGCAATTCCGGCGCAAACGGAGTATAAATATGCCCCACAATATGTTTGGATTAGGCTATCTTTGTAAAATCATTTATAAGCTCAGATGTATGTTGTATATGTACGGCAGTTATTGCACAATCCATTTTCTCATGCAAACAGTGTTACCGGATTTATGTAGTATGAGCTACGGAAAAAATAATTGACTCAATTTAGAATTATATTAGCATTAAACAACAGTGCTTTTTTGCATATGTGGAAAGTTACTTTAATACCGTTCAAAATTTCACATTTCTGAAAGCCCTGTACGATTCATTCATGCCCTTTCCTCCCATGATCTCCCACTTATCTTTTACCACTATATGCAATTTAACTTTCTTCCTTCTCTACATGTCACTGTTTGTTGTCAGTTTCCAGTGTAACACATCTGTGGTGTCTGTGGGCATATTTGTAATATTAATAATATGCATATTATTTTTGCAAATTTCCTTTACACAGAGATGGAATATGATTATGGCTAGGCATATACTATGGTTTTCATTAGAATGTAGAAGTCATTTAGCTAGGGGAGTCCTTGATGGGCTCATCATCACATTTAGTCAAGGAAGCACATATTCCAATTAAATACCACAGGCTATGTAAATAGTCCCACTGTTTGTTGTTTTCGTCATTACTCAAGTGCACCCAATTTATGCACCTTAAATATCTTCATCTCTCTATGTTGCAAGTCTTATAACATAAAGGCAAAATATATTCAGAAATCATGATTCATAGAAAGGAAGACTTGTTAGGGATATGCCTACTAAGGGCCATATTTATACTTTTTGACGCAAAACTGCGCTAACGCAGTTTTGCGTCAAAAAATATAACGCGGGCTAACCCCATTCCAATGCGCCAGCCAGGCGTCATATTTATGGAATGACGCTAGCCGGCGCTGCTGCCTGGTGAGCGTAAAAAAAAATGATGCGAACCGGGCAGCGCTGGCGTAGGAAATAATGTGGGTTGTGCGTCATAAAATGGTGCAAGTCAGGTTAGAGTCAAAATTATGACGCTAACCTGACTCGCGTCATTTTATGACGCACAACCACCATGCAAATGACTCCTGTCTTAGCAAAGACAGGAGTCATGCCCCACTGCCCAATGGCCATGCCCAGGGGACTTCTGTCCCCTGGGCATGGCCATTGGGCACAGTGGCATGTAGGGGGGCCCAGGTTAGGCCCCCCTATGCCACTTAAAAATTAAAATAAAAATACTTACCTCTAGTTACCTGTACTTACCTGGGATGGGTCACCCCATCCATGGGTGTTCTCCAGGGGTGGGCGAGGGGGGCATGGGAGGGCACCTCTGGGCTCCTTCCGAGCCCACAGATCCCTTAACGCCTGCCCTGACCAGGCGTTAAAAAATGACGCAAATGCGGCTGCACGTCATTTTTTAAGGCCAGCCCCCTCCCGTGCGTCATTTTTGTACGGGAGTTTAAATAAGGCGCAAAGGCCTTAGAGTCATTTTTAGAGTGGAAACGCCTACCCTGCATCTCATTAACGCAAGGTAGGTGTCCACGCTAAAAAATGATGCAAACTCCAAGGATTTTGACGCTAGACGGGTCTAGCGTCAAAGTATAAATACTGAGTTAGCTTTGCGTCGGATTTGCGTAAAAAAAAACGACGCAAATCCGGCGCAAACAGAGTATAAATATGCCCCTTAGTGTGCATGATAAGTTTATGGTTAGACACTATGTTAACTGCATGAAAAATTAATCTTGCAAAGGCAAACATACACATGGTTGATATACATGAGACATAAGGGTGAGTTGTACCCTCACATAACATAAGCTTGGCTTTTAACTAAGAAAGGTAAGGAACAGAACATATTTGCAGTACGCAAATGCATGAATGGACATACACATGTGCAGACGAGTTAATACATCTACCAATTCCTAAAAAGCTTTCATGATTCCAAGATATATGTGTGAGAGTAGTTCACCCAGTTAAAAACAATTCTTTTCATCTTGGAAGTTGTACTCCTGATTTGATTTTACAGTGGGATAAACATACAGGGAGGAATGGCACAATATTGAGGGATGGCACAATGTGGCGGGAAGTCCTCTTCCAGGAGAGTAGAGGTCATAGCCTCCGCTGACATGTCAGGCTGGGGGACCCCATGTCTAACTTTAAATGGTCTCCATAAACTTTAATCGGTCCTCCAAACAACTTACATTTTAAAACGTTAACCCTAATTCTCAGTGGGATGTCTATCCCTAGTTTATCTTAATTTGTGTGTGGTTACTATCCTTTTTCCGCCAGCAATGGTTGTTAGTCAAAAAATGCTTGTCTTTTTATACACTGCCTCTGCGTGGATAGTACATTTATTATCTCTTTAGCTGTTTTGAATTCTGTGTGTTGATTAGTTCAACCTCTTATAGCTTCCTGCAGGGATAAATACCCTTTCAAACTATGCTGAATACCACACTGCATGTTTATTGTAGTACCCTTTTACTCTTATGTGCTTACTTATTATTATTTTTTTTCTCCATAACATGAACATTCTCCAAGCAGATCGTATCATGTATACAGCAAATGGATAAAGGGGGACAATGTTAAATTGCATAGTGTGCATGTTGATCATATAACATATCTGCATTACATAATGTATCAAGAAGTAGATATTTGTTTCTTAGGCATATTTGCTTGAGCATACATTCAGAATTGGAAAAACTTCAAATGATATTCTACTTAGTTAATTTGTCTTTTGGAATAAACTTTAAAGCTTTATGTACATTATAAAAACACCCCCAGGGACTCCGTTTTAATACACATTACCATTGTATCAAAACAGAGTACCAGGGGTCTGATGGAGTATACTTCTGATCAAATGCATGGAAGCAGGACAAGAGCTTCTCTGTTTTGTAGTAGATCATATGAGCTAGTTTCATTCCCCTAACCCTTGGATGCAAATAGTAGAATGACCATTGTCAATATCTGTACTAATACCTCAGGTACGAATGATTTATATGGTTGAAAATGTTGCCTTTGGACGGACAATAAGAAATTGCTATTCTATATGGGCACTCTACTGGTAGAGGTTGAAAGCCATATTTGTATCTATATGTTGTCGCAATTTATTAATGATAAAATACACAAATATTTTCAAACATTTGCCTTTAGGATAAATGCAGACTGTGTAACTGAAGTGGCCAATACTTATTTTTTCCCCAAAGACAAAAAAGTGTTTCTTTAGATGTACTTCAGTGTTTGGAACAAATTTAATACTTTTGAACAATTGACTCAAACTCCCAGAAATAACGCTGGGAAAACTCAAGTTATAGATTTCCAGGAGTACACACAAGCATAAAAGCCTTAAGTGTATGCATGTGAAATCTCTAGAAAATTGATTTTCAAGTATTGCTTCAATAACTTGTAGACTGTTTTTTGCCTGCGACCCTGTGAGCATGCTGCTGCCTTTTTACAGCTTGGTTCCTAATACCCGACTATAACACATACACACACACACACACACACACAACACAACACACACACAAATATATATTAGGCTTTTCAATGTGCAGATATCTGCCACAAATGTGCATTTGAACATTACACATTTTTGTTTCTCCAGAGAGAATTTTTTTTTCCTCAATGAAATAACCCTTTCTGTCACTTCATGTCTATATATGGTTGTTTCCAACCCATTCCCACCCTGGAAACATACCCCTTTCTTTGACAGTAGTAAAATTGCCAGTTTTCCCTGGGTGAAAAACTATCTGCGTGGAATAAGCAAATACTCAGAAAAACATTTGTTAATATAAGAGTAAATTACACAAATAAGTTACTCACAAGTGTAAGTTACCTTTGTGAATATCCTCAATTGTTTCCAATGGGGACAATCTATTTTGTAGAACATAAAGTCCACACAAATGAACTATTTGAAGGGCAATGTTCTTTCTTCCCTTACACAGATCCGAAAGAGGGTTGTGGTTATGGTTGCTTAAATTGGATGGGAGGTTGACTTGTCTTTGATGCCAGTACTCTGACCTTTGATGTATAATATGAAAGTGCAAAAAGCATAGAATAATACTTCATTAAGCTTCAAGAACCTGAAAAGGCATTCCTTGCATTCCTTTAATGTGCAGGTCATGACTTGCATTAAGTTTCTAGACACGAAATGTTGTTGTCCTTCCGCTCATTTTGAGACTTCAGACAATATGCTAATGGCATCTTTCTTTCTCCTTGATTTTAGGAAACATTTATTGTACAGGAATCACTGGAGTCAAGGGCAAGGGCTTAAATGTAATCTATGAATTACTCTTTGAAATTGTATCAAAGAAAGTCTAGAAAAACTGCCTCCACTTTCTTGTTTTGTAGGAAGGTACTATTAAGCTAATATATTTCAATTCTAGATTTTTTTCAGTTTTGAAGTTATTTGACATTCTGCGGGCCTGATTCACAAACTGCACTTTATTGTACTTTTGTAGTACTACAGTAGTATACTACAAAATCTACTAAAAAGTTCTAATCCTAAATTGCATTTTTTGTGTAACTTACACTTTTGAGTAAGTTTACTACTTTTTGGCATTCATTGACTGCATTTTTGTTGTAACATACATTTTTGTAGTAGGTTACACTTTTATAGAAAGTTTCTACTGCTATTATTGTCCGTAGGATGTTGCCGCAGCACCAGTGAGTGGTCATGTTGGTCATGTGTAGTGATGGATTTACCATAAAAGTGTAAGTTACTTTAAAAATTTAAGTCACCACAAAAGTATAGTTTGTGAATATGGAAAGATAATAAACTTACTCAAAAGTATAAACTTAAAAATTGAAGTTACCTTTGTAAATCAAGCTTTCATTGTGAATCTGTGTCAAAGATTGTTTACAACTGGAACTACGAAGGTGATTGCATATTACTAGTTATACTAAGATACTTTAATGGAGGCAACACATGGAGGTACGTTTTAAGAAAATGAATCTAGATATTTTGAATCAACCTTTATAGAGTATGATCTATTAATCATTATGAATTCTCTTACTGAATATGATTAACCAACAACTGTTTACTTGTTAGTGTTATTGTGTTATAATGTTATTGTATACCGTTATTTAAAGAACCAGAATGAAAAGCCTGCAGCAGCATATGTTATGTAGAAGCAAGTTATTATTAAGAGGCTTAACTTGATAAAATGAACCAGGAATAGATCAATTACCAAGAGCTGAAGAGTTCTGGAATATGAAGCTGTACATCTGCAACAGTGTTCTAAAGGTATTGTTCACAAACAGTATCTCTGCAATTGTAGAATACTTAAAAATGTATTGCCATATGAAAAAAATCAATAAATAGAGATATGGCCAAAGAACAATAGAAGTAAATCCATGTATTTGCTCAAGTTTATTAGACCATTGTAAGCAGCATCAAATTACATTAAAACATAAGTGTTCAAGGTGCAGGGTGAACACATAGTGCTCAAAGATTTTTGCAGATAATGCAAAAAGGTGAAAAACAAGAACGAGAAAGATGGTGAAAAGAAATGGCAGTTTGGCAATGTGCGTGGCTAAATTAGGAATAACAATTCATAGTAATTTCATTGCATATTTGAGTATTTAATAATAAATATGTTTTTCTCCTGGAATATTGTTGACAGCCTTTCAACCTTCTTTTATTCAACTGGTCATCACTGGGACAAAACAATGAGAGAGCATAAAGATAAGGATTGCTGCAAGTGCAGTACCTGGACAATGAATGAATCCTGTTAAAAATGACTCATTAAGTAGTAGTAAGGGGCATCCAGCAAGGGCAAAGAGGACCCAGGAACAGTGCTGGAAAGGCACTCTGTGCTTCAAGGAGCCTGTAGAGTTCTCATACCTCCATCAGATTAACAATGCTGCGACCCACCATACGAAGGAATATGAAGCTGACTACAATTAGAATATGGCAATTGATGATGTCCTGCAAATATTTATATTATGTTCAGTTGTCATAAAGAAAATCACAGAAGTGATTGTTGAGGAAGCACTGAGAAGTGCATCATCAAAAAAATAATGAGAAATTATGAAATCAAGCACAGGCATATTTAATAATGAATAACCTATAAAGTCGTAGTGAGAAGCTTTGCAGTAGGATCAACGGAACAATGCAATGATGGTAATTATTGATCACCAGATACAGGAAATGCATATGAATAGTGAATTCTGATACTATCAATAGTCAATATTTGTGAAAGACTGTAGGGAAAGGTTCACCAACATTGACATCTATTGTAATCAGTGAAGTGTACTGGACAAAGGGATATCACAATGGTTCTGTACAAGTGATTATTCTCAACACATGAAGTGTTCTGTTCCTGTAAAGGTTGCATAGTTTAAGAGTACTGAAAGCCATAGGTAGCTATAATTGGTTTGAAATATTTGGTAGGTCCACATGAAAGAAGATGAAGTCCTTCAGAATCCTTCTGAATCACCAGAACAACAAGCTGCCCCTTGATTGATTACTCCCCATAAGACCAAGGGGCGTGGAAAAATTAGTACATTTCTGGGAATTTTAATGAATTGTAATGGAAATGCATTGAAATTGTGTTTAGTACGAAATGTAGTTTGCCAGTATCTGATGTAATACATTATCCCACAAGCCACAAGAATGAGGCCTTGTAATGCTAAATTTCACAACAGTTTTGAATTTTGACAAATGCAAAATTGGTAAATTTATTAATTTCACTGGCATAATTTAAATGTCACCCAGTCCTAGTCCATATGTTTAAGTAGTTACATGCAGGGTTATTGTGTATGTTTCCTCTAAAACATGTATCTTGCTTTTATGTATGACGGTATATTTAGTATCTTTATATTTTTATTATTCTCCTTTTGTTTTGATATACCTTATGCTGTTTGCTTTACTGATGGTTCATTGTTTTGATATCTTATTCATGTATTTAGCTTTTTGTTTTCTATATGTAAAACACTCTGCCACATCACCTAGTGTATAAAATATGCTGTATAAATATACTATGTAATTAAAAAATAAAACAAGAATAAGGATTCATTTAGCCCTGCAAATGTCATGTGACATATGCTTCTGTAATAAAATGGCTATCTAATAAATTACTATCATTGTGGTTGATTAATACCAAACAAACCCTAATTAATGTGTTATCTCATATATTACGTTTCGTTATAGACGTTGTTTGACAAAAGAGTAACACTGTTATCCAACAGGATTGAGGCTTTACATCAGCCAAACCATTTTTTTCTTTCAAAGAGAAAATGGTTGATTGGTCTCCTCAAGTACAAAATGCTGTATTAAGGGCAAGGCAATCAGTCAGTGTCATATCACAGATTAGATCTCATCCACTCCCAATCAGATAGCAGGTCAATTATACCATCATAGTGTTAGAGTCTTTAATTCAGATGTCAGCCTCATGACAACGTTTCATGCTTTATTGTTTCACAGCTATACACCTTTACCGCTCAACCATGTGGCATGAGAATAAGAAAGCCAACTATAATCTGCAAGTGTACAACAAACTGTTTGAACATAAAAATAACCAGAGCTGCTGCCTTTGGAAACATGGCACCAGGATCAGGTAGTCTTTGCATCCATCAGCTCACCATCCTGTGATTCTAAGCAAATCACTTAGGGCCTGATTTAGATCTTGGTGGAGGGGTTACTCCATCACAGCGGTGAAGGATATCCCGTCCATCAAAAACTAAATAACATTTAGATTTTGGCAGACAGGATATCGGTCTCTTTTGTGACAGAGTGACCCCTCCGCTGAGATCTAAATCAGGACCTTAATCTTTCCTTGTCTAACATATAATGTTTCTGACCTTGCAAAGCTTTGTGAAATCAGATTTCTCATGTCAAAGACCAATCGCATTTTACTTTACCACCTTCTCAAATTTTGCAAGAAGTACATGAGGGGCATAAGAAACAACTTAGCATACCACTACCATAGGTACAGCAGGGGCGTAATCATCCCCTCTTCAAGGGGATTAGAAGGGGATTGAAACTGCTCCACTTGCAAAGCCTTGCACTGTGGTACTTCACTGTTTCCACATGGTTCAAAGTAGGTGTACTTTTTTTCAAGACTTGCAATAATTTTGGGCTTGATTATGAGTTTGGCAGTCCAAGGACCGCCGGACTTGGACTGACGGTCGGACGGTCGGGCTCGAGGTGGTCCAACTGCCACATTACGCCCCTGTCAGTCGGACCACCAGGGTACCGTCGGTCCGCCACGGGAACCACCGTCCACACCAGGAACATGGTTTTCGATGTGCTGATGGCAGTCTGGGTTGTACTCAGCCATGCTGGCACTGAACCCAGCACCGCCTGGCTGATTACAAATTTGCTTTCCGCCAGCCTGCTCAGCACCATCAGAATGGCACTGTCTGATATGCGCATTCCGAGGGTGCTGCTGAGCTGCAGTATTTGGCCTTGGCTTTCTTAAAGGAGCAGAGACAATGTCATAGCACTGTTCTTGCTGGTCAGCCCGGCTGGGACACATAATACAATGTTCCCGCTTGTCGGTAACATTGTAATACGCTTGGAGGGGACGCCACCGGTCATGTACTCAAAATCTGGGGGTGCTGGTGATCTGACCGTGGTGCTACTGCTGCGGTTGTAATATGCCACTTGGAGCACCGCATTGGCAGTGGTCAAACCGCTATTGTGACCCTGGCAGTCAATAGACCTCCAGGGTCGTAATGAGGCCCATAGTCTGGTGGCGAGTAATGCGAGTCACTGTAAACTGGACAAACTGTCTTCCAAGGCTGGGGTTTGTGTGGTTGCAAATTACACACAATGCTTTCCGTGTAAGATTTACCTGAATCATAGACATGTATTCAACATTTTCATTCCTACACTGAAATCCTGGATAGTTTGACTTCTTGGTAGAAGTCTCCTGGTCTCAACCCCTGCTGTTTTAAAATACATAAATACATACAGATTGAAATAGATTGTGTGCTTCCAATTCTGAAAGTTAGACTGAGCATTCCGGTCCAGGTATCTCTTAAGGTAACTGTTAGAAATAGGTCTCTGGTTGGCAGTCAGGTTACCCTCTGTCCAAGCAAGGACCCTCATTCTAATCAGGGTAAGTGACACACAATCCAAATTATCCTGTGCCCACCCTCTGGTAGTTTGGCACTGAGCAGTCAGGCTTAACTTAGAAGGCAATGTGTAATGTATATGTGCAATACCCTATGCAATAACACAGTATAACACCACAAAAATACACTATTCAGTGTTTAGAAAATCATATAATATTTATCTGGTTAAATGCAGGTCAAAACGATCAAGATTTGATAAGTACACGTTAAAATATCACTTTATAGAATGATAAAAGGAGTCTTTAGTCTTTAAAAAGCAACAAGTGTTTCTTGCAAGCACAAGGTACCTGGTTTGCATTCAAATTCTCCGCAAGGGACCACAGAGGAGGAGATGTGTGGAAAACGGGGAGGTGTGCGTCGGTTTCTCCAGGAGCACACAGACGATGCATCAATAATTTTCCACGCAGGAAAGGGTTTGCGTTGATTTCCGGCATGCTGACTTTTTATCCTCTTCGGGTTGCGGGGTTTTAGGACGTCCCGGGGACTATGGAGAGAAATCCAGGGCGTCCAGGACAATGTCACAGGAGCTGTGTCGATCTGGTGGGCAATGCGGGGAAATTTCTGTTGCACGGCAGGTGCTGCGTCTATTCTTTTCGCAGGAGGTTGTGCTGCATCGTTCCGGCTCGGCTATGCGTTGATCCAGTGGGCCGTGCGTCAAAGTTCCGGTCGCAAAGCTGTCACTGCGTCGATCTCCTCTCGGGGAGCCTGGCTCCTTCGTTCACGTTCAGTGTGCAGTGATTTTCCCACTGCGATGCATGCTGTGCGGCATTTCTGGCAGGCTGTTCTTCAAATTTTCGCTGCATAAGGAGTTCTTTGCAGGAGGAAGTCTTTGTGGTCCTGAGACTTCAAAGAACAGGAGGCAAGCTCTACCCAAGCCCTTAGAGAGCACTTCTCAGCAGAGCCAGTAGGCAGCAAGGCAGCAGGGCAACAGCAGGGCAGCAGTCCTTTGCAGAAAAGCAGTCAGGTGAGTCCTTTGGGCAGCCAGGCAGTTCCTCTTGGCAGGTTGCAGGGTCTGGTTCAGAGTTTCCTCACCAGTGGAATCTTGCCCAGAAGTGTTTGAGTTGGTCGGGTCAGAGGCCCTGTTTAAATACCCAAGTGTGCCTTTGAAGTGGGGGAGACTTCAAAGAGTGGCTCAGAAGTGCACAAGGTCCCTTTTCAGTGCCAGGGTCCCAGTAGGGGGTTTGGCAGTCCATTGTGTGAGAGCAGGCCACTGTCCTTTCAAATGTAAGTGTCAGGCCCTCCACCCTCCCAGCCCAGGAAGACCCATTCAGTATGCAGATGTGTGCAGGTGTGACTGAGCATCCTGTGTTTGGGGTTGTCTGAGTGAAATGCACAAGGGAGCTGTCAACTAACCTAGCCAGATGTGGCTTGTACGGCACAGAAGGATTTAAGTGCAGAGAAATACTCACTTTCTAAAAGAGGCATTTCTAAAATAGTAATATTAAATCCAACTTCACCAGTCAGCAGGATTTTGTATTACCAATCTGGCCATACTAAATAGGACCTTGTTACTCCTTTCAGATCAGAATCTACCACTCAAACAGTATATGAGGGTAGCCCTCATGCTAGCCTATGAAAGGAGCAGGCCTCACAGCAGTGTAAAATTAATTTAGGAGTTCTACACTACCAGGACATATAAGCTACACAGGTATATGTCCTTCCTTTTATCTACATAGCACTCTGTCCTATGGGATACCTAGGGCCTACCTTAGGGGTGACTTATATGTAGAAAAAGGGGAGTTTAAGGCTTGGCAAGTATTTTTAAATGCCAAGTCGAAGTGGCAGTGAAACTGCACACACAGGCCTTGCAATGGCAGGCCTGAGGCATGGTTAAGGGGCTACTTATGTGGGTGGCACAATCAGTGCTGCAGGCCCACTAGTAGCATTTAATCTACAGGCCATGGGCACATGTAGTGCACTTTACTGGGGACTTACAAGTAGATTAAATAAGCCAATTTGGTATGAACCAATGCCACCATGTTTTAAGGGAGAGAGCATATGCACTTTAGCATGGTTAGCAGTGGTAAAGTGCGCAGAGTCCTAAAACCAGCAAAAACAGTTTCCAAAAAGTGGAGGGAGGCAGGCAAAAAGTTAGGGGTGACCACCCTAAGGCTGTCAGGTCTAACAAAAAAAGTAATTTGCAAACTTCATGAGTCTTTATGAATTACATAAGATTTTCAAAGGTTGTGAAGTTAAAATAATGTGTTGGTATGACTGAGGGATGAGGAATGATGAGTAGGGATGATGGATGAGGAGTAAGGATGATGGCTGAGGCATGAGAAGCAGGAATGGTGAAAGAAGGATGAGAAATAGGGATCAGAGGCAGGGATGAGGGATGAGAAGTAGGAATGATGGAAGAGAAGTAGGAATGATGGAAAATAAGTATTGGTGAGAAGCAGGGATGAGGGATGAGAAGTAGAGATGATGGAAGAGAAGTAAGCATGATGGCTGAGAAGCAGGGATGATGTGTGATGGATGAGAAGTAGGGATGATGGATGAGAAGTCGGGATGATGGAAGTGAAGCGGGGATGATGGATGAGAAGTAGGGATGATGGATGAGAAGTGCGGATAATGTATGATGGATGAGAAGTAGTGATGATGGATGAGAAGCAGGGATGATGTATGATGGATGAGGAATAGGGATGATGTATGAGAAGTAGGGTTGATGGAAGAGAAGCAGGGATGATGGATGAGAAGTAGGGATGACGTATGATGGATGAGAAGCAGGAATGATGAATGATGCATGAGAAGTAGGGATGATGGGTGTGAAGTATGGAAGAGATGCAGGAATGATAACTAGGGAGGATGGATGATGGATGAGAAGTAGAGATGATGGATGAGAAGCAGGGATGATGTATGATGAATGAGAAGCAGGGATAAGGAACGGATGAGAAATAGGCATGAGAAGTGAGTAATGAGGATGTCCTAAAATGGATGCTGTAGGCATTTTTGTTCACTGTGTAGGTTTCTATTTGTTACCAAATACAGACATTTTCTTATGTTTATGTAACATGGTGATCCATCAGTCTCCAAAACTTTGTACATTTAGCCTTTGCACGTTTCGACTCTACATATGTTTTTACTGGGTTTGTTTTCTGCACAATATAAATAATATGAAATCTAAAAAGGGTCAGTTTCTTGCTGCCCAGTAACCCATACAGTTCACAGTCTCCCTTTGCCTTGGAAGTTAAATATGCCTGCTCGAATGGTTTCTTGATGACAGCATCTGCCTTCTGGAGTTGTGTACAAAGCACAAACTCAAATACGTTAATCAGTGACGATCCCTCTTCGTATAATTTGCTTAGATCCTTTTGTGTGATTCAAAATACTATGGCTTTTTCATACTGGCTCGTGTTCTCTCACTGGGAACGAGTTGTGACACTCTTAATTTGTCACTTATGGAGCAGGCATGGCAGGAGAAAAACACTTGCAACAGTGAACATAACGTTTGCTGCTTTCACCACAGCGACATGAGTAAAGATGATTTTTTCCCTGTTTTTCTTTCCTAAGCATATTCTCACATGAGGCCAAACAATCCTTTTCAGCTAAAGATTAGTAGCATCTAAATCCCGTATAATTGCTGTGTTCCTTTCAACAATTTTCTGTTGTTTGATTTAGTCATTACGACAGCTACTCACAAAATGCTTGGGAAGCCTGGCAATTTTTCATTGCAAAATGAGAAAACAGTCAAAAGCTCAAATACGTTTCTTCTCTCGACTGCCACACAGATCTATGCATGTTCACATTAGATATATAAGTGTAATTTCAGAGGATGAGTCAAGTAGGTGTACACACTTTCTTCTTCTTTGATGAGCGAAGCATTCTTTACATCGAAACGTTTCCAACATGTCTACTTGTGTTTGCAATATAGCTACTCTTAGTAGTTGTTCAGAGAGGGAATCTGAATCTGAAAACTAGTATATGTGGTGCATGCAATATGTGACTTCCTCTGAAAGGGATCACCTTCAAGGTGCGTAGAACTATGTCACCATCTGCATACTGAGGACATTTCCACGTGGTGCACCTGGACAAGAGGGCACTCTCCACTACTGGGGAACCAAAAGCAGCCCTGGAAAAAGTGCTCAAACCAGCCCCCCTCCCTTTTGTCTCTTGGCTATATCTCTTTTTTCTTTCATCTATTCTCTTTCTCTCCTCTCCATCCCTCTCTCCCCTTCTTTAGCTCCATCTCTTGAAGCGCCCTGATGTCAGTGCCTTCATTGCTATTAATGTGGATGAATCCGAGGGTCTACCTGGGAACCCTCCCCATACCTATCTTGCTCCTTTTGCCAGTCTGACAAACAGCAGTAAGTGTCCCCCCACATGTGTAAATTGTGCTGCTGCATCACAATATGTGTGGAATGAGCCTTGTGCATATATGTCACCTCTGTGTTTTATAACTGCACTTATCCATCCCACGGGCTCAGCTACCAGGAGCAGTCGTCTAAATTCTTTAAGACCCCATAAAGGCTTCCGCATCTGTACCGAGGTATGTCTTTGCGAAAGGCACACTGGTTGCCTCTTATATTGCCACCATCTTCAAATGTGATGAATATGAGGAGTAGTATACCATTTTGCAGCTTGTTTTTTGAGTTTTTAATTCGTTAAACTGATATTTTCTAACATGGTGGCGCTCACCCCTTGATGCCTTGTATAAGACAAAGCTTTGTTGCCTCTTAAAGATGTTTAGCCCACATGCATTCCAGGTCCCTGTGCCTGTCATGATGGTTCAATTGTGTTGTAGATTAACCAATCAGCGCTTTCATGTAAACACTGCTTTCTGTTCTCGTCATGATAGTGTAGTGCAGATGTCTTACTTCTATATCTCAGTGCTGTCCATGCAATAAGTGTGCCCACCCTTTCTGAGAACTGACTTTGGCCCTTATTCCCATTTTGTCAATCCTAGTCCAACAGCCATAGTACTTCCCTCCATTTTACGCTTAGAAAATCGCAAATAGCCCCTACTCTGTCAGAACCAGTTAAACTTTCTCTGCTGTGATAAATATCTTTTACGTCAGCAATAACACATTTCAAGAGGTAAACAGTTGTCCAGTGCCCCCTCCCCACCTTCCTTCACTGCCTGCAACGGGGGGCATAGGGTCGTCATTGCTTGCTCCAGCATTCGGGTGTAGGAATAATTCTATGTTTTAGCCACTGTGTGCTCATTATTTTCTTTTCCATTAGTGTCAACATTTGCTGTTTCATGCCCAGAGTTCTTTTATCATTCACTGTCACTCTTTCACTCTCAGGGCCAGATTTACAAGGTCCTAGCGCCACCAGAGTATCACTTTTTTGTGAAGCTGCACCGGCGCTGGACAGTGTGCTACATTTACCAGGCAGAATTAAGCCACTTTTTTTGGATTGACGCCACCTTGTAAATATAGGCCCCTCCAACATAGTTTTCTGCGTCAGAGGGGGTGTGCTATGGGCGCTGCTGTGGGTGTTCCACCGTAACACCCATTGCTTTTGACGCTGCCCCAGATTTACAAGATGGTATAAATCTATGGCAGCGCCAAAAACTGATGCCACTCCAGGGGTGGCGTTAGCATGGCACAGCGAGGAGAAATACTTTTATTCCTCCTCATTTCTGCTTTTTCCATTTGTGCTGTATTGTGCAGCACACATAGTTCAAAAGGCCATGAATGAATGTTTATGTGCAGGAAGGTGTTCCTTCCTGCACATAAACAATTGTTCAAAAATGATGATCTGCTACTTCTATGTTTTCTGCATTCTGCAGCACACATGGAAGTGCCAAATCGCCATTGTAGATTGTTTATGTGCAGGAAGGGCCACCTTTCTGCACATAAACAATCAATCCCCTCAACGCAAACACCCTTGCACTAAGGTGCAAGAGTGCCTGCATTGGCACTGGCAGCTAAATTTAGTGCTGGCACAGGGGAAAAACCAGGGGTGTGCCATATTTTAGTAAATACGGCACAACCCTGCGTTTCTAAAGTGACACAGCGTGGCGCTGCACCACTTTTGAGTAAATCTGGCTCTCAGTATCTTTCTCTGCTCTTTCCTCATCAGTCTCTGCTCTAGACAATATTTATTGTGGTTCCATTTTTTTCTGTCTTCCTGCATCCTAACAGATTTAAAAGTGTTTTAAGGATTTTTCCATCTTTTAACCCACTCCCGGGCCGATTCTGGTGTTGTGAAGAAATATGCCTTGCCCTGTCGTATCACTTGTAGGATTGTAGCCTTGTGCCGCTGATTAAGTAATCGAACTATAATCAATCTTTATTGCAGGACCGGACTGGCCGTAGCGGGCATCGGGTGTTTTCCCGGGAGGCTGGAAGGGTGTGGACTGGTTTTGCAGCAGTGGGGGATGATTTTGTTACTGGGGGAGGTTTTGCATCGTTGCTGCAATATCAGCCCCCAGTGTTAAAAGCAGCAGTTTTTTTTTACTCTTGCACCTCCCAGCCCCCAACTCCTGCCACTACTCCCCCTTCTCATCTGCCAGAGGCTGGTCCGATAAGACAGTGAACACAATGGCGAACGTGACCGTTCTCTATTGACAACAATTTGGACATCCCTTTTGGTTTAAGTAAGTCAAGAATCCATTGTTAGGGAAGTATTATTTCTATGCCAAACACTAACTCCCTTTTGTGGCAGATTTGTTCAGACACAGCAGATTGGAAGATGGGGTTAACAGCAGGGGTGGGGAAAACTCACAGAGTTTCACTCTGCATGAAAATTCAGCGAGATTCTGGAGAGTTCCGAGAGGGGGTAGAAAGAGGCACATTGTGCTGTCTGTGCTGATTATCTAGCACCAGAACCTTGTGCCACACTGAAACATCAGTGCAAACTACACCAGGCAGCACACCAGATGGTGCTGCTGCTTGAGTTGGTTTTGCTGCAGCTCGAGTAGATTTTCTACTTAAGTGGCAGCTTTCTCAGTGTGAATGGTTGTGAGCGCCCATGACCGCCCGTGTTGGGAAAATCTCACCTTGTACTATTCTAGCCCCCAAAAATCATGCTAGGGACATCAGTTCTCACTCGTGCTTGCCAACGTACTGCTGGTGAGCCACGTGCGAGGAAAAACTCCACCACACACCATTCCGCTGAATTTGCCCAGAACTCTGCAGAGTGGCCAAAACTCCACCAACTCCACTGGCAGAGTGGAATTTATCACCCACCCTTAATTAATAAGCTCCTGAGCTACATTACTGACGTCACACATAGGTACGCCCACATGATAGACATGCTCTCTACCTGGGGGAGATGACATTGTGTGCAAGGACGAGTCATGCTTCAGGCTGACACAAAAGTAAAATGTACAAATTAACAAAAAGTTCCTGCAAACAGGAGTCTCACAGTATTCTGCTAGGTTCCCAGAAAACAGGTTTAATGGTGGTCATTTAAGACACTATCAGACGTAACAGGTGAAACAAACAATATTACGAGTAGACTTCTAAGTTACTTTTGCTTCCTAGTGACAATTTGCTGATACTCCAGAGAGTTGTAAAGTTTACTTCCCCTCGTATCTTGAGACATTTGAGAAAAGAGCCTAGCTGAGCCATTGTTAATAGTAAAACATAAAAAAAAAATCTGAACACCTCGCAAGTGTGCGTTTGCATCTGGTGGGGTAAAGGACAGGTTGTTAAGGTATTGGTATCTCCTCCCTTTTTTAATGATTTGCAATGTCAGGTAAAAAGTGTGGTGCGTGGCTGAGCTTCTTGATCAATACTGTTGTCTAATTGATTCTTACAGGATAATTGCCTGAAGGCCCAATTAATCCTGTAATCTCCTTGTGCGCAGTAGGTACAAAAGCCTAGCCAGGTGGGAGGATCTTCCTTTTCCCGAAGAAAGACTATTGATCAACTTGAATGACAGGTGGAGCAAAAACATGCTCACTGCTAGGGTAGTGATGAGGGAAGTTTTCTAGGGCACCACCTAGTCCATCTGCATCTACTTTTAGTCTGGTTTAATTACGACAGAAAGTAATAACGTTGTTTTTGTCTCCCACGTAGTATCATTTTAACTACAATGTCAGTCGTAGGATAAACACATCCACTACCCTCACAACAAGAGATTGTTGGAGTGTAGCTTTTATATTCAATATTAACATGACATGCTTGCAAAATAATGTATAATAAAACAGTAGAGAAAATGTATTAATGCACAACTAATGTACGCGTTTGAAATGTGCCCACGGGGAGTGGCCATCAATGTATACGATGATAAATTAAATTGACTAATAATGAATTAACAATGTACTAATGTATGATTTTGTATTATCTTTGAAAGTTATATATTAAGATTTTTATTAAATTAGTCACTAAGCCTTAGTTAGCATAGGTCTGGGCCTAGCTGCCTGGTCTCATATTAAATGTGTTTTTCTAACGTGCAATGTGCTGTCTTGCTGAAGAAC
The DNA here is from genome assembly GCF_031143425.1 of Pleurodeles waltl. Taxonomy (NCBI): domain Eukaryota; kingdom Metazoa; phylum Chordata; class Amphibia; order Caudata; family Salamandridae; genus Pleurodeles; species Pleurodeles waltl. Next base: position 667,290,128 of record NC_090444.1, read on the forward strand.
ATGTAACTGTACTTTTCCAGAAGCTAGAGATGTGTGTGTAGCCGTAGTAAATTCTTTCTCATGAGACCCGACTTTCTCAAGGAGTCATTCTTGCTGAATGTAACAGTGTAATTCGCAACAGGTACAAGGACACCTGAACTGGTAAAAACAATGGAACTACTGACTGGAGCAACGCGTGTAACTTTTCTTACCTGCCATTTTACCCGATGAAGACGTAAATCACAGGAACCAATAAGCTGCATGAGAATTGCCTTAGGTGAAAATTCTAGGAAGGTGATCAACGGATCATTGGACAGAGATAGTGGTGCACCAAATATTGACCAATGGAAATTAGAGACTTGTCTGGCAAATTCAATTTAACGACATGTCACAAGGAGAAATCAGCCATTGCGTGCCTTTATCCTGCCACTCTTACTCAACCATTTCCTGCCTTTAAACCATCCTCACTCTTCCTGACTTGCTCGATATTTACTTCTCCTCCTTATGAGGGAAGTGTTCCTTATTGCCCTGACTTGCTGAGGCTTTGCTGCTTACCCCGGCTGATGGCGAACCAACTGATGTCCTGAGGACGAAGACTGACTCTGTATGCTGACCCATTACGGAGGGTAACTATATCATGATGAATTGTAATTGTCTGTTTGCCTTTTCTTTCTAGGTACCAACTGCTCTTTTGATAGAGTCCATAATTAGAGGGTTTCTAAATTTGTGTTACTAAATTGTTTTGCATGAAACCCAACATGCTGATGCTAATTAGAGGATACTTAAGGAGTTCACTAAAACCAATGCAAATAGACAAATGACTGAATCTTTGCTTTGTTGAATAAATGTGCTAATGATACTCTGATAAAGTTGATTCATGTTGACTTCATGCTTTGTTCTAATGTTCATGATTTTTGCTTTGCTTAAGTCATATTCAAGTTGCCACATTGTGACATTGTTGATGTGTTTTCTGGTATTGAGACTAATAAACCTGCTAGTAGAGTGTAACCAATAGGGAATAAATATCAAAATTCTTACTATAATGGTGTGGTTATTCATGGCTGGAGGGTCATGGCGTGTTTCGATTCTTATTAATTGATTTGATTGATCGTTAATGTGAATATTGATGGGGTTATTGATTCATTGATTGCAATGCAGAATAGAGATCTCGTCTTAATGTGTCTCCAATCAGGGCCAAAAGATTCATTGGCCTAAAACGAGTCCCTGTGTAAGGAAAGTACCTAGGTCGGGACGCGTTATCAAGATCAGAACAGGAAACAGCTGTGATTTAGGCATTTTAAGACTAAACTATTATGATACTTCATACATCCCAAAACAAGAGATCAGCATAATTTACAATGTAGCTCAGCTATTATGCAAAATTGACTTGCTTTGCGCAAATACGAAAGACAAAGATAGGCACACACATGATAATTGTTAATCAAGAGCCATCTGACCTTGGTTGCGAGCCTGTTTCCTTTGGCAGTTTTTGTTTTACCATTATTTTTCAAGGCACTCATCAGTATAACAAAAACTTGGAAATATATAAAAATATGTTTTGACTCAAAAACACACATTGGCATTGTAGTCCCTGGTATTAAGGTGGACTACTTTATGTGTGGATGTGCCCCTTGGGAAAGAGCATTATTCCGTTATTCACGGCAGAGTTAGCCAGGCTGTATGCTGCAGTGGGAAGAAGAAAATTGTAAACAACACAACAATAGACTAATGGTTTGAGAGGGTTTGCTGAAAACCCCTATGATTATAGTATGTATATAATTTTCCTAACATCAAATGGGCTTGACTAATGCTAGACCTAAAAATTACACAAGTTTATTTATATATTCATATATTTCAGACCGCAAAAGTTTGTAATCTCTGAAAATGAAGTTACTGAATCACAGTTCAGTTGCCACTAATAAAAAGTTGTACACCACCCGCTGATAGCATTAAAGACCTCAGACACACAGTGTAACCATTGCACTGGAAGGACTACAGTGTAGCAGAGCTTAAGTCCCAATTCATAGAAAATAGAAAGCTGATGGAAGGTTAATTCCTCAAACAAAGTGATTGATATAGTTTATAGAGTAGGATTTGGGTTTGTGGTGGAAAAGGAGGCAGACCAGGACATTGATTCTGGGAAACTGCTTTGAGGGTTCCAGAAAGTAAAAAATGCCAAGAAGACATTAAGGGTTCCCCAATCAAGAGCAAAATCAATGTACTTGACATCACCAATCATGAGGTTCAAAAGCGGCGGTACAATATTTGCTGTTATACTAATAAGAAGAGAGTAGTTGCACATAGAAGGATCCAGTTAGGAAAAATATCTAACAGCAACACTTTCAGATTCCACACTCCTTTGAGGCTGCATATAGATTATCTGCTGTTCATATGGTAGTGTTGAAAAGTTTACATAATCACCTTGTCCCCTAAAAAGCATACAATTCTATCCTAAACAGTACTTTACATATGTAGTCTACAAGTATGTAGTGTGCATATACTGCATGTGTATAGGTTGGCCACTTGTCATTTTCACTCAAGAATTGCCTGAGTAACCTTCATGGGAGCATGCCAATGTACCATTCATAGTGTGAGCTGCTATATAATGTGTGTGGCCGTTACTCGCATCTGGAAATGAACCCTAAGAAAAGTTATCTGTCTTGCATCACATGATTCCAGCATGTAAGCTAGTTCCAGTTTATTGCTCATTTGCTTGTCTCGAACGAACCCCCATTGGTTTACTTGGTTGTTATCTCAATTATCTCATCATGGGGTATTGGTTTCAAATGGACTACAATTTATATGTGTTTGTTTCATAAAACTAGTGAAAAAATGCAGATGAGACTATGTATGGCATCGAACAAATATGTCTACTTTATCATGATATTTGTGTATCATTTACCACTTGGTAATTGTGATCAAGTTCTTCCTTGTGTCCCCCATCATTATCTTTCAACGCATCACGGCTAAGCCCTACTGGTGCATTGTCCTCATCCTTCTCTCAGCCTTCAAGCAGACATGATGTCCTCATCATGTGCCAATGTTTTGCGACATAGCGCATGTCGCAAATATCTTACAGAAAGCCTCAGTGCTATAATGCAAATTACTACCTGACTATTGAATCACGATTTTAAGATGACAGTTATGTGCTCCACCAAAACCTTGTCCTTCAATCGCAAGGCAGAATGTTCCTATTGTTGGAGAAAACTATTTTCCCTTTTCTAAAAGATTCCATCAGTTTTGCTCTTAAAAATAAATATTTATCAAGTTACATTAGCCCAGACATACGCATTACCATAATACTTTGAATTGGTAATGCTCTCATAGGCATTTGACACAGTAACTCAGTATTTACCCTACCTGTTCCTACAAATGTGTCATCTCACTAATGTCGGCTAGATAGGACATTTGTATCATCACCAATACCGTTGGGAAATGCACTCTCAAACTGAATTCCCCTTTAACACATTGTCACTCAGCAGACATGCTTAGAAAGTGTGTCCCACATGGTTAAACATGGCTCATAGGAAAAGATGCAGGAAGCATGACAGTGAAATTTTGGACTCACGATCGCCACAGGCCACTATCGACAGGTAGCTTCTGAGGGCAGAAAATGTACAGTAAGGTATATCTATGATCGGTGTGTAGTGACTAGCCGTAATTTTTATCACTTGGGTAAAGCTCTCTGATGGAGTCATGCAGGATGTTCTTGGTGAATCTATATGTTTTGAACATTTGTCTATCAGTCTGTTCCAACATCAAACCCTTGTTGCAGATACCAAGTCTCTCTTCCCACTGCTTTGGTGCCTTGGTCCATTTGGTGCAGTTTGGCTCCCCATGATTCCCACAATGGTACAGTTTGGTGAACGCTGTGCATTGCCTGCCTGTTTTGACACTGCTGTGTGTAAGTGCAAAGTTATGAGAGTTCCATTCCTGTTTCTTGCATATTTTCACACAATTTGTAATTGTTGTGCATTTCATTTCAGAATCACATATTCATTCTCACACATTGCGAGTAAAATTTGCAACTATGGAGATACAGGTATATTCTCTTTGCGGCTAAATGCTGGTTTTACTGCGATTTGAATGACACTGTGCACTGACGTTATACTTTACAAATGGCTTTGCATTTTTGCTTTGCTCATTGCACACCTTAATTACCAAAGACAAATCATGCTCATGAATGAGCGTCTACAATGCAATGCAAATAGCAGAAAATTGCTTCACTGGATGAAATGGGTAAATACTGAGACTGCAGTTAAAATATAATTAGATTCCTGACAGTTTCCCAAAACTGCAACTCAGCGTTGTATTAAAAAAGTAAAATGAATCAGAATATTGCCAAAATCGTGTGAAATTCTCGACTATATTCACAACATCAAGCCCAAAGTTATGCCATGAGAACATTACTCTCTTGCTAGGAATAAATGACATATGTTGACACTACTTACAAAATTTGTAACACACATTGCTATTATACACAACAGATAAAGGCGAATGTGCTCAGAAAAAAGGCTTACCCGAGCCTTCTAAACTTTTTCTAACACTACATGATCTCCGCATTGTGTACAAATGTGTTTGGTATTAGGAAATTTGTAAAAAAAAATATTTAAGTTTATTTTTATGCTTTCAGTTTAAACATCTTTATCATAACATCTCTCTCCTTTCTTCACCTCTCCTTAAAAATTGTGGAAATTGTTGCTCATTCACTGAGTTTCAGCAACACTTAAAACTGGATCTTTAAGGGTGATGCATGAGGAAGTATACTATGCACTAATATATCACACACTTACACCTGTGCAAGTTACACCTGCAGGATTCTGTCGTGGAAGTTCACCTTGCACAAATATATCACTCACTTACCCCTGAGCATGTTACAGCTGCAGGATTCTCTCATGTGGAAGTACACCGTGCACAAATATATCACACACACCTGTGCATGCTACAGCTGCAGGATTCTCGAAGTACTCCATGCACTAATATATCACACACACCTGTACAAGTTACACCTGCAGAAGTTTCATATGGAAGTACACCATGCACAACTATATCTCTCACTTACCCCTGTACAAGTTACACCAGCAGGGTTCTCAAAGTACACAACGCACAAATATGTCATAGTCTTACACATGTGCAAGTTACACCTGCAGGATTCTCATGTGGATATACACCAAGCACAAATATATCACTCACTTACCCCTGTGCATGTTACAGCTGCAGGTTTCTCAAAGTACACCATGCACTAATATGTCACACAATTACGCCTGTGCAAGTTACACCGGCAGGGTTCTCAAAGTACACAATGCACAAATATATCATACTCTTACACATGTGCAAGTTACACTTGCAGGATTCTCTAAGTACACCATCTACAAATATATCACACACTTACACCTGTACAAGCAACACCTGCAGGGTTCTCGAAGTACACCATGCACATATATATCACACAATTACACCTGTGCATGTGACACCTGCAGGATTCTCTCATATGGAAGTACACCGTGCACAAATATATCACACTCTTATATTTATGCAAGTTACATCTGCAGGAGTCTCTAAGTACACCATGCACAATTATATCTCACACTTACAGCTGTACAAGCAACATCAACAGGGTTCTCGAAGTACACAATGCACAAATACATCACACACACCTGTGCATGCTACACCTGCAGAGCTCTCTGATATGGACTTATACCATGCACAAATATATCACACACTTACACCTGTGCATGTTACAGCTCCAGGAGTCTCTCATGGGGAAGTACCCTGAGCACACATATATCACACACTTACACCTGTGCAAGTTAACCTTGCAGGATTCTCTCATGAGAAAGTACACCATGCACAAATGTATCACACACTTACACCTGTGCAAGTACATCTGCAGGATACTCTCTTGTGGAAGGGCACCATGCACAAATATATCACACTCTTACACCTATGTGAGTTACACCTTTTCTTGGTCTCAGTCTGACTTATTCTTTCAAAGAATCCTTTCAGCACTGGTTGCCAGGACACATTACGCTGAATATTTTACTAAGCTTACAGAACATGGTTAATATGCCACTGATTGTGTTCACATGCCACAAAACTTACACATTGCAGTGAATATGTTAATGCTATTATATTACATGTGATTCTTTGTTCTCAGTATCAATGCCAGTCTCTAATTTCTTTATAGTCGGCGATTATAAAGAAAAGACATCAGAACACGACTATTATAAGTTATTACAGGTGAGTTCTCAATTTATTACAGCTGAGTTCTGACATCACAAAGCCTGCTGCCAGCAGACAAAGTGAAAGGCAGATCAAATCATGCAATGAAAACTGAACTATGCATTTCTTTCTTCTGCTCTATTTTTCTAGCTCACACAATCACAAGCAAAGAGACCATGATTATGTTTGCACTCCTGGGACAGTTAGAGAAAAGCTAGAATCTTTCTGTGTGTTTCTACACATTCTGAGCTGCTTCAGCTTTTGTTTTTTACTGTTTGATTTTTAACTGTTTCTAATATCTGTTTGCAGTAAATATTTAACAGGTTTTAGATGTGTTTAATTTTTCACTAGAAGTTTTATTTGTATTCTTCATGTTTGCAAACTTGTGTGTTTCATTAGAAAGACCTTCATATCAAGGTTTTGAGTAGTCTGTGGGAAAGGCGATGGTATGACCATCATTATTTGGGGTAAAGTACCCCCTGCGTACATGATAAGGTTATTGCAGGTCTCCTCTGAGTTCCATAACCTTATAAAGGAACTCTTTGGTGACTTACAATATCCTTATAGTATACTGCAGTCTGTACTTTATCCCAAACATAACTTGTAAAGTGCACAGTTACCACATGGGATCTACAACACAGAAAATTACTGTTTACCTACTTCCACATGGTGATTGCAGGTATTGCAAGTCTTACCATGTCAGTCTCAGATACATTGCTTAGATCAGAAGCCATTCTGGGGACAGTAGCAGAGATGGAATGTGTACCAAGCAATGTGGGGGAAGAGGCGATAGAAATTTGGTTCTTGGTTGGGGAATGTGTGTGTTTGTCCATGAGTGTGTTTTTGTGCTTCTGAGTATTATACAGTGGTAACACACATACCTCTTAATGCCCTTGACCCTTGCAGTATGACTCCCTGGTTACCTCCAGTTCCTTGGGCACATTCTTGGACACTGGTACCCTCAGAATATGAGGCCATTTCTGACATGATTCTGCCCTGCTGAAATATGTTGAAATTCTTTGCATATTGTAGACATCTTGGCATTTTAGAACCATTCCTAGTTTAGTGGTGATCTTGGGATAAATGAGGCTCTTGTCTGCATATTGAAAGTATCCTTAGCCTGTCCGAATGTGTTCCTTGCAACATAATGGCCCTGACATAAAGGTAGTCATTTTTGTTGTATCCCGGTCATCCTGTGAATGCTGGTGCTAAATGCTGGCTGTCTTTGCCATTTTGCATCCTTAGCATGAGACATCCTCCCTCAATATGATGAAAACCATGACACAATGTATGCTATGATGTAACTGTATCTTTGCATGTTGGTGGGCATCTTTGCATTATGGAGATCATGTCTAGCAATTTGATGAAGTTATTTGGCATATTGGTGGCATCCTTGACATAACTGTGTGTATGTCTGGCATAATGGGTCCCCTGGCATATGATGGGCTTCCCTGACATGTAATCGAGATGTGTAGGCATTTATGGAAGAATCTGGCCATGTCTGGAGCTCTACGTTTGAGTATTTGTGTTTTTTAAATATGATTAGCTGTTGCTTGAGCACCAAAGCATGTATTTACTTAAAATGTAAAGCTCTAATTTTGGGACAAAACTTTTACTCTTTTTCCTGAAAAATGGCATTTGTTTGCTTGGAGGAATTGTGATTCTATATAATAGAAAAAATGTATATATTTTCAGAAACTAACAAGCTAATTTTTTTGACAAGCTAATATTTATTGCATTTCAGAAATATATGTTAATTGATACCCCTGCCACTTAGGGCGCACAAAGCAACATCACAAAACAAAATAAAATGATGGACGGAGTGTTGAAACTGGGTTTAATCCATCGAGTCAGCACTCCGTCCATCATCCTTTTGTGTTGTTAAAGTTGCCCTAAATGGGAAGGGTATGCCCAGACGTGGGTCCCTTGCTCACTGTGCCACTGGATTCAAGCTAGCCTGGCTGATGAAGGGTGAAACCCTGAAACCGGTCCCAGGATGCTTGTTTCCAGTCCAGGGAGGACCTGGCTTGGCAGTTCGGGCTGGACTGTTCCCATGAGGGAACAGGGTCAAGACTGATTTGCATATGGCTGGGTCCAAACTGGGGTGGCATGGTGAGCAAAAGAACAATGGATTAAACCCAGCTCTGTGACTGGGGGTGAGTGTTTGCATTGTTCAGCAGTCTGTCCATCATCCTTTTGTGTTGTTAAAGTTGACCTAATTACTACGACTGCATACAGGCCCCTATTTACACCCTGTTAGAGGGAGGCCTACCACTTGCAAAACTACCCCCTCCTGGCCTCAGAGTCAACAAGTAAAAGTGCCAGGAGAAGGGGGGTATCACCAGTCCAATGTTGGTAGCCCTGCCTCCGCTCAAGGCCCCATCTCCTCTTCCTCAGAGTTTACAAATTCCCTGAGTAATCCCTGAGTGGGGAAGGGAAATCCTGGGGATTCCTCAAACATTTGAGGGCCTTCTTCAGTTATGGGGAGCACCTGGCAGCCCAAAAGGGATTCTAACCAGAAATGGAATGTCAGCATTGATGAAAGATTCTCCTGATACTGCCTGGTTGCTTTAGCTATGAACTATTGCTGCTGGTTACTGTGGTGTTGAAATGGTGGTCTGATGGCTGTGATTATTCCTGGGAAGAGGTGGTTCTTCAGCCCTCATTATGAGTGGCCCATTGTTTGGTGCAATAATTATTGCACCCTATAAAATCAGACAGCAATGTGTTCAGAATTCATCAGGCTCGATCATTTTGACAATTGCATGTTTGTCCTCGAAATTGGACATAACTTACAGATGTTGGTGCTTACTGCATCAAAATCTAAGTGCGCTGGTATTTAGCTGGCAATTTTCCACTTTATAAATTTTGCCAAGTTTGATCTGTTGAAATTTCACAAGGACTGCAACATTGGCGACAATTCACAGAAAAGCCAGGGGTATCACACACCCTTTGACCTCCACTTTCACTCAGACACACATACTTAAACATACTCACAAATTCATACAAACATGCACTCTCTCATATAAACGCACTCTCACCCACAAGCATGCACACAACATATATTTAAAAGCATTTTTTACTTACCTCAGCTGCCATGGAAGGGCATATTCCACTAATTGTACTCCATTTTTATTATGCTAATAGTGAATGGTATATATTTTATTCACTATTAGTGTAATACAAAAAATTGGCAGAAAACAAAGCGAGTGGGGTCCCAACTAGCTCCACTCTATGCCCGACACTGAATTTGTCACCTCTGGGGCCAGGGGTCGCAAAGGCAGTGCCAGGGGTAGCAAAGGGCGAGCCAGGGGACTCCTGGCGACCCCTAAATGACGTCCATGGGCTGCGATCTTTATCGCGTCTGGTAATTACCCAGTGCGATAACCATTGCAACACCTATATTTGCGATCTCCCCGCAAACAGCTGCGTACACACGGATCGAAATTTACTGGGCTACTTGTAATGAGGGCATAACATGGGTCTTTACAATATTTATAAACTCAAGGAATGGGGCAAAATTCTATTTTTTTTCTACTTTCATCACCACCATGTAAATGTTGGTCTAAAAAGTCCAGATGTTAGACACTGGTTAGAATGATCACCATGAATGATGGAAAAAGGAAAGTAATTTTACAGTTGCACAGCGTGTATCATGCTTTGTGTCCACAATCCCAGTCTACAATTGTATTAATGGTTAAGGGCTTTTGGCAAGCAGGTAAGTATAATAACTTTATAAATGGTTCTTTTCCGAAGAGAGGGACCTTAAATCAGGCAGTTCAGTACTCTGCCACGCCAACATTTCACTATGTATATTAAAGTACAATATTTATATGATGCAATAAAAGCAATACATGGCTCCAGACTCCATGGCGGTGAAAGCAGAGAAAAAAGAGAAGTCTCCTTCCTCTGCAATTATTGGAAATGTGTTTATCCTTGCAGAAGGACACATCCACACATAAATCATGGCCGCCATGAAGGGAAGGCGTTGTAGCACTTTCTGAGGACGATGGGAATGGTACTTTGTCACTACAGGTGGGGAATTTCAGGACCCAGGAGCAATGATGAATTAGGCTCATCCTCGAACAGCTTCCGCGCTGCATACCTCTAGAAAACCCATACATAGCTGTTGAGACTAATTGCGTTTTGAGCTCACAGCAAAATATGGTCCTACGGGAAAGATGTTCTAAATTGTACAAAGGTACTAATAAACACCAGTATGCGGTTTATGCATTGGTTACATGTTTAAAATAGACCCGAGTCTCACAAAAATATAGAAATTTGCTGATGTAGTCCTTATGACTAGGCTTTGAGTAAATTTCAGAATTTGTAGGAGTTCTCAAATAACTGTTGATCACGTTTCAACAACTCCTGTGTACTTTCGAATGTTGCATATTCCCTGGACAACTCATAGGTGTAAAAATGTTCAGCCACTCAGACGTTCACTTATACATTAACACATGCAGCAAAATAACACAGAGGTCTCCCTTCAGTAAAAAGCATTCCTCTAATTTCCAAGGTGAAAATATGTTTCTTTTTTATAAATCACCTTTCCCAGACTGCCAGTTTGAGACGTTTTCTCTCTCCTTTCCCACCCTCAAAATGGTTTTGTGCTTCACTTAAGCTGGGGTGTCCCTGAACTCAAGTGCACTGATTTATGCTAGAAGGATTGAAGGGGTGTATGTCCACCCTCTGGATGACCGCCTATAAGGACTAGCACTTAAACACTTTACCAAATATTCATGAAGTATATAATATTGCCTTTTGTAGAAGATATGGGTAAACTGTTCGTTGTGATACTGATGCTTACATAAAGGTGTAGCTTGAGATCTAGAAAAAAATCCAACAGACTCTTGCTTTTAGTATCTGTGGGAAATATATTCAAGAACCTCCAAAAATCTGTATTATAAGCCAGAAACTGTCTATGTAAACATATTTTTTCAAAAAAAGACCAAACTTTGTTTTGAGTGCTATATCTTCTGACTGCGATTGGCTACTTTGCATTGTGACTAGCACACAGTTGTAAGTCAAAATATAGTTCAATGGAACTTTTGATTTGAAATCTAGCTATTTCCTATGTTCTTCTAAAGGAAGAGACAGCGACATGAGACAGCGACATGATGACACATGGCCTGACCTATTAATTGGCTGCAGATACAGCTGTGTTGCATTGATCCACTTGGGTTCATTGAAGGAAATCTTAACGATGGTCACACAGGAGGTGTAACTTGTGAAATTATTATTTTTTTATCACGAAATTTATGGTATCTATTATTTAGTAGAAACATATATAGCTTCAGTTAAAAACTGTTGCTAACAACATATATGTTTTGGGCTCTAGGGCATATATTGCCTAATTATTGATCATTGTCCAATAAAAAACTTCAACAAGAAATAATGGCGAAAGGAAGGGATGGGTGGATGGGAACCAGAACAGTCAGAAAAACAGATGAGTGTGGGAAAGGAAAAGGATCAGTGCTGTACTTGGTCCTTCCTACATGGTCATCCCCAGACGTTTTGCCTTCCTCCTCCTATTTTTTTGCTGAATTCATTTTTGTTGGCTATGGAACTTGGTGCACTTTACCACTGCTAACCAGTGCTACAGTACTTGTGCTCTCTCCTCTAAACATGGTAACATTGGCTTATACCCAATTGGCGTATTTAATATACTGATAAGTCCCTAGTAAAGTGGTACTACATATACCCAGGGGCTATACATTAAATGCTAGCTAGTGAGCCTGCAGCACTTAGTGTGCTGCCCATTTAAGTAGCACTTTAAACATATCTCAGGCCTGCCACTGTAGCCTATGTATGTGTGGTTTTAAACTGCTGTTTCGTCTGGCAAAATAAACCTTTTGCGAGGCCCATACCTTCCTTTTTAATACACATAAGTCACCTCTAAGATAGCACCTGGACCACCCCAAGGGAAGTGTGTAACGTACTTTTAAGTTTTACATGCCCTGGTAGTTTAAAACTATGAAATTATTGTTTCACTACAGCAAGGCCTACTTCTCCCACAGGGTAACTTTGGAGTTACCTTATTATATTTTAGAAGTGTAATTTCTAAATGGGACTAGGTAACCAGTTCATGCTAGGTGTCCCTGGAATCCTAATTCAAAATTCTAAGTTATGGGAAGTTGGAAATTAAATTACAATTCTGACTATAAGATGCTACTTTTAGAAAGTTGGCATTTTCTTGCTCTAGCCATTTGGTGCCTGCAACTTGTCTCTGAGTCCCACAACTGGGTTTTGTAGACAGTTGGGCTTTGTGTATTTCTACTAGACAGTCACATCACAATGGGGATATTAGGTGTGACTGGATGGGCCATCACTGGCAGGATAGAAGGGAGGAGTGGGCCCAGCCACACTTACACTTCAATAGGCTGAGTCCTTTATCCACACAAAGGGCTGCATAACCCATGTTAATAGTCTAGAGCTAAGGTCACGATGGCAGGGCACCTGTGCACTTCAAACGCATATCTCTAGAAGCTTCTCCCTACTTCAGAGGCAAAACTGGATGTAAATTCTGGACCTCAGACACTAGCATTTCAGTACACTTCTATACCTGTGGATTGTTTGCCATGAAGAAGATACAAGGACTGCCACACTGCTGCACTGATGCTCTGAAGGAAATGCTGCACTGCTAAACTGGCCCATTGTCTACTGCCCACTTCCTTGGACGAGAACGACTGGCCCTACATCTCTTAAATCCAGAACCCAGAGTGACTCCAAGGGCTAGTTGGCTGGCCTCCTGCTCTAAAGCCTCAGGGAATCAACAGGCTTCCAACAACCTTGCATCTGGATTCTGACATCTGTTAGTCTACCCTGACAAATGGTGGCACCGCAGTCCTGGATCCTTGGAAGTAGGCTTAAGGTGCGATGACAGCCTCTGTGGATCCAGCGCAACTGATGAATCTCCTCTGCTGTGCTGGCAAACCTGAGCAGAACCGATGAATCTCTGAGGCTGCATGGATTGGACCTGTTGCAAAGATCCACATCGCCACCACAGCCCACCAGAACCGCCACTGCATGACACATCCTCGTTGCAGGCCCTTGCATCCCTCATTGATGGCAGCCTTGCAGTTCTTTAGAACCGATGCATCACCCTGGCTGCGTGCTGCATCCTTAATATGAACTTCAGATCACAAGCCTCAACAACGGGATTCTTGACAATGACGCATGCCCTTGCATTGCAATATCACTGCATCTCAGAACCAACACATTGCTTCAGCTCCGCAATGCACTTTTGTTGTGGATTCTCTCAACACTCCTCAAACCAGGATTTAAAGTTCTTTGTTCAGTGGGCCTAACTGTGCCCTGTAGCTGGCCCCTGCTCCATTGTGGCTGGCATGTACTTGTTACTTTGTTCTGGTCCACTGTGTTCATATATCCACAGTTGGCAGTTGGTGCTTTTTGGCACTATTTTTACCTAATCTTTAAATCTAAAGATCTACAGTTCTAATAATTTGATTTTTTGTTGTTTAGGTCTTGTGTTATTAAATAAAATCAGTTCTAGTTTTCTAACTTAGTGTGTGATCCTTTTTTTGTGATGTTTTCACTTTACTACTATTCAGTATTAGTGTAATAAAAATGTTGCGGGAAAACAGAGTGGATCCCCAACTAACGAGCTGCCACTGTGCTACTGGCACAGATTTTACCACCTCTGAGACCAGGAGTCGCAATGACAGTGACAGGGGTGTCAAACGGCAAGACAGGGGTCGCAGATGCGACCCTTGACAACCCTTAAGTGAGGTCCGTGGTTACATTAAAGTCGGGAAATGCAAAGAGTAGAGAGAGAGATATTTAAAATATAGCCCATTGTCAATCCTAAACATTAATCTCAAAAGTCCATAAAATCTGAAATTTGGCGAAATTGAGAAATGCAGTTCATTTTGTCTTCCAGCAGCTCCTGGTGACTGAGCGGAAAATGTCACCTTTTGTGTAATCCAGTAGGGGAAATTGCCTGCAATAGGCCAATAAAATACGACATAAAAGTTGATCTGATATTAATGTTGAGTAATTTAGACAAAAAAAAGTAGAGATAAAAGAAACCGAACATGAATTAACCATCACAAAGTCATTTGTTAGACCATAAATCCAGTGAAATACACCGTTCTGGGATGACAGCAATAGACTGTATTTGCAATAGCTTCTTTCAAACGTCTGGACTGAGGGCAGGGGAATTCTTAATTTCTTTTTATTTACGGTTTTATTTTGTGCGAACCAGGCCATGGGGAGTCAGAACTCTTCACAAGGAAGGCATGATGCACTATGCATGTTAATGGGAGTATGCTCTGGGTCTGTACTGGGCTGTAATATAGACTTATATTCTGCTGCCGAGGGCTATCCCAGTTTTTATAGGACCTGAACCCGAGTTATAGGCCTTCTCTGCCAGTGATGGCCTATAACAAGGGAGAGGGCCTTTAACAACCAGGATAGCTGGATGTAGAAGGGATATAAGGTTACTAGAACATTCCATCAACTAAGGTTAGACATTTTTAAATTAAAAAGGGAGAAAGAAAACGACAAATATTGGAATTTGGAGCAGAAGGCTTATTTCAGCCATCTTAGTTCTCAGTTTGCGTTTAACTATGCATCTCCCTCATATAGACTGTCGCCTTTCATGAACAATAGGTTTTGATGGTGGCCTAGCGTAATTTTAATAGAAACTAATACATGGGATGATAATGCTTTTGCCAAGTGCTGATACAGAGTGGTATTTTCTTCTGGTAGCCATATTCACTACTTTAGATGGGAGTAGAAATGCTCAGCCCACCCTGCCTGACAGAACTCCCACCAGTGGTGTTATTCAGAATGTTCTGTTTCTTCCAGTCTGATTAGCTGCCAATTGGAAGGGCAAAAATGATCCTCGTTTCACAGGCTGAACGCCAAAACTGAGGTAAAGAAAAGTAAAAAAGCGAAATGTGTTGCATCCCGATTGGGGGGAGGAAATGAAGAGTACTCAGGTATTATTGCAAACTTCCACATTATGACAATACATTCTAACTAGTGCTAGTGGCTAATTACTCTCCAGGATTCTCATTGATCACACAAAGCAGTGCTTAATTTGTAATAATAATAATAATAATGTTTGAGGGCCTAAGGGTGTAGCTTGCACCATCCTCTCTAGCAGCTAGTGTTGCCAAATACCATTGCCAACAATACCTACTACCTCTCATGCTCCAACAAATGTGACAATTTGAACTACTGCATGTCACCCAAATCTGGGAGAATTGCCTGGGTGAACTAATATTAATATGTTTTTTTAACTTATAATGAATTGCTACACTCAATTGCTGACATGATGTGCTCTAAAATAGACATGCAATGCCACCTTGTGGTGGACTGTCAATAATCAGTGCTTGTGCTAACACCAGCAAACACTGGCACAAATTAGGGACTAAATATAGCTAATTCAATGCCTGTAACGAATCTCAGTGGGCACTATTTACTTATAGGAAAACTGTACTTTGTGGAACCTTAACCCATTGGTGTTGATAGACCTAGTTTTATAATAATAGGCTCTACGATTAGGGGTGCATGAAAGATTTGCTCAACTGGAGAAGTCACAAATTTCAAGCTTGACAAAATAGTACAATGTTTTTCGACGGAGGTGTAGATCCGCACCCACTGCAAAGCAGAGGGAAGTCCTTCCATTTGGGAGCTGCAATGCAGTCACAAGTCCTAAGAAAGTAGAGGATGAAGCGAGGTGTGGGAACTGTAGAGCTTGCTGGGACGTTGTAGAGATCCGAGTGCCGTGTGGCCGCTGAGAGGTTCTCCTGCTGACCAATTTTATTTATTTATTTGTCAGTATTTATATCATTCAGCCTTTACTGCACAGATGTATGTAAAACGCATTTTCACAAATTTAGATCCAAAACAGTCTGTAAAAAAGCTGTATTTTGAGACAGTATCAGTTGATAATTTGGGTGCCTAACATTCGTTAGATTGGCCCAGAGCTCTATAATAATATGAAACATGAGGAAGCCCTAAATATTGACAAAACAATATAGATTTGAAGCTGTAGCCTAAAACGTGTTATGTGTTTTCATAAAGGAGCGGCCCAGATAAAAATGGGAGTGGCTTAATAATACATGTGAAAGAGTATCATGTGTCTTGTTTTGAAAAATTATTTTTAAATATATTCACCTTGTACAGACAGAATAGTGGAAATTAGGAAAACAGCAAGTTATTTATGTAATGCATAAATTGTGCCCACAGCCAGGTCCAGCAATAGAAGTACATTTGGAAAGAGACATACATAATGCCTAGTTCATGACATGTAAGAACATCTCATTTGAAAGATAACAAACGTCTACACCCATATCAGTGAAGAATACCCACTCCATCAGCAATGCAGCAGGCCAATGACCCACAATGACATCACGACCACCCCTCTACAGCATCGCCACCTAAAAACACACCTCTTTTACAAATAAATCTCAACCGTTCAGCTTCAATGAGTGTCCTCTACTCTGACATGAACATGCGGGTTCACATTATCCCTCCAAATTAATGTGTTTCAATGACAGCAAAATTCTGTTTGGACTTTCCAAACGGTTGCCATTTTAACAAGCATTAGCAAAGACAATATTTCTTGGGTATGAAATATAATGGTTTTGCCAATACTTTCCCCCCTTCCTTGTCAGTTACACACCTTCAATTCGAGATTTGAATGGCAACCTGCTATGCTCTCGGGGAGTATCTATCTTAAAATAGTTGCAATCAAAATCGCAACTTTGATTGGGTTTTTGTTCAAATATTGCGCACTCTATTAAATGCACATCAACAAAAGACATCTGTAAAATGATTTTGTTATATTTGAGAGAATTCACAATCAAAGATGTCAACTATGTATGTATGCTCAGCCATTGCAGCCATATTTCAATGGGGTTTCATAAACATATAACAGAAATTAATTTAAATATGCTCAAAGTGAATGTGCATGATTACGATTGAATCTTCTTTTATTGCATTTTGTAATATTTGGAAAAAATCTCAGTCAGAGATTGCTACTGAGAATGTGCATGTATCTGTGGTAGTCATCTTTAAGTCAGGTTTTATTCACAAACACACACAAAAATCAAAGATGGCTGCCATGAAATTGAAAACATCTGCTGTGGCCATTTGTAAAATAAATTTTGTAATATTTAAAGAAATCCCAATAAAATCTTGGGTTTTGATGTGTGCCATTTTAGGATAGATGCCTGCTGATAGTGTGATAGGCTCCAACTATAGTTTATGGGAAAGTGGGTGGATGGTAAGGGAGTTGGTTAAAAAAGAGAGGTGGTGAGGGGGAAAGAGGAGCATGAAAAGTGTGAGGAAGAGAGAATGAGAGAAAGAGTGGGGGAGAAAGAGAGAGTCAGGGAGAGAGAGATCAAAGAACAGCTGTAATGTAAGGTCAGATATTGGTAGCGAAAATATACATCATCCAGTCAAAATACTTTGAGGTTGAAATGCTCCTTCGAGCCCAAGACAGGAATAGAGAGGTAAGCCATAGAATCAGGAGTAGGGAGATGAGATAGACAAACAAAGCCATCCAAGCCACAGAGACGTGTGGCACAATGGTTAGAGCCTGATGCAGAGATCTGGCCCGGGACCAGGTTTCAATTCCCACCTTGGCGGGTCTTGGGCTCAATTCTCTTGGACCAGATAATTCTCGCCTTGGTGCCTAATCTAATTGATGGGTCCCACTCTGTAACTCTGGGCAATAGCTTGCTTAATCTCCAAAACGGCCCTCACAGCGCTTGCATGCCTGGCTTCACCCTGGGGCTGTCCAGGAGTGGGCACCTCACAGGGAAAAGCCAGGAGGGGTTCCACAGCAGTATGCGTACAGCGCCTTGAGACCCTAATGGGTGAGTAGTGTGCTATACAAGTGCGAAGTTTATCATGAACAGTGGGCTGATCCAAAGCCACTATAAGCATATGATATATAAACCTAAATCTGTCTGTAGTCAAGACCTAAAAATGAGTGCAACATGCTAGCCACGCCCTTCAAAGAACCTTTGAGTAGTACTATTAATCAAAAGTGGCTCATCACTCTCTTGACTCAATTGGGCCTTGTATACCTCCTATCCATTAGAAGCAAGGGTTTAAGCATGATAAGAGGAGGAAGTGTCTTACTATCCAAATACATGAAACCTGTTCATGTCTATTTTTTAGGTAGAACATAGTAACTCTACTAATCTATGCCTCTTAATCTTGAGAATTTACCAATTTTTAGGTTTAGAAAATCACAGTACAAGAGCCTACCGAAGGTGATAATGAAAGTTAATTGAGTGATCGGCTGTGCTGGTTACCCCACCCTCTCACTACAAAAATGTGTCAATCTCCTTCACAAATCCTTTCCTGTAGGCTGGAACTAAGGACAGTTTATGATAGGGTTACTAACTTTGTTTAAATCAAAATGGTATTAAACTGGTTGAAATCATTTTCTGAACCTTAGATGGCTGAAAAGATAAGCTGCCCACAACGAAATCTGACTCTCAACCTTGAAGTTTCCAATAAACGTTTACAGTATACATATTAACCCACTGATCTACCAGAACAGCCATATCCACAGGTCTAGTGTATCAACTGTTTGGACAGCTTTGCATGTTTGCGCACACACTGCATACATCTTTGTGTATCTAGCAGGTCTCAGCTTCCAATTAAAGTCAGATATCTTAGGAATTCAACAGGTGTACTGCAGTGCACACTGTGCAATTTGTAGGGCATATTTTTTAAACATCATTGTGACAGCTCATTGGGATCATGGGTTTGTTGATCAGATGCAGAATCAATCTGAAAGTCATAAGTATAAACCTAGTGAAATGCTTAGTAGGCTGTGCCCTGACTGCAGAGTCCAACATATACCCAGGGCCACCGGAACTATGCGATTGTGCGGCTGTAGCATTTTTCGCATAATTATAGATTTGCCATGTTTGCCACATAATCCGTCATCTGTTTAACAATCTGCAGATTGAAAACAATTGTTTCTAGGTCAAACGGTTCAAAAGTTACTAAAAATGTGACAGCATGCATTGTTGCTCAGTGGAAGGCCCTTTGCAAAGCTGAACTGGTCACCTTCCTGCTGCTTATTGATATATTTGGGTGTTAACGTGGTACTAATGAGGTGCCATCAATGCTTAGAGAGTGTTACCATGAATAAAAATGAAAAAATAGTGAAGTAATACTATTGAAAAAATGAGCCACATTATGCCACATAATTTGTCTTTTCTTGACACATAATTTATTCAAGCCTGCCACATAATTTGGCTCTCTCTTGCCTGCATAATTCTAGTTCTCCACACCTAATGGTTTTTATGCTTGAATCCAAGCAGGGCTAACTCAAATGTTCATTTTACAGAAGGAGGGGACCTCTCTGTAATAATTAACACATATTATGTGCCAAAAACCAATTCAGTTTGTGTTGTTTGGTAGACATTTAGAATAATTGTTCGTCATCACCCACAAAACATTAAAACATTAAATATAATGCACATTCAGTTTCTGTGCCCAATAGGAAGGCTGGATGCAGCAAACCTTTAAGAAATTGTGTTCATTTGTATGTGGGTAATTACTTGATTGTGTAGAGAACTCGAGGAACGTTATCGCGTTGTTTATTCCCCACTGAAAAGGTGGACATGTTGCCAATGTATGTGAGGGCGAAAAGCAAAAAACCTTCTTGCATTCAAATGGCTTGATAAAGCTCTGTTTCCAAATATTTTCAATGTGGCCAGGGACCTACAGGATTGTGTGAGGGCATTTGGATACCAAGGTGCAGAGAAAGTTCGAGTTGAAGGAAGTGTTCTAAAGGACACTTGTGTTGGTGCTCAGACTTATTCAATTTTGTGACTGCTACATATTCCACATAATTATGGATTTGCCTCACTTGCCACACTACCCATCATCAGCTGCATGATCCGCAGATTTTAACAGAAAAAAAATTGTTTCTAGCTCAAACGGATCAAAACTTACTAAAAGCGCAATGACACTTGCAAAGGTTGACTGGTCACCTTTCTTTTTCTTATTGCTATATTTGAGTGTTAATCTGGTGCTAATAAAGTGAAACCTATTCTCAGACAGTGTTAATTAAGGAAGCAAACATTGACAAAGCCAGTAGGTCTAGTCTATGCCAGATCTGTTGGATTTGTCAATGTTTTTAGACATGTTTCACAGCTGCGTGAGTCACTGTGCAACAATGCTTAAAGTCAAGAAAAAAGTGCTATGATGCGGCCAGCATTTACTGCGTCATAGAGCTTTTTTTTAAAGCCATGTTTCACAGCACCCTGCACTGCTTTGCAGTATGTTAAAAAATGCACTGGAGGGGTAAGCCTCACTTAGGAGGTGCAAAGGAAGAGGAATGGAGCTGCAACAATGGACAACAGGGGGGGCAACATTAAGGAGGCACAAAAGAAGAGGGTCTGGCCAGCAACAACGGGAGGGGGAAGTAACATGAGGAGGTGCAGGAGAGGGGGAGGGAGCAGCAATAATGGGCAACAGAAGGGAGAGTGTATGGGGAAAACGAAATGAGAGAGATGCAGCGAGGAACCACCAGACAGGGGCAGCAACAAAGAGACAGGGTGGGTGGTAGGAGAAAGAAGCACAATGCGCAAGTGGGAGGAGAGAAGAAGAAATAGTAGCTCAAATACAATGTGAGCTGCGTATGGCACTAACTAAGTTGAATCAATCTATGCTTGGTCCATGCTTCAAAGAAAGGAAAGGAAGTGACGACTGGCATGTGCTGGCCAATTGGGAGCCAGCAAAGAAGAGTGACAATGAAGCCAACACACGGTAAGCAATAGGCAGGCTCCCAGCCGTTTACCTTTTGCAAGCAAGAGTGCATGCAGCACGTGCGCTGTCGCACACTCAACCTCAAAATAACAACATAATAAAGTAATACTGTCATAAAATGTCCTGCATTGTGGCTCATAATTTGCACTTTCTGGACGCATCATTTAGTTGGCCCTGCTCCATAATTTGTCCTCCCCTGCAGCATAATTCCAGTGGCCCTGCTCACGGGCAAAGAATTAAAACTATGGAAGCTCGTTCCAGAGGATGGGTGCCAAAAAGGACAAATATTCTGAAGACCACCTGTGACCCAATTGCTTTTCCCGGACATTACTACCTTGCCAAAGTGTCCAGGACCCAGGTAGATTGCTATTTTTGCAAATTTGTGTTAGCTGTTTACATTACGTGCCAAGTTGTAAACAGAGGGCTGCCTGCCTTCAGCTTAGCTTGTCCTGCGAGCTGTCCTCAAGCAAGCAATTGCCAGCCCCTTTCCAAAAGATAAGCAGCAGATTTCAGCAGATAACCCCATCACCCACACCCCAGGAAATTAGAGAGTGGGAGGTCTATATACCCGAACCTCTAATGAGACCACGGACTGGACAGTGATCGAGCATCTCTGCCCCTCCAGTGCTCATTACCACAAAGTGGAGGGTTTAGAACTAGATGGCCTGAGTGCACGTGCCTCCCTCCACAGCATCCATTGAAAAAGAACACCCTCTCCATTAATCCCACACAAATAGGGCCCTTCCTTGTAACCTAAACCCATTACACGGTTAGACGCGTCTCTTCCGTGGTGAAAGGATGACAGACACACGCAGTGGCGTAGCCAGTGTGTCGTGGGCCCTAGTTCAAGGAAGGAAATGCCCCCCTTGGCCGCTGTTTGAAATGTGAAATACAGCAATATTAGGTGCTCAGTGGGCCGCTCTGGGCCCAGGTGAATCAAAGGAACCCTAGTCACATACCAGGAATCACAGAGATTTGAAGAGTGACGGCTTTAACGGCACAGATTATTAAGAAAGACAGCCAGCACACACGTGTGACACGCGCACCTCAGCTCACTCATCTTTTACTGCCTGCACCACTAGGCTCGAAGCAGCGCCTTTCTGAACCTGCACCACTGGCTCAGAGCACCGCTGCTTACGACGGGCACCATTAAACAGACAGTAGCGCAAATCAGGATCTCCAGTACTGAACTCAGTGCTCAGAGGCACGAGGCCTCCACCTCCGAGCTCAGGGTACCGCTGGTGACGACCTGCACACTGGAGTGAAATGCACCGCAGCTCGAGGCACATTGTGCTCAGAGTACCACGGAACAGGTCCCACACCGCTGAGTTCATGGCATTACTAATCGGTAGCTACACCACTAAGCTTAGGGCATCAATGTACAGGACCTGCTCCTCTGAGCTTATTAGAGATCCGTACACCACAGTGCAGAGCGTGCAAAACCGAGCTTGGGGCTGCACTGCACAAGACCTGCAGTAGTGAATACAAAACTCCAAAGTGCAGCTGTTGAGAGCACCACTGTTCAGGACTTATATTTACTAAGCTCAGTGTTCTGCAACACGGGATGTGAACCACTGAGTTAAGTGCACCTGGCAAAGAACCTGCACCAATGAACTTGGTTCACCATCTCAAAATCACTGCACCTCTGAGTTTTAAGCACCACTGTTTAGAACCTGGGCCACTGAGCTCGGTGCACTATTTGAGACCTTCTCCATTGAGCTCAATACACCACTGCTCAGGATCTGTGCCCCTGAGCTCAGGGCACCACCGTTTAGGACCTGCACTACTACATTTGGCGCACAACTATTTAAGCCCTGCACCACTGGGCTCATTGCACCACTGCACTGCACCTGGGCCTCTGAGCTCAGAGCACCACTGCTTAAGACCTGCATCACTGAGCTCAGCACAGACCTTGCACTACTTGGATCGTAGCACTACTGTCCAGGACCTGCACCTCTGGGTCTAATGCATCACCATGCAGAACACTAGTGTGCTCGGGCACTACTTTTCAGGACCTATGGCACTAGGAACAGAACCACTGTGTATAACCTGTCACTGTGCACAGAGCACCACAGCTAGAAACACCACTGTTTAAGACATTAAACTTTAGAGCCCAGACCACCACAGTTCAAGACGACGTGAAACTTTGAGTCTATCTAGACCCTGCGCTCGAGGCCTGTGTCTGCTTGCGACTTGTGAAAACACTGAAGCTGTGTTTGGACTTACAAAAATAATCTGACAGTGGGGACAAAAGATCCTGAACTCCCCTGGTACACACTAGACATGAACAAACTAAAGAGAAAAGCCATGTGTGCGAGAGACTCTTCAGTGGTCCAACCTAGTGAGGACAGATAAACGTGCATCCCACTGTAATGTAAAGGACTGTGCGTAGCTCCTTGCTACCCTGGAATCTCCCTTACATAAAATATGTACCCTGCTGCTACATGCCAATGTTTATAACATACCCGGTACCTAACCAAGTCTCAGACTCAGTGGAAGCAGCCGTCACATGCCCAACCAGAAGAGCGGTAAGATGGAAGAGAAACTGATGCAAATGAAACTCTGCACATTGTTCATTAAAATATATACCTATTTGGTAAGCGACGGTGTGAGGGAGACGCCATTCCACCTGTGTGCGTGTAAACGTTATAGGTATCTTTCAGTCACCGGTCCTGTCTGCCAGCCTAGACAGTCTACCTACTTATCAACTCATACACCAGCATTTTCACTCATCTGTTTATCCATCCATCTATCCAACCACGCATCCGTCCTTCAACTAGATCCCACAAATCAATCAGTCCATCCATCCATCAACCGCATCCATGTATCCATCCATTCGTCCATCCATCCACCCATCCAGCAAGCCCGTCATCCACCCATCCATCCATCAGACTAACTCCTTCCACTCGTAGACATTAAACATCATGCCATTTTTACACAGACATCCACCCATGTGCTCATTAACTGCAAACTCGGCTGCAAGCTGTGTGGAAAGCCAGAGGCGCGACATGTTCTTTTCAGCAAGTGTAACTTTGAACGGTGCTTCACAGAGAACTCTCATATCAGACGCTCACACTAACAATAAGCGGTTCAAAATAAAGATCCTGAAAACACCAACACATTCAGTGGCTTCCATTTGTGACTGAATAACACCCATCACAAATTACACCTAATCTTAAAATGAGACAATGGTTGATAAGGATATGGTGCTGGTGTGTCGTTCAGGCTAGTCAATGTCCACCGCCGAAAGAGTATTTTGCTAACACTAAACAGTACCCCGACAGTCTAAGCTGTTATAATACTGCAAATAACAAACGCCTCATCATGACTGTGCGACTCACCGGCCAAACCTGAAGTCAAAGCACGACACAAGTCACGACGGACCTTCAGAGAGCAGAAAGACTCGCGTCTACCAGCACCGAAAAGAAGGGGAATTCAACAAAAGTCAAAACACCGAGTTTATTGCTTCAAGATGCCCTCGGACTCCGAAGATAACGAGCTGAGCAGCACAAGTGAAAAAAACGGCCCCTTTTAATTATTGATGAGAAGCATCTTCCCGCCGACAGTGGAAGAGGGCTAATCCCAGAGCCGGAGATATGCCCACCCTATTCCCGGGGGACGCTTTAACACTGGAATTAAACTTGGATACTGCTTCCCGGTAGGTACAGTCCGCTCACACTTCGGCCCACTCTGCGCCTGCTCGCTTTTGTGTGCCTCTGGGGGTGCCACTAGGGTCTTCCTCTCTCCCTCACACCTCAGTAAGAGATGCAGAGCCCTACTTGCTGCCATGGGTGATGGTGGGGGAGGGGGAGGTCCGCCCATCCCCTCACTCGCCCCTAAGTGTGTATGAGAACGCCTGCGTTTCCACCCCTGAAATATCACTTATCCGCCTGGAATGCAGAGTCCCTGCTCGCTGGTGAGTGCGACCCTCCCAGTCCCCCCAAAGCTGAGACTTGACCATCTCCATAACCCCACTGCTCGCCTTTGGTTGTCTCCGAGCGACGGATCTCTCTGTCAGGGGTCCCTGCAAGTATGGAAATAGGCACTTGGCCCCTGATTGAACTGTGAAACATAGCCACAACCAGAGTTCAGTGGGACCTTGGGTCTTCTGGGCACCAGTGCCAGTTCACCTGCTGCACCAATGGAAGCTACGCCCCAGCCCTCTGCATTCCCTCTCGCTTCAGCTGAGATGAACTAGGAACCAAGTACCGGAGCCTCCCCGGCCCCCTGCGAGCCTTGGCGTGCGCCTTCCTGCTCGACCCTTGATGTCCCAAGAGACGGGGGCAAGGAGCTATCCCTCCCATCCCTCAAACCTCAGCTCCAGCACCGAGACCTACGCCCCGGCGCCCTCTTAGTTTGTTCTGACAGGGCATCCGTTGGGACATTCGTATACATCGGGGTTCGTCTTAAAGTGACTGGGGACTATGGGGCCATTGATTAAATGGGTGCATCAAGAACATAGTGTAGTACAGCGAAGTCCGCAGCCTGCCCCATACACCCTACTACGACTCAGGGCGTCACAGCGTCCCTGGTGTAGGTGCACTTTTCGGTCAAGGGATTGAATGTGCTAAGGGTCTTAGCATAAAATGCCCGCGTGAGCCCGGCGCGGACCCTACTCGGGAAGTGCGACACTCTCACTGATCCGGGAGGTGGCTGCTGGACACTGGAATACGGCTGCTTGGCTAAAATCGATAAAACCCCAGAACCCCCTCCTTAACTCGGGTGTGGGGAGAGGAGCTTATGCCATCTGGACGCCAGCTAAATGGGCCGAGGTGCCACCAGGGATGCTGAAATGCTCGGTGGTAAATAGGGTGCCCTTGATGGACCATGAGGTGTCCGACCACTCGTTGTGTCTAGTTACCTGGCACAAGGGGCACATGTAAAGGACTGCCGAGGTGGCCGTGTTCTCCCTGCATGTCCACGACCTCCCCTCCCCAGTAGGACACTACGTGCATCTACATACTGTCAGTGGCCGCAGTGCCAGCATCTTTCTCGCTGCAGTTTGTGCCACGCGAGGGACCAGTGTCAGACCCACCCAGCAGCATACAAGTCCGCGGTACACCTCCGCCTCTGTCCTTTTCCTCCCATGCATGACCTGTGGACCAGCGGACAATCCATGTCAGGAGCGCAGCGCAGTGCACCTACCGGCAGCAGCAGCGGACATCCCCGGGCACAGAGGGCTGGCAGCGCTGCCTCGGAAGCTGGGATGATGCAGAGGACGCGGCCGGCACACCGGACCGTGGCACTGGTGTCGGCGAGGGGTGACAGTGGCGCAGAGGTGCTTTCCTTCCGTGCGCTTCAGCAGCAGCAGAGCCAAACCGGAGGGAGGGAGCCGAGGCCAGGTGCAGCGCCCCCGCCTTCCCTCGCGTCACAGCACAGGCGGCGGCTCCTGGCTCCGCGCTCACCCCCTGTGCCCCTTAGTAGACTGCTTCTGCGAGGAGGAGCCAACGCCGCCCTGGGCACAGTCCTCGCCGCGCCTGGTGGCGCCTTGAGAAAAGTGTTGCGCGCCTCAATGCGCAGCGCGCTTTCAACATGCATTTTGTGCGCAGCATCAGTGTCCGGCTCACGCACAGACACCTTATTGCGCCTCTGTGTGCTTGGAACTGCTAGCGCTCATACCTTGCCCGGCACCACCACCCGTACCCAAAGACAGTCTCTTCAGGGGTTGCACGTGGCAGGGTTCACAGAGATAAGTCCTTTTCCGGAAGGGCCCTGGGACAGGTGCCTTTTCCATACCATCGATCCCTGTGAGATTTAGGAACAGGGAAAGTGTGACTTGAAATTGAAGTGGTATTTTTGTATAGCGCCCACTACCCCCGACGAGGCGTTATATGAATTGATGCACTTTATCGCATGACTAACGAACGAGAACTAAATCAGATCTACCCTCCTTTCATTTTGGCACATAAGTCCAGTGGGGTATTGTAACGGGATGTTTATATGTTATAAACCAGAAATGTCATTCCAGTAGGCACAACAGGATTAGAACATGCTTCTGCCATTAAAAAATGTACAAGTGATCGATCACTTCTCCGGGCTATACTAAGTGTTTTTAAAGGTGCAGTAGGTGGCGGATTTAAAAACAGAGACACAGAAGAAGCACAAATGAACATTCTGCAAGAATTAGTCAATTTCCCTAGTCGGACAGTGCTGCTCCATGACATTTATTATTTATGTTCTTTTAAAGTACAAATATAGGCGTGTGCTGGGTAGGGCATTTCAGAATGCACACTTCTCGCTGGGTTACATCAGATCAAGGCTAGGGCAGATCTGCAATTCTCCCCATCAACGTCGTCAAATGTAAAGAATAAAAACATTGTTGGTGTGTAGTTTGTGTCAGGCCTTGATTGTAAGGGGTACCCGCATTCATTTCCAGGCAACCCAGCTCAGTTTTCATCATCACACTTTGACCAAGAACAAGAGGGACAAGGACAGAAAAGGAAGAAAGAAGAAACATATATGAAAACAGTGACAAAGAGAGAAAGCAGAGCTGAAAAAATAACTTGTGACATTGAGACAAGATGTGAAGGGTGTTGGAAGCAAGAGGCATGCCAAGAAATCAAAACTAAGCAGTGTTGGTATTTGATAACCCTGGCATTCAACAGCTCCATTCTTGGGTTCCCAAGATAGACCTAGGACCTCTGTGCTTTTTTTAAACAACTTAATCATTGCGAATAACCCCACTGACAGGTTGGAGCTACGTCCCAAAAGCTAGTGGAGATAATGCATCGTGTGCCTTAAAGGGACAATATACCTGGTCTGCGGCCACAGAACTGCTTGTGGCGTGTCTTTGCTAGACCAAATAGGATGCTCTGTGTACGTTTAATGCATAACTTCAGATGCATCTGGGACAAGCTTTGAATTCCGAATGCCGGTTAAACACCTCGCGCAACATCGTCACAGTGTGGGTAGTGATGTGCACGTGAGTAACACAATAAAGCCCCGAGCCGCCCCCTCGAGCCTGAGGACGCACACTTGACAATGCCGCGCGAACAAATCACACCACGTTGACATCACTGCAGCTGCACGACAGGTGATTGCCAGCTGATGGCGCAGACGGGCACTGAGGGGCTCTGAAGTCACCTCAAGTTATCGGGCGACGACGCTGGTCCGTGCCGGGCTGTGTTCCGAACACTGGCGTCGGGTACCACAGTTGATTAGGACGACGTTTTTAATGTAGTTTCATTCACAGGCAGAAACCGAATCCCAGCGAATCCTTCATCTGCCCAGCCCAGCCAGTGTGATCCTAAGCTAAGTTACTTTATGTCTTGGTGTCCCGTTTCTGTTACCAACGCTGCAACTGTCTAGGAGCAGACGAACTCTGTTATTAAGCGCCATATAACAAGAGAGCATTTACTCTGTCGGTTTTTATGTTCATTTTCCTTAGTATATCCTCTGGGGTGCATCCTCTTCTATTACCGGCGAATGGCAAGTCTGGGGAGCGACGCTACGGCAGCGGACGTCGCAGCCGGATTTCCCTTCTCCTGGTCACTTTCCTCTCCAATGAACTGACCTATTAGGGAGCTAAGTGGGTCAATATTATTTATTTATGGCCAGATTAAAATGTTTCCAGAAGGCCTGCAGAAACAGCATATTATCGCGCTTATTTTCCTGGTTCACGGAGATTTATTTCCCCTGGAAATTAAATTGGCTATAGCTGGGGGATTTCACAGCCATTTCTTTCCTCGTCATCTATTAAAGAATTAAAGAACAGCTCACACAGCTCCTTTATCTGTTTTTAATGCTTCCAACAAGTAACAAGGCAGAACTTGAAAGGCAACATGAGAGGCGAGGAGGGTGCACAGCTGCCGGTCAGCCTGGTCTCGCAATTAGTGTGATAAATCGAGGTTCAGATCCTCAAATGGACCGGAGAGAGGGGCGTTTCACAAGAGACTTCTGTGACAGAGAGAATTCGAGAGCTCCTGCGGGGGAACTGGAAAAGTGCAGTCACGGACAGGGCTGGCCTTTAGCATGGACTGCTGGGCCCAGGGCACCAATATTCTGAGGGGTGCATGGAGCTGTGTGCATTAAGGTTATGCCAACAGCAGCATCCCTTACATCTTGCTCCTGCCTTGTCCTTTTCTCTGGTTGTTCGTTTCTGTCTAATTTGCCAGTTTAAAGTGGTTTTAGTCCTTAATTATCATACCATGAGCAATATTTTTAACACCACCTCATTCCCCTTCTTTGCCCTCCCTTCACCCTTGATCCTGCTCTTTTCACTTTTTCTTAATCTGGGGCTCAATGAATCTTTTTCAGAGGGGTGAGGAGACACACTTTAAATTCTCAATACAAATTACAGTGTAATCTGTTGTCCACACATTGAATCTCAGAGACCACGATAAAGTTCCAAAGGGTTTTATTGCAGGCTCAAAGTCAAATTTATATAAATGAGTCAGAAAACCGTGGTATAAATGTACAAAATCACCAAAGGAGAATTAAAGCATTGCACAACATTGAATTTAATCAGCATGTGCAGAACCAATATTTCAATAGCGATAATGCAGAAAATAAGGAAAAGCATCTGGTGCTTTAAATCCAAGCTCATATTATCCTGTCTAACCAGTGAATCTAAATTCCTAATTAAACACTAAAGGAATTTCCAAAGTGGCAGCATTACAGAACTTCTGTAGAAGTTCCTGTAAAGAGAGGTGTGAATAGCATGAAGCCACTTAAGGAAAGAAAGTTGTGAGGTCTGCACCTCAGAGAGATCCGCTCTTATCAAGGGGCAGAGGAAATCTGAATCTAGAACTAACTAAACCGCACTTAAATCTTGACACTTCCAGAAGATGACATCAAAGCCAAAACCTTCCACTGAACAATAGTTCTGTAAATAGTTTGTCTAATTGATAGTTGCGTCTTTGAAACTGAATCAGCTCGGTCTTGGTTCACTTCAATGCTCAGGAATTTCCCATTGGAGTTAATCTGGCATCTTCAAGTCACTCTTCTCGACCTTGGTAACATATCTCCTCAGGCCTTCTTATCTTCTTTGCACAATGGTATCCTTGTTAGCCAAAGACTCATACCCTCACACCTGCAGCTTAGGAAGATATGCAATAAAACAAGCTTTCTTGTTGAAGATTAGAAGTACAAAAAAACTCTGGCCAAGCTAAAAAAACATGAATACACTGTTAGTTTAAATGATTTTCCACACATTTCTCATGGTGAATATAAAATGATTACGAAAAAAAAAAATCTAAAATACTGTAACACAAACGTACTTGCAAAATGAAAAAATGTGGTTTACCAAAAAGTAATGTTCATACATGAACTTTACTTGTATACATTCCAGTGCACCATGCTATATGGAAAGCCATTTTCACACATCTGCATAACAAAATAACTACTCCTTTATTTAATGTTTTATGAGACATAATGGCAGAGTCAAGTTATGTTCTCTCAACCCTTTCTCTGATGACATATTAAGTTATCACAAATCCACATAATTCTTGAATGAGAATCTCTAAAACCCTGTCATCTTGAACACATTTTGTCTAGACTCCTCCATACATTTCATATCTTCGTAATATTTACACTGACTGTCTTCCAGGCTCAGTCTCTGCACTCTTTCTACTTTTCTGAATTTTCATTCTCTGGAAAACCTTGCATCCAACCAACAGAACTATTACCATTATCAAAATAATCAACAATGTCTTCAAAATAAGCCCTACAACTCTGCTTCCCAGGTCCCCAAACCATCTACCTCTAGCAGAAAATCCGCCACAAATATCTTCCATGCACCTGTCACTTCCAGCTCCTTCAAATCTGTTGTTAGGCCTGAAATATTCTGAATATTCTCATGTAAATCCTTTATTTTATCTGGAATATAGGTACAACATTGTTATAGGTACAGCATCTGACAGACTTCACCTCCTTTTGCGTGTAACATGTCTAACACAAGTCTGTTTTGCAAAACCATAGAAGTGATTGCTATCATTGCAGAAATTTGAACCAATAAAGCTCCTGCTGTACTAGCAGCTAACTTATCTACTATGGTGGACATCCTTCTGATCTGCAGATCATTCAGAACCACTCCCACAGATAGAGTTAACGCACCAATTACGTCACTTACCACTTCTCCAACACCAGCACCTCATTTGGGTCTGGAACCTTTGGACCAGACAGGATCATTAAAATGTTCTACATGATAAAACTTGGGAAAGACTACACCTAAATAACATGTACCATACCACCCCTTTGGCTGCTTAAAATAAGCACGCTTTCCAAAATAAACAAACTCAGGGAATAACAGCATCCTCTCTGCCCAGACACAACTTGTAATTTCCTCGAACTTCAAAGATATGTTCACACTCACTCCTTCCAACAATCACATTGTCTGTACCAGATCTCTCGATCCAAATACACAACCTTCCCTTGTGTTTCCAACCTAATGCTAATGCGGCTACATTTCCAGCTAACTGATGTTCGATCAGCACTTTAGTCCATTTATTCTGATTTCAAAAGCTCTCATTTAACCTTGAGCTAGCTTCTAGTTCCCTCCTTTGGTCCTCAGCCAAATTTAGAAACTTCTTCTCAACTTCTGACAGCATATGTGTTAAATTGTGCCTATGTGTATAAACTGTGTCTAATGGTGTAACAGGTTTAAAAAATATTGCAATTATCTTTATCTCTAAAGGGGCTGGATGCCTGTTGAAATGATCTTGTACAGGGATTTCTGAAATAATCAAATCATAGTTTGAATAATAATATTGATAATGTCCTGTTCCATAAAACAGACTCAACAATAGACTAAATGAAATCCTACAAGTCACAGGAATATAATGATAGGTGAAACCTTCTGACACAGAAGCAGGTTCTTGTGTGCACACATGGCAATCCCTAGCATTCATTGTATTAATATACTTGTACAGCAGCTTAAACTATACATTGGCTGAATAATCTCCTCTAGACTCATCTAAGTGTAATGCTTTCTCAGCTAACATATAAGGATTATTATCTTTAGGACTAAGGACTGGTGGTCAGACTGCTGCACTCCTGGCGGTCTGACTGCCACATAGCGACCCTGGGGTTGGACCGCCAGGAGACCACCTCCACCACCAAGAACATGGTTCCCGGCGGCATGGCGATGGTTGGGCTTGTGGTCAGCCACAGCGGTGCTGAGTTCAGCACTGCCATGCTGCTCACATGCTCCCTTTCTGCCAGCCTTTCCATGGTGGTTGCACTGCCATGGAAACGCTGGTGGAAAGGATGTGCTGGGGGCCACAGAGGGGCGCCTGCACTGCCCATGACTAGGTCATGGGCAGTGCAGGGGCCCTCTCCCCAGCACCCTTGGAATGTCAGACAGTGCGCATTCCGAGGGTGCTGGAGGCCCCTTCTGTGCGTCGCATTGGCCTTGGCTCCAAATGTGGAGGTTTCGGCCATTGGAAACATGGCAATTGGGCCAGCTCTGTGGCGGTTTCCTCCCCACAGAGCTGGTGGGCGGACAGTTGGCCCGCCAACCTAGTATGAGACTGTAATAGTTTGCAGGGAAACACTTGGAGATAACGTCTTTGCTGCAGAAGATACTGAAGAAAATGCTCCTATCAGCAGCACTACTAATATCACAAAGAGAATACGCAATAAAACACCTATTATGTATCTACATCTATTTTCCTGATTTGACTCAATTACATCTTCAGAATCAGATCTACTATTAAAATACAGCAGCAGTAAATGTTCTTCAGCTGTTTCACAAATGTGAATATCAAAAAGAGCTCAAAGTTCATTTAATAATATGATATAGACTTTGTGAGACTTCCCTAGTCCTGCTCCCTGTTCTTCTAAATGGTAACCCTTTTCTTCTTCTACTGGGGCCTAGAAAATCTTCCAAAGTCTCTATCCCAATCAATGTAAATGTCTCTAATGTTCACACAAGCCAAGTTCATAAATGACAATTAAAATTCGAGATACAATTCAGTCTCAATGTTCAGTTCATGGAGGTTCAGCCAAACCTGTATATTGATCCCAATATTTCCAGAACTCTTGATTTGTGTCATTTGCAAAGTAGGTCCACTCTGGTGAAGAATGTCTACAACTGGGCACTCTTGTTCTTTTTGATCTTTTGACTGCCAAATCTTCACCTTCACTTTCACATGCATCAGAGTTCTCAGCTTCTGCAGCAATCGGTGGCAGTATTCATTCTTTAGGCAGGCTCACTTTCCCTCTTTCCTTCCTTCTGGGCCACCAGTCTCCAGCTTCCACATGCTTACTTCCAGCACTCGCTCCTTTTTCAGGGTCTAATTCTGACTCTGACTCATTCACCACAAAACAAGACTCAATAGTCTCTTCTTCAGGGTCAGTTGTGACTTGCCGAAGACCCCCTTCAGCTTTATCAAGTGCTGTTTCAGGCTGAGTTCGATACCCACCAGCTTGTCTAACATGCTCCTGTTGTCTTTCTTGCCCAATTGGTTCCTCTGGAATAGGTGCTGTCATATCAAGGGGACACTCATCTCTGCAAGTATGGGAAGCATGAATCCAGTTGGGGAGACCTCCACACTTCACAGCAGTTGTCGTGAAAAGGATCACCTGATAAGACCCACACCAATGAAGTTCCAGACACGTTTTCCTAATGTGTTTCTTCTCCAAGGCCCAATTGCTGGGACTAAGATCATGGCACTGTTCCTAGTGTGGAGGGGCTGTGGCTGCTCTGACCTGATGAGACACAGAGCGCACCACTTCAGCTGGTCCTTCGCAATAATCTAGGACCATATCATCAGTAAAATCACAAGTGTATTTGTAGAAATTCCTCTCACTCATCGCCCTCCCTAAAATGATCTCATGGGGGCAGCCCAGTGCTTCACTAAGGTACACTCCGAAGACTCATCAACACAAGAGGTAAAGCATCAGGCCATTATAATGATGTCAAAACACACACTTTTGCCAGTCTGCATTTCCCAGTGCCATTCACCTGTTCCACAAGACCTGAAGCCTCAGGTCTATAACTGCAGTGCATCTTTGTTCCATCTACAATTCTGCACACAATGATTTTGGGAGCTCATTATTGAAATTAGTTCCTCAATCTGATTCCAAAGATGTCGGAAGCCAAATCTGGAAATGAGTTCTCTTAACAACAATTTAGCTACAGTAAGCCTATCATTTCACCTAGTTGGATAAGCCTCAACCCAACGAGAAAAGATACACACCACAACCAAAACATACTTCAACCCATTGTACACGGACATTTAGATAAAATCTAGCTGCATCATCTTAAAAGGCCCTCCGGACCTTCCTATGTGACTCAATGTGACTGCAGTTCTCTTCCCAACATTGTTCTGTTGACACACAATGCACCTAATGCACCTGTGACACACTGCTTCAACCATCAATCTGAATCTAGGATTGAACCAAGTCTGTCTGAACAATCTCACCATAGCATCCCTGCCAACATGAGCTAGACCATGGAAATGTCTAACCTTAGGAGGTAACAAACTGGCAACTATGGTCATCCATCCACTAAAACCTAAATGTCATCATCCCCTTAGACACAACCTGCTCTAACTCAACTCTGTTGTTCTTCCTCAGACACTTTCTCCTGTAGCCTCTTCACTACATCCCAAATATCAGCTGCGGTCAACAAAAGGTTAAAGTCAGTCTCATCCATTCCTTCATTTGGGAATTCACCATCAAATGTGCAATTATTGTGTGCAAAGTATTTTGCAACTTCACCGGCATACCTATTGCCCAAAGTCACATGACCATCTCTAGAAAGATGTGCAGGGCACTTGACCACTGCAACTTGTTCAGGTAATTGTAATGCATCGAGAAGTTTTCACACTAGTTCGCCATTCTGCATTGGAGATATAGAGGGTGCAATAAACCCCGTCTGGGAGCACAGTTGTTCAAAGCCTTGAACAGCACCAAAGCCATATTGACTATCTGTAAAGATTGTCACTTTCAATTGATCAGAGACATAGCATGCTCTAATAAGAGAAATCTATTTGGCCACTTGGGCAGAGAATAATCCTTGAAGTCAGGAACCTTCAACAACTCCAGAAAGAGTACAAACAGCATGAACTGTCTCTCAAACTTCCTCTATTGTCTCTTAAACATAAACCATCAACATAGAAGACAAAATCAGTTCCAGGTAGTGGTCCATCTCATATGTCTGGTCTTGGCTTGGTGCAAAGTTCAGTAACATCAAGAAAATTGTGGTCCCCTACACAATCATCATTGCTTCCTTGACCTAATACTGGCAAAAGAGTAGCAGCAGGATTCAGAATCCCACAACATTTGATAGTCACATTCTCTGTGGCCAAAATAATCTGCTGGTATTTAGTAATCCAACTACTTGTAAGATGCTGGGTTCAACAGCTCAACACAACAGGGAACATGCACAGTTAATGGGTGACTCACAACAATATTTTAACTCCTCTCTATACTAGTGCTGACCCCAGCTCCCTCTTTAAGCCAGCCACGTAGTGCAGAAGGAACAGGATCGCGCATGGAGGAAAAATAAGCCATGGGTCTCTTAGTACTTCCATGTGTTTTAGTTAGCACTGAGAGAGCACAGCCCTTCCTCTCACAACAGAAAAGTGCAAACGATTTGTTATAATTGGGCATCTCTAGAGCTGGGGCACAACAGAGACATGCTTTTAGCTCCAGAAACACAATAAGGCAATCGTTATCCCACAGTAGTGGATCATAGACATCCTTGTGTGTCAGCCTCTGTAAAGGCTTGGCCACCTTGGAAAAAGTTGGGTTTCCACTGTCTGCAGTAGCCCAACATTCCCGACACATCCTGACTTCTCTCTGTGTACTTGGCAGACTCATTTTCAGTATTGCTGAAGTCCTCTCTTGTGACACTTTTCTCTTTTCTCAATGTGATGTCCAAAATACTGGACCTCTTTTTGACAATATTGTAGCTTACTTGGGGATATTTTATGTCCATTCTCAGCCAGGTGGTTCAGTAACGCAATGGTGTCCTATCGAGGGGTATTCAATGGCACTATTAGGTTGTCGATGTACTAGATCAGGACTGAATTGCAAAGCACGACCAAAGATTCCACATTTCATTTAAGATCTCATTAAAAATAGATGGAGACTCAGTATACACCTGTGGGACTTGGCACCATGCCAAAACCCTATTTCCGAGCCGAAAGGTAAAGAGGAACTTACTGTCCTCATGTAATGGTATAGAAATGAAGGCTTGACACAAATCAATTTTGCCCAGACGTGGGTCCCGTGCTTCCCATGTCACTGGATTCAAGCTAGCCTGGCTGATGAGGGCTGAAACCCCAAAACCGGTCCCAAGATGCTTGTTTCCAGTCCAGGGAAGACCTGGCCTGGCAGTTCAGGCTGGACTGTTCCCATGGGGAACAGGGTCAAGACTGATTTGCATATGGCTGGGTCCAAACTGGAATGGCATGGGCAGCAAAAAAACGATGGATTTAGGCCCAGGTCTCTGTACTGGGGGTGAATGTTTGACATTGTTCAGCATTCCGCCGTTCTCCTGTTCTTTTTGCATTTGTCGCCCTAAGTGGGAAGGGTATGCCCAGACGTGGTCCCGTGCTTCCCATGCCACTGGATTCAAGCTAGCCTGGCTGATGAGGGGTGAAACCACAAAACCGGTCCCAGGATGCTTGTTTCTCATCCAGGGAAGACCTGGCCTGGCAGTTCAGGCTGGACTGTTCCCATGGGGAACAGGATCAAGACTGATTTGCATATGGCTGAGTCCAAACTGGAATGGCATGGGCAGCAAAAAGCAATGCATTTAGACCCAGATCTCTCTACTGGGGGCAAATGTTTGACATTGTTCAGCATTCCGTCCATCTTGTGTTCTTTATTGCATTTGTCACCCTAAGTGGGAAGGGTATGCCCAGACGTGGGTCCTGTGCTTCCCATACCTCTGGATTCAAGCTAGCCTGGCTGATGAGGGGTGAAACCGGTCCCAGGATGCTTATTTCCAGTCCAGGGAAGACCTGGCCTGGCAGTTCAGGCTGGACTGTAGGGTCAAGAATGATTTGCATATGGCTGGGTCCAAACTGGAATGGCATGGGCAGCAAAAAAACAATGGATTTAGGTCCAGATCTCTGTACTGGGGGTGAATGTTTGACATTGTTCAGCATTCCGTCTATCTCTTGTTCTTTTTGCATTTGTCATCCTAAGTGGGAAGGGGAATGCCCAGACATGGGTACCGCTAGCCTGGCTGATGAGGGGTGAAACCCTGAAACCGGTCCCAGGATGCTTGTTTTCAGTCCAGGGAAGACCTGGCCTGGCAGTTCAGGCTGGACTTTTCCCATGGGGTACAGGGTCAAGACTGATTTACATATGGCTGGGTCCAAACTGGAATGGCATGGGC
Organism: Pleurodeles waltl; assembly: GCF_031143425.1. Classification (NCBI taxonomy): domain Eukaryota; kingdom Metazoa; phylum Chordata; class Amphibia; order Caudata; family Salamandridae; genus Pleurodeles; species Pleurodeles waltl. The sequence continues at coordinate 667,327,398 of NC_090444.1, forward strand.
AGCAAAAAAGCGATGGATTTAGGCCCAGATCTCTGTACTGGGGCGAATGTTTGACATTGTTCAGCATTTTGTCCATCTCTTGTTCTTTTTGCATTTGACTCAAATCAATGACAGTGAACCACTCAGCCTCACATGGAATCTGAAACACCCTAAGTGGGAAGGGTATGCCCAGACGTGGGTCCCGTGCTTCCCATACTACTGGATTCAAGCTCGCCTGGCTGATGAGGGGTGAAACCCCGAAACTGGTCCCAGAATGCTTATTTCCAGTCCAGGGAAGACCTGGCCTGGCAGTTCAGGCTGGACTGTAGGGTCAAGACTGATTTGCATATGGCTGGGTCCAAACTGGAATGGCATGGGCAGCAAAAAAACGATGGATTTAGGTCCAGATCTCTGTACTGGGGGTGAATGTTTGACATTGTTCAGCATTCCGTCCATCTCTTGTTCTTTTTGCATTTGTCGCCCTAAGTGGGAAGTGTATGCCCAGACATGGGTACCGTGCTTCCCATGCCACTGGATTCAAGCTAGCCTGGCTGATGAGGGGTGAAACTCTGAAACCGGTCCCAGGATGCTTGTTTTCAGTCCAGGGAAGACCTGGCCTGGCAGTTCAGGCTGGACTTTTCACATGGGGTCAAGACTGATTTATATATAGCTGGGTCCAAACTGGAATGGCATGGGCAGCAAAAAAACGATGGATTTACGCCCAGATCTCTGTACTGGGGGCGAATGTTTGACATTGTTCAGCATTTTGTCCATCTCTTGTTCTTTTTGCATTTGACACAAATCAATGACAGTGAACCACTCAGCCTCACATGGAATCTGAAACAATATTGCAGCTGGATTTAGTACCACGGGGCAGCAAGGAACCACAATGTTATTTATTTTAATAAGGTCCTGTAGTATTCTGTATTCACCAATCGGTTTCTAATGACCCATAATGGGAGTGTTACAAGGGATCCCCATTATTTCCTTCAGAATTCCCTGCTGTATCATGAACTTGGTTACTCCGGTTATTCCAGCAATCATTTAAGGGGTCAAATTGTATTGAGGTGTTCTTAGGAATTCAGCATTTGGGCTTGACAGTAACTCAGATAGGTTCTACGCCTTTTATCAGTCCAATGTCTTTTCCTGAAAAGTTGCACATTTCGGGGCATATTTATACTCCGTTTGCGCCGAATTTGCGTCGTTTTTTTCGACGCAAATTCGACGCAAAACGAACTCCATATTTATACTTTGGCGTTAGACGCGTCTAGCGCCAAAGTGCATGGAATTAGCGTCATTTTTTTGCGTGAACACCTTCCTTGCGTTAATGATATGCAAGGTAGGCGTTCCCGTCTTAAAAAATGACTCCGATGCTATTGCGTCGGATTTATACTCCCGGGCAAAAATGACGCCCGGGAGTGGGCGGGACTAAAAAACCCGCGTTTGCGCCGGATTTTAGCGCCTGGGTCAGGGCAGGCGTTAAGGGACCTGTGGGCTCAGAATGAGCCCAGAGGTGCCCTCCCAAGCCCCCAGGGACACCCCCTGCCACCCTTGCCCACCCCAGGAGGACACCCAAGGATGGAGGGACCCATCCCAGGGAAGAAAAGGTAAGTTGTGGTAAGTATTTTTTTTTATTTTTTTTTTGGCATAGGGGGGCCTGATTTGTGCCCCCCTACATGCCACTATGCCCAATGACCATGCCCAGGGGACAGAAGTCCCCTGGGCATGGCCATTGGGCAAGGGGGCATGACTCCTGTCTTTGCTAAGACAGGAGTCATTTCAATGGGGGATGGGCATCGTAAAAAAATGGCGCAAATCGGGTTAAGACTATTTTTTTGCCTCAGCCTGACTTGCCCCATTTTTGGACGCCCAAACGCCATTTTTCCCTACGCCGGCGCTGCCTGATGTACGTGTTTTTTTTTCACGCACACCAGGCAGCGCCGGTCGGCTAACGCCATTCAATAAATACGGCGCCCGCATGGTGCTTCAGAATGGCGTTAGCCGGCGCTAATTTTTTTGGCGCTAAACTGCGTTAGCGCAGTTTTGCGTCATAAAGTATAAATATGGCCCTTCATGTTTAACAGTCTCTCTCAAATCTGAAGGCAAATCATCAATGGTTAAAAAAGTCAATAAAGCACAATGTGAGGCATTTCTTGATACCTTAAAGAAGACATCTTCATTTTGGGTTTGGATATCAATCACTGCTGGAGTACAGAATTTAACACAACTCAATTTTGATAGCAAAACTTGTGTTTATCTTCAAAAGATCCTACTTTCACTGTGACCGGGCCAGTTTCTTGAGCTGTATTTTGCCTATTCTCTACACCAACAAGGTGGACTGTTTTTCCCGAGAGGGGTAGCTTTGGGAGTCCTTCTGTTCTCAGTGTAGAATGGGTAGCACCAGTGTCGACCAAAAATGACACAGGATAGCCATCCTCCTCGCTGTCTATGAATGGTCCACTCTGGTCTAAGGATGCACCAAGTATGCAGTCTTTCTCCCTTCTCAGGCACCGTCAGGCTGACTGATCGGAGCCATTTCTCTCATGTGAATCAAACAGAGGAAACTGTTAGAATGGATTACTATCCTGTGTCATATTTGCATTCATCCTCCAACTCTAACATATTCTGACTTAACCCAACAGAATTCTGCTGTGGCACTAGAGGTTGGGGAGCTTGCTTCACTGGAGCTTGAGACACACTGAAAATTTGACTTCAGGTTCTTTGTACACCCTGCATCTGATTAGGATTATTATTTTGGGAGGGTGCACATCCTGTATTCTTGATGATTAGCTGGATTTAAACAACATTCCCGCTTCCAATGTCCCAGCTTTTTACAGATGTGACAAGGAGGTAAACAGTTCAGACTACATGCAGCAATTCCTGTACCAGGATCTATAGGAGTTCCTATAGAACTCCTCAACATTTACCTTGCATTGGATTTTGTGGTTGTTGATATACACCTTGCATTGTACCTACTTTGTCTACAGCTGGGGGCATATGGCTAGATCTCTCAGTTATATATAAAACACAAAGAGAGAGTTATGGGAGTGATGCTATCCCACACAAGCTCCCAAAAGAAATCTGTATATCCATTAACCACTAAAGGTGTGGGATAGTTGAGGTTGAGGGTGGAATTAGACCAGTGTTCCCTCAATTGCCAGTACCCGTTAGGTAGGGATTCGTGATAGAAAGAAAGAGATGTGTGAAGAGTGTCTCTAGAACGGGTGGCTGTTAAATAAGGGGGGGAGTTCCTTTACGGACTAGGTGGTCTCACACACATAATAGTGTCTTGCTTCTTCATTTGACCACCTAGCCCCACCCAAGTAAGATGATATTACTTGGGCGGACTCAACCTCTTTGTTAAAAGAACAAGAGGGAGTGCTGAAATTAATTTTACTGGATAAATATCAGGGATCCAGATAGGGTGAGAATAAAATTACCATACATGTCACCTATTTCAATTAATTAAACTTTAATGGAGGTGCATGTTGGCAAGGTTAAAAACAGGGGAGAAAGAGGCTCACTAGAGATTAATGTCTTTTAGAGTCTAAAAAAATATATATATGTATGACCAACATGTTTCTGCCCTCTCAATGTGCTGGAAGGTCAGGGGCATTCGTCAGGGTCTAGGATCCCGGAGCACTACTACTAAGGGGTGTGCTCGCTAAGTGAAGTAAAAGGGGTCTAAAGCCCTACCTGAACAGGTGGTTCATATTAGGGTAGGTCCCGGAAATAGGGGCGAATGGCCTCTGGTCTGGGTAATGCCAGGGGAGGGGTTTTCCCTTGTAGTCACACTCACTCCAAAGGGAATACCCGGTGAGAGTACCTGCATGCCAGTGCCCGACCGCTCTGATGAGCCTCTTTCTCCCCCGTTTTTAACCTTACCAACATGTACCTCCATTAAAGTTTAATTAATTGAAATAGGTGACATGTATGGTAATTTTATTCTCACCCTATCTGGATCCCTGATATTTATCCAGTAAGATTAATTTCAGCACTCCCTCTTGTTCTTTTAACAAAGAGGTTGAGTCCGCCCAAGTAGTATCATCTTACTTGGGTGGGGCTAGGTGGTCAAATGATGAAGCAAGACACTATTATGTGTGTGAGACCACCTAGTCCGTAAAGGAACTCCCCCCCTTATTTAACACAGCCACCCGTACTAGAGACACTCTTCACACATCTCGAACCCCTACCTAACCGGTACTGGTAATTGAGGGAACACTGGTCTAATTCCACCCTCAACCTCAACTATCCCACACCTTTAGTGGTTAATAGATCTCTCAGTTGCCTTCATTTGGCCAAGCTTCAGCCTTTCCTTAATTTTCTTCTGTTTCATCTCAATCTGACAGTATTTGGTGTACCACAACATTTCAGCAATTGACTTATTCTGACAACAAATCAAATCTTTCTGTATCATGCTCATTTCTGTGCTCAATCCTGTCTCAAACCTCAACACAAAATGTCTCATATCCTTAGTCTCTAACATCTCCATACCACTATACTATTTGAATGCCTGTAACAATCTCTCATAGTAAGTATGAATTGACTCCTTTGGCTCTTGAGTCATTCTTTCACTATTAACCCAATCAACATCTTGAGGAGGCATCTTCCATTTGAGGAATTTCATAACCTGCTGATACTTTTTCATGAGGATTGAGGAAGATCACTTAGTTATTGGATTCCTGTTTGTTTCAGCCTCAGGCCACTGGACAGCTATCTTCCAGCTATCTTCCAGTGTGCCTGCAAATCACTCAGAACAACGATGTTGAATGACATTTTCAAACATATCCACAACACTTGTGAAATGTTCACAAACCTTTCAGCCCATCTGTACCACTCTACTGGCATCTCTCGTAATTTCTGGAAATCATTGGTAATTTCTGGAAATCATTGGTAAATGTTGCAAGATCACTTCTACTGCACAGCACATCATTTCCACCACGCACTTCTCTCAAATTTAAGGTTGTAACACCCCACTCTGCTCCACCTGGAGGCGGTTCACCTGAATGTTTCTTTCCACCCATTTGGTCTCCCACTTATCTAATTCATTCCATTTCCTAATAATATGAATTAGTTAATCTGGGTTTTCAGTCCTGGAGTTATCATTTCCACAATGTCTTTTTCACCGAAACTCATTTGATAACTCCTCTGCAAAGTCTTAGTTTTATTTAGGTCTACTTCTTATTTCTGAGCCAATGCTGCCAATATGTTATGAACTTGGCTTGCTTGCTTAGTGATGTCCCTACACATAAATGTGAGCTCACTTTCTTGATAAGTATCTAATGTTCCTTTCCAAGATTTCCAATAATCATTGAATCCAATTGTAGTGTCAGCTTTTCCACATCCATAGTTCTTTCCTTCGGTGTTGATCTAATTGTTCCCTGACTCACCTCTGTACTTGTACTCTCTCTATATGGAGTACCTTTATTAAAAAATTGCACTCAGTCATCTATCTCCTTTGTGCTAATGGATCGAATAACCACAGGAATCTTAGGTATGGGATAATTTCCTTGGGCACCACCTCCTGAGTTTAAAGACTGTTCCATACAGGAGTAGTATGGGTGGTACCTTCCTCTAAGTACCTATCATAGTGCATACTGACTTATTCAAAGTCATATCTGCACTTGCTTCACATGGAGTGCTAGTATGTGTTTGAATTAAAGTGACAAACTTCCTGGCATCTAGACTATTTGGAACTCCGCTCTCTTCTCCAACATTAGGTACAGACAGATTATAAGTATTTTTGCCGGAACCTTCTGATTTACACATAAGAACTATTGGGCCAATAGTTTCAGAGAACTTAAAAGTATCAACAGCACTCACGGGAGGATCGATTGGGACGCAGTCTCTAAAACCTCCACTTCTATATTCATTGGGAACATTCACTGAAACAGCGCCTACGGGACTAGGATTCATCTTGGCTGGGGCAGTAGGAAAGGTAATCGTGGCATTGTCACCAGTACCATTATTCCCACTTTCACTCTTGGCTTCATTATATGGGAGTGGACTTTCAGATAGTAACACATCCATAAGGCTATCTCCAGAGTCGTCATTGCTATCTATATTCATGTCTTCAGGCTCTTTTTGTTTCATCGCCTTCTGTTTCCTAATCATTTTTCTTCCCCTCCTCTCCCTCGACCACATCAGTGGTCAAAGTTTGGTACAACCTAACTCCTTCTATCAAGTCTGTTCTCCACCTTTTCTGCTAAGCATTCCATCTAGCATCTTCATAAGTATGTGTTAGAAATATGGTCCCTAGTTGGCAGTGGTTTGTACCCTGTCCAAGTAGGGACCCTCAGTATAGCCAGAGTAAGGGAGTCACACAGGTAAGGTATCCCCGGCTCACACCCTTTGTAGCTTGGCTCAAGCAGTTATGCTTACAGCAGAGGCAATGTGTAAAGTATTTGTGTACACACACACACACACACACAGTAACGCAGTGAAAACACCACAAAAGTATAGCCAATAGTTATCTGAGTAGAACAAGAGCAAAACGGCAAACATCCAACATACACAAGCAAAGATACACATTTTTAAAGATTAAGGGCCTGATTACGACCTTGGCGGATGGGATACTCTGTCACAAACGTGATGGATATCCCGTCTACCATATTACAAGTTCCATTATATCCTATGGAACTTATAAAACGGCTGACAGGATATATGACACATTTGTGACGGAGTATCCTAACCACCAAGTCATAATCAGGCCCTAAAGGGAGTATACCACTTAGAATCACAATAGCTCCAACGGGGCTATCATGACGTCTTGACAGAGTAATTTCCAACAGTCTAAAGCCACTTGCAAGGGAGTGTGGGCCTATCATGGAGTCATACGAACCCCAGGTACAGTACCTTGGAAGATGATGAGGAAGCAAAGACGTTGCACGAGGAGGTGAGGCTTCGGTCCCTTATGGTTGCAGGGGAGGTGATATGGCTTTGGCGGCGAGGCGTTGGTTCCTTACGACAATACGGGGTTGATGAATCCAGCTGGCCAAGATGCAAGGCATTGACTTCACAGTGTTGTGATCACACAACAGCGCCACAGGTTCTGGCTGGATTTGGAGCAGGGTGCCATGGATGTTGATGACACAGTGCTCTGACTCACGCAGTGACAGGAAATCGGAGGTGCAGCGGTGGCATCGGGCCTGTGACGTTGGAATTCAAGCCGCGATGTGTCGATCTCACAGAGATGAAGCAGGTGCTGCGCCGGAGTCAGGGCAGTGAATCACGGAATTCAGTGGCGCAGTGCTCAAAACCCACATAGCAGTGGGTCTTCTGATGCCCTGCAAGAGAAAGCTGGGGCCTGTGTTGAAAACCATGGTCATTGCATCAAGGGGGGGCCCATGCTCCGGTCCAGGCAGCAGCGATGTGTCAAACCTTATAGCAATGCATAGGTACAAAATGACACAGAAAGTGAATGCATGGATTTTCTCTTTGTAGCACCAAAAAACCTCCTTCAGGGAACCAGACTGGATTTGGCACCACTGGGCAGGACAGGGCTCTCAGCAGAGGAGCCCAGGTGCTGACAGGTGAAGTCATTGATGTCCCCGAAACTTCTCAACAGGAGGCAAGCCCAACTCAAGCCCTTGGAGAACCTTGGAAAGCAGGATATAGAAGGCACAGTCCAGTCCTTTCACTCTTAGGACAGAAGCAGCAAGCAGCAGGCCAGCACAACAAAGCAACAGCAAGAGTGGTAGTCCCTCCTACAGCATCCAGCTCTTCTTCCTGGCAGAATATCCTCAGTCCATAAGTGTTCTAACTATGTGGGGTCAGAGGTTCAGTATTTCTACCCATTTCAGTCTTTGAAGGAGGCAAACTTGAAAGAGAAGTCTTTGTAGTGCACAAGACCTTGCCTTTCCTGCCCTGACGCAAGACACATCCCAGGGAGTGGGAGACTGCTTTCTGTAAGGACAGGCACAGCCCTATTCAGGTGCAAGTGTCAGCTCCTCCATCACTCAAGTTCAGTAAGACCCCTCAGGTTATGCAGGGCACACCTCAGCTCCCTTTGTGTGACTGTCTAGAGTGGATTCTCAAACAGCCCAACTGTCATCCTGACCTAGACGTGTATTCCGCAGCCAGGCATAGGCACAGAATAGTTAAGCAAGGGAATGACCACTTTCTAAAAGTGGTATTTTAAACTTACAATGTAAAAAAAATTCACCAAAATATGTATTTTTAAAATGTGATTTCAGAGACCTCAAACTCCTATCTCTATCTGCTCCCAATGGGAAATTACACTTGAAAGATATTTCGAGGCAATCTGCATTTTAACCTATGGGGGAGACATAGGCCTTGCAATAGTGAAAAACAATTTTAGCAGTATTTCATAATCAGGACATGTAAAACACACCAGTACATGTCTCACCTTTTAAATGCACTGTACCCTGCCCAGGGGACTGCCTTGGTCCTACCTTAGGGGTGACGTACATGTAGTAAAAGGGAAGGTTTGGGCCTGGCAAGTGGGTGCACTTGCCAAGTTGAAATAGCAGCTTACAGCTACACACACAGACACTGCAGTGGCAGGTTTGAGACACGTTTACAGGGCTACTCATGTGGCTGGCACAATCAGTGCTGTGGGACAACTATTAGCATTTGATTTACAGGCCCTGGTCACACATACTGCACTTTACTAGGGACTTACTAGTAAATCAAATATGCCAAACCCATCATCAATAAAGTTTTAGCCAGAGAGCATATGCACTTTAGCACTGGTTAGCAGTGGTAAGGTGCCCAGAGTCCTAAAGCCAACAAAAACTATTCAGAAACAAAAATAGGAGAAGAAGGGAAAAATGCCAGGGGACAATCCTGCAGAAAGGGCCACGTCCAACAGTATACATAGCTTCCTTTGCCCTTCCCTGATTTTTCTCCTTTTCTCTGGTATGAGTGGTACATTCCAGAACATTAAGTGTTTCATACTCAGATCTAGAAGGTAGCTACATTTTGTACAGCACCCTCCTCAAGTTTTCAATAATCTGCAAATTAAATATGCCATATTGGGGGAATCTCAATGAACCTTACGAACCTGTGATCTTGTGCCATTGACTAAACCAAGCATGTGTGAAGCCCTACATTAATCACCATATAATCACCTGGGGTCTTTGGGACGTGCCACTTCACCCTCTCTACTGGGGATATGAACATCACCTCTAAACATGTCTCACATCATTTTAAAGCATTTCATTTGTCAACAGTTATCTCAACACTTCTGTACAGTTCAAAACAATGCTGTAGCCACAATCCCTTTCTCCGAAGCAAATACCAATCACAACGAGGTCCCTTATGACATCCCCAATGAATAGCAGCGCAGCACCCCACTAACCGACCTTTACCACTGCGGCACATTAGGACGGTGACCTCGCACCTTGTAGCAGTTCCCCTCCTTTACAACCTGCACGCACGCTTGTTCCATATAAGATACAATACAATAACCTTTGTCTGCTGCACTAAAGAATTAATAGTTTCAAACACACAACAGAATCTCCAAGTACTTCAAATGAAACCTCAACCTGTGGGGTATCATCTAGGTCAGTACTGCTTCACTCTGTACATTAGGATCCACTACACCAATCGCCTCACATTCATACAAAGTAAGTCCCTATCTTAACTGTGCCGCTAACAACGTCTCACAATGAACTCAACCTTTTAGCAGACAGTTTAATAGTCTTACCCGATAACTTCTTCAACTTCATTTTAAATCACCACGCACACAACATACAAAAGCATTTCCACAAGACACAACCTAAATTCACACAATCAGCACAAACTAGATACAAACTGCTGTAATCCACCACCCTATTAACACTCACTCTTCCAATGTCAGTATTACTCTCTTCCAAGACTCTCCAATGTTGCCGATCCTCCAGCTCTGGATAATAGCATCTAAAGTTGGGCACTAGGGACTAACTACTCTAGAATATGGTTCCAGTTTGCCGCACTTCAGAAAGAGAACCATCCGTATCTGCTTCCATCTGATCTGGCTCTTTTCACTTTTTCTAAATCTGGGCTCGATTAATCTTTTTTTCCAGTTCTGAGGGGTGAGAATACACACATTAAAATTCTCAATACAAATTACAATGTAACCTGTTGGACACACATTGAATCTCAGAGACCAAGATAAAGTTCAAAAGGGTTTTATTGCAGACTCAAAGTCACACTTACATAAATGAGTCTCAAAACCATGGTATAAAAGTACAAAATCACCTAAGGAGAATTAAAGCATCACAGAAAATTAAATTAAATCAGCATGTGCAGAAGAAATATTTCAATAGTGACAATGCAGAAAATAATGAAAAGAATCTGGTGCTTTAAATCCAAGCTCACATTAACCTGCCTAACCACTGAATCTAAATTCCTAACTATTCTAAACACCTAAGGAGTTTCAGGAAAAATGTCAGTGCTACAGTTCTTCTGTAGAGGGTCCTGTTGAGAGAGTTGTGAGTAGCAAGAAGCCACTTAACGAAAAAAAGGTGTGACGTCAGTATCTCAAAGAGGTCTGCTCTGATCAAGGGGCAGGGGGAATCTAAATCTACAGCTAACTAAACCACACTTAAATTTTGACTCTTCCAGAAGCTACCATCATGGTCAAAACCTTCCACTGAACAACAGTTTTGTAAATCATTCGTCTAATTGACAGTTGAGCCTTTGAAAGCTTTTGAAAGGAAATCAATTCAGCCTTGTTTCACTCCCATGCTCAGGAATTTCAGATGGGAATTAGGCTGGCATCTTCAAGCTGCTCCTCTTAACCTTGATAACACGTTTTCTCAGGCCTTCTTATCTTCTGTGCACAATGGTATCCTTATTAGCCAAAACTCGTACCATCGCACCTGCAGCTTAGGAAGATATGCAATAAAATAAGCTTTCCTATGAAGATTAGAAATACAAAAACAATCTGGCTTTGTCTCTGGCCAAGCTAAAATAACATGAATACACTTTAAGTTTAAATAATTTTCTGCATGTCTCTCATGGTGAATATAAACTGATTATGAAAATAACATTTCTAAAATACTACAATAAAAACATACTTGCAAAACAATGAATAAATGTGGTTTTCACGAAAAGTTATATTAATACTTGCACTTTACTTGTATACATTTCAGTGCACCATGTTATATGGAAAGGATTTTCACACGTCTGCATAGGAAAATAACAGCTTCTTTCAGTGAGACATAATGGCACAATCAAGTTATGCTCTCATCTTCTGACCCCTGCTGACACACATCAACAGAACCATCAGCTGAGTGAGGCAGCTAAGCTATGAGTAATTTAGGTGAGCTGGGGGAGGTCCAGTGATGTTTATGTCCAGGAGCCGGTAGTTGCACATCCAGGTACAGACTGGTGAATACAAAAGGGAACCCTGCTGCCTCATTTAATTCTCTACCATCAGCAAGGGTGTCAAATTTCCCTCCGTCCATGCCCAGGCCACTTTCTTAGCAAAGGCCAACTCTGGTCAAAACATGAACACATGGCTGTTTCTATTTTTACAGGTTTATGTAGGGTGAACATGGCTAACTGTACTGGGATAATATACATGAGTACCAGTCACACTACACAAGATCAAAATAATTTTTACCAAGGGAGATTTAATGATTTTCCTGGCATCACAGGATGTTCATCGGAGGTTGGGACCTGAACTGAGTTCCCCAGTTTGAAAGTCAGCAGCTGTGGTCCTAACACCACACCCTGTTTATTTTGTATTTTTGGGCAAGGTGACCTCAAAATGAGGCCTTCACCCACCCCACCACCAAGGCCTGAAGATATTGGAGCTAAAGTGTTAACCCCTGGCCCTCTGTGAAGCCTAAGCTGCTTATCTTACTCAGCCGCTTCCTAGCCCACCATAGCCTCAGGACACTAGCCTGGCAGGGAGTTAAGAAAAGCACACAGCAGCTGCTGCTCCACAGGGGCTGAGGTGAAGCTGGACCAACAGTCACAAAATCACAAGGCCACTCAGCAAGGCCTCTTCATACTCCCACCCTCTGCCGCCCACCTTGACCTGAATGTGTTGGCCCAGTGGGGGAAGGTCAGGGAAAAGGCCTTGCTTCTGGGTCAGATAGCAAAAGGGAGGACACAGTGAGAATGGATCACAGCCTGGACCAGGTGAAATATAAATGGCTCAACAGCTACATCAACTTATAACCCCCAGTGAGGTCTATTCTCAGACTCACTTCCACCACTGCCCACTATAACTTCAGTGCAGTAGCCTGGCAGCAGAGGAATGAAGCAGAGGCCAACAGGTAATCCTTTAGCACTGGCCTATCACCCAATACCCAATTAGATCAATTCCCAAACTGATGCTGGTTTATGCCATTCAGCAAAAATTTTGAATTGCATCGCTGAAGGTGCCTTTACTGTCCTTTAGCGGCAGCTAAAAGGGAAACTCTGAGGCAATGCAGCTAATTTTAGACATAGTAACCCAACTGTAGCCTCAACTATAGCCTTGACACCTCTAAGATCATACATAGTTAGCATGGCTTTGGTGCAAGGAGTTTTTGTTTACATCCCATTGCCTCAAATTGTCTCCAGGGCCTACATCACCACTGGGACTGTTAGGTATTTAACATTTCTGATTTAATGTATGGTAAATGAATGAGGGAAGTGTTGTCCTGCCAGGGTTATTACTGAAAAAGAAATAGCAATTGATTAAACTCAGCAACATTGCAGAGCAGTAAAAATGGGCAACAATGTTGGTAGTCCCAAGTTTCTAGCGCTCTCCATTGAAGAGAATATGGGCAAAAATAGCCTTCATTTACGGTAAGTGTTCAATGGGTTGCGGGGGTCTATGTATACTGTTCAACAGATCAGTTATGCCAATTGCTGCTCACTGGAAATTATCAGGCATGGGCGGAACTCGCAGAGTTGCACCCCACCGAATTCTGTGGAGTTACCTGAAAACTCAGCGAAATTTAGCTGAGTTCCACTAGCAATGGAATTTTGGTACTTTGTGCTACTCACACTGATGTTTAGTAGTGGGAGCTTGTCCTGCCTGTAAAATCAGCGTGAACTGCACCACACGTTGGGCCGGAGGGTGATGCTTCTTTCTGCTGCTCAAGTAGAATTTCTAGTCAATTGGCAACTTTCTCAATGCGAGCGGCACCTTTCTCAACATGAGCAGTAGTGACCTGCCATGACCGCCCGCATTGATAAATCACACCGGGTAGTATTCTAGTGCCCAAAAATTGTGCTAGGGGATGCAAATTCTCACTCACCAACTTAATATTGGTGAGCGGCATGCAAGAAAAAGGTCCACCACACAGCGGTTTATGGAGTTTTGCAGGAACTCCGTGCTACAAGTAGAAAACTGAATTCGCAGAACTCTGCCAGCAGAGTGGAATTTTTTGCCCACCCCTAGAAATTATGGACCAACATTACCCTACCAGAAATTAGTACCATGGATAGCCCTGGTGCTCCTCACTCTTTAGAAGCCAATTGGTAATCCTCAGGTATCAATTCTCTACATAAAACCTTTACTGCTTTTGGACAGTTTTGCAAAATACACCATAGTCTGAAATAAATTAAGCCAATATTAGGCACATTTGGATTGTTGAGGAATATAGATGTTATCTACAGTTTCTACAGGATGTGGTATGTGCTTATAGAGTTGCATGGCTAATAGGACCAATACATTGGGACTCAACATTTCCAGTCAAACATTATGATTTCAGCATTACAGCAGGTCCACCTGACAAGTGTGCCTACGAGAATTAGTAGTCAAGAAAATGTAAAAAATGTAAATGGCTGTAACTTTTTAGCTGTTCACACTGGTCAAAATATTCAGATGATTCTTGTATTGTTTGTGTTACCTAAGATTTAAGAAAGGATAGCTCTGGCCCTGGCCATGCATGTTACATTAGGTTCATGGTCATAGACCTGTGGAGATCCTTAGTCTGACATTCTTCTTTCAATAAGGTAGCTTGTTCTGAGTCACCGATGTTCAATATTATCTTCCTGCCATGACTCTTCTCATTCTCTCACCATGTGAGGTTCCCTGAGGTCAAAATCTGAATGGGAGGATGTAGTGATGTGGTTGTCCTAGTGCATTTGTTATTTGAGGTGATCTGGTAATGCACATAGTGCTGTGTATGAAGGCTTCTAACAAGTATTCACTCTGGGCCTGAATTATAAAGTTTCCTCTATGAGTAAGCATGTGTTACATCAGGCTTACATATGACTTATGTGTGAATTTTCAGATTTAAGGCAGGCTTACTCATAGGTTCAATTATCGTGCATGTCTTTCTCTTGGATACTACTCATAAAAAATGTTTTGTCAATCAGGCCTTGATATTTAGACACCTAAATATCAAGGCCTGATTGACAAAACATTTTTTATGAGTAGTATCCAAGAGAATACTCATGCCTTATTCAGGATCAAGACATAAAAACTCATAAAAAGAGCAGTGTGTTTCAGTCCCTATTAGTGTAGCCATTTTTGGAAAGACTGCTTCTTGTCCATAGTATCTTTTTCAGGAGATTATTGGTAGTTCTGTGTGTTCTTCAATTGGTGTCAATATATTGATTCCTAATAATCAATAATCAAGTTTCATATTTCAGCAATAGAGTTTTAGCTTTGAATGATTTAACTATTTAACTATTAACATATTCAACTGATGTTAAAGCAAACACCCACACAACACCCCCACCCCCTCCCCTGTTGGAGCACCTGACTTACCTGTAGTCAGGGGGTCCTCCGCTAGGAGACGGGACGGTGTCCAACAGCAGAACACCGCCAGGCTGTATTAATGTCACAATACGGCCGGCGGCAGTCTACTGGCGTGGCAGGGCTGCTGGCAGCAGCGCCACCTTATTGCCACCTGCCAGCATGGCCACATACGGATTTCTGCCATCCTTCTGGCGGAAATCCGGCTGTGGTCATAATACAGTGGACGGCTGGTAGCCACGGCAACAGTCTTTTGGCGGCCGTCGCCGCGGCGTTAGGGGATTTTTACCACAAATGTTAGAATGAGAGCCTTAAATTTTAGCCTCCAATTTTACATTTTGCTTTTTTATTTCTATACACTTTATTAATCCGTTAATATTGAGAGAGCATAACTGTGCCATTATGCTTTGTTGAACGAAGAGTAAGGAAGCCGTTAACTTCATATATTATGAGTAAAACTATATCCATCTAAATGTGATGCATTAAAGTACCACAGTATTACAGGGTAACTTAATGTTAATCTAATTAATTTATACCTTAGTATTTTAACAAATTATATATTTTATAATCAATTTTCATTTCTTGTGTTTAAGAGAATTTTATTTGTAAAAGTATAACTAAATTGTACTCCCTTTTTGTTGTTCAGGATGGAGTTAAGGATTATGCAATTCTTATATTTAACTTCGACATGAAACTCGCTTTCTTTGTGTATTATTTTTTTCTTTCCACTGCAAGTGTTAGATAAGGAAGTGTGAGTTTGGTTGCTAAGAAAGAAAATCGGTAACAAGGAGCTACAAGAATGACTCCCTTACTAAATTCCTGGCCATGGATGTAATCCAAGGTCGAGCAGATGTGTTCAGAAGAGGATAAAGTTAACTGGTTATAATTCACAATGGTGTCTTGTTAGTAGAAATTTCCTTGGATGTGATGTCAGCTACTAGAAGGTTCTGGGGTCAATTAAAGTGTTGTTTAGTTAGTCGGTGCTTCAGATTTCCTTTGCCACTTGACTGGAGCGGACTCTTAGGGAAAGATAGATCTTTTTTTCTTTATTAGGTTAAGGGCCTTATGCTAATGACATCTCTCAGCAGGACTTCTACCAAAGTTTCCTGTGATGCTGATGTTTTTTCTCTGTATTCCTCTTTAGATTATTATAATAGTTAGAAGTTTAGATTTAATGGTTAAACAGCTAAATCTGAGTCTGAATTCGAAGCACCATATGCTTTTCCTTTTCTTCTGCTTGTTGCTATTGAATTATCTGTCTTTTATATGTTAGTGAAATTTAATATTTTGTGATGTTTTGATTCTCCTTTGGTGGTCATATACATATATACTATGGTTTTGAGACTCATTTATGTAAGTTTGGCTTTGAGTCTATAATAAATCCCTTTCCAAACTTCAAAATCGTCTCTGTGATTTAATGTGTTACCAAATGGGTTGCACTGTCATTAATGTGTTGTGAGTGAAGGTGTTTCTCCTTGCCCCTCGAGACTCCTAGAAAAAGTCATCAACCAGGAAGGAGAAGGAAAGGACGACACTATATCAGATGGTAGCTGAGTGATGATGGTTAGGTTCCCAAAGTAAGGAGAAATAGAACATTGTTTCTCGAACAGTTAGTCTATAGAGCCAAGTCCCTAGACTCCATGCCCAAATTGCGGAAGATTCACAAAGTTGTGGAGACACGGAGGAGTGTCGTATTGAAGAAGGAGGAGTGAGTATTAGAAGGATTATTGATTGTGGTGGCTTCTTCCTAGCTTGCAATGTTTGTAAGCCTGGATAATGTCATGTGGAGATGTTTGCTTGTTGTACAAGTTTGATTTGTAAGAGATTATTAGGTCAGATATAAACTAAGATCCCAGGATAGTATTAAAAGGTGTAGAAAACACCATAATAAATTGTCTGCTAAGAAGTTGTGCTCTTTGTGAGACGTTGCAACCGCTCAGTAAAGACAGGGACTTGCTTTGTGTGAATATGCGGCAATTGGTATAGTGGATCTTAATGCACAGAGTGAAGCTGCACTGATTTGAATGATACCCTGGAAGTCAAAGTTTTGTTCGAAGTATTTTGGAACTTTCTTGTGTGTTTGAAACTATTCATTTCTTAGTGGAACAGACAAAAGTTATTTGTACTGTGTTTGCTGCATATGTGTGAGATTGCGGAGAGAGTGTGCATGCAGATTGTAAAGGAGGGGAGCAGCTGGGAAGAGCGAGATCTACGTCGCAGTGTGCCACGCTGGTATAGGTCTATTGGTGTGGTGCTGCACTGCTATTGGTTGATAATGTCATAAGGGACACTGCTGTGATTTTATAATTGTTGCGGAATAAATGATTGTGGATACCATGCGATTTTGAGTTGCAGTTTTATTGTAATTATTGACATTTAATTGTGGAAAATGAAATGTTTTAAGATTATGCAAGGTTTTATTTAGAGGTGATGTTCATATTCCTATTAGATAAAGTGATGAAAGGCACCCAGAATATACCCCTGGTCAATATATGGCAATTAATGTAGGACTCCATACATGTGTATGGCTTGGTCAATGGCATAAGATCACAGAAAATGAAGGTGCTTTGAGGTTTCCTCAGTGTGGCACATTCAATTTGAGAATTACTGAAAACCTGAGGAAGGGCATTGTATGAGCTGAAACCACCTCTCAGACCTGCACAATATGAAGCAATTAATGTTTGGGAACGTGCAGCTCATGCCAGAGAAAACAAGAAATACCTGGGTAGGGCAAAGAAAGCCATAAGTACTTATGTGGATGTTAAGTGGGATGCTGAGCAGAAAAGATGGAGAACAGACTTAGTAGAAGAAGCCAGAGTATGCTGCTTTGACTACTGATGCGGTCGAGGGAAAAGGGAAAAGAAAAATGAACAGAAAGAGAAGGGAAAAAAGAGCCAGATGACATGTGGAGACAGTGTCAGCGACTCTTGAGATAGTCTTTTGAACGTGTTATTATCTGAAAGTCCACCTCCATACAATGAGATTAGAACCAAGGGTGGAAATCAGAGTACTGGTGGCAGCAGCCCAATCACCCATGCCACTGCCCCAGCCAAACTGATGCCTAGTCCAGTGGGAGTCATCTTAGCTAACATGCCTTGTGAACAAAGCAGTGAGGGTTTAAGAGAGTGTGTCCCAGTTGATCCTATCATGAGTTCTGTTGGTGCTCTTATCGTTCCAGTCACTATTGGCTCTGTAGTTTCTATGTATAAATCAGAAAGCTCTGTGAAAAATGCTTACTACCAGACTGTGCCCAATACTGTTGGAGGACTGGGTGGAGTTACAAGTAGTTCAGATGTTAGGAAATGTGTCCCTTTGGTTCCAACCTATGCTGGTACCCCATGTGGAGCAAGTGCAGATGCAAATTTGAATCTGTCAGGATGTACATCAATGGGAACGTATCAGAAATTGCCTACCCAAACAACTTTCATATGGGAACCCCCTTTAAATATGGTAAATATTGCTCAAGGAAATGATTCCATAACTAAGGTTCCTGTTGTGAATCAATCCATTTGTGTGAAGGAGATAAATGACTGGGCGCATTTTTTTTAATAGAGCTACTCCATAAGGCAAGAGTACGAGTACAGAGGTGAGGCAAGGAACAACTCAATCAACACCAAAAGAGAGAAATCTGGATGTGGCAAAGCTTACAAAAGAATTGGATGTAATGATTGTTGGGAATCCTGGGCTAGAGCAATTGGAAACTTATCATGAAGATGAGCTTGCATTTATGTGTAAGGATGTCACTGAGCGAGTGGGCTAGGTTCACAATAAATTGGCAGAATTGTCTCAAAAATCTGAAGTGGCTCTAAATATAACAAAAGCTTTACAGAGGAGCTACCGAGTATGTTTCAGTGAAAAAGACATTGCTGACATGAGAACTCCAGGATTAAAAACTCAGATTAAGGCACTAATTCATAATATTAGGAAATGGAATTAACTAGATAGGTGGGAGACTAGGTGGGCAAAAAAGAAGGAGATAAAGAAACATTCAGGTGAACCACCTCCAGGTGTAACAGAGAAGGGGGGTGTTACAACCTTCCCCTTGAGAGAAGTGCCTGGAGGGAGTTATGTGCTTGTGCCAAAGAGCAGAAGTGATCTTGCATCATTTACTAATGATTTCCAAAATTGCTAGAGAAGCCAGTATAATGGTAGAGATAAGTTGAAAGATTTCTGAAAATATCACAAGTGTTGTAGATTGATTTGAATACGTGGTTTGACATTGTTGTTCTGAGCAATTTGTGGACGTAGTGTAACGTAGCTGTCCAGTGGCCTGAGGTGGAACCAAATAGAAATCTGATAACCAAGGGTCCTTCACCAATAGTGATGAAAAAGTATCAACAGGTTATGACATTTTTGTAGGAGAAATGCCTCACCAATGTTGATTGGGTTAAAATTGACAGAACGACTCAAGTGTCAAAGGAGTCAATCCATGCTTATTATGAGAGGTTGTTACAGACATTCAAGCAGTACAGTGGTATGGAGATGTTAGAAGCTAAGGCTATGGAACATTTTGTGCTGAGGATTGTGACTGAATTGCGGCCAGAAATCAGTCTGATGATCCAGCAACATTTGATTTATTGGCAGAATAAGTTGATTGATGAAATTTTGCGGTACACCAAGTACTGCTACGATAAGATTGAAATGAAGCAGAAGAAACTGAAAGAAAAACTCATGGTTGCACAGATGAAGGCAACTCAGAAAACTGGTCAGATTCAGCCGATAGCAGACAATGCTGTTACCTGCAAGGAGTATACCAGCAAGGACAAAGGCCCATGCAGGGTAGAGGTTGAGGAACACATATTGGTCTGAATACTGGAATGGATGTCTATAGCTTGAAAATGACCACTCTTTGTCACATATGTAACAGGATGGGGCATTGGAAGCCAGAATGTCGTTTTTATTCTGCTACTCTAGCTCAGAGTTCAGGATTTGTACCGTCACAAAATGCTAACTCAGCGCAGATGGAAAATGCATCAAGAAAGAGAAATCAGAATTTTCATATGCTCCAAACTCTGATGATGCAGGTTCCCCAACCTCCAATGTAACAGCAAAACGAGATGAGTCCTAGACCCAATGCTAATCAGAATCCAAACGCGAATATGAGTGTGATTCAGGGAGGGAGTGCTTTCCAACAATTTCCTCTATTTGAACTGAAAGAGAGCTACAGCTCCAGTCAGTCAGTCTAATGGTGCCTGAAAGGGGAGGGAGACCGCATGCTTGGTGCAGCCTTGGAGGTGTACCAGAGTGGACCATTTATAAACTGCGAGGTGGATGGCCACCTCTGTTATTTTTTATTTACACTGGTGCTAGTCATTCTACTCTAAAAACAGTAGAGATTCCAAACCTACCTCTCTCAGGAAAATTAGTTTAAGTTATAGGAGTATCAAATAAACAGATGACAACTCAGGAAACAGAACGAGTTTTGCTGAGAATAGGGTCTTTCAAAGATAGACACTGATTTGTGGTGTGTGATTCCAGTCCAGTGAATCGCTTAGAAAGAGACTTACTCTACAAACTTAACTGTACCAACTATTGTAACCCAGAAGGTATAGAGGTGCAAATGCATGATGAAGATGTTGCCTTCAAACTGGCAAACGATGGATCCTATTGTACCATATTCACCTTGTTGACTCTTGATTTACCAACAGATTTGAGGGACACAGTCAGAATCGCAGTGTGGGATTTTTCAGAAAAAGTTATTGGACTGATTAAAGGAGAAGAGCCTATCCAAATAACAATCAAACCTATTGCTGAATCCCTAAAAAAACCATAATACACTCTAACACCTGAGATGATTGCAGTTATTCGTCCTGTAAACAATATAGTAAATTGTGCTGTCCTGTAGTACCGAATCCAGCTGTGATATTGTTTCAGATTCCATGTGAGGATGAGTTGTTCACTGTCATTGATTTGTGTCAGGCCTTCTTCTTTATATCGTTGCATGAAGACAGTCAGTTCCTTTTTGCAATTTGATTTGAGAATAGGGCTTTGGCGTGGTGCCATGTTCCTCAGGGGTATACTGAGAATCCATCCATTTTTAATCAGATTCTCAAGAAAAATCTTTGGTGATGCCTTGTAACTCAGTCTTAATACAATACATCAACAACCTTTTGGTGGCATCGAATACCTAGGAAGCATGTAACAGGTAAACATGATACCATTGCTTTGTTGAACCACCTGGCTAGGAATGGACATAAGTGTCCCCAGGAAAGTTGCAGTACTCTCAGAAAGAGGTGCATTATCTTGGCCGTCATATTGAGAAAGGAGCGAGGAAAGTGTCACAAGAGAGAATTTCAGCAATCTTGAAAATTAGTCCGCCAACATTACAAAAAGAAGTCAGGATGTTTTTGGGAATGGTGGGCTACTGTAGAGAGTGAATACCCAAATTTTCCCTGGTGGCTAAGCCTTTACAGAGCTGACACACAAGGATGTGTCTGATTCAGTACCATAAGGATAAAGATTGCTTGATTTCCGTTCTAAAACTGAGAGGATCTCTCTGTCATGCCCCAGCTCTGTGGATGCCTTATTAGAACAAATCTTTTCAACTTTTCTGCAGTGAGAGGGTGGGCTGCGCTCTCTCATTGCTTACACAAACTCATGGAAATGTCATGAGGCCCATGGAATATTTTTCAGCTGTGCTAGATCCAGTAGCCTCCGCTTTACCCGGCTGTCTTAAGGCCGTGGCATCAGTCAGCACGAGCATTGTGATGTGAAGATATTGTGATGGGACACCCTTTAACTGTGGATGTGCCTCGCTCTGTTGAAATATTGTTGACCAAAACACAAACCCAATACATGACTAGTAGCCATCTGAGCAAATATGAACAAGTCATATTGGCAGCAGAGAATGTAACTGTCAAGGGCTATGGTGTTTTGAACTCTTCTACTTTGTTGCTTGTACCTGATGTTGAAAGTGATGCAGAATGTGAAGTAGGCCATGATTTCCCCGATGTCACTGAAATGTGCACCAAATCATAACCAGATATACAAGATGAACCATTTCCTGAATCTAATTTTGAGCATTATGTAGATGGTTCATTCTTACAGGACAATGGAGGGTGTCTAAGAGTAGCTCATGCTGTCAGCACTCTTTCAGGAGTTGTTGAAGCTTCCTCGATTCAAGGAATATTTTCAGCTCAAGAGGCTGAACTGATTGAACTTACTAGGGCATGCTGTGTTCCAGACAAGTTGAAAGTGACAATCTTTACCAATAGTCAGTACATTGTTGGTGTCGTTCATGATTTCAAACAACTATGGTCTCAGAGGAGAATCATGCCGTCTTCTTGATCCCCGATCCAGAATGGGGAACAAGTGAGAAATCTCCTTGATGCATTACAATTGCCTGAGCAAGTCGCAGTTGTCAAGTGTCCTGCACAATGTTCAGGAGATGATCATGTGACTTTGGAAAACTACACTGATGAGGCTGCAAACTATTGTGCACATTATGTTTGTACCTTCAATGGGGAATACTCAAATGATGGAAAGGATGAGACTAACTAGAACATTTTGCTAACTATCGCTGATACCTGGGAGAAAGTCAAGAGGTTGCAAGAGGAAGTGTCAGAGGAGGGATAGCAAGGCTAGTTCAGAGAAGGTGATGTCAAAAGAAATTATGTCAAAAGAGATGATGATATTTGGGTTTCAATGGATAGAAGACCAGTGTTTTCAAACAGCTTGTTACCTCAAATGGCTAGACATTTCCATGGTCCTGCTAATTTTGGTAGGGGTGCTATGTTGAGGTTATTTAGACAGATTTGGTTTAATCTGAAAATCAGATTAGAATAATGGCAGAAGCTTTGTGTCACACGTGTGTTGTGTTTCAACAGAATAAGTCTGGGAAGAGAACTGCAGTTACACTGAGTGACATAGGGAGGTCAGGAGGCTTTTAATAGGATGCAGTTGGGCCTTATCAAGATGTTTGTGTGTTACAGGCTGAGATATGTCCTGGTGATTGTGTGTCTTCTCTCATCGGGTTGAAGCATACTGAACCAGAAGAAATTATAGCCTCACAGTAGTCAAACTGTTGCTAAACTAGCTGATTCCTAGATTTGGCTTCCCGACTTCTTTGGAAACAAATCAAGGAACTCATATCAATAATGAGGTTTTGAGGTTTTTTTTCCTTCTTACAACAAGCTTTATTCGGCCATCATAACCATCAAAGCATCAAATACAATTAATTTGAGTTTTGAACTTATACAAAATTTAAAAAACATAAAACTAATAAAATATAATCTTGAGCTTCATGACTTTAAAATACTTATAAACCTAATATAAATTCATAAAGGATTATTTAAAAAGCAACTTCATATATGCCAAGCGGCCACAAGAAACTTGCTAACTGTGAGAATTAAAAATTTAGAGGTATCACTTTTTAAAATTCATATAGCTGTGCAACACTGGCTCAGACCCAAATCTCAGCAAATTACACAAATCCATTTTAACCGTGGCAAGGAATATGCAGGACAGAAGAACATAAAATGTTCTACAGTTTCAGGGCTACCATGACAGACTGGACAAAGGTCAGAAAGTAAAGTAGATCCCCAGCTTTTTGAAAGGGACAGCAACAGGAGGCTCCCAAAGAGAAAGCGTGCATAAAGGCCCTTCCCCAGTAAATCAGGTGTAAGATCTAAATATGGTTCATAATGGGGGTACCACTTAAAATCAATCAATAAATTGGCAAACCGACCATAAGATTTACAACAGATGGAATTGTTTCTTACATAGGACCGATAGGCTGTTTTCAGAGTAGTTTTATGAGATTTTTCTAGATTATGTGGGTTCTCCCAGAAGCTTCCCAATCCCAGGGTACAAAACCACTTTGATACATGTTTAACCCATGGAATAGTAGCCACATTTGGCCTCGTTAATAAATCAAGGAGGGAATCTCTGTATACAGTAAGTTCCGGAACAGTCCAGATCCTCACCCAGAAAAGCAAAGGTCTTAAGGCTATCAAATCGGATATACGATTGAATCCAAGATCCAAAAACATTGGGATCAAGGGTTTACTATGGGGGCACTCTATTAAAGACCTAGCAAAATTATTTTCTCCCACAGATAATTGTTTACTCTCAGAAAACCCCCATTATTCAGCACCGTAAGAGGCCGCACCTTGCGCCTTTGCCAGATAGATTTTAATAGCTGGAGATACAGCTTTAGATATAGAGCTTTTATAAAAACTCAGGATAGCGGCCGCTCTATGCTGAAGGAGCCCCACACTTTTGCTAATCTGGTCCTCCCAATGTAGTTTACTTGATATCCTCACACCCAAGTAATCTATAGTTCTAAGCCTACTTAAGAGGGTCCCATCCAAATTAATGGTACATCTCCTACAGGGACCAGGACTAAACACCATTAGTTTAGTTTTGTTAACATTCAACTCCAAACCATAATCCGTGCAGAAAGATTTAAATCTATCAACAAGGACTTGAAGGCCCATAGGGGTCTTGGAAATAAGGGGGGAATCATCACCAAAGAGTAGTATAGGAATCTTCTGCGCATTCAATGTGGGAGCATCATTTGGGCAAGAAGCCAAGGTTTGTACCACCTCATTAATAAATAAGGTGAATAACATAGGGGCCAAAACACAACCCTGACAAACTCCCCACTGAATGGGAATTTTTTCTGTCAGCTCTCCTTGATCTTCCCATCTCACTTGTGCATATGTGTTTTCATGCAACCGTTGCAAAAGAAGGACCATATTGGTTGGAACACCCAACCTATGTAATACTTCCCATAGCTTTTCCCTTGGAACCAAGTCAAAATCAGATCTAAGATCCACAAAGACAACATATAGATATTGCTTAGCGAGGACAACATATTTCCAGTATAAAAGCACAAGCCTAAAGACTTGGGCAGTCATTCTGACCGCGGCGGTCGGCGGTCGCCGCCCGCCAAGCGGTTCCCGCCGAAAGACCGCACCGCGGTCAAAAGACCGCGGCGGTCATTCCGGCTTTCCCGCTGGGCCGGCGGGCGACCGCCAGAAGACCGCCGGCCGGGCCAGCGGGACAGCCCCTTCAACAATGAAACCGGCTCGGAATGGAGCCGGCGGAGTTGAAGGTGTGCGACGGGTGCAGTGGCACCCGTCGCGATTTTCACTGTCTGCTAAGCAGACAGTGAAAATCTTTGTGGGGCCCTTTTAGGGGGCCCGCAGGGGCCCCACGGCACCCGTTCCCGCCATCCTGGTTCCGGCGGTGGACACCGCCAGAAACAGGCTGGCGGTAAGGGGGTCGGAATCCCCATGGCGGTGCTGCAAGCAGCGCCGCCATGGCGGGTTCCCTGGGCCAGCGGGAAACCGCCGGGAAACCGCTGGCTCCCCTTTTCCGACCGCGACTTTACCGCCGCGGTCAGAATCGCCCAGGAAGCACCGCCAGCCTGTTGGCAGTGCTTCCGCCGCACTCCGCCATGGCGGTCATGGACCGCCAAGGTCAGAATGACCCCCTTGGTCTATTGTGCTAGTTTTAGGGCGGAAACCCGCTTGTAATGAGGAAAGGACCCGATGATCTTTTACCCAACTTGTTAGCCTCTCTAGCAACTGTTTAGCAAAGATTTTCTGAAGACTGTCAATAAGACTAATGGGTCTATAGTTAGCTGAAGAGTTTGCGTTGCCCTTTTTATGAATGGGAAGTATTTAAGCTCCTTTCCAAGTGCTTGGAATTACACCACCAGCAGCAATTTTATTCAAGATCAAAATTATATACCAGGACCAAATAGTTAATTCAGAATCATATAAATCTCCCGGAATCTTGTCGGGCCAGGTGCTTTGCCTGATTTTAAGGAATTAATTGCAGCTATAGTTTCCTCTAAAGAGACAAAAATGGGGTCCTCAAGAGTACAAATATTCTGGTTAAATAAGTCCGAGCGATCATTTGAACTGGTCAACAATCACAAATTCGAGAGTTACGGGTTGAAAAATTACAGGGAGCATCATAGAGTTTGGTGAAATGATCCACCCAGCTCTCAGGTTGTATATGATGCCTAATACACCTCTTGCCCCCTCTTTTTCCTTTGGTTTTGAGGTTATTATGAGCAGCCCTACGGGTTAAACAGAAGCTACATTGTAGCTATAGGCCTGAGCTTCGCTGCAGGTTTTGTGAAGCATGTGCATGGCACGCTGAAATCCAAATTGGCAAAGGTGTGTGCTTCAACATCTTTGAAATGGCCTGATGCATTGCCCCTTGTGTTGATGAGTCTTCGGAGTGTACCTTATTGAAAGACTGGACTATACCCACACAAGATCATAATGGGGGGGATGATGAGCCTGCCAGCGATTCCCACGAATGCGCTAATGAGCATTGCATTACGGATTATATGGTCCTTGAATATTGCAAAGGCCTAGCTGATGTGGCACGTTCTGTGCCTTATCAGGTTGGAATATCTACAACTTACCTGCATCAGAAGCAGTCCCTCGACCTCAGTCCTGGCGATTGGGTCTTGATGAAGAAACATTTTGGAAAAATGTGTCTGGAACCTTGATGTTGTGGGCCATACCAAGTGTTCCTAGTCACCATGACTGATGTAAAGTGCAGATGTCTCCCCAACTGGATTCACACTTCCCATACTTGCAGAGTTGAATGTCCTCATTATACAACAGCACCTGTTCCAGAGGTGCCAGTGGTTTCAGAGAGATGAAAAGAGCAGGTTAGCCAAGCTGTTGGGGGTCAAACTGAACCTGATGCAGCACTTGATTGATCTGAGAGGGATCAGGGACAAGCTATTGGTGAAACAGAACCTGACATTGAGCAGCCTGGTTCTTGTCCTATGGAGGTGAGTGAGACAAGCCCTGAGTCAGACCCTGACTAAGGACCCAGTGCTGTGAGAAGACTGGTGGAAACTGGAGATCGATTGTCCAGAAGACAAGAGAGAGAAAGAGTGAGCTTGCCTAGAGAACAGGTGGCACCGGTAGTACCCAAGGACACACAGAATTCTGGTCTAAATGAAAGTGAGGGTGAAAGTGTGACTGTGAGAAGATCAAGCATGACAAACGTGCCCAGGCAGAGATATTCCTCACCTGAGTGGACCTACTTTGCAAATGAAACAAAAAAAAAGTTCTGGATTTATTGTGGTAATGGTTTGAGTTCAACTGAACTTCCATGATCTGAACATTTTGCTTGAACTTTCCCTTGAATTCTTATTTACAATGATGAGTTTGAACTGTGTAATCCTTAGAGACATTTATATTGATTGGGACTGGGAAATAAGAAGAATACCTAGGCCCGAGTAGAAGAAAAAAAAGCTTTTGTAGAGAATAAATCCAGTCCTTTTCCCTGCCGGCAAGAGGCAGTAGGGCAACACAGCAATGCATGTATCAGAGTAGCAGTCCCTCCTACAGCACAGCACACAGCAGGAAGTAGGCCAACCCAGCAATGCAGTTGCAGAGTGGCAGTCCATCCTGGCAGCACAAAAGTAATTCTTCTTGGCAGAGTGTCCTCGATTCCAATAGAGCTCTGACTTAATGGGGTTTGGGATCCAGGACTTATACCCAACTGCGCCTTTGAAGTGGGCAAGACTTCAAATAAGCCTTTTAAGATCACAGGCTCCCTGTTCTTCCTTCCCTGGCTCCAGAAACTCTATAGGAGGGTATGCAGCCCTTTGTGTGTGGAGAGGCACATCACTATTCAGGTGTAAGTGTCAGCTCCTCCAACCCATCTATCCCAGGAGGATCCATCAGCCTGGGAATGAACGGTCAGGATACAAATGTGAAACCCAAGCTCCCTTTGTGTGTAACTGACTAGAGGGAATGCACAAAGCCTTGCTGTTATCTACCCCAGAGGTGTATTCAGAGACAGACAGAGGCATAAAATGGTTAAAGTAAGAAAATACCAACTTTCTAAAAGTGGCATTTTCAGACTTACAATCTAAAAGCCGACTTCACTATAAGGTGTGATTTTAAATTGTGAGGCCAGAGACAACAAACTCCAGACTTATATCTTTTCCCAACTGAATGTTACACTTTAAGGATGCTTCCAGGTAACCTCAATGTTAAGTTATGAAGAGATTAGGCCTTGCAGTAGTGAAAAACGAACTTAGTAGTTTTTCACTACCTGGACATGTTAAACCTAAAAGTACATGTCCAACTTTTTAAATACACTGCGCCCTGCCCTTGGGGCTAACCAGGGCCTACCTTAGGGGTGACTTATGTAATCAAAAGAAAGGTTTGGGCCTGACAAGTGGGAGCACTTGCCAGGTCAAAATGGCAGTTTAAAAATGCACACAAAGGCTCTGCAGTGGCAGGCCTGAGATATGTTTGAAAGGCTACTGTAGTAGGTGGCACAATCAGTGCTGCATGCCTACTAGTAGCATTTAAGTTACAGACCCTAGGCACAAATCGTGCACTTTATTAGAGACGTACACATAAATCAAACATGCCAATTGTGGAGCAGCCATTGTTACCATGATTAGTGTACATATCACCTACACTTTAGTATTGGTCAGCAGAGGTAACAGGCCCAGAATCCTAGAGTCCAGTAAAAATGAGTCAGAAAAACTGGAGGTCAGAGATCAAAACGTTAGGGGAAACCATGGCAAGGATGCCAAGTCTAACAGATCTCTTCATATAATGAACAAAATAGCTACTGATGATGAGTCTTGGGATATTAGAAGTCAGCTCTGAGGAAGTGTGTCCAATAGAGGTAGCCACAGGATGAAGTGGAATAGAGAGTAATTAAACAAACAACATAGACTAAAAGAGACCATTGGGGCTGTTCTCTAGTAATGAGTTATTAGAAATAAATATGTGGCAAATTGATAACATAAACCATTGTTTATTAGTGTCAATCATATTTATTGGGAAGAGGAGATGTTTTACCCTTAATAAAGATAGTACTTGAGTGTAATACAAGTTAGAGTTGGGAAATTAGTATCTGTTCCTAATTCGCCTTCTTCCCCAATGCAGGAGATGGTCATGAGGGCTAAACAAGCAAACCAAAAGTAGCCCTGGTATAAATGCTGAAACTAGCACTGCTGCCTTTGTCCCCATGTTCTACCTTTCCGTACATCCAGCCATTCTCTCTCTGTCTCCATTTCTCTCCCCTCCCTCTTCCCCCTCTCTTATCACTTCCTCACTACCTTCCACATCTCTCTGTTCTTTCTTTCTACTCTCTTGAATACCCCTGCGCATACTGCAATTAACCTCGGAGTGCTAGGAGTGCCAGAGGCATCAGGAGTGGCCCTTGGCTTTCAAAACTGGCCTCCGAAGGTTCCGGTCTACAGAAGAATTGCTAAAGGAATGAAAAGATTCCCCAGCCTTGTGAATCGTCTTGACAAGCCTGAGTCGTAGAGGTTTTTTTCTCTTTTGAATTCCATTTTCAAGGTGTTTGTGCTCTTAACTTTGGACCATTTAGAAGACTGATGTGTAATGGTGTTACATTTTGTGTTTGTATATTTATATTATAATTATAGTTATGCTATACATTATTTGTTTTACGTAATTCATTTTATATATATAGGTTAACACTTTGTTTACTTCCAATTGTATCACACTGTACTATGGCAACTATTTAGAATATAGAACTGAGAGAGGGACTTCTATAGTAGTTGCAGACACAGGGTCGGTACAAGGCTGTACTTCCAATAAATCATCTGAAAATACATATTTTCTTAATTAGAACTTGTTATTTAATACATTTGGCGAGGCCGGCCGGGAGTGTACCTGTGATCAACTCTTAATGCAGCACAGAAATAGCAACATTTCTGGAATAATTATTCTAGGACTTTCAAGGGCGCTTCTGTGTAATCCTTAAGGATTTAAGGAAAATTCCCTATAATCTACTTTTCACTTTCTGTGGGCACCTTCGATATTGCTATTTGGCAATTTGCCACACATTTCTGGTAATCAGCATATTTTAAGACATTTACCATGCATCCCACAGCTTTTTAAACCATTTATTAACCCGCTGCCATGCGTCGCTGATGGTTATCACCACATTGTTTAAACCCCTGCTGGCATGCGCTACCAGTGTGCAAGGACCTTCACATGTCCGCGCCCACATGGGAGACTGTATTTTCATGTTGCGCGCTTTAGAACAAATTGCGGGCAGCTTATATACATACCCGCAAAGTGAAATACAAGAAGAAAAGCTATTTCTTTAAACTTACGTACATGTTTATGGAAATAAACAATTCATAGCGGGTTGCTCCAATTCATTAAGGATTATTACTTCATTGCTGTTAAAAAGACATTTCCCATAGCTTTGCCATAGTACAGAATTCTTACCCTGAGAGTGTTCATCTTCACTGAAAAAGGACTACATTGGCCATA
Organism: Pleurodeles waltl; assembly: GCF_031143425.1. Taxonomy (NCBI): domain Eukaryota; kingdom Metazoa; phylum Chordata; class Amphibia; order Caudata; family Salamandridae; genus Pleurodeles; species Pleurodeles waltl. The sequence continues at coordinate 667,357,287 of NC_090444.1, forward strand.
AGCATCAACCTAGGAGGACTTGCATTACAGAAATAAAGGTAGTACAAGCGTTTCAAAAGCATACATTTTCATCTAGACAACGGTGACTACTTTATTTATGTTAATTTTTTACTTTATTAATTAATGACATTTCCTTTGCAGGGCTAATTAGCATTTGGACATCAGTGACTTCTTTTATTTTGTAAATGTGTTAGTTTGTTAGTTAAACTTTATATTAGTGTAAAGGTTAAACATGATGTTTGATCCCCAGGTCAAGTTTTTACAAAACAAAGGGGAACCTGTAATGCCATGGATGAGATGGAAGGGAGAATTCTTAGTTTATATAACAGCTATGTATCATGAACAAATGAATGTTGAGAGGAAATAAATATATTGTTACATTGTTTAGGGTCCGAAGGCCAAGTTGTTTTATGAACTTTACCACAAGTCGAAAAATCAAGCAGACATTGACATGTACCAGGAAGCATTATTAAGAATGAAAGTAAGGTTGAAGCCCACCATTAGTATTGCTTTAAACAGGTTAACATTTTATACAAGTTCAAAGAAGGATGGTGAGTTAGTTGATGACTTTCTCACTGCGTTAAAAGCATTTTCTATGAAATGTAATTTTGGGCCCATGACCAATGAAATCATCAGAGATCAGATTGTAGCACATGTTAAAAAATACAGGAAGAGTTTTGGGCCATGGTCGTTCCAAAATTATAAAATGCCATTGCTACTGCATAACCTTTGGAACAGTTAGAAAAGTGGATGGCTTTAGTGTCAAACAAATGTTGTAGTAGTGAATATGTTTGTACTGTTATCTAATCTAATGAAAGTGTGACTGGTGCATGGTTTAAAAATCATAATAAGAAAGGAGAAACAACTACTGCATGCTATAGATGTGGCAGGACCAGTCATATTGCCTCATTTGTCCAGTGTCCTGCAACTGGGAAAGAATGTATTAAATGCAGGACATTTTGTCTATGTGTGCAAAGACACAAAAAGAGTAATGTACATCTTAGAGGAAAAGTATCTTATGTTGGGGAAAGTAGGGAACAAAGTAGGAAATGTGTTTGTGGCAAAACGGAAGTGCGCATTAAAGGAGTGGTGTTATCCATTTGGGATTTTATCACTGGTAAAGAGGAACATGAAATCAAAAGTCAGCCTATGTGTGTAGTAAAAGTTTTGAATGTTGACTTTGAGCTCATGACTAATTCAGGTTCTCTAGGACTATCATCACTAGAAAATATTTCATTCAAAACGTTTCCAAAGTGTTAGACATACATCTTTTCAAGAAATCTGACAGAATAGCGGAGAGTTTTGATAGGTCCACCATTGAGATTATAGGATCTGAACTAGTTGACGTTGAATGGAGGGATCAATTGAAATTGGGCATAACCCTCAATCCCAGAAGTAAAGAACTAGTGTTGTTTGTTGGTATGGAAGGAAAAATGTGGTTTTGCAGTTTCCAAAAGTATTTACAGAGAAGCTAGGCAAGTTGACAAGTTACTCCCACAGAATAAAAAGTAAAGATGGAATAACTCCTGTGAAACAAAAATTGAGGAATGTTTCTATTGATGTTAGAGAAGGATTACAGAAAATGTTAGATGAAATGTGGAAAGAAGATATTATAGAGGAAATTGAATGCTCAGAATGGGTGTCTTCCATAGTTTTAGCAAGGAATGGAGACAACTCTTTGAGATTATGAGTTGACTTGAGAGCTGTAAATTCCAGTCTTATTGTGGACCCTCATCCCCTACTAATCATTAATGAGGTGGTATGCATGCTTGAGGGAGCAGTAGTATTTACCACTCTTGATTTAAGATCTGCATACCATCAAATTGAATTGAAGGAGCTTTCCAAACACTTTACTGCTTTCCTTATGCCATTGGGGTTATACTAGTTCAAGAGGATGCCTTTGGGCTTAGCCTCAAGAGCGTCAGTGTTTCAAAGGGCAATGTACCACATCTTTAAGGATATGGACAAGTTTGTAAAGTGTTTTCAGGATGAAATCCTCATATTTTCAAAGGGTCATCTCAAGGAAGTGTACAGAAGGGTGGAATAGCATGGTCTAACCTTGAAGAAAAATAAATGCAAACAATTTTGTAGCTATGTGGAGTATTTTGTACACATGTCTGGTGATGGAGTGGTGCCTAACAAATCGCTGGTGGATGCTATTGTTAAAGCACTGGCACCAAGGAAAAACGCTGTCTTTTGCAGGAATGTGAGAGTACTATAGTAAAATAATTAGAGATTTTACGACCAAAATGGAACCTTTGGGTGCATAGACAAGGAAAGATGTGGTATTAAACTGGCCAAAGAAACAGCAACAAGCAGTTGAAGGGATCAAAAGTGATATTGTAAATGCTCCCACGTTGAAACCTTTCTTCTGGATGATGCAAGTTTGTATGGTCTGGAAGGAGTTTTGCCCCAAAGATGTGGGAAAGATGAATGGAATGTGACCTTTGCATTAAGAACCTTAAATGACACTGAGCAAAGATATGTAGTAATTGAAAAAGAGTTGTTAGGATGTGTTTTGGCAATCAAGCATTTCTGCAGTTATATATGGGGATCTCATTTTCTTTTGAGAACCGATCACAAGACATCAGTCACTATTTTATCACCAGGGGGTGGATGGAATGCTACAGCTAGGATTGCAAGACTTACATTGAGGCTGCAAGAGTATAGATTTTCAAGGATAGCAAGTGTGTTCCTCCTGTTATGATACAGGATGTCGTTCTTTGCTTAGCTCACAAAGAACATGTATGAATGTCTTCCATGAAGAGACTTATTGGAGGAAGTTTTTGGTAGCCAGGCTTAGATAGGAAAGTTGACAAAGTGGTAAGAGAATGTAATGACTGTGTAAGAGAAGAAAGGACGCTTAAAGTGGCTTCTGCACTTTTGAAACCTGTGAAATGACCAGAATGTCCATGCCAGAAAGTTGCTGTGGACATTGTGGAACCATGTTATTATTTGCCACAAGATGCTAGGTTAGATTTAGTACTCATGGATTATTATTCCAAGTGGCCTGAGATTAAGATAATTACCACTAGTGTGGTTGTTGGGGTTCTCAAATAGATTTTTGCAGGAGAAAGTTACCTGAGGTGTTTCCTGCTCATTGAGCAACAAGTCATGCTGAACACCAATTGCATCTTCTGGAAGTTCATTCACCACATAGCACCCAATTACCTCTCAAAGTTCTTTGTACAGACAAAATTTAAAATAAGCATCAGCTCCTCTAAATACTTAAAATTACCTTCTACCAAATAGATAGCAAAAGCAAAAACTCAGTGCCAAATGGCTGGCAACAGAAGGATTGAATATATGGATCTAATAACCAACTTTTAAAGAAAGTTACAAAGCTAAGGAGTTTCAAGAACATGCTGAAAAAGAAGTTTTGAAGGTAACCAGAATGGCTCCTGTTACAATCTTTTTTCCTCTCTCCTTTTCCCTAACTGCAGAAAATGTTGTCCACTGTAAAGTCTCTAGCATGATTTTTCAAGTATTTTCTACCAGTGGTCTCCTCATCTCTCTTATAAGCAATCTCACCCCTATTCCATCCTCCTGTCTTCTTTTCCTTCTCTTCTCTCTCCATTTTCTCTCTATTTTCATGCTCCCTTGCTCATTTACCCCACTCCCTTATCATCACTGGGTAACGAAACAGTAGACTGTTTTTGGCACTTTTTTGCATTATATACAGAAAAATACAAATGCAAATGAGTGTCTCTCTAATAGGCTGGACTATGTTCCACTGTCTTATATTTTAACTACAGAAAATAGCCTTCAACAGGAATACATGATGACTCAGCTTTATTTAGAGATTTTTTTAAGTGATATTCCTGAGCCCCTTAAGAAGAAGGATAGTACCTACAAAATGTATTAAGTCTGTAATCAACTCCCTTCTCTACGCTGGTGGTGCCGCCCCGATAGACTTGACCTGGCTGGGCACCAAGAACAAATGAAATTACTGTTCAGATGTGTGGTTAAAAACAAACTCATTCTCAACACCAGGAAGACCAGCGTTATGATGTTTGGGTAGTGTAGACATTTCAGAAATGTTAAGTGGCTGATTAATGGGGCAATGCTTAACAGGAGAAATTTTGTGGTACCAGAATATTGTTATCATAATATTGTCTGACGTAAATGTTGTTTCCTAGATATCATTTACAAAAATATTATGCAATATTTTTGAAAAAATATATTAATGTTGGATATTATTTTAGAGAATTTGATTGTTGTATGCAACTGGATTCACATTTTTAAATATCATGGGCTATCACTTTGAAGCTGGGAATAAGCATCACAGGGTTTCATCTTGTGAAGGTCTAACAGCCTCAAAAACATCTGATGTTAAGGTCAGGAGATTTTCAATGTGTCCATTTCTGAGGGCCCATGAAGAATAGTGGTGCTGTTGCTTGCCTTTGGTTTGGAGGTCTGGGGCAGACTGCCCTCAGTGTGAGCTGGGAAAATTGGATCCTGAATTTTGATGGGACATAATATCATTACAATAATATTGAAATACAAAATATAGAAAGGTCATTTTCTATATATTTTCTGCACCCAACTTCACATATATGTACTTTGGATATATATGTACATCTTCAAGATACATAGCTGGGGAGTAATGAATAGTAAATCCTTACATCCTTCAGTGCACTTTCCTTTCAATATTTTGTCCCTCAGTATTCTGGTCACAATATTCTGTTCTGTCCTGCACAGAAGGGAAAATATGGCACATAGTGTTATCTTTACTCCCAGCCAAATCTATCATTGCCATAAATAGGAAATGTAGATTTGTTTTTCTATATCTTTATTTTAAAAAGAGCTTTGTACTTTATGCAAAGAAAAACTATTGGAAACACACTTATGTTCTGGCTGGGAAACTGTGTCTGGAGGAGAAAGCTGCTGAGGAAATGATTATAAGATATAATTCAAGAAGGTTATGCACCAATTTTAAACCCTGTTTAGTTTTTCTTATCAGATGCTTCTATCCTTAAATTTAAAAATATGCTACTACATGATTTGATGACAGCATTCAGATTGCTATGCATCTATCCAGAATAAAAGTGATATCCCACTTTTTGAACATGGGAAATCATAAGGATTTTCAATGGTATCACATATGCACCCTTAGGCCCTCATTTTCAACTTCTTGGCACAGGGCAGCACCACAAGGCAGCTTGCTGCGTTGTTCTGCATCAAAAGGAGAGGACAGAATTGTGCTGTATTATTGAAATATGGCATATTCCTCTCCTTTCTGCCTGAGCCGGTGCACAAATTGGTGCCTAGCTCCAATGCAGTCAATGCAAGGGGGTCTGTGTTGTTGGCACAATTGTTTGTGTGCATGAAGGGACACCTTCCTGTGTGAAAACAATCAATGGAGATGTTTTCCTCATTCTATATGTGCTGCTGAACAAAGAGGAAAAAATGAGGAGAAATAAAGTTATTTCTCCTCGTTACGCCTTATCTGGCGAGGAGCCCAGTTTTGATGCATTTCCAGGTTGCGAAATACTTGTAAATCTGGAAATGTGTCAAAACCCAAGGGTGCTAGGTGGGAAAATCCACTGCAACACCCATGGAACACTTCCTTGACTTATAGCAGGGGAAGTCATCACTCTGCGTTGCCTTGCCTTACTCCATATTTATGAGGCCATGCAAAGCCATGCAGGGTGTCTTTGCGCTGCCTCATAGATATGATTGAGAGCCCTGCACCACCGGAGCTTAATAAAAAGTGACTCTCCAACAGCGCAGGCCTATTGTAAAGGAGGCCGCAATTTGGCATCTACAAACCATATACTAGGGCGTGGGTGGAGGATGTTTGCTAGTTTGCCCTAGACAAGTATTTATAAATTACCTCACATGAAAAAGTTTTGTATTTGCGGAGAAGATTTTGGCACCTTAATTCATGTTACCTTTATTTGTTTTCCATTACATGAAATTAGGCTGCTGCATTTGAATAACTTTATTTCTCAAACTGATGGCTAAGTGGCATTGAAAGCCTTAATTTGTATAATGTGGGGTTTGAAAAACTTGTTTTGAATAATGCAGGCTGCACTTGAGCTAATATTTAAATGTAAGTTGTATAAATCACGAAATGTTGTGCTCAGCATTCTTAGTGTACAGGTTTATATTATAAGGCTTTGTAAGCTAAGCTTGAAAGGTCTGGTGTAGAAAGGAATAGTTTTATAAGGTACAATAGAGAGGGAATAGTGGCTTGATTGATATTTAAAAAATGGGGGTTGATCACGATGTGACAAAATGAAGCTGCTCACATGACTGATACTCCTGTAAGAATGGAGGTTTCAGTCTTACAGGTTGTTGGAAAATGGCCCTTTCAGAAGGGTCACTCCAAACTCTTTGCCTTTTTCCCTCCTCTTTTTGCTCTATCGTTTTGTTGGCTTTAGGACTCTGAACACTTTACCACTGCAACCCAGTGCTAAGGTGCATGTGTTTCTCCCCTAAAACATGATGACATTGATGTGTACCTGATTGGCATATTTGAATAACTAGTAAGTCCCTTGTAAAGTGGTATACCAAATACCCAGGATTCGTACTTCAAATGCTACTAGTGGGCCTGCAGCACTGATTGTGCCACCCACTTAAGTAGCCTTTCAAACACAGAATACTCAACTGTATCTGCATTCATCTGCATACTCATTGGTCTTCCTGGGCAGGAAGGATGGGAGGGGCTCATGCTTTACTTGAATAGGTTGAGTCCTAACCTCACACAAAGGGCTGATTTACCCCCATAGCTAAACTGGGAGACAAGACTGGGATGAAAGGGCTACTTGTGCACTTAAGAGAGTTCCTATGAAGTCATCCCCTTTATTGAAGGCACTTTTGGGTATATGTACTGGGTCTCTGAATCCCTAAAATCAGACACTTGTGGATCTTGAACTGAAACTCTGCCCGAAGGACTGCTGTGTTACTTAAAGGACTCAACTGGACTGCTTTTCTAGAAGGACTGCCTTTCTGCTTGTTGCCCTGCTGCTCCCTGACTCTGCTAGAAGGGTGCTGCCTTCCCTCCAAGTGACCTCCAAGGGCTTGCTGGCTTTCCCCCTGTTTCCGAAATCTCAGGGTCATCAAAGACTTCAATGCTCTACCGTCACCGTGGGGCTCTGCAACCCATGAGTAGGACATCAAGCAGAGCATTCTTGAAAGCCAACTGGCCAGCATACTGATCAAGCGCTCTTTCTTGCTCAGAATCAGCACTGCACATTTAAGACTGTGACCAGGAGTGGAGCGTGCTGTAACACCAGTGGTATTGTGCAATGAAGAGCACTCTGCCCCAACTAAACCACCAGAATGTCAGGTTCGACTTGCACTGCAAACCACCACGGCTGTGTGTACTGATTACTGTCAACCCTGTAGCAGCACCTCCCATTGCCCAGTTAACCAGGGGCATGCTGCAGGCACAGGGTTCGTTAGCCCGTGTCTGTGGCCAACACTGTGTGTACTACGCTAGAGAGTCCCTGTCGGGGAAGACATGATAATGTGGGACCTGCTTCTGAAGCTGCTGACACCCACACAAAGGTACTGGGACTGAGTCAGTAGGCGGCAATCTCTCAGGAGGACCCCAGCTTGGATTTTGGTCAATGTCACATAGTCCTGTGAGACCATCTATATTCTTTGCAACGCGAAGAGCGTGTTGCGCATTATTTTTATCCTCAGTCCCTGAAAGCTCTATTTTAAAACGAAGTAATTGCAATTTATCATTTTGGCCTCAGTGTGTTTCTAATATAACCACCTATTTTTTTTTAACCTGGGTGGAGTATTTTTGTGTGTAGTCATTGTTTTATTGTGTATGTTTGTGTTGCAAAGGTACTCTAAACATTGCTTCTTTAGATAAGCATGACTGCTCTATGTCAAGCTACCAGAGGGTGAGCACAGGGTGTCTTTTGGTGTGTACTTAGCTTTCCCAGACTAGAGCGGTGGCTCTTGCCTGGCCTGGGTGCATACCTCAACCAACAAGAAATCCCATTTCTAACACTGATGATCAGCGGAGAGGACAGGACTTGTGTTCGTGCAATACCATATAGTAATTCATTGGTCAGTACAACTCTATACAGAGACCAATTTGAGCCTTTTTCAATTCTCCCTGATCTGACATCTTTTGATTTTTTCAAAGTCCTCCTGCCAAAGTCCAATTTTTCTCTATGACATCTGTGTCCTTTCCTGGCAAGGTGGAAATTCGAGCTGGTCAACCTGGAAGAACACACAGTGGCTCAGCTCAATCGGTTCTGCAAAGTGAAAGGTGTGTTTCAAGAAGTGCAAAGAAGGCACAGCTTCAGGAAGCCTTGCGAGCATGGACAGAAGCCTACCAAGAAGGAGAAGTGGATGATGTGGGATCTGTGTCTGAGGAAGGATCAGAGTGAGACTTGACAGAGTGTCTTGACGAGCAGACTGTGGGGGGGTAGTGCGGGCTGGGAGCAATTTCCACCCAGAACCAGTAGTCCACTCTAGAACAGGCAGCAGTGTGTCTTCAAGGAGCCTGTTTTCAGAGGATCTGGTGGACAGGAAGAAGGAGAAAAACTTAAGGCTAGAGCTTGCCAAGGTGTAGAAGGACAAGGAACAGACCCTCGCCCTCGCTCACTTTAAGAAGGAGCAAACTCTAGAGCAGAAGAGGCTGGCCATGGAGGAAAGGAAGATGCCCAATGAGCTACGCCTCAGAGAGCTGGCTATCAGACCCTTCCAAGTGGGCTTCAGCAACAATACTATTGGTGGCAGCGTACCTGTTGTGTCCTCACATGAGTCCAGAATTCATATCCCAAAAGATATGGTGCCCATCTATAATGTGGGGATGACATAGATAAATGGTTGGCAGCCTGTGAAGTGGCTTTAAAAGTGCACAGGGTCCCAAAGGAGTTCGGGGATGGGAGTGCGGTAATGAATGGAAATACATGCCAACAGTGGGGAGGGACACACTCCTTACACTAGAGTTGGGGGACCAGACATGTTACACTGTTATGAAGGCCATTCTAGTCAGCAACTTTGGGCTGACCCCTGAGACGTACTGAGAGTGGTTCAGGGCCAGTCACAAACTCTGTATGCAAACATGGGTGGATTTCTTGGATTATGCTGGTAAGGCACTAAAGTACTGGGTGAGGGGCAGCAACGTTAATAATTATGAAGGGTTGTACAACTTATTTTGAAGGAACACATTACTGATACTTGTTTCTCAGAGCTGTGCTAACACCTGGATGACAGTAAGCTTGCTGATGCCAGGAAGCCTGTTGAGGAAGGGGACATCTTGGTCAGCACTAGTGTGTCCAGAAAGGTACCTGGGAGTTTAGGTTCCCCCTATGAGAGTGAAGTGGAGGTCAAGAAAGACTCAGGCAGGTGTTAGGGTAAGGGATAAGGAAAGAGTTTTCATATCCCTTCTGAGAAGAAGGAGGGAGGATCTGGTGAGCAGTGGCCAAGGGTGCCCAACTTCCAGTCCCACTGCTTTGAGTGTTCCCAACTAGGACACAAGCAGGGGGACTCTGTCTGACCAAATAGACCACCCACTAGTGAGAACTCCACAGTGGTGATCGATGTGGCTTGAGCGGAATATAATCCCCAGGAGCAGGTTGTAGAGCATGCCATGATCTCCCTCTGCAGGGAGATAGACACAGAGGGTAAGAATGTGATCCCGAGTGGGTGATATCTGAGGGGGAAGTCATCACCTCCACCAGGTGGGACTGAATGGGGTCCCAACCACAGCTCTAGGGTATACTGGGCATAGTAGGACCATGATTATGGAAGACTTAGGGCCTGATTCTAACTTTGGAGGACGGTGTTAAACCGTCCCAAAAGTGGCGGATATACCACCTACCGTATTACGAGTCCATTATATCCTATGGAACTCGTAATACGGTAGATGGTATATCCGCCACTTTTGGGACGGTTTAACACCGTCCTCCAAAGTTAGAATCAGGCCCTTAGTCTCCCCAGAGCAGTACACCGGCAAGGTGTGTAGAGTGACTCCAGCGCATGGGCAGGAAATGTTCTGCCCTGTGGCCTAGGTGGCCCTAGAGTGGGGTGGGGAGGCGTCCCAGAGAAGGGTTGTCGTTTGACCCCAGAAGCCCATTGTCTGAATTCTGGGGAATTAATTGCCCCCTGTGTCAGGGAGACTGGGAGGGGCAGCGCCACAGGTACCCTGACCATTCAGTTTTTTAGGGGTACAACTCCCCAATGGAGGGTACAGACCCCCAGATAAATCAGCAGAGAGAGGAAGGACTCACCCCTGAGTCCTATCCAGCCCAAGGGTACAGACCCTAGGTTGGGGACTAATTGAAGGATAACACCTTGGTGGGAGGAGGAGTGGAAAAAGGATTCAAGGCATCTGGGGCTAGCTCCCCCCACACTAAGAAATCACAGAGGGCAGAAACCCCTGAATGGCCTAGGGCCTGCTCTTGATGCTGACAGCTGTCAGTTGCCTCTGTTGGTTGCTGTCTCTATGGACAGAGTTTTCTTTGGGTTGGGGACAGAAGCCAGACCCAAGGGGTGGAATGAGCCATACCATTTTGATGGTCCTGGTGGCATTGTCTACCTACTAGGATGTGTCTGTCAGAAAATTAAAGTTAGGTGCTGCCCAGATGGGGTCCACAGATGCAGAGATGGGTTCCCATGTCTCAGTTCAGTGGCCTCAGAGATTATTGACAGAGGGACCTAACTGAGTTCTGACAGGCATAAAACTGGCAAGTACTCCTGTGGTAGTGGGTCATTGTCCAGGTTTTATCACCCTAAGCAGGGAAGTCCATCAAGGTATTGATTAGTTTACTCTGTCTTTAGGCTGAAGGGGGGTTACGTTTGGTCCAAGCCTTTTGACTTTCTCCCTCCTCTTTTTGCTCTATCTTTTTGTTGACCTTAGGACTCTGAGCACTTTACCACTGCTAGCCAGTGCTAAAGGGCATGTGCCCCATCCCTAAAACATGATGACATCGGTGTATACCTGATTGGCATATTTGAATTACTAAGAAGGGCCTGATTTAGGATTTGGTGGATAGATTACTCCTTCACAAATGTGATGGATACCCCATCAACTATATTGCGATGTCTATAGGACAGTGGTTCCCATCCTTTTGACTTCTGAGGACCCCCCACTGAATCAAAATTTGCAAGCCGGGGACCCCCAAACAATTTGTACGATTTAATTTTCAAACATTAAAACTGTAATTCACAAACAAAATGTATGGACAAGTACACAGCAAACAAATACTCAAATTACTAAAGATATAAATGCTTTGTATTGAAAAAATATGCAAAAATCAAAAAATGTTAATGGGAAGGTTGGCGCTGCATCTTGGCGACTACATTTTCAATGCGTGGTTTTATTTAGGAAAGCTGAGTCCTCAGGTCAGATTCTACATTTCCCAAACCATTTCTGTTTTTATTTGTTAGGTACATAAGATCTGAGAAAGCTTTTTCACATAAATGCATGGTGTGGAAAGGAATTAAAGCCATAAGGGCCTTTCGTCTCTCCATAGCCTCTCTGTCACATGTAATTCATTTGTTTTATAGCACATCTCATACCAGTGTAGGGTGTTGGAGCACTTTACAGAGGACAACAAGGTGTAGGATTCACATGTCATCTACACAGGTTGGCATTTTCTAAGAGTGCTTGGTCTGGAGAAGAACAAACTCAGGATTCATTATACACAGTCATTAGCATTGACTTTAAAAATAAGAATGGATTTCTACACATGCAAACCTTTTTAGCAGCTTCAGGAAAATTAGACTAGGAGAAAAAACATAACTTTCTAATTTGTGCCATGAAGTTTGCATGCAGCTCTTTGATGCAGTTCATAGTTCACTGTGCTAGGTTATGATTGTAATTTATGAACTGCACAGTAACAAAAGAATCTCTGTGACAAAAGCAGTATCCCCCTAGCTATGCACATAAAATACTGTTTTTTGCATGATACACGTTCTTTACAGCAGGCATATTATCCTTCTGCGCTCCTTAAATGAGTTAAAGCTGCCACTAGACAAAACTCACATCTCTCTCCAGCAGGCATACTAACCCTCTGTGCTACCTTAGGTGAGTCAGAGGTGCCACAAGTCAAAACTCCCCTCTCTCTCCAGCAGAAACATTATTCACTAGAGTTATCATGATGTTTGTATTTTTGACAGAAAGCTGCCAGATGTTTAAAACTGATGCACAAAGGAAGTCATAAATATAAAAACAAGCATGTGTTTCTGTCATGTTTCAAGAGGCCTTAACTGGAGAACCCAGCGGACCCCCGGGGAATGTGTCACAGACTCCTGGGGAGCCGCAGACCACAGGTTGGGGACCACTGGTATAGGACATAATGAAATAGTAATACAGATGACTGGATATTCGTCACATTTGTGACAGAGTAACGCCATTGCCAAACTCGTGCATGCCTGACCGCCAACTGGCTTGCCTACTGATCGAGCACCCTTGCTTGCTCAGGATCAGTCCTGCACATTTTAATCTGTGACCAGGAGTGGCATGTGCTGAATTGCCATCTTTATTGTGGATCGACAAGCGCTCTGCTCTGCTCAACAACCAGCACGTCAGGTTTGACCCCCGCTGCAACCCTTCATAGCTGTGTGTGCTGATCAGCACCAAAGCCAACGCAGTGCCTCCCAGCACTGCTCTTCAGCAATGCATTGCTCGAAGCACAGGGCTCGTTAGCCTGTCTCCGCCCACTACCAATGCTGTGTGTTCTATGGTGGGGAGTCCCTGTTAGGGAGATGCAGTGACATGGGATTAGCTTCCCAGGCAGCTGACACCCCGCAAAGGTACTGGAACTGAGCCACTGGGCATTAGTCTCTTGGGAGGACCCCAGCTTGGATCTTGGTCACTGTCAAATGGTCCATTGAGACATTCCATATTCTTTGCAATGCAAAAACATGTTGAACACTCTTTTTATCTGCAATCTCAGAAAGTTATATTTTAAAATGTAGTTCTTGCATTTATATCGTTTTGGCCTCAAAGTGTTTATAATATAATCACCTATTTTTCCAAGCATTTGTGGAGTCTTTCTGTGGTGTAGTCATTGTGTTATTGTGTGTGTGTGTTTTGCACAGATGCTTTACGCATTGCCTCTTTAAATATGCCTGACTGCTCTGTGCCAAGCTACCAGAGAGTGAGCACAGGTTATCTTTTGATGTTTGCTTAGCTTACCTTGACTAGGATGGTGGTTCCTGTCTGGCCTGGGTGCATGTCTCAGCCAACCAGGAATCCCAATTCAAACAAAGGGGATGAATCGTTCTTACCAATTTGGAGTAGAAGATTTAGGTGGTCATTACAACCCTGGCGGACGATGTTAAAGCGGCGGTAAGACCGCTAACAGGCCGGCGGAAAAAAAAATGTGAATTACGACCGTGGTGGAAACTGCCAACAGAGACAGCCACTTTAACACTCCGACCGCCACGGCGGTACAAACAAACAGCATGGCGGAGGACAATGTACCGCCCACAGCGTCACAACCTACCAATCCGCCACCTTTTCCGGGGCAGATTCCCTGCGAACAAAAACACAGCGGAAACTAGACTTCGAAGAGAAAACGCTCACCTCTACACACCCCACGAGGAACCAGGACGCCATGGAACCAGAGCTGCACATTCTCCCTGCCCTCATCTTCTTGCTCCTCTACCAGGAGCACGAACGCCGGCGGCGAAGACCACGTGAGTACTGCACCTACGACACAGGGGAGGGGGGAGGGAAAAAACAGGGACACACGCAACACTCAACACTCAACACTCAACACCCCCACCCCACCCTCACCCACTACAACACACACACTATTACAGCATGATACATTACAGTTACACCTCCCAAAGCCCCCGGAAGAATGCAAAGACAAAAGAAAATGAGTGTAACCATTGTAATATATTAAAATCCAGTACGCAAAAATATATATACACTATTAACAAATATATTCACCAAGAATAGTAGTCCAGGTATAGCGCCATTGAAGTCCGTGGAACACTGGGCCCACACGGCATGGGCAAGGCCCACACTCAATACCCGAACATGATGGAGAGAACACTGCAGGGGCATCAGATAGCAATAAAACAGGCACCTCAGGGGGAAAGGAAAGGGGGGGCACCTAAGCCGGTTGAGTGAACGACGTCAAATCCACGAGGGGGCCCCATGCCCACTGTTCAATCCTGGGGAGTGCAAAGCCACAGTCTCTCAAGTCTCTACAGTCGGTGGGTTGCCCACTGCCATATCCTGGGGAGTGCAAAGCCACAGTCTCTCAAGTCTCTACAGTGGGTGGGTTGGCCACTGCCATATCCTGGGGAGTACAAAGCCACAGTCTCTCAAGTCTCTACAGTGGGTGGGTTGGCCACTGCCATATCCTGGGGAGTGCAAAGCCACAGTCTCTCAAGTATCTACAGTGGGTGGGCTGCCCACTGTACAATCCTGGGGAGTACAAATCCACAGTCTCTCAAGTGGATAACAGTCTCCACTGGTTCTGGAGGGGGCTTTGTGCCCAGAGTGCTTCATCCTGCCAAGGACAGAGGTAGTGGATGTAAATATACACTGGTTCTGGAGGGGGCTTTGTGCCCAAAGTGCTTCATCCTTCCAAGGACAGAGGTAGTGGATGTCTTTCTCCACTGGTTCTGGAGGGGGCTTTGTGCCTAGAGAGCTTCATCCTACTAAGGACAGAGTAGTGGATGTAAATCTCCACTGGTTCTGGAGGGGGCTTTGTGCCCAGAGTGCTTCATCCTGCCAAGGACAGAGGTAGTGGATGCCTTTCTCCACTGGTTCTGGAGGGGGCTTTGTGCTCAGAGTGCTTCATCCTGCTCGTGGCAGACACAGTAGCGTCAGTGCCCTTAGCGCTCATGGGCCAGCGGTGCTTGTGGCGGCGGTGTCCTGTTCAGCGGTGCTTGTGGCGGCGGTGTCCTGTTCAGCGGTGCTTGTGGCGGCGGTGTCCTGTTCAGCGGTGGTCCTTGGCAGAGACTCAGCTGCCGGTGGTCCTATCTGGGCCAGCGGGGCTGGCGGTCCTTTCTGGCCCAGTGGGGCTGGTGCTGGCGGTCCTTTCTGGCCCAGCGGGGCTGGTGCTGGCTGTCCTGTCTGGCCCAGCGGGCTGGTGCTGGCGGTCCTGTCTGGCCCAGCGGGTCTGGTGGTCTTATCTGGCCCAGCGGGGCTGGTGCTGGCAGTCCTGTCTGGCCCAGCGTGGCTGGTACTGGCGGTCCTTTCTGGCCCAGCGGGTTTGGTGGTCTTATCTGGCCCAGCGGGGCTGGTGCTGGCGGTCCTGTCTGGCCCAGAGGGGCTGGTGCTGGTGGTCCTGTCTGGCCCAGCGGGGCTGGTGCTGGCGGTCCTTTCTGGCCCAGCGGGGTTGGTGCTGGCGGTCCTGTCTGGCCCAGCGGGGCTGGTGCTGGCGGTCCTGTCCGGCCCAGTGGGGCTGGTGCTGGCGGTCCTGTGTGGCCCAGCGGGTCTGGTGCTGGTGGTCCTTTCTGGCCCAGCGGGGCTGGTGCTGGTGGTCCTGTCTGGCCCAGCGTGGCTGGTACTGGCGGTCCTTTCTGGCCCAGCGGGTCTGGTGGTCTTATCTGGCCCAGCGGGGCTGGTGCTTGCGGTCCTGTCTGGCCCAGAGGGGCTGGTGCTGGCGGTCCTTTCTGGCCCAGCGGGGCTGGTGCTGGCGGTCCTTTCTGGCCCAGCGGGGTTGGTGCTGGTGGTCCTGTCTGGCCCAGCGGGGCTGGTGCTGGTGGTACTGTCTGGCCCAGCGGGGCTGATGGCGGTGGCCTCCTGGGCAGCGGGGCTGATGGCAGTGGCCTCCTGGGCAGCGGGGATGATGGCGGTGGCCTCCTCGGCAGCGGGGATGATGGCGGTGGCCTCCTGGGCAGTGGGGCTGATGGCGGTCTTCTCTGCCGTGCTGCTCTTCCCAGACTTGCTGAGTTTCTTGTGCTCCTTCCCCACCTTGGAAGGTGTCACAGCTGACTCCACACTCCCACCTGTACCCCTGGGAGCGGCTTTGGTGGCTGGAGTCTTCCCCCTCTCCCGCCAGGCACTGGCCAACTTTTGATGCTTGACAGGTGGGGGACTGTCCGTGCTGTGGCTCCTTGCCACACTGGCTGCCCTGCTGCCTGGTGCACTCCAGAATCCGTGACTACTGGCACCACTGGTCCCGGAGATGATGTGGCTGAGGTGCTAGGTTGGGACCTGGAGAGTCAGGCCCTAGGAGACTGACGGGGTGGGGGAGGTGAGGGAAAGAGGTCAAGGGTGGACAGGAAAAGTTTCTTGGGAACACTGGGACGGGTAGCTGGAGGGAGTTTTGGAGTGGAGGAAGAGGTTGTGGTTGTAGGAGGTGTGCGTTTGATTACTTTGGGTGAAGGTGCATGCGCTGGAGGCTGTCGTGAGGTGGATGGCTGTTGGGTGGGTGTGTGCCTGCGTTTGTGTATCTTGGGAGGTGGCGTCACAGACACACTGGGAGAGGACACATGTGAATGGTAGTGGGGGTGGTGACTGCACGTAAGCAGGGTGTGGCGGTGTGTGTGCTGGTGATGGAAGTAGTGACTGAAGATGTAGTGCATGCAGGTGTGAGTGGAGATGAGACTGGGAAGGAGGAGGGAGACGAGGAGGAGGGGGACACAGTGGAGGCAGTGGATGTTGGTGTGTCTGTATGCATGTGATGCTTGCGTGAGTGCCTGTGGGATGTGTGGTGCTTATGTTTGCCAGAGCTTCCCTTGTGTGTTGATGTGTGTGAATGCTGGTCTGATGGTGTGCTTGGGATAGGCTGAGGTACAGGGGTGTGGGGCTGGGTGGAGGAAGTTGGAGGGGGAAGGCTAGAGACAGGGACAATGGCTGCCATCAGGGCTGAGGCCAGAGTCTGAAAAGCTCACTGAAGGGCTGCCTGACCAGAATGAATGCCCTCCAGGAATGCATTTGTTTGTTGCAACTGCCTCTCTACACCCTGGATGGCATTCAAAATGGTAGACTGCCCAACAGTGAGGGACCTGAGGAGGTCAATGACCTCCTTACTGAGGGCAGCAGGGGTGACTGGGGCAGGGCCTGAGGTGCCTGGGGCGAAGGTGATGCCCACCCTCCTGGGTGAGCGGGCACGGGCAAAGGCTGAGGTGCTGCTGGGAGGGTGGTGCTGGTGGGGGGGTGGCGGCTGTACCTGTAGATGCGGGGGGCATAGATGTGGCCACCACCACAAGGGAGCTCCCATCAGAGGACGAGTCCGTATCACTGGTCTCAGCTCCTGTCCCCGCCGTGGAGCTCCCCTCGCCCTCCGTCCCACTGGTGAATTCCGAGTCCTTTGTCTCGCCCTCCAGGGCCTTGTGGGATGCAGCTCCATCCTCCTCCGGTGCCACTGCTCCCCTGCCTGATGATGCTAATGCACACAAGAACAGGGAGACCACAAAAAGGGGGGGAAGACAAAAGAAAGACATGTTGAGTGCATGCATTACCGCTACCGTTGGCGGACACTACAGACCTAGAAGCCCCCTGCACTACGCTGCGCACTTGGAGTCCACTGTTCAATCCCTGGGACATGGCCTACAAGGCTATGGCCGACATCTGCACACATGGATGTCACAGGAGCCTGACTAGGTGTAGTTGGCACTGTACACAGGTGGGGTGGGGCGCCACAGGGTCTGCCAGAAGAAGGGGACTAAACTAGCACACTCGCCCTGGCCTAGGGAAACCCACAGCCCACCTCCCCCACCCAGACACCTCCACTGCGCGCTGAATCAGCTGAATGAGAGCGTACTCACCCCCTTGTGGCTGCTGTGATGCCCTCAAGCGCCCTTCCAACTCCGGGTACGCCACCGCCAGGATCCTGAACATCAGGGGGGTCATGGTGCGACGGGCACCCCTCCCACGTTGGGAGGCCATCCCCAGCTGGGCCTCAGCCGTCTTGCTTCAGCAGCAAATGTCCTCCCATCTCTTACGGCAGTGGGTGCTCCGTCTGTGATAGACCCCCAGGGTCCGGACGTCCTTGGCGATGGCACATCAAATGTCCTTCTTCTGGTGGGCGCTGACCTACATGAATTCACTGATGAAGAAGGAGTTGTGGCTGTGTAGAGATGGTGCGCACTTCCAAAGGTTAGGCTGGCATGGGTAAGCAAAAAACATAGATGATCAAGTCTCTAATATTGCGAGGAATACTCTAGTGGTGTAGCACCCAGCCACAGGGTGCATGGACTATAACCTTGAGGAGGCCACAGTCGGTTTGTAGACAAAGAAAAAACCACGGCACATCGTAGATTCGTTGATAAGTCTGTTTATTCTTTGGAGCAATAACAGAAAAGACATTCCATAGCCCAGTAAGACAAGTGGGCGTGATGTCACTAGGCCAACATATTTCTCAAAATCAGGAAAGAACAACAGCCGACACGTGTTTCATCACAAGTGACTTTTTCAAGGCTCCAATCTTTTTGGAAGTGTAGATATTTATTGTGAATTTCGGCTAGGCACCATGCGACGCCGTTAATAGCTCTAGGAGACCTCAACATAATACCCTACAGACGTATCATGGTCTATGGACGCACCATACTTCACTCTACTTGAATATATATAGTATTGTACGGAAATTCATGATCCATGTGGCACATGCACTCACCGTCGTTACATGCACGCATCAATCGCCCCCGCCATCTTTCATCCACCCCACTCCACACAGGCATAGCCCATACAGCATGCTCCCAGTGTACTTACCTGTTTGTCTGGAGGACCGTACAGTAGCTTGTACTGGGGGAGGACCCCATCCACGAGTTTCTCCAACTCCTCCGATGTGAAGGCAGGGGCCCTTTCCCCAGACGCACGAGCCATTGTCTCTTCCAGACTGAGGTCACTTGCAGTGTAGGTCCTCTCCTGTCGAAGATCAGGTATCGAGTGATTGAACAGATAGAAAATGGCAGTCATGTCCGTGGTGGTGCGTACCGTCACCACTGGCGTACATCGTAATTGGCTCCTGGGACCCATAGGGTCCAATGTTAACCAATGCAGAATTGCGCTGCGGTCTTCGACCGCCTACCGCGACTGTGTACAACGCCAGCACAGTTACCTCACATCCCACTGTCCCACCTCACAGGTCAGGCAGCCGCCATTTCAGGGGCCCACATGGCTTGATTTTTAACTGCGTCACACATACCTAGGCCTTGTCTCAACACTCGTACATGCTTATTTCGGATTATGAATCGTGTACTGTGTAAGCTGTGGCTACGTACCTCTGAGTTGGTTGACTCAGTGCTCGCTGTTGTGCTTCATAGGCACCGTCCACTGGGGCATGTGAGGAGATGGCGGCATCCTCCGGTGTACAGACCGCTGGTGGACCTGTCGACAATGGAGGAAAGACATGTGATCATCACCTACAGGCTTGATCGTGCCACAGTCCTGGAACTGTGTGCCCAGTTGGAGCCAGACCTGATGTCAGCTATCCGCCATCCCACAGGAATCCCCCCTCTAGTGCAGGTGCTGTCAGTACTCCATTTCCTTGCAAGTGGGTCATTTCAAACAACAGTGGCCATAGCATCAGGGATGTCCCAGCCCATGTTTTCCAACGTGTTGTCCAGAGTGTTGTCTGCCCTGCTGAAACACATGCGGAGCTAATTCGTTTTCCCTCAGGTGGAGGATTTGCCTTCAGTGAAAGGTGATTTCTATGTCCTGGGATAAATCCCCAACATCATAGGTGCCATTGATGGGACACATGTGGCCTTGGTACCCCCTGCAGGAGTGAACAGGTGTACAGAAACCGGAAGAGTTATTCGATGAATGTGCAGATGGTGTGTTTGGCCGACCAATACATCTCCCATGTTAATGCCAAATTCCCTGGCTCAGTGCATGACGCTTACATTTTGAGGAATAGCAGCATCCCTTATGTGATGCAGCAACTCCAGAGGCATCGTGTGTGGCTATTAGGTGAGCACCTGGAAGCAAGTCAGTGGGAATGGTTGTCTGGGTCTGGGGATATCCCTACTGGTTAGTGTGTGTCTAACAGTTGTCCCTCGCCATTTGCAGGTGACTCTAGTTACCCCAACCTGTCATGGTTACTGACCCCAGTGAGGAATCCCAGGACAAGGGCAGAGGAACGCTACAATGAGGCCCATGGGCGAACTCGGAGGATTATAGAGCGAACCTTTGGCCTCCTGAAGGCCAGGTTCAGGTTCCTCCATATGACAGGTGGATCCCTATTCTACTCACCAAAGAAGGTGTGCCAGATCATCGTGGCCTGCTGTATGCTTCACAACTTAGCTTTGCGATGACAGGTACCTTTTCTGCAGGAGGATGGTCCAGATGGAGGTGTTGTGGCAGCTGTGGAGGCTGTGGACAGTGAAGACGAGGAAGCAGAAGAAGAGGACATCGACAACCGGAACTCTGTCATCCTGCAATACTTCCAGTGAGACACAGGTAAGAATACAAACCTGCCTACTACATGTACTTTAACAGCACTACCTCTCTACTGTCTGTCGTTTTCACCCAGTGTATGATCACTGAGTTTTCACTTTCCCTTACGATTTCACAGATGTGGGTCCCACTGTGTGACATCTGCTTTGTTTCCTCATGGACTAGAGCTGTGTGACATAGGTATCTTGACATTACAATTGATAGAGCATTTGTCACTGTAATTGCTAATACACTATTTCGAAATCACAGACAGACTCCAGATTGTTTTGTGTTTTAAGAGTGTTTATTTAAGTGCTCAATATTGGAGGGTGCTGTAAAATGGTGAGGGGTGATGGTGGAGGAATGTCCATGGCAGAGTCCAGTCTATTAGTCTCACAGGTGCATTGCCCAAATGGCCATAGGAAGTGGAGCTGGGGCAGTTTGAGGATGGACAGGGTGACAAGGTGGGACAGAAGGATGACAATCAGGGCGGTCTCATTTCTTTGCGGGGGTCTTGGCATCGTTCTCTGTCTTTGTCCTGGATCTCAGGGACAGTTTGCGGGGTGCTTCTCCCTCTGCAGGGGGTGGGGTGCTGGTGTGGTGGCCCTGTGGCGGTGCCTCCTGTCCACTAGCACCGGCGGAGGTGGTGGCAGTTCATCGTCCAGACTAGTGTCAGGGGCTCCTTGTTGTGCCACAGTGTCCCTCCTGGTGTTGAGGACTTCCTTCAGCACCCCTACGATGGTGCGCAGGGTGGAATTGATGGATCTGAGTTCCTCCCTGAAGCCCAAATACTGTTCCTCCTGCAGCCGCTGGGTCTCCTGAAACTTGGCCAGTACCGTTGCCATCCTGGGAATGGTGGTAGGCTCCCATGATGTTGGAGAGGGCCTCGTGGAGAGTGAGTTCCCTGGGCCTGTCCTCCCCCTGTCGCACGGCAGCCCTCCCAGTTCCCCTTTGTTCCTGGGCCTCTGTCCCCTGGACCGTGTGCCCACTGCCCCCAGGTCCCTGTTGTTGTTGGGGTGGTGGGTTAGCCTGGGTTCCCTGTAGTGGTGGACACACTGCTGATTGACGTGTCCTGGGGACAGAGGTATGGGCCCACTGGGTGGGTGCTGTGCTGGTGTTTCCAGAGGGGGGCAGCTCTGTGGTGGCCTGTGACTGTGTCAGGGGAACCGACTGTCCCGAGGTCCCAGATGGGCCGGGCTGGTCATCTAGATCCAGTTGGCCAGAGCTGCTGTCATCACTGTGGGCCTCTTCTGTTGGTGGTGTGGACATGTGTGGACCCTCCTGTCCAGTGAGGTTGGGTAGGGGTCCTGCAGGGGTATAAAAGGATGTTTATTGCATCTGTGTGTGCCATGGTGTGCAATAGGTGGGTGACCGTGTACCCCAGTGCTTGCATTCCTGTGTGGGACCTTGTGTGATGGTGGTTTCGGGGGGTATGGGTATGTGCAGTGGCCATGCTTTGGTGATGGGTGTCCATGCTTTGTTGTTGCATGCAGGGCTTGGTGTTGGGATGTGTGGTTTGTGATATTGGGACATTTGTGAGGAGTTGGAGTGATGGGGGTGAGGGCGAGGGTAGGGGTATGTGATGGCATGCAGGTAGGGTGGGGGATGTAATAGTTAAGATTTGACTTACCAGAGTCCATTCCTCCATCTACTCCTGCGAGGCCCTCAGGATGCAGGATCGCCAAGACTTGCTCCTCCCATGTTGTTAGTTGTGGGGGAGGAGGTAGGGGTTTGCCGCCAGTCCGCTGAACCGCGATGTGGTGTCTTGAGACCACGGAACACACCTTCCCCCGTAGGTCGTTTCACCTCTTCCTGATGTCAACCCTATTTCTTGGGTGCTGTCCCACTGTGTTAACCCTGTCCACTATTCTTCGCCATAGCTCCATCTTCCTAGCTATGGAGGTGTGCTGCACCTGTGATCCAAATAGCTGTGGCTCTACCCGGACGATTTCCTCCACCATGACACTGAGCTCCTCCTCAGAGAACCTGGGGTGTCTTTGCCGTGCCATGGGGTGGTGTGGGTGATGTGTGGGGTGGTGTGTGTAGTGATAAGTGGGGTGATATTTAGTGGTGTGTTGTGTGAGGTGCGTGGAAGTTATGTGGGTGATGGTATTGTGTGCCTGTGGATGCTTGGTAGTAGTTTGTAGTGTCTCTCTCTCTGGGCTTCTTTCAGTATTTTGGTTGTAGGGGTTTGTGGGTGATGTGGGTGTGTGTTTTATATTGTATTGGGTGTGTGGGAGTGGTGTGTGTATCTGTATCGGGTGTGTGTATTTGGAATTGTCCAATGTGGCAGTGTTTTGTAAATGTGTGTGTATTTTGAGCACGGCGGTGTGTACCGCCAATGGAATACCGCGGTTGAAAGACCGCTGCGCGGATTCGTGGGTCGTGATAGTGTGGGCGTATATCTGTTGGTGTGACGGTGGAGGTTTTGTTTTCACCAGTTTATCACTGACCTTGGGTATGTCGGACTTGTGTGGGTGTCTGAATTTTGGCGGATTCCAAGCTGTGTGTCGTAATAGCTGTGGCGGAATTCCGCAGCCGCGGAGGTGTGTTGGCGGTCTTCTGCACGGCAGTAAGCGCCTTTTACCGCCAATGTTGTAATGAGGGCCCTAATGTTTTAAATGTACACTTGATTCCTTCACCTGTGACGAGGTTACCAGAAATAGGTAATATTTTCTTTTCACAGACACTCGAAGCCTTTAAATAGAATAAAACAGACAGGCAGCTGGTATGTTGAAAAAAATATAAATATTGAGAAATTTTAAATATATCACATGCACGGTTTTTCTGATGCTACTTACTCTTGTTATCTCATTATCTCCGAGATGATAGCCATGAAAACGGCTCAGTGAGTTGGTTGCTCAATAGTTACTTTTATTGTGCTCTGAACGTCAAGAGTTAGAAACCTGGCTAAGCAAGCTCAGCATTCCAACCTTCTAAGGGGAGCAAATCAAGTATTATTATAATTGGGAATACTAACAATTGTTCTTTACAACCCTTAGAAATGGAGGACATGTGGTATGACGTGGTAAATACACTACAAGTTTATATAATTACAACTGCACCCACACTGAACAATACAGTATTGCATAAAATATTAGAATGTCAATTGTTATTCTTAATTTCATGTATGTATTCACTAATGATAGGTTTAATTAAGTTTACAACCTTTGAATCAAGAAATCGTATCGACACTAAGATAATGATGCGCAGCTACGGGTAATAAGGTCAAGAAACATTTAGACAAATGAGTCAGAACACGGAAAGAGAAGACATAAGCTTTTACAGTTCACTCGTAGAATTTACCTCGAAATATCTATTGATTTTTTATGTTTGATGACATTGAACAAGTTATCTGCATGAGTATTGACTTGATTTAAAGAGCACCCTATACACGTAGTTGTTTTGTAGCAGCGATCAACATTTGAAAGATAACTAGATGGACCAAAATAAGTGGGAGGAACCGAAAAAGAATACTTCTAGACCTATTACCATCAGTGTCATGAATGTTTATCTTGTATTGATCAGAATTTTTTTTTGCTGGAGTACTGACACTAAGAAGAATATGTCACCACAGAGGATGTGTGTAAAATTGAAGGTGACTTTCCATAGATAGAACATGGACATTTTTCTGGTCAAGCCACTAAAGGATTATCATGGAACATGGAGGTCTGTAAGCACACTGAGTTAATCCAAACTGAGACGTTTGTGAGACTTTCACAGTTAGTTAACCATGGCTTAAGGGTCAGGCAAGGGAGGACTGGCTGTTTATTTTAAACATAATTTGATGCAGGAATTAATGAGAAATTAAAGGTTTTTTTTTGGTATTTCATTGTTGCCAAATAAGCAAAGCAGCTCTTGTTTTGCACTGCTCATTTTCACACCACTAAATGGAGTTGTGTACTGAAATCCTGTGAAAATTGAGGTTTGAGGAGAAATTAAGACTGTTTTTTTGTCCTTGCCCCCTCCCCTTCCCCCAAACATTAGATTTTATGTTATGGTAAGTCTTTAGTGAACATTACTAAAGCACCTGTCATTAGGGTTGCCTGCAATCGTTCTCAAACACTTTAAGCATTCCATTTTCAAGATGGAAGACGAGTGCTGTCCACAGAGAACCCTATCTGCTACTTCTTCCTTGCTGTTCTCTGCTAAAGTGCTGCAGTGGATTGTGGGAAGCTGATCTACCACCGATCCCTCTCTGAGATGGGAAACTTTGCCCAACTTGGTTGTTTGGATCTTTGAACTGCAACAATGTCCTCGACATGGATTAACAGTGGGCATCTGAATAACTTTTTGGCTTTGGAAATATAAGTTGGAGCTGCCCTTTTGCTCACAGATCATCTCTTGGGTTTTTAGCTGCAGAGACCCATGTTGCTGTGGTGCATCCTGAGTATGTAGCTGGAGTGCAGCCTCTCTTTTGTCCTGTATCTGCCTTTGCCTCTCACGGAAGTTCTGAAACAGCGCATTGAGACAAGGGAGACATGGGTATCACTCAGCAAAAGAATTGACGTGGTCTACTGAAGAATCAACTCCAGTGACTGATGGTGTTCAGGAAACTGTACTTTGACCACAAAATCCTCTCCAGAGAAAGGGACAGGCTACCAAAGAGATTGACCACTATGTTCACCGGTGAGATGGTGATGAATCTGCGTGGTGAGAACAGCTTTTGTCCGGTAGCTTTTCTTAGTTTCATTATTGTTGTTTAGCTGTATTTTCTTTGCCAAGGGCAGTGGTCTTAAAGTTATTGTGGAAGGTGGCCAGTGTGCATAGGGGAAAACATAATGTAGCACGGCAGGTAACATGGGGAAGAAATGATTCCTCCACATTATGGCAAGAGTTTGACAGGAAAGAAAGAATAAACTGCAGCCCCAAAATATTTTGATCAGAAGTAGGGAGGGCAGTGCATACATGCACAGCTTGGAGGCCCTCCATAAACTGTGACTGCATTCTGGCAAGACTTCAAAATCTCGGTGTCTTCGGTGCCCCTGGCTACAAGTGCCATGACCTTAGTACGACTCACCGCTTTTTACTGTTCAACCTACCTGAAGGGAGCAGCTCATTAGATGTCGGCATGAAGGGGGCGGTCTTTTTGCATTCGCATCTTCAGCTTTATTTTCAAAGAACCCCAGACTTCTTGATTGACAGCAACTGGATCTGCAAAACCAGAAAAGAAACAGCAAATCAACAACACAAAACTATTGATCTATAATACATTAAAGCAGGAACACGCAGCACTGTTCGGGAAAAAGCATTAACAGTCTTTACGACCGAGTGGTTCAGGGATGGTCTTAATATATCAATCGTTTATCAAAGGAGTTAAGTCCGAAAGAAAAGGCAGAGAATCTTGGTTAATATATGGAATCTCTGAGGACTGCATACTTTTGTGAAGATAATAACATACACGAACTAGGTTTTTGAGCTAAGAATATAACTTGTTTTTCTTTGAACTATTTGGGCAAGAGTGCTTATAATACAAGGCCTCTGGAAGGAATAATTATAATTCCTCACCCAGTTAACATTGAAGAAAAATGTTGCAAACACTAGAGTGAAAGAGCAGAAATATTCCATGTTCACTTCTAGGGTGGGTTACGTAGTGGAATCTCTGAGACTAATGATTTCATGTAAACGTCGTCTGGGGTCTAAAAGCAACACACACCAGATGTTCCAGGGTACCAGTGGGGACTTTGCGGGAAAGAGGGAATGTTAAGGCAAGGAAGCAGTAACCGTAGAAAAGAGGATACTCTATCCCCGTGCACCACACACCACCAATCTTTGACTTTTAATCACGTAGCTGGATTTCCATATGGACCTGGATAAGTTCAGATGTCACAATATTCAGTGATGAAAAGGACTTCTGGGAGACAGTCTGGACTAGGATTTTTTCAGATACCAGCAACTGAAGCATTCTCACTCTTTCTCTTTTCATCGCATTCCCTTTTACCTTTGTGGAGCTAACTGTACCTCAGGCGACCACTTGGTGTTGAGGGGGTGAAACTCTAGTGGAGTAGTTGGAAGCCAGCCTCTGTGAATTCACCTTGCTCCCACAGGACTGCACACAGCAAAGTTAGTGCACTGAATGTTGACACCTACGTGGGCAGCCTGGATGCTAAATCCAGAGACCTCTTGGATTCTGTTTTGAGTCCCCACTGCTTTGGGACTGATAACCACCGTGTCCCCTCTGGCACACCAAGATTAGCATACCTCGAAGGTGTCCACAATTCAAAACACATTGATAGATTGACTTTTATAAAAATAAAAAAATAAAACCATTGTCTTTTTAACCTGTATGAAAGAACTTTTGTAGGACTTAACTAAACACTACATTTTAAACGTGACTTTGGCCCTCATTCCGACCCTGGCGGTTTCAAACCGCCAGGGTGGAGGGCAGAGGAAGCACCGCCAACAGGCTGGCGGTGCTTCCCGGGCCATTCTGACCGCGGCAGTAAAGCCGCGGTCAGAAAAGGGGAACCGGCGGTTTCCTGCCGGTTTTCCCCTGGCCCAGGGAATCCTCCATGGGGATGCCGACCCCCTTCCCGCCAGCCTGTTCCTGGCGGTTTACACTGCCAGGAAGAGGCTGGCGGGAACGGGTGTCGTGGGGCCCCTGGGGGCCCCTGCACTGCCCATGCCACTGGCATGGGCAGTGCAGGGGCCCCTTAACAGGGCCCCACAAAGATTTTCACTGTCTGAAAATTGCGACGGGTGCCACTGCACCCGTCGCACCCCTGCAAATCCGCCGGCTCTATTCGGAGCCGGCTTCCTCTTTGCAGGGGCTTTCCCGCTGGGCCGGCGGGCGATCTTTTGGAGATCGCCCGCCGGCCCAGCGGGAAAGTTGAAATGACCCCCGCGGTCATTTGACCGCGGTGCGGTCTTTGGGTGGTTTCCGCCCGGCGGGGTCGGAATGACCCCCTTTGTGTTTGAATCTTGCACAACAACATGTAATTAATTGTCTTAGCTGCTGACAAGGACACATTCTTATTTCTTTCCTTCCTTCTTTCTTTCCTCTTTGTTAGTTTAGACCTGTGTCATGGTCATGAGTATAACATTTTGTGGTGACACAAATGCTCTATCGTAACAAGTAAATGAATAGAGAGAGTGTTAATGATTTGTTTTTGACCATTTAACCTATAAGAAGAATTACTGCAATGTTAGATGCATCTTAAAAACTGTTTTTTTA
Organism: Pleurodeles waltl; assembly: GCF_031143425.1. Classification (NCBI taxonomy): domain Eukaryota; kingdom Metazoa; phylum Chordata; class Amphibia; order Caudata; family Salamandridae; genus Pleurodeles; species Pleurodeles waltl. The sequence goes on from NC_090444.1 coordinate 667,384,730, forward strand.
TGAATAGGCTCTGTCAGAAAAGTTATGAGAACAGAAGTGAAATCATCTCAAACTTGTCCCATACTTACTTTGACTTTTTTTGCATTATAGACAACTATTGGTGGGAAGAAACCAGCATTTTGTCACACCACTTTAGATAATAGTTAAATGTACTGTGTGTTTAGAATGTTCTTTGTTAACACTTGCATATTTGACAGAGGCTGTCCTGTTCACATGAACCACTCCACAAAGAGAGAGCTACCATTTATTTGCCAAAAGGGATAGGGTTAGTTCAATCTTTAAACAAACAATGTTCCCCTTGTGCATCTTTACTCCCCACAATTACTTCTTTAAATTCAAATAAAGTGCACTAAAACACTCTGTTTCCTTTGTATAGAAAGTATTTTGTTGTATTTTATTATTGTATAACATAATTTCTAAGCACAATCTCATAATACATTACTTAAAACATTCCATAACCATCATTTTTAGTGTACACAAAGAACAAAGGCCTGTATCATCAAAACATTTCTCACATTTCTCTTTTTTGCAAATCAGACTATTTTTATACTTATAGTGCACATATTAAACACCTATTTATATAAAAATATTAAAAACAGTATATCAAAAAACAGTTGACCAGCGTTTTGGCGGTACAACAAATTATTCACTCCACCTTCTTCAGGACAACAACATTTTTGCTATATACAGATATTTTTTTCTGTAGAGTTATATAATCTTGACTGCATCTCGCTCCCATTTTTACAGAGGCATCCAATAATCATAAGGCTTTAGCTCATCAACATTGTCAAATTATTCTTCTAGGTGATGTCTTTATAGTCAGTTTACCTCTTCCTCATGGGAATTAATCCTGATGTTCCCTTCTTTATTGGAACTACCATTAACCACTCCTTATATCACATCTGTTTTTTTCTTCTATGTGTGTCTTTACTTCTTTTTCACTGGTCATTACTTCCTCCTTCTAGGGTCTTTAACAATCCTAAGAGTGACTCACAAACTTCACTGCTAATATGCGTCTCATGTGTTCACATGAAGAAATTAAGCTCTGGTTAGATAGAGATAAAGATCCTGTACCTAAGTTTTATAATTTGTTGTAGAATACATTGTTATAAAAGTATGTTTTCAGACTAGACAAAGAGAGAGAAAAACCCTTTCCTTTGACATGCGACAATCACAGACTGGGAGATAGGCTTTTGAGAGCACTCTGACACATTCTGTCTTATTCTCTTTGCTGATGTGTCTTGGATTCTTTCTGAGACTGACTTTATTTGGCCTAAACCTATTGCTGAGAGATTCTACTGAAAATTCTCAGTCTCTTTCCTATGAGATGCTCTAAGAAAACTATATGCTTTCGCACGTGAGACAGGAGCTCTTTATGGGTTCTACTGAACTTTAATTTCCCTCAAAATAGATTAGATTAAGTATTAGATTTTTATAGAACACACTATGGCCATCATTACAACCCTGGTGGTCGGTGATAAAACGGCGGTAATACTGCCAACTGGACAGTGGTAAAAAAAATGGAATTATGACCTTGGTGGAAACCGCCAACACAGACAGCCGCTTTAACACTCCGACCACCACGGCGGTAGCAGCAAGTACCATGGTGATAACAGCCAACAGCCAGGCAGAAGACAATGTGCCGCCCACAGTATACAACAGGCCAATCCGCCATCTTTTCCGGGGCGTTACCAACGCCATCAAAAGCACAGTGGAAACAGTACACTGAAAGGAAACGACTCAACTCTCAACACTCAAAGAAGAACCACAACGCCATGGAGCCCGAGCTGCAAATTTTTCCAATGCTGGTGTACCTCCTCATACACCAAGAACACGAATGCCGGCAAAGACGACCACGTGAGTACTGCACCTAGCACACAAGGGAGGGGAGGAGGAAAAAGAGAGTGACACACACACGCAACACCCCCAACCCCACACTCACCCCCAACACCATACACACAAACAGATGCAACAACATTACATATACACCCCGTAACCCTCAGGAATAATGCAAGGACAAAAGGAATGGATTAAAATGAGTGTAATAGTGCAATTTAAGATAAATACGTCCTTAAATCAATACAGTATGTACAATATATACAAAAGGAGGGACAATGCCCACTCCAAAATGTCCGTGGCCCACAGGACCATAACACATAGGCCAAGGCCACACATGACTCCTGCCTCAGTACGGAGAGAACACTGCAGGGGCATCAGGTCAAAAACACACAGGCACCTCAGGGGGACGGGGAATGGGGGGCACCTCAGCCGAAAGATGGTACAATGCCACTATTCCTGGAGGGGGCTACATGCCCACTTCCTGGTCCTGGGGAGTGCAAAGCCACAGTCTCTCTAGTGGGTGGGTAGCCCACTGCTTGGTCCTGGGGAGTGCAAGGCCACAGTCTCTCTAGTGGGTGGGTTGCGCACTGCTTGGTCCTGGGGAGTGCAAAGTCACAGTCTCTCTATTGGGTGGGTTGCCCACTGCTTGGTCCTGGGGAGTGCAAAGCCACAGTCTCTTAAGTGGGTGGGTTGCCCACTGCTTGGTGCTGGGGAGTGCAAAGCTACAGTCTCTCAAGTGGGTGGGTTGCCAACTGCTTGGTCCAGGGGAGTGCAAAGCAACAGTCTCTGGAGTGGATGGCTTCTGCACTGGTTCTGGAGGAGGCTTTGTGCCCAGTGTGCTTCATCCTGCCAAGGAGGGGGTGAGTGGATGCCTTCTTCCACTGGTTCTGGAGGGGGCTTTGTGCCCAGTGTGCTTCATCCTGCCAAGGAGGGGGTGAGTGGATACCTTCTTCTACTGGTTCTGGAGGGGGCTTTGTGTCCAGTGTGCTTCATCCTGGATGGTGCAAGGTCACAGTCTCTCACCTGGGTGTCAAACCTACAAGTGTTGCAGGGGCTAGGATGCACTGCAGCCCATGTAGTCATGACTACACACTGCTCGCTGGTGGTGACGGCTGCTCAGTGGATGGCAGTTGCGCTGCAGGTGGCGGTGCTGTCAGTGGTGGGGTGAGGCTCCAGCCCTTCCCCTGCAGCCTCGGACGGCTGCCCACTGGGGCTGCTGCTGCTGGCAGTGGTGCTGCTGCCGGAGCAGGTGGGGGTCCTGGTGGTGGGGCAGGTGGTGGTGCTGATGGCGGTGCAGGTGGCGGGGCAGGCGGCGGTGCTGTCAGTGGTGGGGGAGGCTCCAGCCCTTTCCCTGCAGCCTCGGATGGCTGCAGTGCCATGGCTGGTGTTGTGTGCCCCTTCCTGCCCTTGCTGGCTGGTGTTCCCTTCCTGTCCTTGCTAGCTGGTGGCCCGTTCTTGCCCTTGGCAGGTGGTGCAGGCACATTGACTGTGCTGATGGGTGCCTCCTTGGAGCCTATCACACCTGCAGTAGCTGCAGAAACCACAGTGGCCGTGGACTGGGTGGCTGAGGTGCTGGGTTGGGTTCTGGCTACCCTGGCCTGAAGTGAAGGACTGTGGGGAGGGGTAGGGAATAGGTCAAGGAGGGGCAAGGAAAGGCTTCTTAGGGACACTGGGGTGGGAAGAGGGTGAAGGTTTGGGAGTGGAGGAATAGGGAGTGGTTGTAGGAGGTGTCTGTCTGCCGTGTTTGGGTGCAGGTGGATGGGCTGGATGCTGTTGTGAGGTGGATGGCTGTTGGGTGTGTGAGTGCTTGCGTTTGTGTGCTTTGGGAGGAGGGGTCATGGACACAGTGGGAAAGGACACAGGGGACATGTGCATGGATGTGGGGGTGGTGATTGCCAGTGAGGGGTATGTAGTGATAGGTGTGCTGGTGAGGGAGATAGTGGATGAGGATGTAGTACATGCAGGTGTGAGTGGAGACACTACTGGCAGGGAGGTGGATGATGAGGAGGAGGGGGACACAGTGATGGCAGTGGATGTTGGTGTGTCTGCATCTTGATGGTGCTTGTGTAAGTGCCTGTGAGATGAAGTGTGGTGCTTGTGTTTGCCTGAGCCACTTCTGTGTGTTGATTGGGCTGAATGCAGGTCTGAAGGTGTGCTTGGGATAGGCTGGGGTTGAGGGGATCGGGACTGGGTAGAGGAAGTTGGAGGGGGGAGACCGGAGACAGAGACAATGGCTGCAATCAGTGAGTTGCCCAGAGCCTGCAATGCTATCTTTTGGGCCACCACACCAGAGTAAATGCCCTCCAGGTATGCATTTGTTTGTTGTAAATGCCCTGCTAGACCCTGGATGGCATTCAGTATGGTTGACTGCCCAACAGAAAGGGATCTCAGGAGGTCAATAGACTCCTCACTGAGGCCAGCAGGGCTGACTGGGGCACCGCCTGAGGTGCCTGGGGCGAAGGAGATGCCCACCCTCCTGGCTGAGTGGGCACAGGAAACACACTGAGGGACTGTTGAGAGGGCAGTGCTGGTACGGGGGTTGGCGGCTGTACGTGTAGTTGGGGTGGGCACAGAGGTGTCCGCCACTGCCAGGGAGCTTCCATCGGAGGAGGAGTCGCTGTTGTGACTGTTCCCTCCTGTCTCCATCGTGGTGCTCCCCTCACCCTCTGTCCCACTAGTGCCCTCAACGTCAGCGGATTCGGCCTCCAGGCTCATGTGGGATGCAGCTCCCTCCGTCGTCGGTGCCTCTGCTCCTCCTCCAGATGATGCTAATGCACACAAGGACAAGGTGACAAAACAAAAAGGGGGGGAAGAGACAGAGGATGCACTTGGTCAATGCCAGCAACAACTTTACCGTTGGCGTACACAACTCACAGGGAACAGCCCTATGCACTAGGGCATGAACTACCAGTTACAATGCTAGTCACCAGCCCATGAGGTACAATGCCTAACGCCATTAGCTGCACACCTAAAACCCACAAGACCTTGCCCAGTAGTAGATGCCCACTAACATTATTGGAGTTGGAGTACATATGAGCTTGCCCATCATGGAACCTACCCTGCAATTTTCGCCCTGGCCTACGGGCACCCACAGCCCACATCCCCCACCCAGGAAACACCTTCACGTGCGCAAAGTCATGAATATGAATCTGTACTCACCCCCTTGTGGCTACTGTGATGCCTTCATGCACCCATCCAACTCCGAGTAGGCCACCACCAGGAAGCGGAACATCAAGGGGGTCAGGGTACGATGGGCACCCCTTCCTAGTTGGAAGACTAGCCCCAGCTGGGCCTCCGCCATCTTCCTTGCCCAGCAGCGCAGCTCCTCCCACTGTTTGTGGCAGTGGGTGCTCCGCCTGTCAAAGACCCCCAGGGTCTGCACCTCCTTGGCGATGGTATGCCAAATACCCTTTTTCTGATTGGTGCTGACCTGCAGAAAAAAATACAGCAGAAAAGGTATTAATCATACCGTCCAGACTGTCATACTCATGGCCCAATGTATCCCTCCCATCCCCTTACACACATACATTGACCAACATACATGCAGCACTCTGCCCAGGACCCCTCAGCTCCCCCCTACACAAGGCTTACACACACAGCACTCCATACATTCATGCCCCACGCATCATGCTCACAGTGTACTCACCTGTTGGTCTGGAGGACCATAAAGTAAACGGTACTGGGGTAGGACACCATCCACCAGTCTCTCCAACTCCTCCGAAGTGAAGGCAAGGGCCCTTTCCCCAGACACTTGAGCCATGTTCGCTTCCAGACACAGGTCACAGCAGCACTTGCAGTGTAGGTCCTCTCCTGTTGAAGGTCAGGTAGCAAGTGAGTGAACAGATAAAAAATGGCATTCACGTCTGCGGCAGTGGGTATCGTCACCACCGGCATACATCACCATTGGCTCCTGGAACCCGTAGGCCCCAATGATAACCAATGCGGTGTTGCACGGCGGTCGTTGACTGCCGCTCGCAACGGCGCACTACAACAGCGGAATTACTTCATTTCCACTTGTCCCTCCTGACAGGTCAGGCGGCTGCCATTTCAGGGGGGCACAGGCCATGGCACCTAACTGCGTCTCAGCAGACATAGGCACATCAACTGACTTTCTAGTTCACATACTGTTTCTGTAAAACAAACATAGCATATTAATCTGAGTATATGTTTGAATATGACCTTCTGCTCACCGTTTTTCCCCCTAGAGTTCAAGCGCTGAGGATGAATAGGAGATGGAGACATACCCCCGTGTACAGACCCCTGGTGGACCTGCCGACAATGGAGGACAGGCACATTATCCTAACCTATGGACTTGATAGGGCCACAATCACAGAGCTGTATGCCCAATTGGAGCCAGACCTTATTCCACCTATCCGACTCCCCACAGGTATCCCCCCTCTAGTGCAGATCCTGTCAGTGTTCCATTTCTTGGCAAGTGGTTCCTTCCAAGCGACAGTGGCCATGGCATCAGGGATGTCACAGCCTATGTTCTCAAACGTGCTGACCAGAGTGTTGTCTCCCCTGATGAAACACATGCGCAGCTCAATCGTATTCCCCCAGGTCGAGGATTTGGCCAGAGTGAAGGCTGACTTCTATGCAATGGGACATATCCCCAACATCATTGGTGCTATTGATGGTATACATATTGCTTTCTTCCCACCCCGGAGAAATTAACAGGTGTTCAGAAATCAAAAGAGCTTTCACTCTCAGAATGTGCAGATGGTGTGTTTGGCAGGCCAGTACATCTCCCATGTCAATGCAAAGTATCCAGGCTCTGTGCATGATGCCTTTATCTTGAGGAATAGCAACATCCCATATGTGATGTCTCAACTCCAGAGGCACAGGGTGTGGCTAATAGGTGAGCCCATGGTCCCCACCCAGTTGATGTAGGTATATGGGTGTGGAGTTGTTCCTAAGGGTGAGTGTCTGGCTAACAGGTATCCCTCGATATTTTCAGGTGACTCTGGTTACCCCAACCTCTCATGGCTATTGACCCCAGTGAGGAATCCCAGGACAAGGGCAGAGGAATGTTACAATGAGGCACATGGGCAAACAAGGAAGATCATTGAGTGCTCATTTGGCCTCCTGAAGGCCAGATTCTGATGCCTCCATCTAACAGGTGGATCCCTGTACTAGTCACCCAAGAAGGTGTGCCAGGTCATCGTTGCATGTTGCATGTTGCACAACCTGGCCTTGAGACGCCAGGCGCCTTTTCTGCAGGAGGATGAGGCTGGAGATGGTCATGTGGCAGTGGTGGAGCCTGTGGATAGTGATGAAGAGGAGGAAGAGAATGTGGACAACAGAACTACTATAATTCAGCAGTACTTCCAGTGACACACAGGTAAGACAATGTAACTTCACCTTCCTTTGCAGTTTTGTGTTGGACATTGTACATGGCAGCCTGATTGTCCTATTTCTATGGCCACTTACTGTACCCTTTGGCATTATATTTTCAGATATCTGTGCCCCACTCTGGCTCCTGGTGTGTTTACTGCTGCCCACTACAGGTCATACCTATGTATATATAACTGTACATTTGAATTGCAATGTTTACAGCATGTTAAACTAATACATATTTCAATCAATTGACAGACTCCATACTTGAATTTGTTCCAAGGGTGTTTATTTCTGTGAAAATAAATGTAGGGTATATTGCAATGGGCTGGGTTGATGGTGGAGGAATGTCCAGGATAAAGTCCAGTCTATTGGTATCACAGATGCATTGTCCAAGGGGGCATAGGAAGTGGAGCAATGGCAGTTCAAGGTGGACAGGGTGACAGAGTGGGACACAAGGGTGACATTCAGGAAAGTCTTATTTCCTGGCAAGGGGTCTGGGCAATGTTCTCTGGCTTCTGCCTGGATTGCAGGGACCTTTTACATGGTGGTTCTCCATCTGCAGGGGGGGTGCTGGTGGCCTGTTGTTCCCGTGGTGGGGCCTCCTGTCCACTAGCGTTGGTGGAGGTGGTGGGCTGTTCTTCAGTGTGGCTAGTGCCAGGGGCCCGTTGATGTGGCACTACCTCCCTTATGGTGTTGGACATGTCTGTCAGCACCCCTACAATGGTGACCAGTGTGGTGTGGATGTCTCTCAGGCCCTCCCTGATCCCCAGGTACTGTCCCTCCTGCAGCTGCTGGGTCGCCTGCAATTTGTCCAGTATCTGGCCCCTGGGCTCCTGGGAATGGTGGTATGCTCCCAGGATGTTGGTGAGTGACTCGTGGAGCGTCCGTTCCCTGGGCCAGTCCTCCCCCTGTCTCACAGCAGTCCTCTCAGCTTCCCTGTTGTCCTGTGCCTCTGTCCCCTGAACCGTGTGCCCACTGCCACTGACCCCAGGTCCCTGATCGTCCTGTGTTTGTGGGGTTGCCTGGGGTCCCTATAGTGGTGGACACACTGCTGATTGACGTGTCCTGAGGACAGAGAGATGGGCCCGCTGTGTGGGTGCTGTGGTGGTGTGTCCTGAGGGGGGAGGCTCTGTGGTGGTTTGGGAATGTGGCTGAGTCACCGACTGTCCAGAGGTCCCTGATGGGCCACGTTGGTCATCCTGATCCAGGTGTACAGAGCTGCTGTCATCACTGTGGGCCTTTTCTGTGGGGGGACTGGATGTGGCTGGCACCTCCTGTCCGGTGAGGTTGTGTGGGGGTCCTGTGGGGATGAAATGCAATGGTATTGTATCTGTGAGTGACATCTTGTGCATGGGTATGTTTCCCTCTATGGTTGTTATTAGCAAAGCAGCTTTGGCTTGTGTGATTTGTGATCTGGTTGGCTAAGTGATTGTCACTAGTGTGCATGTTGTGGTGATGGGTGTCCATGCAGCTCTGTGATGGGGGTCCATGCATTGGTGTAGCATGCAGGGCTTGGTATTGGGATGGGTGGGTTGTAATGGTGGGGTATATGTGAGGTGGTGGAGTGATCGGGGTGAGGGTAGGGGTAGGAGTTTGTGATGGCATGCAGGTAGGGGGGATAAAGTAGTAAAGATTTGACTCACCAGAGTCCAATCCTCCTGCTACTCCTGCCAGGCCCTCAGGATGCATGATCGCCAAGACTTGCTCCTCCCATGTTGTTAGTTGTGGAGGAGGAGGTGGGGGTCCACCGCCAGTCCTCTGTACAGCTATCTGGTGTCTTGCAACCACGGAACACACCTTCCCCGGTAGGTCGTTCCACCTCTTCCTGGTGTCATCCCTTGTTCTGGGGTGCTGTCCCATGGTGTTGACCCTGTCTACAACTCTCCGCCATAGCTCCATATTCCTAGCAATGGACGTCTGCTGCACCTGTGATCCAAATAGCTGTGTCTCTTCCCGGATGATTTCCTCCACCATGACCCTTACCTCCTCCTCAGAGAACCTGGGGTGTCTTTGTGGTGCCATGGGTGTAGTGTGTGTGGTATGTGTGAGGGTGTATGGGGTGATGTGTTGGGGTGTGTGCTGTGAGGTGCGTTGATGGTGTATGGGTGATGGTGTTTTGTGGCTCTGATTCAGTGGGTGCTCCCGGCTTGTCTCTCTCTCAGTTGTTAAATGCTTTGGGTCGTGAAGGGTTGTGGGTAGTGTGTGCGTGTGTTTTATATTGGTGTGGGTGTGGTGTGTGTATGTGTGTCAGGTGTGTGTAGTTTGAATTGTCCAATGTGGTGTTGCTTTGTTAGTGTGTATGTATTATGAGCGAAGCGGTGTGTACCACCAATGGTTTACCGTGGTTGAATGTCCGCCGCGGTGATTCGTGGGTCATGATACTGTGGGCATATTTCTGTTGCCGTGACGGTGTGGGTTTTGGTACCACCATTTTATCACTGACTTTTTGGCTGGCGGACTTGTGTGTGTGTCTGTATAGTGGTGGATTTCTATTTGTGGGTCATCATACGTGTAGCGGTATACCGCCATGGTCACAGTATGTTGGTGCCAGTCAGAATGGCGGTAAGTGGCACTTACCACCAATGTCATAATAAGGGCCTATATACTTTGTTCTGTAATTTTATCAAGAAAAGTTATTTGCTAACAAATAAATCAATGGACCAGCAATTTAATAAAATCTTGAAAATAGACACCAAACTCTCATTATTGTCTTTAATGTAGTTGAATTGAATGTTCTTGATTTATGAATGTGCAGTTCTTAATTTCATTTACAATCTGCCTAAAAGACCTTTTCTCTAGGGCTCACTAGAGGTGCGTGACCGTGTTACTTCTGAAGTCTCCAAATAATCCTCAGGGTCTGTGTTAAAACTGCAGCTAAGCAAAGTTGGTAGCAAAGGATGGTTAGGTAATAGAAGATAAGGACTGCAAAAATTAAAATGCACTCTGAAATGAGATAAATTCCCATTGCTGAGAGCCCTAGTTCAAAGATTGATTGAGTGTGGTTCCTGAAGCAGTTGCCAGTTGAAGTTGCAGATTGTTCCTTTTCCAATTTTGGGTGTGAGTATAAATAGGGTTATGCATCATATATGTGATGATTATTGTGATTTGTGACTTCACATTTAATTTGTGATTTATAGAATTTTGTTGACGTGTTGACAATGTATTGCTTATGCGCTTTTTTGAAGAAGATAAAGAGTTATTGGACTAAGAAGTAGTCCCAGATAAATAAATAATTGAACTTTTTGTCTGCTGATGATTTGAAGTGCATTTTGTGAGATGTCATCGACTGCACAATTGAGGTATGGGCACTAACAAATCTGTTGTGGTTGCACTAATATTGATCAGTGTTGGGGAAGCCTGATGTACAAAGATGACACTGCATTAATCAGGTGATTTCATGCTGGTCGGGATTTCATCATTGTATGTGCAAAATCTTTTTCGATTGAAAAGTCGAAATGGTTGAAAACCTTAAAATTCTGGTAGTTGAATTATTCTGTGATTTCTTTAGAAAAAGCAGACACTGATTGTTATTCTACATTGCCTAGAGTTATAGAACTGAAGCTTTGAACACACACAAAGAAATTGTAAAGGAGGGTGAGCTGCGGCAAGGAGTGTGTTGTTTCATCACATTTGCCGCTATAGTATTGGTCGGTCGGTGTAAACATGGCACTGACATTGGTTGAGCTACGTGAAGAACTGTGTAGTGATTGGTTGATTAGTTTGCAGAACTGTGGTGGAATTGGAAGAAAGGTTTATTCAATATTGACATTGTGGAACTAAATTAAAACATTGAAGGAGGAGTATGTTGTTTCATTGTGATTTGTTGATTTTAATTTGGAATCATGAAATTTACCAACGCCATTAGAAATTTAATAAGAGGTAAGGTAATTATTGCAGTAAGGAAGGGTGATGAGACACCTCCTGAGGGTACGCCAGCATATCATATGATGATCAAGGAAGGGTTACATACATGCCTATGGCTTTGTTAATGGTGTACGATTACTAATAAAAGGGGTACATTTAGTTTTCCAAATGGCGATACATTTAATTTGAGGATTATTGACAGATTATGAGAAATATTTGTGAAATCAAGCCATCTCCTAGGCCTACACCGTTCAAAGCACTAAGTGCTTGGGAGAAAATTGCTCACCCTAGAGAGAGAGAGAAATACCAAAGACAAACAAAAAGAGCTACAAGAAATTATACAGATGCCATATGGGATGAGGAATGGTGGACAAAAATATAGTGAAAGGGTCAAGACTACAGCCTATAATAACTCATGAGAAAGTTAACAGTCTGAAAAATAGGAGAAGCCGAAAGGAAAAGGATTAAAGGGGAGAAAGAGATGAAAGATGAAACAGTATCATATACTGGCATGTGGGTCCTGTGACAAAAGCTGATGTGACAATAACTAATAATGTGACAGTGGCTACAGCCCCTGTTGATTCAAATGTATATCAGATTGAAAGGCCATTACAAGTGACTAAATCTGTTGTTGCCCAACCTGTAATGAATCATCCAATTTTACCACAGCCTGTTACGACACAGCCTCTTGTTCAGCAAGTAATCCTGAATGTTTCAGCTCAAGTAGGGACTGCTCAGGCAGTGATACGTACAGGTGTTATTGCTTCTATAGTGACTGTACCAGCATACATTACTAGGGTAACTACCCCAGCCCATAGAGACATGCAACAAACGCACCAAATTCTCTGATTAATTGCACCTCCAATACAGTAGCTGAAGGAGCTGTTGGGGGTACACCGGTTACAGGATATGGCCCAACTTCACAAAATTCACAGATTGTTGTATGGACACCACCATAAACAATTCAGGCATTAGGAGAAGGAAGGTGATTCGTTTTCACAACACAACAGCACAGGGAGGCATGAACTTATTCGAAGAAGGGATTTTACCTTGATGGTTTGAGGAAGCTGCTAGGAAGGGTAGAAAGACAGAGGACACAGAGAGATTGATCACTAGCTTAGGCTTAGAGACTGGAAAAAAACATTGAATGTCTCAGGATTAAGAATTGAATTGGAAGAAATAACTAGAGAATGTTTGGAACTTGACCATGTGAATCATTACACAAGAAAAAAAATGATTTATTTGGGCAAAGAGATTACAAGAAGATTTGCCGCTGTACATGATAAATTAACTGATTTTGCAAATAAATGAGAAGTTAATCTTTCTAAAAGTGCCCCATTGCAGAGAAGTTTCAGAATACAGTTGGATAGTAAATAAATTGAGACAAACATTCTTCAGGAATGTGATTGCACATTACTACATTAGTAAAATGTGCCAGCAGAAGGAGTGAATTTGAGAAATTAGAAAACAAATGGGCAAAGAAACATGAAAAGAAAAAGAAACCTATAGAGGTGGCTGAAGTGAAAAGACAATCATCTTTAAATCCCCCAGATGATGAGCTATGGCATACCCATTGAGAGGTACCAATTGGAAAATATATTATTGTACTGTGAAGTAGGGGGGATCTTGCCTCATTTCTGAACAATCTTCCTAAATTGAAATCGAATCTCATTCAGTTGTATACACATTGAGAAATTTGTTAAGATTTTGAAGGTGTTGTGAGTTGATTTGAATACATTCGTTGACATTGTTGTTCCAAACGATTTGTGGGCTGAATGCAAAATTGCTGTTCAATGGCTAGATACAGAGCTAACAAGAGATCCTCACACTAATGCACCTTCGCCTTTTGTGATGACTAAATACAATGTGGTTATTACTTTTTTGAAAGGCAGAGTCCTTCTAAAGGACTTAGATTATGTGAGGTTAAATTGAATCCAGCAGGAAGTAAAGGAGTCAGTACATGATTATTATGAGAGATGGTTGAAGGCATTTCAATGGCCTATGGATCAAATGCATCTTGAACCTACTGATAGGGGATTCTATATTTCACAGTTTGTGCTTGGTCTTAGGTCTGAAATTAGTGAGCATATATTGCAGAATGTGATTTGTTGGCAAACCAAGGGTTTGATTTAGATCTTGGTGACAGGGGTTATTCTGTCACAAATGTGACAGATATCCATTCTGCTGTATTACGATTTCATTATATCCTATGGATATTGAAATACAGTGGATGGAATAACTGTTACGTTTGTGACAGAGTAATCTTCTACCAAGATCTAAATCAGGCCCTGTCTTTAGATGAAGTCGTGAAATATGCAAAGTGTTGCAGTAATGAACAAGAGATGAAACAGAGGAAGCTTAAGGAAACACTCATGTTGTAACAAACGAAACTGGCACAGAGAGTTATTCATAATCATTAGTTTGTAGGAAAACAAGTGGTAGCTCAAGGTGCTGGTGTCCAAGGTGGAATGAAAGGAGCTAGATTTCAAGCTGAAATGCAAGGTGTTCAAGGAAGTGGTTGTCACACAAGGACAGGTTAAGGAGTGCTAAAAAGGGGGGGCCTGTCCAGCCTCGCAAAATGCCGGTCGGACTCTAGAGCCACTTTGACCTCAGATCCAGAATCCAGAGGGGCCTGCGACCGTCCCACACTCTGTTTCGGGCCGCAGGTGCGGGCTTGGGCAGAGGACCTGGCAGGGACTCGGGGGGCGAGTCAACGGCACCCTGAGGCAGAGGAGTGCGGTCCGTGTGCACCAGCCATCGGAGGCTGGGGGGCTAGGGCCTGGTTGTGTGGAGCCGCGAAGGGGTGAGGAGGACGATTGGAGGCTGCGGAGGTCCCGGTTGCCTATAATGGATGGTACCGAGCCATTAGGGAGCGGCTGCAGTGACCAATACAGCCAGCAGACTGTTATTCTTGCGTGGGTTGGGTAAGGAATCGACCGCTCTTCTCCCTGCTCCTATGCAATCGGCTTGGGGCCCCCCTCTGGCTCCAATACCTTGATCTACTCCCTCTACCCCCTTTCCTGTGATGGCGATTGAAGTACCACCCGGCAGAGGGCCTGGTGGGAGTTTTTGTTCCTTCCCCTGGCTCCTCCAACGCAGCATGACTGATGACCCACTCAACATGCTGTTCCTGCTGGGGCCCTGGTGCTAGCTGTGAGTGGAGAGGAGACTACTAGAGGGGTCTGGTGGTCGTGATACAATGGGACTGGCGTCAGCTCCAATCTATTGCCAAGCACAGAGTGGTGTGTTGCACACAACGCACGGGCACAGCTCTGCAGCCCCCTTCCAATCATAGGCCACTGGTGGCGAGAAGCTACCTCAGGGGAAGAAGCACTGTCCCTTGGCACCAATGTTGAGAATGGCCCGGAGAGGAGGACGGAGACCCCCACCCCAGATGTCTGGGAGTGAGGGGACTCCCATTGCTGAGGTGTCGGATGTCTGCCCCCCTGCATGAGGGATGGTGCCCAGCACAGAGACCAAGCCAGATCAAATACTAGGGGCAATAGCGGCTACTAAACAGGAGCTAAGAACAAAGGTAGACACTGTAGCCATTGAACTTGGACTCCTACGAACTGACCAACAGAAACTGGCGAGTAGAGTCACACGTATGGAACACGGCATCACAGAACTCAACTAAGAAGTCAAAGGATTGACAGAACAGGGTACACTCGTTAACAACCAAAGTGCAGGAACTAGAGACCAGAGCAGAGGACTCAGAAGGGAGATCCTGCCAGAACAACGTCATCATTGTGGGATTTCCAGAGGGAGCTGAGGATGCTGGCCCTATATCCTATTTTGAACAATGACTAGCAAAGAAGGTGGCTCTGGCCCAATTATCTGTGCATTTCCTAGTGGAACGTGCCGACCGGGTGCCTGCGTGCAAGCAGGCCTCGACTATTCACTTCTCTTCCCAGCAATGTTCTAGGTAATGACTTCTTCAAGGAGCCAACAGGTGCCTGGGACTGGGTGGAACAGCATCGATACGAGGCCTCTTCACCTCCATCGCCGGCACACCAACCTCGCAACACCAAAGACTCGAACAGGGGAAGGTGGGTGTTGCGCTCACATCTGGGGACCCGATCCCAGGTAGCCCCACACAAGAGCAAGCAAAGATAGGACAATCCCATTTATTAAACACTGCTGGCGCTCTGTGGGCGGATGGGAGTTCACCCCCAAAGACCTCCCCAGACAATGAAGCTGCCGAATCTGCCTCCATTAGCTCAGAAGAAAACATAACGTCACAGTTCCTGCCAGATTGGATGTTTCAAACGGCATATGAGAAGTTATTGTACTTATACTGTATTACACTGTGAGATAGGGGATGGGCGGTGCACCACACACACACTGAACAGATAGTTACTTTGTTAATATAGGTCCATGGGCCTGAGGCTCACAAGCTGGCTAGGCTCAGTAGCTGTTACGGTCCTACGCGTCCCTGTTGGGAATGACCGCTCCCCCCAACTCTGTCGGACTCCTAAGCACAGCCTTCTGAATGAGGCTTGCATGGGGGCACCCCATCTATGGGTTACGATCTTACTAGTTTGGGTGACTCTCTGTTTCGGAGTTTCCCTGGGTTCGGAGTTGGGAGTTCAGATAGTTTGCACAGTTAAAAGATGCAATGTGTTAGTGACCCTTTTTTTCTTTGAACTTCAGCGGGCTCTACAGTGGGGTTGGGGACCACGGCCCTGCAGCCACAGCCCCAATTGGGCTCCTCTTACACCTATTCTGGGTAGATGGCTCCACTTAAGCTAATAACATGGAACATCTGGGGAATGGGCACAACCAGGAAGAGCCACTCAGTGGAACAATACTTAAGGAGAAGGGGGGTACAAATATCCTTCCTGTAGGAGACACATGTGGCAGGAGGAGAGGAGGTACACTTACAGAAGCAGTGAAGAGGTCAGTGTTATAGTACCACATACTCTGGCTTTGCACAGGGAGCTTTAGTCTGGATCTGTCCGGGAGCCCCCTTCCGGCTATTCTCAGTAGACATTGACCTGGAGGGTAGATATGTATTGGTGGAGAGTCTCTTGGATGGTAAGACAGTGCTATTAGGTAGCATATATGCCCCTAATGTGGCACAGCCAGCCTTTTTCTCCAAACTTTCAGCAGTTTTAACACATAAGACGCACATTCCTTGGCTACTGGGGGCGACTTTGACTGCATACTTGATACCCAATTGGACCGCTTTTGTTTTTTTATGGTTTAGTAGTTGCTTAGACTTTATATATATATATATATATATATATATAAGTTGTTTAAAAACCAAAAAGAAAACCTTACTTTAAAATTAGTTGTTCAGGCAATTGTTATTCAGGCACAATTGTTGTTTAGACAGTAGTTGTTCAGTACTTAGTTGTAGAGACTTTTTAGTTGTTTAGCAGTAGTGGTTTAGGCTATAGTTGTTTAGGACCTAGTTGTTCTGTCACATATTCTCCATGTTAGGGCCTGAATACAAGATATTGAGCAAAATATTGACAGGACGCATACAGGAACTAATAGAACAACTGGTATAGAGAGATCAAAATGGGTTCATTCCTGCGAGATCCACTATGCTAAACATTCGTAGACTGTACAGGGTACTGGACCAGGCCCCCCTCATTGCATGCCTGGTCCAAGACCGGGAGAAGGCATTTGATACTATGGAATGGGGGTACCTCTTCTCCATACTGACACAATTTAGGATTATGGAGAGGATCCACGTGCTGATACGACTGCTATATACTAACCCTATGGCATGAGTCAGGATAGGACAGTGCATCTCTCACCCACTGTCACCCCTATTATTCTCATTGGCCGTGGAGCCCTTAGCACAGAAACTACACTAAATGGGAGGAGAGTGGGGTATTCCGCTATCTGGGGAAAGTCACATAGTCTCCCTATAAGCGGATGACATCCTGCTATACATGCGAGATATCCTTAACAGCTGTGCCCCAATCCTGTCTCTGCTGCGGGACTTTCACATGGCTTCTCGGCTGAGAGCGCACTGGGCAAAGTCTTGTCTGTTCCCTTTAAGTCCATATTGCCATCCACAGGACTTTCAAAGTGAGGGGCACCACAAAAATGGGAACCCCACACGTTCAGGTATCTGGGCAAGAATTACTGGATGGTAATTTTACAAAAGCAGTGACCTTAGATGGCCTTTTGGAGCACGTTGCCCCTTACCGTTCAGGGTAGGGTGTCGTTGGAGAAAATGGTGATGTTGCCCCAGCCGTTATAATTTTTTCAGAATCCACCACTCAATATACACTGATTCACATTCCATGCTTTACATTCCACATTGGTGTCCTTCATTTGGAATAAGGGGAAACTACAGCTCCCATAACAAAAAGTGGCTCGGGCGCCCAAATTTTTAGCATTATTATTTGGTGACGCCCTTGCAGTGGCCCACATATTGGCTGGCGGGTGATTCACAGAAGAGGTAGGCCCCCTCGGCCCTGCACAGGTGCGAGTAGAGATGCAGCCTCAGATGCATCTACCAAAGATGGGGAACAGATTATTGAAGGTTGCATTCGAAAGCTTTAGCCGTAACATGAAACACTTACCAAAGATCCACTTTATTTGCCAGCTATACCACTGCCGTAAATTTTTACTTTTCTTGAGATGCTGGGAAAATGGGGGCTGTCCACGTGGGCGTAGGCAGGTGAGGATGTAATGGGTGCTCTGTTTCAGGAGAGCGCACTCTTGTCAAATGAGCAGCTGAAGGAGGAGACACGGTTACTTACGGGACACTTCCTGGCACATGCACATCTGTTAGCGGAGGCACTCCATTAATGGGGCATCACTGACACAGAACCGGACCCCCACCCAATAGTGCAATTGTTGTTTACGATGGGTAATGGGCGTAAATTGATTACATGGCTGGCCCGTGTATTTGTGCATGCTACACAGAATCCCTTAGTTGCAACACATAGAGAGTGTGGAGGGGACCTAGGTAAAGAACTCACAGTTAAGGAATGGGAGACAGTTATGGAATACCCTAGGCGAGTGTCGCGGATTGCAAAATTTCAATATATACATCATAACATTCTGTATAGAATGTACCCTACACCGGCCATACTTTCCCGCATGTTTGGCTCTTCGTCAGCATGTCCATGATGCCAGATACCCAGAGCTGACATGAAACATATGTTCTGGGACTCTTCAGAAGTAGTAAGTTACTGGGCCCTAATACATACTGCAATAGAAAGGGTTACGGGCGCTCAGACGTGTGCTTAATGAAAGAGTCAATGCTGGGCCTCTTCTAAAAATCCCTGACCGCTAAGGCCAATAATAGATTTATTGATCTGATGCTTCTAGTGGCCTGTAAACTTATAACTATGCACTGGAAGTCCCAAATACTACCTGGTATGGCCCATTGACCACCAGCGACACTCTTTTCACATATCCTGCTTTGTACACAATGGGATATGCACATATCACAATGACCAAAGCTCCTGTATTGTATTCTGCAATGTGTCTGCAATTCTGAAACACCAAGAAAAATGGTTTAAAACAAGAAAGAAGTACTAAAACAAAGAAAAGGTACAGGTAGAGTAGTTCTGCTGATCCAAATACAGGTGTAGACATTGCTACAGTGAAGACAAAACTCCTTGTCATCTTTGTAACAGGCTGGGCCACTGAATGTGCCGGAGTAGGCTCAATCTGGACAGAATAAACAACAATCAGACGCAGGGAGAAAACCAAATGTAGATTCAAAATGTGCCTGCACAAAAGATGTAAGTACCAGTGCAAAGTCAAGTTTAAATGATGCCAGTCCCACAAGCCCCTATGACTCAACAGAATGTTGGTAACCTAAGACTAAATACAAATTGATTGCCCTGAGTAAATAGACATACAATGCAGATACAAAACCAAAATGTGATTCAGCCGTTTCCTTTTTTATTGGCAAGAGCTTGGACTCAGACATGTCACAATGATGGTATCTGATAGGGGTTGCAGATTGGATGCTTGGTGCTGTTTTAGAGGTATACCAGAGCAGACCATTTGTACAAGTAAAGTAAATGTCCAACAAGTGTGAATTCTGATTGACAATGGAGTTACTCATTTCCCTGTTAGAACAGCAGACATACCCCTCTTGGGAAAGAAGATCCAACTTGTAGGTGTTACAAATAAGCAAATTACAAATCCAATCTCCAAAGAAGTTCCTGTACAAATAGGCTAATCCGAAGAAAATCATCAGTTTGTTGTTTGCGATTCAAGTCTTGTAAATCTAATGGGAAGGTACTTGTTGTGTAAAACCAATTGCACAATTTATTATTCCCCAATGGGGTTGAGTTTCAGTCACATGATGAGGATTTTGCATTTGAATTGGCTCAACCAAATCCAGCAGAGATTAATCTAATGATGACTGCAAAAGATTTAACTTCAGATTTAAAAGAGACAGTAAACCAGGACGTCTGGGATTTTACAGAAAAAGATATTGACTAATCAAAGGTATACAACCAGTCTGAACTACAGTCAAGCCAAATGCCCTTTTCCCCTAGAACACCGCCTTATCACATGACTCCAGAAATAATAGCAGGGATAACACCAATAATTGAGGAAATGTTACAAAAAGGAATACTAAGGGAGATAACTGGGAGTCCATGCAACTCACAGATAATGGGTTTACAGAACCAAATTGAAAATTTATATTAGTTCAAGTTTTAAAAAAGATAAATTAAATTGTAATCCCATGTTGTCCTGTGGAACTGAAACTAGCCGAATACTTTACCAGATTCCATGTACGGCAAAATGGTACACTGTTCTAGATCTTTGTCAAGCTTTCTTCTTGATTCCGTTATATGAGGATAGCCAATATCTATTCTACTTTATGTTTCGAGAGAAAGTATTAGCATGGTATCGAGTTCCACATGAGCAAAAATCATTACATTTTTATTCAGATTCTAAAAAAAAAATTGGAGACATTGATCATGCCTTGTAATTCCGTTCTCGTTCAATACATTGATGACCTATAAGTGGCATCAGAAATGAGAGAATCTTGCTAACAAAATACCACTGCTCTTTTGAATTAGCTGACTGGGAATTAACATAAAGTGTCCCAAAGTAAGTTGCAATACTGTCAAAAAGTGGTCTAATACTTGGGACACATCACTGAAAAAGTAATGATAAAAGTGTCACGAGAAAGAAGCCAATTTATGAATAGGTCCTCCAAAGATGCAAATAGAAATTAGAATGTTTTTGAGAATGGTTGGCTACTGTAGACCCAACTTTTCCTTGGTGGCAACGCCTTTACTGAGGCTGACACTCAGAGATGTGTCTGATACAATTCCATGGGAAAACAAATTCATGAAAGCTTTCCTAGAGCTGAGAGAAAGTCTCTGTTGTGCCCCAGCACTAGGAATGCCTGATAATTCAAGGAGCTTTATGTTATTTTGCAGTGAGAGGGAGGGTTGTGCTCTCTCAGTGCTTACCCAGACATATGGTGAAGTCCAAAGGCCTGACCTGTGGCATTCTTTTTTATTACACTTGATCCTGTCACTGACACATTGCCTGATTGTCTTAAAGTGATGGCTCCTGTCAGTGCCAGTCTTGAGAGATGTAAAAGCATAATGATGGGACATCCTTAACCTGATATGGTCCCTAATTCTGTCAAAGGTTTGTTTACGATAACAATATTTTAGATTTTGAATCTGAGTACCAACATATATCTGTCTGAAAATAAAATGTCAGATAATTTTGAGCATGACTGATTTCACGGTTTTATGCACCAAATCAAGACCTGATGTAAAAAACAAGCCACTTATAAGTCCTGATTATGTATTTTCTGTGCATGGCTCATGTTTAAGGACGAATTAAGGTTCCATAAGAGCAGCTTATGCTGTTTGCACCATTCAAGAAATAGAATCTTTATTGGTTAAAGGGATTTCTCAAGCACAAGTTGCAGAATTGATAGCTGTACTAGAACTTGCAGCTTGACATCCCAAATGAGAGTGACTATATTTATAGTCAGTATGGTGTTGATGTTGTCCACTATTTGGGACAATAATGGGCTCAAAGGGCATTCATGACTTTGTAAGGATTCCCAATTAAGAACGAGGAGCAAGTGAAACCATTGTTAGAAACCTTGCAGCTTCAACTGAAATTGCAGTGGTTAAATGTGCAGCACAGAGGAGCAACAATAATTATGCAACTCTCAGCAACAGATAATCAAATGAACTGGCAAGTTATTGTGCTATTTTGGCTTGTCCATTTAATGGAACACTCACAGATGAATCTCAAGAGGACAACTTTTGCATGCTGATGGCAGTACCTGACACGTTGGAAGATTTGAAAACCTTACAAGAAAATGAGTCTAAAGCAGAACAAAAGAGTTCGATTAGAGCAGTATGTGGACAGGATGAAAATTACAGTTGGGTTTCAATAGATGGAAGACCATTGTTACCAGATAGTCTATTGTCCCAAATGACATGACAATTCCATGAACCTACAAATTTAGGCAGAGATGCTATGGTAAATAGGGGTGGACGGAACTTGGGAAGTTTTTCTCTGCAGAATTCCACAAAGTTACCTAAAAAGTCAGCGAGATTCTGCAGAGTTCTGCGAGTGGTTGAATTCTGAACGTCACACTACTTGCACTGATTTTTAGCACAAGGAGCTTGTCCTACACTGTACATCAACGCAAACTTCACTACGAGGTGCACCAGAGAGCACTATTTCTTACTGCGGCTTGAGTAGATTTTCTACTCGAGTGGCAGCTTTTTCCACATCAGCAGTAGCAACCTGCCGTGACTGATCTTGAAGAGAATTCTCACTCGGAGGTGGTGTAGCGCTTGTTTTTTCTCACTTTCACTCACCAACTTAATGTCCCACAAGAAGAAACTACAGCACATGGCAGTTAGCAGAGTTTTTATGGAACTCCAAGTGGAGCGTGGAGTGGGCAAAACTCTGTGAACTCTCCCGGAGGAGCAGAGTTTACCACCCACTGTAGGAGGCTTTGTAGTGGGTACCTTGGGTAATTACACCTTACACCAGGTCCAGTTATCCCTTGTTAGTGGATGTAGTAGTGTTCTAGCACCTTAGGCTGATAGAGGTAGCTATAGCAGAACAACTTAGGCTGAACTAGGAGACATGCAAAGCTCAATCAATCAATCAGTGTATTTGTAGAGTGCACTACCACCTGTGAAGGTCTCAAGGCACTGAGGGGGGAGGGTGCTGCTACTGCTCAAATAGCCAGGTTTTGAGCCGCTTCCTGAAAGTCAGCAGGTCTTCGGTCTGTCGTAGGGGCAAGGGAAGGGTGTTCCAGGTCTTGGCGGCGAGGTGGGAGAAGGATCTGCCTCCGGTAGTCGCTCTTTGGATGCGGGGGACGGTGGCGAGGGCGAGGTCGGCTGAGCAGAGTTGGCGAGACGGGGTGTAGAAGGTGAGTCGTCTGTTGAGGTAGGCTGGACCGGTGTTGTGGAGCACCTTGTGTGCGTGGGTGAGGAGCTTGAAGGTTATCCATTTGTTGACGGGGAGCCAGTGTAGGTCTCTCAGAAGGGGAGTGATGTGGCTGTGGCAGTGGGCATTGAGGATCAGGCGTGCGGAGGCGTTTTGTATGCATTGCAGTCGGTTGAGGAGTTTGGCCGGGGCTCCTGCGTAGAGGGTGTTTCCGTAGTCAAGTTTGCTGCTGACGAGGGCTTGGGTGACTGTTCTTCTTGTATCTGTGGGGATCCATCTGTAGATCTTGCGGAGCAGGCGGAGGGTGTTGTAGCTCATGCAATACCACTTATAGTTACACAATACTTAAACACAAGTAAAGACAATACTCAGTGTTACCAAAAATAAGGGTACCAAAAATATCTTAGAGAGAATTCTCCTTCTGAAGGTAAGTATTATACACAATATATACACTAGACACCAAAATTAGACAAGTAAATAGTCATAGAACATTGCAAACAGTAGGAAATCCTATAGAATGCAATGGGAGAAAATAAGTCTGGGGCAACACAAACCATATACTAAAAAAGTGGAATGTGAATCATGAATTCCCCCCTAGACAAGTGTAGTGTGTGCAGAATCGCTGGGAGAGTAAGAGAACAGTAAAGGTAAGTAAATTACCCCACCCCAGAGCCCAGGAAAGCAGGAGTAAAGTACTGCAAGTTTCCTTAGGACACACTACACCTCATTTTGGGGATTTTGCAGTAGCCAACTAAGTCTACAAAGAACAACTGCTTGATTATTGGACCCGAAGACCTGCAAAGGAAGGGGACCAAGTCCAGAAGTTGTAAGAAGTTCCAGGAAGGACAGGAGCCCCTGCCAACCCAGAAGAAGGTGCAAAAGAAGAGTCCCTGGTTAGTCGAAGACTGCAGAAATGCACCCTAGGAAGATGCCAGCAGGTTCTTGCATGATGCAAAAGATGTCCCACGGCATGAAGATCGTTGCAGATGAGATTTCATGTTGGAAGGCGCCAACAAGCCTTGGCTATGACAAAAGCGCATTTTTAGTCAAAATGGTGATGGATGTACCCAAGAGAGACCTGGTGGCCTCAACTCCATGTGAGGAGGAAGAGGGAGCTCTCAGCACTTTTGAGAGCCCTCAGGATGCCAGCCAGCACCCCCAGAAGATGCAGGATCCGGGTTCAATGGAGGTGCAAAATGCAGTTGATGCAGCACAACAAAAGAAGGTCTCACACCGCCGGAGAACATCTCTATGAGTTCAGCATTGCAGGGTGGAGTGCTGGGAATCTGGGCCAGGATGTGCATGAAGGAATTTTGCAAAGAGTGCACAGAGGCCTCAGGAGGCGAAGAAGAAACAACACACAGGGGTACTATCGTTCTTGGGGAAGGTAAGGTCTTTCCTCCTCCAAATTGCCTCAACAGGACCTCAGAACAGTCTATATCAATGAAGTCCACCCTCTGAGTCCTTAGGAGCATGCTTGTTGCCGTGAGAGGAGTCCCAGGGTTCCGGTCGTCGCCTTGGAAGGTGCCTGCTTGGAGCAGGGGAGTGACTCTATCACTCCACAGGAGATTTCTTTGATCCTTCTGGTGCAGGATGAAGACAGGGAGTCCCCAGATCATGCACACTGTGGAAACTGTTGCAGTTGCTGACTTGGAGCTGAGGTTGCTGAAGAAAAGTGTCTCTTGTAGACACTTTGGTGCAGTTACAGCATTTCTTGGAGCAGGGTGCGGTTGATCCGAGTTCAGAAGAGTCTGAAGTTGTTGCAGAGGATTCCTGAAGGAAACTTGCAAGCAGAATCATCTGAAGAGAACAAACAAGAGAGACCCCAAATAGCCTTGAGAGGGGGATTGGCTACCTTATCAGGTATGGACCTATCAGGAGGGGCCTCTAATGTCACCTGCTAGCACTGGCCACTCAGAGCACTCCAGAGTGCCCTCACACCTTGCAAAGCAAGATGGCTGAAGTCTGGGACACACTAGAGGAGCTCTGGGCACCACCCCTGGGGTGGTGATGGACAGGGGAGTGGTCACTCCCCTTTCCTTTATCCAGTTTCCCGCCAGAGCAGGGGAGAAGGGGTCCCTGAACCGGTGTAGACTGGTTTATGCAAGGAGGGAACCATCTGTGCCCTTCAAAGCATTCCCAGAGGCTGGGGGAGGCTACCCCTCTCCAGCCTGTAATACCTATTTCCAAAGGGAGAGGGTGTAACACCATGCTCTCAGAGGAAATGCTTTGTTCTGCCTTCCTGGCACTGGGATGCCCAGATTTCAGGGGGGCAGAACCCTGTCTGTGAGGTGGCAGCAGCTGTAGCTGCAGTGCAAGCCTCAGAGAGCTGGTTTGGCAGTACTGGGGGTCCACGGTGGAGCCCCCATGATGCATGGAATTGGCTCCCCGATACCAAATTTGGAATGGGGGGGACAATTCCATGATCTTAGACATGTTACATGACCATATTCGGAGTTACTATTGTGAAGCTACATATAGGGGGTCATTCCAACCTCGGCGGTAAAACGCACTTACCGCCAGACAGAAGACCGCCATAACACCGCCGCGGTCGCAGTAAACCGCCACGGTCATTCTGACCCACAACAGGCAAAACGCCAAAATACCGACAAACACAAAAGTCCGCCATACCAAAGTTCAGCGATAAACTGGCGATGACCAAACCTCCACCGTCACGCCAACAGAAATACGCCCATGCCATTACGACCCACGAATCCAAGCGGCGGTCTTTCAACTGCGGTATTCTATTGGCGGTACACACCGCCGCGGTCGAAATACACATACTCGTACAAAACACTACCACATTGGCCAATTCGAAATACACACACCTGATACACATACACACACCACTCCCACACACCCAATACAATATAAAACACACACCCACATCACCCACAAACTTCCACTCCTAGAGATTCGTGAACACGCACCGAGAAAAGACATCCGAGCACCCAGACGCCCAATTCACTGTCACCCTGCAATATTAGCACGCACTTCACACAACACAACAATACACATCACCACACTTAGCACCACACAATCCATCCCACACATCACCCACACCACCCCATGGCACCTCAAAGACACCCCAGGTTCTCAGATGATGAACTCAGGGTCATGGTGGAGGAAATTGTACGAGTAGAGCCACAGCTGTTCGGGACACAGGTGCAGCACACCACCATTGCCAGGAAGATGGAGCTATGGAGCAGAATAGTCGACAGGGTCAACGCTGTGGGACAGCACCCAAGAAATAGGGATGACATCAGGAAGAGGTGGAACGACCTACAGGGGAAGGTGCGTTCCATGGTATCAAGGCACAACATCGCGGTACAGCGGACTGGCGGCGGACCCCCACCTCCTCCCCCAGAATTTACAACATGGGAGGAGCAAGTCTTGAACATC
Organism: Pleurodeles waltl; assembly: GCF_031143425.1. Lineage (NCBI taxonomy): Eukaryota > Metazoa > Chordata > Amphibia > Caudata > Salamandridae > Pleurodeles > Pleurodeles waltl. The sequence goes on from NC_090444.1 coordinate 667,410,551, forward strand.
CTGCATCCTGAGGGCCTCGCAGGAGTCGGTGGAGGAATGGACTCTGGTAAGTCTCATCTTCACTACTTCATCCCCTCCACCCCACCTGCATGCCAACTCATACCCCCACCCTCACCCCCACCCCCATCACAACTACCCCTCGCAAATGTCTCACCATCACAACCCACCCATCCCAAAACTTAGCCCTGCATGCGGCCCCAAAGCATGGACACCCATCACCAAAGCATGCCCAATGCACATACCCATCCCCCCCCCCAAAACACCATCACAACAGCCCCCACAAAGGAATGCCAGCACTGGGGTACACGGGCACCCACCCATTGCACGCCATTGGCACACACAGAAGCAATAACCATACTTTTATACCCCTGCAGGACCCGAACGCCAGGTCACCGCGCAGGAGGGTCCACAAATGTCCACTCCACCCCCAGAAGAGGCCCACAGTGATGACAGCAGCTCTGTCTCCCTGATCTAGATGACCAGCCCGGTCCATCGGGGACCTCGGGACAGTCGGTTCCCCTCAGACAGTCACAGGCCACAGCAGACCTTCCCCCCTCTGGGAACACCAGCACAGCACCCACCCAGCGGGCCCATTCCTCTGTCCCCAGGACACGTCAATCAGCGGTGTGTCCGCCACTACAGGGAACCCAGGTTAACCCACCACCCCAACAACAACAGGGACCTGGGGGCAGTCGTAGTGGGCACACGGTCCAGGGGACGGAGGCCCAGGGAAACATGGGAACTGGGAGGGCTGCTGTGCGACAGTGGGGGGACAGGCCAAGGGAACCCACTCTCCACGAGGCCCTCTCCTCCATCATGGGAGCATACCACCGCTCCCAGGAGCAACAGTATATGGGGTTCAGGGAGGAACTAAGAAACATCAGTTGCGCCATGGGTACCATCGTAGTGGCCCTGAATGAGTTAATCACCACATTGCGGAACACTGTGGCACCTCAAAGGGCCCCTGTCACTAGCATGGACCAAGAACTGGCTACCACCTCCGCCGGCGCTAGTGGACAGGAGGCCCCGACACAAGACCAAAAGGCCACCAGAACCCCACCCCCGGCAGAAGGAGAACCACCCCGCAAGCGGGCCCTGAGATCCAGGAAGAAGACAGAGTAACATATCAAGACCCCCGCCAGCAAAGGATACCGCCCTGATTGTCATCCCACTGTCCCACATTGTCACCCTGTCCAACTTTAAACTGCCTCTGCTCCACTTTCCACAGGCATTTGGACAATGCACCTGTGATACTGATAGTCTGGACTCTGCCATGGACAATCCTCCACCATCACCCCTCACCGATTTGCAACCACCCATCCAAATTAGAGCACTTGAATAAACACACTTATTGTACATAAACAATCTGGAGTCTGTCTGTGATTTTAACAAATGTATTAGACATGACAGTGCCAAAATGTTTATTCACATTGTGATGCCAACAAACCGCTGTCACACAGCTGTAGTCCATGGGGAAACAAAGCAGATGTCACGCAGTGGGGCCCACAGCTCTGAAATCAGAAGGGAAAGTCACAACACTGTTACCATACACTGGGGGAAAAAGTCAGACAGTAGAGAGCTAGGAGTCTTTAGGTAAATGTAATATGCCGGTGTCTACTCTTACCTGTGTGTCATTGAAAATGCTGCTCTATTACTGTGTTCCTATTGTCTATGTCGTCCTCTTCGGCTTCCTCCTCATCACTCTCCACAGGCTCCACAGCTGCTACAACACCACCATCTGGACCATCCTCCTGCAGAAAAGGCACCTGGCGTTGCAAGGTTGTGAAGCATACAGCAGGCCACGATGATCTGGCACACCTTCTTTGGTGAGTACATTAGGGATCCACCTGTCATATGGAGGCACCTGAACCTGGCCTTCAGGAGGCCAAAGGTTCGTTCGATAACCCTCCTAGTCCGCCCATGGGCCTCATTGTAGCGTTCCTCTGCCCTGGTCCTGGGATTCCTCACTGGGGTCAGTAGCAGGACAGGTTGGGGTAACCAGAGTCCCCTAATAGCCACACCCGGTGCCTCTGGAGTTGACCCATCACATACGGGATGCTGCTATTCCGCAGGATGTAGGCGTCATGCACTGACCCAGGGAACTTGCCATTAACATGGGAGATGTACTGGTCAGCCAAACACACCATCTGGACATTCATGGAATGATAACTTTTCCTGTTCCTGTACACCTGTTCACTCCTGCTGGGGGGTACCAAAGCCACATGTGTCCCATCAATGGCACCTATGATGTTGGGGATATGTCCAAGGGCATAGAAATCATCCTTCACTGTAGGCAAATCCCCCACCTCAGGGAACATGATGTAGCTCCGCATGTGTTTGAGCAGGGCAGACAACACTCTGGACAACACCTTGGAAAACATGGGCTGGGACATCACTGATGATATGGCCACTGTTGTTTGAAATGACCCACTTGCTAAGAAATGGAGTACTGACAGCACCTGCACTAGAGGGGGGATCCCTGTGGGTTGGCGGATGGGTGACATCAGGTCTGCCTCCAGCTGGGCACACAGTTCATGTATAGTGGCTCGGTCAAGCCTGTATGTCAGAATGACATGTCATTCCTCCATTGTCGACAGGTCCACCACCGGTCTGTACACAGGAAGATTCCTCCATCTCCTCGCATGTCCCAGCGGACGGTGCCTAGGAAGGACAACAGCGAGCACAGAGTCAATCAACCCACAGGTACGTTCCCACAGCTTGCACACAACACGATTCACTATGCATTGAATGGTTTGTATGAGTGTTGAGGAAAGGCCTAGGTATGTGTGACACAGTAGAAATTAAGCCATGTGGGCCCTTGAAATGGCGGCTGCCTGACCTGTGAAGTGTGACAATGGGATGTGAGGTGAATGCGCTGGCGTGGCACACCGTGGCGGTAGGCGGTCGAAGACCGCGGCGCAAAGCCGCATTGGTTAACATTGAAGCCTATGGGTTTCACGAGCCAATGACGATGTGCGCCGGCGGTCGCGGTACGCACCGCCGCGTTACGCACCGCCCCGGCCGTGACCGCCATTTTCTATCAGCTTAATCACTCGATACCTGATCTTCCACAGGAGAGGACCTACACTGCAAGTGCTGCTGTGACCTCGGTCTGGAAGAGACAATGGCTGCTGCGACTGGGGAAAGGGCCCCTGCCCTCACTTCTGAAGAATTGGAGAAACTCGTGGATGGGGTCCTCCCCCAGTATGCGCTACTCTACGGTCCTCCAGACCAACAGGTAAGTACACTGGGACCATGCTTTGTGGCCAATGCCTGGGTTGAGTCGGGTGGATGAAAGATGGTGGGGAGGGGAGCGATTGAGGCATGCATCAGACGACAGATGAGAGCATGTGCCACATGGCAAGGGTGGGGATGGGGGGCCACTCACATCGAGCATGCAGAAGGTGATGAAAATGTTTCTCTCCCTGTACATGTCACATAGGTCAGCGCCCACCAGAAAGTCGCAATTTGGCGTGCCATCGCCAAGGACGTCCGGACCCTGGGGGTCCACAACAGATGGGGCACCCACTGCCGGAAGAGGTGGGAGGACATCCGACGCGGGAGCAGGAAGACGGCGGAGGCTCTGCTGGGGATGGCCTCCCAACGTAGGAGGGGTGCCAGTCGTCAATTGACCCCCCTGATGTCCCGGATCCTGGCGGTGGCCTACCCCGATTTGGATGGGCGCGTGAGGACATCACAGCAGACACAAGGGGGTGAGTACAAATACATTCTGCTGACTTTGCGCGCAGTGGAGGTGTCTGGGTGGGGGAGGAGGGCTGTGGGTATCCCTAGGCCAGGGTGATTTCTGTAGACTAGGCCCCTCCGTAAGGCATGGCCCTGTGCCCCCGCCCCCCACCTCTGTAGGGTGCCAAGTACAGGTATCCATGGCCCTGTGTCATCTATGTGTGCAGTTGTCGTCCATAGGCTTGTAGGCCATGTCCCACGGATTGCGTAGTGGACCTCAAGTGCGCAGCGTAGTGCAGGGTGCTTCTGTGTCTGTCTTGTCCGCCAACGGTAGCGGTAATCCATGCACTCAACATGTCTTTATTTCTCCTCCCCCCCTTTTTTGTGGTCTTCCTGTTCATGTGGGCATTAGCATCATCAGGCGGAGGAGAAGTGGCATCGGAGCACGGAGGGCCATGCAACGGACTCTGAGTACACCAGTGGGACGGAGGGCGAGGGGAGCTCCACAGCGGGGACTCGTGCTGATGTCAGTGGCAGCGACTCGTCCTCTGAAGGGAGCTCCCTTGTGGTGGCGGCAACATCCGTGCCCCCCGCAACAACAGGTACAGCCGCCACCCAGCGCACCAGCACCGCCCTCCCAGCAGCCCCTCAGCGTTTGCCCCGTGCCCGCTCACCCAGGAAGGGGGGCATCTCCTTCGCCCCAGGCACCTCAGGCCCTGCCCTTGTCACCCCTGCTGCCCTCAGTGAGGAGGTCATTGACCTCCTGAGGACCATCATTGTTGGGCAGTCTGCCCTTTTGAATGCCATCCAGGGTGTAGAAAGGGAGGTGCACCGGAGTAATGCATACCTGGAGGGCATTCATTCGGGTCAGGCTGCCCATCAGCGATCGTTCAACGCTCTGGCCTCAGCACTGACGGCAGCAATTGTCCCTGTCTCTAGCCTCCCCCTCCAACTTCCTCCACCCAGACCCAATCCCCTCTACCTCTGCCTATCCCAGACACACCTACAGACCAGCCTGCACACACCTCAACACCCAAGGGAAGCTCATTCAGACATAAGAACCACACATCACACAAGCATTCACACAAGCAACATCCACATGCAGACACACCAACACCCACTGCCTCCACTGTGTCCCCCTCCTCCTCGTCTCCCTCCTCCCTCCCTGTGACGTCTCCACTCACACTTGCATGCACAACATCTTCAGCCACTACGTCCATCACCAGCACACCCACCAGAACACTCCGCACACGTGCAGTCACCACCCCCACTACCATTTACACGTCCCCTGTGTCCTCTCCCAGTGTGTCTGTCACCCCCTCTTCCAAAACCACACAAACGCAGGCAGCCACCCACCCAACAGCCATCCACCTCACGACAGCCTCCAGACCAAGCACCTGCACCCAAAGACACCAGACTTCACACTCCTACAACCACATCCTCTTCCTCCACTCCCATACCCACTACACCTACCCGTCCCTCTCTTGCCAAATTGATTTTCCTTTCCAAACTTGACCTCTTTCCAACAACTCCCCCACCCCGTCCATCTCATCAGACTGCAATCAGCACCTCAGCCACCACCAAAACAGGACCGATCAAGACTGTTGTCCAAGGACTGTGGAGTCCCCCACCCTCAAGGGCAACTAGTTCTGCTAGGAGCCAAGGCACGGCCAGCCCACCCCCGGAAAAACACCCAAAGATAACCAGTGCCCGGCGCGAGAGGCCAAGGACACCAGAGACCAAAATCCCTACCCTGGCTCCGGCTGGAAGTGGGGTGCCACCTGACACACCGCCAAAGGTGGGAAAGGGCCACAGACGACCAGGGAAGGGTGGGAAGGGCAGCACGCCCGACAAGTCTGGCAGCAGCCCAGCTGCCCAGGAGGGCCCCACCAGCCCCATCCCAGGTGTGCAGGAGGACACCCAGAGGCCCGGTACGGCAGCCCAGGAGGGCTCCGCATGCCAACAGACAGATGGGCAGGAAGGCCCCGCCAGCCACATGTCAGGTGGCGAGTGACATCCATGCCTGGGCCGGAACCGCTGCACTGGACACTCATCTCAAGCACCGCTGAACTGGGCCCTTCATCTCAAGCACCGCTGAACAGGGCACCGCCGTCTCAAGCACCGCTGAACTGGGCCCTTCTTCTCAAGCACCGCTGAACAGGGCCCTTGATCTCAAGCACCGCTCCGCTGGGCACCGCCGTCTCAAGCACCGCTGAACAGGGCCCTTCATCTCAAGCACCGCTCCGCTGGGCACCGCCGTCTCAAGCACCGCTGCACTGGGCCCTTCATCTCAAGCACCGCTCCGCTGGGCACCGCCATCTCAAGCACCGCTGAACTGGGCCCTTCATCTCAAGCACCGCTGAACTGGGCCCTTCATCTCAAGCAACGCTGAACAGGGCACCGCCGTCTCAAGCACCGCTGAACTGGGCCCTTCATCTCAAGCACCGCTCCGCTGGGCACCGCCGTCTCAAGCACCGCTACACTGGGCCCTTCATCTCAAGCACCGCTCCGCTGGGCACCGCCGTCTCAAGCACCGCTGCACTGGGCCCTTCATCTCAAGCACCGCTCCGCTGGGCACCGCCGTCTCAAGCACCGCTGCACTGGGCCCCTCATCTCAAGCACCGCTCCGCTGGGCACTGCCGTCTCAAGCACCGCTGCACTGGGCCCTTCATCTCAAGCACCGCTGAATAGGGCACCGCCGTCTCAAGCACCGCTGCACTGGGCCCTTCATCTCAAGCACCGCTCCGCTGGGCACCGCCGTCTCAAGCACCGCTGCACTGGGCCCTTCATCTCAAGCACCGCTCCGCTGGGCACCGCCGTCTCAAGCACCGCTGCACTGGGCCCTTCATCTCAAGCACCGCTGAACAGGGCACCGCCGTCTCAAGCACCGCTGAACAGGGCCCTTCATCTCAAGCACCGCTCCGCTGGGCACCGCTGTCTCAAGCACCGCTGCACTGGGCCCTTCATCTCAAGCACCGCTGAACAGGGCACCGCCGTCTCAAGCACCGCTGAACAGGGCCCTTCATCTCAAGCATCGCTGGCCCATTGGTGGAAGGGGCAGTGCCGCATCTGTGTCGGGCAGGGCTGCACGAAGCACTCTGGGCACCAGTCCCCCTCCAGAACCAGTGGACACTGTCATCTACTTGAGAGACTGTGGCTTTGCACTCCCCAGGATGGTACAGTGGGCAAGCCACCTACTGTATGGACTTGAGAGACTGTGGCTTTGCACTCCCCAGGATGGTACAGTGGGCAAACCACCCACTGTAGAGACTTGAGAGACTGTGGCTTTGCACTCCCCAGGATGGTACAGTGGGCAAGCCACCCACTGTATGGACTTGAGAGACTGTGGCTTTGCACTCCCCAGGATGGTACAGTTAGCAAGCCACCCACTGTATGGACTTGAGAGACTGTGGCTTTGCACTCCCCAGGATGGTACAGTGGGCAAGCCACACACTGTATGGACTTGAGAGACTGTGGCTTTGCACTCCCCAGGATGGTACAGTGGGCAACCCACACACTGTATGGACTTGAGAGACTGTGGCTTTACACTCCCCAGGATGGGACAGTGGCCATGGAGGCCCCTCGTGGATCTGGCGTCGTGTACTCATGTGGCTGAGGTGCCCCCCTTCCCTTCCCCCTGAGGTGCCTGTAGTTTTTCTATCTGATGCCCCTGCAGTGTTCTCTCCGTAGGTGTCAGGTATCCTGTGTGGGCCTTGCCCATGTGATTTGGGCCCAGTGGTCCACGGACAATGACTGCTAAAAGTATCGGACTTTTAATATTTATGTATACATTAGTTTTAAATGTGTGATATTTTTATATGCCAATAATACAATATATTCGACTGTTTATGTTCATTTCATTTTGTCTTTGCATTCTTCTGGGGGGTTTGGGGGTTGTAACAGTGATGTATTTCTATGCATTGATGTGTGTGTTGTAGTGGGTGAGAGTGGTGGTGGGTGTGTAGCGTATGTGTGCCCGTAATATTTTCTCCTCCCCCGTGTCGTAGGTGCAGTACTCACCGTAGTCTTCTGCGCCGGCGTTCGTGCTCCTGGTAGAGGAGCAGGAATACAATAGCTGGTAGGATGTGTAGTTCGGGTTCCATGCTGTCCAGATTCCTCGTGGGGTGTATGGAGGTGAGCGTTTTCCGTTTGAAATGTCTGTTTCCGCCGTGTTTTTATTGGCGGGGCTACCGCCCCGGAGAAGGTGGCGGATTGGTGGGTTGTGATAGGGTGGGCGGTACATTGACTCCCGCCTGTCTGTTGGCGGTGACCGCCGCGCTGTTTGTTTGTCCCGCCGTGGCGGTCGGAGTGTTAATGTGGAAGTCTCTGTTGGCGGATTACGCCAGGGTCAGAATTCCATTTTTTTGACCGCCAGCCTGTTGGCGGGTTAGCCGCCGCTTTAACACCGACCGCCAGGGTTGGAATGACCCCCATAGTTATTGACCTATATGTAGTGCACGCATGTAATGGTGTCCCCGCACTCACAAAGTCCGGGGAAATGGCCCTGAACTATGTGGGGGCACCTTTGCTAGTACAAGGGTGCCCTCACACTTAGTAACTTTGCACCAAACCTTCAGCAAGTGAAGGCTAGACATATAGGTGACTTATAAGTTACTTAAGTGCATTGAAAATGGCTGTGAAATAGTGTGCACACTATTTCACGCAGGCTGCAATGGCAGTCCCGTGTAAGGGTTTGTCTGAGCTCCCTATGGGTGGCAAAAGAAATGCTGCAGCCCATATGGATCTCCTGGAACCCTACAGCCCTGGGTACCTAGGTACCATATACTAGGGACTTATAAGGGGGTCCAACATGCCAATCAAAATTGGTAAATGAAGTCACTGGCCTACAGTGACAAATTTAAAAGCAGTGAGAGCATAAGCACTGAGGTTCTTATTAGCAGAGCCTCAGTGACACAGTTAGGCACTACACAGTCATACTCATTAGGCCACAAACTATGAGCACTGGGGTCCTGGCTAACAGGATCCCAGTGAGACAGGCAAAACACACTGACATGTAGGTTTGTATCTATGAGCACTGGGGTCCTGGCTAGCAGGATCCCACTAACACAGTAAAAACACACTGACACACACTCATAAACAGGTCAAAAGTGGGGATAACAATGCTAGAAAGAGGCTACTTTCTCACACCCACCTATAATGGTAAGGTAATGTAGAAAGAACTGGTTTGAACCCAGATTCAGAGCCCATGCAGAAGAATTGTGTCACCTGTGTGTAACATGTCAACAAATGAATATAGGAAAATAATAATGAATACCAGTTACAATGAGTTACACAGCGAGATCAGGTGGTCCCTTCAACAGAATACAGATGGACTTTATTGAAATGCCTGTTTGTAATGGGCTGAGATATCTCCTGGTTATAGGGTGCATTTGCTCTACATGGGTGGAAGTCTATCTGTAGGCGGGCGTCGCTCGCCTCGCCTACGAACATCCAGACTTGGCGTTCGCCCGACGCCTTCCCCGACTTCCGCCCACGTCGTCAGGGAGACGCGTGGGGGTGGAGACGGCAATCGGCACCCGACTTCCGGGTTGCCGGATCTTTAAAGATGGAAGACGCCGCGAGAGAAAGGAAGGTGGTGAAACCGGAGCCGAAGGAATTCCCTGCTGACGACAAACAAGGAGAACAGGAGCCGAGAGCGAACTCCGACGGAGAGAAGACGGCCGGAGCAACGAACCCCAGAGGACACGAAGTAGCCTGCCACGGCCCAGGAGGGTCGTGGCTAAACAAGGTACGGGGCCTTTTTAGGGGCAACAACAGTAAGGGGAACGAAGGGAAGGGGGAGAGGGAAGGTGCGGAAAGAACAGGAGGTGGGAGCAGGGAAGGATACCCAGGGCACCCTCCCACTCCCTTCTAGATAAAGAGAAACCTCCCTCCCTCCTCCTCACAAAAAAAACCCAGTTTTCTGCACTAAAAGAAGAACTCCGTAAAAACATTAGAGTTTGTTAACCCCTCACTACTTCCCTCACAACCACCCCTCTCCCCTCACTAATCACAGAAGCCAATAGACCAAGGGAGTATCGTCCCACTTACCTGCTGTATCCTCTGTTGTTCTTCCGAGGGAAACCGTGGACCAAGGGGAGGACCTCTGAAACTCGCCACCTGAAAGAGAGAAGGTTAAAGAAGCCCTTAAGGACCTCGGGCCTCCCACAGAGTAGAAGAAGAAGAACAAAAAGGAGGAAAGAAAGGATACTCTTCTATACATGTGTGCACCCTCTTACAGAATCAAAAATAAAGCAAGAAAAACCCCTGCCAAGGGTTACAAAACTCTGCGTTTGCGTTCTCTCTATCCCAGGCCATAGCCCCAATCCCCCACAGTGGTGTCAGAAGTGGGATCAAAGGGCCCCAACGGGGTACAGAGACAGTGAGACCATGGAGGATAAACCAGGTCTCGAGGACATGATTAAACAACTTGCAGAGGGCCAGCGCCACCTCCAGTTAGTGTGGGAAGCACAACAAAGAGAGGACAAGGAGGACAGAGAGGCCCTGCAATCCGCTCTAAAAAGTCAGGCGACAATCATGGCCAGTAATCAATTGGTCCATGAGACGGCATTAAAAAAACTGACAGACACCATCGCTGCCAGCAAGGTGCATCCCAATGTACCAAGTTCGGTGCTACAAAAGTATCAGGAGGGGGAAGACCCTGATTCTTTTTTCACAAATTTCGAAAGAGTCGCTTCCTCCGCCCAGTGGCCTGAAGACAGGTGGGGCCAATACGTTGCCCCCCTTCTAACGGGCACGCTTCAATCCGATTATCAGGCGGCTAACCCGGGTGGTGTCACCCCATACTCGGAGATAAAGAAAAGTATTTTGGAGCGTGTGGGACATGACACTGAGTATTACAGGGCTAAATTCCGAAAAGTAAAATGGGGGCCCAATGAAGACCCACGGACATATTATTACCGGGTGAAGGACCTGGGATTAAAATAGCTGGGACCCATAGGGACTGATCGTGAGGATGTTATCAAAGTAATAATCCTAGAACAGTACTTGGATTCCCTGCCGATCAGCACCCGAAACTGGATAAGGCAACACCCCCGAATAGAGACTGAGATGGCCGTCGAACTGGCATGCGCCTACCACAGATCCGGGGAGGCTAAACATCAGCCAACTCGACCCATGGGGCAATTGCCTATGCCTCCACCTCAATTTCCTCCCAGACGAATAACTGAAGAACCAGGCCCCTCACGAAGTGTGGAAAGAAGTCCCATGCATCAACCCCAATGCTTTAGTTGTGGGGAGTGGGGTCATATCGCCCGCGGATGTCCAAAAAAACATGAGGGGGTAGAACCGATGGAAATAGGCGTCACTCGGGGAAGAGTTCTGTGCCTGGGAAAAAGTGATGTGTCCTTTAAGTACCCCCTCAGGATAAATGGGACTCCAGTCCTGGCCTTGATCGACTCCGGATGCAGTCAGTCGGTGATTCGTCGTAGTCTCATACACCCGGCTCCAAAGACTGATGACCAGTGGGTCACTATATGTTGTATTCATGGGGACCGGGGTCAGTATCCACTTGCAAGGGTAGAGGTTGGATGGAACACTCACCTAGACCCTCTCTCCGTGGGACTCATGGATCAATTAATAGAGGAGTGCGTTATTGGGACTGATTATCAGAGATTCAACGAGATTCTGGATCAAACCAGGAAACGTAACCCCATAGACGAATGGTGGGGTACAGCCCTTTTTTGGAAGGAGTCCATATGTAGCCCACCCACAAGAATAAAATTGACCCGGAAAGAAAGGAGAGCAGAGAAACGAAAATTTGCAACCAAACAGGAACGAGAAGGAAAAGAGAGACTGGTGGCCAATATAGACACTGCTCCCGTGTCCTTTAGAATGAGCCAACACGAAGACCCCACACTAGTGAACGCCTGGAAAACTGCCAAAATTGCCCCTACTGGGGAGGTAGGTCCTTACTTCTTGGTACACAAGGACTTGCTATATAGGGTACTCACCAGCGCAAATAGGGAAAAGAGACAACTCGTGGTCCCCGAGCCCTATAGGACACAGGTTCTCTTCCTAGCCCATAATCAACCAGGGGGGGTCATTGTGGCCAGGAGAAAACCGAGGAATATTTACTGAGACGGTTTTACTGGCCCGGGGTATATGCACACATCAGGCGATACTGTGCCCAGTGTCCTAAATGTCAGTTGGTAGAACCAGGAGCCATAAGGAGAGCCCCCTTACGGCCACTACCAATTATTGATACTCCCTTTAAGCGTGTCTGTATGGACCTAGTAGGATCTCTTCTGCCATCCAGTAAGGGACACACTCACATTCTCGTCTTGGTAGATTATGCGAGCAGATATCCAGAAGCTATTCCACTCACTAGGATCACCACTAAAGCGGTAGCACAAGAAATGATAGCGTTCTTTGCCCGAGTGGGGTTTCCTGAAGAACTTCTTACGGACCAGGGAACACCGTTTGTATCTGGATTAATGAAACAGATATGTAAGTCCCTAGGTGTTCTTCAAATCAAGACATCTCTATATCACCCACAAACAGATGGTTTAGTGGAACGATACAATTGTACGATCAAAACCCTTTTAAGGAAGACAGTGAGTGAAACAGGGAGGGACTGGGATCAAAAGCTTCCCCTAGTATTATATGCAATAAGAACACACGAGCAATCCTCTACCGGGCATAGCCCGTTCGAACTTGTGTTTGGGAGGCAACCTAGGAATCTATTGGATATGGCAGCAGAATTATGGGAGGAGGAAAATAGCGAGGAGCGACCCATCCTAGATTATATACACAAATTAAAGATCCATCTCCAGACAGTGTGGGAGGATGTGAGACAACATTTAGAAAAGGCACAAGACACTCAAAAGCATTACTATGATCAGGGTACTAAACTACGGGTTTTACAACCCGACGATAAGGTATTAATCCTCCGTCCCACCTCAGAGCATAAGTTAATAGCCAAATGGCAAGGGCCATATCGGATAATAAAAGCAGTCACACCGGTTACCTACTTGGTAGAATTAAACATCCAACCCAGACGGACCCAAATTTCTCACATCAATTTATTAAAGAAATGGGAAGACCCAGAAAATGGAAACCGTACACCAGCACGGGCATGCCTGATCACCCCGAATCAGCCACTAGCTTTAGAACTATGTCCCATCTCCCATCCAGAACCACAAAAACTCCCCAAGGTCAATGAGTCCCTGTCGGAGATGGAGACACAACAAATAATGAAGCTAATCCAAAATCATGCCCATTTCTTCTCCGAATTGCCAGGGAAAACTTCTTGAGTCCAACATCAAATACGAACTCCTGAGGGCAAAATTGTACGTCAACGTCCCTATCGCATCCCGAAGCGAGAAAAATCCTTATAGAGGACGAAATAACAAAAATGTTATCTCTAGGGGTTATTGAAACGTCCACCAGTCCATGGTGCTCTCCTATAGTACTGGTGCCGAAACCGGATGGGTCGGTCCGTTTCTGCATCGACTTTCGAAAACTCAATGAGGTATCACTTTTTGATACCTATCCCATTCCCCGGGTGGATGAAGTGTTAGAAAAAATCGGACAAGCCCGCTTTATGACCACTATTGACTTGACGAAGGGATATTGGCAGATTCCCTTAGCTCCCTCAGACAAAGAGAAGACAGTGTTCGTTGCCCCTTCGGGGTTATATCAATTTACCGTCCTCCCCTTCGGCCTTCATGGTGCCCCGGCCACGTTCCAGCGATTGATGGATCGTCTTTTGAGACCCTTTCATGACTTTACGGCTGCATATCTCAATGACATTGTCATTTTTAGCTCCACTTGGTCAGACCATCTCCTACACCTAGGGAAAGTATTCTCAGCGTTAGCAGAAGCAGGCCTTACCGCCAACCCAATAAAATGTGTCATAGGACAGACCCAGATATCCTATCTTGGCTATGTCATCGGTAAAGGAGTACTGAGTCCACAAAAAGATAAGGTAGCCACCATTAGGCAAATACCCCTTCCAAAGACTAAGAAAGAACTCCGTTCATTCCTGGGACTGGTAGGTTATTACCGACGGTTCATACCTCAATATTCGACCATTACAGCCCCCTTGACTGATTTATTAAAAAAACAGTACTCGAACACCCTTCCCCCTTTTTCCCCCGCGCAATTCCAGGGATTTCACTGGCTAAAGGAAGCCCTAGCTACGGAACCCATACTACGATGTCCCGATTTTTCCAGACCTTTCCATCTTTTTGCCGACGCCTCGAATGTCGGATTGGGAGCCGTATTAGCACAACCAGACGAACAAGGGTATGATCACCCCATTGTATATATCAGCAGGAAGTTGTTACCGAGAGAACTAAACTACCCTACCATTGAGAAGGAATGCCTGGCCATAAAATGGGCAATAGAGTGTTTACAATATTACCTTCTGGGGCGTCCTTTCATCCTTTACACTGATCATGCCCCCTTAACATGGTTGTCGTCCCATAAGGATACCAATGCACGAGTATTACGCTGGTTCCTTGAATTGCAACCCTTTACATTTCAGGTCCGGCACATACCTGGGGCACGGCAGTGTCCAGCTGACTTTCTATCCCGATGTCCGGACTCCACGGTACTCAACCAGTCCCGTTCATGGGAAGGGGTGTGTAGGCGGGCGTCGCTCGCCTCGCCTACGAACATCCAGACTTGGTGTTCGCCCGACGCCTTCCCCGACTTCCGCCCACGTCGTCAGGGAGACGCGTGGGGGCGGAGACGGCAATCGGCACCCGACTTCCGGGTTGCCGGATCTTTAAAGATGGAAGACGCCGCGAGAGAACGGAAGGCGGTGAAACCGGAGCAGAAGGAATTCCCTGCTGACGACAAACAAGGAGAACAGGAGCCGAGAGCGAACTCTGACGGAGAGAAGACGGCTGGAGCAACGAACCCCAGAGGACACGAAGTAGCCTGCCACGGCCCAGGAGGGTCGTGGCTAAACAAGGTATGGGGCCTTTTTAGGGGCAACAACATTAAGGGGAACGAAGGGAAGGGGGAGAGGGAAGGTGCGGTAAGAACAGGAGGTGGGAGCAGGGAAGGATACCCAGGGCACCCTCCCACTCCCTTCTAGATAAAGAGAAACCTCCCTCCCTCCTCCTCACAAAAAAAAAACGTTTTCTGCACTAAAAGAAGAACTCCGTAAAAACATTAGAGTTTGTTAACCCCTCACTACTTCCCTCACAACCACCCCTCTCCCCTCACTAATCACAGAAGCCAATAGACCAAGGGAGTATCGTCCCACTTACCTGCTGTATCCTCTGTTGTTCTTCCGAGGGAAACCGTGGACCAAGGGGAGGACCTCGGAAACTCGCCACCTGAAAGAGAGAAGGTTAAAGAAACCCTTAAGGACCTCGGGCCTCCCAGAGAGTAGAAGAAGAAGAACAAAAAGGAGGAAAGAAAGGATACTCTCCTATACATGTGTGCACCCTCTTACAGAATCAAAAATAAAGCAAGAAAAACCCCTGCCAAGGGTTACAAAACTCTGCGTTTGCGTTCTCTGTATCCCAGGCCATAGCCCCAATCCCCCACACTATCCAACAAGGAGGAGTGACAGTCTCACAGTAGCCAAATTGCTGTTGATTAGGGATGTGTGTAAAAATTCACTCCGCTCGTGGAGCTGGCAGAGTTCACGAACGTCACGCTACGTGTGTAATGCAGAGTTCCCTCTAAATTCTGTATCCGGCACGTAGTGGGATTCTTTGCCACTGGTGCACGCAGGAGTTGTTGCGGCATGCTTGTGAGCACCACAATACTTTTTGGCATCTTGCAAGCATGCAAGAGATCTTGTGGTCACTAGCCCGGCTTCTGGCTGCAATAGTGCCTTCTGGTGCCTTTTTCGTGAGTGACCACAGCTTCCCCCTCAAGCAGATTCTCTACTCTTGAAGCATTTAAATCTACTAAAAAATACATTTTTGAGTGAATGTTCTACTCCAATGGACGGTTTAAGTTGTTTTTTAGTGAGAACAGAAAGGAAGTACCTCAAAGGCTCCAACTTCCTGTTCCTGTCCAGCTGCCTTCTCCGTGTGCTTTGTCCATCTCCTAGTCATTTATCTATTGGAATTCCAGGTAAAAAGATCACTCTCTTTGTATGCTGCATATATACCATTGGATTTAAGGACTTTGTTTTTGTGATATGAGAAGTAAGTTTCAAAACTACTCTATAAGGGCATTACTTTGTTTGACAGAGGGCATGCATCAGTATTTCTTTGTACTTCTATTTAATTTTTAAATTTGATTGTGATTGTGGTGTTTGGCCTGGGGTTTTAGTAGGGGCCTAACTATTTTTTCATTTAATTTTTCATCTTTGTAAAGGAGCAATGTTGCACAGTTCAGTAAATTTTCTCCATGTTTGTTACATTTGCAGTATTTACTGTGTGGCCTCGTCTGCCAAGAGGCCCTCCAGTCTCTAGGGCAAGTACTAGTTATCAGAAAGAACTGTTTCTGTGGTATATGTTGTTTTAATTCAAACATAATTTAGGGCAGGGGTGGCATTGGATTAAACTAAAAATGTGGGTTCTTTTTGTATTTTACTTTTTTGTCTGCAAAAAGGGTGTAGGTGGGGTAATATTTTATGTCTTGGGAGGATATGTGTTGTTGTAAAATTTATATACTCATTTCATTTTCATTTGTTACATTGTTGAATTAAATAGTAGTGTTTTCTTCAGTGTAACCATGGCTCCTTTGTTCTCCATGCCATGTGGCCAGGGGTGATTTTGTGATAGGCATTGTCCATAGGCCTGCAAGTGCTCTTTGTTTCCTATGCCTCCCTGCTTGTTAGTTGACCATGTGGCTGGTGGCCATTTTGTGTAGCCAGCCAGTATGCTTTTGCCATAGTCCTGCATTTGCTCCATGTTGTGGCCATGCCTCCTTGTTTGCTGTTGTTTGTTGACCATGTGGCTATTGGCCATTTTCTGTAGCCAGCCTGTGTGCTTTTGCCATAGGCTTGCATGTGTTCTTTCTTGCCCATGTCTCATTGCTTGCTGTTATTGGTTGACCATGTGGCCAGTGGCCATTTTGTGCAGCTACCCTTTATTCCAGTTTTCAAATCCATATTTTAAGGAGATTTATAGGAGGGAATTATGGTTTTTTCTTGTTATTTTCTTTTTATTGACATCAGTTTAATATTATGCTTGAGGATCATTGCCATTGCAGTATATATATATTATGATGAACAGTGTTTTACATTATATGCAGCTTCTTTTGCATTTTTCACCTGCACCTCCTTGCGTCCTGAGGGGTTTCTCATAGTCCCGTAGTACACTAGCAATTCATTTTGGTTTATTTATAATTTTCTCAATTGTAATTGGTTTACACTTATTTTATTTTTTGTCCTAATTTTTCTTATTTTAATTTAAACATTTATTTCCATTTTTCCTCCATCCTTCCACCCCTGCCTGCCATACGAGCACAACAGATTTATTTTTTTAATGTATTATTTTGTTTTCCCTTGGATTCCCAGTCTGCCACAGTAGGTGCACACACACCAGCATCATTCATTTTTAAAAAAATAATTCAATTTCCCCCTTGACCTCCTTTCCTGCCCTAGGCATACACCAGCCTTCAGTTTTTAAGGATTATTAAATTTTCCCATGTATCTACCTGATTGCCACAGGTATCTCCCTTAGAATAGAAGCACATAAAGCAAAGAGTTATATCCTATATTGTTATCCTGATTGGAAATTACATGTTATGTTATGGTGGTGTAGTTTGACTTTGGAATGGGTACACTATTATTGTTAATTATTTAGGATAATAGCATAAGCACTGAGGTTCTTATTAGCTGAGCCTCAGTGACACAGTTAGGCACTACACAGTCATACACATTAAGCCACAAACTATGAGCACTGGGGTCCTGGCTAACAGGATCCCAGTGAGACAGGCAAAACACACTGACATGTAGGCTTGTATCTATGAGCACTTGGGTCCTGGCTAGCAGGATCCCACTAACACAGTAAAAACACACTGACACACACTCATAAATAGGTCAAAAGTGGGGATAACAATGCTAGAAAGAGGCTACTTTCTCACACCCACCTATAATGGTAAGGTAATTTAGAAAGAACTGGTTTGAACCCAGATTCAGAGCCCATGCAGAAGAATTGTGTCACCTGTGTGTAACATGTCAACAAATGAATATAGGAAAATAATAATGAATACCAGTTACAATGAGTTACACAGGGAGATCAGGTGGTCCCTTCAACAGAATACAGATGGACTTTATTGAAATGCCTGTTTGTAATGGGCTGAGATATCTCCTGGTTATAGGGTGCATTTGCTCTACATGGGTGGAAGTCTATCTGCAGGCGGGCGTCGCTCGCCTCGCCTACGAACATCCAGACTTGGCGTTCGCCCGACGCCTTCCCCGACTTCCGCCCACGTCGTCAGGGAGACGCGTGGGGGCGGAGACGGCAATCGGCACCCGACTTCCGGGTTGCCGGATCTTTAAAGATGGAAGACGCCGCGAGAGAACGGAAGGCGGTGAAACCGGAGCCGAAGGAATTCCCTGCTGACGACAAGCAAGGAGAACAGGAGCCGAGAGCGAACTCCGACGGAGAGAAGACGGCCGGAGCAACGAACCCCAGAGGACACAAAGTAGCCTGCCACGGCCCAGGAGGGTCGTGGCTAAACAAGGTACGGGGCCTTTTTAGGGGCAACAACAGTAAGGGGAACGAAGGGAAGGGGGAGAGGGAAGGTGCGGAAAGAACAGGAGGTGGAAGCAGGGAAGGATACCCAGGGCACCCTCCCACTCCCTTCTAGATAAAGAGAAACCTCCCTCCCTCCTCCTCACAAAAAAAACCCCGTTTTCTGCACTAAAAGAAGAACTCCGTAAAAACATTAGAGTTTGTTAACCCCTCACTACTTCCCTCACAACCACCCCACTCCCCTCACTAATCACAGAAGCCAATAGACCAAGGGAGTATCGTCCCACTTACCTGCTGTATCCTCTGTTGTTCTTCCAAGGGAAACCGTGGACCAAGGGGAGGAACTCTGAAACTCGCCACCTGAAAGAGAGAAGGTTAAAGAAACCCTTAAGGATCTCGGGCCTCCCAGAGAGTAGAAGAAGAAGAACAAAAAGGAGGAAAGAAAGGATACTCTCCTATACATGTGTGCACCCTCTTACAGAATCAAAAATAAAGCAAGAAAAACCCCTGCCAAGGGTTACAAAACTCTGCGTTTGCGTTCTCTGTATCCCAGGCCATAGCCCCAATCCCCCACAGTGGTGTCAGAAGTGGGATCAAAGGGCCCCAACGGGGTACAGAGACAGTGAGACCATGGAGGATAAACCAGGTCTCGAGGACATGATTAAACAACTTGCAGAGGGCCAGCGCCACCTCCAGTTAGTGTGGGAAGCACAACAAAGAGAGGCCAAGGAGGACAGAGAGGCCCTGCAATCCGCTCTAAAAAGTCAGGCGACAATCATGGCCAGTAATCAATTGGTCCATGAGACGGCATTAAAAAAACTGACAGACACCATCGCTGCCAGCAAGGTGCATCCCAATGTACCAAGTTTGGTGCTACAAAAGTATCAGGAGGGGGAAGACCCTGATTCTTTTTTCACAAATTTCGAAAGAGTCGCTTCCTCCGCCCAGTGGCCTGAAGACAGGTGGGGCCAATACGTTGCCCCCCTCCTAACGGGCACGCTTCAATCCGCTTATCAGGCGGCCAACCCGGGTGGTATCACCCCATACTCGGAGATAAAGAAAAGTATTTTGGAGCGTGTGGGACATGACACTGAGTATTACAGGGCTAAATTCCGAAAAGTAAAATGGGGGCCCAATGAAGACCCACGGACATATTATTACCGGGTGAAGGACCTGGGATTAAAATAGCTGGGACCCATAGGGACTGATCGTGAGGATGTTATCAAAGTAATAATCCTAGAACAGTACTTGGATTCCCTGCCGATCAGCACCCGAAACTGGATAAGGCAACACCCCCGAATAGAGACTGAGATGGCCGTCGAACTGGCATGCGCCTACCACAGATCCGGGGAGGCTAAACATCAGCCAACTCGACCCATGGGGAAATTGCCTATGCCTCCACCTCAATTTCCTCCCAGACGAATAACTGAAGAACCAGGCCCCTCACGAAGCGTGGAAAGAAGTCCCATGCATCAACCCCAATGCTTTAGTTGTGGGGAGTGGGGTCATATCGCCCGCGGATGTCCAAAAAAACATGAGGGGGTAGAACCGATGGAAATAGGCGTCACTCGGGGAAGAGTTCTGTGCCTGGGAAAAAGTGATGTGTCCTTTAAGTACCCCCTCAGGATAAATGGGACTCCAGTCCTGGCCTTGATCGACTCCGGATGCAGTCAGTCGGTGATTCGTCGTAGTCTCATACACCCGGCGCCAAAGACTGATGACCAGTGGGTCACTATATGTTGTATTCATTGGGACCGGGGTCAGTATCCACTTGTAAGGGTAGAGGTTGGATGGAACACTCACCTAGACCCTCTCTCCGTGGGACTCATGGATCAATTAATAGAGGAGTGCGTTATTGGGACTGATTATCAGAGATTCGACGAGATTCTGGATCAAACCAGGAAACGTAACCCCATAGACGAATGGTGGGGTACAGCCCCTTTTTGGAAGGAGTCCATATGTAGCCCACCCACAAGAATAAAATTGACCCGGAAAGAAAGGAGAGCAGAGAAACGAAAATTTGCAACCAAACAGGAACGAGAAGGAAAAGAGAGACTGGTGGCCAATATAGACACTGCCCCCGTGTCCTTTAGAATGAGCCAACACGAAGACCCCACACTAGTGAACGCCTGGAAAACTGCCAAAATTGCCCCTACTGGGGAGGTAGGTCCTTACTTCTTGGTACACAAGGACTTGCTATATAGGGTACTCACCAGCGCAAATAGGGAAAAGAGACAACTCGTGGTCCCCGAGCCCTATAGGACACAGGTTCTCTTCCTAGCCCATAATCAACCAGGGGGGGTCATTGTGGCCGGGAGAAAACCGAGGAATATTTACTGAGACGGTTTTACTGGCCCGGGGTATATGCACACATCAGGCGATACTGTGCCCAGTGTCCAAAATGTCAGTTGGTAGAACCAGGAGCCATAAGGAGAGCCCCCTTACGGCCACTACCAATTATTGATACTCCCTTTAAGCGTGTCGGTATGGACCTAGTAGGGCATCTTCTGCCATCCAGTAAGGGACACACTCACATTCTCGTCTTGGTAGATTATGCGAGCAGATATCCAGAAGCTATTCCACTCACTAGGATCACCACTAAAGCGGTAGCACAAGAAATGATAGCGTTCTTTGCCCGAGTGGGGTTTCCTGAAGAACTTCTTACGGACCAGGGAACACCGTTTGTATCTGGATTAATGAAACAGATATGTAAGTCCCTAGGTGTTCTTCAAATCAAGACATCTGTATATCACCCACAAACAGATGGTTTAGTGGAACGATACAATTGTACGATCAAAACCCTTTTAAGGAAGACAGTGAGTGAAACAGGGAGGGACTGGGATCAAAAGCTTCCCCTAGTATTATATGCAATAAGAACACACGAGCAATCCTCTACCGGGCATAGCCCGTTCGAACTTGTGTTTGGGAGGCAACCTAGGAATCTATTGGATATGGCAGCAGAATTATGGGAGGAGGAAAATAGTGAGGAGCGACCCATCCTAGACTATATACACAAATTAAAGATCCATCTCCAGACAGTGTGGGAGGATGTGAGACAACATTTAGAAAAGGCACAAGACACTCAAAAGCATTACTATGATCAGGGTACTAAACTAAGGGTTTTACAACCCGACGATAAGGTGTTAATCCTCCGTCCCACCTCAGAGCATAAGTTGATAGCCAAATGGCAAGGGCCATATCGGATAATAAAAGCAGTCACACCGGTTACCTACTTGGTAGAATTAAACATCCAACCCAGACGGACCCAAATTTCTCACATCAATTTATTAAAGAAATGGGAAGACCCAGAAAATGGAAACCCTACACCAGCACGGGCATGCCTGATCACCCTGAATCAGCCACTAGCTTTAGAACTATGTCCCATCTCCCATCCAGAACCACAAAAACTCCCCAAGGTCAATGAGTCCCTGTCGGAGATGGAGACACAACAAATCATGAAGCTAATCCAAAATCATGCCCATTTCTTCTCCGAATTGCCAGGGAAAACTTCTTGAGTCCAACATCAAATACGAACTCCTGAGGGCAAAATTGTACGTCAACGTCCCTATCGCATCCCGAATCGAGAAAAATCCTTATAGAGGACGAAATAACAAAAATGTTATCTCTAGGGGTTATTGAAACGTCCACCAGTCCATGGTGCTCTCCTATAGTACTGGTGCTGAAACCGGATGGGTCGGTCCGTTTCTGCATCGACTTTCGAAAACTCAATGAGGTATCACTTTTTGATACCTATCCCATTCCCCGGGTGGATGAAGTGTTAGAAAAAATCAGACAAGCCCTCTTTATGACCACTATTGACTTGACGAAGGGATATTGGCAGATTCCCTTAGCTCCCTCAGACAAAGAGAAGACAGCGTTCGTTGCCCCTTCGTGGTTATATCAATTTACCGTCCTCCCCTTCGGCCTTCATGGTGCCCCGGCCACGTTCCAGCGATTGATGGATCGTCTTTTGAGACCCTTTCATGACTTTACGGCTGCATATCTCGATGACATTGTCATTTTTAGCTCCACTTGGTCAGACCATCTCCCACACCTAGGGAAAGTATTCTCAGCGTTAGCAGAAGCAGGCCTTACCGCCAACCCAAAAAAATGTGTCATAGGACAGACCCAGATATCCTATCTTGGCTATGTCATCAGTAAAGGAGTACTGAGTCCACAAAAAGATAAGGTAGCCACCCTTAGGCAAATACCCCTTCCAAAGACTAAGAAAGAACTCCGTTCATTCCTGGGACTGGTAGGTTATTACCGACGGTTCATACCTCAATATTCGACCATTACAGCCCCCTTGACTGATTTATTAAAAAAACAGTACTCAAACACCCTTCCCCCTTTTTCCCCCGCGCAATTCCAGGGATTTCACTGGCTAAAGGAAGCCCTAGCTACGGAACCCATACTACGATGTCCCGATTTTTCCAGACCTTTCCATCTTTTTGCCGACGCCTCGAATGTCGGATTGGGAGCCGTATTAGCACAACCAGACGAACAAGGGTATGATCACCCCATTGTATATATCAGCAGGAAGTTGTTACCGAGAGAACTAAACTACCCTACCATTGAGAAGGAATGCCTGGCCATAAAATGGGCAATAGAGTGTTTACAATATTACCTTCTGGGGCGTCCTTTCATCCTTTACACTGATCATGCCCCCTTAACATGGTTGTCGTCCCATAAGGATACCAATGCACGAGTATTACGCTGGTTCCTTGAATTGCAACCCTTTACATTTCAGGTCCGGCACATACCTGGGGCACGGCAGTGTCCAGCTGACTTTCTATCCCGATGTCCGGACTCTACGGTACTCAACCAGTCCCGTTCATGGGAAGGGGTGTGTAGGCGGGCGTCGCTCGCCTCGCCTACGAACATCCAGACTTGGTGTTCGCCCGACACCTTCCCCGACTTCCGCCCACGTCGTCAGGGAGACGCGTGGGGGCGGAGACGGCAATCAGCACCCGACTTCCGGGTTGCCGGATCTTTAAAGATGGAAGACGCCGCGAGAGAATGGAAGGCGGTGAAACCGGAGCCGAAGGAATTCCCTGCTGACGACAAACAAGGAGAACAGGAGCCGAGAGCGAACTCCGACGGAGAGAAGACGGCTGGAGCAACGAACCCCAGAGGACACGAAGTAGCCTGCCACGGCCCAGGAGGGTCGTGGCTAAGCAAGGTATGGGGCCTTTTTAGGGGCAACAACATTAAGGGGAACGAAGGGAAGGGGGAGAGGGAAGGTGCGGAAAGAACAGGAGGTGGGAGCAGGGAAGGATACCCAGGGCACCCTCCCACTCCCTTCTAGATAAAGAGAAACCTCCCTCCCTCCTCCTCACAAAAAAAAAAACGTTTTCTGCACTAAAAGAAGAACTCCGTAAAAACATTAGAGTTTGTTAACCCCTCACTACTTCCCTCACAACCACCCCTCTCCCCTCACTAATCACAGAAGCCAATAGACCAAGGGAGTATCGTCCCACTTACCTGCTGTATCCTCTGTTGTTCTTCCGAGGGAAACCGTGGACCAAGGGGAGGACCTCGGAAACTCGCCACCTGAAAGAGAGAAGGTTAAAGAAACCCTTAAGGACCTCGGGCCTCCCAGAGAGTAGAAGAAGAAGAACAAAAAGGAGGAAAGAAAGGATACTCTCCTATACATGTGTGCACCCTCTTATAGAATCAAAAATAAAGCAAGAAAAACCCCTGCCAAGGGTTACAAAACTCTGCGTTTGCGTTCTCTGTATCCCAGGCCATAGCCCCAATCCCCCACACTATCCAACAAAGAGGAGTGACAGTCTCACAGTAGCCAAATTGCTGTTGATTAGGGATGTGTGTAAAAATTCACTCCGCTCGTGGAGCTGGCAGAGTTCACGAACGTCACGCTACGTGTGTAATGCAGAGTTCCCTCTAAATTCTGTATCCGGCACGTAGTGGGATTCTTTGCCACTGGTGCACGCAGGAGTTGTTGCGGCATGCTTGTGAGCACCACAATACTTTTTGGCATCTTGCAAGCATGCAAGAGATCTTGTGGTCACTAGCCCGGCTTCTGGCTGCAATAGTGCCTTCTGGTGCCTTTTTCGTGAGTGACCACAGCTTCCCCCTCAAGCAGATTCTCTACTCTTGAAGCATCTAAATCTACTCAAAAATACATTTTTGAGTGAATGTTCTACTCCAATGGACGGTTTAAGTTGTTTTTTAGTGAGAACAGAAAGGAAGTACCTCAAAGGCTCCAACTTCCTGTTCCTGTCCAGCAGCCTTCTCCGTGTGCTTTGTCCATCTCCTAGTCATTTTTCTATTGGAATTCCAGGTAAAAAGATCACTCTCTTTGTATGGTGCATATATACCATTGGATTTAAGGACTTTGTTTTTGTGATATGGGAAGTAAGTTTCAAAACTACTCTATAAGGGCATTACTTTGTTTGACAGAGGGCATGCATCAATATTTCTTTGTACTTCTATTTAATTTTTAAATTTGATTGTGATTGTGGTGTTTGGCCTGGGGTTTTAGTAATGGCCTAGCTATTTTTTCATTTAATTTTTCATCTTTTGTAAAGGAGCAATGTTGCACAGTTCAGTACATTTTCTCCATGTTTGTTACATTTGCAGTATTTACTGTGTGGCCTCGTCTGCCAAGAGGCCCTCCAGTCTCTAGGGCAAGTACTAGTTATCAGAAAGAACTGTTTCTGTGGTATATGTTGTTTTAATTCAAACATAATTTAGGGGAGGGGTGGCATTGGATTAAACTAAAAATGTGGGTTCTTTTTGTATTTTACTTTTTTGTCTGCAAAAAGGGTGTAGGTGGGGTAATATTTTATGTCTTGGGAGGATATGTGTTGTTGTAAAATTTATATACTCATTTCATTTTCATTTGTTACATTGTTGAATTAAATAGTGGTGTTTTCTTCAGTGTAACCATGGCTCCTTTGTTCTCCATGCCATGTGGCCAGGGGTGATTTTGTGATAGGCATTGTCCATAGGCCTGCAAGTGCTCTTTGTTTACTATGCCTCCCTGCTTGTTAGTTGACCATGTGGCTGGTGGCCATTTTGTGTAGCCAGCCAGTATGCTTTTGCCATAGTCCTGCATTTGCTCCATGTTGTGGCCATGCCTCCTTGTTTGCTGTTGTTTGTTGACCATGTGGCTATTGGCCATTTTCTGTAGCCAGCCTGTGTGCTTTTGCCATAGGCTTGCATGTGTTCTTTCTTGCCCATGTCTCATTGCTTGCTGTTATTGGTTGACCATGTGGCCAGTGGCCATTTTGTGCAGCTACCCTTTATTCCAGTTTTCAAATCCATATTTTAAGGAGATTTATAGGAGGGAACTATGGTTTTTTCTTGTTATTTTCTTTTTATTGACATCAGTTTAATATTATGCTTGAGGATCATTGCCATTGCAGTATATGTATATTATGATGAACAGTGTTTTACATTATATGCAGCTTCTTTTGCATTTTTCACCTGCACCTCCTTGAGTCCTGAGGGGTTTCTCATAGTCCCGTAGTACACTAGCACTTCATTTTGGTTTATTTATAATTTTCTCAATTGTAATTGGTTTACACTTATTTTATTTTTTGTCCTAATTTTTCTTATTTTAATTTAAACATTTATTTCCATTTTTCCTCCATCCATCCACCCCTGCCTGCCATACGAGCACAACAGATTTATTTTTTTAATGTATTATTTTGTTTTCCCTTGGATTCCCAGTCTGCCACAGTAGGTGCACACACACCAGCATCATTCATTTAAAAAAAAATAATTCAATTTCCCCCTTGACCTCCTTTCCTGCCCTAGGCATACACCAGCCTTCAGTTTTTAAGGATTATTAAATTTTCCCATGTATCTACCTGATTGCCACAGGTATCTCCCTTAGAATAGAAGCACATAAAGCAAAGAGTTATATCCTATATTGTTATCCTGATTGGAAATTACATGTTATGTTATGGTGGTGTAGTTTGACTTTGGAATGGGTACACTATTATTGTTAATTATTTAGGATAATAACCTAAATAGCCAACCACACTAAATTATATTGCCTTTGTCTGCACTAATTAAAATTGCAACAATACCACTGTGTTTCTTGCTTGTTTTCACTTAGGCGAACAAGGGATGTCACCCACAGTACTGCCTGGCAGAAGGCCTGTACAAAGTGATGCGACCATACAACAGGTGATGTGAGTCCTCCAATCTCTTTCACTTGTGCAGCTCAGTGCCACTGCCAGCTTCAAGATGTCCCCAAAGAAGGTTGTTGCCAAGAAAGTGGCCAGTGTCAAGAAGCAGTTTTCTACCACTGGCATGCCGACTACAATCTTTTTCTGGAAAGTTGTGCCTGCTGCACCGGCCTCCGGTGAGAAAACTTGGAGGCGCACTCCTGCATCAATGGCACCACCCCAACCTAATCCCAAGCCTGTGTCTGTGAACGAGGCAGTCTCTGCAATCATGTCGACACCAACAAGCAGTGATGATTTGGATTTGCCTCTTTCCCAAGGTAGTAAACAGTCATTGCAGGAAACTGAGTAAAGTGAACAATAGCTGCAGCCAGCAATAGTAAATCTTCCTGAAGTAGGAGCAGAACAGGAGGTTGAGCTTCATGCTGGGCAAGAACCTTCTCTTTTAGAATCCTTGGCTTTCTGATCTCTAGCAAGAAAAAGGAAGGGTACTTCTTCATTTACTTCAAGCCCTCCTTCTGATGATCTGGACATGAATTAGGCCACGGCAGAGTCTGAGAACCGGCAGGAGAGGCAAGAGAAAAGGGAAGTTCCTGAAATCTTAGAATTATGGAAGGGGATGAGGAAGATAACGAGCCAGTCGTTGTCATGGAAGCTGGCCCAGAGGAAAACAACATTGCCCCTCCTATTCAACCTGCTCTGAGGGATGTGGCACTGGTACCAACACTAGCTCCCATATTTTTAAGGTGCCTGCTGAGACCTGCATCCACCCCTACCTCAGTAGAAGTGTGTACTCTAGAGAGGCAATCAACAACACACCCACCTACCTCCAGTTCTTCTTCGGGCTCTGGCACTGTCACACTTAGAAACTTACCCTCCCAGTGTGGGATTTTTTTTTTACTAGCAAGCAGGAGGATAACATTGCAATATGCTCCATTTGCCAATCGAGTGTTCATCGAGGTAAGTCTGGTTCACACTATGGGACTGGAGGCCCAGCGACCCATATTAAAATAAAACACACAATCCAGTGGGAGGAGCACCTTAAAAAAATAGCTACAGGTGGTGGTGGTGAAGGTGAGCAGAGTGGGAAATCAGCTACGATCACAGTGCAAAGTGAGGGTGGTGAGGAAAAAGAGGGTTACATCTGCTGCAGTGCCACGGAATCCTAGCTATTATATACACCAAATAGTTGATTCTGTGCTAGAGGACGAGGGATCAAAGAAACACAGGTTTGAGGGGATGTCATCAATGAGTAATGTGAGCATCAACAATAATCAACGTAATCCATGATATTAAACCTCACTCAATAACCACACCAGATTATGAAGAAGAATTATGAAATTTATTTCCGTAGATTAACAATGCTAAGGTCACGAAAATAACTCTCAAACACAAATGATAAGCATGTATGATTAATAACAGTTGATTAGAATGTCTTATATATCTCAATTTGATTAAGACAACCAAACAAATTATCTCCAAAAGAATCACACTCATTAATATTTCCAAAACCGGTAATAATGGCAAAGTATACATTAGTACAGCATTCAAAAGATCTCAATATATGTCATGAGCATTTCATATTAGTCCCCTCACTAACCACAAATTAGCATCAACATGTTGGGCTATATGTGAAAAGAATTTAGTAAAACAAATTTAGAAAAAAAACTATTTAACTCAGGTTAATAATTAAAACTATTATTAATATGCAGCAATTAAATCATGAGTTGCAGATGGTACCTGGAAAACAAAAGAGGCATATTTAATTTCAATAATATACTTTACCAATAATGAAAATAGAAGCAGCAAACAGTTTACTTCAGCTAGGGGACACCATCAGTTATGTCATCTGAAGATTTGGGCCTAACGACAGCTAAACCCACTCAGCCAATAAGACTCGAACCATCAGCATCTAATTCTCAAGTCTCTAATATGGAATGTCTGGTCATCTTCTGCCCACAAAAGAATGCTACCCAAGTTGTTATACTGAATCCTAAAAAGCTTATAATTGGTCAATCTATGGGGTGATTACGCTTCAGCCAATCAACAACTAAATTGATAACCTAAAATACGACAATTCTACACTAACTAGAACATTTTCTTAAATTGTAACGTTTCCTCTTCCGTCTCGTCTGTAGCTCCATTGTTTCATCGCCTCCCAAATGTTTTCTTCTCAGGAAGAAACTTTTACTGTATCCACTTTACTTCCATCCTTGAGGAAAGACCAAGTGTTAGTAACATTCTCAAACAATAGGACATTCAACTTATGCAATGCTCGGTTAAAACATGACCTTGCTGTAGACACATCTACTAAAATTTCGAAAACACTTTAATTGGTAGTTTTGAATTATAGAAAATAACCATAACATTTAGTTAGAGTTTTGATCAGTTAGGGACAGAAAACGCACTACTGCAACAAATTTCAAACGTTACTCGTTTTACACGTTAATTCATTACACATTTTAGTTACACAAAATCATTCATAAAAATATTAGAAAATTCACACTCTCACACATCTTTATGCAAAGCAGCCCTGTCCCCAGCAGTGCACCAGTATCATCGAAATCAAGAGTCAGATGGCATACAATGACTGTCCCAAGATGCACATTGAGTCTACCACCTCCTATCACTCGGAAATCATCTGCATCAGTGGCACCAGAAAAGAAAACAATCCAGGCTACTATTACAGGCATGTTCAGGATGGAGGGGCCCTAAGACTGCCACCCCCCAATGGCACATTTGTACAATGGAAAGGTGGTTAAAATCTTAACGCTGGACCTCCTCCCTTTTTACTTTTGTGTAAGGAGTTGAATTTTTAGAATTTGTGGTGGCCATCTGCCTGAAATTGAATGGTTCCCAGTCAGACCTATTTTGCCAGAGTTGATGTTCCAGAGGTCCATTACCATGTGCTTCAATTGGTTGGACAAGTTTTGCAGCAAAGTGCTGTTCACACTATCAGCTCAATGGCAAACATGTGGACCAGTTGTCAAGAAACTGATTACATGTGTATTACTGCTCACTGTATCTCTTTTGATGGGGTTAGGCAACATTTGTCTACAGGCCCCAATGCTGAAGACACTTTTAAGGGCGTTCCATGGCTTGCAACAGTAGCCATGTTCACCATGGGGAAATCCTATACAGCTACAAACATCTTGGAAGACTTCAACAGCAAGGTGATTGAATTGCTGAGACCCAGAGGTCTCGGAATTGTATTTGTTGGCACGGACAATGGCAGTAATGTAGTTAAGGCAAGGACAGGTGGTGGCTTTTCAGGGTCCTGTGTTTAGCACATTGCATCAACATGGTTGTACAGGACTTTCTCAAAAAGAAACATAGGGCCTGACATCGAGCTTGGCGGTGTGTGCACCTCCATGGCGGCACTCCGACCGCCATCGATTTGGCAGTCAGACCACTGTATTACTAGCCATGCGGGCCTATGGAGCAAAGACCACCGCAGTCCTGCCGGCACCGCCAGGCATGGCAGACTGCAGGGTTATGAGACAACACAAACAGGCTGGCGGAGACAGTGTTTCCGTCAGACACATTATGCGGTTGAACACTGCCAATATGACGGTGGTGTCACGACTCACGTGCTGCTGGCGCCTGGAAACCGCAGATCTAGTGGCGTAGGTCTTGAGGGTTCGGCTTTGGCCCAGAAAAGGGCGACTCTTTCTAGTAGCCACGGTGCTGCAGGCAGTGGAAACGCCAAGAACAGACCGTGCCCTTTAGAATTAGTGCCAGAGGGAAAAAACCCCAATAAAGGGGAAAAAACCCTCCAAAAAATGGATTCCTGAAACGAAAACAAAACCAGGAATCAAACAGGAACAAAATGCAGGTAAATGCAAAATTGAAAAGATTCAGAACCGAAGGCTAAGAATCAGGAGCGAAGACACAATCTGAGCAGAAAGTGATGCAGCGCAAGGAAAGGGAGAAAATAGAGCCCTTATATACCAAGAAACAGGAAGTGACCAACAGGAAGTAAAAAGACACCATTTTAGATAGGGAAAAAGTACATAGGATAGAATAGAACAGGAACCATAGAAAATAGGGACCAAGGAATGCTGGGAAGAAAAAGGTAACATGGGAAGGGGGAAAGACATAAAGAAAGGACAGAAAAATGCCTCGAAAAAGTAAAGAAGAAAAAGAAGAAGAAGAAAGAAAAAGAAACAGGTAAGGAGGGGTCAGGGGAGAACAGGGACACAACAGAAGGCAGAGCGAGGCCCAAAATAATATCTGGGGCCTCGCGCTGTACAAAGAAGACTCGGGGCGCGCCGCGTCTTGAGAACGCGCTGCGCGGCGCGAGCCGAATGCTCGGCTCGCGCCGCACCACGCGGCGCAACAGGTGGTGATCCAACCACCACGTCTCAGCATGCGGAATTGGAGAGTATAAAGGGAGAAACTCACCTAGAGGAAGTCTCACATATCCGGTGCCGCCATGGAGCCCATCACACATGTCTTGCCACACCTACCGGTGTCATGACGCTCAACAACAGATCGTCGTGCCATCATCCACATGATATGGGGGTCACGCTACGGGCACTAAGTACACTTGTCATCATGTACACAGTTGTAGTCATTAACAAAGAAGGACACATTCATAGTCTTAAAATGCCCCCTTTGGGCTGGTCATTCACACTCCACTGCAACACTACACAGAAACACATGTCTGCACATCTTAGGTACAGAGAAAGTGAAGTGTACACAAAATTGTATCACATAACACCAACAGCACAGCAACATCGCATCTACCACCACAACTGACACCCTCACATTGCACACATGCCATGCCCTGCTGTCAGGTTTAACACACATATATATGGATGTGTTGTGAAACACATACACCACTCCCACTAAGCAGCCCTGCAATGGACCCACACATCACCCACATTGTAACACTATGGAAGAACAATGGGATACAAGATAGTCAAAGAGACAAATATCCAAAGCCCAGCACAATAGGGATGGGGGTCATCAGGAGCACTCAAGGAAGGATGCTGCACTGGGACACATATCATTTTGCAGATGCCCCTAAAACAACAGTTGCACAGGATCTGGCCCCATATGTACTTCAGGGACAAACAATACCACAGCCAAGTGACATGTTTGGCTGCAGAATGTGGAAGGGCAAGTCAAGAAAGCAGCTGTAACTCCAACTGCATGGGACATGCATCTAGAGGAAGTATCTGCAGGATACACACAGCAAAATGGACACATGCACAGTCAAATGCAAACAAAAGTAGCACAATTGAACACCCTCCATGTCTGCACTAAGAAAACTCAAGCTGCCACACATGAGACGAATCTACAATTCATATCAGGGGGACAATTTTAACACCATACATGATGACATTGGACAACATAAGATTAAATACTTACCATACCAAACAGAACACAATGCAATAACACCAATATTGCATTAATAAGCAAATATCCATACAGTCAACATCTACCTTTGTCCTGGGTGACCCCAGCACTGCCCACAAAGTCAGATTTTGCAAACAACAGCAAATGGATCAGCAATAAGGCTGAAACATACACAACTGTAGGCAGACAACACAAAATAGTCTGGAACAATAGAAAGGTTGAAAATAAATTGTAAGACAAACATGTATCCAAAAAACAACTATTTGGGTTTATTAAACATTGCTTGTTAGTGTGTTAAGGTGGGTGTGTATGGATGTGTCTGTGTGCTTGGGATAGGTAGAAGAATGAGGGATTTGGATTGGAACGAGAGAGGTGGACAGGGGATAGAATGTGGGGAGTGACTAGCTGCCATCAGTGAGGAGGGTAGAGCCTGAAAAGATCTCTGTAGGCCAGACAATGCACTATGAATGCCTTCCAGAAACGCCTTGGTCAACACCAAAGTATTATGGTCAAAGGCCAGTGGTCAGTCCATCAGATAGTCGTTGCATAGTACTGTGCTCACACTTGACTCCTATGACTGCCAGGAAACCTCCTCAGGAAAGGGCATCAAGTGAGCAAGCAGGCACTGCAGGGATCATCCTTGGGGGGGCAGATTTGGGATTGGTAGGTTTGGAAGGGGTAGACTCTTTCTTAGGAAGGGTGGGCTTCTTCTTGGGGGTTGGGGTATGGGTATTTGCAGGGGAACAGGTGTGACCGGGGAGGACTTGGATGTGGAAGGGATGGTTTGGCATGTGAGTAGGAACTCTTGTGCTTGGGGCAGGGGGTGGAGGGATCAGAAGAAAGGGCAAGTTAAAAAATGAAAGTTCCTTTGGAACACCATGGCAATCTGCAGAGGGGCTTGGAGATTTGGAGGTTGAGAGAGTGGTTTTCTGGTGTGTGGTCGTTAGACTCTGCCTCCTGGGTCCTGTGGGATGCAGCTCCCTCTGTCGCTTGTGCCACTGCTCCTTCGCCAGATTATGCTAATGCACACATGGAAAGGATGACAAAAAATAAAGGGAGAGAGAGAGAAAGAGAGCACAGGGTCAATTACTGCACCAACACCACTGTTGGCATGCACGGCATCGTCACACACAGGGATCAGGATTGAGCACTATGCATTGCACTGCCATACACATCTTGTCCCTCATTGCTACTGCAGTTGTACATGCCAAATGACATGCAATGAGGGTATGTGTCACTGTCTTGCCTCTGAGACTAGAAGGCGCCTTCACTGTCCGTGTTGACTTTGACTGTTTGGCTGAGGTGCTGGGTGTGTCGTTGGGACCCTGCTCTTACGGGCAGGATGGGGGGAGGAGGAGGGAAGAGGTCAAGTTGGGCAAGGAAAAGCTTTTTAGGGACAGTGGGACAGGAAGAGGGAGGAGGGATGGGAGTGGAGGTTATGGAAGTTGTTGTTGGAGGAGTACGTCTGCTGGACTTGGGTGCAGGTACTTGGGGAGTGTGCTGATGTGAGGTGGATGGCTGTTGGGTGTCTGAGTGCTTGCATTTGTGTGCTTTAGGAGGGGGGACAGACATGGTTGGAGAGGATACAGGGGATGCGTGCTTGGATGTTATAGAGGTGTCTGCTAGTGAGGTGTGTGTGTGCTGCATGGTGTGGTGATGCTGGTGATGGTTGTTGAAGCAGTGCATGCAGGTGTGCGGAGTGTGGAAGTGACTGTAAGGGAGGTTGATGAGGAGGAGGGGGAGACAGTGGAGTCAGTGGATGTGGTTGTGTCTGCAACTGTCTGGTGTTTGTGTGAGTGCTTGTGTGTTGAAGTGTGGTGCCTGTGTTTGTCTGTGCTACTCTTCTGTGTTATCTTGTGTGCATGTCCATCTGTATGTGTGCATGGGATGGGTTGGGGTTGAGGAGACTAGGACTGGGAAGTGATAGTTGGAGGGGGGACTATAGGGACAGGGGCAATAGCTGCCATCAGAGAGGAGGCCAGAGCCTGAATCGATCTCTGTTGGGCCGCAAATCCACTGTGGATGCCCTCCAGGAATGCACTGCATTGCTGCATCTGGGATGCCAGCCCTTGGATGACATTTACAATGGTTGACTGCCCTACAGAGATGGATCTCAGGAGGTCAATAACCTCCTCACTCAGGGCAGCAGGACTCACTGGGGCAGGGCCTGAGGTACCTGGGGCGAAGGAGATGCCCACCCTCCTGGGTGAGTGGGCACGGGCAACTCGCTGAGGGGCTACTGGGAGGGCGGTGCTGGTACGGGGAGTGGTTGCTGTACCTGCCGCTCGGGTGGTCACAGCGGTGTCCACCACCACCAGGGAGCTTCAATCGGAGTAGGTATCTGAGTCTATGTTGTCACCTCTTGTCCCCGCCGTGGTGCTCCCCTCACCCTCCGTCCCACTGGTTCCCTTGGCGTCGGTGGACTCTGCCTCCTGGGTCCTGTGGGATGCAGCTCCCTCTGTCGCTGGTGTCGCGGCTTCTCCGCCAGATTATGCTAATGCACACATGGACAGGAGGACAGAAGATAAAGGGGGAGAGAGAAAGAGAGCACAGGGTCAATTACTGCCCCAACAGCACTGTTGGCGTACACAGCACCGTCACACACAGGGATCAGGATTGAGCACTATGCATTGCACTGCCATTGATTTGGCTAGATGCCACAGCAAGATGAGGGCCAAATACTGCCAACTGCACACCTCCTGGGACCCACTAAGCCCTGTCTGACTTGGAATGCAACCTAGCTAGGTTAACTTTTTTTCCCTTTCACCTGTTACCTTTGAGCTGGATCACACTGCAATGTCTGGCCTGGCATTAAGGGGCACCCACTAACTGACACCCACCACCCTGATCCCAAACAACCTACCAATTATTGTAGTAATGCCCACTGTACTCCCCCCCTTGTGGCTGCTTTGATGCCCTCAAGCGGCCATCCAGCACTGGGTAGGCCACTGTCAGTATGCAGGCCATCAGGGGGGTCAAGTTCTGACGGGCATCCCTTCCTCATTGGGAGGCCATCCCCAGCTGGGCCTCTCCTGTCTTCCAATCCCAGCATCTCAGGTCCTCCCACTGTTTCTGACAGTGGGTGCCCCGCCTGCCATAGACCCCCAGGGCCAGCACGTCCTTGGCGATGGCACACCATCATCCCTTCGTTTGATGGGCGCTGACCTGCAGAGGCGATACAGACAGGAGGACACCAATACACTCCAGCCTGTCACACATATGGCCCACCAATCCCATGTCCGTCACCACTGACGCACATGTCGCCCGGCGCACACCATGTACACCACCACATTACATCCCCCATGACACGATGCTTGCACACACATCTCCATGCATCCTTCCCTCATGCATCGTACCCAAGGTGTACTCACCTGTTGGTCTAGAAGGCCATAGGCAGTCCGTACTGGGGTAGGCCCCATCCACCAATCGCTCCAACTCCTTGGAAGTTGGGGTAGGGGCCCTTTTCCCAGTCACACGGGCTATGGTAGGTTCCAGACACAGGTCATAGCAGCACACGCAGAGTAGGTGTTCTCCTGTTGAAGGTCAGGAAACAAGTGAGGAATCAGATAGAAAATGGCGGTCACTTCCGCCACGGTGTACACCGTCAAGGCCGGCGCTGATCCCCATTGGCCACTGTACTCCATAGAGCCCCATCTTATTTAATGAGGAAGTGCATGGTGGTGCAACACCGCCTTCCCCCATGACGCCCAACGTCGGCAGAGTTACCTCACTTCCACCTGTCCCTACATACAGGACAGGCGGATGCCATGTCATGGATATGGACAACCATCAGATTAACTTTTATTGCGTCACTGCCTAGATTTGCACTTACCTGTCATTCCCACTGTCCTATCACATAAATGCAACATGTAAACTGAGGTTGTGGTTTCATTGTTAAAATTGTGACAGCCTACTCACTCTTGTGACCCTTAAATACCTACTGCTGTGGATGAATGGGAGAAGAAGACAAACTCCTGTGTACAGACCCCTTGTGGACTTGGCTACACTGGAGGACAGGCAGATTATACTCACCTATAGACTGGACAGGGCCACAATCACAGAGCTGTGTGCCCACTTGGATCCTGACCTGATATCAACCATCCGTCATCCCACTCGGATCCCCCCTCTAGTGCAAGTGCTATCAGTGCTCCATTTCCTGGCAACTGCTTCTTTCCAAGTGACAGTGGGCTTCGCAGCTGGAATGTCACAGCCAATGTTTTCTATTGTGCTGGAAAGGATCTTGTCTGCCCTGGTCAAACACATGTGCAGCTACATTGCTTTCCCTCAGGTGGAAGATATGGCCACTTCAAAGGCAGGATTCTATGCAATGGGACTTATCTCCAATATAATTGGTGTGATTGATGGTACACATATTGTGTTAGTCCCCCCCGCCATAATGAACAGGTGTACAGGAATCGTAGGAGTTTTCACTCACTGAATGTGCAAATGGTTTGCCTGGTGGACCAGTACATCTCCCACGTCACTTCCAAGTATCCTGGGTCGTTGCATGACACCTTCGTCCTGAGGAATATCAGCATCCCAAATGTGATGGCCTAACTACAGAGGCACAGGGTGTGGCTAATAGGTGAGCCAGATTCCCCACCCACTGTATGTCAGTGTATGTCTTCAGAATTGTGTAAGGCTAAATGTTGTCCCTCAATACTTGCAGGTGACTCTGGCTACCCAAACCTATTGTGGCTGCTGACCCCTGTGAGGAATGCCAGGACAGGGGCTGCAGAACGTTATAATGAGGCACATGGGCGAACCAGGAGAATTATTGTAAGGACCTTCGGCCTCCTAAAGGCCAGGTTCAGGTGTCTCCATCTGACAAGTGGATCCCTGTGCCACTCACCCGGAAAGGTCTGCCAGATAGTAGTGGCATGCTGCATGTTGCACAACCTGGCCTTCAGAGGACATGTGCCTTTTCTGCAGGAGGAGGGGACTGGAGATGACCCTGTGGCACCATTGGACCCTGAGAACAGTGAGGATGAGGAAGCAGAGGATGAGGACAACAGAACGTCAGTTATACGACAATACTTCCAATGACAAACAGGTGAGACAGTGGTACTGACCATTACACCGTCGGTCACAGGCGGTTCCCAATGTCCAGTGACGTAGGTCAGGCATCTGCCATTTTGGTGGCCTGAAATGCTGTATTGTGGTCTGTAAACGACATCACACATACAATATATGTGCTGTAGCATCACAAACATCCTTATTCTATCTTGTCATGTAGGTTCTTCCACATAACCAAAAGTGTAATATGTTGCAGGGCACAGTGGGCATTTGAAGGCTGTGCACAGTCCCAACCACCGACGGTCTTTTTGGTGGTTGGAATATACAGTCACATTTTGAGGGGCAATTGTGTAGCACATCTTTGAGGTTCATCCAAATCCTTTTTGTGGACACGTCTTGACTACCATGGGGGTCACATATGACTCTTGTGAGCTGTGATGTGTACTGGGTGACATGTCTATCCATTCAGAAATGCTTTGTCACATGATATTATTAGCATGCATCATGTATGTTGCTGTAGCCACACTGACTAATGATACAAATCATCTTGTCACACATAGGTACCCTCGGAGAGGGAGAATGCAACAACCTCCTGTCTACTGCCCACTGCTAGACCTTCAGACCATAGAAGAACGCCACATCATACAGCTGTACAATCTGAATAGGCAAACAATAGTGAACTTATGCCATCAGTTGGAACCAGATCTGATGCTAGCTATTAGTTATCCAACCTGCATACCACCTATTGTACAAGTCATGTCAGTATTATACTTTCTAGCCACAGAGTCCTTTCAACTAGGCCTGGGCGGAGTTCACGGAGTTCCACTCCGTGGAATTCTTCGAGTTGATAAAAAAATCAGTGGAATTCCACAGAGGCGGAGTTCCGTGACTCGTGGAGTCTTGAATGTGCCCCATCTTGGAAGCTCTAAGCAGGGTCGGGCCTGGGTAGCCAGGCCCGACCCTGCTTAGCGCTGCTGAGATTGGGGGCATTCAGGAGAGGATGTAGGCAGTAAAAGCTGCCATTTCAGGCCTCTTCTGCACCGGCCTGTCCTGTGCCGGTGCAGAAGAGGCCTGAAATGGCAGCTTTCTTTAACTGCCTATTGTCCTGGCCTGAATATAGGCCAGGGCCATGGGTGGAAAAAGCTGCCAGGCCTCTTGTGCACCGGCCTGCCTGCACAAGGGACAGGCTGGTGCACAAGAGGCCTGAAACTGTAGCGTTCACTGCCTGCAGCCCTGCCCTGAATTTATGCCAAGACCATAGGCAGTGAAAGCTGCAGTTTCAGTCCTTGTTTGTGTACCAGTATGCACAAACAAGGGAAAAAAAGAAAAGAGACTTGTATTTGCCTGGGTCCACCAGGGGTTCCTCATCGTCCTTCCCAATGACCTGGCTCTCGGCCCTTCTCTACCCCTTGATCCCTCAGGCTGCTGGCAGAGGGAGGCCTGGCCCTGGATCCATCACCAATGCGCACTGCAGCCCAGTTATGGGCTACAAAGTGCAAGTGCAGACTGTCTGCGTTTGCACTGTGTAGCTTAGAACTGGGCTGCAGCGCACCACTCCTCTGGAGGGGCTAGCAGAGCGAGCGGAGTGCCAAAAACTCAATTAGCTCCACCAGTGGAGCAGAGCTCCCTGCCAACTCCTACTTCCAACATTCAGTGGCACTATCTGCTGGTATGTCCCGACCTATGTTCAATCTGGTATTGAAGAATTTACTCTTAGCAATGCTCTAAACACATTGACAGCTAAATCAGATTTCCCCGAAGTGAGGATTTAGCCAATGTGAAGGATGACTCTTATGGTTTTGCCTTGCTCCCGCATGTGGGGGGGCCATCAATGGCACACATGGTTGGTTTTGTGCCAAGGCACGCCACTGAACAAGTCTATAGCAACAGAAATAACTTTCATTCTATCAATGTGCAAGTCATCTGTTTGGTGGACTCTAGATCTCACACGTCTGTGTCCATTATCCGGGATCAGCCCATGATTCCTTCATAATGCGGAAGAGCACCATACCCCAGCTGATGTCACACCCAGAGAGGGCCTGGCTGGCTGATAAATCACATCTGTCCTGATTGTGTGTGAGCAATGTCAGGTGCTACAATCATGAAGTCAGTGACTCATTGTTGCACTTATGTCCCATTTCTTGACAGGAGACTCCGCCTATCCAGACTGTCCTTGGTTGTTGATGCCTCTGAGGAATCCAATTACGCCAGGTGAAGTCCACTTCAAAGAGGCCCATGGGAGAACACGGCGGCCAGTAGAGCGAGCTTTTTGGCTCCTGAAGGCCAGATTTCGCTGTCTGGACCGGACTAGTGGAGCCCTCCTCTACTCACCCGAAAAAGTATGTCAGATCACTGTGGCATGCTACATGTTCCACAGCATCACCCTATGGAGGAATATCCTGTACATCCCAGAGGAGAGTGAGCCTGCAGTGCCACTGGGTGGTACTCCTGAAAAG
Source organism: Pleurodeles waltl (assembly GCF_031143425.1). NCBI lineage: Eukaryota > Metazoa > Chordata > Amphibia > Caudata > Salamandridae > Pleurodeles > Pleurodeles waltl. Next base: position 667,449,869 of record NC_090444.1, read on the forward strand.
CCAAGTGAAGATGACAGTGGTGAAGAGGAAGGAGCTGACTTGCAAGAACATTTTATCAACAGCTACTCTCATGAGTGTCATGTGATGTAATGACTGTGACTGTACAATGAACTGTAGTTGTGAGAATGTGTGGAGTTGAGTGTTTTGGATACAGCTAGGGAGCTGATACTCTTCAATATTCAGCCAAAGGCTGCTTGATAAGATTGCTTTTGACACATCCCCACCTTGATGGTGTTGCTTTGTTTGTGTCAGTTTGTGTCAGTTTTCTTGCAATGTACTTTGTTTTCCAGTTGCATGCTATGTGACGTGTGTCATAAGTATGGTGTCAAGACTATACTCCATGTTTTGTTCTTTGTACAGCTACCTTTACCATGGCATCTTCATAATGGCATTTCTGAGTTGGGACATTGGCAGTATCTGATGCTGTTCTGACATACAAAGTGGGCATGGATTGCTCAGGGTAACATAGGACACAGAGTTTGGATGTATGAGACTTGCACAAAGACAGTTTGCACAGTGTGTGGGTGGAGGTAGAGAAGTATCTATTGCACTTGTTTTTGTTTTTTGCGGTGGGCCTGATGCATCATGTGTGTTATCATGTGGTCATAAAAACTATTTCTAGCGTTTGAGCAAGTTATTTTTCCTTCACATTGGCTAAACACTTTTTTTATATGACCTGTATCTAGCTGGACATGTGTTTCATCATTGCAGGCCACAGTGCCTGTGCCAGAAAACTGACATATGTTTGTGTCATACCACCAGATGCATAGGAATTGGATTATGATGTCCCTGTGAGCAGGGACTGTTGTACTGCCATTTGTCTGTATCTTTGATTGTCTGTTGTTGGATTACTTTAGTGTGGAATGTGATAAGACCCAAACTGCTAACATCAACCACATCAACGTTTGCCTATTCTACAGGACAATGTCTGACAAAACCTTTCCTTCTGTGGTCTGGCGGTCTGTACTTGAAATATGATCATGTAGTCAGCATGAGTCACTCATTCTTGTTACCAAAAGTCCAGACATATTGACAGCGTATATGCTGAACTCTGTAACAAAATGTTTGGTTTGACCAGACCCTTGCACTAATATGTTGGTCTGTCATGGGTGTAATCCTGAGCTGTACACTGTGTACCTGTAACATATCCCTGCTTGCACATGTAGATTGTATCATCACAATATGGTTCACATGGTCTTACAAATCTACATAGCTAAATGTGAAAATTAAGCAAGCAGACAATAGGTTTATGATGGGTGAATTTATTACAATGCTAATACAGAAAATAATTTTTTGACAGAGAGAAATATGTACAAGTGAAGGGGTCAGTTATGGTGAATGAAATCATTGGAGTAGACGCCTTACCATTGGGAGTCCAGAGTCCAGGGTACTCCTCCTATTGGAGCTGGTAGATGGCTGAGGACCAGTCAACAGAGTGAAAGTGTGGCACACAAAGGAGTTCCTTTAGGAAGAGGTCACTTGCCTGCAGTAGTGGGTATCTTGCCATCTGCACTTCTTGGATTCTTTGCTGGACATTCCCACTTGTGTGGGCGGTGGGGTCTGCTGCTACAGACCCCACCGCCCACACAAGAGCCAGACACATGTAGGGGTGTCTGGGGCTGGTTCTTCCTCTGGCAGGGCCTCCCTTCCAGTGGCTGGCACTGATGTTGATGTGCCTGCTGTTGATGAACCAAAGGAAGGGGTACACTGTTGCTGAAAAAAGCCCTGCTCAAGGTGGTGTGAATGTCCTTCAGCACCCGTTAGGGAGGCCATGGTGGTATTGTGGGCCTCCATCAGTTCCCGCATGTCTCTGTGCATGTCCCTCTGTAGCTGCATGATTTCCCAGAGTTCGGTCACGACCTGGACCATCACACCTTGGGACCCCTGATAGACCCCCCCAAGGTGTGGCTGATGGTGTCCTAGCCAAAATCAGCCCCACTGCCCCACAACCTCCCTCTCACACACCTCACCCCCACAGGCTTGTTCCCTTGCCACAGGGTGCCCTCTCCAACTTGTTCCTGGACCCTCATTGTCCGAGTTGTTGCGCTGCAACTTATGATCCAGGACTGGGGAGCATGAGATGGTAGACACTGTGCTCGGGGCGCAGGTTGGGGGTAAATGGCTGCCTGTGATGTTGAGGCAACCGGGCTGGGAGGTGACGTAGTGGCCACAGTGAGACTCACTCACTGTTGCCATGTGACCAGGTTGCCCTGATGAGCCATGCTTTTTCCTCCACGTCCAGACATCCAGAAGTATCTTCTTCACTGTGGGCTTTACCCAGGGGAGTAGTGGCATTTTGTTCCATGGCCTCTGTGTGCCCAGTGACAGTTCGGCCTCTTGATTTAAAACGTACAATGTTACTGGTTGAATTGTGAAATCTACCTCCAAAGGCTTTGTGTTACAGTTAGCAGAGACATTGACAAAGTTAAATTGCATGTGTTAGAAATGGGGGCTTTGGTTGACAGGTTACCCCCTGTTCAAGCAAGGACCCTCTCTCTAGTCAGGGTAAAAGAGAATCACCCTCAGCTAACTCCTGCTTAACCTCTTGGTAGCTTGAAAGAGCAAAAGGCTTAACTTCAGAGTGCTAGGTGTAAAGTATTTGTACCAACACACACAGTAACTTAATGAAACCACTACAAAATGACACAACAGAGGTTTAGAAAAATAGAAAATAATTATTTAAACAAAATAAGGCCAAAGCAACAAAAATCCACAATACACAAGTCAAGTTATCAATTAAAAAGCACACACTAACACTGTTAGCGTGAAAATGTACCTTGGGTGTGTCAAAAATAACCCCGCACGGGCGAGTGTGCATCAAAAAGGGCGTGTGATGCGTCAATTTCACTCACGAGCGAGACCTTGCGTCGTTTCTCCTTTTGTCGGGTCGGGGTGCATTGTTCCTTCTCTCCGCAGGAGAGCGATGCGTCGATCCAGTCAGCACTCTTGGGTCCAGGCAGGCCTTGCGTTGTTTTTACATGTCCAGTGGTGCTTGCATCGGAAATCCAGCCGCACGAGGATCTGAAAACCACGCAGCGCAGATTTCGATCTCGTCTCTGTCAGCGATGCTGCACATCATTTCTCCAGCTCCGTGCGTCGATTCTTCAGTCGCGTTTTCCAGGGAGTGTCGATTTTCAGCTGCAGAGCCAGCAGAGCGCTGTTTCTTCAGCCGCAGATCGGAGTTGCGTCGATCTTTTTCCTGCATGGCGCTCTGTGCGTGGATTTCTCACACTTGAGCTGCCAGCTTCTCCTTTCAGGGTCCCAGGAACTGGATGGCCACCACAGGGCAGAGTAGGAGTCTCTCCAGAGACTCCAGGTGCTGGTAGAGAGAAGTCGTTGCTGTCCCTGAGACTTCAAACAACAGGAGGCAAGCTCTTAATCAAGCCCTTGGAGATCTTCACAAGGTGGAAGGCACAAAAAGTCCAGTCTTTGACCTCTTACTCTGGCAGAAGCAGCAATTGCAGGATAGCTCCACAAAGCGCAGTCACAGGCAGGGCAGCTCTTCTTCCACAGCTCTTCAGCTCTTCTCCAGGCAGAGGTTCCTCTTGGTTTCCAGAAGTGTTCTAAAGTCTGTGGTTTTGGGTGCCCTTCTTATACCCAGTTTCTCCTTTGAAGTAGGCACACTTCAAAGTAAAGTCTCTTTTGAATGTGAAATCCTGCCTTGCCCAGGCCAGGCCCCAGACGCTCACCAGGGGGTTGGAAACTGCATTGTGTGGGGGCAGGCACAGCCCTTTCAGGTGTGAGTGACCACTCCTCCTTTCCCTCCTAGCACAGATGGCTCATCAGGATATGCAGCCTACACCCCAGCTCCCTTTGTGTCACTGTCTAGTGTGAGGTGCAACCAGCCCAGCTGTCAAACTGACCCAGACAGGGAATCCACAAACAGGCAGAGTCACAGAAATGGTATAAGCAAGAAAATGCTCACTTTCTAAAAGTGGCATTTTCAAACACACAATCTTAAAACCAACTTTACTAAAAGATGTATTTTTTAATTGTGAGCTCAGAGACCCCAAACTCCACATGTCCATCCACTCCCAAAGGGAATCTACACTTTTATCAGATTTAAAGGTAGCCCCCATGATAACCTATGCGAGAACATATAACACACATTACTATGACCCTCATTACAACCCTGGCGGTCGGTGTTAAAGCGACGGTAAAACCGCCAACAGGCTGGTGGTAAAAAAAGTGGGATCACGACCACAGCGGAAATCACCAACACAGACAGCCACTTTAACACTCCGACTGCCACAGCGGTAGCAACAAATACCACGGTGGTAACCGCCAATAGACAGGTGGAAGACAATGTACCGCCCACCCCATCACAACCCAACAATCCGCCAGCTGTTCTGGGGTGGTACCAATGCCATCAAAAGCACGGTGGAAACAGAACACAGAAGGGAAACCACTCACCTCTCAACACTCAACAAAGAACCAGGACGCCATGGAGTTCGATTTACAGGTCCTGCCCATGCTGGTCTACCTCCTCATATACCAGGAATACCAAAGGCGGCGGCGACGACCACGGTGAGTACTGCACCTAGTACACAGGGGACTGGGGAGGAAAAGGAAAGTGACACACACACGCAACACGCCACACCCCTACCCCAACCCTCACCCACAACACCCTACACACAAACACATGCAACAACATTACATTTGCACCCTGTAACCACTTGGAAGAACGCAAGGATGAAATGAAGTGAGTCATATCAGTGATATATTAGAAATTGGCAGATATATATATAACGAATAGAAAAATAGTATTTACAAACATATACAATATGTACATAAGGCCGTACATTGTCGTTCACAAATGTCCTTGGGCTACTGGGCCAAAAATCATGGGCCAAGCCCACACTTGACTCCTGCATCGTCCAATGGGGCCTAGGAACTGGAGTAATGGCTGTTCCAGGTGGACAGGGTGACAGAGTGGGACAGAAGGCTGACAATCAGGAGAGTCTTATTTCCTGGTGGGGGTCTTGTCAATGTTCTCTGGCTTCTGCCTGGATCGCAGAGACCGTTTGTAGGGTGGTTCCCCTTCTGCAGGGGGTGGGGTACAGGTGGCCTGTTGTTCCTGTGGTGAGGCCTCCTGCCCACTAGCGCCGGCGGAGGTGGAGGGCTGTTCATCGGTTTGGCTAGTTTCAGGCACCCGTTGTTGTGCCACTGCCTCCCTCATGGTCGTGCCCATGTCAGCCAGCACCCCTGCAATGGTGACCAGGATGGTGTAGATGTTTTTTAGGTAATTCCTGATCCCCAGGTACTGTCCCTCCTGCAGCCGCTGGGCCTCGTGCAACTTGGCCAGTATCTGGCCCATCGTCTCCTGGGAATGGTGGTATGCTCCCAGGATGCTGGAGAGTGCCTCGTGGAGAGTGGGTTCCATGGGCTTGTCCTCCTCCTGTCGCACAGCAGTCCTCCCAGCTTCCCTGTTGTCCTGTGCCTCTGTCCCCTGAACTGTGTGCCCACTGCCACTGAGCCCAGGTCCCTGATTGTCCTGGGTTTGTGGGGTTGCCTGGGGTCCCTGTAGTGGTGGACACACTGCTGATTGACGTGTCCTGGGGACAGTGGCATGGGCCTGCTGGGTGGGTGCTGTGCTGGTGTTTCCTGAGGGGAGAGGCTCTGTGGTGGGTTGGGACTGTGGCAGGGGAACCAACTGTCCAGAGGTCCCGAATGGGCCAGGCTGGGCATCCTGATCCAGGCGTGCAGAGCTGCTGTCGTCACTGTGGGCCTCTTCAGTGGGGGGACTGGATGTAGCTGGCACCTCCTCTCCGGTGACATTGAGTATGGGTCCTGTGGGGATGCAAATGCAGTGTTATTGTATCTGCGTGTGCCATCTTGCGCATGGGTGTGTTTCCCTGTATGATTTCCCTGTCAGCTTGGCCTTGTGTGAGTGGTGATTTTGTGGGCTGGGTGAGTCTCTCTACTGGGCGTGCTGTGGTGATGGGTGTCCATGCAGGTCTGTGTTGGGGTCCATGCATTGGTGTTACATGCAGGGCTTGGTATTGGAATGGGTGGGTTGTGATGGTGGGGTATGTGTGAGGTGGTGGAGTGATGGGGTTGAGGGTAGGGGTAGGAGTTTGTGATGGCATGCAGGTAGGGTGGGGGGGATAAAGTAGCAAAAATTTGACTTACCAGAGTCCAGTCCTCCTGCTACTCCTGCGAGGCCCTCAGGATGCATTATTGCCAAGACTTGCTCCTCCCATGTTGTTAGTTATGGGGGAGGAGGCGGGGGTCCACCGCCAGTCCTCTGTACTGCTACCTGGTGTCTTGCAACCACGTAACGCACTTTCCCCCGTAGGTCGTTCCACCTCTTTCTGATGTCATCCCTTGTTCTGGGGTGCTGTCCCATGGTGTTGACCCTGTCCACGATTCTTCGCCATAGCGCCATCTTCCTAGCGATGGACGTCTGCTGCTCCTGTGATCCAAATAGCTGTGGCTCTACCTGGATGATTTCCTCCACCATGACCCTTAGCTCCTCCTCTGAAGACCTGGGGTGTCTTTGGGGTGCCATAGATGTGGTGTGAGTGATATGTGTGGGGTGATGTGTGGGGTGATGTGTTGGGGTGTATGCTGTGATGTGCGTGGATGGTGTATGGGTGATGGTGTTCTGCGGCTCAGATTGAGTGGGTGCTCCTGGCTTGTGTCTCTCTGTGATAGCAATCTTGTTTTTCGTTGAAAGGGTTGTGGACAATGTGGGTGTGTGTTTTATAGTGGTGTGAGTGTGTGGGTGTGGTGTGTGTATATGTGTCAGGTGTGTGTAGTTTGAATTTTCCAATGTGGTGATGTTTTGTAAATGTGTGCATATTTTGAGCGCAGGGTGTGTACCACCAATGGTTTACCGCGTTTGAAAGACCGCTGCGGTGATTCATGGGTCGTAATACTGTGGGCGTATTCCTGTTGGCGTAACAGTGTGGGTTTTGCTATCGCCAATTTATCACTGACCTTTGGTCTGGCGGACTTGTGTGGGTGTCTGTATAGTGGCAGAATTCGCTGTGTGGGTCATAATACCTGTAGCGGAATACCGAAGCGGGCACAGTATGTTGGCAGCCGTCAGCACGGCGGTGGGCGGCATTTACCACCACGGTTGTAATGAGGGCCTACATGTCCTACCTTAACCATACACTGCACACTGCCCTTAGGGGTACCTAGGGCCTACCTTAGGGGTGTCTGACATGTAAGAAAAGGGAAGGTTTAGGCCTGGCAAGTGGGTACACTTGCCAAGTCGAATTTACAGTTAAAACTGCACACACAGACACTGCAGTGGCAGGTCTGAGACATGATTACAGAGCTACTTATGTGGGTGGCACAATCAGTGCTACAGGCCCACTAGTAGCATTTGATTTACAGGCCCTGGCACCTCTAGTGCACTTTACTAGGGACTTACTAGTAAATCAAATATGCCAATCATGGATAAGCCAATTACATACACATTTGGTAAAGGAGCACTTTAGCACTGGTTAGCAGTGGTAAAGTGCCCAGAGTAACAGAAACAGCAAAATCAGAGTACAGCACACATCAGCAACCTGGGGAACAGAGGCACAAAGTTAAGGGAGACCAAGCCAAGGATGAAAAGTCTAACAGCAGGTAATCCAATTGGGCAAAGTAACCATGGTATTGGGTGATTTGACATGACATTTGAAACATGCCAAGCCAATCTGACTCAAGCAGCTGATGAGATGTGCAGATCAATTGCACTTTAGAAGATGGCCTGAAGATGACATTTTACCACCAGTGCAGCCAACACAGCAGAGAGTCAAGATATGGCTTTGATAATTTGGAGGGCTAGTTGAGTGTGATGCAGGCAAACCCAGGACTTTGTTGTATCTGTAATTGGAGTCATCATGTACCCAGTTCAGTGTGAATGTGTCTTCTGCCAATACCAATCTGGTGATGCATCTTGAGGCCTTATGAATACTTGCTATACACACTGGATAAGGTGTCATTCATGTCCTCAAATATTTAATTTTGGGTTAGCAAGACCTGATGGAGCTATATCGACAGACATGTCTCTGATTTGTGCATGATCTGTGCTTGATCACTCCCAGGTGAGTATGCTTCATTTGTGAGTTGACAAATAAGGGTATTTGGACAATGTATTACTGTGCTGGGGTTTGGAGTTACAGACCCAATGCCTGCTGGGAGTTGCATTCATGTCACTCTCTCTACTACACACGCTATACCAATGTTATTCCCCCCAGGTGAGTACACTTAATTTGTGACTTAACAAATAGGGGTATATGGGCATGTGAACACTGGGCTGGTGGTTGGAGTAACAGAAACAGGGCCTGCTGAATGTTGCAGTCAAGTCAGTCTCTCTACTTCACACACTTGACAAATGGTATCCTCTCAACTTCAATTGGGAGTTACCAAACAGGGGTCTTTGGACAAGTGAACCATGGTCTCGTGTTTGGACATAGAGATACAAGACATCCTTGGAGTTGCCGTCATGTCACTCCCTCTACTCCACACACTATGCAAATGTTATCCTCTCAGGTGAGAACACTTCAATTGAGATTTACTAAACAGTGGTATTTGGACCTGTGAACACTGGTCATGAGTTTGGAGTAATAGAAACAGTGCCTCTTGGGAGTTGAAGTTAGGTAACTCTCTCTACTCCAGACACTATATAAATGTTGGATATTGCATATCTGTATGCAGACTGCATTTAGGTCAGGGCATACATATACTTGTTGAGACATACCATGAGTCCTGGTATTATTATTGTTTATTGAAAGAATTAAAGGCCCCATTTGGACCAATGGCATGTGATGGACCTTGGTAGCTGAGCTGTTGGGTTCAACACAGATTGCCAGTGTTTACACTTAGATACTCTGGGAATTGAATGTTGGTGGGGTACATGAACAAGACATTGGCAAAAGCTGAGCTATGAGCATGCATGACATTGCATTTTGGTGACAATTTTTGTGTTGTGACTTACCAGACTGCACTCCCCCATGTAATCCATGTCAAGCCCTCAGGATGCATGATGGCCAATACATTCTCCTCCCTGTGAAAGAGATGTAATGGGACACTTGGAGGGCTACCACCAGTCTTCTTGGCCTGCAGCTGGTGCCTGAGGACCAGGGAATGGACCTTTCCCCTGAGGTCATTCTACCTCTTCCTCATGTCCTCCTTTGTGTACAGGGTGGTACTTACAGCATTCACTTTTGCCCCCAAAAGGTATTGCACTACTCTTATGATTTTATCCACCATGACTCTTAACTCATCTTCTGAAAATTGGGGACTTTTAGAACTTGACATGGTGGAAAATAAATAAAATGGGTGACAATGACTTACTAAACAGAGGAAGTGCAAAAGGGTGTGAATGGTCAAAAGCATGTGTAGAGTGTTCAATGGGATGGCGAAAAAAGGGATGCCTAATGTATGTACTCTAGGGGCAAAAAGGGTTCTGGCTTCTGTGTTAGAAATTCAAAGGATTGTGGTGTGTGAAGGGGCAGGTTTCTATAGTGTCCCTTGCACGTGTGTCCACTGTGGCAATGTATGTCAGCTGTGTTGTTTTTAAATTCATCCAATGTGCAGTTGTTTATTACTTTGCTGACCATGAACCACTATGGTTCAGTCCACCATTGGCTGACCACCATGAAGGGTCCGATAAGGCAACTATGTGCTTGTAATATGCCTGGTGGGTGGTCACGGTGCTGTTGGCGCTGGAGGTCAGACCACCTATTTCCAGACCGCTGTGCTGCTGGTGGTCTACCACTTTTGTTCGGCGGTCAGTGGTCCTGCTTGTGTAACTCGTAATAGAGCAGTCTGAAAGACCGCCAACATGGCAGTCTGGCGGTCCGACTGCCAAACTCGTAATCAGGCCCATAATCAGCAACACACTGGCCACCTGCAGAAGAATCTTCACTTATTTCAGCCATTCTTTTAATGCCAAAAGCAGTTGAGGATAACTCAGCGTGCTAATAGAGTACTCAATTACTCTGTTGCTGAAATACTACAGTAGGAGGAGGAGGAGGATGGTAATTTGTCATACTCAAATGTGTTAGCTGACCAACTTCTGTGTGAACCACCTGAGTTTTAGGACAAACTCTACTTCCCTGACTAAGAAAGCCACCATAGAATTTTTAAATTCTTTATTGTCAAACTGCTTTACCAAAAAAAAGGTTATTGCTAGTAGAATATTATGTTTGTTTCTGACATGTGCAGCCCCACCATTTTTATGCACACATATAGCTGGATTGGAGTTAGACCAGTGCGCCGTGAAGAAGCATCCCCATTCCCTTTAGGACATTAGAGACAATACCTGCCTCCCTCCCATTCCTATCCTTCTTTTGTTCATCACCTAGCAGGGCTTCCCCACAAGATCATTTGATTTACAAAACTGCCAAATTCCAGTGTGTTTCTTGCATCAAAAAGGAGATACAATTGTGTCCATACCACTGTGCTTGGATTGGAAGCTGTAACTATTGCACTAATGAGCAATGATATATTATTGAGCGATTGTGAGTGATGATTGATGTGGTAGCAAACAGTGAGGGAGAGTGTTCAACTAATTTGTAAACTTGATATCAGTGATTTACAATGTTTGGGGTATGATGGGTGATCTTTTTTCCTGAAGATGATTGGTCCTTTCACGCTTAGCTAAATTTACTTGCAGGGTCCAGTCCTTTTTTCTGGGTTTTCAGAGGACAGACCAGACAGTTTAGTTAACAAACACAAATCTACACAAAATACTCAAATTCAGTTTTTCTTCTTGTTATTCAACAGCAGTGCACTACAGGTCTATCTTGCTTGGGGTGGGATGGAGTGGGAATGATTTGTTACTCAGAGTCAGGAGGAGAATGGAAGGACTCAGGGCGGAACTACCTCAACAGCCAGAAAAAGGAAGTTATGGACTTCAAAGGAAAACCATGATGATGATAACTCTGAGGCCTAGCTTTATGGACTGGAGCGAGTTACGTTGATTTGGGAAATGCTGCTGATTGTGTGTGCTGGCTTCTTATGTGGTTGTGGTCGGTGGCTGTTGCCTGTAAATGGAATGAGATTTGTGATGCCTTTCATCACTTGATCTACTTACTCGGATAAATGTTATGAAGATGACAGTTGTGAGATTGATCAGCCGGTACATGCAGCTAGGGTATCCATGATTGATTGTAAATTGCTCTCACTTCTCAGTTAATCAATCACACTTGACATGAGTCATAAAATTAAAAGAATAACTTAAAGCAGTTTATGGTCCTGCTCTGCGTCTGAGTCTTCTTGATACACTCCACATTAAGATTACCGTCTGTCCTTTTCCTTGACTCTACAAAATCATTTTTGTTTACAATGCGCAAGCCTTCTGTTCTGCTGCACGAAATGCAAAAGCTCCATAACACGCCTGCTTACCTTACTGGACCAGTTCAGCCAGGTACCCAGGAGTGATGGACATTTTGAAGAAGAATGCAGATGCACCACCCAGTTTGGCAATACAATATCATTTTTCTGTTGACAATCATAATTTTTAGAACTGTATGGGTTTGCTTTACTCCTCCATTATTTGTTCTTTTCCAAACCCCAATGACGGAATATTTAGATTTATAAAAAGTTGGGCTTCTGGGGCTGAAAGGCTGTTTTCAATACAACTAATTGAACTGTATCATACTCATTCTCTAATTTCCTTACAGAGCAGAGTGATGGTTTGCTGCTCATCGCTCTGATGAATATTGTTGTAGTGTAGTGTTTGTCTTTGTCACACCTTTGCCCAAATATACTTTCCCATCCAGTCATCAAACCCCTATCCCTCTTCCTCTGAGCTGTGTGACTTATTGAGTTCTGACTTATTTAATTTACACCATAAATGAATCATGTTTGAAAATGTCAAAAACTTGTCATTATGAAGATATTAAGCTATGATGACTCATTGAAGCGCAATAAAGGGGTGGAATAGGACATATGGTCTTGGTTGGCAGATGCAATGGGAACGTCCTCATACTACTTTCCAGACATGCTTCACTATCATCAAAAGTTTGAAACTGCTGGAATATTACTGTTTAAAGGAATGACAATAATAATACAGACAACGGTAGGCAGGGTCCACCATGAACATGGACACACTCTTGTTTTCACTGAGCATGAGCAAGAAAAATAAAGCATTCTAAACAAACATGCATAGAATAATAGCTTACTTGGACATGCAATTTTCACAGAAGAGTACCTGTACTAAAATCTGTTAGGAGGTAGTCAGTTACAGAAACATGACATTTTTAAAAAGCTAGGATGAGGGAGGCACGCGAGCTGCCAGCCAAGATGGCCGCCTGATATCGGAGCTCCGCGCATCGTCGGACGTATTTTCACCACCAGAGCCGTTTTTCTTCAATTGTAATGGCGCTTTGCTCCTATTAGCTGTTGGATGTTTTGGTGAGCATTTTTAATGTTTTATATGTTGCCTTGGTTCTTTTTTTGACTTTTAAAAGTCATGTTTATGTTTTTACATTGCTCATCATGAGAGCGGCCATCTTGAATAATTATTGCTCACCAACACAATGTACTTATTTATTTGTTCTTTGAATCTTTGATGGCTTTGCTTGCAGTTTTTGTGCAAGCCATGTAATTTATTTTTGCTGTCTCATCAACATATATTTTGAGTTCCTGCATCACTTGTTTCCTTATTGAAGGCTTCTATTTTTATATGGGCAAACTAAGGAAAATAAAATCTCTGTCACATCAGTTCTCCTCAACTGACAACCTTTTGCAGTTTTTACAATTGGATACTTCTGCTGCAGCGTCTTCTTCTTCCACATCAAAGATGTCTTCATCATCTTCTTCTTCACCTAAAGTCTCTCAGAATATTTCCACAACTACTCAAAAGAAGGTCAAACAAGACCCACCTTCACCAGTAAAATCTCCCTCAACGATCTCTCTTGAACTTGTGCTTGACGAAATACGTGCATTGCATCATTTTATCGAAGAAACTAATTCTCGGATACAAAATCTTGATACTAAGTGGTCTCAAACAGAAGTGAGAGTCTCTGTTTTGGAGCAAAGAGTCAGCGACGTGCAAGGTGAAACACATAAAATTGCTAGTTTTTAGAAGGAAGTGGCACTTTGAAGACACTTGTCGAGGATTTGGAAAACAGAAACAGACGCATAATGTTCGCATTTATGGATTACCGGAGTGTCTTGAAGGGAGTGACCCAATCTAATTTTTTGCTTCATTATTTCACAGTTAGTGGACCTACCATCTTCTACAGTATTGAACATCCAAAGGGCACACCGCATTGGTTATCGTCCATTCGCATTCCTCCATATCTAAACCAAGAGGCGTGATTATTTTCTTTCTTGAATTTACTGATCAATTGAAAGTTCTTAATGCTGCGAAAGCCAAAAAAGAAATCTCTTGGCAAGGAATCTTCATCTCACAAGATGTGTCCAAAGCTACAGCAAACAGAAGGAAATCATTTTTGGATCTTCGTCCACAGCTTCGTGACTTGGGAGCTCGCTTTGGATTATTCCATCCGTGTTTGTTCAAAGTGACTTATCAAAATAAGACCACTTCATATACCTCTCCTGAAGCTCTTTGCGATTTTCTAAGACTACACTCCACAAACCCTATGGAAACGGCTGGTCCTTCTACACGTTGACTATATGTGTTTCTTAATCTATTATGCCCTTGTTCATTACTATTACAATACAGTTGATGGTCCTTCATATGCAGTCTATACATTATATTAAATTGATGTGACTATAGGTCCTTTTTGTTAATGTACTGTTTTCTTTCCACAGGTTCCTGGTGTTCTATAAATCTTTATTCTTGCTTGTACCATTTGTCCGTTGATGCGTTGTGTTTCCTTGCTGTGCCGTCTTCAGTCTTTGCTGTCACCACTCCTCTCCCATTGTCCATTCATCTCAGGTATGTTTTTGAGGTCGTCTTTATTTGACATGTACTGTCTCTTCTTTTTTTCTTGAATATTTTCCATCTTGTTTCTTGTTGTTTCCCCTTTACTCTTCTCTCTCTTTGTTTTTCTTGTTTTCCTATCCCCTACATGTATTTTCAGTTATTTATGGTGCAAGACCTTTCGTGTATATATATGGTTATGTAACGTAAAAATTCAGAGTTATTTCTTGGAATGTCAAAGGATTTATTAACCCAATAAAAAGACAGAGAATTTTATCCCATTTAGCTAAATATAATCCAGACTTGACTCTTTTACAAGAGACACATTTGATGGATTCTGAAGCACTGAAACCTAAAACAGGTTGGGTGGGCAATGTTTTTACTTCTCCTACATCTACAAAGAGAAATGGTGTAATTGTGCTCTGCCATAAACAATTATCAGTTAATGTTATTTCGCATGACTCGGATTCTGATGGTAGATGGCTCTTTGTGAAGTATTAATGGGATTATAATGACTATTGCTAATATTTATGGTCCTAATCACTCAGATTATCTTTATTGGCCTAATGTTACTAAACAATGTTTGCAATATAATGATGAATTTTTCCCTCTTTTAGGGGATTGCAGTCAAATTATTGATGCTTTTATATATAGGCAATCTGTAATTACATTTTCTCCTCATAAAATTCAAAAACAATTTAAGGCATTTCTCTCACAATGTAATTTAATTAATTCATGGAGAACCTGTAGTCCTGATAGTAGGGATTTCATGTTTTATTCTACACCACATGGCTCCTTATCTAGATTTGACCATATTTTTGTTTCAAAATCACTATCCCAAAATCGTATTACTTCCTCCATTGAATTTATGGTAATATCTGATCATGCTCCAGTAATTACAGATTTTGATTTGCTCTCGGTGCATCCCAAATCCAATAGGTGGCGATTTCATTATTCTTTGTTGCTTGATTCTAAATTTTCCACATCCTTTGTTGCCTTTGCGGAGAAATTTTTCAGATTTAATGATGACTCTCTTGTTTCCCCACAATTGTTATGGGATTCGTTTAAGGCTGCAGCTTGTGGACATATAATACATTTTGTCTCTAATAAAAAGAAAACTTTTAATGCACATCATCAAACTCTACTTCTCAAAATTAAATGGTTAGAACATCCATATTATTCTTCCTCTTCTAATTTTAATCTACAAGAACGTATTCAAGCAAAATTGCAATTTAACAAAATCTCGATGGATAATGCCTCCTCTTTTCTTCTACGTAGTAGCGCCCGCTATTATGGAGGTCGAAATAGATCGGAGAAACTTCTGGCTAATTATTTAAAAGTACGAAAGCAACGCCACACAGTGAAGTCTATAATTACAGATAATGTTGAGTCCCTTTTTAAAGAAGACGATATCTTAGATGAATTTGTGAATTATTACCAGACACTTTATACTCCTGAGACAGTCCCGACATCCTTACAGATTGATGATTATTTAAGGAAAATTCCTAACCCTAATAAGATGCTAGTTGATGTTTCTTCACTTGAAGTAGATATTTCTTCATCAGAAATTTTTAAAGCCTTCAGTTTCTAAAAAAAGGTAAATCTCCTGGTCCGGATGAATTTACAGTGGAATTATTTCTACATTTTTCTGACATTTTACTTCCCAAACTTTTACAGCTTTTTCAATTCTTCACGGGTTCTGGCTGTATAGGGGGAACATTTAAAGAAGCTTCGATTTGTTTAGTTCCAAAAGAAGGTAAAGATCATACTTTCTGTAAAAATTATAGGCCAATTTCTCTGCTCAACACAGATTATAAAATCTTTGCTAAATTGTTAGCCTTACGTCTTAATCCCCTTTTACCTGTGCTGATAAGTAATGAACAAACTGGTTTTGTCAAAGGTAGACTTGCTTCTGACAACTTTAGAACATTCTTCAATGTACTCAGCAAAGCTCCCGCTCTTTCATACTCCTTAGCAGCAATTTCCATAGATGCTGATGAAGCGTTTGATCGGTTAGACTGGTCTTTTCTATTAAAAACTCTAGCCTGGCATGGTTTAGGGCCTCATTTCATTTCATTTATCTCTTTGCTTTATCAATCCCCACTGGCATCGATATTGATGAATGGGAAATTATCCAGATACTTTGTATTAAGTCAAGGCGTTTGTCAAGGGTGCCCGCTCTCTCCACTCCTATTTATTTCAGCTCTAGAGCCCTTTCTATCCTGTATTAGAAATAACATTAAAATTGAGGGTTTCCAATATGGTGAGAAACACTTAAAATTAACGGCATATGCAGATGATATACTTTTATATATCTCAAACCCTGAACTCTTGATTCCATCTTTACTTCAGGAGATTGAAGACTTTTCTTTGATTTCAGGTTATAAGATAAATTCAGATAAAACTGAAATCCTTCCTCTAACAATTTTTGTTTTAGATCATCGTTCAATATTACTGGCTTTCATTAGAATTCTTCCAAGACTAAATATTTAGGTGTTTGGTTCACCTCTTCCATTAAAAAGTCCATTGAAGTAAATATCTCTGATGTTTTAGAGAAGGTTGATAAATCCCTTTTGTTATGGAATCCCTTATTTTTATCTTGGTGGGGTCGCCTTGACTATCAAAATGATGATTTCTCCTAACATTTTATATATCCTATCCATGATTCTGATTCCTCTGCCTGTTACTTTTTTTAAACAACCGGACTCCAGATTGTCTAAATTCCTGTGGAACAATAAGAAATCTAGAATTTTTCTTAGTCACCTTCGTCATTCTAAACAGGAGGGGGGGGGGGCAATTTTCCTGATTTCAGACTGTATCACAAATCCTTTTGTTTGCGTCAAGCTTCTAGATGGATCTCCTAATCAAGCTCTGTGTTTACTCCCTTATGTTTGGATATCGAATGTTCTTTTCTTCTACCTTTTTCCCCTCGTGAGGTGGTATCCTTTTCTTATAATATTTAGCTTATCTCCTCCCGCTTCTTAAACATACTTGTGCTCTTCTGCGTTTTCACTATTTATCTCCAACCATCACTTATTCCTCTTTTCTGAATTCCTCTATTTGACATAATCGTTTCATCACTATCAATAAAAAAAACTGTATTTTTGAAATCCTGGAGACAAAGAAATATAGCGTGGGTCAAAGATTTATTTTCTAGTGATACTCACTTTCTTTTTCACAATTCCAACTCTATTTTGTTATCCCAATTAATTTATGCCTAAATATCTTCTTCTTATTGATGTTATTCTTGATATCATTTTTTCCTTCCCTTCCTTCTTCTTCGGAATTACCCTTTTCTTTGTCCTCCCTTCTTACCTCATTTCCTAAGGCATCAAATATTTATAAACTTTTTCATTCCCCTGTTTTGACACTGCCTAAATCTAAAATTGAATCTCAATGGGAATTGGAATTGGGACGTACCTGGATTGTTCCCTTCTGGAATAAGATATGACATCGATCATATAGAATATCTAGATCAGCTTCTACCACACAGTCACTTTTCTTTCTTTACCACAGACTTTATTTTACCCCCTCTACTATAGTTACATTTTCTGTATCCTCAACTTCAAATTGTTGGTCCTGCGATAGCCCAAAGGGAGACCTTATGAAGATCTTCTTTGAATGTCCTCCCTCTGTCTCTTTCTGGAGAAAAGTTTGGCGTCAGGTTACCTAAATTTTTCATTTGCGACCCCGATTATCTCCCTCAGTGCTTTTTCTAGATAGCCTCTCTGCTGACATTGTTTCAGATGATGATAATTTAAAGCTGTTGGATCTCATGTTAGCTTTAGCCTTTCAGCAAATTACTCTTAATTGGAAAAAGTCATCCAACATTTCCTAAAAGGCTTGGTGGTACAATGTTTGCCACTACCATAGACTAGATATTGCTTTTACCTCTTTATGCTGTCCCTCCATAAATATAGATCTATATTGGTTACCTTTGACTGATTATCCTAATGTTGTTGCTTGCAATTCTACTAATTGAACATTATCTGAGAATTTTAAGCCACCATGAATTGTTTGTTTCCTCTGTTCTTGATTGAATTTAACTTTAGCTCAACTTTATGCTTTACTGAATATCACAGTTTTTAGCTTTTTAATACTCATTGTATCTTTCTTATTTTCATTGGTCTCGTTCCATTTTTTATTGTTTTCCCCCTTTTTACACTTTAAAATGTTACATAGTTTTTTCAATTCCTTTCAAAATTATATCATTATCATTGTGACAGATATCTTGTATTGTTATTATGAGACCCATATGTATTTTGATTTTAATAAAGCTGATTTACCTTAAAAAAAAAAACTAGAATAATGCAGGGATAACAAGATTTTAACAAACATTATATACAATGAACAGGAGTTGAAAAGTCAGGCACAACAAAAGAAAAAAAAAGGAAAATTAATCTAAGTGAGGAGAGATAAAGTTAGGGAAATAATAATATTAACAGGAGGATTTACTGAGGCCAGCAGGTACATCATCCGCAGCTGCTGAGCTAGTAGTGGGACTTCCACCCACTGCAGAACTGGTGGTGGTATCCTGGGCTCCCTGGCCCACCTCCGAAGCTCTCTTCTTGCTTCGTGCTTTGTGCTGTTGTAAGAAATAAAGAAGATAAAAAACATTGATTAGTGGTACAGGTAAGCTTCCAAAACATTTTGACAGGCAAAGGCAAATGCAGTAACACGGTACTGTCCCATATCAGACCACCTATTGTAATAGTATTGAGTTCACCAATTCCTAATTTTCTAAACAAACTATATTTGAAACTACTAATGCATTGCAATGAATGATCTATGCTTCATTCTCTTCTCATTCGCAACCCCCTTTGAAGGGCCAACTCAGTCTTTTTTTCAATGCATAGCTGTATACTACACATGATATCACTGGGAGTTTGCTTGAGACTCTATCACCTACATAAGGAAAAGTACAGAGAACGCTAACTCACTGTACAACTACCACTAAGGTAATGCAGGACAGAGGAGTCTGCATGGCTTCTTAAATAATCACCCCAAGCGAGCGCTGGCAAGCACGATTAGCACCTGGCTAGCTCCAACTGAATCACGTATTTGTAACGTAAACTTAACTTACCATTGAGTGTGAGCAGCATGCTATTTGAAAATAAATATAACCATTGTAGATCACAGCAAACAAATAATTACTCAACGATCCCTGCAACTTCAATGCCCAGCAGGTCCTGGTAAAGGTCAATTATGCCCACCCAGAGGTGCGTCAGCGGCTGCACCGTGCACTATGTCCAAGTGCACTGGTGCATGCACCAGTGCACCCGGACCCCACAGCAGCTGATGCTACCGAAGGGCATACGCCCCCCCAGGTGTGCTGCCTGCTGCCAGCATAGAAAAGAGGTTGCACATAAAAGTTAAGTGCAGCCACCTTTGTATCTGAAAAATAAGGTGTACACCCCTTGGCGGTGCTGGTGACCACAAAGTGTGCGGCTAGCAGACACGTTGGCACTACTGCTTCCTGTCTCACGGCTCTCACCCTGCTCCACCATGGCACAGGATAGAAAAATAAAAGAAGAAATAGGAAAAGGAAAGAAAAAGAAAGGAAGAACTAAGGGGGTAAGGGGAAAAAAAGTACAAAAAGGTAATGGAAAAAAAGACAAAAACATAAAACACAGAAACGCAAAGACACACACTAATAAATTAAAGATAAACAAGGGGTGAATGAGTGGGATAGGGGGAGGATTGGAAAGATTTTACTTGAATTTAGAAATAGTCCCAGCACCATGCACAGAGCAGGAAAAGCAGGTAAAACAGAATGCCTGCACACATGCGGACAGCGTGGTGCCGTTTGTGTTGATTTTTGATTGTAGAAGTGTGGTTTGCATGTAAAAAAGCAGCGTGAATGGTCAGATGACACACTTCCCCTGGCTCGTAGAGTTCTGTGGAGTCTGGCAGAGATTTTTTGAAACTCCAAGGAAATCTGCAGAGCAAAACTCCGAGAGTTCTGCCCAGGCCTACTGCTGAGGGAGTTGGTCTCAGTTTCTTACCAGTTTCTCTGGAGTCAGATCGAGGACCTCACTTTAACATTGACATCATTAAAATGTTGTGTGCAGCATTACAAGCTAAACAGAAGTTATAATGCAGTCATCGACCTGAAGATCCCGGAATCGTTGAGCAGATCAACGGAACCATTCAATTCTGATTGGCAAACGTCTGTGCGTCTACTCCATTAAGATAGTCTGATGCTTTACCTTTGGTGTTAATGAGTCTATGAAGTACAGCTGACAGAAAAACTGGTTTATCCTCAAATTAGATACTTATGGGGAGAGCAATGAGATTACCTGCTGTACCTGCAAATGCACTTGTAAACATAACAGATGACATGGTACTCGATTACTGTAAAGGACTAGCTGATGTGGTGCATTCTGTCTCTCAACAGGTTGAAGCTGTCACCGTAAATCCACATCAAGAGCAGTGCTATTACCTCAGTCGTGGCCACTGGCTGCTCTTCAAGAAGCATGTGAGAAAGTCCTGTCTGGAGTCAAGGTAGAAAGACCCTTACAAAGTAATCCTTATCACAAATACAGCTGTTAAGTGTGCTGGAGTGCCAAACTGGGTGAATGCTTCAAATACTCACAGGACAAGAGATTATCATGAAGAAATGGTGTTCTCTGAGCTAGAACTGAGAACAACGGTGAATGTACCATTGCAAGTAGCACAATCTGCTCAAGTTCATGATCAAAGCCAGCAAGAAGAAAGGGGTGAAGATCTGCAGACAAGTGAAAAAATCCAATTGTTGGATATCTCACAGAGTGGCATTGTAGCTTGTGGCATAGAAAGTGGAGAAGCAAAAAGTCAAGCTGAAGTGACAGTTGAAATACCTTCAAAACAACAAGAAGGAACACGTTCTGAATCAAAAATAAGGAGTGATACCCACAATGCTAATTGGCCAAAGATTTACAATAGGAAGTAGTTGAAATCAAGTGTGTCAGTTGGACCATTACCACCAGCAATTGATGAAGAAATAGAGTCCAGTGATATAAGTGACACAGAAAAAGACCAACAAAAACACAGAAGATCCAAAACAGCGAGAACACCTTGTCAGATAGTCACCACCTGAATGGGTCTACTATGTGTCCCAAGTGCTAAACATCCCAAATTCAGATTTACTTGACAGGAATGAAGAATTGCCTGAACCTCCTTGAAATTACTCAAAGTAGAAATTCAGT
The DNA here is from genome assembly GCF_031143425.1 of Pleurodeles waltl. NCBI lineage: Eukaryota > Metazoa > Chordata > Amphibia > Caudata > Salamandridae > Pleurodeles > Pleurodeles waltl. The sequence goes on from NC_090444.1 coordinate 667,470,896, forward strand.
TGCAATCAACTCATTAAAATAACTGTTTGAAATCAAAACTTTTATAATGTTGCCAAGAAAATAAGAATAGTACCTAGGTCAGAGCAAACAAAAGAAGCGCGGGGATACAATTTTAGAAGAACATAAAGTAGGGTTAAGGAAGATTTTACGAAGATTGCTGTAAATAAAAATGTTGCAAGACACAATAAAGAATTGTTGCACGGTGAAGTAAAGACATTCATTCACCTTGATGTTACACCTATATTGCTTTTACAGGATCTATTTTTCTATAAACGTCTGCACGAACCAGAAATAGATATAAGATTATTTTAGAAATTATACTTTCATTGATAGTCTCAATAGCAGTTACAATATTATTAGCGATATATTTCATGCCATCTAGGTCAGATATTAATGAAGATGAGTTAAAGGCTACTTTTGTAGACTTCATGAAGTATAATTATACGATAAATGTTTATTCTAGATTAATACAAGAGTATACAAGAGCTATTGATGCCAAAGACTGCTATGTATGTGCACATCTGCCTTCTTCAGCTGATGAACAAGTATTATATCATCACATTCCTCATTCCTATGCTATAGCATGCAGCATTTACTTAGTTTAGGATCTGTAGACAGAGACACTTTGAATACTACTTTTTTACCTTTGCCATGGTCCTTTCAAAAGTTCCACTAATGAAGATTGTAGGAAGGTGGCTCTGTATATACTATCTCAAAGTGAGAGTTAGTGAGCACAGAGTCCAAGGGTTCCCCTTAGAGGTTGATAATGGCAAAATTAGATAATTCTAATGCTCTAATCTGTGGTAGTGTGGTTGAGCAGCAGGCTTATCAGAGGGTAGTGTTACGCATTTGTTGTACATACACAGGCAATACATGAGGAACATACACTCAAAGACTTAACTCCAGGCCAATAGTTTTTCAATAGAAAAATATATTTTCTTAATTTATTTTAGAACCACAAGATTCAAGATTTGAGGTAAGTACATAAAATGCAAGGTACTTCACACAGGTAAGTATGAAACTTTGAATTAAAGCAGTAGTAAACACAGTATAGGTTAAAATGGCAATAAGCTATTTTAAAAGTGGAGTAAGTATGGTTAAGTTTCTGAGGTAAGTAAAGCACTTACACAGTCAGTCTCCTGGGCATAGGCAGCCCACTGTTGGGGGTTCAAGGCAACCCCAAAGTCACCGCACCAGCAACACAGGGCCGGTAAGGTGCAGAGGTCAAAGGAGGGCCCAAAACACATAGGCGACTATGGAGAACAGGGGTGCTCCGGTCTGCTGGCAGGTGTTTACCCGTGTCCTCTGGGAGCAGACCAGTGGAGTTTTGTAGAGCACTGGGGGGGGGACAAACAAGCACACAAAACACACCCTCAGCGGCACAGGGGCGGCCGGATGCAGTGTGCAAAGTTGACATCGGGTTTTCTATGGAAAGCAATGGAGGGACCCGGGGGTCACTTAGGCAATGCAGGCAGGGCACAGGGGGGCTTCTTGGGCCAGCCACCGACTGGGCTAGGAAGAGGGCCGCCTGCTGGTCACTCCTGCTTTGGAGGTTGATTCCTCTCTGTCCTGGGGGCTGTGGGTGCAGTGCTTGGTCCAGGCATCCGGTTCCTTGTTACTAGGCAGTCGCGGTCAGGGGGAGCCTCTAGATCCTCTCTGCAGGCATAGCTGTGGGAGTGCAGGGGGTGTGAACTTAGGTTACTCACGTCGTTGCAGTCACCTGGGAGTCCTCTCTGCAGTGTTTGTTCTCTGGAGCTCGAGCCGGGGTCGTCAGGTACAGAGTGAGAAGTCTCACGCTTCCGGCAGGAAGGGAAGTTCTTTCAAAGTTGTTTCTTTGTTGCAAAAATTTTGCTGTTGGTGAACAGTGCCGCTGGTCTCTGGAGTTTCTTGATCCTTCGGTTTCAGAGCAGTCTTCTGAGTCCTCAGAGGTCGCAGGGTCCCTGTTGGATGCGTTGCTGTGCAGGTTCTTTGAGTCTGGAGAAGGGCCGGTAGGGCTGGGGCCAAGTCAGTTGTCATCTCCGTCGTCTCTGCAGGGCTTACAGGTCAGCTGTCCTTCTTCTTTGTGTAGGTTCTGATTTCCAGGGTTCAGGGTTGCCCCTAAATAATAAATTTAGGGGGGTGTTTAGGTCTGGGGGGCAGTAGCCAATGGCTACTGTCCTGGAGGGTGGCTACACCCTCTTTGTGCCCCCTCCCTGAGGTAAGGGGGACACATCCCTATTCCTATTGGGGGAATCCTCCAAAATCAAGATGGAGGATTTCTAAAGGCAGGGGTCACCTCAGCTCAGGACACCTTATGGGCTGACCTGACTGGTGGGTGACTCCTCCTTGTTTTTCTCATTATCCTCTCCTGCCTTGCCCCCAAAAGTGGGGGCAGTGGCCAGAGGGGTGGGCATCTCCACTAGCTGGGATGCCCTGGGTTGTTGTAAAAAAAGGCATGAGCCTTTGAGGCTTACCCCCAGGTGTTACAGTTCCTGCAGGGGGTGGTGAGAAGCACCTCCACCCAGTACAGGCTTTGTTCCTTGCCACAGAGTAATAAAGGCACTCTCCCCATGTGGCCAGAAACTCGTCTGGTTGTGGCAGGCTGGCAGTAACTGGTCAGCCTAGCACTAGGAGTCGGATTGTGTTGAGGGGCATCTCCAAGATGCCCCCTAGGTGTATTGTACAATAAATCCCACACTGGCGTCAGTGTGCATTTATTGTGCTGAGAAGTTTGATACCAAACTTCCCAGATTTCAGTGTAGCCAATATGGAACTGTGGAGTTCGTGTTTGACAAACTCCCAGACCATATACTCTTTATGGCTACCCTGCACTTACAATGTCTAAGGTTTTGCTTAGACACTGTAGGGGCATAGTGCTCATGCACATATGCCCTCACCTGTGGTATAGTGCACCCTGCCTTAGAGCTGTAAGGCCTGATAGAGGGGTGACTTACCTATGCCACAGTCCGGGGCAAATCCAAAGTTCAGGCAGACTGTGATGGAGTGTAGGGCAGCTACAGGGAGCAACCTTGTCCCGCTAAAACAGTACCTGTGTGGAAAGTTGAATTGACGGTGAAGATTCGATGCAAGGAGCAGAGGAAGAGATGCGGAGGTGATGTGTCACTTTCGATACACACAGTTGGAGATTCGTCATTGTTGAGCCATTCAGCCAGTGATGTGACGGCTGTGCGTCGGGGCTGAGGGCGATGCGTCCTCATCCTCAGCGGCAGCAATGGTGCATCGGTGTCAAGGTGAAATTCAGTGGTTCAGATCAGAGCAGCAATGGCAATGTGTGGATACTGCTGGATCAACACAGGGAAACCCATTTCCAAGGGCCCAGGACTGGATTGGCACCACTTGGCAGGACAGGACTCCCAGCAGCTGTAGCAGAGTTGAATGAAGTCTTTAATGTCTATGAAACTTCAAAGCAGGAAGCAGGCCAGTAAGCCCTTGTAGTCACTTTGGTTCTGGGGATGTTGAGGTGTCAGTATGGTCCTTCTCACTATCAGACAAGGAGGGCAGCAGACAGCAGGGGGGGCACAGCAAAGAAAAAGCCCAGCAAAATCCAACAGAATTCCAGCAGAGTGACAGTCCCTTTAGCACAGCAGTCCTTCTTCCTGGCAGAATGTCCTCAGGTTCAGAAGTAAACGTATTTGGTGGTGTTTTAGGTCCAGTACTTATCCCCCTTTTGTACCTTTTAAGGGGGGGAGATTTCAAAGAGAGGCCGTTGGAGTGCACAACATCCCAGCCCTTCCTACCCTTACTCCAAACACACTATAGGGAGTTCTGCAGCCCTCTGTGAGTGCTCGGGCCCAGCCCTTTCAGGCGTGTCAGCTCCTCCCTCCCAACTTAAGCAGGATTGGCCATCAACATACAGATGGCCACATGGTCACACCTAAACGCCCTTTGTATGTGGCTGTATGGAGGGAATGCACAAGAGCCCAGCTGTCATCCACTAAGATGTGTATTCAGAGACAGGCAGAGGCACAGCATGGTTAATGTAAGAAACTGCCAACTTTCTAAAAGTGTCCTTTTTAGACTTGCAATTTCAGACTTGCAATTCAGACTTGCAATCCAACCATAAGTTGTGATTTTAACAATCACCAAACACGAAATAACTATCTTGTCCCAATTGGAATTTACACACATAAAATGTAATAAGGCAATCCTAATGTTAACCTATTAGACAGATAGGCCTTGCAGTAGTGAAAAATCAATTTAAGAGTTTTTCACTAACTGGATGTGTAAACTGTAAGAGTAGATGTCCAACTTTTTAATTACACTGTGCCCTTCTTGGAGCTGTGCAGGGCCTACCTTAGCGGTGACTTATATGAATAAAAAAGGAAGGTTTGTGCCTGGCAACTTAGTTAAACTGCCAAGTCAACATGATAGTTTACAAGTGCACACACAGGCTCTGCAATGGTAGGCCCGAGCCATGCATAAAGGGCTACTGAAGTGGGTGGCACAATGAGTGCTGCAGGTCCACAGGTAGCATTTAATTTACAGGCCCTGGGCACATCTAGTGCACTTTAATAGGGACTTACAAGTAATTTAAATATGCCAATTGTGGCTAGGCCAATGTTTCAATGTTTTCAGGAAAGAGCACATATACTTTAGAACTGCCCAGTAAACTGGAGGTCAGAAGGCAAAAATTCAGAGGGAAACCATGCTAAGGATGCCAGCTGTAATACGTCTGTTAAATATGTCATCTGACATAGAATTTTAAGTTAACTACTTCAGTTCTCTATGTTACCCATTTATAAGGCATGTACTACTAAGCCCTCAGTCCTCCTTAGTTTATAAAAATACACAACACATGTTTCTGTAATGAGACAAATGGTATACACCATTTTAACAAGCTCAAGATCATACTGTGATCTCAACCATTTGTTAGTTATGTTACATTCTACAACAATGTATGCATCCGAATTTTCATTGAACGTTTGAAAATAAATATCTGCACTTTATGAATCTCTAGCTTTTGTAAGAATTATCTAAAGGACTATGGTGGTCATTATAACCCTGGCGGTCGGTGTTAAAGCGGCGGTAAGACCGCCAACAGGCCCGGCGGTAAAAAAAATGAAATTACGACCGTGACGGAAACCGGCAACATAGACAGCCACTTTAACACTCCGACCGCCACGGCGGTACAAACAAACACAGCGGCGGTCACTGCCAACAGACAGGCGGAAGACAATGTACCGCCCACAGAATTACAACCTACCAATCCGCCACCTTTTCCGGGGCGGATTCACCGCGAACAAAAACACAGTGGAAACAGGACTTCGAAGGGAAAACGCTCACCTCTGCACACCCCACGAGGAACCAGGATGCCATGGAAGCAGAGCTCCACATTTTTTCAGCCTTTATCTTCTTGCTCCTCTACCAGGAGCACGAATGTCGGCGACGAAGACCACAGTGAGTACTGCACCTACGACACAGGGGAGGGGGGAGGGAAAAACAGTGACACACACACGCAACACGCAACACCCACACCCCCACCCTCACCCACGACAACACACACACTAATACAGCATGATACATTACAGTTACACCCCAAACCCCCCTGGAAGAATGCAAAGACAAAAGGAAATGAGGTGAACGATTGTAATATATTAAAATTCAGTATTAAAAAAATATACATACACTATTTACAAATATATACACCAATAATATTAGTCCAAGGTATTCCACCATTAAAGTCCGTGGACCACTGGGCCCAAAATGCATGGGCGAGGCCCACACAAGATACCCGAACAAGACAGAGAAAACACTGCAGGGGCATCAGATAGAAATAAAACAGGCACCTCAGGGGGATGGGAAAGGGTGGGCACCTCAGCCAGTTGAGTGCACGATGCCAAATCCACGAGGGGGCCCCATGCCCACTGTTCAATCCTGGGGAGTGCAAAGCCACAGTCTCTCAAGTCTCTACAGTGGGTGGGTTGCCCACTGTTCAATCCTGGGAGTGCAAAGCCACAGTCTCTCAAGTCTCTACAGTGGGTGGGTTGCCCACTGTTCAATACTGGGGAGTACAAAGCCACAGTCTCTCAAGTCTCTACAGTGGGTGGTTTGCCCACTGTTCAATCCTGGGGAGTGCAAAGCCACAGTCTCTCAAGTGGATAACATTCTCAACTGGTTTCTGGAGGGGGCATTGTGCCCAGAGTGCTTCATCCTGCCAAGGACTGAGGTAGTGGATGTCTTTCTCCACTGGTTCTGGAGGGGGCCTTATGCCCAGAGTGCTTCATCCTGCTTGTGGCGGCCACAGTAGCGTCAGAGCTTTTGGCGCTCATGGGCCTGCGGTGCTTGTTGCGGCGGTGTCCTTGGCAGCGGTGCTTGTTGCGGCGGTGTCCTTGGCAGCGGTGCTTGTGGCGGCGGTGTCCCTGGCAGCGGTGCTTGTGGCAGTGGTGTCCTTGGCAGCGGTGCTTGTGGCGGCGGTGTCCTTGGCAGCGGTGCTTGTTGCGGCGGTGTCCTTGGCAGCGGATCTTGTGGCGGCGGTGTCCTTGGCAGCGTTGCTTGTGGCAGCGGTGTCTTTGGCAGCGGTTCAGCTGCTGGCGGTCCTGTCTTGGGCAGCGGTTCAGCTGCTGGCGGTCCTGTCTTTGGCAGCGGGGCTGCTGCTGGCGGTCCTGTCTTGGGCAGCGGGGCTGCTGCTGGCGGTCCTGTCTTGGGCAGCGGTTCAGCTGCTGGCGGTCCTGTCTTTGGCAGCGGGGCTGCTGCTGGCGGTCCTGTCTTGGGCAGCGGGGCTGCTGCTGGCGGTCCTGTCTTGGGCAACGGGGCTGCTGCTGGCGGTCCTGTCTTGGGCAGCGGGGCTGCTGCTGGCGGTCCTGTCTTGGGCAGCGGGGCTGCTGCTGGCGGTCCTGTCTTTGGCAGTGGGGCTGCTGCTGGTGGTCCTGTCTTGGGGAGCGGGGCTGCTGCTGGTGGTCCTGTCTTGGGCAGCGGGGCTGCTGCTGGTGGTCCTGTCTTTGGCAGTGGGGCTGCTGCTGACAGTCCTGTCTTGGGCAGCGGGGCTGCTGCTGGCGGTCCTGTCTTGGGCAGCGGGGGCTGCTGCTGGCGGTCGGCTCCGTGGCAGCGGGGCTGATGTCGGTCCTGTCTGGGGCAGTGGGGCTGCTGGCGGTCGGCTCCTTGGCAGCGGGGCAGATGGCGGTCCTGTCTGGGGCAGTGGGGCTGCTGGCGGTCTTCTCTGCCGTGCTGATCTTACCAGGCTTGCCGGTTTTCTTGTGCCCCTTCCCCACCTTGGAAGGTGTCGCAGCTGACTCCACACTCCCAACTGTACCCCTCGGAATGGCTTTGGTGGCTGGTGTGTTCCCCCTCTCCCGCCGGGCACTGGACAACTTTTGATGCTTGACAGGTGGGGGACTGTCTGTGCTGTGGCTCCTTGCCCACTGCCTGCCCTGCTACCTGCTGCACTCCAGAATCTGGTGACTACTGGCACCACTGGTCCCGCCGATGTTGTGGCTGAGGTGCTAGGTTGGTACCTGAGAATCGGGGCCCTAGGAGACTGACGGGGTGGGGGAGGTGAGAGAAAGAGGTCAAGGCTGGCCAGGAAAAGTTTCTTAGGAACACTGGGACGGGTCGATGGAGGGGGTTTGGGAGTGGAGGAAGAGGTAGTGGTCATAGAAGGTGTACATATGCTGACTCTGGGTGAAGGTGCATGGGCTGGAGGCTGTCGTGAGTTGGATGGCTGTTGGGTGGGTGTGTGGCTGCGTTTGTGTACCTTGGGAGGTGGCCTCACAGACACACTGGGAGAGGACACAGGGGATGTGTGAATGGTGGTGGGGGGTGGTGACTGCAAGTGAGCGGGGTGTTGTGTTGGGTGTGCTGGTGATAGACGTAGTGGCTGAAGATGTAGTGCACGCAGGTGTGAGTGGAGACGAGACTGGGAGGGATGAGGGAGACGAGGAAGAGGGGGACACAGTGAAGGCAGCGGATGTTGGTATGTCTGCATGTGTGTGATGCTTGCGTGAGTGCCTGTGGGATGTGTGGTGCTTATGTTTGCCAGAGCTTCCTTTGTGTGTTGAGGTGTGTGCATGCTGGTCTGATGGTGTGCTTGGGATAGGCTGAGGTACAAAGGTGTGGGTCTGGGTGGAGGAAGTTGGAGGGGGAGGCTAGAGACAGGGGCAATGGCTGCCATCAGTGCTGAGGCCAGAGTCTGAAAAGCTCACTGAAGGGCTGCCTGACCAGAATGAATGCCCTCCAGGAATGCATTGGTTTGTTGCAACTGCCTCTCTACACCCTGGATGGCATTCAAAATGGTACACTGCCGAACAGTGAGGGACCTGAGGAGGTCAATGGCCACCTCAGTGAGGGCAGCAGGGGTGACTGGGGCAGGGCCTGAGGTGCCTGGGGCGAAGGTGATGCCCACCCTCCTGGGTGAGCGGGCACGGGGCAAAGGCAGAAGGGCTGCTGGGAGGGTGGTGCTGGAGGGGGTGTTGGCGTCTGTACCTGTACATGCGGGGGGCACAGATGGGTCCGCCACCATAAGGGAGCTCCCATCAGAGGACGAGTCCATATCACTGGTGTCAGCTCCTGTCCCCGCCATGGAGCTCCCCTCGCCCTCTGTCCCACTGGTGAAATCGGAGTCCGTAGTCTCGCCCTCCAGGGCCATGTGGGATGCAGCTCCCTCCTGCTCCGGTGCCACTGCTCCTCCGCCTGATGATGCTAATGCACACAAGAACGGGCGGACACGACAGACACAGAAGCCCCCTGCACTATGCCGCGCACTTAGGATCCAGCATTCAATCCCTGGGACATGGCCCACAAGGCTATGGCCGATATCTGCACACATGGATGTCACAGGAGCCTAACTAGGTGTAGTTGGCACTGACCCAGGTGTGGTGGGGTGCTGCAGGGTCTGCCTGAAAAAGAGGTTTAACTAGCACACTCGCCCAGCTCCCCCACCCAGACACCTCCACTGCGCGCTGAATCAGCTGAATGAGAGTGTACTCACCCCCTTGTTGCTGCTGTGATGCCCTCAAGCGTCCATCCAACTCCGGATACACCACCGCCAGGATCCTGAACATCAGAGGGGTCATGGTGCGACGGGCACCCCTCCCACGTTGGGCGGCTATCCCCAGCTGGGCCTCCACCGTCTTCTTGCTCCAGCGGCGAATGTCCTCCCATCTTTTACGGCAGTGGGTACTCCGTCTATGGTAGACCCCCAGGGTCCAGACATCCTTGGCAATGGCACGCCAAACATCCTTCTTCTGGTGGGCGCTGACCTACAGGAATTGTAAAGGGGAAAAAGAAAAGTTATTACCAACTGCACCGTCACAGTCATTGGCCTGCATCCCTACCCTTGCCATGATGCACATGCACTCACCGTCGTTTCATGCATGCCTCATTCTGCCCCCCCCAATCTTTCATCCACCCCACTCCACACAGGCATTGCCCATACAGCATGCTCCCAGTGTACTTACCTGTTTGTCTGGAGGACCGTAGAGTAGCGTGTACTGGGGGAGGGCCCCATCCACGAGTTTCTCCAACTCCTCCGTGCTGAAGGCATGGGCCCTTTCCCCAGATGCACGAGCCATTGTCTCTTCCAGACTGAGGTCACAGCAGCACTTGCAGTGTAGGTCCTCTCCTGTCGAAGATCAGGTATCGAGTGATTGAACAGATAGAAAATGGCGGTCACGTCCGCGGCGGTGTGTACCGTCACCGCCAGTGTATATCGTCATTGGCTCCTGGGACCCATAGGGTCCAATGTTAACCAATGCAGAATTGTGCTGCGGTCTTCGACCGCCTACCGTGACGGTGTACAACGCCAGCGCAGTTACCTCATAACCCATTGTCCCACTTTACAGGTCAGGCAGCCGCCATTTCAGGGGCCCACATGGCTTTATTTTTAACTGCGTCACACATACATAGGCCTTGGCTCAACACTCATACAGGCAAATTTCGGGTTATGAATAGTTGTCTGAGTATGCTGTGTTTACGTACCTCTGAGTTGGTTGACTCTGTGCTCGCTGTTGTCCTCCTTAGGCAACGTCCGCTGGGACATGTGAGTAGATGGCGGCATCCTCCGGTGTACAGACCGCTGGTGGACCTGTCGACAATGGGGAAAGACATGTAATCATCACCTACAGGCTTGATTGTGCTACAATCCTGGAACTGTGTGCCCAGTTGGAGCCAGACCTGATGCCAGCTATCCGCCATCCCACAGGGATTCCCCCCTCAAGTGCAGGTGCTGTGAGTTCTCCATTTCCTTGCAAGTGGGTCATTTCAAACAACAGTGGCCATAGCATCAGGATGTCCCAGCCTCTGTTTTCCAACGTGTTGTCCAGAGTGTTGTCTGCCCTGCTGAAACACATGCGGAGCTACATCGTTTTCCCTCAGGTGGAGGATTTGCCAACAGTGAAAGGTGACTTCTATGCCCTGGGACATATCCTCAACATCATAGGTGCCATTGATGGGACACATGTGGCCTTGGTCCCCCCCGCAGGAGTGAAGGGGTGTACAGAAACCGGAAGAGTTACCATTCGATGAATGTGCAGATGGTGTGTTTGGCAGACCAGTACATCTCCCATGTTAATGCCAAATTCCCTGGCTCAGTGCATGATGCTTACATCCTGCGGAATAGCAGCATCCCTTATGTGATGGGGCAACTACAGAGGCACCGTGTGTGGCTACTAGGTGAGCACCTGGAACCAAATCAGTGGGAATAGTTGCCTGGGTCTAGGGATATCCCTAAGAGTTAGTGTGTGTCTAACAGTTGTCCCTCGCCATTTGCAGGTGACTCTGGTTACCCCAACCTGTCATGGCTACTGACCCCAGTGAGGAATCCCAGGACAAGGGCAGAGGAACGCTACAATGAGGCCCATGGGCGAACTAGGAGGATTATAGAGCGGACCTTCGGCCTCCTGAAGGCCAGGTTCCGGTGCCTCCATATGACAGGTGGTTCCCTATTCTACTCACCAAAGAAGGTGTGCCAGATCATCGTGGCCTGCTGTATGCTTCACAACTTGTCTTCGCGACGACAGGTGCCTTTTCTGCAGGAGGATGGTCCAGATGGAGGTGTTGTGGCAGCTGTGGAGCCTGTGGACAGTGAAGACGAGGAAGCAGAAGAAGAGGACATCGACAACAGGAACTCTGTAATCCTGCAATACTTCCAGTGAGACACAGGTAAGAAGACAAACCTGCCTACTACATGTACTTTAACACTACTACCTCTCTACTGTCTGTCCTTTTCACCCAGTGTATGGTCACTGAGTTTTCACTTTCTCTTACGATTTCACAGATGTGGGTCTCACTGTGTGACATCTGCTTTGTTTCCTCATGGACTAGAGCTGTGTGACACAGGTATGTTGACATTACAATTGAAAGAGCATTTTGTCACTGTAATTGCTAATACACTAATTTGAAATCACAAATAGACTCCAGATTGTTCTGTGCTTTAAGGGTGTTTATTTAAGTGCTCAATATTGGAGGGGGTTGTTAAATGGTGAGGGGTGATGGTGGAGGAATGTCCATGGCAGAGTCCAGTCTATTAGTCTCACAGGTGCATTGTCCAAAGGGGAATAGGAAGTGGAGCTGGGGCAGTTTGAGGATGGACAGGGTGACAAGGTGGGACAAAAGGATGACAATCAGGGTGGTCTCATTTCTTGGCGGGGGTCTTGGCATCGTTCTCTGTCTTGTTCCTGGATCTCAGGGACCGTTTGTGGGGTGCTTCTCCATCTGCAGGGGGTGGGGTGCTGGTGGTGGTCCTGTGGCGGTGCCTCCTGTCCACTAGCACGGCGGAGGTGGAGGGCTGTTCATCGTCCAGGCAAGTGTCAGGGGTCCCTTGTTGTGTCACTGTGTCCCTCCTGGTGTTGAGGACTTCCTTCAGCACCCCTACGATGGTGCCCAGGGTGGAACTGATGGATTGATGGATCTGAGTTCCTCCCTGAAGCCCAAATACTGTTCCTCTTGCAGCCGCTGGGTCTCCTGAAACTTGGCCAGAACCGTTGACATCGTCTCCTGGGAATGATGGTAGGCTCCCATGATGTTTGAGAGGGCCTCATGGAGAGTGGGTTCCCTGGGCCTGTTCTCCCCCTGTCGCACAGCAGACCTCCCAGTTCCCCTGTTTCCCTGGGACTCTGTCCCCTGAACCGTGTGCCCACTGCCACTGCCCCCAGGTCCCTGTTGTTGTTGGGGTGGTGGGTTAGCCTGGGTTCCCTGTAGTGGTGGACACACTGCTGATTGACGTGTCCTGGGGACAGAGGTATGGGCCCACTAGGTGGATGCTGTGCTGGTGTTCCCAGAGGGGGGAAGCTCTGTAGTGGCCTGTGACTGTGTGAGGGAAACCGACTGTCCCGAGGTCCCAGATGGGGAGGGCTGGTCATCTAGATCTGGAGCTGCTGTCATCACTGTGGGCCTCTTCTGTTGGTGGTGTGGACTTGTCTGGAACCTCCTGTCCCGTGACGTTGGGTAGGGGTCCTGCAGGGGTGTAAAAGCATGATTATTGCATCTGTGTGTGCCATGGTGTGCATTGGGTGAGTGACCGTGTACCCCAGTTCTTGCATTCCTGTGTGGGACCTAGTGTGATGATTGTTTGGGGGGTGTATGGGTATGTGCAGTGGCCATGCTTTGGTGATGAGTGTCCATGCTTTGGTGTTGCATGCAGGGCTTGGTGTTGGGATGTGTGGTTTGTGATATTGGGACATTTGTGAGGAGTTGGAGTAATGGGGGTGAGGGCGAGGGTGGGGGTATGTGATAGCATGCAGGTAGGGTGGGGGATGTAATAGTTAAGATTTGACTTACCAGAGTCCATTCCTTCAGCTACTCCTGCGAGGCCCTCAGGATGCAAAATAGCCAAGACTTGCTCCTCCTATGTTGTTAGTTGTGGGGGAGGAGGTGTGGGTCTGCCGCCAGTCCTTTGAACCGCAAGGTGGTGTCTTGAGACCACGGAACGCACCTTCCCCGTAGGTCGTTCCACCTCTTCCTGATGTCATCCCTATTTCTTGGGTGTTGTCCCACTGCGTTGACCCTGTCCTCTATTCCTCACCATAGCTCCATCTTCCTAGCTATGGAGGTGTGCTGCACCTGTGATCCGAATAGCTGTGGCTCTACCCGGATGATTTCCTCCACCATGACCCTGAGCTCCTCCTCAGAGAACCTGGGGTGTCTTTGCCGTGCCATGGGGTGGTGTGGGTGATGTGTGGGGTGGTGTGTGTTGTGATGTGTGGGGTGATATTTAGTGGTGTGTTGTGTGAGGTGCGTGAATGTTGTGTGAGTGATGGTGTTGAGTGCCAGTGGATGCTTGTTTGTAGAATGTGGTGTCTCTCTCTGGCCTTCTTTCTGAATTTTTGGTCGTAGGGGTTTGTGGGTGATGTGGGTGTGTGTTTTATATTGAATTGGGTGTGTGGGAGTGGTGTGTGTATGTGTATCAGGTGTGTGTATTTTGAATTGTCCAATGTGGTTGTGTTTTGTAAGAGTGTGTGTATTTTGAGCGCGGCGGTGTGTACCACCAATGGACTACCGCGCTTGAAAGACCGCCACGTGGATTTGTGTGTTGTGATAGTGTGTTCCTGTTGGCGTGACGGTGGAGGTTTTGTTATCGCCAGTTTATCACTGACCTTTGGTGTGGCAGACTTGTGTAGGTGTCTCAATTTTGGCGGATTCCAAGCAGTGGGTCAAAATGACCGTGGCGGAATTCCGCTTCCGCGCCACTGTGTTGGCGGTCTTCTGCACGGCGGTAAGCGGCTTTTACCGCCAATATTGTAATGACCCCCAATATGACAATTATTTAACATTAGCTTGTTTACAGAATAATATATTGTAAGGACATTTCGTTTTTTTCACATATGTTTAGTAACAGGCCTTTGAATTAAACCACAGCCTATTTGAAATATACAACTGTGCTAGTTGGGCTCAGTCTCTGCCTTGCTTTAATGAAGTACTGCATGCACTTAAAACTTCACTGGTATCTAAAGTGGGCACCATGTAATTCTTACCATACTGAATAAGAATTGTCTCCAGTACTGCACTGTTTCAGGGGCTTGGATGTCTCATCAGTGGTGTGACTGATGTCATCAATTATGTCATTTGAGATGTTATCAGTGATGTGATCAATAATGTCATTTACCATGTCTTCAGTGATGTAATAGATGAGATTAAAAGCAGGGCATGGTGGGGTCACAAGGTATAGCTAAGTCAATAATATTTATCTGGTAAATTTCTCAGTTTTTAAAAACATATTATTACAAGACCTAAGTATACATCACTGTAACCTTTGGTTTTCAGTGAATCACTCATATATTTTTTTATTTTATTTGAGGAGGAAAAAAACTATATAAATTAAGTGATTAAATTACATTCTCAGTCAGATAATCAAATATATATCAATCCATTAAATCACTAGTAAGTTAAATATCTTAAAATACAACGAAGATTTGTATGTTCTTCTTGCAAATAATCATACTGTGAAGTACATAGTAATTTGATGGTCACTACTGGGTGAAAGTTACATAACATTATTCTAACATTAAAAAAAGAGGGGGAAAATTGCAATAGTCAAGGATTCATCGAATATAACCAATTAGACAAAGTCATCCACATCTTAGCTCCCCTATCCCTTCCTCAGCACTCAGCAAGTTTCTTCCAAAAGGTGGATAATCAAGTACACATAGAAAACATGTGTACAATGTCAACGTTGCTGACTCAACAGCAAGCAAACATGGAGTCAAGTCCTCTACCCCGCCTAAAATATTTATCTGGGGCATAATACAAATTACACATGTTTTATAATGTTGACTCTTCAGTTTTGCTCACAATAATATCTTGTGGCCTAGATTCATAGAGGTCTGAAAAAAGATGCCACTTACATTTAACTCTAATCGTCTAGCCCAATTCTCCGATTGTAATTTTATATCATCTATTTCAATATCCAAAAGCTTGCAATATAACATTTTAATATTAGATCCACTGGTAATTATTAAATATTGAACAACTGAGACCTTCATCAGCGAGAGCTTGCTCTGTTCATGTGTACAAACAAATTTCTATTATATAGATACCTTAGTTGACTCTGCTTGCGGAGTCCACATCTGTTCCATTGGTCCAAAATTGATCATATTTAATCAGAAAAACAAACATATCCCAAAATATCCAGTTTCTTGATTTCACAATACTTATCTTGAATAATAACAGGAAGAAGGAAGCACTGCCAAAGTGGGGCATAATAGCAGAACCTTGTTTAACCAAATTTGGCCCTCAATTTAGTACACAATGAATGATCAGCATTGATTGTTCTATATCTCACTTTTTGAAATAGCTCGGCTCCAAAATGTTTAAAAACACCTTCTAGCTTCTTTACCCAAAGTTAATTAACATGTGAGTGCTACCCTCCCTAACTTGATATTGTTAGAAATTGGGTATCTAGATGTTAAAGGTATGCACCCTGTCCAATTAGGGACCACAATCCAAGTCAGGGTAAGTCAGATGCATACCCTAAATTAACTTGTGCTCACCCTCTTGTAGCTTGGTACAGAGCAGTCAGGCTTAACTTAAGAGGCAATGTGTAAAGTATTTGTACAACACACACACACACAGCAACACAATAAAAAAACACCAATAAAACACAGGTTTTAATACATAGTGAATAGTTATCTGATTAAAACAAGACCAAAACAACAAAAATCCAATTAGTAGAAGTTGAGATAAGAATTTTTAAAGAATAAGACCCTCATTATGACATTGGCGGTAAGTACCGCTTACCGCCATGCTGACTGCCGCGACCGCGGCGGTATACCGATATGCGTATTATGACCCACAACTAGAAATCCGCCACTATACAGACACACACACAGGTCCGCCAGCCCAAAGGTCAGTGATAAACTGGCAGTACCAAAACCCACACCGTTATGCCAACAGAAATATGCCCACAGCATTATGACCCACGAATCACCGCGGCGGTCATTCAACAGCGGTAAACCATTGGCGGTACAGACTGCTGTGCTCAAAATACACACACATACAAAACAACACAACATTGGACAGTTCAAACTACACACACCTGACACACATACACACACCACACCCACACACCCACACCACTATAAAACACACACACACACTACCCACAACCCTTTATGAAAAAAATAATTGACAACTGAGAGAGGCACGCCAGGAGCACCCAGTGAATCAGAGCCACAGAACACCACCACCCATACACCATCCACGCACCTCACCGCACACACCCCAACACATCACCCCACACACCCTCACACACACCACACACACTACACCTATGGCACCACAAAGACACCCCAGGTTCTCAGAGGAGGAGCTAAGGGTCATGGTGGAGGAAATCATCCAGGTAGAGCCTCAGCTATTCGGATCACAGGTGCAGCAGACGTCCATTGCTAGGAAGATGGAGCTATGGTGGAGAGTCGTGGAAAGGGTCAGGGTCAACGCCGTGGGACAGCACCCCAGAACAAGGGATGACATCAGGAAGAGGTGGAATGACCTATGGGGGAAGGTGCATTCCGTGGTAGGAAGACACCAGATAGCTGTACAGAGGACTGGCGGTGGACCCCCACCTCGTCCCCCACCTCTAACAACATGGGAGGAGCAAGTCTTGGCGATCATGCATCCTGAGAGTCTGGCAGGAGTAGCAGGAGGACTGGACTCTGGTAATTCAAATCTTTACTACTTTCACCACCCCCTACCTGCATGCCATCACAAACTCCTACCCCTACCCTCACCCTCATCCCTCCACCACCTCACATATACCTCACCATCACAACTAACCTATCCCAATACCAATCCCTGCATGCAACACCAATGCATGGACCCCCATCACCACAGCATGCTCACTAGTGACAATCACTTAGCCAACCAAATCACAACCCACAACCATAGAGGGGAACATACCCATGCACAAGATGTCACGCGCAGTAACAATAACACTGCATTTACATCCCCACAGGACCTCCACACAACGTCACCGGAGTGAAGGTGCCAGCAACATCCAGTCCCCCACAGAAGAGGCCCACAGTGATGACAGCAGCTCTGCACGCCTGGATCAGGATGACCAACCTGGCCCATCAGGGACGTCTGGACAGTCGGTGACCCAGCCACAGTCCCAAACCACCACAGAGCCTCCCCCTCAGGACACACCAGCACAGCACCCACCCAGCGGGTCCATCTCTCTGTCCCCAGGGGACGTCAATCAGCAGTGTGTCCACCACTACAGGGATCCCAGGCAACCCCACAAACAGAGGACGATCAGGGACCTGGGGTCAGTGGCAGTGGGCACACAGTTCAGGGGACAGAAGCACAGGACAACGGGGAAGCTGGGGGGACTGCTGTGCGACAGGGGAGGACATGCCAAGTGAACCGACTCTCCACGAGGCACTCACCAACATCCTGGGAGCATACCACCATTCCTAGAAGACCATGGGCCGGACACTGGTCAAGCTGCAGGAGACCCAGCGGCTGAAGGAGGGACAGTACCTGGGGATCAGGGTGGACCTGAGAGACATCCACACCACCTTCGTCACCATTGCAGGGGTGCTGGCAGACATGGCCAACACCATGAGGGAGGCAGTGGCATACCAACGGGCCCCTGACACTAGCCACACTGAAGAACAGCCCTCCACCTCCGCTGACGCTAGTGGACAGGAGGCCCCTCCACTGGAACACCAGGCCACCAGAACCCCTCCCCCTTCAGAAGGAGAACCACCATCCAAAAGGTCCCCGCAATCCAGGCAGAAGCCAGAGAACATTGCCAAGACCCCCGCCAGGAAATAAGACTCCCCTGAATGTCACCCTTGTGTCCCACTCTGTCACCTTGAACTGCCATTGCCCCACTCCCTATGCCCCCTTGGACAATGCATCTGTAATACCAATAGACTGGACTCTATCCTGGACATTCCTCCACCATCAACCCAGCCCATTGTAATACCCCCTATACTTATTATCACAGAAATAAACACCCTTGGAACAAATTCAATTATGGAGTCTGTCAATTGATTGGAATATGTATTAGTTTAACAAGCTGTAAACATTGCAATTCAAATGTACAGTTATATATACATAGGTATGACCTGTAGTGGGCAGCAGTAAATACACCAGGAGCCAGAGTGGGGCACAGATATCTGAAAATAGAATGCCAAAGGGTACAGTAAGTGGCCATAGAAATAGGACAATCAGGCTGCCATGTACAATGTCCAACACAAAACTGCAATGGAAGGTTACATTGTCTTACCTGTGTGTCACTGGAAGTACTGTTGAATTATAGTAGTTCTGTTGTCCACATTCTCTTCCTCTGCCTCCTCTTCATCACTATCCACAGGCTCCACCGCTGCCACATGACCATCTCCAGCCTCCCCCCACCTCTGGCAGCACCGCCACCTGCACCGCCAGCAGGACCGCCAGCAGCACCGCCACCTGCACCGCCAACAGCACCACTGCCAGCAGCAGCAGCCCCAGTGGGCAGCCATCCGAGGCTGGAGCCTCCCCCCACCACTGACAGCACCGCCACCTGACAGCACCGCCACCTGCAGCGCAACTGCCATCCACTCAGCAGCCGCCACCACTGATGAGCAGTGTGTAGTCGTGTCTACATGGGCTGTAGTGCGTCCAGGCCCCTACAACACCTGTAGGTGTGACACCCAGGTGAGAGACTGTGACCTTGCCCCATCCAGGATCAGCATCACAGGCACAAAGCCCCCTCCAAACCAGTGGAAGAAGGCATCCACTCACCCCCTCCTTGGCAGGATGAAGCACACTGGGCACAAAGCCCCCTACAGAACTAGTGGATGAAGGCATCCACTCACCCCTTCCTTGGCAGGATGAAGCACAGTGGGCACAAAGCCCCCTCCAGAACCAGTGGAAGAAGGCATCCACTCAACCCCACCTTGCCAGGATGAAGCACACTGGCCAGAAAGCCCCCTCCAGAACCAGTGGAAGAAGGCATCCACTCACCACCTCTTTGGCAGGATGAAGCACAGTGGGCACAAAGCCCCCTCCAGAACCAGCGGAGAAGCCACCCACTAGAGAGACTGTGGCTTTGCACTCCCCAGGACCAAGTAGTGGGCAAACCACCCACTTGAGAGACTGTGGCTTTGCACTCCCTAGGACCAAGCAGTGGGCAAATTACCCACTAGAGAGACTGGCTTTGAACTCCCCAGAACCAAGCAATAGGCAAACCACCTACTTGAGAGTCTGTGGCCTTGCAGTCCCCAGGACCAAACAGTGGGCAAACCACCCACTTGAGAGACTGTGGCTTTTCACTCCCCAGGCCATCTCAGAGGGCATGAAGCCCCCTCCAGGTGCAGTGGCGTTGTACTATCTTCCGGCTGAGGTGCCCTCTCCCATTCCCCATCCTCCTGAGGTGCCTGTGTGTTTTCGACCTGACGCTCAGCAGTGTCCTCTCCGTTTTGAGGCAGGAGTCAAGTGTGGCCTATGTGTTATGGCCCATTTTGGAGTGGCCATTGTCCCTTTATCTGTATATATTATGCTCTAGGGACGTATATATCTAAATTTGAAATATTACACTCACTTCAATCAATTCCTTTTGTCCTTGCGTTATTCCTGAGGGTTACAGGATGTATATGTGATGTTGCTGCATCTGTTTGTGTGTATGGTGTTGGGGGTGGGGGTGGGGGTTTTGTGTGTTGCCTGGGTGTGTCACACTCTTTTTCCTCCCCCCTCCCTTGTGTGCTAGGTGCGGTACTCACCCTGGTCGTCTTCGCCGCTGTTCGTGTTCCTGGTGTAGGAGGAGGTAAACCAACATTGGAAATATTTCCAGTTCGGGCTTCATGGCGTCATGGTTCTTCCTTGTGTGTCGAGAGGTGAGTCGTTTCCCTTCTGTTTTCTGTTTCCGCCATGCTTTTGATGACATTGGTACCACCCCTGAAAAGGTGGCGGGTTGGTGTGTCATAATAGTGTGGGCGGTACATTGTCTTCCGCCTAGCTGTTGGCGGTTACTGCTGCGGTGTTTGTTGCTACCGCCATGGCGATCGGAGTGTTAAAGTGGCTGTATGTGTTGGCGGTTTCCGCCGTTGTCATAATTCCATTTTTCTTACCGCCGGCCTGTTGGCGGTATTACCGCCGCTTTATCACCGACCACCAGGGTTGCAATGAGGGCCTAATTCTAAAAACAATACTCAGAAGTCAATAGCGCTAAAAGGTTATTTGAGGTCACCCTAGACCGGGGCAAATCTAAAGTTCAGCCTTACCACATTGCAGTGTGGTTGGGTACAGTTCCAGGTAAATCCTGCGAAGAGTCGGTTCATGGGCACAAAGAGCGGCTGGGCATCGCAGACCAACAGGCTGGAGCCTCGCACACGGTACTGCTGCTGTGTGAAGACATGAAACTGCGCCTGCTCGCACTGATCCTTTGTGCAAGCGATGACGTTCTGGTGTAAATGGGCCCTTCCAAGGACCCAGGACTGGAGAGGTGGCTTTTAGGGGTCAGGAGCCATTTGAGGACAGATCCAGGAGCTGTAGCAGGTAAATTGAGAGAAGGTTTTGGGTCCCAGAGACTTCAGAAAACAGGAGGCAAGCCAGCAAGCCCTTGTAGTCACTCTGGGTTCAACTGAGACGGGTCCAATCCTTGTCCTCAGCAGGACAGAGCTCATCATACATCAGGGCAGCTCAGCAAAGCAGTTCCTCAGAACAGTCAATCAAGCAGAGTGGCAACCCTTGCAGCACAGCAGTCCAGCAGAGTTCTTCCCTGGTACGGTAGTGTACTGAATTGGTGGGGTCAGAGAACCAGTTCTCATACCCAAATGTACTTTTGAAGTGGGGGGTGACCTCAATGAAGGGTATTTGAAATGCACAGAAATTCTTTCTTCCTAGCCTTGGCTCCAGACAACCAGTAAGGGGTAATCAACCATTTGTGTGGGGACAGGCAGTACCTCATTCAATTGTAAGTGTCAGCTCCCATCAACCCTTCGTGTCCCGGAAGGCCCATCAGAATGCAGATGAGTGCTCGGACACACCTAACCTTCCTGTGTTTGTAACTATCTATGAGGAATGCACAAAGTGTAGCTGTCTATTGGAGACAGGCTGCAAGGAACACAGAGTAGTAAGAGCAGAGAAATACCTGCTTTCTAAAAGTGGCATTTCTTAATTAGTAATGTTAAATCCAACCTTACTAGTAAAGAGGATTTATCATTACATTGCAAATATATGAAACATGACAATGATTCGCCTTTCTGATCAGGAATTACTGATCAGGAGCAGCTTAAAAGTATACTAAGGAATTCTTAATGTTGGCCTAATAGAGGAGCAGGCCTCACAGTACTGAAAAACAGATTTGGGAGTTTTTAACTTCCAGGACATGTAAATCTTAAAAGTACATTTCCTGCCTTTTACTTGCATGGCCCCTGCCCTATGGGCTAACTAGGGCCTATGGGCTTGCTAGGGCCTACCCTAGGGGTGACTTATATGTAATAAAAGGGGAGTTTAAGGCTTGACAAAATGTTTTAAATGCCAAGTCAACATAGCAGTGAAACTGCACACACAGGCTCTGCAATAGAAGGCCTTGGACAAGTTTGAAAGGCTACTTGTGTGGGTGGCTCAATCGGTGCTGCAGGCCGACTAGTACCATTTAATTTACAGACCCTCAGTATGTTATATACCACTTTACAAGGAACTTATGTGTAAATTAAATAGGCAAATTGTGGATGCACCAATGTTACCATGTTTAGGGGAGAAGCACATGCACTTTGGCACTGGTCAGCAGTTGTTCAGTGCTCAGAGTTCTAAGGCCAAAAAAAGCAGATACAGTAAAAAGTGGAGGGTCAAGGCAATATATTTGGGGGTGACCCTGCAGAAAGGGCCATTTTCAATAGATATCCATGTGCTGTAATCTTGATGCATATTTATAATATTCAAAATGTAGGAGTGTGAGCCACAGAAGGATTAGGGCTTTTCTTGGCTGCTTTTACTCCCACATAAGGCTGTTACAGATATTCTAGTTTCTTAAACCAGCTCAAACCTGACTCAAAGGAGATGGCTCTCGCAAGTTGTAGGATTTCCAGCAGGATAACTATTTTGATTGTGTTATAATGTCATATAATTGTTAAGTGCAAATTATGCAAGTTTCCAATCTTTTTTAATTTTAATTAATAATGCATCAATAATACAAAATATTATTTGTCTCTATTTCTATCATCCAAAGTTTATATTTAGGGTTTCTATATAATAACTGCATGGCAGCCCTAAAACATGGTCCAAACCCCATTCTATCCATGCCTTCCCAGATAGACACCTATGTAACCAAATTTCTTACCTGAGTCAAACTGGATCAGACCTCCGCATGTTGCTATGGTCATCCCAATTTGGCAATGATTCCGCTCAAATGCAGCACCATCATTTGTGCATAAAGACTGTAAAACCTGGCGTGGCTGCTGCTATTTTATAAAGAATATGTGATAGCTAGGTAATTTGTGTCTTGGTAACAAGGAGACCAGCAATTCCAGGAGACCACCAAATCTGTAGAGATGAGATGCACTGCTTAGTAGGTAAGTAGTATATTGGAGAGCAAGCATATGGCATCTTATTGCCACCAGTATTCACTCCAGCTGTTGCCTATACCACCACCTTCCAGAACACCAGTGGTCTCCCGGTTATCTAGACACAGGCAACCCAGATTCCACATCTCTCCTTTGATTATCCAAAAATGTTAAACAAAACACAGCAAAAAAACTAAAATAACGCTTGCAAAGAACTATAGTGCAATAATACAGTAGATACAAAAGAATATGGTACTACCACATCTAAAATTTGACTGGCAATAGCAATACAGTTTGAATGGCAATACATGAGACGGTGTCTCTGCCCCATTACAAAATCATTAAATTTTTGATGTAACACTTTTGGTCTTAAAACCTGAGTAGACAGACCATTACTGCATGGTTCAACAGTACTTGCATCAGGCTCTCTCACTGCAGTACCTAACTAAAGCTCTCTATCATTCTCACTCTAGTCATCATCATCCCACAGCCATTCATTAGATTGTGGTGTACTTCCATGGATTTCTTTGTTATCTCTTAATAATGCTGACCTTAAATAAACCTTCTTCACCTACAGAGGTCCTGAAAAATTGCTTAGCTTTGTAACCCAACTTTACTCTCACCCATTCACCTGGCACTAAGTAAACGTTCTTCACTCCATGTTTCTTGTTGTAATATTCTTTATACAGCCCTTGCACTCTCAGCAAATTTCTCTTACCCACAGAGAGAGACCATTAACAACTTAATTTCATGTTCATCCAAGCTGCATTGTCCTTAGTGAAGGGTTCTCTCCATCTTGGGATCCTGAAAGGACTGCATCCCTAGAATGTTGGTAATTCTGTAAGCCCAAACTCTTTACCCCAATCTTGACCCGCACTGATGGTAGCTTACACTTCCCATGATCACTAGGGCTGGTTGAAAAATGTTTCTCTGCCAGCAGAGTTTACAGAGTTTTGCCCACTCCACGACCCAGAGTGTGGAGTTCTGAAAAACTACCCGAAGCCATGCGGAGTGGGGATTTTTCTATCATGCAGCTCGCCAACGTTGAGTTGGCGAGTGGGAGAAATCACTATGTTGGCGAGCGCAATCAAGATTTCTGAACATGGGTGGTCGTGGCAGGTCATACCAGCCTGCGTTGTTGAGCTGCTGCTCGCGTTGAGGAAGCTGCCGCTCGAGTAGAAAATCTGCTCGAATGGCAGAAAGAAGTTAGCGTCCTCTGGCACTCTGCGTGATGCAGTTACCACTGATTTTACAGCACGGGAGAAATTCCTGGTGCTAAAAATCAATGCAAACAATGCAACTTATCCAGACTCCACTGTTCATGGAACTTCGCGTAGCGTGGAAGAGTTTTTTGGGCACTTTGTAGAGTTCCACATAGCAGAACCTCATCCCGGCCTAATTATTGCTTGATTAAAGTGTTTTACGGTACCACTTCCTGGGGGATGATAAACCAGGGTACAATTTCCTTTGATACCACTCCTAGATAATAAATTCATGTATTTCTCACTATAAATTAAGGCCCTTTGTAACTTAATATGGATTAAGGGGAATTTCTAGGAAGGAAACTATACCATTAGCATCCAGTGCATCACACATTTCAAAATCTGGTCATTCTTAATAATGATCAGTAAGAATGATCACATATTTAGGCACCCCCCTTACATCCAATATGGGTCCTACTATGGCTATGCATAAATCCTCCCATAGATTCTCTGGACATTTCCTATCCTCAAGGGAGGGTCAAAAAATGATTGTGCCTAACCTGAGCTGGCACAAAATTGACAACCTCTTACAAACTCTCTGTATGAACATCAATGCCAGGCAACCAATAGGACATCCTCACCCTTCTCCAAAGTTTAACCATTCCTAGAGGTCCCTTATGACTTATTTCAAAAAATGTTTTCCCCGTAATCCTTTAAGAGGTACAACTCTGTCCCCTCTAAGAATGTAACCTCCATCACAATGAGGTAACATATCCTTAAACTCTCATAATTGTTCACATTCGTCATGTAACTTACTCCTATCTGGCCAACCTTTTGTGATGAACTGCTGCACCATTCTCAAATCTTCATCCTCTTCAAAACCAATTTTCTTCTAAAATTGCCAAATTAACATAATTGATTACTGCCACACTGTATTTCTCCCAGTCACTACCAAGATGCTCAATCAAGGGTAGGGGGCAAAGGCTCAAATAACCAGCCACTTTGTTCTTATTTCCAGGTAAGTATTCCACATCATATATGCAATCCAATGACCTTAGCATCCTTCTTGCAATGCGAGGTGTGACTTTGATCACCCCATTGGATGTAAGAAGCTTCACAAGTGGTTTAAGGTCAGTACACAATTTAGACCTGAATCCCCACAGATATTGCATACATTTTTCCATGGCCCAAACAGCTGCTAGCATCTCTTTTTCAATTAGAGAGACCTTTTCTGCTGATGGAGACAAGGAACGAGAAGCATATCCTACAGTACTCTCCGTTCCAACTTGAGAAACTTGTGTTAACACAGCGCCAAGACCTTTGCCACTCTCATCCGTCGTCATTGCACTACAAGCATCTACTTCAAAACTTTGCGGCGGAACTGCAGTACAGATGTCACACTTGATCATTTCAAAGTCTCTCTACAGCTCTTCACTACATTTGGATTCTTGCTTTATTTTCAATAACAGCCTCAATCCATTCATTTTATAGCAAAGTTCTCACAGTTTCAGAATACAATTCTGCCAGACCAAAGAATGGCCTAACTTCATCCTTAGAAGTCAGTGCAGGGGCATTGCTATGTGTTTCAATTATGTCTTTCTTTGGAGAAATACCTTCTCTGCATATCTCATGCCCCTAGTACGTTGCTGACCTCAAGGCAAATTTTAAGTTTTTAAATTCTGCAGTAAGCCCATTAGCAGCTAATTTGTCCAAGGCTAGTTTTAATCTGAAATTATGTTCCTGTCCTTCTATGCCCACCATGACTATATAGCCCTGGAACTAAGGCACCCTTTTTATTATCTCAGAATAATTAATGCCAGGCCAAAGGAAATGCATATGAACATATTATTCCCAAAAGGAGTGATGAACAATGTTAAACTCTTACTGGATGGATGTAGCGAAATATGGTGATAGACAGAAGTTAAATCAATTGTGGAAAAACACTTGACTCCTTTGGTTTGAGACAGGAGTTGGTCAACCACTGAAAGTGTAAATTTGTCTACTATAACATTTTTGTTCAGATCTCTGAGCTCGATACTAGTCTTATGTGACCATTGGGCTTTCAAGCTACCACTAAGAGGGCCAAGCTTTCCGCGCTCGCCACAGATTTTATGATTCCTTTGCATTCCAGCTTGACCAATTCTTCCATGACACTTCCTTTCACACCCTTCCGTCATGACATAACGGGTGTAGCTCCCTCCTTTAGTGCTATTATGTGAACAAATCCACTCAATTTCCCTACCTTGCCTAAAAACACACTGGGAAACTTGTTTCACCAGTTCTTCCTCCCTAGAAATTACTGGTTCTACCAGCAACAAAACCTGGTCACTACTGTTGGCATTTAAGGTGATGCCTAAAGTCCCCTGATCCATCCATCCAAG
Organism: Pleurodeles waltl; assembly: GCF_031143425.1. NCBI lineage: Eukaryota > Metazoa > Chordata > Amphibia > Caudata > Salamandridae > Pleurodeles > Pleurodeles waltl. Next base: position 667,496,897 of record NC_090444.1, read on the forward strand.
TACAATGGTGCTACATATAGCTTCCATTGCAATTTCATTTTCAAAAAATCAAATAAGAAACAAAAGAGCCACCTCTCTTCACAAATAAAGTTGATGCAATGTCTAAGGTAACCTATCCCCACATATAATATACACCTAACAAATTAATGGATTAAACCACCAACCTCAAACATGTCATACCAGAATCCTATCTGTTGGACCTGGCCCTATTTGCAGGGCTATCCCTAAACTTTTTACCCTTTTCCTCCTAATTTTTCCGACCAGTTCTTGTTAGCTTTAGTACTCTGGGCACTTCACTACTGCTAGCCAGTGCTAAGATGCATATGCTCTCTGTCCAAAATGTATTGGTCATTGGTTTCTTCTTGATTGACATGTTTGATTTACTAGTAAGCCCCTAGTAAAGTGCACTATGTGTGCCCAGGGCCTGTAAACCAAATGCTACTAATGGGCCTGCAGCACTGATTGTGCCACCCACATGAGTAGCCCTGTAAACAGTCCACAGACCTGCCACTGTAGCGTCTGTGTGTGCAACCTTGCACTGCCAGTTCGACCTGGCAAGCGCACCCACTTGCCAGGCCTAAACCTTCCCTTTTACTACATTTCAGTCACCCTTAAGGTAGGCCCAAGGCAGTCCCATGGACAGGGTGCAATGTATTTAAAAGTTAGTATATGTACTGGTATGTTTTACATGTTCTGATAGTGAAATACTGCTAAATTCAGTTTTCACCATTGCAAGTCCTACATCACCCATAGGGTAAAATGGGGATTGCCTCAAAATATCTTTTAAGTGTAATTTCCTATTGGGATCAGATAGAGATGTGGAATTTGGGGTCTCTGAACTCACGATTTTAAAATACATCTTTTGGTGAAGTTGGTTTGTGAATAGTAAGTTTGAAAATGGCACTTTTAGAAAGTGCAAAAAGAACAGATGATGGACGGAATGCTGAACAATGCAAACATTCACCCCCAGTTACATCGATCTCGGTTTAATCTATCAATTTGTTTGCTCACCATACCACCCCAGTTTGGACCCAACCATATGCAAATCAGTGTTGACCCTGTTCCTCATGGGAATAGTCCAGCTGTTGGGACTAAGTGCGCTGGGTATGCCCAGACATGGGTCCCGGGCTCACTATGCCGATGGATTCAAGCAAGCCTGGCTGATGACGGGTGATACCCTGAAACCGGTACCAGGATGCTAGTTTTGTGTTGAGGGAGGACCTAGCCTGGCAGTTCGGGCTGGACTGTTCCCATGGAGAACAGTGTCAAGGCTGATTTGCCCATGGCTGGGTCCAAACTGGGGTTGCATGGTGAGAAAAATAATTGATTAATTAAACCCAGATCTGTGACTGGGGATGAATGTTTGATTGGTTCCACATTCCATCCATCATTTGTGTTTGTTTACTTTTAGAAAGTGGCAATTTTCTTACTTAACGATTCTGGGGGTTATTCTAACTTTGGAGGAGTGTTAATCCGTCCCAAAAGTGACGGTAAAGTGACGGATATACCACCAGCCGTATTACGAGTTCCATAGGATATAATGGACTCGTAATACGGCTGGTGGTAAATCCGTCACTTTTCCGTCACTTTTGGGACGGATTAACACCTCCTCCAAAGTTAGAATAACCCCCTCTGTGTTTCTGCCTGTCTGCTGAATAACGTCTGAGTGAGGATGACTGTTGGGCTGTTTGTGTATTCATTCTAGACAGTCACACAAAGGGAACTATGGTGTTCCCTGCATATCCTGATGGCCCATCACCAGGTTGATGGGTCTTCCTGAGCTAGAGTGGTGGGAGGAGTTGACACATGCACCTGAATGGGGCTGTGCCTGTCCTCACACAAAGCAGTCTCCAACCCCCCGAAGTATGTCTGGTGCCGGGACAGGGAAAGGCAGGATCTTTTGCACTACAAAGACTTCTCTTTGAAGTGTGCCTACTTCAACGAAAGAAATGGGTATAAGTAGTGGGCCTCCACCACCACATAGTTGGAACACTTCTGGACTGAGGACATTTTGCCAAGAAGAGAAGCTGGATGCTGTAGGGGGGACTGCCACTCTGGCTGTTGCTTTGTTGTGCTGGCATGCTGCTTGCTGCTTGTGTCGTGTGAGTGAAAGGACTGGACTTCGCTTTGTACATCCTGCTTTCCAAGGTTTTCCAAGGGCTTGAATTGAGCATGCCTCCAGTAAAGAAGTCCAAGAGCCGTTAAATATTTCACCTGCCAGTGCCTGGGCTCTCTTGCTGAGAGTCCTGACTTGCCAAGTGGTGTTAAATCCAGTTCTGTGGCCCTTGAAAGTGAGCTCTGGTGCAACTAAAATGAAACTAAGCAGATCGACTCTAGAGCGATTTCGAAACCAGCGCTGGTCTCCAATGCCACACTGCTGCCTGCACTAGAGCCGGTGCCCCAATGAGTGCAAGGACCATGACCTGAAATACAGGCCAGATGCCGCCAAAGTGCCGCTGAAGTCCCGCAACATTGTGGGTCCAGAGTGCTGTGTCACTCACAACCGTGGCACCTGACTCCAACTCTACCACAGTACCTGTGGCCTCGTGCGACACAGCGAAGTCGATGCCTCACATCTTGACCTGCTGGATTCATCAACACCGCCTTGTCATAAGGAACCAACACCTCACCACCAAAGCAGCATCCCTTCCCCTGCAACCGTGAGGAATGGACTCCTCACCTCCCCTGCCTAGCAGTAAGGAACTGATGACTCACCTCCCCGGTGGCAATAAGGAACTGACACCGCACCAGCTCCAGTGATGCCTCACCTCCCTGACTCCATGCAATGTCTTTGTTTCCTCATCATCTTCCAAAGTACTGCACCTAGGGTCCATGCGACTCCGTGACTGGCCCCACTCCTTCGCAAATGGCATCATACTGTTGGAAACGACTCCATCAAGATGTGATAGCCCCAGTTAGAGCTATTTTATTTCTAAGCACTATACTAAGTTTTAATCTTTGAAAATGTGTATCTTTGTTTGTGTATGTTGGATGTTTGTCATTTTGGTCTTGTTTTGCCCAGATAAATATTGGCTTATTTTCTAAACTGGTGTGGAGTACAATTGTGGTGTTCACTGTGTTACTGTGTGTGTGTGTGTGTGTGTGTTTGTGTACAAATACTTTACATTTTGCCTCTGAGATAAGCCTGACTGATTGAGATCAGAGTAGACCCATGGGTATTTTTTAACCCACACATTACTTAGGCCAAGTAATAGTCTTGCTAGTGTTAGAAATGGGGTCTCTAGTTGGCAGTCGGTTTGCACCCTGTCCAAGTAGGGACCCTCACTCTAGTCAGGAAAAGGGAGTTTACCCAGCTCAGATACCCCCTGCTCACCCCCTTGGTAGCTTGGCATGAGCAGCCAGGCTTATCTCAGAAGCAATGTGTAAAGCATTTTCACATAACACACAGTAATACAGTGAAAACACTACAAAAGAACACTACACCAGTTTTAGAAAAATAGCCAATATTTATCTGTGTAAAACAAGACCAAAAAGAGAAAAATCCAACATTGAATAATAAAGTGGCATCGTTGCTGAAGTGCTGTTGTCGGTAGACCCAAGTCGGCGGTGTGGTGAAGGATGAGCTCTGTACGGCATCCACGGATTTTGGTGCAGACAGGGACATCTGTTGATGGCACTGGAGTCATTGGTGCAAGCGCCGGTGGGCCGGGGCTGCGGTGCGGAATGGGACGGTGCTTTGTGTACCTCACAAGTGGTGTCCACAGGCCACGGTGCAGGCAGTGGTGCCGGTCTCAGCAGGAGCGTCGTCATCGGGGATACCCAGGCTGCGGTGTGAGCAAGGTGATGCTGGAGTGCGGGCCCACAGGTCAAGGTGCGAGCAGCGGTTCAGTGGCGGTGGCAGATAAGGGTGTTGGTGACACAAGGGTCGTGGTGCGCAGGGTGGCAGTGTGGCTCCGTGTGGTGTTGGCAGGTCACAGTGCAGGCCAGCGGCATTGTTGGCAGGTCACAGTGCAGACCAGCGCCATCGTTGGCGGCGTTGCAGTGTTTTTTCTTCTTTAACCCCTTCGCTGCCAGGCCTTTTCCCCCTCCTGTGCCAGGCCTTTTTTCGCCTATTTGGAATAGTTCTCGCTTAGGTCCTCATAACTTTTTGTCCACATAAGCTACCCACGCCAAATTTGCGTCCTTTTTTTCCAACATTGTAGGGATTCTACAGGTACCCAGACTTTGTGGGTTCCCCTGAAGGAGGCCAAGAAAGTTGCCAAAATACAGTGAAAAGTTAGTTTTTTTCAAACAAATTGGAAAAAGGGGCTTCTTAAGAAGGCTTGTGGTTTTTTCCCTGAAAATGGCATCAACAAAGGGATTGTGGTGCTACAATCACCAGTGTCCCAGCTTTCAGGAACAGGCAGACTTGTATCAGAAAACCCAATTTTTCAACACAATTTTGGCATTTTACAGGGACATACCCCATTTTTAAGATTTTTTGTGCTTTCAGCCTCCTTCCAGTCAGTGACAGAAATGGGCATGAAACCAATGCTGGATCCCAGAAACCTAAACATTTCTGGAAAGTAGACAAAATTCTGAATTCAGCAAGGGGTAGTTTGTGTAGATCCTACAAGGGTTTCCTACAGAAAATAACAACTGAAAAAAATAATATTGAAATTGAGGTGAAAAAAACAGCAATTTTTCTCTACGTTTTACTCTGTAACTTTTTCCTGCAATGTCAGATTTTTAAAAGCAATATACCGTTATTCTGATGGATTCTTCTGGTTGCGGGGATATATAGGGCTTGTAGGTTCATCAAGAACCCTAGGTACCCAGAGCCAATGAATGAGATGTACCCTGCAGTGGGTTTTCATTCTATACCGGGTATTCAGCAATTCATTTGCTGAAATATAAAGAGTGAAAAATAGCTATCAAGAAAACCTTTGTATTTCCGAAATAGGCACAAGATAAGGTGTTGAGGAGCAGTGGTTATTTGAATTCTGGGGTGCCCATACTAGCATGTGAATTACAGGGCATTTCTCAAATAGATGTCTTTTTTACACACTCTCTTATATTTGGAAGGAAAAAATGCAGAGAAAGACAAGGGGCAATAACACTTGTTTCGCTATTCTATGTTCCCCTAAGTCTCCCAATAAAAATGATACCTCACTTGTGTGGGTAGGCCTAGTGCCCGCGACAGGAAATGCCCCAAAACACAGCGTGGACACATCCCATTTTTGGGCAAAAAACAGAGGTGTTTTTTGCAAAGTGCCTACCTGTAGATTTTGGCCTCTAGCTCAGCCGGCACCTAGGGACACCTACCAAACCTGTGCATTTTTGAAAACTAGAGACCTAGGGGAATCCAAGATGGGGTGACTTGTGGGGCTCTGACCAGGTTCTGTTACCCAGAATCCTTTGCAAACCTCAAAATTTGGCTAAAAAAACACGTTTTCCTCACATTTCGGTGACAGAAAGTTCTGGAATCTGAGAGGAGCCACAAATTTCCTTCCACCTAGCGTTCCCCCAAGTCTCCCGATAAAAATGATACCTCACTTTTGTGAGTAAGCCTAGCGCCTGCGACAGGAAATGCCACAAAACACAATGTGGACACATCCCATTTTTTGACAGAAAACAGAGGTGTTATTTGCGAAGTGCCTACCTGCAGATTTTGGCCTCTAGCTCAGCTGGCACCTAGAGAAACCTACCAAACCTGTGCATTTTTTTAAACTAGAGACCTAGGGGAATCCAAGATGGGGTGACTTGTGGGGCTCTGACCAGGTTCTGTTACCCAGAAACCTTTGCAAACCTCAAAATTTGGCTGAAAAAACACATTTTCCTCACATTTCAGTGACAGAAAGTTCTGGAATCTGAGAGGAGCCACAAATTTCCTTCCACCCAGCATTCCCCCAAGTCTCCCGATAACAATTATACCTCACCTGTGTGGGTAGGCCTGGCGCCTGCGACAGGAAATGCCCCAAAACACAACGTGGACACATCAAATTTTTTGACCGAAAACAGAGGTGTTTTTTGCAAAGTGCCTACCTGTAGATTTTGGCCTCTAGCTCAGCCAGCACCTAGAGAAACCTACCAAACCTGTGCATTTTTTAAAACTAGAGACCTAGGGGAACTCAAGATGGGGTGACTTGTGGGGCTCTGACCAGGTTCTGTTACCCAGAATCCTTTGCAAACCTCAAAATTAGCCCAAAAAAACACGTTTCCTCATTTTTCGGTGACAGAAAGTTCTGGAATCTGAGAGGAACCACAAATTTCCTCTCTCTCAGCGTTCCCCCAAGTCTTCCGATAAAAATGATACCTCACTTGTGTGGGTAGGCCTAGCGCCTGCGACAGGAAAGGCCACAAAACACAATGTGGACACATCCAATTTTTTGACAGAAAACAGAGGTGTTTTTTGCGAAGTGCCTACCTGCAGATTTTGGCCTCTAGCTCAGCGGGCACCTAGAGAAACCTACCAAACTTGTGCATTTTTTTAAACTAGAGACCTAGGGGAATCCAAGATGGGGTGACTTGTGGGGCTCTGACCAGGTTCTGTTACCCAGAATCCTTTGCAAACCTCAAAATTTGGCTGAAAAAACACATTTTCCTCACATTTCAGTGACAGAAAGTTCTGGAATCTGAGAGGAGCAACAAATTTCCTTCCACCCAGCATTCCCCCAAGTCTCCCGATAACAATTATACCTCACCTGTGTGGGTAGGCCTGGCGCCTGCGACAGGAAATGCCCCAACACACAACGTGGACACATCACATTTTTTTACAGAAAACAGAGGTGTTTTTTGCAAAGTGCCTACCTGTAGATTTTGGCCTCTAGCTCAGCCAGCACCTAGAGAAACCTACCAAACCTGTGCATTTTTGAAAACTAGAGACCTAGGGGAACCCAAGATGGGGTGACTTGTGGTGCTCTGACCAGGTTCTGTTACCCAGAATCCTTTGCAAACCTCAAAATTTGGCCAAAAAAACAGGTTTTCCTCATATTTCGCTGACAGAAAGTTCTGGAATCTGAGAGGAGCCACAAATTTCCTCCCACCCAGCGTTCCTCCAAGTCTCCCGATAAAAATGATACCTCACTTGTGTGGGTAGGCCTAGCGCCTGCGACAGGAAATGCCCCAAAACACAACGTGGACACATCCCATATTTTGACAGAAAACAGAGGTGTTTTTTGCAAAGTGCCTACCTGTAGATTATGGCCTCTAACTCAGCCGGCACCTAGAGAAACCTACCAAACCTGTGCATTTCTGAAAACTAGAGACCTAGGGGAATCCAAGATGGGGTGACTTGTGGGGCTCTGACCAGGTTCTGTTACCCAGAATCCTTTGCAAACCTTAAACTTTGGCCAAAAAAAACACTTTTTCCTCTCATTTCGGTGACAGAAAGTTCTGGAATCAGAGAGGAGCCACAAATTCCCTTCCACCCAGCGTTCCCCCATGTCTCCTGCTAAAAATGGTACCTCACTTGTGTGGTTAGGCCTAGCGCCCACGAAAGGAAATGGCTCAAAACACAACATGGACACATCAAAATTATCAAATACAAAACTACCTGTTTTTGCAGGGGTGCGCCTGCGTTTTTGGTCCTGGGCTCAGCAGCCTTCTAGGGAAACCTACCAAACCCAGACATTTCTGAAAACTAGACACCCGAGGGAGTCCAGTGAGGTGTGACTTGCGTGGATCCCCCAATGTTTTCTTACCCAGAGTCCTCAGCAAACCTCTAATTTAACAAAAAAATCACATTTTTCCTACATTTCTGTGTGGGATCACCACACTGGGACACATTTCATACCACCCAATGTTCCCCTCAGTCTCCCGGTAAAAATGATACCTCATTTGTGTAGGTGGGCCAAGTGTTTGTGAAAGGGAAAAGCCAAAAACATGTCGATATTGAAGGGGAAAAAAGGGGGTCCAAAAGGGCAGTTTGCAAAAAAACATTTTTAGGCTGACAAGTGCAGCAGAATTTTTATCGGTATAGATGAGACAATGCTGGGTGGTAGGAATTTCGTGGATTTCTGCAGATTCCGTAAGGTTCCATCACAAATACGTGGGAAAAATGTGTGATTTCCATCAAAGTTGGAGGTTTGCAGGGGATTGTGGGTACAAAAATGGTGCGGGGTGCATGTGAAACACACCAGTCTGGAATCCCCCAGATGTTTAGTTTTCAGATGTGTCTAGGTCTTGTGGATTTTTTACATGGCAGTGTCCCAAAGTCCACAAAGTGCAGCCCTCACCATTCCAAGTGGGACGATTTTGAGAGTAAGCCAAGTTCTCATGGCCCAAATGTAAAACTAAAACCCAAAATAATCAAATGCCTTCTTGCTTGCTGTGGGATAAGATATTTTAGAGTGCGGGGGAGAGCTGAAATACTGTTACCCTCTTCATTTGAGGTGGGGGCGTAACCAGACCCATAATGGTTGGTAGCCACCACCCCAATATATATATATATATTTTAAATTCCCTGGCATCTGGTAGACTTTCTGCCCCCCTCGGGGTGTGGATCAGGGGTAATTGCCCCATCTGCCCACTAGTGGGCAGAACAACTTTGGCCCCATTTATTTGGGGTGGGAGTATGGCCATACCCCCACCCTCTTATTTTTGGAGAAAAAAAACTTCCCTGGCTCTGGTGGGCTTTCTGCCCCCCCTTGGGGCAGATGGGCCTTCCAAAAATAGGCCCATCTACCCCCAATGGGGGGCAGATATGGCCAACAGTAATGTGCTCCCATGGGGAGCGACCCTTACCCAAGGAGCTGCCTCCCTAAAGAAAACACATGCATGCACACACACCAATCCCTGGTGCCTAAGTGGTTTCTGCCCCCATGGGGGCAGATTGGCCTAACAAAAATTGGCCGATCTGCCCCCAAGGGGGGCAGAAATGGTCTAAATACAATTTGCCCCCCAGGAGAGTGACCCTTGCCTAATGGGTCGCTCCCCATCTCTAAAAAAACAAACAAACAAAAAAAAAACATTTAAAAAAATTTGCCCTGGCGCCTGGAGGCCTAATAACAATAGGCTGATCTGCCCCGGGGGGGCAGAAATGGCCTAAAAAAATTCGAACCACCCCCCCCCCCCGGGAGCAACCCTTGCCTACAGGGTCGCTCCCCTTGCGTGACATAGGCGCCAAAAAAAAAATCCCGGTGCCTAGTTGTTTCTGCCCCCTTGGGGGCAGATTGACCTAAAATTGGCCGATCTGCCCCCAAGGGGGGCAGAAATGGTCTAAATACAATTTGCCCCCCAGGGGAGCGACCCCTGCCTAATGGGTCGCTCCCCATCTCTAAAACAAACAAACAAAAAAAAAACACCCAAAAAACTATTTGCCCTGGCGCCTAGAGGTTTCTGCCCCCCCTAGGGGCAGACCGGCCTAATAACAATAGGCCGATCTGCCCCCAGGGAGGGCAGAAATGGCCTAAAATAAATTTGAGGTTAGAAGGTAAAAAGACAGGGGAGGCACGCCAAAAAGCTGCCAGGTCTAACTCCTAGCATACTTCCTATGAGGAAAGGGAAAAAAAAGTGAAACCAGGAGTGGGCCTTTTCAGAAATGCCTGTGCACCTGTAAGCCCATGCAATTCATTCAAGCGGTACAAAGCCTTAAAAACCTTAGGTTTACAACCAACATAAAAAATGTATCAATGGCTGAACTATATCCATGTGGCAATTCAAATCCCCAACAGATAATATGAGGCATTTGCAATAAAGCCAATTCTATCACCAAAACTCAATAGCTTCAGCTTCATCAGTGTTTTACCCATATATTGAACAGATAGTAAATGTATGCCAAGATACCAGGCATTCGGCAATTTCCAACTCCTATTACTAACATATAAGTTCCCACTTATTTAAATAGCCACTCCTCTTTAATGGTACTCTCTGTGGGACAGGTCTGCAAACAGTACCCCAAGGTTTCCAAAAGCATTTATTGGAGACAGGCTATATTTGCCCTGAGCATTCTCAGCCCTCTTAGACCTATCATTCAATCCCTGAATGTTGATTGACCAAATTCACAAATTATAAATGTTTTACGTGATTTAAATCTGTTCCTGATTTGTAATTTTTTTCCTTTCAGTCCACATCCAAGATTCCCTTTTCTCATAGCAATTAACACTTGCCAAATCACCTCAGATGCTAATTGCTGATTTCCTTAACATTTTTCCTCCTCAATGTTCTTCATTGCATCCCACCCCCATTTTTCCACCAGCAACCACTCTTCCCCACCCCATGAAACCCCCAAATCTTCCCCCAACCATCCTCCTTTTGAGTCTCCCTCCACCCATATGAAGAAGCCAGACCAACAATAAGTAGCCTGCCAGACGAAGCATCACATCCTTCACGGCCATAAGGTAGCTTGGATCCCTTCAGCAAAACAGCTCGTTGAACATCAAGTAAATAAAAATAAACACTTCTAGTTAATCTATCCAAATATTCTTTTACCTTAATGTCCAGATTAAAAGTATGGCCCTCATTACAATCCTGGCGGTAGGTGATAAAGTGGCGGTAATACCGCCAACAGGCCGGAAGTAACTACAACCAAATTATGACCATGGAGGAAAGAGCTCAGATAGACAGCCACTTTACACACACTGACCGCCAGGGCGAAAACAGCCGCCTACAGCCAGGCAGAAGTCAATGTTCCGGCCCCGTATTAAGACCCTGCAATCCACCACCTTTTCCTGGGCGGTACCAATGACATCAAAAGCCTGGTGGAAACACTGCACAGCAGGGAAATGACTCACCTTTGGAGACACAGGCAACAACCATACTGCCATGGAGCCCGAGCTGCAGATCTTCCCAATTATATTCTATGTTTGCTCCACCACGAACACCAACGACGGCGAACATGACCAGGGTGAGTACAGCCGCCTAGCACACAGAGGAGGGAGGGAGGAAAAAGAGAGTGAAACACACACACACGCACAACACCCACACCCACCCCCAACACCATACATACAATCAGATGCACAAGAAAACATTTTTACCCCGTTACCCTTAGGAATAATGCAACGACAGCACTAATAGGTGAAAGTGAGTGTAATAATATAAATAAATCATAAATAAGTACATCCAGTCTAAATTTATATACATATGTACAAATCAAGGGGCACAGCCCAGTCCTCAACATGCTTGGGACACAGGCAGGGCCACGTGTTATGTTATGTTATATTATGTTATGTTATGTTATGGTGCTTGTGTATCGCATGCCTACTCGAAGGCCTCCCAGTACTAGAGGACAACTCTCCAAAAAAAAAATGGATGCATAGCAAAACATATTAGAACAGCCACATTTTTAATCCTTTCCGAAAGTTCAGTTCATGACTTGTAGACCGAAGACGTCGGGGGAGGGATATCCACAGTTTGGTCTCCAAGATAGGCCATCATGGTACCTCCCCATCTGGATTTTTTAAGTACAATGGCAAGAGCTGCTGAGGCGGACCTGAGTTCTCTGGTTGGAGTATAAAAAGATGCGAGGGACTTTAAATGAATAGAACCTCTGTTATACAGTGATCTATGTATACAGCACAGGATTTTAAACACTATGCGCTGTTCCACTGGGAGCCAGTGGAGATCAACAAGGGCAGTTTTAACCAAGACATGCCTTGGTATATCTAAAAGAAGCCGGGCCACGGCATTTTGAACTACTTGTAGTTTCCTTTTGACATATCTTGGAGAACCAAGCAGTAGTACATTTCCATAATCCAGTCGAGAAATGATGAGAGCCTGGATGATCAGTCTTTTTGCCAAAAACTGAAGTATGGCAAAGATTTTCCTCAAAAGCCTCATCATACTAAAGCAAGTGGCATTGATTTTCTTTGTTTGGTATTCCAGAGTGAGTTGGGGTTCAAGCCAAACTCCTACACTTTTAACATGATTCTTAGGAGCTGGCAGCTCCCCCAAAGAAATCGGCAACCTGGGGTCCATGCTCGGACGAGGACTCTGACCTATTATCATTACTTCAGTTTTGTATTCATGTAATTGGAGCATACTTTCGTTCATCCATCTAGACACTGCCTGTAAACAAAGGGGCAATGGGCAATCATCAGGACATGAATTAGAGGAGAATGAGACCACTAACTGGGTATCATCAGCATAGGAAACTAAGGAAATCCCAAATGTCTCCACTATCTTAGCCAGTGGAGCCATATATATATTAAATAATGTGGGACTAAGGGAGGAGCCCTGTGGAACCCCACAGTTGTATTTAAACCTACTGGAAAGATATGAATGGTGGAGAACCTGGAATGTTCTTCCCTTCAAAAATGAAGAAAGACAGTGAAGTGCTTCTCCCTCAATTCCCATCTCTTTCATCCTCTGACACAGCAGATGGTGATCTACTGTGTCGAAGGCCGCGCTAAGGTCCAGGTATATAATATCCGTAGAGTGCCCCTGATCCATGCGCTTCCTAGCCTCTTCCATAACAGTGATCAAAGCAGTTTGAGTGTTGAGTGAGGGCCTAAAACACATTTAGGTGGGATGAAGAATGTTATTATCCTCTAGGTATGTGGACAGTTGAGCGTCAATATGTTTGTCTAATATTTTGGAGGGGGAAGGAAGTAGCGAGATAAGTCTATAGTTTTTAAGTACCAATGCATCCAGGTTCGATTTTTTCAACAAAGGTCTGATTAGTGCATGTTTCCATTGATCGGGAACAGTGCTTTTAGATATGAAGAGATTTATTAGATCAGTCAGGACAGGAACGATAGCTGAGCCCCCAAGGGCCATTATCGATGGAGGGGCGGGGTCTAAGGGAGATCCTGACTTGAGAACTGATAGAAAAGAAGCTACCTGATCCTGTGAAATAAGAGAAAATTGTGAAATGGAGGCAGCACAGTTAAGGTGAAAATCTGTCACATCCTCCGGGTAAGACTTATTATTCGAAAGACTCAAGTAGAGATCTGCAATTTTTTGTTGAAAAAATAATGATAAATTGTTGTTGTGTTCTTGAGAGGCTTCAATTAATTCGCCCTCAGAGGGTGATTGCAAACTTTTTTGAATAACTGAAATATCTCTTTAGAAGAATTAGGAGATTGTTCAATCCTAGCAGCATAGTAAGTGCTTTGGGCTAGTTTGATTTCTGAATGGTAGAGTCTAATCGCCATCTTATATTCCTCCTTTAGAACCGGTTTGTAGGTTTTTCTCCAACTTCTTTCTAAGCATCTGCATTTCCTTTTTAGGATTCGCAATTGGGGAGTAAACCATGGGCACCAGATTTCTGGCAGCTCCCCATTTTCGTGCTGTATGGGAGTAGATTATCTAGACAGTCCTTGATCCACTCATTAAATGAGTTTGTACCGATATTTTCAAATTGAGAAAAGCAGGTTTACTGTCTATCAAGGTATGATTCCAGTTGATGGCATTGAGTTTATGCCAGCGCCTGAAAGGTTGACCTAATACCTGAGTAGAACTGCATCTGGAAGGTATGGCTACGTTTAGTGAAATTAGGAAATTATCTGACCAAGCTAATGGGATTGGGGGTTTGGAAACTAAGCCTGCTAAATTGCTAAAAACTAGGTCAATAGTGTGTCCTTTATCATGGTTAGGGCCTCTGATTAATTTATCCAACTCTAAAGCCTCCATATCAGCAAGGAGACCTTTAGCTGCCAGGCTATCTAAATTATCTGCGTGTGTTTTAAAATCACCTCAAATTGTGAAATTGTATTCTTTACATGATAAATCGGCCATTAAATTCGAGAAATAGTGTAAACAATTATCTGATGGGCCAGGAGGACGATATACCAGAACTCCAGAGAAAGTGAATGGGAATTTAGAGACATTGAAAAGACATACTTTCACAATCGGTTATCTGGAGAGGGTGAGAAATGAGCTTAATGGATTCCTTATAAAAAATAACAATTCCTCCCCCCATTGAAGAGGTTCTATCTGATCTTGTTATTCGATACCCTTGGGGTAGTGCCAGGTTGACATCCGGCAGGGATCCCTCATGCAGCCATGTCTCGATCAGAAACAGGGCTGTGGGAGAGACGTCACTTAATAAAAGATTGATGTTTAATTTATGAGTTGGTAATGATTGACAGTTAACCAACAAAAAGACAATACCTGAGTGTATCTTAGACGATGGGCCCGCTATTACTTCAATTTGAGGGGTCCACAGACAGGAAGGGCAAGACCACTGAAAGTTGCTAGGGGCCGGACAGGATTGATATGGATCAGATGGAGGTGACCTGAGCAAATGGAGAGCCTCTGAGGTATAAAAGGGCCCCTTTATCTTAACAGAACTAAGGGGTATGGCCCCTGGTCTCGTCCTGGCGTGGACGGGTGCAGACGGGCTTGCCTTAGGCACGCCTTTGGCACGCCTACGGCAAGCCCGCTGCATGCATTTGCTGCGTGACCGCAGCATCCCGCTTTTTATGAGAGTCTAATGTGGAGCTGGCGTTAGCTAGACCACCAACCCGCCAAGATGGCAGCCGGCAGACGTGCCACCACCAAAGAGGAAAAAAGGCGACCGCTACAGTGCAGGTGCCTAAACCTGGCATCGGACGAGGGAAGCCCAAGGAGAGCAAGTCAAGGTAGGTGTAATAAATATGAGCCTAAAAACAAAAGCTTATGGAACTTATCCAACTACCCGGGCCACTGAACACGGGCCTTAGGGTGAGCAGTTTAAAAATCTTAAAATTGTTAAAAATTGTTAAAAAAATATCTTAAAGATGTAGAAATTTATCTGTATATGCACCCACCTAATTGAGGGAAGGTCCGTTGCACGACCGCAGCATAGCGCTTTTTTGAGAGTCCAATGTGGAGCTGGCGTCAGCTAGACCGCTAACCCACCAAGATGGCGACCGGCAGACGTGCCACCACCAAAGAGGAAAAATGGCGACTGCTACAGTGCCGGTGCATAAACCTGGTGTCGGACGAGGGAAGCCCAAGGAGAACAAGTCAAGGTAGGGGTAATAAATATGAGCTTAAAAACAAAAGCTTATGGAACTTATCCAACTACCCAGGCCACTGAACACGGGCCTTAGGGTGAGCAGTTTAAAAATCTTAAAATCGTTAAATATCGTTAAAAAAATATCTTAAAGATGTAGAAATGTATCTGTATATGCACCCACCTAATTGGGGGAAGGTCCGCTGCACGACCGCCTCATTGCGCTTTTTGTGAGAGTCTAATGTGGAGCTGGCGTCAGCTAGACTGCCAACCCACCAAGATGGTGGCCAGCAGACGTGCCACCACCAAAGAGGAAAAATGGCAACCGCTACAGTGCTGGCGCCTAAATAGGGCGTCGGACGAGGGAAGCCCAAGGAGAACAAGTCGATGTAAGGGTAATAAATATGAGCCTAAAAACTAAAGCTTATCCAACTACCCAGGCCACTGAACACGGGCCTTAGGGTGAGCAGTTTAAAAATGTTAAAATCGTTAAATATCGTTAAAAAAATATCTTAAACATATAGAAATGTATCTGTATATGCACCCACCTAATTGAGGGGAGGTCCACTGCGCGACCGCATTGCGCTTTTTATGAGAGCCTAATGTGGAGCTGGTGTCAGCAAGACCGCCAGCCCACCAAATGGCGGCCGGCAAACATGTCCCCACCAAAGAGGAAAAATGGCGACCACTACAGTGCTGGCGCTTAAACCTGGCATCGGACGAGAGAAGCCCAAGGAGAACAAGTCGAGGAAAGGGTAATAAATATGAGCCTAAAAACAAAAGCTTATGGAACTTATCCAACTACCTGGGCCACTGAACACAGGCCTTAGGGTGAGCAGTTTAAAAATCTTAAAATCGTTAAATATCGTTAAAAAAATATCTTAAAGATATAGAAATGTATGTGTATATGCACCCACCTAATTGAGGGGAGGTCACAAAGTCCAAGGCCCCACTTGTCTCCTGTACCAACATGGAGAGAACACTGCAGGGGCATCAGTTTGAAAATAGGCAGGCACCTCAGGGGGACGGGGAATGGGGACACCTCAGCCGGCAGATGGAACAAGACCAGTGGTTCTGGAGGGGGCAACATGCTCATTGCTCTTTGTCCTGGGAAGTGAAAGGCCACATTCTCTTAAGTGGGTGACTGGTCCACTGGCTCTGGAGGGGGAAACATGCCCATTGCTCTGTCCTGGGAAGAACAAGGCCACAGTCTCTCAAGTGGGTGACTTGCCCACTGCTTGGTCCTGGGGAGTGCAAGGCCACAGTCTCTCAAGTGGGTGACTTGCCCACTGGCTCTGGAGGGGGCAAAATGCCCATTGCTTGGTCCTGGGGAGCGCAAGGCCACAGTCTCTCCAGTGGGTGACTTGCCCACTGCTTGGTCCTGGGGAGTGCAAGGCCACAGTCTCTCAAGTGGTTGACTTGCCCACTGCTTGGTCCTGGGGAGTGCAAGGCCACAGTTTCTCAAGTGGGTGAATTGACCACTGGTTCTGGAGGGGGCATCATGCCCTGTGATCTTCATCTTGGGGAGGATGGGGTGAGTAGGTGCCATACCCACTGGTTCTGGAGGGGGCATCGTGCCCTGTGATCTTCATCCTGGGGAGGATGGGTTGAGTAGGTGCCATACCCACTGGTTCTGGAGGGGGCATCGTGCCCTGTGCTTCTGATCCTGGGGAGTGCTAGGTCACAGTCTCTCAGCTGGATGTCAGGATTTGCAGAGGGCAGACTGCACAACAGCCCATGGATGCAGGTCTAATGAATTTCCGCAGGCGGTGACAGCTGCTCAGTGGTGGCAGTGGTGCTGCTGCTGCTGCTAGTGGTGGCGGTAGTGGGGGGAAGCTCTAGCCCATCACCTGCAGCCTCGGACATCTGCTCAGATGTGGCAGTGGTGCTGCTGGTGATGCTGGTGGCAGTAGTGGGGGGAAGCTCCAGCCCATCCCCTGAAGCCTTGGACGGCTGCCCACTGCTGGTGGTGGTGCTGCTGATGGTGCTGGTGATGGGTGTGCACAACCATTGTTGGTGGTGGGGGCTCTGACTGAGGCCCTGCACAAGGCCCCTTCTCCTTCCTGACTTCTGGTGCACGCCCCTTGCCCTTCCTGGCAGCAGCTGGGGATGGCTCCTTGCTCTTCAGGGCAGCAGCTGGTGTAGGCCGCTTACCCTTTCTGGCAGCACCTGGCGATGTCTCCTTGCCCTTCCTGGCAGCAGCTGGGGCTGTCTCCTTGCCCTTCCTGGCAGCAGCTGGGGATGGCTCCTTGCCCTTCCTGGCAGCATTTGGGGCAGGCACCCTTTCCGTGAGGCTGGCTGGTTGCCTGGATCCTTTACCACCACAAGTTGCTGTGGATACTACTGGGCCCGTGGACTGGGTGGCTGAGGTGCTTGCCTGGGTTTTACGCACCCTGGCCTGATGTGAAGGATGGGGGAGGGGGAGGGAAGAGGTCAAGGGTGGAGAGGAAATGTTTCTTAGGGACATTGGGGGGGAGAGGGAGAAGGTTTGGAAGTGGAGGAAGAGGGAGTGGTTGTGGGAGGTTTCAGTCTGCTGTGTTTGAGTGCAGGTAAATGGGCTGGATGCTGTTTTGAGGTGGATGGCTGTTGGGTGTCTGAGTGCTTGCGTTTGTGTACCTTGGGAGGGGGGCACAGACACAGTGGGAGAGGACACAGGAGATGTGTGCATGGCTGTTGGGGTGGTGTTTGCCAGTGAGGTGTGTGTTCTGATAGGTGTGCTGGTGATGGCGGTAATGGCTGATGATGTAGTGCATGCAGGTGTGAGTGGAGATGCAACTGGGAGGGAGGAGGAGGAGGAGAAGGGGGGCACAGTGGAGGCAGTGGATGTTGGTATGTCTGTATCTGGATTGTGTTTGTGTGAGTGCCTTTGGGATGAAGTGTGGTGCTTGTGTGCCTGAACCACTTGTGTGTTGTCTGCCTGTCTGCTTGGGATAGGTTGGGGTTGAGGGGAATGGGATTGGTTAGAGGAAGTTGGAGGGGGGAGGGTGGAAACAAGTGAAATGGCTGCAATCGGAGAGGAGGCCAGTGTGAATGCCCTCCAAAAATTGATTGGTTTGTTGCATTTGGGCTGCCAGCCCATGGATGGCATTCACAACGGTTGACTGCCCAACAGAGATGGATCTTAGGAGGTCAATAGCCTCCTCACTCAAGGCAGAAGGGCTAACTGGGGCAGGGCCTGAGGTGCCTGGGGCGAAGGAGATGCCCACCCTCCTGGTTAGCGGGCACGGGAAACTCGCTGAGGGGCTGCTGGGAGGGCGTTGTTGCTACGGGGGTGGCGGCTGTACCTGTAGCTGGGGCGGTCACAGAGGTATCCGCCACCACCAGGGAGCTTCCATCAGAGGAGATATCTGTGTCTTGACTGTACCCTCCAGTCTCCGCCGTGGTGCTCCCCACGCCCTTCGTCCCACTGGTGCCCTCTGCATCGGTGGACTCAGCCTCCTGGGTCCTGTGGGATGCAGCTCCCTCCGTCGCCAGTGCCTCTGCTCCTCCAAAAGATGATGCTAATGCACATAAGGACAGGATGACAAAACAAAAAGGGGGGGAAGAGACAAACGAAACACTTGGTCAATGGCTGCACCAACACCACTGTTGGCGTACACAGCAACCTCACACACAGGGAACAGCCCTGCGCACTATGCAGGGCACTACCAGTAACAATGCTAGTCACCAGGGCATGGGGAGGGACACATACCGCCAACTGTAGCATACCTGGGACCCACACAGCCCTGCCTAATAGTGGATGCCTACTAGCTAGTTAGGAGGAATATCCCTTCTGAACCCTGCCCAACATGGGACCTACTCTGCGATGTCAGGCCTGGCCTAGATGCACCCAGAGACACACATCCCCCACACGGATACCACCCTTCCAAGCCTAAGTTTTAATGATGGGCACTGAACTCCCCCCCTTGTGGCTGCTGTGATGCCCTCATGCGCCCATCCAGCTCTGGATAGGCCACCGCCAGTATGCAGGCCATCAGGGGGATCAGGGTTCAATGGGCGCCCCTTGCTT
Organism: Pleurodeles waltl; assembly: GCF_031143425.1. NCBI lineage: Eukaryota > Metazoa > Chordata > Amphibia > Caudata > Salamandridae > Pleurodeles > Pleurodeles waltl. The sequence continues at coordinate 667,515,724 of NC_090444.1, forward strand.
GTTGGGAGGCCATCGCCAGTTGGGCCTCCGCCGTCTTCTGTGCCCAGCGTCTCAGGTCTTCCCACTGTTTGCGACAGTGGGTGCTCCACCTGCCATAGACCCCCCGGGTCCGCACGTCCTTGGCGATGGCATGCCATATACCCTTCTTTTGATGGGCTCTGACCTGCAGAGAAAATACAGACTGGGAAAGGTATTACTCAGACTGTCATGCCTGTTACACTCATAGCCCACCATACCCCTTCCCATCCCCATTTGCACAGACATGGCCTACATACACCAACCCCCCCTCATGGGCCTTCAAACACACCACTCCATGCATTAATGGCCCATGCATTGTGCTCACAGTGTACTCACCTGTTGGTCTGGAGGCCCATACAGCAGTCGGTACTGGGGTAGGACCCCATCCACCAGTCACTCCAACTTTACCGAGGTGAAGGCAGGGACCCTTTCCCCAGTCACATGAGCCATGGTAGGTTTTAGACACAGGTCACAGCAGCATATGCAGTGTAGGTCCTCTCCTGTTGAAGGTTAGGTAGCAAGTGAGAGAACAGATAGAAAATGGTGGTCACGTCCTCCGCGGTGCATACCGTCACCGCCGGTGTACATCACCATTGGCCACTGTACCCCATAGGGGCCAATAATATCCAATGAGGCGTTGCACGGCGGTTCACGACCGCCTCCTGGAACGGCGCACAATGTCAGCGGAATTACCTCACTTCCACCTGTCCATCCACACAGGACAGGCAGACGCCATTTCAGAGGGGGGGCAGGCCCTGGATTACAACTGCCCTCACAATTCACAATTGTACAATCTGGACAAATGCAACAAATACTTTTCACAATTACATCATGCATTGTTCTGCTGTGGCTCCAATGTACAGTTTATGACTGCCTCCTCACTCTTTTGCCTCCTATATTGCAACTGCTGCGGATGAATAGGAGATGGAGGCATACCCCTGTGTACAGACCCCTGGTAGACGTGGCAACAATGGTGGACAGGCACATTATCCTCATCTATAGGCTGGACAGGGCCACAATAACGGAGCTGTGTGCCCAACTAGAGCCTGACCTTATATCTGATATCCGTCACCCCACTAGGATCCCCCCTCTTGTGCAAGTCCTATCAGTGCTCCATTTTCTGGCAACTGGTTCTTTCCAAGTGACAGTGGGCTTGGCAGCAGGAATGTCACAACCAATGTTCCCAATAGTGCTGACCATAGTGTTGTTTGCCCTGATTAAACACATGTGCAGCTACATTGTTTTTCCCCAAGTGGATGATTTGGCCACAGTGAAGGCTGACTTCTGTGCAATGGGAAATATACCCAACATAACTGGGGGGATTGATGGAACACATATTGCATTTGTTCCCCCCCGGCAAATGAACAGGTCTACAGAAATCAAAAAAAGTTTCATGCAATGAATGTGCAGATGGTGTGCCTGGCGGACCAGTACATCTCCCACATCAATACAAAGTATCCTGGGTCTGTGCATGATGCCTTTATCCTGAGGAATAGCAGCATTCCAAATGTGATGGCCCAACTACAGAGCCACCGTGTGTGGCTAATAGGTGAGCCCTGGTTCCCACACAGTGGATGTTTGTGTATGGGTATGATGTGGGTCATAAGGGATAGTGTGTGGCTAAATGTTGTCCCTCGATATTTGCAGGTGACTCTGGTTACCCCAACCTATCATGGCTCCTAACGCCTGTGAGAAATCCCAGGACAAAGGCAGAGGAACGTTACAATGAGGCACATGAGCGAACCGGAGGAATCATTGAAAGGACCTTTGGCCTCCTGACGGCCAGGTTTCGGTGCCTCCACTAACAGGTGGATCCCTGTGCTACTCACCCAAGAAGGTCTGCCAGATGATCGTCGTATGCTACATGTTGTATAACCTTGCCTTCCCACTGAGACACCGTGTGCCTTTTCTGCAGGAGGAGGAGGCTGGAGATGGCCGTGTGCCAGCGGTGGACCCTGTGGACAGTGAAGATGAGGAGGCAGAGGATGAGGATGAGGACAACAGAACTGCAGTGATTTGATAATATTTCCAATGACACACAGGTAAGACAGTGTTACTTCACATTTCATTGTCATTTTATTGTTTGTGATTGTCAATGGCAGGCTGTGATTTCCCGCTTCTGTGCCCACTCATTGTACCATTTGGGTACTCTATTTGAAGATGTTGGTGCCCCACTACCGCTCCTGGTGTGTTCACTGCAGCCAACTACAGGTCTATCCTATGTGCACATTACTGTACAGTTGAATTGCAATGTTTGAACCTTGTTGAATGAATATATACTTAAATCATTTGACATACTACATACTTTTTTCCAAACTGTGTTTATTGCAGTGCTAAGAAGAAAAGGGGGAAGTGCAATGGGCTGGGATGATGATGGTGGAAAGTCCAGGGTATAGTTCCAGTTTATTTGTAGCACAGGTGCATTGTCCAAGGGGGCATAGGAAGGAGAGCAATGGTAGTTCAAGGTGGACAGGGTGACAGAGTGGGACATAAGGGTGACAATCTGGAGAGTTTGAGGAAGGAAATTTGTGGCTCCTCTCAGACTCCAGAACTTTCTGTCACCAAAATGTGAGGAATTTTTTTTTTTTAGCCAGATTTTGAGGTTTGCACCACAAGTCACCTCATCCTGGATTCCCCTAGGTGTCTAGTTTTCAGAAATGCACAGGTTTGGTCGGTTTCCCTAGGTGCCGGCTGAGCTAGAGGCCAAAATCTACAGCTAGGCACTTTGCAAAAAACCCGTCAGATTTCAATGTAAAAATGTGATGTGTCCATGTTGCGTTTCCTGTTGCAAGCATTAGGCCTACTGACGCAAGTGTCATACCATTTTTATCGGGAAACCTGGGTGAACACAGAATAGCAAAACAAGTGTTATTGTCCCTTGTCTTTCTCTACATTTTTTCCTTTCAAATGTAAGACAGTGTGTAAAAAATACATCTATTTGAGAAATGCCCTGGAATTCACATGCTAGTATGGGCACCCCAGAATTCAGAGATGTGCAAATAACCACTGCTTCTCAACACCTTATCATGTACCCATTTTGGAAATACAAAGGGTTTCTTGATTCCTATTTTTCACTCTTTATATTTCAGCAGATGTATTGTTGTATACCCTGTATAGAAAACCCATTGCAAGGTGCAGCTCATTTATTGACTCTGGGTACCTAGGGTTCTTGATGAACCTACATTCCCTATATATATCCCTGTATATACCCGCAACGAGAAGAGTCCAGCAGACGTAACGGCGTATAGATTTAAAAAATCTGACATCACAGGAAAAAGTTTCAGAGTAAAACATTGAGAAAAATGGCTGTTTTTTCACCTCAATTCCAATATATTTTTATGTCAGCTTTCATTTTCTGTAGGAAAACCTTGTAGGATATACACAAATTACCCCTTGCTGAATTCTGAATTTTGTCTACTTTTCAGAAATGTTTAGCTTTCTGGTATAAAGCATTGGTTTCACACCCATTTCTGTCACTAACTGGAAGGAGGCTGAAAGCACAAAAACTAGAAAAATGGGGTATATCCCAGCAAAATGCCTAAATTGTGTTGAAAAATGTGGTTTTCTGATTCAAGTCTGCCTGTTCCTGAAAGCTGGGAAGCTGGTGATTTTAGCACCAAAAACTCTTTGTTGATGCCTGTAGGAAAGTAGTCTCTTTCTAGCATGGTTTCCCCCACTTTTGGCCTTTTTGTGAGTGTGTGTCAGTGTGTTTTTACTGTGTCACTGGGATCCTGCTAGCCAGGACCCCAGTGGTCATAGTTTGTGGCCTAATGTGTATGCCTGTGTAGTGCCTAACTGTGTCACTGAGGCTCTGCTAATAAGAATCTCAGTGCTTATGCTCTCTCTGCTTTTACATTTGTCACTGTAGGCCAGTGATTCATTTACCAATTTCAATTGGCATACTGAAACCCCCCATATAAGTCCTAGTATATGGTACCGAGGTACCCAGGGCATTGGGGTTCCAGGAGATCCATATGGGCTGCAGCATTTCTTTTGCCACCCACAGGGAGCTCAGACAAACCCTTGCACAGCTTGGCAATTTGCAAAAAACAGCTCTGTTTTCTTTGGGAAAATGTGATGTGTCCATGTTGTGTTTTGTGGCATTTCCTGTCACTGGTGCTAGGCCTTCACATACGTTATTTCACAGCCATTTTCACTGCAATTAAGTAACTTATAAGTCACCTATATGTCTAACCTTCACTTGCTGAAGGTTAGGTGCAAAGTTACTAAGTGTGAGGGCACCCTTGCACTAGCAAAGGTGCCCCCACATAGTTCCGGGCCATTTCCCCGGACTTTGTGAGTGCAGGGTCGCCATTACACACGTGCACTACATATAGGTCAACACCTATATGTAGCTTCACAATGGTAACTCTGAATATGGCCATGTAACATGACTAAGATCATGGAATTGTCCCCCCATTCCAAATCTGGTATTGGGGAGCCAATTCCTTGCATACTGGGGGTTCCACCATGGACCCCCAGCACTGCCAAACCAGCTCTCTGAGGCTTGCACTGCAGCTACAGCTGCTGCCACTTCACAGATAGGGTTCTGCCCTCCTGGGGTCTGGGCAGCCCAGTCCCAGAAAGGCAAAACAAAGCATTTCCTCTGAGAGCAGGGTGTTACCCCCTCTTCCCTTTGGAAATAGATATTACAGGCTGAGGAGGGGTAGCCTCCCCCAGCCTCTGGAAATGCTTTGAAGGGCACAGATGGTGCCCTCCTTGCATAAACCAGTCTACACCGGTTCAGGTACCCCTTCTCCCCTGCTCTGGTGGGAAACTGGACAAAGGAAAGGGGAGTGACCACTCCCCTGTCCATCACCACCCTATGGGTGGTGCCCAGAGCTCCTCCAGTGTGTCCCAGACTTCAGCCCTCTTGCTTTGCAAGGTGTGGGGGCACTCCGGAGGGCTCTGAGTGGCCAGTGCCAGCAGGTGACGTCAGAGACCCCTCCTGATAGGTGCATACCTGATAAGGTAGCCAATCCCCCTCTCAGGGCTATTTAGGGTCACTCCTGTGGGTTCTCTTCAGATTCTGCTTGCAATTTTCCTTCAGGAATCCTCTCCAACAACTTCAGACTCTTCGTACCTTGGCTCAACAGCAGCATGCTCAAAGAAACGCTGTAACCGCAACAAAGTATGTACAAGAGACACTGGCCCTCATTCTGACCTTGGCGGTCGGCGGAGAGGCGGCGGTCGGACCGCGAACAGACCGGTGGTCAGAAAAATGGCATTCTGACCGCGGCGGTCACCGCCGCGATCGACCGCCGCTTCCCCACTCCGACCGCCACGGCGGTCATGACCGCCGGGCTGGAGTTTGCGCACTCCGGCCCGGCGGTCGTCCCAAGACCGCCAACGGTATCATGACCCTGCCTACCGCCGCGGTTTCTGGCGGTCGGGAACCGCCATGCGAACCATGGCGGTAAGCACTATCGGGGCCAGGGAATTCCTTCCCTGGCACTGATAGGGGTCTCCCCCACCCCCCACTACCCACCCGAGTCCTCCCCCCACACCCTCCACCCCCCTGCCACCCCCCAGAGGTGGTACGAACCCCCTCCCCACCCCCACCCCGACATGCACATACATGCACCCCGACATGCACACACACCCAACATGCACATATACACACCCCCTACACACACATACACAACGGGGACACATACCCACACACATACATGCAGACATGCGCACCTGCCGAACAGCACACATTACCCATAGACACAGCAGCACCCCCCGCCCGCATACACGCACTCACACACCCCCTCTACACACTCACACGCACACCCCCATGCACGCCCACATCACACAACACCCCCCCTCCCCCTCCCCTCACGGGCGGTCAACTTACCTTGTGCGTTGGTCCTCCGGGAGGCGACGGGAGCCATGGGGAGGTGACCACCAACAGAACACCGCCAACAGAAGACCGCCACACAGATATGTGGGTCGTAATTCTGTGGGCGGTGTCCTGCTGGCGTGGCGGTGGAGGTTGACCAGTCTCCACTTTTCCGCCGGCCGCCAGTGTGGCTGCTGGCGGTTTCCCGGCGGAACGCTCCCAGCGGTCGGAATGCGCACAGCGGCATACCGCCGCGGTCGGCGGTCTTCACCGCGGCGGTAACTCGGCGGTCTCGCGAAAAGACCGCCAAGGTCAGAATGAGGGCCACTTTTCCTAAGCAACCTCAGCTCCAAGTCAGCAACTGCAACAGTTTCCACAGTGTGCACGCTCTGGGGACACCCTGTCTTCATCCTGCACTAAAAGGACCAAAGAAATCTCCTGTGGAGTGATGGAGTCACTCCCCTGCTCCAAGCAGGTACCTTCCAAGACAACGACCGGTACCCAGGGACTCTTCTCACAATGACGAGTGTGCTCCTAAGGACACAGAGGGGGGACATCATCGACATAGACTGTCCTGAGGTCATGCTGGTGCAATTTGGAGGAGGTAAGACCTTGCCTTCCCTGAGAACGACGGTACCCCTGTGTACTGTGTCTTCTTAACCTCCTGAGGCCTCTGTGCACTCTTTGCAAAATTCCTACTTGCACAGCCTGGCCCAGGTCCCCAGCACTCCACCCTGTGCCGCTTAACTTGCAGAGTTGTTCTCCGGCGGCGTGGGACCTTCTTTTGTTGTGCTGCATCAACCGCATTTTGCACCTCCTTTGAACCAAGATCCTGCGGCTTCTGGGGGTGTTAGCTGGCATCCTGAGGGCTCTCTAAAGTGCTGAGAGCCCCGTCTTCCTCCTCACACAGAGTTGAGGCCCCCAGGGCCCTCCTGGGTCCATCCAGCACCATTTTGATGAAAAACACACTTTTAGCCAAGGCTTGTTGGTGCCTTCCAACACGAAATATCATCTGCAATGATCTTTATGCGGTGGGACATCTTTTGCATCATGCAGGAACCCGCTGTCATCTTCCTAGGGTGCATTTCAGCAGTCTTCAACTAACCGGGACTCTTCTTTTGCATCGTCTTCTGGGTTTGCAGGGGCTCCTGTCCTTCCTGGAACTTCTTTCGACTTCTGGGCTTCCTTTGCAGGTCTTCAGGTCCAATAATCCAGCAGTTGTTCTTTGCAGACTTGGTTGGCTGCTGCAAAATCCCAAAAACAAGGTGTAGTGTGTCCTAAGGAAACTTGCAGTACTTTACTCCTGCTTTTCTGGGCTCGGGTGGGGTAATTTAATTACCTTTACTGTATTCTTACTCTCCCAGTGATTCTGCACACATTACACTTGTCTAGGGGGAAATTCATGATTCACATTCCACTTTTTTAGTATATGGTTTGTGTTACCCCTAGACCTATTTTCTCGCATTGCATTCTATAGGATTTCCTACTGTTTGCATTGTTCTATGAATATTTACTTGCCTAATTTTGGTGTCTAGTGTATATATTGTGTATAATACTTACCTCCAGAAGGAGTATTCTCTCTAAGATATTTTTGGTACTGTGTTACTCAAATAAATACCTTTATTTTTGGTAACACTGAGCATTGTCTTTACTTGTGTATAAGTACTGTGTAACTATAAGTGGTATTGCATGAGCTTTGCATGTCTCCTAATTCAGCCTAAGCTGCTAGAACACTACTACCTTTGACTAATAAGGGATAACTGGACCTTGTGTAAGGTGTAAGTACCAAGGTACCCACTACAAACCAGGCCAGCCTCCTTCAACGCCATTGTCAGGGGAAAAAAAAACACAAGCCTCCTTCTGCAGCCCTTTTTTCCCAATTTTTTTTAAAAACAACATTTTCACTGTATTTTGGCTAATTTCTTGGTCTGCTTCAGGGGAACCAACAAAGTCTGGGTACCTCTTGAATCCCTAAGATGTTGGGAAAAAAGGACGCAAGTTTGGCGTGGGTAGCTTATGTGGACAAAAAGTTATGAGTGATTAAGTGTGAAAAGGCTTGGTACCTGAGTGGGAAAAGGCCTGGCAGTGAAGGGGTTAAAACTTAAAAGTATATATCAAACCTTTTAAGAAGAATGAACTCTGCCCTGTGGGCTACATATTGCCAACCTTAGGTGTGACATATATGCATTGAAAGAGAAGTTTGAGGCTTGGCAAAGGAGTTGTATTACCTGGACAAATAGGCAGTTTAAAACTGCATTGAGGCTGCATTTGCAGGCCTGGGACATGTTTTAAGAGGCTACTTAAGTGGGTGGCACAATAAGTGCAGCAGGGGCATAGCAGCATTCAATTTACATGCCCTGGGTGTGTGGTGTGCCACTCTACAAGGGACTTATAAGTAAATTAAATATGCTAATTAAATGTAAGCCAACCTTTACTATGTTTCGGTGAGTGAGCCCAAGCACTTTACCACTATTTAGCAGTGGTAAATTGCAGAGTCTTAAGACCAATAACATGCATTTCAGCAAACAAAATGGAGGGAAATTGCAAAACATTTGGGGAAAACCATCCTAGAACTGACAGGGCTAACAGAGGACCATTATGGTTTGAGATACACTGTCCCAACCTACACGTATAATCAACTGAAGATGTTGGAAGAATCAAGCACAATAAGCAATAATTGATGAAGACTACATCATAGATTTTTGAGGGGTTTTAGTGATGATAGAATCATGGGAGAGAAAACATTGTGGGCGCTTTCATGCATTAATCAGAAATATACATTATTAACAATGTGAAGAACAGTAATCCACACTCGAATTCACATGTGTACAGTGACATGATGCTATTGTCTTCTAAGTAATTTTGATTTTGATCTATTAAATTGCATTTAATTGGCTTGTGCTAAGTCTCGGCTAAGCGTCAACATCATATTCTCTAAAATGAATTCCAAATTTACTGTTTATTAATTCTGCTGCACATACTCAAGCATGTCGTTTGTTTATTTTTGACCACTGTAGTATGTAGTATGTGGAATGGGCTCACTTTCGTATCTTTTCTCCAAGGTTCTTCAGTCTGCACACAGTATTGCATTCATTCACAATAGTTCACTGTTGTTTTGTAATTAGTTTTTTGTGACACCTCCAGATGACATTAGGTCAGAGGGGACTGAATTAATTTCCCTGTAGTGGGATAGTGGTTAGGTGGTAAGGTTGTATGATGCTTTTTAATCCAATGTTCTGATTTGCTGAAATCTTTTTTCTTTTGCTCACACCATGATGAATCTGCCCTTTCCATGGTTGTCTATGGGAATATTTCCTATATAAACCCTAGAATTTCGGGGTGAGCCCGAGACCTTTCATGTGCTGGTAGGGTTGCTGTCTGGTTCCTTACAGATTTTGCTGCTCATTTGGAACTTAGACTATTTTTAATTTTGCCTATTATTGTGTAATATCCTATCGCTGAAAGCCTTAATGGCACTGATTCTGTGCATCTGCGCTTTACAATTTCTGTATTGTCCCTTTTAGATGTTTGTAGTAAATCATTATGACTTTTCTAATTCCACCCTACAGCTCACTGATTGAGCCATTCCTTTCTTACTTAACTTATTTTTGTAGTGCTGATTTTGTACCATGTCTCTGGGACACATTGCCTCAAAACATTAAGGTTTAACACCCCCACCCTCCACCCACCCATGGGTATGCTATTGAGGTGTCTTTTGAAGTGCAACGTTTTGGGGTACATCGAGTCTGTAATGCATTAGCATAATAGCCAAACCTAGCAGGCCTAAACTGAGATTGAAATCAGTATAAATCAGTCTTCTTCATAGTGGATTTAGCCAACAGATCTGCAATGTGATGCTGTTGCAAATTGAGTGATAATATATAGGTGGTCATTACAACCCTGGCGGACGGTGTTAAAGCGGCGGTAATACCGCAAACAGGCCGGCTGAACAAAAAAGGGCATTATGACCGTGGCGGAAACCGCCAACATAGACAGCCACTTTAACACTCCGACCGCCACGATGGTACAGACAAGCAGCGCGGCGGTCACCGCCAACAGACAGGCGGGAGACAATGTACTGCCCACAGTATCACAACCCGCCAATCCGCCACCTTTTCCGGGGCGGATTCACTGTGGATAAAAACACGGCGGAAACAGCTTTTGCAATGGAAAAACGCTCACCTTAACACACTCCACGAGGAAGGAGGCCATCATGGAGCCCGAACTACAAATACTCCCTGCGCTTGTCTTCCTACTCCTCTACGATCACCAGCAACGTAGGCGCCGAAGACAACGGTGAGTACTGCACCTACGACATAGGGGAGGCAAAAGTCAGGGACACACACACGCAACACCCCCACCCCCAACCCGACCCTCACCCACTACAACACACACACCAATGCATTTCCCAACATTACATTAACAACCCACAACCCCCCCGGAAGAATGCAAAGACAAAAGGAAATCAGTTCAAACATTGTAATGTATCAAAATACAGTAACCTACTATAAACAGATATATATACACTTTCCAAATATATACATCACGATTAGTAGTGCAGGTATGCACATGTCAATGTCCGTGGACCACTGGGCCCAAAAGGCATGGGCGAGGCCCACACTAGATACCTGTCCACAAACGGAGAGAACACTGCAGGGGCATCAGATAGAAATACAACAGGCACCTCAGGGGGAAGGGAAGCGGGCGCACCTCAGCCGGATTACAGCACCACGCCAGATCCACGACGGGGCTCCATGCCCATTGATGTATCCTGGGGATTGCAAAGCCACAGTCTCTCAAGTCTCTACAGTGGGTGGGTTGCCCACTGTTACATCCTGGGGAGTGCAAAGCCACAGTCTCTCAAGCCTCTACAGTGGGTGGCTTGCCCACTGTCACATTCTGGGGAGTGCAAAGCCACAGTCTCTCAAGTCTCTACAGTGGGTGGGTTGCCCACTGTTACATCCTGGGGAGTGCAAAGCCTCAGTCTCTCAAGTCTCTACAGTGGGTGGCTTGCCCACTGTACCATCCTGGGGAGTGCAAAGCCACAGTCTCTCAAGTCTCTACAGTGGGTGGCTTGCCCACTGTACCATCCTGGGGAGTGCAAAGCCACAGTCTCTCAAGTGGATGCAGGTCTCCACTGGTTCTGGAGGGGGACTGGTGCCCAGAGTGCTTCATCCTGTGAAGGACAGACAGAGTGGATGCAGGTCTCCACTGGTTCTGGAGGGGGACTGGTGCCCAGAGTGCTTCATCCTGTGACGGACAGACAGAGTGGATGCAGGTCTCCACTGGTTCTGGAGGGGGACTGGTGCCCAGAGTGCATCACGCTCCCCGTGACGGTCCCAGTTCCGTCACTGTCCCAGCTGCACATGGGCTAACGATGCTTGATTTGGCGGTGCTTTGCCCTGTTCAGCGGTCTTCACCATGGCGGTCTTTGCCCTGTTTAGCGGTGCTTTGACATGGCGGTGCTTTGCCCTGTTCAGCGGTCTTCACCATGGCGGTCTTTGGCCTGTTCAGCGGGGCTTTGCCATGTCGGTCTTTGGCCTGTTCAGTGGTGCTTTGCCATGGCGGTCTTTGCCCTGTTCAGCGGTGCTTTGACATGGCGGTCTTTGCCCTGTTCAGCGGTCTTCACCATGGCGGTCTTTGCCCTGTTCAGCGGTGCTTTGCCATGGCAGTCTTTGCCCTGTTCAGCGGTCTTCACCATGGCGGTCTTTGCCCTGTTCAGCGGTGCTTTGCCCTGTTCAGCGGTGCTTCCCTTTGCTGTCTCTGACCTGTGCAGCGGTGAGTGGCATTATGGTCCCTCAGTGCCCAGCGGGGCTGTGGCTGCCTGGGCCCTCCAGGGCACTGACTCTGGCGGTGGTCTCCGGACCAGTGACGATACTGCTGCCCTCCAGGGCACTGACTCTGGCGGTGGTCTCCGGACCAGTGACGATACTGCTGCCCTCCAGGGCACTGACTCTGGCAGTGGTCTCCGGGCCAGTGACGATACTGCTGGCGGTGGCGTCCCGGACGGCGGGGACGATGGCGGCCTTCTCCGCCGTGCTGCTCTTCCCACACTTTGGAGACTTCTTCTGCCCCTTCACAACCTTGGGAGGAGTCACAGCTGACTCAGCACTTCCCCCGGGACCCTTGTGAGCTGTTTTGGCGGCAGGAGTCTTCACCCTCTCCCGTCGGCCACTTTCCAACTTAAGGTGCTTTACAGGGGGTGGATTGGCAGTGCTTTGTCTCCGTGTCACACTGGCTGCCCTGGTGGCCGGTGCACTCCACACACCTTTAACACGCACCACTGGTACCGGACTTTTTTTGGCTGAGGTGCTACTTCGGGACCTATGAATTAGAGGGGTGGGGGTGGTGGGAAAGAGGTCAACGTCGCTGAGGCAGAGTTTCTGACGAACACTGGGATGGGTAGCTGGAGGGGGTCTGGGAGTGGAGGAAGAGGAGGTGGTTGTAGGAGGTGTAACTTTAGGTGATTTGGGTGCAGGTGCAGGTACTGGAGGCTGTCGTGAGGTGGATGGATGTTGGGTGTGTGGGTGCCCGCGTTTGTGTACTTTGGGAGGGGGCGTCACAGACACACTGGGTGTGGACACAGGGGACGTGTAAATGGTAGTGGGGGTGGTGAGTGCAGGTGAGCGGGGTGTGGTGCTGGGTGTTCTGGTGCGAGTCCTAGTGCCTGTAGATGTAGTGCATGTAGGTGAGAGTGTGGACGAGACTGGGAGGGAGGAGGGAGACGACGACGAGGGGGACACAGTGGAGGCAGTGGATGTTGCTGTGTCTGTATGTGGGTGATGCTTGTGTGAGTGCCTGTGGGATGTGTGGTGCCTATGTTTGCCTGAGCTACTTTTGTGTGTTGGGGTGTGTGCATGCCTGTCTGATGGTGTGCTTGGGATAGGCTGGGGTACAGGGGATTGGGTATGGGTGGAGGAAGTTGGAGGGGGGAGGCTAGACACAGGGACAATGGCTGCCATCAGTGCTGAGGCCAGAGATTGCAGGGTTTGATGAAGGGCAGCCTGACCAGAATGAATGCCCTCCAGGAATGCATTACCGTGTTGCAACTCTCTTTCTACACCCTGGATGGCATTCACAATGGTAGACTGCCCAACAGTGAGTGACCTGAGGAGGTCAATGGCCTCCTCACTGAGGGCAGCAGGGGTGACTGGGGCAGGGCCTGAGGTGCCTGGGGCGAAGGTGATGCCCACCCTCCTGGGTGAGTGGGCACGGAGCGAAGGCTGAGGGGCTGCTGGGAGGGCGGTGCTGGTAGGGGGGGGTGGCGGCTGTACCTGTAGAAGTGGGGGGCAGAGATGGTGCCGCCACCACAAGGGAGCTCCCATCGGCGGACGAGTCCGTGTCACTGTTTGGTGATCCGGTGACCGACGTGAAGCTCCCCTCGCCCTCCGTCCCACTGGTGTATTCAGAGTCTGTGGTGTGGCCCTCCATGGCCATGTGGGATGCAGCTCCCTTGTGCTCCGGTGCCACTGTACCTCTGCCTGATGATGCTGATGCACACAAGAACAGGGAGACCACAAAAAGGGGGGGGGGGGACGACAGAAGAAAGACATGTTGAGTGCATGGCATACCGCTACCGTTGGCGGACAATACAGACACAGCAGCCCCCTGCACTACGCCGTGCTCTTGGCCTCTACAGATGCAATTCCTGGGATCTGGCCTACATGGCTATGGTGGACATCTGCACACATAGATGACACAGGGGCATGTATACCTGTACTTGGCACTCTACAGAGGTGGGGTGAAGTGCCACATGGCCTGCATTCCGGAGGGGCCTAGCCTACGTAACTCGCCCTGGCCTAGGGAAACCCACAGCCCTCCTCCCCCACCCAGACCCGTCCACTGCACGCTAAGTCCACAGAATGAGAGTGTACTCACCCCCTTGTGTCTGCTGTGATGCCCTCATGCGCCCATCCAACTCAGGGTAGGCCACCGCCAGGATCCGGAACATCAGGGGGGTCGTGGTGCGACGGGCACCCCTCCCACGTTGGGAGGTCATCCCCAGCTGAGCCTCCGCCGTCTTCTTGCTCCAGCAGCGGAATGTCCTCCCATCTTTTACGGCAGTGGGTGCCCCGTCTCTGGTGGACCCCCAGGGTCTGGACGTCCTTGGCGATGGCACGCCAAATGTCCTTCTTTGGTGGGCGCTGACCTACATGACATGTACAGGGGAAGAAGAGAAGTCATTAACAAATGCACCGTCGAAGTGAGTGGCCCCCCATCCCTACCCTTGCCATGTGGCACATGCATTCACAGTCCTTCATGGTCGCTGAACTCTGCCACCTTGCTACTGACATCCAGCCCTCTCCACCCAGCATAGCCCATACAACGTGCTCCCTGTGTACTAACCTGTTGGTCTTGAGGACCGTAGAGTAGCGTGTACTGGGGGAGGACCCCGTCGACTAGCTTCTTAAACTCATGAGCAATGAAGGCAGGGCCCCTTTCCCCAGACGCAGCAGCCATTGTCTCTTCCAGACCGAGGTCACAGCAGCACTTGCAGTGTAGGTCCTCTCCTGTCGAAGATCAGGTATCGAGGGATTGAACAGATAGAAAATGGCAAGTCACGTCCGCGGCGGTCACGTCCGCGGCGGTGCGTATCATCACCGCCGGCGCACTTCATCATTGGCTCCTGGGACCCATAGGGTCCAATGTTAACCAATGCAGCATTGGGCCACGGTCTACGACTGCCTACCGCGACGGTGTACAACGCCAGCGCAGATACCTCACATCCCATTGTCCCATTTAGAGGTCAGGCAGCCGCCATTTCAGGGGCCCACATGGCTTCATTTACTACTGTGTCACACATACCTAGGCCTACACTCAACACACATACAGGAAGAGTTTTGTATTTGGTGTCGTGTTCTGTGTAGCTGTGGGTACATACCTGGGAATTTGTTGACTCTGTGGTCGCTGTTGTCCTTCTTAGGCACCGTCAGCTGGGACATTTGAGGAGATGGCGGAATCCTCCGGTGTACCGACCGCTGGTGGACCTGTTAACAATGGAGGAGCGACATTTGATCATCACTTACAGGTTTGACCATGCCACAATCCAGGAACTGTGTACCCAGTTGGAGCTAGACCTGATCTCACCAATCCGCCATCCCACAGGAATACCCCCCTCAAGTGCAGGTGCTATCAGTGCTCCATTTCCTTGCAAGTGGGTAATTTCAAACAACTGTGGCCATGGCATCAGGGATGTCCCAGCCTATGTTTTCCAACGTGTTGTCCAGAGTGTTGTCTGCCCTGCTGAAACACGTAAGGAGCTACATCGTTTTCCCTCAGGTGGAGGACTTGCCTACAGTGAAAGGTGACTTCTATGCCCTGGGACATATCCCTAACATCATAGGTGCTATTGATGGCACCCATGTAGCTCTGGTCCCCCCCGCAGGAGTGAACAGGTGTACAGGAACCGGAAGAGTTATCATTCGATGAATGTACAGATGGTATGTTTGGCAGACCAGTACACCTCGCAGGTGAATGCTATGTTCCCTGGCTCAGTGCATGACGCCTACATCCTGCGGAATAGCAGCACTCCGTATGTGATGGGTCAACTCCAGAGGCACCAGGTGTGGCTATTAGGGGACTCTGGTTACCCCAACCTGTCATGGCTATTGACCCCAGTGAGGAATCCCAGGACCAGGGCAGATGAATGCTACAATGAGGCCCATGGGCGGACTAGGAGGGTGATCGAACGCACCTTCGACCTCCTGAAGGCCAGGTTCAGGTGCCTCCATATGACAGGTGGTTCCCTATTCTACTAACCAAGGAAGGTGTGCCAGATCATCATCGCCTGCTGTATGCTTCACAATCTTGCTTTGCAACACCAGGTGCCTTTTCTGTAGGAGGATGGTCCAGATGACGGTGTTGTGGCAGCTGTGGAGCCTGTGGACAGTGATGAGGAGGAAGCTGAGGAAGAAGACATAGACAACAGGGAGTCAATCATACTGCAATATTTCCAGTGACACACAGGTGAGAACAATTTTTTTACTATCACATTCACTTTCACACTTCTACCTCTATCCTGTCTGTCAGTTAGTAGCAGTATTTTGTAACTGAGTTGTACATTTCCATTACGGTTTCACAGGTGTGGTTACCAACGTGTGTCATCTGCTTGCATCCTTCATGGACTTGTGATGTGTGACATAGGTATTTTGGCATTACATTTGAAAACTCTTTTTATCACTGTCATTGCTAATACACATTTTCAAAATCACAGACTGACTCCAGATTGTTTTGTGGTTCAAGGGTGTTTATTGAAGTGCTCATAATTGGAGGGGGTGGCAAAATGGTGATGGGTGATGGTGGAGGAATGTCCATGGCAGAGTCCAGTCTATTAGTCTCACAGGTGCACTGCCCATATGGGCATAGGAAGTGGGGCAGTTCCAATCTGGACAGGGTAACAAAGTGAGACAGTGGGAGTACAATCAGGGTGGTCTAATTTCCTGGCGGGGGTCTTGCCATCTTCGTCTGTCCTGTTCCTGGATCTCAGGGACCGCTTGCGGGGTGGTTCTCCATCTGCAGGTGGTGGGGTGCTGGTGTGGTGGTCCTGTGGCGGGGGGTCCTGTCCACTAGCGCCGGCGGAGGTGGTGGGCAGTTCACAGTCCATGCTAGTGTCAGGGGCCCCTTGGAGTGCCACGGTGTCCCTCATGGTCTTTTGGATGTCCTTCAGAACCCCTACGATGGTGCCCAGGGCGAAGCTGATGGTTCTGAGCTCCTCCCTGAAGCCCAAATACTGTTCGTCCTGCAGGCGCTGCGTCTCCTGAAACTTGGCCAGGACCGTAGCAATCGTCTCCTGGGAGTGGTGGTATGCTCCCATGATGGAGGAGAGGGCCTCGTGGAGAGTGGGTTCCCTTGGCCTGTCCACCCCCTGTCGCACAGCAGCCCTCCCAGTTCCCCTGTGGTCCTGTGCCTCCGTCCCCTGGACCGTGTGCCCACTACCACTGCCCCCAGGTCCCTGTTGTTGTTGGGGTGGTGGGTTACCCTGGGTTCCCTGTAGTGGTGGACACACCGCTGATTGACATGTCCTGGGGACGGAGGTCTGGGCCCGCTGGGTGGGTGCTGTGCTGGTGTTACCAGAGGGTGGAAGGTCAGAGTTGGGCTGTGCCTGAGCAAGGGGAACCGACTGTCCCGAGGCCCACAATGGTCCGGGCTGGTCATCTGGACCCAGTTGGCCAGAGCTGCTGTCGTCACTGTGGGCCTCTTCTGTGGGTGGAGTGGAGATGTCTGGACCCTCCTGTGTGGTGAAGTTACGTAGTGGTCCTGCAGGGGTGCAAAAGCATAATTATTGCATGTGTGTGTGTCATGGTGTGCAATGGGTGGGTGTGCGTGTACCCCAGTGCAAGCATTCCTGTGTGGGGGCTTGTATGATGATGGTTGGGGGGTTGTTATGGGTATGTGCAGTGAGCATGCTTTAGTGGTGGGTGTCCATGCTTAGTTGTGTCATGCAGGGCTTGGTGTTGGGATGTGTGGTTTGTGTTATTAGTACATTAGTGAGGAGTTTGAGTGATAGGGGAGGGGGTGAGGGTGGGGGTGTGTGATAGCATGCAGGTAGGGTGGGGGATATGATAGTTAAGATTTGACTTACCAGTGTCCATTCCTCCACCGACTCCTCCGAGGCCCTCAGGATGCATGATGGTCAAGACCTGCTCCTCCCATGTTGTTAGTTGTGGGGGAGGAGGTGGGGGCCCGCCGCCAGTCCGCTGAATCGCGATGTTGTGCCTGGTGACCACTGAACGCAC
Organism: Pleurodeles waltl; assembly: GCF_031143425.1. Taxonomy (NCBI): domain Eukaryota; kingdom Metazoa; phylum Chordata; class Amphibia; order Caudata; family Salamandridae; genus Pleurodeles; species Pleurodeles waltl. Next base: position 667,533,304 of record NC_090444.1, read on the forward strand.
CTTCCCCCGTAGGTCGTTCCACCTCTTTCGGATGTCCTCCCGATTTCTTGGGTGCTGTCCCACAGCATTGACCTTGTCGACGATTCTTCGCCATAGCTCCATCTTCCTGGCTATGGAGGTGTGCTGCACCTGTGCTCCAAATAGCTGTGCCACTACCGGTAGGATTTCATCCGCCATGACCCTAAGCTCCTCCTCGGAACACCTGGGGTGTCTTTGGTGTGACATGGGGTGGTGTAGGTGATGTGTGGGGTGGTGTGTGTGTTGATGACTGTGGTGATGTGTGGTGGTGTGTTGCGTGAGGTGCGTGGAAGTTCTGTGGGTGATGGTGTTGTGTGCCTCTGTGTGGTGGAGTTGTCTATTGCTGTTGTCTCTCTCAGGCCTTCTTTCAGATTTTTCGGTCGTAGGGGTTTGTGGGTGATGTGGGTGTGTATTTTATATTGTGTTGGGTGTGTGGGAGTGGTGTTTGTATGTGTATCAGGTGTGTGTAATTCGAATTGTCCAATGTGGCGGTGTTTTGGAGATGTGTGTGTATTTTGAGCGCAGCTGTGTGTACCGCCAATGGAATACCGTGGTTGAAAGACCGCCGCGTGGGTTCGTGGGTCGTGATAGCATGGGCGTGTTTCTGTTGGCGTGACGGTGGAGGAATTGTTTTCGCCAGTTTATCACTGACCTTTGGTGTGGCGGAGTTTTGTGCGTGTCTGAATTTCGGAAGATTCCGTGCTGTGGGTCATAATAGCTGTGGCGGAATTCCACAGCCGCAGCGGTGTATTGGCGGTCTTCTTCACGGCGGTAAGCGGCTTTTACCGCCAATGTTGTAATGACCCCCATAATCTTCCCAGTGCTGGATCGTGGGAGGAGGTCTTTGCTTCCTGAGTAGCATGATGAAAATGTTACACTTTGGTCTTGAGTGTTAGACAATGTGGATTAGGAGAAAGTGTGAAAGATCGTTTTTCATGGAGAAAAGGATACCCTGTAGGCCGCACAAATCCCTGATTTAATGTGGTGAGGGGTCAATTGCTCTAACTGGAATGGCAGAGGAGAAGCTGGGGCTTTTAGCTGTTTGCTTTTGACCTGGGAATCTGATGGATGATGAGTGTTGCTAAGGGCTGTGCTGGGCACCTTTCCACTTTTGTGCACTCTATCAGAAAGCACATAGAATAAAACAGACTAGGTTTAAAATCCAGATGGGGTATTTCAAGCTCACTTAAATGGATATTGAGAAAATACCCACTTCTAACTTGTGATCACGTTACTGTTCAGATTTAGGCATACCTGTAGAGGACCACAAGACAATGCAGTGAGGCTTCCGTCATGGGAGGTTGAGGGCCATGTAGGGCATTTTGAATGAGACAGAGTTTTTTTTGTATCATAAAATTAGATTTATTCTCGCGCTCCCGAGGGAATGCTTTTCATTTACCTCGAAAGATGGGGATACACAAGCGTTGGTTTTAAATTTTTTTAATCACCCCAGCAGCTGTGAACAAATAAACTCTTGTTTAATAAGATTCCTTTGCACAACATTCACGCAAATTGGATACGTGTTCTGGCCGAGGCAGAAATCTATGGGATTGTTTTATTGTATTGCTTAGTTATGCATAGATAAAAAATAACATAAAATTAAAAAAACAGACCTCCATAGTTCTGTCTCAAAACAACACCCAGACTCACACGTTTACCCTACAGTCAATAACAGAAACACATGATCCATTTCTTTCTTGTGTCGGAGTGTGTACCACTCCTTTAACTACTATGGCCACAACGAATAATAACTTTAAAAATAAAGTGTGTGGGTAGCATTCTAGTTTGTGCACTGTAACTAAACTAACAAGAACAGCTGTCAAGAAAGCTTTGTAAACTGAATATATTTTCATACTGGGACTCGTGTGAACAAGACTGCTACTAACCTTTATGAAGTTTAAAAGATATTGCAACATGCCCATCTTAAGATTTATTGGGTCCAGAGCCGGCTTTAGGGCCGTGGGACCGCACTGGGTGCTGAGCTGGATTTTGTGGAGTGGGTGCAGGGGGGGGGGGGGGCGTTCTTTTGGAGGTGCTGACCTCAGGTGGGCGCTGTGCAATAACTCACGAAACATGCTATTTAAAAGCACCTACTGAAACGTTCCTTGTGCGCCCAGCCTTCAGGAAGCAATTAAAATGTCAACGTACCTCTTAGATTAATGCTCCTGCTGGGGAGAGAGATGTGAGTTAGCATAGAGGGTTAATATGCCTGCTTCAAAGAACAGAACTATATTTTATGTAGATAGCTGAGTGGATTAGTAAAGCCAGCCTTTACAAGCGCTTTAAAACAAAATAATGTATGTGAAAGGGGGGTCTATGGAGAGATGAGGGGCACATTTGCCATGTAGTAGTGAGGAAATCCAAGGAGGTGGTCAAGTGATGGGGGCACCAAAAAAGACTGTCGCACAGGGTGCCACCAGCGCTAAAGCTGGCACTAGCAGGGCTGGCTTGAGGGCGGTGTGAGCAGTGTGGCTGCACCGGATGCTGACCTGAGTGGGGGGTGGTGACCTCAGGAGGGCACTGTGTTTACAAACTTGCGATTTAAAAGTACCTGCTGAAAAGTTCCTTGTGTGTCCAGCCTTTAGGAAGTAATTAAAATGTCAAGACAACTCTTGTGATTAATGTTCTTGCTAGAGGAAGAGATTTAACTCACCGTAAAGTAGCACAGAGGGTTAATGTGCCTGATGCAAAGAACATTACAATATTTTATGTGAATTGCTGAGTGGATTAGTAAAGCCAGTCTTCAGCACTTTAAAACAAATTAAATGCATTTTAAAGAGGGTCTATGGAGAGATGAGGGGCATTTTGCGGGGTGGTAGTGAAGGAATCTGAGGAGGTGGTCAAGGGGTGGGGGTTGACAAAAATTTGTCCCACGGGGCGCCACCAGCGCTAAAGCTGGCACTGATCACAAGGACAGCTCATAAGCCAAAATAGCATTCAGCACCCTACAAATTGAGTCCTGCATGTATACTAGAGGACTGACAATCATTTTCCTGAAGCTCTCTGCCTGATTTAAGGAAATGCAAGGGTAGGAAATACCATCTTTGAATTTTGATAAATGGTAAACTGTACTTCTGGCCCTTAAAAATTACTCCTGAACTCAAAGATTCCCTGATAACTGTGCTGCAGCATCGGGCCCTCTACAGATAAATGTGATATAACTGTAAAACTGGAGCTAGAGTTTGTGATTAACAACTGCCAGGAAGGTCAATTTTACGACACTCAGGAGGAGATGGGTGGCTGTGTACTTACAAGGGCATTTGCAACTGATTGGATGTGCATACACCTTGCTCCTTACACAAGGACCATAACTGAAAGGGTCTGACTCCATTCCTCTATGGGGCATACTTGGATACTTTGTGAAAAATAAATATTATGTTTTTCCCATACTGTTAGTTTGTGGGGAAAATATGTTATCTTCCCATCTCTAGAAGGTTATTTTTGACTTGAATATAGGTTAAAAACTGTTTAAGTTGACACCCACACACAGACAACAGGCCTCTACCATGCATGTACCTTGGCTCATTTACAGGTTAAGGTTGAGATATAAGCACATCAGATTCAAGGCTAAATATCCCCTACCCACAAATAAATGATTCACACTTATTTTTAGGGCACAATCACTTTTCAACATTTTGTCGTAGTTCAACACATTTTAAGAATCACTTCAAGTTAGCAAAACAACATGTCAGGTATGTCACTTTCAATTCAATCTGTTCTTTATTTTCTAAAAAGGATAAAAAGCATCTATTTGTCCAACATGTCAAGTCCCTGGGGCACAGTGTTTAAAAAAACACTGCAATAAAATGTCCTCAGAAACATGCACTTCTAGTCACTTAAATAACTCAGACCCACATGCTTCCACAGCAGCCAGATCTTATGTCCTTGCACTTGGTGCTCTCTTGTAAGAATGGAAACAAAGGAGTGGGCAGATTTTTTCCACTGTTAACTTAGTTCATTGGCATGTTGTTGTTTTTCAACTACTGTATTCAAGTTCTGTTTAGTAGACACCGAGGGCACAGAGAAAACATAGATTGTCATTATGACATGACCGGTGACTGTTAAAATGGCGGTAATACTGCCAACAGGCTGGTGGTAATTACCGCCAAATTATGACCATGGCGATGATACCTTCCATAGACAGCCTATGTACCACACCAGTCGCCAGGGCATTAACACCACTGACCACAGCGGTAGCCATCAACAGCCATGCGGAAGACAAGGTACCGCCCACCATATTATGAGATAGCAAACCGCCAGGATTTCCGGGAAGGTACCAATGCCAAAAAAAGCCTGGTGGAAACATAACAGAGAAAACGAAAGGCTCACCAACAAGTACACAGATGACTCCGCCGCCGCCATGGAACCGGAACTTCAAGTCTTCCCAATGCTCTTCTACGCCATGGCCCTCCTGGAACACCAACGCCGATGAATACGATGACGGTGAGTACAGCTACCTAGCGCACACAGGAAGGAGGGAGGAAAAGGAGAGTGACACACACATGCACAACACACACCATTCACACACACACCATACACAGAACCAGCTGCAGAGTTAAACCAATGTCATAGGACACACGTTAAAAAAAACAAAGACCACGATAGTCACCAAACACTGTAATTTGATACCAACAGTCACCATATTGTCCATTCGAATACACATGCAGGTGACAATGTCCAGAATGGGACACCTCAGCTGAAGTGGAGAACTTGCCCACTGGTTATGGAGGGGGCTCCATGCCCATTTGTCTTTGGAGTGGAATGTGAGGCCAGTCTCTGAAGTGGGAAACCTGCCCACTGGTTCTGGAGGGGGCTCCTTGCCCATTTGTCTTTGGTGGGGAGTGCAAGGCCACAGTCTCTGAAGTGGGTAACTTGCCCACTGGTTATGGAGGGGGCTCCATGCCAATTTGTCTTTGGAGTGGAATGTGAGACCAGTCTCTGAAGTGGGAAACCTTCCCACTGGTTCTGAAGGGGGCTCCTTGCCCATTTGTCTTTGGTGGGGAGTGCAAGGCCATAGTCTCTGAGGTGGGAAACTTGCACTCTGGTTCTAGAGCAGGCTCTTTGCACAACAGTTTCTGGAGGGTGGCCTACATGCCCTCAGCTGGAGGTGAGGGCTGCTGTGCCTCTGCTGGAGGTGAGGGTTGCTGTGCCTCTACTAGATGTGAAGGCTGCTGTGCCTCAGCTGGAGGTGAGGGCTGCTGTGCTGGAGGTGGGGGCTCCTTGCCCTCTGCTAGAGGTGAGGGCTGCTGTGCCTAGGCTGGAAGTGGGGGTGCCTGTGCCTCAGCTGGAGGTAGGGGCTCCTTGCCCTCTCCTTTCAATGGTGGTTGAGTCGGACCCTTCCCTTTCATTGGTGGTTGAGTTGGAACATTCCCTTTCATTGGTGGTTGAGTGGGAACTTTACCTTTCATTGGTGGTTGAGTGGGAACCTTCACTTTCATTGGTGGTTGAGTAGGAACCTTCCCTTTCTCTGCTGGTGGATGGAGATCTTTGACAATCTTTGGTGGTGGAGAGGGATCCATGTGTCCCCTTTTGTGACGGGTCCCCTTGGCCTTTGACATGTCACATGTCCTTGCCACCAGGACTAGGAGTTGCATCCACTGTCACAGTATCCTGTCCCTTGCTTTTCACCTCCCTAGTCCTCCCTTTCTGAGCCGGAGGTGTGCTCTCGGTAGGAGTGGCAGGCATCACACTCTGGGGCCCCTTTGTGCCAGCAGCTGATGATGATTTGATGGGACCAGTGGCAAACTGTTTGGCTGAGGTGCTGTGCTGAGTTGTTGGGACCCTGCTCTTATGGGTAGGATGGGGGGCTTGAAGGGGAGGCAAGAGGTCAAGTTGGGCACGGAAAAGCTTCTTAGGGATGTTGGGGTGTGATGTGGGGGGGATGGGAGTGGAGGTTGAGCAAGTGGTTGTCAGAAGTGTACATCTGCTGGACGTGGGTGCAGGTGCATGGACAGTGTGCATGTGAGGTGGATGGCTGTTGGGTGTCTGAGTGTGTGCGTTTGTGTCCCTTAGGAGGGGGGCAGACAGGGTGTGAGAGGACAAAGGGGACGTGTGGATGGATGTTGTGGAGGTGTCTGCAATTGAGGTGTGTGTGCTGCTTGATGTGGTGATGGTGGTGGTTGCTGTTGATGCAGTGCATGCAGGTGTGAGTATGGATTTGAGGGAGGAGGGGAAGACAGTGGAGGCAGTGGATTTGGTTGTGTGTGAAACTGTCTGTTGTTTGTGTGAGTGCTTGTGGCCTGAAGTGTACTGTCTGTGTTTGACTGTGCTACTCTTGTGTGATGTTTTGTGTGCATTCTTGTCTGTATCTGTGCCTGGGATAGGTTGGGGTTGAGGAGCCTGGGACTGGGAAGTGGTAGTTGGAGGGGGGACGGTAGAAACAGGGACACTGGCTGCCATCAGAGAGGAGGCCAGAGCCTAAAACAATGTCTGTAGGGCCTCCAACCCAGTGTTGATGCCCTCCAGGTATACATTGCATAGCTGCATCTGAGATGCGAGCCCCTGGATGATATTCACAATGGTTGACTGCCCTACAGAGAGGGATCTCAGGAGGTCAATAGCCTCCTCACTGAGGGCAGCAAGGCTCACTGGGGCAGGGCCTGAGGTGCCTGGGGCGAAGTAGATGCCCACCCTCCTGGGTGAGTGGGCACAGGCAACTCAGTGGGGGGGCTACTGGGAGGGCGGTGCTGGTACAGGCGTGGTGGCTATACCTGTAGCTGGGGTGTTTCCAGAGGTGTCTGCCACCACCAGGGGGTTTCTTTCGGAGGAGGATTCAGAGTCAGTGTTGTCACCTCCTGTCTCCGCCATGGTGCTCCCCTCGCCCTCCGTCCCACTGGTCCCCTCGGCATCGGTGGACTCTGCCTCCTGGGTCCTAAGGGATAGAGCTCCCTCAGTTGCCGGTGCCCCTGCTCCTCCGACAGATGATGCTAATGCACACATGGACAGGATGACAGAAGAAAATGGGGGGGAGAGAAAGGGGACACTGGGTCAATTACAGCACCAACACCACAGTTAGCATGCACATTACCATGACACACAGGGATCAGGATTGAGCACTATGCATCGCACTGGCATTCCATTGGCTAGGTGCCACAGCAAGATGAGGGCCAACCACCGCCATCTGCACCCCTCCTGGGACCCAGTAAGTCCTGTCTGACATGGAATGCAACCTAGCTAGGTTACTGGATTTTGCTAAACAGCCATTTACCTTGAGCTGGACCACGCAGAAATGGCTGAGCTGGCATTAAGGGGCACCCATTAACCGAAACCCACCACCAGGATCCCATCCACCCAACAACAATTGTTGTCACGCTCACTGCATTCAACCCCTTGTGGCTGCTGTGCTGCACTCAGGCACCCATCGAGCTCTGGGTAGGCCATTGCCAGTATGCGGGCCATCAGCTTGGTCAGGTTCCGACGAGCACCCCGTGCTTGTTGGGAGGCCATCCCTAGCTGGGCCTCTGCGGTCTTCCAGGCCCAGAGTCTCAGGTCCTCCCACCTTTTCCTACTGTGGGTCTCCACCTGCTATCGACCCACAGAGTCTGCACGTCCTTGGCAATGGCACGCCACAATCCCTTCTTCTGATGGGAGCTGACCTGCAGAGGTAATACAGACAGGAGGACACCATTAACCATACAATCCAGCCTGTTACAGATATGGCCCACGAATACCATTTCCATCTCCATTGGCACCTAAATCACCTGGAGCCCTGCATGTGCACTACCACCAGACATACCCCTCCCATCCGAATGACACACTGCTAGCACACACATCTCCATGCAACCTTGTCACATGCATTGCGCCCAAGGTGTACTCACCTGTTGGTCTGGAGGCCCATACAGCTGTCCATATAGGGGTAGGACCCCATCCACCTAGTGCTCTAACTCCTCTGAAGTGAAGGCAGGGGCCCTTTCCCCGTCACACGGGCCATGGCAGGATCCAGACACAGGTCACAGCAGTACATGCAGTGGAGGTGTTGTTCTGTGGAAAGTCAGGAATCAAGTAAGGTTTTAGACAGAAAATAGCAGTCACGTCTGCGATGGTGTACATCGTCACCGCCGCTGGTGATCCCTATTGGACACTGTACTCCATAGAGCCCCATTTTAGCCAATGAGGAATAGCATAGCGGTGCAAGACCGCATTCCGCCATGACGGGCAACACCTCACTTCCACCTGCCCATACTTACAGGACAGGCAGTCACCATTTTATGGTAGTGGACAACATTCAGAAATTAGAAACTGCGTTATTGCTGTCAATTGCACATACATTGCCATTCACATTGTCCGATTACATACATGCTCTATATACACTGAGGTGGTGGTTGCATAGTTCAGTTTGTGACACCCTACTCACTCTTGCGTCCCTTAGGTACCTACCACTGATGAGAAATAGGAGGAGGAGACAAGACCCTGTGTACAGACCCTTTGTCGACTTGGCTACACTGTAGTACAGGCGCATTATACTCACCTATAGACTGGACAGGGCCACAATCACAGAGCTGTGTGCAGAATTGGAGCCTGATCTGATATCAGCTATCTGTCATCCCACTGGGATTCCCCCTCTTGGGCAAGTTCTATCAGTGCTTCATTTCCTGGTAACTGGTTCTTTCGAAATGACAGTGGGCTTGGCAGCAGGAATGTCACAGCCAATATTCTCATTCGTGCTGGCAAGGGTTTTGTCTGGCTTGGTCAAACACATGTGCAGCTACATCACTTTCCCCCAAGTTGAAGATTTGGCCACTGTGAAGACTGGATTCTGTGTAATGGGACATATACTAAATATTGTTGGGGCAATTGATGGAACACATATTACGTTTGTCCCCCCAGCTCAATGATAAGGTGTTCAGGAATAGGTAGAGTTTCCACACACTCAACATGCAATTGGTGTGCCTGGCGGACCAGTACATTTCCCATGTCACTGCCAAGTATCCTGCGTCAGTGCATGACACCTTCGTCCTGGGGAATAGCAGCATCCCAAATGTGATGCCACAACTTCAGAGGCACAGGGTGTGGCTAATAGGTGAGCCAGAGTCCCCAACCAATGTATGTCAGTGTATGCCTTCAGGAGTCATCCCCCATACCATTGTGTAAGGCTAATGTTTGTCCCTCAATACTTGCAAGTGACTCTGGCTACCCAAACCTATCATTGCTCCTGACCCCTGTGAGGAATGCCAGGACAGGGGCTGAGAATCGGTATAATGATGCACATGGGCGAACCAGGTGGATCGTAGAACGTAACTTTGGCCTCCTGAAGGCCAGGTTCAGATGCCTCCATCTGACAGGTAGATCCCTCTGCTACTCCCAGGAGAAGGTTTGCCAGATAGTTATAGCATGCTGCATGTTGCACAACCTGGCCCTCAGATGACATGTGCCTTATCTGCAGGAGGAGGAGATTTTAAATGCCCCTGTGGCAGCAGTGGACCCTGAGGACAGTGAGGATGACGAGGCAGAGGTTGAGGATGTGGACAACAGAATATCAGTTACACGTCAGTACTTCCAATGACACACAGGTGAGACAGTGGAACTGACTAATCCTCTGATTATTTATGTTTTCAGTGTGGCTGTAGCAGGATGGCATTCAATTCCTTTGTATCTCAACTGACTGTCACCTATACCTTCTCATTTTGTAGATGTTGGTGTTATAACAACTGTGTACTGATGTGATGACTACAGACAGCTAGATCTCATTATTTGTACGCTATCACAGAGTTCAGGTCATTTGCGCAAGATCTAACTGTTACCATAATTGCACATTTTCATCACATAAAGCACTATCACTCAAGCTGTGTTCAAGGGTGTTTATTTTAGTAAAAATTATAGACGGAATAGTGGAATGGAATGGGGTGATGGTGGAGGTAAGTCCAGGGTATTGGTCCAGTCTGTTTGTAGCACAGGTCCAGTGTCCAAGGAGCTATAGGAAGGGGAGCAAAGGCAGTTCAAAGTTGACAAGGTGACACAGTGGGACACAAGGGGGACATTCAGGAGGGTCTAATTTCCTGGCTGTGGTTTTGGTCTTTGCAAGTGTCTCTGGCATCTGTTTGGGTCACAGGGAACGTTTACGGGGTGGTTCACCTTTTGCAGGCGGACGGGTACTGGTGACCTGTGGGAGGGCCTCCTGTCCACTAGCTGCAGCAGATGTGGTGGGCTGCTCAGTTGACTGGCTAGTGGAAGCGGTCCGCTGGTTTGCTGTATATTCCCTCATTATGTTGGCCATGCCAAGAATCTGTCCCATCTTGTCCTGGGGTTGTTGGTAAGCCCCCAGCACATTAGTGAGTGCCTCCAGAACAGTCGGTTCTCAAAACCTGTCCTGCCCCTGGTGCACAGCTGTCCTCCCAGTGTCCCTGTCCCCCTGTGCCTGTGTCCTCTGAACGGTGTGCCCACTGCTATTGACACTGACACCAGGACCCTCATTGTCTTGCCTGTGAGGTGTGCACTGGGGTCCCTGTACAGGTGGGCACACTGCTGATTGACGTGTCCTGGGGACAGAGGTGTGGGGACATTGGGTGGGTGCTGTGGTGTCGGATACTGTGTGGGGATGCTCAGTGGTGTACTGGGAGGGGGCTGGGATGGCCGACTGACCAGTGGTCCCTGATGGGCCAGGAAGTTCATCCAGATTGAGATGCCCAGATTTACTGTTGTCACTGGGGGCATCTTCTGTTGGGGGACTGGATAGCCGTGACACCTCTTCTCCACTGGGATTGGCTGGGGCACCTGCGGGGATGTAAGTGATGTATTATGCATCATGTTTGTAACATATTCTACGTCTCTAGCTTCCCCTATATCGTTACTGTTGCCCTGCCACCTTTGTTTGTGTATAGCGATGGATTGTGGGATTGTTAGTTCTCCATGTTGTGAATACATAGGTGGTGGGTGTAAATGCAGGGCTGGGATAGCTGTACATGCAGTAGGTATGGTTTGCATGGCTTGGCTTTGGGGTTAGTCATATGTTTAGGTGCACTGTGAGGGATGAGTGGAGTGTTGGGAGTCAGGGTGAGGGGGTGAGACGACATGCAGGTATGGGGATAGGTTGTAAATTTTTACTCACCAGTGTCCAGTCCTCCGGCTACTCCAGTGAGTCCCTCAGGATGCAGTATTGCCAAGACTTGTTTGCCCCATGCTGTCAGCTGTGGGGGAGGAGGTGGGAGTCCACCGCCAGTTCTCTGGATGGCGAGCTGATGCCTTGCTGCCATGTAATGTACCTTCCCCCGTAGGTCGTTCCACCTCTTCCTGATGTCGTCCCATGTTCTTGGATGCTGTCCCACGGCATTCACCCGGTCCACAATTCTCCGCCATAGCTCCATCTTCCTTGCTATGGATCTTTGCTGAACTTGTGCTCCAAACAGCTGTGGCTCTACCGTGACTATTTCCTCCACCATGGCCTGCAACTCCTCATCAGGAAAATGGGGGTGCCTTTGTGGGGACATGGGTGTTGTGTGGTATGTGTTGTGCAGTGGATATTGAATGATGTGGTTGGGTACGGGGTGCGTGGCGGATGCCTGGGTATTAGTGGTGTGTGTAGTTGTGTCTGTGCTTAATGTTTCTGTCTCTTGGCTATTTTTCACGTTTGTAAAAGGTTGTAGGTAATATGGGTGTGTGTTTTATAGTGCTGTGGGTGGGTGTGTGTGGTGTGTGTATTAGTGTCTGGTGTGTGTTTTTGGTATTGGCCAATGTTGTGTTGTATGGTTTTTGGTTGGCCATTCTGACTGCGCCCGTGTGTACAGCCAATGGTTTACTGCTGTTCAATGTCTGCCGTGGTTATCCGTGGGTCATAATCTGGAGGGCGTTGTTTTGTTGGCGTGATGGTGTGGTTGTTCATACCGACACTTTACCACTTACCTTTGACCTTGCAGATTTGTTTTTGTGGCAGCATTCAGTCAGTTTAGAGTGTGTGTGTCATAATATGGCGATTGGATGCTCGCTTACGCGATGGTATGTTGGCGGCCGTCACTGCGAGTGAGTGGAGTGGTTCCCATGCTGTGCTTCATTCCTGTTTACAACCAAAACAAATGATTTACCACTCCAGTAATAATGGCTAATGGCACATCCTGGATGGGACCATGGTAAGATATCCCACTGGTCTCCCCAGAAAAGTCCATGAATGTTAGGATACCACTGTAGAAGCCAAGTCTAGAAATAGCCACGTGCGTTATAGTTGATTTAGCGAATGCTCTAGTTTATGGATTAGGTAAAATATAATTTAGGAAAGAAATATCTCTCCCCGAATAATAGTTTCAGATATCTTTGCTTCATCAAAAATACATAAAACTAAATATTTTGTATTAATCTGCACTGCCACAAGAAATCTTAAACATAACTTATTTACCTCTATCTAGAATTGTTTTAACATTGACACAATCAGCTAATACATACTGACAAGGTTAAGCACACTCATATCCAATGTCGCTAGAGTTAGAGACAGCATTATTCCTCAAAATGGTTCCAAATGTAGCACAAGATCAGATTTCACCATGATCTTAACGCTATTAATGCAATTAAAAGTTACATTTAAGTTTATCCGAGTGCATTAACCTGAAATTTTGTCAGAATATTTATATGCATAGAGATACTGATTTTCTCTGGGCATCTCCGTGCTAACATGTACTGACAGGTCGAATAAACTAGGCAGAGAAAAGTGCAAGAAAAACAAGAGTGAATGAGATTGTGACCCCTCATACAAGTAATGCTAGTGAACAGTGCATAGTTATTCAAATCTAACTATCTATGAGCAGACCATTAGAATTAGTTGGCATCAACTTGGCGAGCAAACCTCGCTTTTCCAATGTTTAATGCGCTGTAGATGTTTAATGAAGTTTATGGCATCGGGCGTTGATGTCCCAGTCCTCTCTGTATTTCCTAAAACAGGGAGCAAAAAATTTAACTTTTGGAGTTAGCAGAAGGACAGCTTCAACCCTTGCCATTCCTGAAGTAAATTGTTCATCCTGTAAAAGGATTGATGAATTTATTTTCTTTCCACATTGAAATATATCGGTTCCTCCGCAGTTTCCACTTGCAAGCAATTGACACTTTCATTCACTCAAATTGAGTTGACTGTCATGAGCAACTGACTTTACCCACCCTGGAGACTCAGGGGTCTTTTTTTATAAAGGATAGTAACGAAGTTTTTTCCAAAAATCGGCAGAAGTCCCGTCAGCCTTCCTTGCGTGTTCTCCTCATCTTTAGAGTTGTGTACGTGGCCGAGTTTCTGACTGCAGAGGTCTCAGTTGTCGGAAATACCTGCGGATGAGGAAGAGAACTGCCAACGTTTCACTGGCGGAAGAGGTGGCCTGTTAGGTCCCTCTCGTATGGCACTTCTTTTCTACCTGGATCCAGGTAAAAACATGTTGATCCTCCTCATGGAAAAACTACGGCCCTGACGCTTCAAGAGACATTCTTTCGTGTATCATGGATACTATTTTTTTTGTTTGTTTTCCAACAACAATTACCCTGTTTTGAGGGGTTTTCTTTGAAAACAAAAACTATTGCTGACTCAACCGCCATGTCGCCATGACAAGGGGGATAGGAGGAGGCACTGAGCAGGTTTGTCGGAAGTGCTTTTGCCTTGTCCGCAGAAGCTATTTTGGAAAATATTTTTCACATATATGGGGGCAAACTCTAACTTTGGGGATTGGGCTGCGGACGGTTTGCAGGAGGGAGAGAGCCCGCCGCCACCTCAAAAGCTCTGCGGTCACTCCTCCAAAGTTAATGAATTAATCCTTAGTTATGTTGGTAGGTATGTATTTCTATTTTGTCGTGGTGTTTAAAATTATCGCCATAGAAAATATTCACACTTAAAGAAGGTTTCTATGTGTAGCTCCGTAACAGGTCATCCCTGTTTTTTTCCAATTGTACTTTTTTGTCTGAAAAAAATACCATGGCCGCCTTGCTGGTGCTATGGGGTCTTGTGCACCGATAAGAACTAGTTTAGTTTCACTATTAGATAACATACAAAAATTAAAATGATTTGCTAACTTCTTCTCTGAATGTTTCATGTACCAGATGCTCCTTATTTTGCGGATTCATGTCAAAATAAAATTAAATCTCAGAAAAAAGATAAACAAAGCTGACACTGAAATGATTTAGATCACTAACATTCTTTGTTCAGACTCCACCATGCCTTTCAGTCCTCCAGAAGGGACACTACATATCAGCTCCCCAAAGAATTCAGTCTCAATGCACAGGCCATGCTACCGATGTGCAAGGTCTACAGCAAATAGAGAGAATATTCAATTTGTGTTCATTTGTCACTATTGAACTGACATAATGAATGATGACAAACTAGCATTTTGCATCCACACATCATATACAATTACAGAAAATGTAGATGGCTCTTGCTTGAATGTCAGGAGTGGCAAATTAAATTACCCTAAGCAGATGGGTTCAGGAGTGAAAGGTATCAGATTGTACGCTAAATAATAAAATGTGTTTACACATCGAGAAATGTGAACAATGCATGAGTGCATGTTGGTCACAAACAAACCATTATTTTAAAGATGTTTTTTAATTTTGTTTTCATTTCAGGTATACATATATAAAAAAATAAGACATGAATTATACCTAGGTAGCATTAATCCATAACAATTGATGTTCTTTAGCTGGTGAGATCACAATAACCTTGCTATATGTATTTGTTCAGTGAAACATTTATTCAAGTCACTTTCCAAAATATAATCGCACCAAGGTTTCAGTAATTTTATATATTTTATGCATTATTATACTATATTCACAAGCAATATTTTCATATAACTCCCAGCTTTCCTTGTTCATGGCTTGTTACTTCTCCAAGTACTGCCATATAGTTGTAAACCTTTTTATACTCCCAACACGTTTTGGGTATGCCTCCTCATATTTCTTAGTTCTTAGCATGTTATTCCACCAGTTCTGCATGGTGGGAATCGTCTGAGTGTGCCATAACTTAAGTATTAATGATCGAGCTACTGTTAAAACAATCGCTATAAAATATTGTTGGTGTTTTGCTAACTGACATGTTTTCTCAGAGGCTCCAAACAAACCTAGACTTGAATCTATCTCAATCCTAGAGTTAGAGTTCTAATTTATTGCCTTTTCTATTTCCAACCAGAAAGTAATTAATTTGGGGCAATCAAAAAAGACATGAAGCAAGTTCCCCCTTACATCCTGATGGCAGCTTAAGCATTGATCGGGAACTGACGGAAACATTTTGTGTATCTTTTCAGGAGTGTACTAGGCCATCCATCTGGAGAGGAAAGACATTCTTTTATAGTTAGCTGCCCTCAAAGATTTATAGCCCATTTCCAAAATAATTCTCCACTCTTCGTTAGATGTTACACATTGTGTTGCTTGGAAAATATTATCACTGAATTCTGTAATTGTTGCCGCAGCAGGTCATTCAACTAGCAGTCTGTACCAGTTCCCTGTACCAAGTAATTTACTTCTGATTAGAGCCCTCTGTGTTGGGTGTTCTTGGGTACTTTGCTGGTGTAAAATAGCACTAAGATAGTGGGAGTTCTGAAAAAGCTCAAAAAGAGTCTAGTTGCCGTATCTCCGAGTCTAGTTTCGACCTCATCCCAGGTAATGTATAATTTTTCTTAAAATAAAATCCCCCATCACTTTAAACCCTTTGCTGTTCCATTGGGATATCACCATTTCTGGAAGGTGTAGACTGAAGTATTTACACTCCTGTAATTGTAGATAAATATAACTCGGTGGTGTTTGATGTGTTTTGCTTTAGACCTCTACTCTTTTACTAAAATCGTGAATATATTTATATCGAGTTTTTTGGGGGGAGTTTCGTAGTTTTAATAAATTCTGGAAGACTTATTGCTGATTCTGCGGTCATTCTATTAACCAAAAAAATTTCCATAGTTCCTCCGATAGCCAAGTGTCGTGCCAGTATATCCTGCAATGCAGCCTGATACTAAACTTGAAAATTAGGAAGTGCCAGGCCCCCTTGGTTTCTATTTAGCTGAATAACTGAAAACCTCACCCTTGAGATTTTATTCCTCCATATAAAATGTCGTATCACGGAATCCAGTTCATGAAAATAGGAGTTATTTATTTTTATCTGTACATTATTGAATAAAAAAAGAAAAAGCGGAAGAATTGACATCTTGATTAAAGAGACTCTCCCTATCAGAGTCAACGGTAGAACTAACCATCTGTCTAAAAGTGTTTGAACTTTTGCAAGCATCGTAACATAATTAAGGTTAAACAAGGTTAAACAATTGTCCATAATTCTTTGTGTCGTAAATTCCCAAATACCTAATAGGTTCAGATGAATTAGCTTTCTGCTGCAAAGCACAGGGAAGATTCTCTGTTCCTGCGTTAAATAGAAGAACCTCCATTTTGTTTGTATTAATCTTGTATCCTCCTATTTAAGTGAACTCATTTATTTTATTGAGTGCTCTTTGTAGATTACCAATCTCTGGTTTTAAGTATAAAATGATGTCATCAGCAAATAGCTTAATTTTGTGCATATCCGGTACAGGTGAGATAATTTCCTTCGAACTACCTATTATCTGAGTGAGAGGCTCAATAAAAAAGGCAAAGAGTATTGAGGAAAGAGGACATCCCTGTCTAGTACCTTTTTTAATCTGAAATGTGCCTCTAACATTTGAATTGATAACAATTCTGGCCTGAGCATGCTGATACAACCGCCTTATCATTGAAGTAAATTGCAAAGGGAAACCAATTTTGGTTAGGCTGTATACTAAGGCTCCCCAATTGACTAGGTCTCTGCATCTAGCATTATCATTATTGCAGGGATTATTTTGACTCAGAAATACTCAATTGCCTGTATCAAAAAGTTTTTATTGTCACCTCCCATGAGCAACATGGTGTCGGCGTAGCAGAGAGGCTCGTAAGCCTGCGCCCACCGGAACCAAGCACACAGCCTTCGCCGCCGCCGCCGCCTCGGTCGTTGCGCGATCTTAACGAGGATCACCCCCGCCAGGAAACTTGGTAACCAGCCGCTGCCGCTGCCGCAAACGAGGATCGCCCACGCACCTTCCAAGGAAGGGAACGAGAGGGCGTCCCGTCGTCGACATTACAGTGGGAGAGACGTGAGGATCGCACAGGTGGCGTTCAGAGCGAGGATCTCGAACGCCGCGCGGCAGAAAACTGTTGAAGTACACGGATGTACACGGAAATGCCTTCAGTCTGTGCCCCAGGAGATCCAGGACTCTGTTGTTGTGCCGGGAGGCTTGGATAGAGGTGTTGGGACCCATGGAAAGGGGCGTATTTTGCCCTTTCCTTTACCCAAGAAGAGAAGAGGGCTCCCAAAACTAATTACTCGTGGAGCTGCAGCAACCAGGTACCGGGGGTAAATGATAGCTCTCCGACAATGTGTACAGGAATCAATTAGCTTCTTACTCTAAAAGGGAGGGGAAAAAAAAAGAAAAGAGACGTATCAAATAGTTGTGGAATGTGTCAAAAATCTCTCCAACAATGATACAGACATTGAGGGACTGAATTTTTTATTTTTTTTTGTCTTTGACCATTAATCATAGCATTCTAATCACAGGAGAACGATAACAGCCAATAGCGGTTGATACTCCCATCTGATACTGCTCTCCTTTTTCATGGCTGGGAAATAAAGGAGGGGGGCTAAAACTTTAAAAAAGGGGAAAAAATAAAATAAATATATATATATATAAGGAGGGTATAAAAGAAGAACTGAAAGTCTTTGGGGGGCTTTAATGCTGTCGGGCACGCAATTCAACGCATCTTGGCATCTGTTTACTCCCTCACAGCCTTTGAGGAGTGTGATCGAACGAACAATATCAGATGTGTTAACGGCAGTGGCGGGAGTGACAAGACTTATTAGGTTGTTATCTCATGTAGTAAAAACAAATATGGCACCCAAAACTATTCGGAACCTTGGAGATAAGAGTGAGGGAGTTAAAATGACACGTATCGGAAGGGATAAAGGAGAGACAGCAGGGGCAAATAAATGCCTGACGTCAATTACAGGCAAAGCAGCTGGGAAGAATACACTGGGATTGATGAAAGATGCCAAGACGAGCGACAACACTACCCCCCGTCGGAAATTAAGTCGAAAGGCAAAAACAAATCTACTATTGCGACTTTTCTCACAGGCGGGGCGCAAGACAGTCTCTCTGTACATAGAACCCCCTCCTCAGAAAGCAACGTGCTAGGGAAAGAACCTATTCTTCCTAGTACCAGCGACAAAAAATTATGTATTGAAAATAAGGAACTCTTCATTAAAACCACACAAGATACAGAGAACTTATTAGAGATCGAAGATAGTAACAGGGAGACAAGCAAAAAGACGCTTGGCCTCCCTGGGAGCAGGCAGCCCCAAACACAACGATTGGATCAAATCGAGCAGCTGGAGTGTCAAATTAAGGAAGGAACTGCAAGTATGTCAGGACCTACAGTAGAAAAGGACAACCTACATAATCCTCTAGGAAGCCCTAAAAGATGGGATAAAATGACTGGAAAAGACTCCCAACTCATGGATTGGGGCAAAGACAGTAGTGATAAATTTTATTCCTTGACAGAAGAGTCCGAACTCAGCAGCGTCGATCGCAGCTTTAGCGAATCTGAAGAGAGCGAGACATCCGGGGCTGGCAATAAATCTCCAAGCAATGAACTTACAGTGCGGCAGCACCGACAACGGAAACCTGTTAAAATGCGCCCTGGCTCTCAGGAGGGTTTCGAAAACGCGACATCCATGGGTGGGAGGACCTTAAAATGGGACTATTCTGGTATTGGCTTAGCAGATACTCCTACCATAAGCAACCAGGGCCCTGTCAATGGTAAAATGGAAACAGATACGGGAGCTCCTGCTGGTAGTGCGCATGCGACGGGCAACAAGGCAGGGATCCTGCGGTCAATATATAGCTCAATTAAAGAGCTGCAAACAGAGACTAGGATCGAAAGCCGGCGTGCAAGGATTGCTACAAAGAGACTGCAGGGGACGGTCCGTAAGGTTGCGAAATCATGTACAAAAATCGAAGCTAAGCTATGCTCAATGGAAGAAAGGATAGTGGCAGTAGAGGAGGATGTGGATATTCTCAAAGAGCAGAGCACTGTGAGAGATGGACAATTGACGGACGTAATGTGGAAAATGGAAGATTTGGAGAATAGACAGAGAAAAACAATCTTCGATTTCTGGGTATACCGGAAGGGCTAGATGGAAGTAATATACAGGCGTATATGGTCAACCTTTTGCGTGGGGCTTTACCGGAACTGGGGAATTGGGATTGGGAGAACGAGCTGCAGCGGGTCCATAGATTTCCGACAACTTGACGGGAGGGGGACCAACGGGCAGATTCTAAGTACCCAAGAGCGATCTTAGTCTATTTTGGGAACTATTTACTACGACAGGAGATAGCCGATAAAGCTCGTCCTAATACCCCACGCTCTCTGGATGGGGTTACTTTCTTCACCTGCCCCGACTTCTGTCATGCCACTGTAGAGCGGAGATGGCAGCTTCGACAGCTCATTAAGCCATTTTTTGACAAGGGAGGGGAGGCATATCTGTTGGCCCCTGCTAGACTTAAAACAGTAATGAATGGAAAAGTAAAAATATTTACCTCAGAAATTAAGGCAAAAGAATATCTGATGGGGGTCAAGTAATAGAGCACAGAAATATAGGGAAGGCAAATGTGTTTAGGAGACTGGTGGGTGGGTGGGCCCACGCATACACGACACCAATATTCAGGCC
Organism: Pleurodeles waltl; assembly: GCF_031143425.1. NCBI lineage: Eukaryota > Metazoa > Chordata > Amphibia > Caudata > Salamandridae > Pleurodeles > Pleurodeles waltl. The sequence goes on from NC_090444.1 coordinate 667,552,988, forward strand.
ATCGGAGGTCTGATTGCTCAACAGGATGGGGGGCCAGTCCCGGGGAGGGAGGGAAGGATCTGGGGAGGGGGAGGGAGGAGACTGGTCCGGGGAGGTGGAAGGGGGGATGGGGAGGGGAATGGGAAGGAGGAGAGGGATAGGGGGGAAAGATGGGGGAAAAACAAGGGAGTAAAATGGAAAGGAAAGGACTAAGGGAAGTGAGAGAAATGGAGTGGAAAAATAAGAAGAGTGGAACAAGGAGAAAAGAGAACTCAAGAGAAGGTGCAGTTAGATATGAAGATCCGGGGGGCAGGATGAGAGAAGAAATGAAACAAAAAATAGTAAATGGCTAGACTTAGAATTGCCTCAATCAATATATGTGGACTAAATGACCCTTGTTAAAGAATGAGAGTGGCTGAAGAATTAAAAACCTTTAAGGTAGACATTTTCTGTCTACAAGAGACACATGTGGAATATAAAAATTCTGAAATCCTTGGTTCGCTCGGTATGAAAGTGATCGTTCGGTCAGAACAAGAGGCTAGAACTAAAGGAGTGGCAATATTAGACCGGACCAATAAACTAAATGCTACTCGGCAGAAGGCGGATAGGGGTGGAAGATGGGCAATAGTGGAGTATAGCTATGGGCATAGTAGCTTTACACTATGCTCCCTATATGGGGCAGTCACGGACGACCCAATAGTCTTAGATACCCTTGCCATTGAGCTAACAGGATGGGCCCCTCCCTATATTCTATGTGGTGACTTCAATTTTAATGGATCTTGGGAGGGACTACAGGATTTATTAGCACCCGCAACTAAGAAGTATCAGGGGCGTAAACCTCGGGTATATAAGGCAATGGTTGCCATTCAGAAAGAATTAGGATTAGTGGACGCTTGGGTGAAACTGCGTAAGCCAGACCCTGGATATACTTATTATTCGGCCCCTCATGCGAAACTAGCACAACTTGATTATTTTTAAATCTCTCCTATATTTCTAAAGCAAGGTAGGATTGAGTCATACTCACGGACTGTATCAGATCATAACCCTTTAGTTTTTGATTTAGAATTGGATGGGCTAGAATCAAAGGTTAGTAGATGGACATTTGAAAGTGGACTCCTCAAGGACCCGGAATATTGTGAGCATATGAGAAAGTGGATAGCTGAATTCCTGGGGTTTAACCAGGGGTCAGCTTCAGTGGAGAAAGTTTGGGATACCTTGAAAGCAGGAATCTGCGGTGAAACATTGAGTTTCAGTATTAAAAGGCAGAAAGATGCCCAAGGTAGAACAAAAGAATCCCAAACAAAGCTGAGGGTGGCAGAAAGGCAATTGGTCATAGCTATAGAAACTGGAGTCGATATAAAGAGGGCTCAGGAGGAAGTCGCTATAGTAAAAGCAGCAATGAACGAGGCTATGGCACAAAGAATAGCGGAGAAATATCTAGCACAGCGTGCACAAGGGTATGAGTATGGAGAAAAAACTGGGCGCTTGCTAGCGATACAGGCAAGCTAGAAAACAGCATCCGGGGTTACTAGGGAGATTAAAGATTGGCAAGGACAGACAGTATCAGAAGTGGATGGAATTAGAAAGGTGTTCCATAGATATTATACGGAACTATATAACGACACATCTGTATATCCGGAGGAAGAAATGCTGGAGTTTTTATACCCCATTAAGGTTGAGAAACTAGCTAAGAGTGATAGTTTACGCATGGGAGAGCAGATAGATATTTCGGAAACCGATATGGCAATGAGTGATCTTCCCACTGGAAAAGCTACGGGTCCTGACTCGATCCCTTTAGAATTTTATAAAGCTTTTAAAGTATTATTACTCCCGGTAATGGTAGAGCTATTTATTCAGGTACAGAATGGAAGGGAAACCCCCCCATCATGGGATTTGGCTAATATAGTTATGTTCATGAAGAAGGGGAAACCCCCCGTCAAACCCGGCCTCATATCGCCCGATCACATTAATAAACAGCAATGTTAAAATATATTCAAAGATATTGGCCGCTCGATTATCTCTGGTGATTAGGAAGCTTGTCTCCCCTAGGCAGCATGGGTTTGTCCCAGGAAGGGATACTACTAATCATATCCAGAGAGTTCTAGCACTCTTTGATGCTACGGAAGTAGCAGAGGAACCTATGGCGGTCGCATTATTAGATGCAGAGAAGGCGTTTGACCGGGTGAACTGGAACTATTTGTGGTATGTTATGGAGTATTACAGGTTAGGGAAGAAATTTATTGTAGCAGTAAAGGCTCTATATAGATTACCAGCAGTGAAAATACAATTAATGGGAGGACAATCCGAGAGTATCCTGGTCAGGAGAGGTACTAGGCAGGGATGCCCATGTTCGCCCCTCCTGTTTGCTTTATATATAGACCCTCTGATTAGACAGCTGGAGGAAAATAGCAAGATTCCACCGATACATAGGCAGGGATGGGATACAAAAGTCTTAGCATACGCAGACGACATAGCCATATTAACACCCTCCCCCGATTCGGCACTGAGAGAGGTTGAAGAGGTGACGACAAAATTTGGGAGGTTTTCTGGATACCTGTTAAACAGAGCTAAAACGCAGTTGTTGGCTAATCAATATACAAACACTAAGGACACTCGGAGGGTGGACCATGCAGTATATTTAGGTATTAATATTACACCAACAGTAGGCAATATTGTTAACCTGAATTTAGATCCTATACTTGTGAAAGCCAGAAAAGATATGTGCAGATGGAATAATCCACACCTGACTATTATGGGGAGGTGTAATATGGTGAAAATGATTCTCCTCCCTAAGCTGCTGTATTTGTTTCGTGCCGTACCGCTGAGCTTTACTAACCATAGATTTAAAGAGATAGATAGAGTGATTATGAGATTTATTTGGGCGTATGGTAAGTGTAGAAGAGCAAGCAAATTTATGTCTCTTCCTCGAGAAAGGGGGTGGTGGTCTTTACCGAATATAAAACTATATCAAATGGCAGCTGCTTTTCACTATATGCGCACACTATGGGGTCCCAAGAAAGAAGGGACCGCGGAAGTGGATTGCCCCAATATATACGAGCTGCAGATAGGATCAGTAGCCAACGGGTGTTTGGTAACATATCATGAGCCTGGATATTATAAGAAAACTCGATATAAGGTACTGGTAGCGGCCTATAAATGTTGGCGATTATGGTACAAGAAGAAAGGACTTGGTAGATATAATCATTATACCATGATTGAGAAGAATCCATTGCTCCCTGAAATTTTTCAGGACAAATATATGGCAAATTGGGCCTCTTTAGGCATAGTGAGGTTAGGGAATTATTTTGATAATTTTGGGGTCAAGGCGTTCGGAGATCTACAGGAGCAGTATGGTCTAGAGCGAAGGGACTTCTTGAAATATTTACAAATACTGGATTTTCTAGTAAAGAAAACAGGGGGTGTGCAGGGATTTAGAAGTAATCAATTGTTGAACGACATCCTGGCTAACCCCAATATAGCAATCAGGTCGGTCTACCCTTTGCTACTGACGGATCAGCCTGATGATTTAGAGAAGAATAAGGAGAGGTGGAGCAAAAAGCTGGTGGATGGGAGTAATAACTTTATGAGGTCACTGGAGCTGGAATGTACCATTCTATTATCCTCTTCCTTGCAAGCGCAACATTATAAGACCCTGTTCGACCTGTATCATACTCCAGCTCATCTCGCCAAATGGGGGTGCGTGTCAGGAACAAACTGTCCAAGATGTGGGACGTATGGAACAGACATCGTACACATGATAGCTACATGTGGGGAACTAAAGGCTTCGAGGGAAGGTATCCAATCTGTTTTGAAGGAGGTTTTGGGATATGATTTTGTTCTCACACCTGAGATCATGGTTTTCGGAGTTGCTGGAGATGCGGGTGGTCCACATAGAGCATTTATCTTTGTGGCTATGGCAGTGTATCGAATATGTATATCATCCGCATGGTTGAATGCACGACCCCCGTCTTGGCAGCAATGGTTGGCTAGGTTGTTGTCTGTATACCATTTGGAGATGGCATTATATGAACGAAAGGGGAAACAGGCTAGGAGGAAAGGGAAGTCAATTTGGGGGCCATTTCAGGTCTGGATCCGGGCCCATAATGATTAGTGTTTAAATTTAAAATTAGACCATCCTCCTTCAGTCTAATTGGTAATTCCTTCTCGTATGGATTAGCCGGGTGGTCATGCCTCGCATTATTTAGCTAGGCGATGCTCTTCTCCTGTCTGATTTTCTTTTCTCCACTCTCTGTTCAGAATTTCATGTTTTCAGTGTAAAGTGATCTAAGAATATATTTGTTGTATGACTCCTTTCCAAATAAAATAAAAAAAAAAAAAAAAAAAAAAAAAGTTTTTATTGGATGTCATCATCCTGCTGGCTACAAAGTCGTTCTGATCTTTATGTATTAATTGTTGTGCAACTGGTGTGATCCTGATAGCCCAGACCTGTGTTAAAATTTTATAATCTGCATTCAGCAGACTAATTGGGTGATATGCATCAGGTTTCTGTGGATTTTTATCCTTTTTTTAAAAATGGACTATTGTTGACTCTTTGAACGTTGAAGGTATTTCTTCTCCCTCGAGCATTGCATTACATGATTCCGTCAAAAAACAGAGCAAGCGCTTCGCAGGAAGTTTTATAAAATTCTATTGGAAAGCTATCGCCACCGCAAGCTTTTGCACTTGATATTCTCTGGATAGTTCCATTAATCTATGATGACATAATCTTCGGTGCTACATCGTTTTGAACCTTTAGCGAAATTTTAGGTAACATGATAGTCTTGTAATACTGATCTCACTGCGAGAGTGAAACTGCATAGTCTATCTCATAAATTCTAGAGTAATGTGACATAAACATTTAAGATATATCCTTGTCCTCATTAATGATTGTGCTAGTCTCAGTATCCTGAATTTGATTGATTGTCTGTTTTTCGTGTTTTATACGAGTGGTGCAAGCTAAGTGTCTGCCTATCTTTTGACTTTCTTCATAAACCTGCTGCTGATAAGTCCTTGAGCTAGTAACTTCTTCAAGAATAAAAACATCTTTAAGTTTAGCCCTCATTTGATTAAGATTACACCTTGTTGCTTCCTGCCTTCCTGATTTCATACATTCATTTGTCGCCTTATCTATTGCCATCAAGTTTTTTTATTTGTAACTCTCGTTGTCGTGTCTGCGCTGCTTTAAAATAAATATTTTGCCCCCTGGCTGTAGCTTTAAATGCTTCCCATACATTAAACAGGGATGCAGAATTCTGATTGAGTTGGAATAACCCCTGTATGCATTTACTCATGTCTGTGACCCCCTGCTGATTAGTTAGCAAAGATCTATCAAGCTGCCATCTAGATCTCTCTTTCTTAAGGGCCTCCAATTCTGTCATCACCATGACCGCTGAATGACCGGAAAAAGCATTTGCCTAAATACACGAAGCCACCTTCTTCAACGAGTGAGATATTACAAAAAAATCTATCCAGGAGGCAGTCTTGTAACAATGTGAAAAACAAGTATATTGAGTGGTGACAGGGTGTTCTTCTCCCCAAGGGTCTATTACCTGGAAATCACTTTTTATTATATTTGTAAGTCTTTTAGTTTTAGGTTTAAGTTGCCTTTTTTCCTGATTAGAGGTATCTAGTGTTATATCTTGAATATAATTGAAATCCCCTCCCATAATGAAAGGGCCCATGGCACTCATTGCTATATTATAAAAAGTTGCATTAGTGGCTCTACTTCATCCATAACTGGCCTATAGTAGTTAACCAGATTAACTTGACCTCCTGATTGTAAGACTTTGAGCCAGATCTACCTCCCTTTGGGGTCTCTAGTGATGTCTTTTATAACCCAGTCTACTCTGTTCCTGAGATATATTGCCACCCCTCTGATTGGCAACCCAGATGAAGCAAATAGAGCTGCTGAGAACCATTTTGGGATATATATTTTGGGGCTATTACTTTTTAGATAGGTTTCTTGGAAATAAAGAACATCCCACTAAATGCTACCCTCCTCAACCCACTCCCTCCCCATTACTTATAGCATGCAACAAAGTTTTAGCTGCATCGACTGTGTTGACTATATTTGACCAGCCCTTAAAAAATCCTTTAGCTTTGATTGCTGTATGAGCCCGGCCGGAGCTCCTGCTTTTTGAAATGCTGGAATCATTTGCCTTTGTTCCCTCCTCCTACATGCAGTGGCAACTGACATGTCTGAAAAAATCTGAAAGTGTAATTGCCAGGAATCTGATGTACTCTGCTCTTAATCGCCTGATGTAAAATGCGTTCTTTAAAACGAAAATCACCAAAGTTCACCAGTATTGTTCAAGAGTATTTCATATTAGGTCTTTGCACTGCCAGTGCGTGATGAGCTCGCATAGTAGAGAGATCCTGATGGCTATATGCCAATTCCAGAAGTACATGTTGTTTAACAAGGCCTGTAATTAATTAAATAATATTCTGCCCATTTTTGCGGCCTTCAGGCACCCCCGTGATTCTTAGATTCGATCTGTATGAACGGTTCTCCGCATCGTCCATCCGAATCTGTAATTCCAGTAGATCCACTTGACATTTGGAAATTGCAGGTGCAAGGTGAACTCGTCCATCTTCCATATCTGAGACTTGCCGTCCTACCTCCATGATACGAGAATTAAGTTGCTGGATGTTGGCATTTATCAAGTGTAGTTGTGTCTCTGTTTTGTGGTTCTCTTCCTTTTGTGAAATTTTTAGAGGCTTTAGCTCATTTAATATTTGAAGAAGGATGGGTTGCGAATGAGTAGAGTCTCCTCCTTCAACACCCACGTCCTCCTCCCCGTATGGTTCTGGATCTGCCTGCCATCTTTCCTGCTGACTAGTCCTGTTTTCCACGCAACGTTCAGAGCTCATAGATGGGCATAGAGAGGCTGGTGGCACTTGCCTCCCTCACATGACATATATCTGAACCATGCTGGACGGAAGGAGAAAGGGTATCTTTTACAGAGATAAAAGTATGGCTGGAGGGCTGGATCCCCAAAAAACCTCCTTTGACCCCCTGCCTGCCCGCCACCAAAAAGCGCGTAAAGTTGCTTAGGGGCACCATCACTCTCTTGAAATTCTTCATTATCGAATACCCGGCTTGTTGCTGCCTTCCGATGATCACAAAAATTATTGTTTTTGTCTTGCATCCCTTGCTCTTTTCCTGGTGACCCGATGGCCCCCCTTTCTATTGCAGAATTATCACAGGGGTTAGACTGGGCTGAGTCTATCGAGCTAGGAGGCGGAGCCAGTCGAGATCTAGAGCCATTGATCACGATCTGTTGAGGCCACTGATATTCATGCCTAACTCCCTGTTCGCCATCTTATATGAAGGTACTGGACGCTTATTTTTTATAATCTGTGCTGATGTGAGAGTCTTTAGAGAGGAACAGCCCTTGCTCTGAAGGTCTCGGGAAGAATGCTGCATTGCCTGGAGGAGATGGCTCCTCAGCAAGTGAGAACCCCCTTCTGCATAGTCAGAGACACCTGGGGGGGCCACAAGCCGCACCTGTATCTACAACAGTACCCCCACTGTGCTCCTACAGCCTAACAGGGACACCTAATGTCCCTTCCAGCTAAGGGAGGTGTACTTCACTGTGTTAAAAGTCTTTCTCTCTCTTTTATTTAAAGGCCAGGGTGGGGGTTTGTGTATATCCTTTATTGGCACTCCTGCATAAGACCTCCTTCACCTCCCCCCTGTCTTATCCTGCCACCTTTGTGCCTTTTTGTTAATGTCCTGCTTGAATTTGTGAGTGTTTTCTCTTTTTCTTTTATCTTTTTTCCTCCCCTCTCTTCCTCTTGAGCTTGATTATTTAGTTCTTTTCAGTTATTTGGGGTGGGGGACAGTGTCTCTGTCTCTCCGCGAGTCCTAGCTAGGAGGGGTCCGTTCCTCCTGTGGACCGTGAGAATGCTCCTCCTGCCGGTCGCTTTTTGCACCCACCCTCCTCACCCTCTGTATCTTTGTTTGCTGCGTGTTGCAGCACTCAAAAGTAAGCTGCGATGTTGGCACAGAGCCTCGATAATTACCAGGCTGCCTCGTCCTCTATGTCGGTTCCTCCAGAGTATGCAGTGATATTAATGCAGCACACACAGCGTAAGCATCGCCATTGATCATGGCTTCCCTCTGGGCTGACTGACGTCTCAGCCGCAGAGCATGACAAGAGCTCCTACGCGGCAGCACCGACCCAATTCCATTATTTTAAAGTTGCTTATCATCATATCAATACGTAAGGAGAAACATATTTATTTTGGTCGCTGATTAGGATTACTAAAAAAGTGGTTGATGCTTATAGAATGCATATCCGTACCGAAACAGCAATGTCCTAGTGGATGCAGTTGAATCATGAGAAAGGTGCCAACCTGGTATTGATATCCAACCACCACGGGTATTAAATTGCAGAGAACAAGAAGGAAGGCACAGATGCCCCCTCTGGACCGTGCTGTAAAGTCAACTTGTAAGCAGAAAGTACCAGGGCACAGGAACGTCAGTCTCCAAGTAAGAAGTGTTTGGGCTTATCAGGGCCCCACCACGGTCTACTCTTATAACTTCGGATATTTGGCCTACACAGCCATACGCCACACAGGACCCACGTTTTCCTGTAACTAAGAAACTGTCTTTTGGACCCAGAAACCAATTTGCATATATGGTTTGCTTTGGACTTTCTTTGCCTTTGCACAGTGAAAAACATAAAACAAACAATTTTTTTCGCCTTGAAAAAGTCCTGTTGGACGAAACACATGTTGGCTCTTTCTGAACGTTTATGTTATCTTTGTTTCCAACATAAGGAATTAAAATTCTCTGGATTTCTGCTCACTGTGGACTTATTCATTGGAGTGCCCTGGTACTTTCTGCTTACATATTTATTTTGGTATTCCAACCTTTATAGTAATGTCACTGAAATAGGCACACTCGTACTGAAGAATGTGTCGAAGAAATGTCCATTCCCCAGCAATTATTATTATAGACTTATCAGCTCCTCATTGGCTACAATGAAACAGCTGGAGTACCTTAAAATTAGTGGCCTTTAAATATTTTTATTTCCGTTAATTTATTGATTGCAGAATCTGTTTATTGTCATATTTCAAGCAGATATGCCAAATTAGAGCATTTAATGTCTGTTTGTAGTAACATATGCCCAGAGGAAGCACTGAGGTCCAGATTTACAAGGCCCTAGCGCCACTGGAGCGTCCCTTTTAGGGACGTTCCAGTAACACTATTCACTGCACAATATTTGCAAGGAAGCATTAAGCCACTTTTTGTGGCTTCACACCTCCTTGTAAATGTGGTTCCCTTCAATGCAGTTTTCTGTGGCAGAGGGGTGTGGAATGGGTTTTGCTGGGGACATTCCACCTCTACACCCATTGCTTTTGGCGCCCCAGATGTCCAAGAAATCGTCCAGGGGTGGCGTTAGCATCGTGCAACGAGGAGGAATACTTTTATTCCTTCTCATTTTTGCTTTTTCAACGTGTGCTGCATCCTGCAGCACACATAGACAGAGCAAAAGTCCATGAATGATTTTTTATGTGCAGAAAGGTTTCCCTTCCTGCACATAATCATTCAAAAATGACGATTTGGTACTTCTACATTTGTTTATGTGCAGGAAGGAACACCGTCCTGCACATAAACAATCTACCCCTTAATGCAGACCCCCTTGCACTACGGTGCAAGGATGCCTGCGTTGGTGCTGGCATCTAAATTTAGCGCCAGCAGAAACACAGAGGTGTGCCGTATTTTTGTAATAAAAAATGGCGTGGTGTTGCAAATTTTGTTGCAGTGCTGCACTGCGCCACATTTTTGTAAATCTAGGCCTAAATGTCAAAGCTCAACTATCAATGCAAGCTTCCCTCACATGCACAGCACAGTATAATATCTCCTGCTTTACTCACACCCAGTGCCAGCTAATTGTGCAGGGGGGTCCCGGGTTTCCACCAGGAGCAAAAAAAAAAACCTCCTGTACCCAATCTGCTGCTGACAAACCAAAGGACAAAAACAATAACTGCAAACCCTAAAATAGCCTCAAACATCTGGTACAACCAAAATGTAAACCTGCATGATAAGACCTGCAAAAGACTACCAGTTACCACGACTAACTTGAAAAGTTTACCCGCGTTTTAAATCAGTTTCACATTTCATTTTTCCCATGTGACCCTTTAAAATGCTGTCACGAATGCAATGGCTGTTTATTTTGGAGGCACTGGCATCTCTGCATGCATCAGTGTCTTGCTTCAGATTTCAGCTACCTTGACCTGCGAAAATATATCCCTTTGGAATGGTCAAGCATCTTCAAAAGCTAAAGCCCCACGTAGTACAAGTATCTCTCTGGAGCTTTCCCATAGCCAGATAGTCAGATTCAGAGATAATCTTCAAATGGACACGCCATGCTTTCTCACTGGGCAACTTTAAACCGGTAATGGCTTTTTAAAGTTAGACTTTAAATTGGGAGAGTCCTGGCCAGCAGAGATAGGACCCACTGAGTAAGGATTATTGTTTGCAGACCATTGTACTGAGGAAATGGATATCAATTCAGAGACTTTCAGCGAAGGCCTTGGCTTCTCCGGGAAGCGTGTTTAGTTGAGCGTTTTTCAACTATTGAGTATGAGGCAGTGGCTGCTTTAATAGAGCCGCCATTTTTCAGTAGTTTGGTGATTGAGAAACAAACCTTGAATGCCAACATCAACTACTTTAATTTTGGCTGGACAAACCTGAATTGCATAGTGTCACACATTGTTTGTCCTTTACTGCCATTTCAATATGGAATCCATTGTCCTCCTAGGTTAACGTTGCACTGCTTTGGGGGGATTTAGCAATCCATTTGCCTCTCACTTGACCTCTCTCCTGAACTAATATGCTTCAGACAGCTTCTTAAGCCTGTTGCAGTGGTTTTAGTGGCGCAGGAATGTGCATATTGCTCTTTCTGAATAATGCGTTGTTCATCCACTTTGTAGTACAAAATATATAGTTTTTCAAATTCTAGGTTTTGTGACAAATTGGAAACAGTCACAAATTATTCCAAAAAGCTAGACTTAGGGCCTCATTATGGGTTTGATGGTCCTTCGACCGCCATGCTGGAGGGTGCGGTCCGACTGCCATCGTTATGGCGGTTGGACCACCATATTGCGAGTCATGCTGTCCTATGGAGCAAAGACTGCTGCGGTTCTGCTGGCACCGCCAAGCAGCACAGACCGCCAGATTCATGAGCCCGTACAAACAAACCATCAGAGACAGTGTTTCTGCCGGACACATTACGAGGTTGCACACCACCAATGTGACCATGGTGGTCAAACCACCACGTTTCAGCAGGCGGAAATGGACAGTATGAAAGGAGACACTCACCTGTAGACAGCTTTACACATCCGATGCCGCAATGGAACTTATCACGCACGTCCGGCCGCTGTTGTTGATCATCGATGGAGCACAAAATCCACACTTACATTGGTGCAATCGACCATAAGCACACACCTACCTGTGTTATTTCCCATAACAACAGATTGTAGCGCTGTTATCCACATCATGTGGGCGCACCGCTAAGGGCGCCAAGTACACATCTCATTGTGTACACAGTCCAAATCATACATAAAGATAGACCCATTCACAGTCCCATTAAGCCCCCTTTGGGCAGGTCACTCACACTGCACAGCAACACCACACTGTCACAGGGATAGTGAAGGCTACACAACATTGTCTCACACATCACCAACAAAATACAAACATCACATCTACAAATACAGCTCACACACTCACATTCCTCACAGGCCATAGACTGTTGTCACATACAACACACATATGTATCAATGTGGCATGGAACACAAACACCACTCCCAGTGAACAACTCTGTAATGGTCAGACACATAACAGCACAATGGAAGGACAATGGCATTCACAATAGACAGAGGGAAAATAGACAAATAGCAGTATGCTAATAATACCTGCACAATAGGGATGGGGGCATCAGGAGCACTCAGGGAAGAAGGCTGCACTGGCACACATATCACTTTGCACACACCCCTCAAACAGGAAATTGCTCTACATGTGTCACAGGGACAAACAAAATGAGACCCAAATTACATGCCCATCTGTCAATGTAGAAGTGCAAGTCAACAAACCACATACAACTCCAACGACATGGGGACATACATCTACATGAACAAGCTGCAAGTTGCACACAGCTAAATGGACACATGCACAGTCAAATGCAAACAAAGCTAGCACAATGGAACACACTCCATGTCTTCAGAAACAAAACTCAAGATGACACACATCAGATGAATACATAATTCTTATCAGGTGGACAAATCTAACATCACACATGCTCACATTGGACAACACAAGACAAAATACCACAACAAACAGTACACACTGCTATGACACCGCCATTGCATTTACACCCTCATACTCATGCAGTCAGCATATGCCCTTGTCTTGGGAGGCACCAGCACTGCCCACAAAGTCAGATACTGCAAACAACAGCAAATGGATCAGCAAGCAGACTGAAACACACACAACTCTAGGCAGACAACACAGGTCACTCAGGAAAAACATTAAGGTAGAAAAGGAATAGCAGAACAAATGTGTACTCAAAACAAAACAACTCTGGGGGTTCATTAAATAGTGGACTTGAAGAGTCCAAGGCCATTGGCTAGTCCATTTAAACTCCATTCATAATACTGTGTTGTGCCAAAGCGTGACTCTCAACTGCTAGGGAACCTCTGCAGGAATGGGCATCAAAGGGGCAGGCAGGTCTCTCACGGATCATCTGGGGGGGGTCGGGGGTGAGGGGTCTGATTTGGGAGGGGGGTTTGGGCTTGAGCTTGGGAGGGGCGGTTTTATTTTTGAGAGGGGTGGGCTTCTTCTTGGGGGAGAGGTATGGGTGCTTGCAGGGGGCAGGGAAGGACTTGGAGGTAGAAAGGAGGGTCTGGGGGGAGGGTGGGGCCTCAGGTTTAGAACGAGAAATGGAGGGAAGAAGGGAAAGGCTCAGGTCAAACAAAAAATCTTTTTTGTGACATAGGTCCAGTCAGCAGAAAGGGGTCGGGATTTGGAGGTCGAGGGAGTAGCTGTGGATATCGTGGGAGCGTGCTTATGGGAGGTGTGCTAGTGTTTGGTGTTTGTCTGTTGGGTGGGTGAGTGATTGTGTTTGTGTGTCTTCGGGGACTGAAAAGTGGAGGTTCTGGGGGATGTGTGGCTGTTGGGGCGGTGACTGCGGGTATGCTGGATGTGAGTAATGTCTATGTGTCTGTAGTTGTGGTGTCTGCGAGTGTAGTGTTTGTGGAGGATGTCTGGGGGTATGATGGGGTAGTGTCTGCTGGTATGATGGGTGTGGTGTCTGTATCACTGACTGTTGGTGTGTTGGTGTGTTGCCTGTGGGTATGCAGGATGTTGTGTATGATGATGGGGTTGGTGGGGTGTGCAGGGAAGGTGTGACTGCTGTTGGGTCTGTGGGTGGCTGTTATCTGTTTGCGTGCCGGTGTGTTGCCTGTGGTACTTGTTTCTGTGTGTGTTCCTCTTGTATGTTGATGTGATTGCATCGGATCTGTCTCTGTGCTTTGCCTAGGTAGTGAAAAGGGGGATTTGGAGTGGGAAGAGGGTGTGGTGGGAGGGTGGAAGGTGGAGGGTAACTGGTTGCCATCAGTGTGGAGGCCAGAGCCTGAAAAAGATCTCTGTAGACCAGACATTGCACCATGAATGCCGTCCCGGAATGCATTGGTCTGACTTGCCAATCCTTGGATGCTGTTCACAATGGCTGTTCGACCCATAGAATACTTCTCAGGAGGTCAATAGCCTCCTCACTAAGGGCAGCAGGGGTAACAAGGGGTAGAGTGGGGGTGCCTGTGACAAATGAGATGCCCACCCTCTTGGGTGAGTGGGCACAGCCAACTTGGTGGGGAGCAACAGGGAGTGCAGTGATAGAATGGTGGTGGTGGACAAGGATGGTACAGGGGGATGCCCCGATGGGTCCACAATCACTAGGGATTGTCCACTGGAGAAGAATATGATGATGATTATGTTGCGGTCTCCCCTGTGACACTCCCCTCGCCTTCTGGGCCACTGGGTTCCTCTGTGTCAATGGTGTCTTGACCCGAGGTCCCATGGCCAGATGCTTTCCCCACTCACCTGTGCCCGTCTCCCTTACTTGCCGGTGCTGATGCTGCAAATAAAAGGAGCAATAGGGTCATCACATGTCCATGATCATAGTTGAACAACACCTCTGATTAGCATACAGTACCATGATATCAAGTAGGTCTCAGCAGCATGTGCCATATGCCATAGAGAGATGTCCCCCAAAATTCACAACACTGTGAATCAGCAAGCCCCATGGTATTCACCGCTCATGTCTGGCACCCCTTACTATGACATACTCTGAGTGCATCAGCAGAAGCCATTAGTCCCTTGAACTTGTTGCCTAATTGGAAGCTATATCACTCGCCACATTTTTATCATGCAAACCCAGATGTGGATGAATGCCTGAACCCAAATACATGTGATTTCTACATAAGTGCAAGTCACTCCATGATGCATGCCAACAGTCAGGGCATATGCCTTACCCATTATACATGTGCAGTGCTCTTTCCCACCTGATGCCACATCAAGGGCATAGATAGCCACATCGAGCCCTAAGCTCTAGGCCTACCTGCCATACCTCATCATTACTGCGTTTGTACAGGCCAAATGACATGCTATGATAGGTGAGAGTATGTGTCAGCCAATAAACAATGGTGAAACACTCCTTTATATGGCACAACATGAACTGTATCCCCATTGTAAATGCTCTATTCCACACAAAGGTTGCCATTCATGTATATGTGAGGGAATACAGACATCATCCCATCAAAATAGGTAGACCATGCATGAAGCTGCAGTTCACAAATGTTCTATGAAGCGAAAGGGCACATCCTGACATGAAGGCACAAGGAATGTTGGCAACAGTGTTGGAACATAAATCATGTCAATGGACATTCCCCACTTACCAAGGGAAAGTAGTGATCCATAGCTGTACCCAAAGACCAATGTAATCCCTGTCACATGTATGTTTGACATCTTCACATTACAGACTGCAATCAGGAACCAGCACCCATCATATGCTGAAGACAAACAGCTTTTAGAAATAGCTTCCCAGAAACATGGCATAGGACTGTGACCCTCACCTACTTACCTTTGGCATGGAACATTTAGGAGTAGTGGTTGCATAGACATTACACACACTACAAGAACAAACAGTACTTGATTGATCAATGTACACAGCCATATGTAGTCCCTGCAGAGCAAGCGGTTTGTGTCTCCCACCCAGTTGTGTCCAGAGTCCCTGGGACAATAGGCAAAGCACATCAGTATATAACACATGACATGTCAACACAGTCACTCTTCTACTGTGTGACACATGGCGCATACCTTATTGTCAGTCGGAGATGCCAGAACCTCACTCAGTCACTTGACAAGGGACATGCAGGAATATGCACTGAACTCACCTCCTTATGGCTGCTGTGCTGCCCTCAAATAACAGTAAAGCTCCAGATAGGCCACTGCCAGAAGGCGGGCAATTAGGGGGTCCTGGTCCGATGGCCACCCCGCCCACATTGGGAGGACAGCCCCAGAGTCTCAGGTCACCTTTTTCTGCAGTGAGCGCTCTTCCTGCTGAGGACCCCTAGGGTCTGCACCTTCTTGGCAATGGCTCTCCATATTATCTTCTTTTGATGGGCGTTGACTCTCATGGATGCAAAAGACACATCAAGAGATCATGTTCACAAGTCTCATCACAAATGGTTGAATCACATACATGTTAGTAAAATCAAGCTATAACTTTCCTATTTGTCAATACTCTCCAAGTGGGACACATACAAGCCAATAACTACAGGAACATTATTACAGACATACATTTCCCAATCAGCAGCCCAACCCACCAGCCTGCTCAGGCCCTATAATGAATAAGCAAGATTACTGACATCATGTGGGATATGCTTAAGCAACCTGGCTGAGATGTGAGCCACTATCACACCTCTGTGAATTCTGAAGTGTCAACTCCTTTGGCATGAATGGACCAAAACATTCACACTCTGCGAGAATTACTCATTGAATATAGTCCATACAGGCTACTGCCAGAGTAGAACTCAAACATCACTAATGGGTAACAATTAAGGGACTGGCATGATGGGCACAGAAAGTGTCCACCTTGTCCATGTGTGTGTGACCGGGTCGTGCGGAGGGATTACTCAAGACTTGCTTGTCCTATGTACAAGAGTTTTATTGGTTCACTTTGGCAATTGGTGAGTAAAAGTACAGGTATGTTTTAAGGTTTTCTTTGTGGGCGGTGGGCAGGATGGCTGTTTCTGTTGTGGTTTGTTCTTCACACTTCTCTCTCTTTGTGTCTTTGTCTTACAGGTTTCCCCGGGAAGTACATGTGGAGAGAACAGAGGAAATATGGTAAGTGGTCAGAGTCGCCTTTGTTTTTAGTCTTATTGTGCCTTTTCATGTCTTTCTCCTTTCTCTCTTAGAGCTTCGTAATCTGTTTTATTTCTCTCTAGGCTCTGTCCTCTTATATTACGTTTTGCCTTGTTCTATTGCTTCGTGCCTCTTTTCTTTCTTTGGTGCCTGTACCGATCTTGTGCGAGGTGCCTTTGATGTACAATACGCTAAATACGGTGCTTTATTGTGCTTGATGGTGTTCCCCCCCCCCTTCCTCCCTCTCAGTGCCCGTGCCGTTCCTTTTCAACCCCTTTTCTTCCCCCTTCTCTCATTCAGTTCTCTCTCACTCTCTCACTCGTTTTCTCTCAAGGACGTGGTCCCACTCACCTGGAGTTGCCACGCTTCTCCAGAAGCGTGGCGGGCTGTAACGTTCCGTCTTCCTGGTTGCCTGTCTCCGCTGATCTCGTCAGGCGCCTCCGGCTGTCTTCTTGAGCAGAAGATGGGATTCGCTGTCTCCCTTGTTCCGAGCTGCCACCACTCTCCTTCTCGTTCGTCCGCCTGATGTTCACTGTCTCCCTCCTCCCGTGGTTGTTCGTCTTCCTCCTCCTGTGGTAGTTCGTCTTCCTCCTCCTGTGGTCGTTCGTCTGTCTCCTCCGACCCTCCGACAACAGCAAGTTCTGCCAGTGGCGGTTTTGACCTGCCAGGTCGAGAGCACCAGAGGCAGAGTCAGCACAAGACAGGGCTATGTGCGGGTGATCAGGATCCAGCCCGTCACATACACTCCCCCTAGAAAGCAGCCGGTCGGGACGCTTAGAGGTGGGATGCCGGGAAAGAAAATCCGCAGTCACCATTTGTTTTCCCGGGAGATGTTGAATCCGAAACGAAAAAGGCTGTAAGGAAAGGAACCAGCGTAGAACACGGGAATTAGTGTCCTTATTGTGGGCTAGCCAGGTGAGAGGAGCGTGATCAGTAAGCAGGGTAAAGGTCCTGCCAGACAGATAGTACCTGAGAGATTCAATGGCCCACTTCATTGCCAAACGTTCCTTCTCTATAGCTGGATAATGCCTTTCTCATGGTAGAAGTTTCCGGCTGATGTACAATAGGGGGTGTAGGGTTCCATCCTCCTGCGGTTGGGATAGTACAGCCCCAAAGCCCACCTCAGAGGCGTCAGTCAGTAACACAAAGGGTTTACAGAAATCAGGGCAACAGAGCACTGGTTCAAAAGTGAGAGCGGTCTTTAGACTGTCAAAACTCGGAGACTGAAGGAGGACCAAGGGTATTGGGATACGTCTTCCGTAGCAAGTTAGAAAGGGGTTCAGCCATCGTGGAAAAATGGGGAATAAAACATCTGTAATAGCCAACTAGACCCAAGAAAGCCCTGATATCTCTTTTCTTCTTTGGGTATGTCATCTGGGAAATGGCTTCTAGTTTTTCTACTTGGGGGCTAATCTTACCACCCCCTACAATGTATCCCAGGTATTTAATACTAGTTTGCCCCAGTCGACATTTCTCTGGATTGGCGGTTAACTGGGCTTTCCTCAGGGCACGTAAAATGGCATCTAGATGTGACATATGTTCTACCCATGTTTTGCTATATATAACAATGTCATCGAGATAGGCCGCAGCATACTGCCTGTATGGTCGTAAGATTTCATCCATGAGTCTTTGGAAGGTGGCAGGGGCCCCGTGGAGCCCGAACGGCAGGACAGTGAAGTGGTACAATCCCAAAGGGGTGGCAAATGCTGTTTTTTCTTTATCCTCCCCTCTCAAGGGTATTTGCCAATAACCCTTCGTGAGATCCAACGTGGATAAATATCTGGCTTGGCCCAATCTCTCAACCAGCTCATCAATTCTAGGCATGGGATAGGCATCAAAGTAGTTTAAGTTATTGACCCCCCTATAGTCTACACAAAACCTGGTACTGCCGTCGGGTTTGGGAACCAATACAACTGGCGAGCAGCATGGACTGGTTGATGGTTCTATGATACCGGTTGCTAACATGGCTCGGACTTCTTTTTCTATAATTTTCTGTTTGGCTTCGGGGATGCAGTAGGGCCTCTGTCGGGATACATTATTTACTTTGATGGGATGTTGGACTAAGGTGGTTCTTCCCGGATATTTAGAAAACACGTCTTGGTTTTGGGACACTAAGTGGGTTAACTGGCTAAGATGCGACCCGGTAAGAGCAGGGTTGATCCACGGTTTTCCCGGGTTGGATAACTCTTGGTTAGGGAGGAACGGATAAGGGATGTCTTCATTAACATCGGTGTTAATGTACTGGATGGTTTGCCCACCAGTGGGATCTAACCATTTTTTTAGAAGGTTGATATGGTATATCTGTTTCCTTCCGCCGCTTTGGAGTATGGCCAATCTATAAGTGGTGGGGTTGATTTGGGCAATCACTTCAAATGGACCCTGCATTGAGCCAATAATTTGGTCTCAATGCTAGGGAGTATGACCAGTGATTTATCCCCTACGGCTAACGACCGAACAGCGCTTCTGGTGTCATATATTTGCTTTTGCTTGTTCTGAGCTTCACGTAAAGCAGTGTGGACTTCTTCCCATACTGTATGAAGATTCTCTCTCAAATCTCGGGTATAGGTTAACATGTCTTTTATCTCCTCTTCAGTGTCCTCCCACTGTTCTGCTAACATATCCAGCAATGTACGAGGTTGTCGGCCAAACAACATCTCAAAGGGGCTATGACCTAAAGAGGCCTGTACGTGAGTACGGATAGCATATAGAACCAAAGGGAGTTTCTTTTCCCAATCCTTACCCACCTCAGATATGCTTTTTCTTAGGAGAGATTTAATGGTCTTGTTGTATCTTTCCACTAGCCTATCTGTTAGGGGGTGATATACTGAGGTACGGATCTGTTTCACACCTAGCAATCGACAAACTTCAGTCATCAGTCTGGACATGAAAGGAGTCCCTTGGTCAGTCAATATTTCTTTCGGGAAGCTCACCCACGAAAAGAACTCTATCATCGCCTGTGAAATAGCTTTAGTATGCATACTAGGGAGGGCAATGGCTTTCGGATACCGTGTGGCATAATCCACCAATACTAAGACATATTGTCTACCCCGAGTAGAAGGGGTGAGAGGACCAATGATATCCATCCCAATTCTGGTAAAGGGAATATCGATAACTGGAAGAGGTTGTAGGGGAACGGGTCTCGGGGTGGAGGGGTTATATAGTTGGCATTTGGGACACTCGGAACAATGTTTGCAAATCTCTCCATAAACCCCAGGCTAATAGAACCGTCTAATCACAGCTTCCTCGGTTTTCTCCCTCCCCAAGTGTCCTTCCCCGTTATCCCCATGTGCTAACGGTAACACCTGTTGGCGGTGACTTCTAGGCACAAGTAATTGTAGGTCATTTCCCCTTGTGGTGGTGGGTTTCTGGTATGATAGATTATTACGTATCAGGAATCTGGGACCTACCCCTTGTGCTGCCCCGTATACTGCCTGTTACCATGCGTGTTTCAGTGAGGGGTCCTCATTCTGACTTCGTCGTAAATCACCTGTGACAGTGCAAACTTTCCTGGTGACTATAAGTTCATCTTGGGGGGGGGTTATTCTGGGCATAAGAACGCCGTTGCTCCCTTTTTTGTCTCCTACTGAGGGTATTCAGTACTGGTCTGTGCTCCTCCATAACCACCCCACTGGGTGCTTCCTTCCACCAGTTCCTCAAAAGTTGCTCTTGCCCGGCTTTCTCTGATAAAGAGGGAAAACCCTCATAGTCGGTCCCTAGAATAATGTCCTCATCTAATTTGGAGAGTACCCCGACCTGTAGGCTCTCGGTTCGGTCTCTCCACTTCAACCGTATGGTGGCAAGGGGGTAGTATTGTTGATCGCCATGTACACAGGCGATGAGGACCTGGGTTTCTGTATCTTTCTGGTCTGGCAGTACTAGATCTCCCCTGATCACGCTCTGGCTACAACCTGAATCAATGAGAGCTATTCTTTCTACGTCATTGATGATGATGGGAAGGGTATATTTTGGTTTCTCTCCTCCAGTCCAGAACACTCTTCCCCTTGTCAAACCGATCTCCATGGGTTCTTCTGCGTCATTCTTTTGAGGGCAATACCTGGCAATATGTCCCCACTCTGAGCAGTTATAGCCCTGCGGTCCGGTGCCTGGGTGCCAGGAAGCTACCGGGCCCGTGGGTTGGGCACGGTCATGACCATGGATCACCACTGGCCAATGGGTGACATTTCTAGTTATGACCAGTCAGACAGGCAGTGGAGGGGCTCACCTCACGGTAGCACTGAAGTCCGGACCCCTATGATAAGCACAGGCTAGATCCATAGCCGTTTCATTAGTGAAACCGGGATGTTGTCGTACCCAGTTGCAAGTGGTCGATGGTAAGGCATCCAGGTATTGCTCTAAGACTATGACGTCAAACATTTCTTCCCTGGACTTTTCCGAGGGATGCAACCATCGTCCAGCTGGGTGTTGGACTCTGTAGTATAAGGTGCAGGAGTTCTCCTGGTGCTGCCATTTCATTTGTCGGAATCTGGAGCGGTAGCTTTCGCTATCTAAACCCACTCTTTCTAAAATGGTTTTCTTGATTTCTCTGTAAGGAAGGGCCCCACTTGGATTGATGGCCTGGTAAGTAGACTGCAGGTGACCAGTGAGAAGGGGGGCGATATACTGGCCCCACTTATCCTCAGGCCAATTAGCTGTACTTGCTACCCTCTCAAAGTTTGTGAAGAAAGAGTCGGGGTCTTCCTGCTCCTGATAACGTTGCAACACACTACTCGGTACATTGGGGTGTACTTTGGTATGGGCGATTGTGTCAGTAAGTTTTCCCAATGCTGTTTCATGCACCGGCAGTTTGTTGGCCATAATTGTTGCTTGGCTCTTAAGAGCAGTTTACAACGCCTCACGTTCCTTTTTAGCTTCTTTCATTTGTTGCTCCCATATCAACTGGAGATGCCATTGTCCTTCAGCCAATTGAGCTATTACGTCGCCCATGGTTGCCTTCTCTTCCATGGTGGCGGGTTTCCACCTCAATCCTACTTCTGACACCACTTGTGACCAGGTCGCGCGGAGGGATTACTCAAGACTCGCTTGTCCTATGTACAAGAGTTTTATTGGTTCACTTTGGCAATTGGTGAGTAAAAGTACAGGTATGTTTTAAGGTTTTCTTCGTGGGCGTTGGGCAGGATGGCTGTTTCTGTCGTGGTTTGTTCTTCACACTTCTCTCTCTTTGTCTCCTTGTCTTACAGGTTTCCCCGGGAAGTACATGTGGAGAGAACAGAGGAAATACAGTAAGTGGTCAGAGTCGCCTTTGTTTTTAGTCTTATTGTGCCTTTTCCTGTCTTTCTCCTTTCTCTCTTAGAGCTTCGTTATCTGTTTTATTTCTCTCTAGGCTCTGTCCTCTTATATTACGTTTTGCCTTGTTCTATTGCTTCGTGCCTCTTTTCTTTCTTTGGTGCCTGTACCGATCTTGTACGAGGTGCCTTTGATGTGCAATACGCTAAATACGGTGCTTTATTGTGCTTGATGGTGTTTTTCCCCCCCCTTCCTCCCTCTCAGTGCCCGTGCCTTTCTTTTCAACCCCCTTTCTTCCCCCTCTTCTCTCATTCAGTTCTCTCTCACTCTCTCACTCGTTTTCTCACAGGG
The DNA here is from genome assembly GCF_031143425.1 of Pleurodeles waltl. Taxonomy (NCBI): domain Eukaryota; kingdom Metazoa; phylum Chordata; class Amphibia; order Caudata; family Salamandridae; genus Pleurodeles; species Pleurodeles waltl. The sequence continues at coordinate 667,574,991 of NC_090444.1, forward strand.
ACGTGGTCCCACGCACCTGGAGTTGCCACACTTCTCCAGAAGCGTGGCGGGCTGTAACGTTCCGTCTTCCCGGTTGCCTGTCTCCGCTGATCTCATCAGGCGCCTACGGCTGTCATCTTGAGCGGAAGACGGGATTCGCTGTCTCCCTTGTTCCGAGCTGCCACCACTCTCCTTCTCCTTCGTCCGCCTGATGTTCGCTGTCTCCCTACTCCCATGGTCGTTCGTCTTCCTCCTCCTGCGGTAGTTCGTCTTCCTCCTCCTGTGGTCGTTCGTCTGTCTCCTCCGAACCTCCGACAACAGCAAGTTCTGCCAGTGGCGGTTTTGACCTCCCGTCGGCCCGCCATCCTCGACCATCCCACTAATCACGGGGCGGGAGGCGTGCCAGGTCGAGAGCACCAGAGGCAGAGTCAGCACAAGACAGGGCCATGTGCGGGCGATCAGGATCCAGCCCATCACAGTGTGTTTATGTGGCCTGACATATGCAGACTCATGCCACTTCAGGGGTGGGGCCTGTGTTATGTACCTGAACCACAGAACAAGAATCAAATGGCAAAACAAAAAACCTTTCCTATGGAAACTAGGTCCTCACTATAACTGATTCACCAGTATGCAACCTATATATATATTTTGTACATATAGGTATCATACTTTAGTTCCAATTCTCTCTGCCATTATCTAAATCCCACTAAGCTGTCTCTGACCAGAGCAAGCTGCTTGCTCATGTGCTTTCCTCTCATTCATAGAATGGTTCCTCTCATCCATATTACTATTTTAGCACTGCTTCAAGGCTTCCCTGCTGAGCTCTCTGACACCTACACCAGCTGTGAAAACAGGCCTCTCCAAGCCATGTTGAGTTTAGCTCTGTCTTACACATTAAGTTGATCAAGTCAGGCAAACCTACAAGCAAGGTCATGGCTCCCTTCCGCCTGCAATCAGTCCACCTGTTGCCTGTTCACTGTTTTTGTCCAAACTACATTATGCATAATTTTACTCTGTGGTCTTGAAGTTTGTATATAAGCAGCATTTCTATTTTGTATATGCTTCCCCATGTTTGGACTATGTCACCTTTTGGGGTTTTGCTGTGACAGCACTTTCAAACATATATAACTGCCTCACTTAACTGTCTCAGGGCACAAGATACTTGCTTATAAGACGTAACACTGTGCGTCTGCCTTGGCCTGCCAATAAACCTTGGTACCCTAACAAACATTCCATCTGTTCCAGATCCATGCCTGGTGTTTGTGTTTTCTTTGCGTCACTCTGAGGAGGGTTGGAAAAGTTGTTTCACTAACAGCCCCCACCATGCACACTTTTTTATGAATAATGTCACAACAAATATTACAGTGTTATTATCAATGAGTTTATAAAAGATGTAATGAGTGCTGAAATATCTGGGATTAATAGCAGTGCATGGCAAGGGAGTGCCCTAAACTATAACTTACCCACTCTCCATGCACTGCTAGCGACCCCACAAATTACGGCACTCATGACATCTTTGGTAATATCATTAATAATATCACTGCAATATTTTCAGTACAATTTTTTATTAAAAAAACTGTGCATGGCAGGGGCGTGAGTTATAGTTATCTTAGTGCACGAGTTATAGTTACATGAGGTAACTCTAACTATAACTGGTGGATTTCTATGGTTTCGTACATTTAAAATGTGAGCCTTACTATACCGTCTCTGTAACCTTTGGTTTTTTAAGTGACTATATATATATATGTATATATATATATATATATATATATATACATATATATATATATATATATATATTATGCTATTGTTTTTTATGGTTTTGTGTGTATATATATATATATATACCAAGAATTAGCAGTGCACTCCATCGAGGGGAAAGAAGAATCTCGTTTTTATTTCTCTTTCAGACTGAAAACAAAAAAGAACAACACGTTTCGACCGTATGGTCTTCTTCGAGTTCACATCCTGTTACTATTGCGGATCCTATTTATAGTACCACCCTGATTACTAATTACAATGCATTCTGGTAATCGTGGTTTTTAAATATCAAAACAAAATTAAGTACATCAATCATCTAAATCAATCAAACAAAATCATTAATCCGAATAAGAATATCCTCGTATTCGTTTTATATCCTAATTTATCTATTATATATTTACAATTCTACTAATAATATTGCCACTAGTTTCAAACTGAAAAAGTCTACCCTTATGCATTGGTTTCAAACTGAAAAAGTCTACCCTTATGCATTGGTTACCTTATATAACAATATATCCAAAAGAACAAAACATAATAAATCAATTATGAGTGTATCAATCCAACTATGTCAAGTATATGTAACGTGTAATGATAGAATCAAATCTATGAATTATTAATGATTAGCTCCTATTTATATTAGTGAAGGAAAAGTGAAGATATTATGTATGGCTAGAAGTACTACACCTACAAATGAAGATAAAGTTCCTCATCATTATTAATCCCAAAAGTGGCCCTCGTTTTCATTTGTATTATACGTCTGGATTCAAGTCGTCTTAGTTTTTGGACTCTGTCACCTCCTCTCTCATGTTCCGGGATATGATCAATACCATAATATCTCAGGGTTCTCCAATCATTTTGCATGTGTGTTTGTAAATGTCTGGCTGTTGCGTATGTATAGTCTTTGTGAGTTATTGCTCTAATATGTTCTAAAATTCTTTTCTTTAGTGCACAAATTGTACTGCTGATGTACTTGAGACCACAATGACATTCAATGACATATACTACAAATTTCGTCTCACAAGTGATCTTATGCTTAATAATCAGCTCTTGTCCGTTGGAAAATATGACCTTTTTCAAGGATTGCCCTATTTTGCAAGCCTTACAATGATTACATTTAAAGAATCCCTTTTGTCTCTCCTCTAACCAATTGTGATCCTTTTCTAGGACATAATGACTTTTTACTATCATATCCTTTATACTCGGTGCTCTCTTATATGAGACTAGTGGCTTAGAGCCAACTAAGGGTTCTAAGTCTGGATCCCTACTAATAATCTTCCAGTGTTTACATAGAATGTTTTTTATAAAAGTACTTTCTTTAGTATATTGCGTTACCATTCTGACTGTTTCTTTTGAGTTCTTATGTTTGTTATGAAACAAAAATTCCTCTCGGTTTTTGGACTGAATCACGTTTAAATTTTTCTTAAGGATGTTCTCATTATATCCTCGAATTTTAAATCTTTCATAAGTTTCATTACATTTTGATAAAGAGTCTTTTTCATTGGAACAATTCCTTCTCATTCTAATGAATTCACCCAGAGGAATACTATTTATTAAAGATTTAGGGTGAAAACTTTTACCATGTAATATACTGTTGCATGCAGTTTCTTTCCGAAATACTGTTGTTTCAATTTTACCATTCTCAATGTAAATCGTAATGTCTAAGAAATGAATCGATGTTTGACTTGTGTCACAAGTAAATTTAAGACCTACTTCATTGTCATTGAGAATGTTAAAATATTGCATGAATTCATCCTTTGATCCATTCCAGATAATGAAAAGATCATCTATAAAGCGAACCCAAAGTAATGCTTTTTCAGCAAATTCCTCATTATTTTTGTTCCACGCTATCTCTCTTTCCCACCAAGCCATTACCAGATTGGTATAGTTTGGTGAAAATGAAATTCCCATAGCAGTGCCACATAATTGATAATAAATCTTGTGATTAAAGATAAAAATATTGTTTTTTAGACACATATCAATCATGTCTAATAACATCTTAGAGTGCTCTAACTCTGAAATATTGCGTTGTTTTAGAAAATATTCACAAGCATTTAACCCAATTTCATGGTTGATCGATGTGTACAGAGAGACTACATCTATTGTGGCCAATAGATAACTTGGGTGCCAGTCTAAATCTAATAGAATGTTAAGAAGGTCTCCAGAGTCCTTGATGTATGAGCTCAAGGTTTTTACAATGGGAGCTAAATAGATGTCTACATAATTAGAAACTCTTTCAAACAATGAATCACATGCAGAGACTATTGGTCTTCCTGGTGGTGATGTCAATGATTTATGAATTTTCGGCTGGAAATAAATCGTGGGTAAAGTTGGATTCTGTTTTCTTAGAAAAATATATTCCTCACGATCAAGCAATAGTTGTTGATACCAACTGTCCAATTTAGTATGCCAAAGAAAAGTAAATTTTCTAATCTGATTTTTTGACAACTTTCTGTATTTAATGCGATTATTTAATTGCCTATAGCCTTCCCTCATGTAATCAGATGTATTCAGGATGACTAGATTTCCTCCTTTATCTGCTTGTTTGATTATAATCCGGTTGTTTTCCATCATGTTTTTTAATGCAAGGCATTCGTTTTTTGTCAAATTCTCCACGTTCTTTCCTCGTCTTTTATTTTGTAAACGTTCCAAATCTTCTAAGACTAATTCTGAATATAGATCTATTTTATTGCCTGGAGATAAAGACAGACAAAACTTTGATTTCTCTTTTAAACCAGATGATATGTGGCGTTTAGTATTAACATTTAGTTGTTGTAAAACTTCCATTTCAGTATATTCATCATCCTGTAAATTATGAGTCAAATCAAATAAAGTTTTAAGATCTGTAACTTGATCAATTGTTAATTGGGTATCTTCCGATTCCTCTATAATGTTACTGTCTAGAGTAGAAGTAGTTTTTTCTTTTGCTGTGCATGAAATTTCAGCAATTTAAATTTTCTAACAAATTTGTAAATATCAATACGAGTGTCTGCAAAATTATGATGAATTTCAGGGCAGAAAGATAAGCCTTTGTTGAGGGTTTGTAATTCCAAATTTGTTGGTTCGTAGTCAGAAAGATTGACTACCAAATTCGAAGGTTTCCTTATTTCCTCAAACTCCTGAGAGAGTATTGTCTTTTGCCTATTTCTTTTTGCTCTCCTTGATTTTCTTTTGTTAATCCTGCCTGATTTGGTTTTCTTCCAAAGCCACGACCCCTGGTTCTGCCTCTTCTTCTTGATTACTTCTGATCCATGTAGAGTACTTGCATCTCTTCTAAAAAAGTATTGCCATTGTCAATGCTATCCCCTTCACTCAATTCTACTTCGGATTCTATAGAGGTTTCTTCTCCATTAGGGGCCGGTTGCATTTTTGTGAACTTAGAATTTCGCTTTAGATGATCAAACCTTTTGGCAAATGTATAAACTCTCCCAAATTTATAATCTTTCTCATCCCGAAGAAATTTACTCTTTTTTCTTTCCTGAACTTCATCTTCATAGTTGTTTAACTGTTTTTCCATTGCTTGTCGCAGTGAAGTATGATCACTTTTATCATTCTTACTGTTCAAAATGTCTTCCAAGTCTTTAATTTTAACATGCGTTTCTTCCAATTCTAATCTAGCGTATTTTATTAGAATTCTCATCATGTTCAGTGAGCATTGTGTGTTATTCTTAGCCCATTCTGTGAATAATTCCGGCTTGATGCCAGTATATGTTGGCATTAAAAAAAATTGCAAGCCCCTTGGAATCCTTTTGACTTCAATGTATTTCTCCAGTGACAAAATTTCCCAACTCTTATTTATTTCTCTTTTGTAACATTTTTCTAGTTCAAAAAACTGCTGTTGTGAAGAAAGTTCCTTCCTTAAATTAATATCTGCTGATGTCGACTTTTCCTCCACAATTACATTACTTGTATCAAACACTTTTGCAGCTATCGTTGCTCTTTTAGCTTTTCTGTCCTCCATTGTTGCTATCGATGCACTAAACAAATTCAATAGTAACAATGTTTCCAAGTCCATAAGAGTCTTTTTGAAAACAGTTGCAGAGAATACCCTTGATGGCCCCAACTTATTTAAAGTAAAATGCGATAAACTCGCTTAAGGGGCTGTTACAGCAAAAGTTAATTAACATTCCCTTTTTGTGAACCGCAAACAAACAAACGGTCCCTTCACGGGCTTACCTTCTGCTCAGTGTGTTTCCTTACCAGCGTCCTCCGACTCCGATTCGGAGCACTGGTTTCTGTGCTGTGTGCTTTCAGTTGCAGGTTCAATTGTTTGCCGGGCGCGTATTGCCGAAAAGATTATAACGTGACCAAAGCGGCTCCAATTCAAAGGCACTGCGCTCTCAGTACCGGTGCTACCGCTGTGGGCAAGCCGATCCCATACGAATTTTATGTATACCAAGAATTAGCAGTGCACTCCATCGAGGGGAAAGAAGAATCTCGATTTTATTTCTCTTTAAGACTGAAAACAAAAAAGAACAACGCGTTTCGACCGTATGGTCTTCTTCGAGTTCACATCCTGTTACTATTGCGGATCCTATTTATAGTACCACCCTGATTACTAATTACAATGTATTTTGGTAATCGTGGTTTTTAAATATCAAAACAAAATTAAGTACATCAATCATCTAAATCAATCAAACAAAATCATTAATCCGAATAAGGATATACTCGTATTTGTTTTATATCCTAATTTATCTATTATATATTTACAACTCTACTAATAATATTGCCACTAGTTTCAAACTGAAAAAGTCTACCCTTATGCATTGGTTACCTTATACAACAATATATCCAAAAGAACAAAACATAATAAATCAATTATGAGTGTATCAATCCAACTATGTCAAGTACTGTATATGTAACGTGTAGTGATAGAATCAAATCTATGAATTATTAATGATTAGCTCCTATTTATATTAGCGAAGGAAAAGTGAAGATATTATGTATGGCTAGAAGTACTAGACCTACAAATAAACATAAAGTTCCTCATCATTATTAATCCCAAAAGGGGCCCTCGTTTTCATTTGTATTATACGTCTGGATTCAAGTCGTCTTAGTTTTTGGACTCTGTCACCTCCTCTCTCATGTTCCGGGATATGATCAATACCATAATGTCTCAGGGTCTCCAATCATTTTGCGTGTGTGTTTGTAAATGTCTGGCTATTGCGTATGTATAGTCTTTGTGAGTTATTGCTCTAATATGTTCTAAAATTCTTTTCTTTAGTGCACAAATTGTACTGCCGATGTACTTGAGACCACAATGACATTCAATGACATATACTACAAATTTAGGGCCTGATTCCAACTTTGGAGGACGGTGTTAAACCGTCCCAAAAGTGACGGATATACCACCTACCGTATTACGAGTTCCATAGGATATAATGGACTCGTAATACGGTAGGTGGTATATCCGCCACTTTTGGGCCGGTTTAACACCGTCCTCCAAAGTTGGAATCAGGCCCTTAGTCTCACAAGTGATCTTATGCTTAATAATCAGCTCTTGTCCGTTGGAAAATATGACCTTTTTCAAGGATTGCCCTATTTTGAAAGCCTTACAATGAAAACATTTAAAGAATCCCTTTTGTCTCTCCTGTAACCAATTGTGATACTTTTCTAGGACATAATGACTTTTTACTATCATATCCTTTATACTCGTGCTCTCTTATATGAGACTAGTGGCTTAGAGCCAACTAAGGGTCCTAAGTCTGGATCCCTACTAATAATCTTCCAGTATTTACATAGAATGTTTTTTATAAAAGTACTTTCTTTAGTATATTGCATTACCATTCTGACTGTTTCTTTTGAGTTCTTATGTTTGTTATGAAACAAAAAGTCCTCTTGATTTTTGGACTGAATCACGTTTACATTTTTCTTAAGGATGTTCTCATTATATCCTCGAATTTTACACACAAAACCAGAAATTCAACTTTTATAGTGGGTACTTTTTCGAGGAACTATAACTGAGGCCATAAGGTAACTACAATTCACGTCCTCACCATGCACAGTTTTCTCATCAATAATTTTATTGCAAATGTTACAGTGATAGTATCAGTGATGTCATAGAAGATTTCATGAGTGATGTAATATCTCTAGGATTGGTGAAGGAAAATATATCTTTATTCAAAATGCAGAACCCTGCTGCTTCCGATGCAATTTGACTTAACACAGACTTTGTCAAGGTGGACAAGTCCCATTCCCATAGAAAATAAATATGTGATCATAGGTGATGGCAACGGAAGAAATACTACCTCTCCTCGGCACACAACCCTTCCATTATATCACTTTCTATATTTGCCGGCACCTAAAGTGCATCACAAGTCATTACAATAATCTGACAAACTCTCCAGCAAAATAATAGTGTCCAAATTCATATTATAATAACAAAAATAATAATTACATGAGGAAACAAATAAGACATGATAAACACAGGATACTTGTGCCCAAAAAGGAATTTAAAACCAAATAACTACCAAGACAAAAATCTCATGATGGTACAAAGAAAAATCAAAATGACTCCATCAATTAGGACGGGCCTCCGCATCCAGTGAAATAATCGGTTATGGTGTGGGCGGCTTATTTTCATCAGTCCTTTCACAAGAACAGTTAATTTCATTGAATTAAAAATAACCACCTTAGTCAGTCAGTCAGTCAAAATACTTTATTTGATCAAAGAAAAGACAATAAAAGTATAATACATACAACACATTTCCTAATAAATAACTTATCAATTTAAAATATTCTCACTTGGGTAAGAACAACAACAAATCTCATTTTTAGCAAAATGCTCAATACAAGAATAAAATTCAGTTAAAAAAGATGTGAATAATACATATCTGTAAAATGAGGAGCAAAATTCTATAGTCTCAGTAAATAGACTGTGGGGGCTCACTGGAGAAGGTTTTGGGGATCTTGGAAAGTGGTCATCTAGCTATCCGTACAAATAATCTAGTCAACTGGAACCGGTATTATATTATCCATTGTAATTCAGAATAAAACATTCAAGTTACAATCTTGTTTAGATGCTTTCTAACAATTAAAACGGAGCATAAAATGTTTGATAAAGCGCAACATATTTCAAAAGTCGGGAGTGACTGAAGATATAAATACGCAGGGCGGCATTGATGTATGTGAAGAGATCTTAAGACAGGGATAATATGTTGTTTCCTTGGTGTGTCAAATAACACCACATGTATTGTGATTTGTGTTGAGACCAAGTCGCAGGAACAGGGTTTTAATTTCACACTCCAATCATTTGTAATAGGGAGAGTTACAGAGCTGTGAACTATGTCTAGTCTCAATCGAGTGAGAGCAAAGCAATGCCTAGTACTCATTACACGCATTAGGTAAGGCTGCATGCCGTCCAGAGTCAGCATAAGTTGGTTGTGCATGAAACTATGTTTTTGGGCATCTGCTCACCATCTCATATCTGCCAGGGGCTTAAGGCACAAGATCCTCAGATCTTTCCTGCGTGTTGCAACCAACAGTTCTGGATTTTCATATTGTTCAAGGTGCCCCAGGTCTTTCAAAAAAATATTAATAAAATTCAGCCAAGGTACTCTTGAGGAGAGTTTAGAAGCCAGACAGTCCCGCAGGACAGCCCAGTTTAAACCTGCATGTTCTGAGGTCCATATTTTATGCCATAGTAAAATGGGCTGCACAATTATTAAATCAGCTAAATAGGAACACCCCAGTTCTGCATGACAGACAAAAGAGGAAGTGCCCATTGGTACGGTTAACAAAGCTCTCAGAAAATCATTTTACGTTATTTGAAGGATATTAAATTTAGAATGCCTCCAAACGCCCACCCCATAAATAACGGTGGGGAATACATTTTGCTCCGTATACTTTTAACATCTTATGTGGAGTGATGGTCCCTAACTGTTTTGAGAGGTCCTTTAGAGCCATATTGGACTTAAGAACTGTAATTTCCTAACGCTTACACACTGTGACCAAGGGCCAGATGTACGAAAAGAGTTTACCCGTTCTGTGTCTATGGAAAACTGTGTTCGTACATATGGCCCCAAGTGCCTTCCTAATCGAACAGGATTCTCAAATATGCGAATGTTGATGTAGAATAAATGTTTCCGCTCTTCATAATAATAGAGTGGCTCTTTAGTGTCTTTCTACCACATTTCAAAATGTAAGTTTTGGAGTGATTAACTTTGAGACCCAGATTAGTAAAATAGCTGACACATGTTGTCAGAAGTCGCTGGAGAGCTAATGAAGTCCGTGCCATAAGGACGGCGTCATCTGCATAAAGTAGGGCCGGGATCGGACAATATCCGATTTGAGGGAGATCTTTACACCTATTTACCAGTTCTGACTCCAGCTTGTTTATATATAGTGAGAACAAAAAAGGGGCTAGAAAGTAACCTTGACGCACTCCTCTGTACATACCAAAAGATCTAAAACATTTCCTTCTTACCCCATATCTCACCTTAGCTTTGCTGCCTGAGTAAGGTTCCCTAATAAAGTGAATAATAGTCTGGTCTACCCCCTATATCATTCAAGGTACTCCATAAGGTTTTGTGAACCACACAATCAAATGCCGAGGTCTGGTCCATAAATCAAGCTAGTGATTACCTTCTCTGGTCTTAGTAGGGACGCGCCTGGAACTCTGAAAGGGACTACATATCCCAGACTGCTTTGTGGCCCCAGGAGGCGGCCATCTTACCAGCACCTGCATCCACTTGACCAGACCAACGAGCGCTATATAGCACGTGGGGGCACTTCGCGACACAGGACGCACCTGGAACTCTGAAAGGGACTACATATCCTAGACTGCTTTCTGGCCCAAGGTGGCGGCCAACTTACTAGCACCAGCATCCACTTGACCAGACCAACAAACGCTATAAAGCACGTGGGGACACTTCACGGCGTGGGATGCACCAGGAAATCTGAAGGGACTACATATCCAGGTAGGACCAAATCAGACACAAAGGGTTGTCACACATATAACAAAGTCAACCATACTAGTAGAATTGATTATTGTTTAGTCGACATAAGATTATGGCCACTAGTCATTGACATGATGGTTATTGAGGGATCTGAAAGTGACCATAATCCTCTTTCAGTCCAAATGTCAGCTTTGTGCAACCACCTGTCCATGATCAACACCTCAGTAAAAGCACCAAAGGGAATTAGTCTGGTTAATGACAAACACCACTTAAAGTGGAACAAGGTTCTGGCAAGACCTACACTCATCGACTCTGCTAACAACACCTTGAGGACCACATTAATGGGCTCAGAGGTGGGCTCCGTAATCTCCAACGAGGAAATAAGCCTAACTCACACCTCATGTTTCAAGGGTATTGCGGCCCTCTTCTCGGCTGACATAGCCTCTGATAGTAAGAGGCTCAAGGGTAGGAATCGCTGGTTTAACAAAGAGTGACATTCCTCAAGCAATCATTTAATCCAAGCTATCAAATCTAAGGATGTAAATGCAATTCACTCAGCCAGAAAGTCTTACAATTCAGCTATCGACAAAGCTAAGCATGAACAAGATGACAAGTGGTGGGCAGCACTTAGTGACTCTGCACAAGAGAGGAATTGCAGCGTATTGTGGTCCCTGGCAGCGTGTGGCCCAGCAAACAGTGAATTGAATATTAAAAATAATATTGCACCAAAGGACTGGGTAGACCACTTTAGTGGGTTGTACTCTTACGACCATGATAGCTCAACCTCTGGACATAAAGGCATTTGCTCAAATAGTACCCTAACACCCACCCCTCCAGCGCTGCAACTATTTTCCCAAGTGGACATAGCATATTCTTTAGGTACTCTAAAGCACGGTAGGGCACCTGGGTCAGATTGTGTTCCAGCAGACCTATTCTTAACCGATATAGCAGTCTGGTCAAGATATATTACCATCATAGCGCATGCAATAGCATCTGGGGCCCCAATCCCTGAGTCCTGGAAGGGGTCTATTGTATTGTTGTCCCGATCTTTAAAAAGGACGACAGAAGCCTCCCCAGTAACTATAGGCCAATTAGCTTAATGGATTGTGTGCAGAAAGTGTTCTGCCACTGCCTTCTGAGCAAGATTCAAGACTGGCTGATGGAATGAGACATCCTTAGTCCCCTGCAGGCAGGTTTTTGCAAATAAATATCTACCATTGAGCAAGCCCTCAAGTTTCTGCTTTTATATTGGAAAAACGTTTTTATTGGCAAAGGGAACCTGTATGCTGCCTTTGTGGACTTGAAATCGCATTTGACCTAGTACCCCGTAACAATTTGTGGGAAGGTCTTTCCCTAATGGGAATCCCCGAGCACATTCTTGTATTACTAACTCGGCTCCACGAGGGTAACTATGCATGTGTCAGGTGGGACGACAGGGTGTAGCTAACTGATAGAATTCAGGTGTCAAGGGGTGTGCGGCAAGGGTGTGTCCTTGCCCCCACCCTGTTCTCCCTGTACATTAATGATATCATCCCCTCTTTACTCAGACTGGAGGCTGGCGCACTATCACTAGACACACAGAAAATTCCGGTCTTGCTCTTTGCAGACAACACACTCCTGATATCCAAGACCCCAAGTGGATTACATAAACTCCTCGTGTGTTTTGAGGAATTTTGCTCCACACTGGGACTTGAAATCAATGCTTCTAAAACAAAATTGATGATGCTTAATTCACACAGATCCTTTAAAGGAAAGTTCATTCTTGAGGGAACCCCACTTGAAAAGGTTGGCACTTTTAGTTACCTGGGCATAATGCTAACTGAAAAAATGTCTTGGAAATCACATATTGCAAAGCAAGCACTAAAGTTAAAGCAAACAACGGGGGTCTTAATAAAGGACTTTAACCTCTCATATACTAAACCAATACGCCCTGCAATCCGGATATATGAAACTAAGGCAGTGAGCTCAGCCCTTTACGGGGCTGAACTTTGGGGCTATGCCAAAGCCCAAGAAATAAAGATTTCTGATAATAATTTCTTAAGAAATCTAGAGTCTCTCCCACCAAGTACTCCACTGTTCCCCCTTTTTAAAGACCTAGGCATGAAACACATTGACCACAAAGCCCACCTATGTCCCCTTTTGTATTGGCAGTGTTTTTGGACCACCCCGGAGCTTGCCTCCTTTACTATAGCCCTGCAGGTCATCTTAGAAGCTGACCATTCTCATAGTATCCCCTGGCTTAGACACATCAAGGGGCTACTTTACTCGCTTGGGCTTGGAGAACTCTGGGATTCTCCAACCACTACTTCCTTACCTTCAATAAGTGACCTCAAAACACTGTACTGCCACGTGGTAGACTCTGAAGACATGAGGGCTGCTCTTCACTCTACACTATCATGTGACTTCACCAACCTAAAAGTGACATGCAAATATGAGGCTTTCTGGGACATAATCATGGTGCCAAGAGAAAGGAAGTTGTACTTCCAGTTCCGTATTGGCACCCTGCCATTAAGACTATTTACTAGTCGCTGGTCACATGATGAAACAACCATCTGCCCAGCTTGGAAAGCACCCATTGAAAACCTCCCTCACGTCCTATTTGTCTGCCCTGCACACACTGCATCACGCAGGAAATGGCTGGCCCCGGCTTGTAGACTGCTGGGAGTTTGCAGGTCCTACTCAGCCCTCTGAATTCTCAGATCAGACACTCGCCTGATGCTAATGATTGATGTTGCCAAATTCCTTGGGGCAGGTTGGATTGTCAGAGGGAAACTTCTATCTGTATAATGGGTTTAGCAAGAATGTATAAACTTACTCTGGGAGTGCATTTAATTTAATTTTATTATATTAAACCACATGTACTGTATATATTTTATTTTATCCTGTGTAATTATATATTGTTGCTGTGCTTTTGTGGCTCTTGCAGCCGAAATAAAGTTCTTTTGACTTGACTTGAAATCAGCTAAATAGGAAAACCCTAGTTCTGCATGACAGACAAATGAGGAATTGCCCATTGGTACAGTTAACAAAGCTCTCAGAAAATCATTTTCCGTTATTTGAAGGATATTACATTTGGAATGCCCCAAACGCCCGTCCATAAATAATAGTGGGGATACATTTTGCTCCGTATTCTTTTAACATATTATGTGGAGTGATGGTCCCTAACTGTTTTGAGAGGTCCTTTAGAGCCATATTGGACTTAAGAACTGTAATTTCTTAATGTTTACGCCCCGTGACCAAGTGCCTTCCTTATCGAACAGGATTACCAAATATGAGAATGTTGATGTGGAATTAATTTTTCTGCCCCTCATAATAATATTGTGGCTCTTTAGTGTCTTTCTACCACATTTGAAAATGTAAGTTTTGGAGCGATTAACTTTGAGACCCAGATTAGTCATAAAGCTGACACATGTTGTCAGAAGTCGCTGGAGAGCTAATGGAGTCCATGCCATAATGACGGTGTCATCTGCATAAAGTAGGGCTGGGATCCGACGATATCCAATTTGAGGGAGATCTTTACACCTATTTACCAGTTCTGACTCCAGCTTTTTTATATACAGTGAGAACAAAAAAGGGGCTAGAAAGTAACCTTGACGCTCTCCTCCGTATATACCAAAAGGTCTAGAACATTCCCTTCTTACCCCATATCTCACCTTTGCTTTGCTTCTTGAGTAAAGCTCCCTAATAAAGTGAATAATAGTCTGGTTTACCCCCTATATCATTCAAGGTACGCCATAATGTTTTGTGAACCACACAATCAAATGCTGAGGTCAGGTCAATAAATCAAGCTAGAGATTACCTTTTTTGCTCTTAGTATATTTCCCTATTATAATACTTATATTTAGGGCCTGTTCCACCGTTCCAATCCCTGGATGGAATCCATATTGTAATTCTGACAGGATGCTGTTTAATTCTGCCCAAACTTCTCATCTATTCAGAATAATGCAGCCAACTATTTTGGCTAATGAATCAAGAAGCTAGATGGGTCAGTAGCATACTGGGTTTAGGCGGTTTAGGCGGTCGCCCTTTTTGTTTATTGGAATAATAGTGCACTCCGCCCAAGATGGTATAAATCCTGAAATGCAACAGGGTAACTGTTTGGGTAGCATCATCAGCCAAAGGCTCATTCGAATCTGCCTCGCTTACCGGGCCATATATGTCAGAAAAATGACCAATCCATTCCCCTTTTGTTATAGCAATCTCCATTCTGGGATTCTTTTTTACCCCTTGCGTTTGGGAATTTAATATCTTCCAGAAGAGGATGTTGTCATTTTTAAGACTGGCGTTATAGAGTGATTCCCAAATTTTGTCTTTCAGGCAGCATTTCCTTTTCTTAATTGCTGATTTATATTCATGCCTGAGTTTACGGACCTCATTTGGGCATCTGTTTGGAGTGCCCAAGGCCTTCTTTAATCTTTTATATGCCTTAGTACATGCAGAATCAAACCAATCATTACTTTTCCATTGCCCGAGATTCCCCCTATTATTGGTAAGGGCTCTTTTTACACCTCGGGAAATCATGCGAAAGGCACTAATGCATTTGTGGGGATCCACATCATCGCTGAGGCATACCCAAAAATCCGAAGTGTAATCGCTGATTAATTGGTTAAGAAGACTTTGGGGTTCCATTTGGGGCCAGCGCAGTGAATACCCATTACATGAGGCTAATTCAATATCATTTACTAGTTCAGCATTACCAGATTGGCATTGTTTACCTGATCGTACGGAAATCTGCAAGCTGTGTGGGTAGTGATCACTGATGGCTATATCGTGTAGTGAATAGTTAGTCAGGCTATGTGAAAAGTGACTTGACATTAATACAAAATCAATCACTGTACTAGCACCTCTAGCATTGAAAGTGGGCTTAAATTGCAGCTCATTGCTATACATCTTGTTTATGAAAAGCAGGCCAAATTTGTACACCAATTTGTTCATAACGTCTCCTTGACGTTTGTGTGCAAAATGTGCTTCTTCAGTTAGGCCACATATCTTTTCTGATGGTTCTCTGCAAAGATGGGTATTAAAGTCACCACCCCATACTATAACCCTTTCTTTTATATCTTTTACACAGTCTTTCTCCAGGTCATCTCCTAGCTGGCCTAAGATGGTAGTGACCTCACCCATAGGGGCATTATTATTGAAGTTAACAACCACTAATTGGATCAGCTTCTCTAGATCACACACAATAATTTGATAATATGGATTAGAAAATGGCATAATCAGGGTACGCAATGGCAGCTTATTTGAAATGTATGTACTTAAGCCCCCTTTGGGCCTTCTGTATCTTGAGGGAACGGCTGGTGTGTGATATGTTCTATATCCATTAATACGGACAGGGTCCAGAAGCCAAGTCTCCTGTAGGCATAGGAAGGGAAACCACCTTACTCATACATGATATACAACGAGCCACGTCAACAATGTATGATACAAATAATTTTTGTGTGCACATTTTGCATCCTAAAATTTCCCCTGGTGTTCAGTATATCTAACAGACTATTGGTAACTATTATGGGCAAATCCCCCAATTCCACATACAGAAGAGAATAGGACAAAAGCCTTCCAACTCCTCATCTTTGTTTAAACCAAAGGGAAATTTTGTATGTAGATCCACAATAAACTTGATCTTTAATTGCCTCAATCGTTTTACCCGGTCCCCTCCTCGTATAATTTTATCCACTCGATCAATCACAAAAAATCCCAATTTTGAAACATCTTTATCATGCATTTGCAAGAAATGTCTTGCCACTGGTATGTAAAATCTAAATTTCATAATGCTCACTGGTGTTCCAGGATGCGCTTCTGTAAAGGAAAGATAGTGCTCCCCACATAAATAAGAGGTCATGGACATCACAGAATATAAATACAAAATTCAGTTGCACAGGCTAAACACTGTTAGATTTTTCTCTTATACCCCTACAGACGTATGGAATTCAATTGCTTTTGTGATATATTTGCAGGCCTTACAATGGTCACATCTATGAAAGCCATTATGTCTTGGTAACCACGTGTTGGTGTTTTGAGCACCTATAGGTTTGGAAGGTAGTCTCCCAAGGTCCATCCCTCTCCTCAACGCAATAGAGGTTTTGGGGATGATGGGATCCAATGCCCCGGGGTCCCTAAATGTTTTTAATTTTATTTCATAATATGCCCTTTACAGGCTATCTGCCATGAGCTGCTTTAACAGGAGCGCCCTGCTTGCTGAAGCATTTCATCTCTGTTCCCTGGACGCATTCAGGGGACAGAGATGAAAGCTTTGTTTTTTGACAGCAGGAATCAGCAGGAACCAGAGCTAAGAGTGTTCATATACTGGCCCCTTTACTTTTTTCTGGGACTCGGCTGAAGCCAAGTCCCAACATGGCTGACAACACTTCAACCGCTTCCTTGTTGAAGTTTTGTCAGCCAATCAGATCTCAGCACGAGATCGTGAGGGATCACGAATCCTTTGCGTCCCTAGATATACAAATGTGTTTTCCCCCTAATTTCTCAAAAACTACTGAACAGAATCACACCAAAACAAAAAAAAGCACTCTTTCTGGACCAGGAGCTACCTTTCTGACAAATTTGGTGTAATAGCATTGAGTAGTTTCGACCCTATCGCTGTCCAAATCGCTATGGAAAAATGAATGGTGAAAATGTGTTTTGGGCCCCCCTTTTTTGTCAGCCCCCCCTTGGATGGATCACCCTGAAACTTTCCAGACATCAGCTGACCTGACAGGCAATTCTTTTGGAAAGTTTTGTTATGATTCGTCAAGCGGTGCCAAGGATATAGGCAAGTAAATGAGCGCTTTGTGCATAGGAACAAGGTCCTAAGTATAACCATCACTAGTTAATATATATATATATATATATATATATATATATATATATATATATATATACCTAGTGGTGGTCACCACTAGGTAGTTATAGTTAGGGCCATTTTTCCATAGAAAAAGTGTTTTTGACTTGCCTATATCTTGGGCACCGTTTCATGGATCTTTTAAAAAAGAAAGTGCCCTGGTGATTCTTGTTGTGCACGTAAGGTTTTGGGGTGATCTGTCAGGTGGCGGCTAAGAAAAAGGCGGAGTCAAAAAAGTTGTGTTACCTATGTTAATTCCCATAGGACCTTTAGACACGACTACAGCCTGAACCACTGAACGTAATTACATCAAATTTACCAGAAAGCAAGCTTTCTGTAAACAGATTACACTTTCATACTTTAGGAGATAGTAAAGGGAAAACAAATTTGTAGATCTGAGCTTGCAAATCAATCAGGAATAATCGTGAATTGTCACGAATGCGTGCTTTAATAGAAGTGCTGTAATTGGCTGGCCACAACATGAACAGAAAGTTGTAGCTGCCATTTTATGTTACAAAAGAGGGTCCCTGGGGCTGAAACACAAAATGAAAAGTAACATAAGGGGTCAGGTTGGAGGTACCCTGACCCCAAGTGTGTGATATAGGGGTGTTTGAGGTTGTTTGAGGGTCAAAATATGGATTTAAAATGATTTTTATTACCATGCGTGATATTCACAATTAATCAAGATTAATCTAGATTAATCATAGGCAATTTTTTTTTTATTCACAGACTTATTCATACACTAATTAATTCACTCATACATGCTCTCAGAGACTCATGCGCCCACTCACACACCCAATCACTCATGCACCCACTGAGACCCACTCATAGACTCCAACAGCTACTTTCCACCCACTCATAGACTCCCACACCCACTTTCAGACCCACTCAGACACTCATGCACCCACTCACAAACCCACTCAGACCCTTATGCACCCACTCATAGACCTACTGAGACACTGACACACCCACTCCCAGACCCACTGAGATACTAATGCACCCACTCACAGACCCACTCAGACCCTCACACACCCACTCACAGACCCACTCAAACACTCATTCATCCACTCACAAACCCACTCAGAACCTCAGACACCCACTCACAGACCCACTCAGAAAGTGATGCACCCACTCACAGACCCACTCAGACCCTGACGCACCACTCACAGACCCACTCAGACCCTCATGCACCCACACAGAGACCCACTCAGACACTGTTGCACCTTGATGACCAAACAGCCTATTTGGGAAGGTTGAAAGGATATTATACTTCCCTCATTGTCTTCAAGCTAATTTTAGATTTCTTCTGTGCTAAAGATAAAAAAAAATCCTTAAATTGTTGCAAGAGAAAGCGTTGGTATAATCTGAATGTTTAAATCACAGCAAATACTTTATCTGCCAAGTGGACCAAATGCTTCAGGAAGAGGGCCCTGAAGGTAGATGCACAGGACCAACCAGAATCAGGAAAGCCTGAAAGGTGTTCCAAGGGAAGCATCCAGGGTGACCCAAATTCCCTATGACACTGGGTGGAGAGATGCTCAAAACCTCTTGAAGCAGATGGCCTGTAACCAACTGGCACCTCAATTCCAGAGTAATCAGAGGAATCAGAGGGTCCAGTAAAAGCTTCACGATACACCCACACAAGCAGAAGGGTGACTGTAAGGTCCGGAGGAAGAGAGGGCCTATTACCTTAAGAGGAGGAGTGCAGTGGAGAGTGAAATAGATCCACCTCATGCATTACATCTTCAATAAAACATGGTTTTCATCCAAAAGCACTTGTATTCTGGATTCATTTAACTAATATACCAACAAAGCCAAACAGAGAACAAGAGGAGCTCCCTAAATTGATGAGAATGCTAAGGACAGTGAAAATTGCACAAGAAGTCTCAAATGAAGTGTTGGAGTCAAGTAAAAGGGAAAGAAAGGTAGAAGTAGGACTAATCAAAGTTGACATGAACCTAGAAAGAGAGTAACAAGCTCAGCTAAGTCTCCCCGAACTCAACAGCTGAAAAAAGAGAAGAGTCTCAGAGGTAAAAGGATGATATGCAGAAGATGCAGAAAGCTGAAACTAAACTGCTTCCGTGCGACTCTACGAGAAGGCTCGGGCACATATTTTAACAGCCAGCACAGATAATAGTCACCCTAGCAACCATGCAGTAGTGCAATCTGAATTTGAATAATGAGTGCATTAAGTATATTGATGTCTAAACTTCTCTCACATTCCCCAACTTAACTACATATGTAGAAGAACAAGTCGTTCTTCACTCAGTCTATTCTTTCAATTTGAAAGGACCACAGATAAGAGTGTGAAGTTTGCCAAGAAGGAAACCCCCACTGAGATGTCATTGAATAACGAAGCGAGATGACCAAGATAGTAAATACAAATAGTAATTATTGTTACATTGAACAAATATAACGAAAATTAGAAGGAAGTGTTTTCTTACACTTGGCATAAACAATATATATATTTAAAATCTCAATGTTGACTGTGAGAGACTTTAAGACTAAACATATTGTTATCGTTAATAATGTAGTTCTTGAATTTTGTGTATATTTTCATTATTGGTTTCGTTTTACCATGATGTCAGAGCCTAATAGGGTAAAGGCAGGCCACTTAAAAGTTAGAAGGTTTAGCCCTTACTATGCCTGAAAAAAAAAAAAAAATGTGTTATTAAAACCGAAAAAGATAAACTGTTTTGCAGGATAATAACTCTTACCTTATTCATGTCCCTAATGAAGGAAACGGATCAATAAACTAACGGAAATTAAAATCAAAGTTGAAGCTTATATATTTGACGAGTATAAGGGTGGAACCGATATCGCCCCTAAACCAACGTGTGCAAATACCGACTAATGAACAAACCAGCGAGAAACATACGAGCTGTCATCATTGCACTAACTCATCACTGTCGTTTCATCATTAATATTCTATTGATAGCACACCAATATGCAAGTAGGAATACGAAAAGATCCATTATTATTTCAAACGGGGCGCACATTTTCGACTGCCTTTTTTGTACTAAGAAAATCTCTTAAATCTGTGTTAATTCGGTGTTAATAAAAGGTCTTGGGACTGAAGTATGAACTCTTTTCGAGGTTGTAAATCCAGTGATTCACAAAATCACAGGTTTTGTAACAGCAAAAAGGGAATTCCCAATGTTGTTGCAGTGCGATTCGGAAAGGCCTTTCTGACTCAGGATATACCCCCTGCAACTTATGGTAAGTTAGAAGGTGGTAGGACAACTCTCTCCTCATTAGGAGTTATATTGGAATGCATCAATGCTCTTTTACTGTAACCCCAGTTGGAAACCCTTAATGGACTATACAGACCCATCAAAGCAACCTCCAGGCTTTTCCAATATTAGAACGCTCCTTGGAGGTATTGAGAGAAGCAGGGAGATGTCCAGTAAACCATTCCATGCCACACCATTGCCATCGAACCCTTTCCATTCAAAGAAAGCCAACTTTTTGTTAAGGCATCGCTGTCTCTTCAAGAGAGGTCTGCTGTCACTCGCAGGCATCTTTCACTGCATTCACAGCCTTATGCAGGGTGTTGCAAAAGAAAATCCACCTCACTCTTTTTAATGAGGAATGAGGTTTTGTGACTCATTGAGAATGTTACTTTGCACTTTGAATGATTTGTACAGTTGCAGTGCAAACTCTTTTACCATGAAAAAACTCTACAGATAGATCTACAACTCAACCGTATCCATTGGGCTATAGACGCATTTTGTCTTGTAAGCCATATTCATAATTATATTATTTAATCCAAGATACAGAGTTACAATGTTGACAGCTCGGAAGAAGTAACAAAAAAACACAAAGGTACACGGAAACCTCCAACCCTGGTACAAGGAAAATGTAGGGACAGTGGCAAAAGCGCCAGCAGCAAATTAGATAACAGAGAAAAAATGCCTTAATCCTAAAACGGTGAAGGGTAGAATTTAGGGGTAGAATACCCCAGGCAATAAAATACAATGGAAAAGGGGAGTGAGGAAAATAGCTTGCAACAAAGGCAGTACAGGTGCCTTCTCCAAAAAGCTGCTGTCTTTTAAAGAACGATACAGTGACGTCATGAAATCCATATTGTCTTTTCCCTGATAGTGCCAGGTGTTGCAGTAATAGCCTAATACTCAAGGACCTATTTAATTCAACACGTGCTTGCAAATAATGCATGGCCTCTGTTGTGCTAATACCCCACCATTTTAGACTCAAAATATGCTTACTGTACACTTTGTATTATTTGAGAAACTGTCTTTCAGTCCGAAGGAGGGTGGTCCGGCTACTGTACTGTACATTAAATAGTAACATTTCACGAACAACATTAATTTGATGAGATTGGCAAAAAGTGTAATTACTGTAGCATGAACGAACATGTAGAGGTTACATTGCAATAATCACAAACCAAATGTGATAACATGTGACCGAGATATTTACAATGTCAATTTATATAAAACATACTTTAATAAGTCTTATATAAAGTTATGTGTTTAATAAACATGCTTGCTGCCTAAACCTTTTCCTAATTTTAGCCTGCGTTAGAAGAGAAAATGCACACTGACAATGGAATAAAGAATTCTGTCTTGAATATTGGAAATATGAAATTGCATTTACTTGGGAACAAGCTATGAGCTGGAAAAGTACACGATGTCACTGTTCAGTACTCTCAGTTTTATTATTTGCTGCTTCCAGCAAATTGTACACAGGATCGTTATCTCTGCACTAACCTACAATGTTTCATTTTGTTTTTAATTTAGCAATATACCCCACGTGGGAGGGCATTATAAAGGCATCGTAATTAGACCGCATAAACATCATTCCTTCCTCATCTCTCGTTTTCTTTTTATATATTCTCGTCTGCTTTACACTATATTTTTCCTTTCCTCAGATGTTAATTGTCTAGCATCTGCCGATCACCGCTGAATTGTGCTTGGCTGTTTCTAGATAATGTCTGCCATCCCCTTTGAGGCTCATGTTGTTAATGAGGGAGTGGAGGAACAAGTTTTCTATATTTTAATTCACACCATTTCAGTAAAATTGTACATGCCAGATGCTATTGATATATCCCTGTTTCTGGATGTATTTGCATTAGGATTTGTTTCTGAGAAGATTTGAAGAGGTCGCCAGCATTTTCACGTTTTATAAGACGCTGATTTACAGTTATGTGGTAATGGAAAATCTTTTGATTATTGGGGAAGTGCTAAATAGGGAGAAAAATACACAAGTGCATTTTTTTGCATGATAATGAAAATGCGGCATGACAAGACTACACAAATTTAATATTTCTCACTAAATAAGATTATTTTTTTCTACCACCCAGCTTGAACCCTTGTCTTACCTAAGCAAAAGGAATTTTTTTAATATGCATTTGTATCCTCATGTAATGTCAGACATTTCTCATTATGTTAATGAGGCCTAATGGCTACTATTGCGCCAACACGACACATCGGATAATCACGAATTCATCTGGGGAAAAATGTATCACCATCACCGGATCACTCTTTCAGAATGAGGATGATGGTTATACATGACGTTTTTTGCTGCCAGGCACCAATTATTGCCTGAAATTCATTTCGTGTTGACTTTTGAGTCCAGCGCACTATTCGGGTAACTTTTTCAATGTGAAATTCATTTTTCTTTCCTACAGGGACGAACCATCGAGATTGAGCCCATGGTGCATATAACAGCAACATCTTAGCCCATTCCAGAAGATGTGTCCCTGTTTTCTGTTGACTACTTGTTAATTAGATGGGGATATCGGAGGGAAAGTGAGACTCAGACTTCACCTGCAATATCTGCTGCATACTTCACCAAAGGATTATTTTGTTGTTTACAATTTTTGGGACAATCAAGTAAGTTCAGTTCAGTTATTTCACAATGATTTCTTATCGATGGCCTAATGTTTGAGGGAGGGCAGAGCTTTAATTTTTTTTTCCTGGAGGGTCTGATGTTTTGACTAAAGAATGTAGGGCAGGCTCTTGTAGGGAATAAGGAACAATGATAGTAAAGGCCATTAAGAGTAGGCCTCGGCAGAGTTCACAGAGCTCCACTCTGTGGAATTCCACAGTGCTGATAAAGGACTACATGGAATTCAGCGGAGGCGGAGTTCTGTGTGCCACAGAGTGGCAGTGTGGCACCCTCTCCCAAATGCGCAAGATCTTGGAAGCACTAAGCAGTGTCGGGCCTGATTAGCGCTTCCGAGATCGGATACATTCAGGAGAGGGCTGCAGGCAAGGGACAGGCCGGTGCACAAGAGGCCCGAAACGGAAGCTTTCTTTTACTGCCTATGGCCCTGGCCTGAATTGAGGCCAGGGCTGTAGGCAGTAAAAGTTGCTGTATCAGATCTCTTGTGCACAGGCCAGAGCCATAGGCAGCAAAACATGCTGTTTTAAGCCTCTTGTGCACAAGTGTGTAAAAAAACGAGAACTCACCCGGGTCCTCGTTGCAGCAGCCTTATGCTCTGCCTTCCTCTGCCCCCTGCTCCAGGGCACGGCCCAGGTGGCTGGAGGCCTGGAGAATTGGGGCTGATGCCAGCAGCATCTCCATGCTGCCATGCCAACGTTGGAAAGGCAAAGAGTACACACTGCAGCCCAGTTATGGGCTACAAAGCGCAAGCACAGACTTTCTGTGCTTGCACTGTGTGGGCCATAACTGGGCTGCAGTGCACACGTGGTGAGCTCCACTTCGCTGGCGGGGCTAGCAGAGTCTTTGGGTGAACTCTACAATCCAAGCGGAGCGCAGAGTGCTGACAGCTCTGTAAGCTCCGCCAGTGGAGCGGAGCTCGCCACCCACCCCAAATTAAGAGTATGGGGTGGTGAGGCCTCTGAAATGTATTTTCTTATTTTTTCTTCTTTTTGCCCAGATTTATTATTACATTGTGGCATTGTGCTGTTCAGAGTTGAGAGTGTTCTAGGCTGTAGGCATTTTTCTCATTACTTGTAAAGGAATTTTCACATTAGTGCCCATAGTTATTTTGTCATTTTTTTATGTTAATTAATTTTTTACATTCTCTCTTTTGCTTTACTCAATGCTCTTAGGCACATATGGGTATATATTTGTGCAATTCTTGTCCTGCAATGCTGCTTGTGTTTGTTGCTAGTTGGGGAAAAGTTGGTATCCTGGACAGACAGGATTCTTCTTTTTGTCCCCTTGACTCCTTCCATGTCACGTGTGTATCTACCATTTTATGAAGCCAGTCTGTATGTGTGTGTATCTATGTGTGTGTGCGCATGTGTTAGTTAGGTTGCCATTCTTACTCATTGTATGCCCACATCTTGCTTTATATGTTCCTATCCACCATTTTGTGAAACCAGTGGGTATGTGTGTGTAGGTGTCTATGTCTCTTTGTCCTCCTCACAGTTCCATGTTCGACAATTTGTGAAATGTGTGTCTATGTGTGTATGTATATGGATGTTTAAGAAACATTGTTGCGACTGGACTGGTGCATAAAAAAACTTAGAGTGCAGTTATATTTGCTTTTACCCAAGTATACCCTACCTCAATAGCAGAGTGCATGTAGAAATAGAATAGTAAATATATACACTCATTACAGTCAATAATGGATCCCCTAGTATATAGGCATCTGTAGGGGTGTGGGCATGTTTATCACACACTATGGTGACAGCACCATTTCTAACATTGTTTTAAAATTCTGAAAAAGCCATACAAAACACTATACCTGTGAGGTTGAAGTGGTCCATGTATTATGTTTCAGTACTTTTCAGCAAGTGCACAAAGAACTAAAAGTGCAGTTCTATTTGCATTGGTCTGCTCCATAACCTACCCCAGTATCAAGATGCGGGGAGATGGAATACTTAACAAACATTCCATCACAATCGATGACAAAACCTTGTCCTATTATATGTAGGTAACACATGATGTGCGTATATATGTGTGTGTGTGTGTGTGTGCACATGTGAATGTGTATGTGTTCTTCACCACCTGCAAGAGCGCAGGCATGGAGATAAAAGTCTGCTCTTACCTGGCAGAAGCATTTTTAGAGCTCCTCCCGATGGGAGGAGCCTTGCTTTCCCTGACCACACTATTCTGCCCAGAAGGTGGGTTCTTTGGGACAATTTATGAGCCGACCCCACGGATGTGGACTCTGGGGCCTTTTAAAGCAGTCCCCAGGATGGAGTCTCTGGGGAAATTGGTGGTTCGGAGCCCTCCTCCCACAGTAAGTATTTCCGCCCAGATGATGGTGTGCCCAGGGCCTATACATGCTTGGGGAGGAGGTTGTGTGACCCCTTCCCTTGTTAATAAAGAATTGGCCTTGGGGAGCTGGATCCCTCAGGCCATAATCAGCCAAGGCAGGGGGCTGACCTGCCCTCTTCTACTTTTAAACTTTGGCCTCAGGACTACAGAGAAACCATTGCGTGAATGTTTTGTATCAAAATTTTCCACAAAGTCTTTTCTCCTCACATGGATCATTTGTCAACTGTGGGAACTGCTCTAGTCCGAATTAGACTTTAGAGGTCTTTTTCAAAACAAACCTAACTTTGAACCTTTAGTTATCTGTAACCTGAAGGAGATATTGTCATCTTCAGATAAGCCAGCACCAAAACACACAAAGACATGAAAAAATATGCCAGAACTGTATTAATTGAAGTAATGCAGTAGTAGGCAGTACTACATCACATCTTAAGCCAAGTCAACTGATTAAGTTGGAACACACATCGGATTGTAACACACAAAATGTAATAAACACCATCAAATGCCATTGCGGCCTGCTCCTGAGTGCTCTGAAAGCTATACCAACCTATGGAACAGTAGCACCACCGAACTGCACAAGCTGCGACCCCCAGATATCTTCATAGGTTTCAGAAGTGTGCCCAGGAAGGTGCCACCATGAACTCACAGTAGAGGCCTCGATCAGACTCACACGTCAGTTCCAGAGACCCTACCTCATGGGCGAGCTGGTCCATGTGAGGGGGGCTGCTTGTGCTACAGTACTGCCTGGCCGGCAAGAGATCTCCATAAGTTCTTTGATGGACGCACCTCCCTGGTGCCTCCTGGGCAGCTCTTTCTGCAGTGTTTCTACACATGATAAGGCACACACAAGCAGGCCCTATCTGATGGTACTGGCACTAATACTCCCAGACTCTTGGTGGCCTTAGTGGAGACACCTCTCTTGGATCTGTACTCGGTTCCTGGCAGATGATGCACAATGCACAGTCTAAGGCCCCACTGGTTGTCAAGCGGTGAGTTGTGAGACGGGACCTATGTGAACAACACCTGGCCAGAATCATGTGAGCACTTGATGAGTACAGATAGGTCATGGGTTGCCTTCAATCTGAAACTCAGCATGTGACACCAAGACAACCATCAACTATGGACCGTCCATCGAGAGACCTCACAACAGGGGACCCGCTGGACTCACAGGTGCCCCTTAGCACTAAACTGGACACTGTGCTACAGGCTTTAGAGAAATTGGAGCACCCCTTGAGAAGACACGCTTGTCATTTGAAAGCAGAATTGATAACGTGATGGCCGACTTCACTCTATTACAACCAGATCACCACAAATTGATAGACAAGGTGCATAATGTCTAATGCACACTAACTAAATTCTGTAGGAAGCTGGCCTGGTGTTTGGTGGGTACCTAAGGTACTTACACCTTATAACAGGTCCTGGTATCCCCCATTAGTGAAGTGTAGGCAGAGTCTAGAAGCCGGGTTCTCTAGAGGTAGCTGTGGATGAGCAGCCAAGGCTTATATAGGAGACATGCAAAGCTGATGCAAAACCACTGTAGTCACACAGCACTTAAACAAATGTAAATAACCAATAGTTACCCCGGGGGAGGGGTCCAAACCATATACTAAAAAAAAAAGGAATGCAAACACAGGATACCCCCACCTAGGTAAGTGGAATGTGTCAAGGGGAGCTGGGAGTACTAGAAAACACCAGAGGTAAGTAACACAGTTACCCCCAGCGACCAGGAAAGCAGGAGTAAATCACTGGAATTTCCCAAAACCACACAAAAGGAAGGAAAAGAAGAAAAGAAGACACCCAGACAGGACTGCCAGACACCAGCAGTGGATCCCTGAAGAGAAAAACCTGTGGAGAGAGAGAACCACGTCCAAGAGTCACAGTGGAAATTAGTGGAAAAGTGGTACTCCCGGGGACCAGTAAGGCCCAGTAAGGCCCAGGAGGACTCAACCAAGGAGGGGGAGTCAGAGGCATTCCTCAGCAACACAGAAAGCCCACAGGAGCAAAGGGATCACCTACAGGAGTCCCACAGGATGGGGACACAGAATTTTCAGAAGGAGCCCATGCAGCGCAGGATGCACAGCCAGGGAAATGTTGCAGAAGCTGGAAGGAGCCCTGGAAAAAATATTGCAAGAAGAGTCTTCTTTGTGGATGCAGATTGCCGGTTCTTGAAGGGTCCATTCGTGGTTCCAGTGGCTAGAGGTCGAAGTAGAGGATGCAGAGGAATCCTGCTGGAATCTTGAAAGCAGAATCTGAGGACCCACCCAAGAGAGGGAACCTAAATAGCCCTAAAAGTTGGATTTGACACCTGGCCAGGTGACTATCTATCAGGATGGTGCCCTGACGTCTTCTGCCTGGTCTGGCCACTCAGATGCTCCCAGAGGTCCCTGCCAACTTTGTATTTAAGATGGCAGAACCCAGGGACCCACTGGAGGAGCTCTGGGCACCACCCATGGGGTGGTGATGTACAGGAGCATGGTCACTCCCCTTTCAATTGCCCATTTTCATGCAAAGCGTGGACTGGAGATCCATGAACTGGTGTAGACTGGTTTATGCACTGAGGGCACCAAATGTGCCCTTCAAAGCATACCGGTGGCTTGGGGAGGCTACCCCTCCCACGCCATGTAATACCTAGTTCCAAAGGGAGAGGGTGTTACCTGCCTTTGCCAAAGAAAATTATTTGTTCTGCCTTCATGGACATGAACTGTTCAAGCAGCAGGAGGGCCGAAACCTGTGTGAGGTGTGGCAGCAGCTTGGGCTGCCTGGAAAATCCTGGAAGACAAGGGGGTCCTCTAAGGAGCACCTAAAGTATATGGAATCATACTTCCAATAGTGGCAGAAGTATTGGGGCATGATTCTGACATGTTTGATATCAAACATGCCTAGGTTCAGAGTTATCATTATGTACCTGGACATAGGTAGTGACCTATGTCCAGTACACGCTTAAAATGGCATCCCGCACTGATGAAGTCCATGGAAATGGCACTGGACTTTGTGGGGGCACCTCTGCTAGTGCAGGGGTGCCCTCACACACAGGTACTTGCACCCTGCTCTCTGAGCTAGGAGGGCTTTCCACAGGGGTGACTTATAGTGACCTAGTGCAGTGACCTATGGTGAAAAAGAGTGCATGCACCCTTTCATGCAGGTTGCAGTGGCCTATGTCCAGTACACCCTAAAATGGCGTCCCTGCACTCATAAAGTCCATGAAAATGGCACTGGAGTTCGTGGGGGCACCTCTGCTAGTGCCGGGGTGCCCTTACACACAGGTACTTGCACCCTGCTCTCTGTGCTAGGAGGGCCGCCCACAGGGGTGCACCTTGTGCTGTGACCTATGGTGAAAAAGGGTTCATGCACCCTTTCATGCAGGTTGCAGTGATAGGCCTACCGAACTCTTTGCATGGGCTGCCCGTGGGCATCAGCAGAGGTGCCCATACACACAGGCACTTGCACCCTGCTCTCTGGGCTAGAAGGGCCTGCCACAGGGGTGCATCTTGTGCAGTGACCTATGGTGAAAAAGAGTGCATGTACCCATTCATGCAGGCTGCAGTGGCGGGCCTGCAGAACACTTTGCATGGGCTGCCCATGGGTGGCATAATACATGCTGCAGCCTTTGGGGATCCCCTGGTACCCCAATGCCCTGGGTATCTGTGTACCAGATGCTACAAACTTACATGGGGGCACCAGTATGCCAAACATGGGGTGAAAGTGATACAAGTTACCAAGTTAGAAGGGAGAGAGCATAACCACTGTGGTCCAGTTTAGCAGGATTCCAGTGAACACTGTCAAACACACTGACAACAAGCAGAAAATGGGTGTAACCATGCCAAAAACGAGGGTACTTTCTTCAAACTCCAGCCAATGACACGCAAAACAGCCTCCTATATACAGACCCTGGTGGACCATGTCCACACACTAAAATACAGAGCTGAAGACGTGGAGGGCCGATCTAGAAAGAATAACATATGTGTTCTTGACCTATTTGTTGTGGTAGGATTATTCATGTGTTTAGTATTGCTTATTTATTGATATGTCATTGTTTAGTTTTTGCATTAGACAATTCAATTTTGTATACCTATTTTTGTATCTCATTATTTCATGTTCAGCTTCGTGGATAACATGCACCTCAAATGTTCACTATATATACTTTTCCATGTTCAGCTACAAGGTAAAACTCAAATGGTAGTGTTTGTCTTAAATACTCCATATTTTCTCATAACTTTTAATTTCTGTCACTTCATGCTGGTTCTTTCTTCAGTTTCTACTCACAAACAGGTTACGGCACGTATCTTGAATGTTAAAATCACCAACGTATAAATCCCTCAGGTGCCGTGGATGAGCTGGTCTCACCCTTGGCCACGATTGCTGTGTGCAGAGGACGACACCAGCTCGTCCTGTACCCGGCTCAACGCCCCCCCGAGGACAGGGATGGAAGGGGAATCAATTCTCCTTCTACCCCACCACCCCCCTGGTGGCGTCTGTGCGCTGACCTGATCATAGGTCGCCTCCCATCACGCTGGAAGCCATGCTTCCAGAGCAACCGAGGAGAAACTGATTAGTTTCTCCTTGGTATGGGGGCAGGGGAGGTCAGGGAGACATGAAAAGGGAAGGAAAGACTTTTCCTTCGCTTTTCATGTCTTTCTAATCATTTCTGCAGCACGATTGCATAGCGATCGTGCTGTAGGAATGCACCTAGACACCAGGGATTTTTTTTTGTTTATTATATATAAAGGGTGTGCCCCCTTAGACAAGGGTCGCTCCCCAGGGGGCACATTTTTTTTATTGGGCCTTTTCTGCCCAGGGCCTAAATTATTTAAGCCACTAGAAACCAGTTTTTTTTAAAATATATTCATAAGGGGAGTGACCCCTTAGTCAAGGGTTGCTCTCCGGGAGGCAATTATTTTATTAGGCCTTTTCTGTCCCCACTGGGGGCAGATTGGCCTATATTAATTAAGCCGATCTGTACCAGGGGAGTGGGGGCCGAAGCCATTAGACCTCAGGGATGTGTTTTTTTGTTTATATTCATACGGGGACTGACCCCTTTGGCAAGGGTCACCCCCCGGGGGGCAATTATTTTATTAGGTCTTTTCTGCCCACCCACCGGGGACAGATCGGCCTATATTATTTAGGTTGATCTGCTCTCAGGGGAGGCAGAAGCCACTAGATACCAGGGATTTTTATGTTGTTTACATTTATAAGGGGAGCAACCCCTTAGGCAAGGTTTGCTCCTCTGTGGGGGGAAATTGTTTTTAGGCCATTTCTGCCCCCCCTTGGGGGTAGATCGGCCTATTTTTAAAGGCAAATCTGCACCCAACGGGGGGCAGAAACCACTACACTCCAGGGATTTTTTTTGCGACAATTTAAAAAAAGGGGGGCGACCCCTTAGGCAAGGGTCCCTCTCCTGGGGGGCAATTTTATTTTAGGCCATTTCTGTCCAACTTGGGTGCAGACAGGCCTATTTTTCTTAGGCCAATATGCCCCCAAGGGGGGCAGAAACCATTATACACCAGTTTTTTTTTTTGGTACAAATTTCACACAAGGTGAGCGACCCCTTAGGCAAGGGTCGCTCCCTTGGGGAGGAAATTCATTCTAGGCCATTTCTGCCCACCTTGGGGGCAGACAGGCCTATTTTTCTTAGGCCAAACTGCCCCAAGTGGGGCAGAAACCACTAGACAAAAGGGATTGTTTGCGCGAATTTCACGCAAGGGGAGCAACCCCTTAGGCAAGGGTTGCTCCCTTGGGGAGCAAATTCATTTTAGGCCATTTCTCCCCCCTTGACAGCAGATTGACCTATTTTTGTAAGCCCACCAGACACAAGGGAAGATTTTTCTTTTTTTTTTAAAGGGGTTAGGGGTATGGCCATACCCCCACCCCAAATAAATGGGGACAAAGTTATTCTGCCCACTGGTGGGCAGATGGGGCAATTACCCTTGATCAACTCCCCGGGAGGTCAGAAAGCCTACTAGATGGCAGGGAATTAAAAAAAATATATATTGTGGTGGTGGCTACCAACCAATATGGGCAACTGAAGGGGGTAACAGTCTTTCAGCTCCCCCACACACTAAAACATCTTATCCCATGACAAGCAAGAGGACATTTGATTATTTTGAGTTTTGGTTTTACATTTGGGCCATGACAGCTTGTCTAACGCTCAAAATCGTCCCATTTGAAATAGTGAGGGTGCACTTTTTGGACTTTGGGACACTGCCATGTAGAAAAAATGTACGAGACCTAGACACATCTGAAAACTAAACATCTGGGTGAGTCCAGGTTGGTGTGCTTCACATTTACCCCACGCGATTTTCTTACCCGTAATGCCCCGCAAACCTCCAACTTTGCTTGAAATCACACATTTTTCCCACATTTTTGTGATGGAACCTTCCAGAATCTGCAGGAATCCACAAAATCCCTACCACCCAGCATTGTCACATCTATATAGATACAAATTCTGCCCCACTTGTCAACCTAAAAATGTTTATTTTCAAACTGCCCTTTTGGACCTGCTTTGGTTCCCCCTCATTTTCAACATGTTTTTGGTTCTTCCCTGTCACAGGCTCTTGGCCCACCTACACAAGTGAGGTATCATTTTTACTGAGAGACTGAGGTTAATGTTGGTTGGTAGGAAATTTGTGCTGTTGCGGTGATCCCACACAGAAACGTGGGAAAATGCGATTTTATAACCAAATTTGAGGATTGCTGAGGATTCTGGGTAATAAAGCACTGGGGATCCATGCAAGTCACATCTTCCTGGACTCCTTTGGTTGTCTAGTTCTCAGGAATGTCTGGGTTTGGTAGGTTTCCCTATATGGCTGCTGAGCCCAGGACCAAAAATGCAAGTGCCTTCCCACCCACCCCGCAAAACAGGTAGTTTTGTATTTGATAATTTTGATGTGTCATAGTATTTTGGGGCATTTCCTGTTGCAGACACTAGTCTAGCCACACAAGAGAGGTACCATTTTTATTGGGAGACCTGGGGTAAGCTGGGTAAATGGAAGTTTATAGCTCCCCTCAGATTCCAGAACTTTGCAGCACCGAAATGTGAGGAAAAAGTGTTTGTTTTACAAAATTTTGAGTTTGCTAAGGATTCTCTGTAACAGAACCTGGTGAGAGCACCACAAGTTACCCCATCCTGGGTTCCCCTAGATGTATAGTTTTCAGAAATGTCCAGGTTTGCTAGGTTTTCTTAGGTGCCGGCTGAGCTAGAGGCCAAAATCTGCAGCTAGGCACTTTGCAAAAAACAGATCGGTTTTCTTTGGGAAAATGTGACGTGTCCATGTTGCGTTTTGGGGCATTTCCTGTCGCGGGCACTAGGCCTACCCACACAAGTGAGGTACCATTTTTATTGGGAGACTTGGGGAAATGCTGAGTTGAAGTAAATTTGTGGTTCCTCTCAGAATCCAGAACTTTCTCTCACTGAAATCTGAGGAAAAGGTGTTTTTTTGCTACATTTTGAGGTTTGCAAAGGATTCTGGGTAACAGAACCTGGTGAGAGCCCCACAAGTCACCCCACTCTGAGTTCCCCTAGGGGTCTAGTTTACAAAAATCTATAGGTTTGCTAGGTTTTCCTAGGTGCCGGCAGAGCTAAAGGACAAAATCCACAGCTAGGCACTTTCCAAAAAACATAACAGATTTCAATGTAAAAATGTGATGTGTCCATGTTGCATTTCCTGTTGGGGGCATTAGGCCTACCCACACAAGTGAGGTACCATTTTTATCGGGAGACTTGGGGGAACACAGAATAGGAGAGCAAGTGTTATTGCCCCTTGTTTTTCTCTACATTTTTTCCTTCAAAATGTAAGACAATGCGTAAAAAAGGTCACTATTTAAGAAATGCCCCCAGAAATGTCACATGCTAGTATGAGGACCCTGGAATTCAGAGATGTGCAAATAACCACTACTTCTCAACACCTTATTGTGTGATCATTTTAGAAATACAAAGGTTTCCTTGATACCTATTTTTCACTCTTTATATTTCAGCAAATAAATTGCTGTATACCTGGTATAGAATGAAAACGCAGTGCAAGGGGCATCTCCTTTATTGGCTCTGGGTACCTAGGGGTCTTGATCAACCTACAAGCCCTACATATCCACGCAACCAGAAGAGTCCATCAGACGTAATGGTATTTTTCTTTTGAAAATCTGATGTTGGGAAAAGTTACAGAGTAAAACGTGGAGAGAAAAAGCTGTTCTTTTCACCTAATTTTTTTTATTTTTTATTTCAGCTGTCGATTTCTGTAGGAAAACCTTGTAGGATCTACACAAATGACCCCATGCTGAATTCAGAATTTCGTCTGCTTTTTAGAAATGTTTAGCTGTCTGAGATCCAGCACTGGTTTCACATCCATTTCTGTCACTAACTGGAAGGAGGCTAAAAGTATAAATAGCAGGATTCCAGTGAACACTGTCAAACACACTGACAACAAGCAGAAAATGGGTGTAACCATGCCAAAAACGAGGGTACTTTCTTCAAACTCCAACCAATGACACGCAAAACAGACTCCTATATACAGACCCTGGTGGACCATGTCCACACACTAAAATACAGAGCTGAAGACGTGGAGGGCCGATCTAGAAAGAATAACATATGTGTTCTTGACCTATTTGTTGTGGTAGGATTATTCATGTGTTTAGTATTGCTTATTTATTGATATGTCATTGTTTAGTTTTTGCATTAGACAATTCAATTTTGTATACCTATTTTTGTATCTCATTATTTCATGTTCAGCTTCGTGGATAACATGCACCTCAAATGTTCACTACATATACTTTTCCATGTTCAGCTACAAGGTAAAACTCAAATGGTAGTGTTTGTCTTAAATACTCCATATTTTCTCATAACTTTTAATTTCTGTCACTTCATGCTGGTTCTTTCTTCAGTTTCTACTCACAAACAGGTTACGGCACGTATCTTGAATGTTAAAATCACCAACGTATAAATCCCTCAGGTGCCGTGGATGAGCTGGTCTCACCCTTGGCCACGATTGCTGTGTGCAGAGGACGACACCAGCTCGTCCTGTACACGGCTCAACGCCCCCCCGAGGACAGGGATGGAAGGGGAATCACTTCTCCTTCTACCCCACCACCCCCCTGGTGGCGTCTGTGCGCTGACCTGATCATAGGTCGCCTCCCATCACGCTGGAAGCCATGCTTCCAGAGCAACCGAGGAGAAACTGATTAGTTTCTCCTTGGTATGGGGGCAGGGGAGGTCAGGGAGACATGAAAAGGGAAGGAAAGACTTTTCCTTCGCTTTTCATGTCTTTCTAAGCATTTCTGCAGCACGATTGCATAGCGATCGTGCTGTAGGAATGCACCTAGACACCAGGGATTTTTTTTTGTTTATTATATAAAGGGTGTGCCCCCTTAGACAAGGGTCGCTCCCCAGGGGGCACATTTTTTTTATTGGGCCTTTTCTGCCCAGGGCCTAAATTATTTAAGCCACTAGAAACCAGTTTTTTTTTAAATATATTCATAAGGGGAGTGACCCCTTAGTCAAGGGTTGCTCTCCGGGAGGCAATTATTTTATTAGGCCTTTTCTGTCCCCACTGGGGGCAGATTGGCCTATATTAATTAAGCCGATCTGTACCAGGGGAGTGGGGGCCAAAGCCATTAGACCTCAGGGATGTGTTTTTTTGTTTATATTCATACGGGGACTGACCCCTTTGGCAAAGGTCACCCCCCGGGGGGCAATTATTTTATTAGGTCTTTTCTGCCCACCCACCGGGGACAGATCGGCCTATATTATTTAGGTTGATCTGCTCTCAGGGGAGGCAGAAGCCACTAGATACCAGGGATTTTTATGTTGTTTACATTTATAAGGGGAGCAACCCCTTAGGCAAGGTTTGCTCCTCTGGGGGGGGAAATTGTTTTTAGGCCATTTCTGCCCCCCCTTGGGGGTAGATCGGCCTATTTTTAAAGGCAAATCTGCCCCCAACGGGGGGCAGAAACCACTACACTCCAGGGATTTTTTTTGCGACAATTTTAAAAAAGGGGGGCGACCCCTTAGGCAAGGGTCCCTCTCCTGGGGGGCAATTTTATTTTAGGCCATTTCTGTCCAACTTGGGTGCAGACAGGCCTATTTTTCTTAGGCCAATATGCCCCCAAGGGGGGCAGAAACCATTATACACCAGGGTTTTTTTTTGGTACAAATTTCACACAAGGTGAGCGACCCCTTAGGCAAGGGTCGCTCCCTTGGGGAGGAAATTCATTCTAGGCCATTTCTGCCCACCTTGGGGGCAGACAGGCCTATTTTTCTTAGGCCAAACTGCCCCAAGTGGGGCAGAAACCACTAGACAAAAGGGATTGTTTGCGCGAATTTCACGCAAGGGGAGCAACCCCTTAGGCAAGGGTTGCTCCCTTGGGGAGCAAATTCATTTTAGGCCATTTCTCCCCCCTTGACAGCAGATTGACCTATTTTTGTAAGCCCACCAGACACAAGGGAAGATTTTTTTTTTTTTTTAAAGGGGTTAGGGGTATGGCCATACCCCCACCCCAAATAAATGGGGACAAAGTTATTCTGCCCACTGGTGGGCAGATTGGGCAATTACCCTTGATCAACTCCCCGGGAGGTCAGAAAGCCTACTAGATGGCAGGGAATTAAAAAAAATATATATTGTGGTGGTGGCTACCAACCAATATGGGCAACTGAAGGGGGTAACAGTCTTTCAGCTCCCCCACACACTAAAACATCTTATCCCATGACAAGCAAGAGGACATTTGATTATTTTGAGTTTTGGTTTTACATTTGGGCCATGACAGCTTGTCTAACGCTCAAAATCGTCCCATTTGAAATAGTGAGGGTGCACTTTTTGGACTTTGGGACACTGCCATGTAGAAAAAATGTACGAGACCTAGACACATCTGAAAACTAAACATCTGGGTGAGTCCAGGTTGGTGTGCTTCACATTTACCCCACGCGATTTTCTTACCCGTAATGCCCCGCAAACCTCCAACTTTGCTTGAAATCACACATTTTTCCCACATTTTTGTGATGGAACCTTCCAGAATCTGCAGGAATCCACAAAATCCCTACCACCCAGCATTGTCACATCTATATAGATACAAATTCTGCCCCACTTGTCAACCTAAAAATGTTTATTTTCAAACTGCCCTTTTGGACCTGCTTTGGTTCCCCCTCATTTTCAACATGTTTTTGGTTCTTCCCTGTCACAGGCTCTTGGCCCACCTACACAAGTGAGGTATCATTTTTACTGAGAGACTGAGGTGAATGTTGGTTGGTAGGAAATTTGTGCTGTTGCGGTGATCCCACACAGAAACGTGGGAAAATGCGATTTTATAACCAAATTTGAGGATTGCTGAGGATTCTGGGTAATAAAGCACTGGGGATCCATGCAAGTCACATCTTCCTGGACTCCTTTGGTTGTCTAGTTCTCAGAAATGTCTGGGTTTGGTAGGTTTCCCTATATGGCTGCTGAGCCCAGGACCAAAAATGCAAGTGCCTTCCCACCCACCCCGCAAAACAGGTAGTTTTGTATTTGATAATTTTGATGTGTCATAGTATTTTGGGGCATTTCCTGTTGCAGACACTAGTCTAGCCACACAAGAGAGGTACCATTTTTATTGGGAGACCGGGGGTAAGCTGGGTAAATGGAAGTTTATAGCTCCCCTCAGATTCCAGAACTTTGCAGCACCGAAATGTGAGGAAAAAGTGTTTGTTTTACAAAATTTTGAGTTTGCTAAGGATTCTCTGTAACAGAACCTGGTGAGAGCACCACAAGTTACCCCATCCTGGGTTCCCCTAGATGTATAGTTTTCAGAAATGTCCAGGTTTGCTAGATTTTCTTAGGTGCCGGCTGAGCTAGAGGCCAAAATCTGCAGCTAGGCACTTTGCAAAAAACAGGTCGGTTTTCTTTGGGAAAATGTGACGTGTCCATGTTGCGTTTTGGGGCATTTCCTGTCGCGGGCACTAGGCCTACCCACACAAGTGAGGTACCATTTTTATTGGGAGACTTGGGGAAATGCTGAGTTGAAGTAAATTTGTGGTTCCTCTCAGAATCCAGAACTTTCTCTCACTGAAATCTCAGGAAAAGGTGTTTTTTTGCTACATTTTGAGGTTTGCAAAGGATTCTGGGTAACAGAACCTGGTGAGAGCCCCACAAGTCACCCCACTCTGAGTTCCCCTAGGGGTCTAGTTTACAAAAATCTATAGGTTTGCTAGGTTTTCCTAGGTGCCGGCAGAGCTAAAGGACAAAATCCACAGCTAGGCACTTTCCAAAAAACATAACAGATTTCAATGTAAAAATGTGATGTGTCCATGTTGCATTTCCTGTTGGGGGCATTAGGCCTACCCACACAAGTGAGGTACCATTTTTATTGGGAGACTTGGGGGAACACAGAATAGGAGAGCAAGTGTTATTGCCCCTTGTTTTTCTCTACATTTTTTCCTTCAAAATGTAAGACAATGCGTAAAAAAGGTCACTATTTAAGAAATGCCCCCAGAAATGTCACATGCTAGTATGAGGACCCTGGAATTCAGAGATGTGCAAATAACCACTACTTCTCAACACCTTATTGTGTGATCATTTTAGAAATACAAAGGTTTCCTTGATACCTATTTTTCACTCTTTATATTTCAGCAAATAAATTGCTGTATACCTGGTATAGAATGAAAACGCAGTGCAAGGGGCATCTCCTTTATTGGCTCTGGGTACCTAGGGGTCTTGATCAACCTACAAGCCCTACATATCCACGCAACCAGAAGAGTCCATCAGACGTAATGGTATTTTTCTTTTGAAAATCTGATGTAGGGAAAAGTTACAGAGTAAAACGTGGAGAGAAAAAGCTGTTCTTTTCACCTAATTTTTTTTATTTTTTATTTCAGCTGTCGATTTCTGTAGGAAAACCTTGTAGGATCTACACAAATGACCCCATGCTGAATTCAGAATTTCGTCTGCTTTTTAGAAATGTTTAGCTGTCTGAGATCCAGCACTGGTTTCATATCCATTTCTGTCACTAACTGGAAGGAGGCTAAAAGTATAAATAATAGTAAAAATTGGGTATATCCCAGTAAAATGCCGAAATTGTGTTGAAAAAGGTGGTTTTCCGATTCAAGTCTGCCTGTTCCTGAAAGCTGTGAAGATGGTAATTTTAGCACTGCAAACCCTTTGTTGATGCCATTGTCAGGGAGAAAACCACAAGCCTTCTTTTGCAACCCTTTTTTCCCAGGATGTTGGAAAAAAAGGACACAAATTTGGCGTGGGTAGCTTATGTGGACAAAATGTTATGAGGGCCTAAGTGCAAACTACCCAAATAGCCAAAAAAGGCCTGGCACCTGAGGGGGGAAAGACACGGCAGCAAAAGGGTTAACAAAGCATCTACGCATTTCATGATGATGCTTTGGTGCACATGGATGTGTTTGTGGCGCACGGTAATGCAGCATTTAAGTTTGGGCAATATTAGTCAGCCAGTCACGATTGGATACTTACGCACACTTTGCCCCTGTTTACTCATTAGTTGGGTTGTAGTTTCGATTCACCAAGAATTCATTTGAACCAAGCAGATTTTATACACAAGGGGCGCTACTTGTGTTCAGATAAACGTTTCTTGCTTTTTCGGGTATTTGTTTATTTTACACTTGGAGGCCTGCGTGCTCAAGTCAACTTTTACATTATGCATTTTTGTAAATAACAATTAAGTTTTTGTTTCAGGCATGGTCTCTTTCATATAGTCGCCGCATTGGGAGAGAGTGACCAGACCAACACGCGTTCTTTGTGTGTGTAAAAGGCCGCTTTATTGGAACAGGTGCCCTTAGTCCTACCCCACCTGGCCTTTGCCTTACAAAACTAAAGCCTCACTAGACATAAATTCACCTGTGCCCCCCACCCCCTCCCCTACCCCGATCCCTCCCCCCTTTCTTCCCGTCCTGTCTCCTCTTCCCTCTTGTCTCCTTTCTTTTCCCCGTTCCATCCGCCTCTTTGAACCTGTCCGCTAATGAGCAGTCCCCTGCCTGTCCCTATCTAACTAATACTCCTCCCGTCCTAATACCTGAAATGCCCTGCCAACTCCGTCCTCCACCCGAGTTTTAAACAGCTGCCCTGCAGCTGTCTCCGACACGGCCTGCACCTGTCCAAAGCGACAACCTACCCCAAAGGGGCACCAGTTCCAGCAAACCAACCTAACTATGGGAGGGAGGGAGGGGAAAGAAAAACCACCAGAAGCACAGACTATACGTCCAGCCACCAGGTCACCT
The DNA here is from genome assembly GCF_031143425.1 of Pleurodeles waltl. Classification (NCBI taxonomy): domain Eukaryota; kingdom Metazoa; phylum Chordata; class Amphibia; order Caudata; family Salamandridae; genus Pleurodeles; species Pleurodeles waltl. The sequence continues at coordinate 667,614,874 of NC_090444.1, forward strand.
TTCACAAAATGGTGGCTGGACCTTCAAAATGTCCGAATAAATATACCCCCACCCCTCATTTGAATGGCACCCCGGACGCCCAACCGCGTCGCGGGTCCTGCCACCTCTCCCAAAAACCCGGGGGGGGGGAACTCCTCGTTCCTCGTCCCCCGCCCCCGAGGCCCCATTGGGAGAGAGTGACCAGACCAACACGCGTTCTTTGTGTATGTAAAAGGCCGCTTTATTGGAACAGGTGCCCTTAGTCCTACCCCACCTGGCCTTTGCCTTACAAAACTAAAGCCTCACTAGACATAAATTCACCTGTGCCCCCCACCCCCTCCCCTACCCCGATCCCTCCCCCCTTTCTTCCTGTCCTGTCTCCTCTTCCCTCTTGTCTCCTTTCTTTTCCCCGTTCCATCCGCCTCTTTGAACCTGTCCGCTAATGAGCAGTCCCCTGCCTGTCCCTATCTAACTAATACTCCTCCCGTCCTAATACCTGAAATGCCCTGCCAACTCCGTCCTCCACCCGAGTTTTAAACAGCTGCCCTGAAGCTGTCCCCGCCACCAGAAAAGGCCCTGACTTTTCTGCCCCCCCTTAGGGCTCCCTGAACATACCTTCTGCCCCCCCTAGGGCTCCCTAAACAAACACCTCAAACACTCTTTCACCTGCAACAGGTACAACTCCATTCCTATAAACGATAAGTGTACCCCATCATCTCTGAAAAACTCAACATCTTCAAATTTTAAATCTACATGTTCTAAAAACGTTACCCCCGACCTGTACAAAACCCTTTCATCTCTTTATTCACCTTGCGCCTGGCCTTTTCAATCGCCCCCGGCTTCCTCGCCCCTCTCCATACTCTACGCGGCACAAATGCCGTAAAAACCAAATGACAACCTTTCCACTGGTCCAACACCACCTGCAAGTCCTTTTTCATCATTTTTAACAGGTTTAATCCTGTTGTGCGCACTAAATCGTTTTCCCCCAAGTGAACGACCAAAACATCCGGACAATGAGACCTACCCTTTGCAGCTTGTAATTTTGGCAACAACTCTTCCCATAACATGCCACCCTTGCCCATCCACCTAAAGTGATATCGCTCCGAATCTAAACCCAAACTGTCTCCAAAGGACGTCCTCCGGGCCTGCCGCTGCGCCCACTTTATAAAGGAGTGTCCAATGACCCATACTTCCAGGTAGTCTGCTTCCGGCCCCAATACCACACCTGTAAAAGAGAAAACAAGTGTGAATGCGTTCGCCACCATGCATGCCATCAATATCCGTCCCAACCCCGCACGTAACGCCTAAAACAATCCAATTTCCACCTCCCCAGGGCCATCAATTCCTCTCTGCCCCAACCCTTACTACCCGCCTCCGTGGCCACCCCAATCCTAAAGGAGTGCGTGCCAAAATTCCTTTCATCCAGGCCAATCCTGGCCAACCCTTTTCGCATGACTGCCAAAAGCTGTGCAGCAGACACCCTTCTCCCATCAGCATGACAAAAAAAAAAAAAAAAACCTGGCCATCCAAAGATACCGCCCCCTCACGCAATCGGCCCCCCAAGAACACTGGGCAAATAGACTTAACCGGATAAGGCCTAAGGTGTACTGTAACCCCCAAACCTTTCTGATCCGTCTTCGAATGTCGCACTCGCAACGCCAAACCTTCTCCCCCTCGCTGCACATCCCTCCATCTGATACCCGATCTCCCTTGCAACCCAAGAAACTCCGATACGCGAAAAGCCCCAAAAAACAGCCACACCATCAAAGTTCTGAATAATAGAGTCTCAAAACCATCATAACATATCTCACCCAACGCAGGTAGCAATAATTTTAAAATTGCTATGGAAATTGGTTGCCACACGCGTCCCGTCGCCCCCATCGCCTTTTCCCAACCTTGCCGTATCCACATTCCCAGTCCCCCTGCCGAAGGAGGGTAACCCCAAATTAACTTCCCCATAAAACCCAGTGCCGACAGCTTACCTGAAATCGTAAGTCTAGACTGTCCTCTCCCAATTAAATCCATAATAAATTGCACTTCATCTTCTACGATCACATCCTGCCTTACCCGTCGACGAGCCCCTGATCCAATGAAGTCTTGCCATGCTTTCGCATACGCCCGCCTTGTAGATGGAGCTAAGGAGTTCATTACCAACTGTAACATCCGTGATCGCCTAACTTCCAAAGAGCCTCCGGCATGCGGAGTCTTCTCAACGCGACACCCGTGGTTAATCCATGGAACCGCTCCCACTGCGAACGAGACAAAGCATCCGCTATGTCATTATTCGCCCCCGGCACATGTCTCGCTCTAAAATGAATGTCATGCCTCAAACACTGAAGGACAAAACACGCATGAGCTGCAAAACCCCTGCCTCGCGCGCCGACTGTCGATTAACCAACTGTACCACCGCCATGTTATCCAACCGGAATAGGACCCGCGAGTGCCGCAATTCCGCGCCCCATAAACAAACCGCCACTATCAACGGAAAAAATTCCAAAAACGCGATGCTACGAACCCCGTGCTTCCATGCGTTTGGCCATTCTTCTGCGCACCACCGTCCTTCCCAGTACAAACCGAAACCAGCCGCTCCCGCCGCATCCGAAAAAAGCTGTACATCCCAATCGCAATCCCGCCACACCTTCAACGGAATGCCGTTAAAGGATTCCAAAAATGTCACCCACATTCGCAAATCCTCACGCACTCCCACCTTCAAATGCAAATGATGGTGCGGGAGTACGTGCCCCGATAGAGCCAACGAAAGCCGTCTGCAGAATGTTCTTCCAGCACGCACCACTCTGCACGCAAAATTCAAGTGGCCCAGCAGCACCTGAACTTCTCTCACTGTAACCTTTTTCCGGCCCAGCATTCCATAGATCCGCTCAATCATATCTGCTTTTTTGTCGGCTGGCATTCTGGCCATCCCTTCCACCGTGTCCAGCTCTATCCCCAAAAACGACAGTGCCGTAGTTGGCCCCACTGTCTTCTCGGGAGCCAGGGGCACTCCCAGATCTCCCATTATTGCAACAAAGCCGCTCAGCACCGCCGCACAAAGCGAGCTGTCCGCCGGCGCTGCGAGGAAAAAGTCATCCAAATAGTGTGTGACCCATTGGTGACCCGTCATCCTCTGAAACATCCACTGCAGAGCCGTACCAAAGAGCTCAAACAGCGCACACGAGCTGGAACATCCCATGGGCAAGGCCTTATCCACATACCAGTTCCCTTCGAACTGTATGCCCAACAATTCAAAGTCCTCTGGATGAACAGGAAGCAACCTAAAGGCCGACTTTATGTCAGTTTTTGCCATCAGGGCCCGTGGGCCCAACTGCTCAATCATCTCTACCGCCACATCCACCGACGCATATGAAACTGTAGTGGCCTCCTCTGGAATAAAATCGTTAACAGACCTTCCCTCCGGCCACGATAAATGATGAATCATCCGAAAATTGGCCCTGTTCTTTTTTGGGAACTATCCCAATGGGGGATACAATAAGATTCTCCAACGGCCAATCCGAGAAAGGGCCCGCCATGCGACCCTCCTGCACTTCCTTGCGTAACTTGTCTTGCACCAGCTTCTCTTTCCCACGCAGAGACCTCAAATTTTCCGCCCACCGCCGCTCCCGCGGACCTTGATACCCCAACCGAAAACCGACCCGAAAACCTTTCACCAACAACTCCACTACGCCCGGTCTGTCATACCCTTCCAAATAACTCTCCAAAACGTCCACCTTAACTGGCGTACGAGCCCTTACCCGCCCGTCTCGTGCACCATAACCAGTGCTTGATCCTCCACCCTGGGTTCCTCCCGCGCCCGCTGTATTTTGCTGGCCGCCACATGACGTGACCGGGTGTCTCCCCGCACACTTGGAGCACTCGTGCCGAAACTTACAGTACTCCCTGGTACAAAGTCCTTTATTATAATCCCAGCAAGCTCCTGTTCGACCGGCACCGACGCTGATGGACCTGGCTGGGCTCGAGCCCCCGGACCCCACCCCTTGGGTGGGGCGCTCTCGAAAGGGCCGATATATGATGGGCAAGCCGCTCGCTGTGAAAACAGTCTTGCCAAATTTTGCAGGACCCATGGTATGCTGCCACAGGTCAGAATCAATTTCCCCCCACTGCACCTCCGAATCTGCCGACAAGCGCACCCTGAATTCTTCATCATACTGCCTCCAGGCATAACCACCGTAATTTAGTTGTGCCTTGCGTATGATATCCATGTACTTAAATAACGCAACCGACCGTTCCGGAAAACGTTCGCAATAAACACTAGCGAATATCAGGAAAGCTGCCGTCCAATTTTCTATTGTTACCGGCACTCTCGGCCGCTTGGAGAGTTCCCACTCCTCCCGCCGTCCGTACACACCCCCATGTCCTGAACATATACCCCTTTGACTAAGCGCACTGACTCCTCTCGCGCTTCCGACGCAACAGAAACCAAAGAGGGCAAAGAAACCTTACCTGGAGACAAAAGCGGGGGCCGCTCCTGAACCTTCCGCTCATCTCCTCTTACTCTCCCTTGCGAGATGCCCTTACTCCGCCGCGGTACCTGCAACGACTTAAGGACAGGGTTAGACACTCCCCGCCCCTGCCGCTCCCACCATTCTGTCTCACTCCCACTAGTATGTAACTCTCCCTCCTCCAAACTCACATCCGACAACCCTTCCTCTCTTACCGTTCCCCTCCGTCCAACCCATTCTCCATTTCCACCACAACCAGCACAACTCGCATACACCTTGGCACGTCCCTTCCCTTTGTATGCCGGGCCCGGACGTTGCTCTTTCCAGGCCGCGGCGTCGGGGGGCGCATCACCCACACCGCCACACCGCCCAGAAAAAGCGTCCGCAGTCCTTCGCTGTCGTCCATACCGTCCGGATGATGCCATCCGGCTAGCCGCCCTAGGGCCAGCCTTCTCTTCTTCCCAGGGTATTAGAGCCGCCCCTTGCTCTCCTGGGTCGTCTTCCTCAAAATCCAATGTACCATGCCCGAAAAGGTCTGGTGTGCCAGGCGACCCAAACCCCCCCATTAACTCACGCTCCTCCGATTCACCTGCCCCCATATCACCTCCATCCCTGCTGTTGTCGCCTTCCTCCCCATCCGTAACCCCCTTAAGGCCTCCCAGGGCAATACCTGAGACCCCTGCAGTCCCTGCCAAAAGAGCGCCCCCCCCCCCCCGACCAGTGATCCGCCGCCTCCCCGTACCCCCCATCCTCGTCACTGCTGCTCCACACTAGCATGGTGGGCCACTTTTTGGACACTGGCACCTTGGGGTCCCTCTGCTCCTGTATCCCCACTGCCTCAGACTGATAGCTCGTTCCGTCTCCTTCCAGAAAACCCCTGGTCCCTCCTCCTGACACTGCCCTGTTGCTACCCTCAAACCGGGCCCCCAAACCGGCCGCGAGCTCCTGTTGCCCCCCTGGGGCCCAGCCCTTCACTCTCCGCCACTGGACTCCTCCCTGTCCCTGACCCCGCCCCGCGGCCCCTGTGGGCCCCAACCGCTTCCCTCTGCCCAACCCTGGGCTTAGGTTTCGTGCGTTTTAACCCGGGGCTGCGCCGGGTAAACCTTTTGTCCGAGCGCAGCCCTCCGCTCCGACACTCCACAAACCCAGCCCTCGGGGATCCCGGAGCCCGTGCGCCTGCTCTCGCCCGCCCCCGACAAGCCCCCGAAGCCCTCAGCCCCGCCCCGCGCGCCGCCCTCTTCCCCTCCCTTCTCACCTGCTCGTCCAGAACTGCGTGCGGCGGGGAGCACGCCGCCACCGCCGCGGCAACTCCAGCAGAAGCACAGCGCACAGGGTGGCCGGGCGCTAACGCCTCATCCTTCAACAAGTCCAACCGCCCTGCTTGCTGAAGCAACGCCAGGGCCTCCTGAACCTTCGGATCCATCCCGAGCAGTGCGTCCGTTGCCACGGTAAGCACCACCTCTAGCCCTAATACGCGACAACCTAAATAGCACCCTTTTACTCCTCGCCACAAATTTGGGCTCAGAACAAGGCTGCCTCGCCTGCACTACCGCTACAAAAACAAATCTCCAACAAAATCAAACCACCGAGAAAGAAAAACCACCAGAAGCACAGACTATACGTCCAGCCACCAGGTCACCTTTCACAAAATGGTGGCTGGACCTTCAAAATGTCCGAATAAATATACCCCCACCCCTCATTTGAATGGCACCCCGGACGCCCAACCGCGTCGCGGGTCCTGCCACCTCTCCCAAAAACCCCGGGGGGGGGGAACTCCTCGTTCCTCGTCCCCCGCCCCCCGAGGCCCCATTACGCTCAGTCTTTCTGAGAACGGTGTTCTTATTTGGCAACGTTGACCATGAGTCCTATCGTGGTTAAATCAATAGGACACAGGTGATGCGCTGGGCAGGTAACCGAGCTTGTGTTTGATATTTGGTCACTAGTTTGGCTGGACAACGATGCATGGTGGGTTATGGTCAGATCATCTTCGGAAGACTACAGACATGGAGTGTGTTTTTTTGCACTTTTTTCTGCACGATTTATCTTTGCTTTCTCGTATTCTTAACTGTTCTCACTGATTACTGCCTCTGATCTAATCTTAATGTCTTTTCTCAAACCTTTTTTCTTTTTTTTCATAGTAACCCCCAATGAAGTGTATTACACCCAAAATGCATTGGGTTTTACCAAAAGAAATGTCAACTTTCAGTCTTGTGTAGTAACGTCAACAACTTTCAAATACATGTGTGAAGCAGCATTTGTATCTTCATTGAAAACTTGAAACTGACACATTCTGAATACATTGAGTACAATAGGAGGACTACCATTACATTAATAGATTTTTTTGTGTATATTGCTAAAATGTGTACAAGGATTGTTGAGTATTTGAGCCATCAGGCACACAATAGTGCGTTCTAGGTCTATTTCACCTCCTGTTCTAGCTTCTAACAATTTTTTATATGGGGCAGGACTCCCTCCTGAACGGCTCACTACAATTGTAGAAATGTGTTAACTAAAGAATTCTTTTAGTTAAACATGTTGAGTGGAGTGCATTAGAGTAATTTTTGCTTAAAGGTTTATTTTGCAAGGTGGAAATGGCAGTTTAAACTGCACACACAGCATGCAATGCAGGGCTGAGATATGTTTAAAGGGCTACTTAAGTGGGTGGCAGAATCAGTGCTGCGTGGACACTAGTAGTATTTAGTTTACTGTCCCTGGTTACTTGTAGTACCTCAGGGTTGAGAGGTCTGACAGGCTGGGATTCAGATTCCCACCATATCAAAGTTGCATAATTGCATATAATTAACTGAATTAATTCTATAACAGAGAGGGTTAGTAATGCCCCACATAATTGTAATTTTATTAAGCCCAAATGGGCTCAGTAAGTACTGATTAATCACATACTTGTATTTCAACAAATATCACCTTAAAAAGTTCTTCCTATACCAGTCTAAAGGGTGACCCTACGTTTGTCCTAAACTCAGTGGCCACCTCTGAGACATCAGCAATGGGCATTGAACCATTGCTTCCCAGGCAGCATGTGAGTGAATTTAGTAAGGGTGATGTTGAGAATATGTTGTCTTTAAACAAATCAGATAACTATAGTGAGGAAGGAAGTAGGGAGAGAGAGTGGGAGACCTAGCTGAAGATAGGCTATGATATTTATGGACCAGGAAAACACAGAGTTTAAGTTCAAATCTAGGTATAATTCTTCTGTTCCCAATGGTAATTTTGATACTTTCCATGATGTGCTGATTCAGGAAATGCTCACAGGAAATCAACTCTCCCACTAGTCTCTGTGTCCCTTCAATGTGATTGTACCATCAATGTGATTGCACACTTTTAACTCCTTGCATTCTGGTTTTGGTTAAACATTTTTTGTTAAATAAACAAACATGAAAACATGCCATGAATAAATAAAGTATGCTAATGCATAGAGTATAATATGGTATTCATTAGAATTGCTAATGGGTAAATGACCAACAAGAGAGGCGAAACACGAAATATTAAAAATACATTTCATTGCCATACTGTTTGAAATTAACTTTAGCAAATATTCTTCCAAGCGTTTCCTATATTTCAGAAACATTGTTTTCTTTTGACCCAGAAAGTTTCATTCATGTAAAATGATGATTATCTTTCGACTTATTACTTGTGGGTGAACATAATTGGCTAAGACCTGAACATGTACTTTCACTTTTCCATGTAATAGAATGCTGAGTATTAGCCTGCTTTCTGCTAACCTTCCCCGGCACCGGGAGGAACGTGCTACTTTTACAAAAGACTCTCTTTTCAGAACCTAATGATCCTTTTTACCCAAGGCTGTAAATTCTTGGAGTCCAGCGTGGTTGGTGTTTTACTCACTCTGGTGCACTGTTTCTCATGTATGCTGCCAGTGTTCCACTCGTTTAGAACATTAGGAACAGTTCTCCTCCTGTGTGTGCTGTCTCTATAACGAATACTGGATATTTCATGCTCTTTCCGGCACTTTTAGCCATATTTATTTGTTATAAATCAAGATGATTAGAGGTGATAGCTTGAAATATGATCTGATAAAAATAAACAGACAAATAAAACCAGTAATGTGTATCTCAATTTATTCTTCATATCCTCATGTTGTTTACTGCCTTGCAAACAGAGAAATAGCATATGGGAAATACATGCCAATGAAACAATAGCCCACAGGTATTGCTGGCAGTAACGATCTGGAGAGAGAAGGTGGACCTTCGCTTGAATACACAGGGATTCAGTGCTGACAAAGTGCCTGATTGAGACCTTGGTGGGTGAGTTAGGTCATCACAACTGTGACGGATATCCTGCCTGCTGACATATAAATCCCATAGGACATAATGGGATTTATATTTTGGCGGGGGAACTCGTCCGCCAAGATCTCACTCAGGCTCAACGTCTGGTGTTGTGAAAGCAATTTTTCTTTACATTTTTAAAGTTAAGGTATTTGGAAGCACAGAACAAGTTTCAGGACCTGATACATTTAATGAATGGTTCCTCGGATGAAGGGGGCATGACTTGAACATTAGGGGCGAGCGCTCTTGACAACATGCATGACTAGTGGATACCAAAAAGAGGCTGTCCCGATGTGCATCATGATGATGGGTGAAGTGCCAGTCTCGACCCTGATTGACACAAGGGCATCCATAAATGTCATGGATCTACTCTACATCAGTTCTAGCGGTTCAAACCTCACCCCCTATTGGAGAGTGCAAAAGCCAAGATATTGACATATAGCAGTTGGTGTGACTGTCACTGGGTAACGTCATTGCAGTGGTAGTGTCGAATGATGACCGAGAGGTGAAGGCCAAGTTCCAAGTCACAAAGGAAGGGACAAACATCCTTCTTGGGTGCCACACAGCGGAGGACTGCTGGCACGTGTTCTTCGCCTGACACTTACATGACACGCAAGTCGAGGCAATCCTGAAGAATTTCCCAAAGCTGTTCAAGGGCCTTGTTTTCCTGTAGAATATCCAGGTCAGCCTACACATTGACTAGGTTGCGAGAACTAGGGCCCTACATCATATGCGCATCCCATCCCATCTCAAACCCTGGTGAAGTAAGATCTACACAAGCTAGAACAACTGAACATGACTGAGAAGGTGACTGGGCTGACCCCATGGGCATCCCATTTGGTAGTGTCCCCTAAACTGAAACAGTCAGAAGCCATCCATCCCTGTGTGGACATGCATTTGTAGAACACAGCAATCTGCTGGGAGTGTCAACTCATGCCCACAATGGATGACATAATCTCTGATCTAAATAGTGTGTAATGATTCTCAAACCCAGAAGTCAATGCAGGGTACCTCCAGCTCAAGCTGGGCCATGTGTTCTGCTACATTACTATTTTTTCCACACATCTGGGACTGAGACAATACAAATGCCTGAACTTTGGCATCTCTGTGTGCACCAAGATCTTAGAGAACACGATCTGGGAGGTGCTAATTGGGCTGGTGAGCAATGTAAACATAAGTGATGATATCCTGATAAACTGCCACACGTTGGAGGGCCACCACAGATGCCTCTGAGTGATTCAAGCTCACTTTGCCACACACAGCTCCATATTACATCATCAAAAATGCTCCTTCTTCAAGTGGTCCAGAGAGTTCTTTAGGTACATATTTTCAAAGGACGGACTCCAGTTAGACTCAAAGGCGGAAGCCCTTTGAATGGCACAGGAGCCACAGAACATGTCAGAGGTAGGTAGATTTCTGGGCAGAGCTACCAACTGTGGGTGCTTCATAACCAATCTAGCAACCATCCTGGTAGCCCCAAGGTCCCTCACAAAGGCCAATGCAATATGTACGTGGGATTCCAGAGTAGATACAGCATTCAGGAAGTTAAAGGATGTCCTATTTGATATCCCGAACATGGTGCACTATGACCCTCGCAGACACACAGGGCTGGTGGTGGATGTCAGCCCCGTTGGGCTGTAAGCCGTGTTGTAAGTGGGAAAAGAAATATGGGATGTGAGTCCCCATTACAAATGGTAGCTGGTTCTCAAATAGAAAGGGATGCACTGGAGATTTAGTGAGGCTGAATCTCCCAAATCCACCTGTATCCCTATGGCAGATGGTTTCAGGTTTACACTGGTGCCAAGACACTGCTATTCATGGGTCCCTCCCACAACCTGCCAATAAGAATCAAGCACTGGGCCATCTAGTTGCAGAGATATAACTTTAACATCATGTCTCACCCAGGGGCTCATAATCTGGCTGAGCTCTTATCTCAGCACCTACCTACCAGTGTGGGACAGGAGCTAGAGGAAGGTGAGTGGGCTGAAGATTTTATTTGCATGGTTGTGCAAAATGCTTGCCCCATGGCAATGGCACTGGAAGATATCTGGACAGCCACTGGTGCTGTGTGTGCCTACAGAAGACGATGGCAACATTACGCTTCAAAGCATAGAAGCACTTTCTGGGTGACGCCAAAGGGTAAACCACCCTAAGAAAATAGCATGATGTAGTTGTGGCATGTAAGACTCAAGCTCAGACACACCACAGATGGACTTCCGCTGAGAGAGGCCATATAGTGATCCCGCAAGCTGTATGTGACAGAGTGGTGGATCTGGCACACCAAGGTCACATGAGAATGGCCAAGACCAAATCATGGCTCTGATAGAAAGGGGCATATTCCTAGAATGGGTGACATGGTTGATGATGCCGTGCCCAGAGGCCATCCTTGCCAACTCATGGGAGGCGGGTCAAAGCATGCAACATTCACCACTGAATAATTCCACCGTCATCTGTGGACTCATATGAGTATGGATTTCTGCACTTTTCCAGATGGAAAACCACTGTTGTTATAATTACCCGGAGGTGGAAGTGGTGCAGTCTATGTCATTAAGAAAGGTAAAGCCTGTGATGTTTGGCCTCCTGGAGAAAATCAAGACCAAGAAAGACTTGCCATTCTAAGGCTAGGATTTTGGGGGATATTTCAAGAGCCAGGGAGTGCGGCACAAGAGAATATAGGCTGATTAGTTAGATGACCTAGAGGAATGCCTCCACCAGTTTCAAAGGGGATACAGGCAAACACTGCACAGAATAATGGGATGAGCCTTGTGGACCTCCTGCAAAAGCAATCTGTGAGGGACAGCATTACTTCCGGCCTATGATAGCAGGGCCTATAGACAGTGAGGCAGCACAAAGAAAGCAAAAGTCTACCAATGATAAAGCCAGCAAGGACCATGGAGTCATGGCCCCAACTCTCCAAACTGGTGTTGTGGTCTTTGTCAAAGACCATTACCCAAGCAACAAGTACTGAATGTCATTTGAGAGAGAGCCCTGGCAGATCACCCAGATGCAGGGGACCATGGTCACAGCAGCCCGACAAGTGGAACAGGTAATCCTGAACATTTCCTGGTTCAAGAGGTGCAGGTCGCAGAAAATCCTGATGAAGGAATCATGATGGAACAGCTTGAAGGACACTGGGAGGAAGTCTCCATCAACATGAACCAGCAGCGAGAAGATGTGCCTTAAATGACACAACCCTTAAGGAGCGAATGGCCCAGGTGGGCTATCTGATCAGAGGGATTGTGATTCCCCAAGGAGAGAGTTGAGGAGTGACAGAGGCTGTGCCCAAGGTTATGGCCATATACTTTGAGGTCAAAATCCCTAGCCCACCCAAGTCCTGAAGGACTAAGGGGCAGAATTACCATTCTTTCATCCAACATAATGCAATGCAGTACAGAAAGGCAACTTGCTGCACATCATTGCATGAAAGGTTGATAGCATAAATGCTCCATATTTACAAAGATATTGAGTATTTCTGTTCTCTCCTGGTGCTAGCACACCTGTGCCTGCCTAGCACTAATATACGCACTCTTGCACCATAGTGTAATTGTGCCTGTGTTACAGGCATGAATATCTTTGTGCAGAAACATCTTCCTGCACAAAAACAATTCTTAATGATGCTTTCCTCTTGCAGAATTCAGCACATGTGGAAGAAGGAAATAATGAGGAGAAATAAGGACATTCTCCTGGTTATGCCTCAGTGGGGAATGAGTAGTCTGTTGATGCATTCCCATGTTTAGAAAGCTTTGCAAATCTTGAAATACGCAAAAATCCATGGGTGAATGCAGGGGAACACCTATGCTCCACCCACGGAACTCCTTCGCAATTTAAGGTAGCATGTATTGACTAAGCCACACAAAGTGGCTTTGCATGGCTAAGTAACAAAAATGATTTTGAGTCAGAGTTGAGTTACAAACATGATGCAACTTGACACTAAATCTTACTAAATTGGCCCCTATGCACACAGTCCAGGAGGCAGAGGCCCCATCCCACATTTTTTAAACAGAATTTATTGGGTTTTGTATTCAAAACAGCCTACAGTTCCTTAGAGAGGCATTTCAAAACATTCTATATTCAGTAATTGAACTCCCCCATCTCCATATAGCACCAGGCAGTGCAGCATACCCCAGGGAGGGAAGAAGTAAGGAAAATATGATGAGAAATAAAAAAACAAGGAAGAAAATAGTACATCAGCTCTCAAGAGAACCATACGCCACCCCCCATCCACCCACCTAATATTCAAGACTGTGAAGTAAACATCAATGTGTCAGCTTGTCATGTCTGTCATCAGTCCATTTTAGGGGGCAAAATGCTAAGAAGCATACGGACGGTGCCCAGTCTCACATTGGTGCATTTTCAGAGCTCCTTGTGTGAACCACTAATAAGTGTCTCTCTCCCGGGAGGGCCACAGGTACAGGTGATCCCACGAGCGAGGACCTCACAAAGGCAGGATTCAGATTGTTTAAGCTATCCAGTATTGTCTCCCAGGCTTGGGCCATCTCTAGTGTCCCTGTGCCGCTCCACACCTCTCCCATTAGTGCTGCCCCGTGGTATCCCACCCATCTCTCCAGGTCCCTGTGCCAAGCTATCACTTGCAGAACACATGGGGTCTTCCAGTGTCTTGTAATTTTTCACTTCACTAACAAGAGTGCTAAGTCCTTGAACTTGCTAGTGATTTCGATTTTTAAGGTGTGGGTTAACCAGTGCAGCAAATAATGCCCCGGAGAGACAGTGATTTCTTTCTCAATGACATCCGCTAGCACTCGGACCACTTCGTCTCAATAGGGGTGTTGCACAGGGCAGGACCATAGCATGTGAAGAAACTCAGCCCCCACCATATTGCACCTAGGGCAAGCTGCATCTGTTTTTTGGAAGTATTTGTTAATGTTCACCGGTGTGAGATATGCCCTGTGTAAATGTAAAAATGTATCAGTTTGAAGCTAGCATTCCTAGAGGCGCTGGGAATTCTGTGTAAGATTTTTCCGCAATCTCTGTCAGCTATGGGGATCTCCAAGTCCTCTTCCTACTGGGCCCTCAGCTCTTCCAGCGGTTGGAATATATCTTGAATCATTACCCTGTAAAGGCACGTAACTGCAGTAAAGGTGCCTTAGGAAAGCGCAATGTACTGGCAACTCCTGAGTTGACGAGGTTCGGTGTAGCCTGTCTTCCAGTGCTCGCAGAAGGCTGCTGTCACTACAGCAATAAGGAATGTCTCTAAGTGAGGTCAAAGTCCATGTGGAAGTCCTCAAAAGGCAGCAGTTTTGCCTCCTTGAACAGATCACCTGTTTTAGTTGCACCTGCTTCAATGTTATGTTATGTTACGTGGATTTATAGAGTGCATGGCTGCAGTGAGGCTTCCCCACGCTGTGAAAGTAAGCAGTGCTCACACATGTTACAGATGCCAGCCAGGCTTTGAAAAGTTTCTTGAATTATGTTCATTGGGCTCTAATCTCATTCCAATAGGGATTTTATTCCACAGTTTGGGGGATGTAGGAGAAGGAGCTTCTGTCCACTCCTGAACTCCCCCCTCAGGAACCACAATGGGGTAGGACAGTCAGCGTTTTCCTGAGCAATCCTGGGGAGTAAGGGACACAGGTTTGTGTTTCAAAGACATCTGGCCCAGCATTTCTGTATGACCATGAACTCTCTGGATCCTTCCGTCATCGGGTGCTCGGCTCTCAGCAGCACTCTAGTGTGGCTGGCTAAGTCAGAAACAGAGGGGCCGATAGATTTTCCTGGGGTTTGTCTGCCCACTAACCATTAAGCATACCACTGCAGTTGAACTGCGAGGTAGTACTCCTTAAAGTCTTTCTCTGCAATCCCCCTGTGCTGTCAGACATTCTAACATTGCCAAACCCCCATCTGTGGCTATGCATCCATATGAACATAGTAATTGAAGAATCCAGCTCCCGGAACAGAGGTTTGGGGATCCAGATGGGGAGCATCCCAAAAAGAACAATAATTGAGGGATAGCCACAATCTTAAGCAGGGCTACACGTCCTGCCACTGACAACAGTAGTGACTGCCAAAATTCTATGTGTGTCTTTAGTTTCTTTCCTGACAAGGCCAGATTTCCCTCTAATAGATAGTCTGGGACGTGGAATATTGTGACACCCAGATAAGACATGCATCGAGGTTCCCAGCGCAGGTCCCCCAGCTCCGCAGGTGCATCACAATTTTCTGTCCTTGAGAAAATGTTTTTTCCCAGTTGCCATTCAGGCCTGACAGAATTCCAACGTCTTCCAGCAAATTCTTGGCCCCTCGAGGTCTGTTTCTGTGTCCCTGAGGAAAAGCAGTAGGTTGTCTGCACAGAGTACAATGTGTTGAAAGGACACCCCAATCTGTAGTCCCTTATAGTGATTGCCCATGCTTGCCAAGCTGGCCAGAGTTTCCTTGTCTAGTGCAAAAAGTAGGGGCGAGAGAGGGCACCCCTAGCTCGTCTCTCTGCCTACCATGTAGCTGTCACAGATAGTTTGGCCTGTGCAGACTCTGCCCGTTGGGCCAGTGTAAACTAGCTGTGTCCAAGCCTATGCCCATATGTGTCATCACTTTGATTAGAAACTCCCATTCTAAATGATCAAAGGTTTTTTCAGTGTCTACGGCAAGCACAGCCACCCTCCCCCGATTGCAGGAGGTACTTCCAGTATTGACAGGAGTCGTCATACATTCAAGAAAGAGCTGCTACCGGGATAAACCCTGCTTGGTCTGTGTGTGTTAATATAATCGTTAGCGGTAGTAACCTGGTGGCCAGGATCTTGTGCAATATCTTGTCGTTGATATTTAGCATTGACAGCAAAGGGTAGGCCTAGCAGTTGGTTGGGGGTTTCCTGGGTTTATCTAGTGGTATCACCAATGCCTCCTGAGTGGTTGTCTGGAGACCTCAAGAGGCCTTGGCCGCCTTATAAAGATCCACTAAACTAGAGGCTAGTTCCTCGGCATAGGTAATGTAGAACTCTGCCGGGAAGCCGTACGTTCCTGGCATTTTACCCCTTGCTAGTACCTTTATCACTCCCTTGACCTTCTTTAGAGGATGTCTCTGCCCAGGGCCTATGCTTTTTCCTCAGTTAGCCTAGAGAGAGGCACTGAGGAGAGCTATGCCTGCAAGGTCTGTGTGTCTCGTGGCTCAACCCCTCTCTCTGTATAGCTAGTAGTAATTCGAAAGAAAATGTTGTTTAATGTCAGCTTGAGTGTAGAGCCTAGTGCCCTCTTCAGATGTCGTTTCCACTATGACGAGCCCCTCTTTGTGAAGTTTGCCAACCAGGCCAGAAAGGTTCCGGAGAGATCTCGCTTGGTATATGCTCTCTCCATGTACCTTTTATGATCAAAACACCTCAGCCTCTCAACATGTGTTGACACTTTCTCTCTAGCAACTAATAGTGTTGGTTTAGTGTGGGGTGTCCTGGTCTTTAGCGCTCCAAATGCCTCAGTTTCTGCTCTGCCTCAAGTACCTACTGCATCAAGGTCTTCTGGACTCCAATTTATTCTGCCATGCACTATCCCCAGATCACTAGCTTAAATGCATACTATTCCAGCAGGAGAGAGGAGGCCATGCCAGCATATCCTCAAAGTAGTGGGTTATCTTTTCTTTGATTGACTCTCGATACCGTTGGTCTTTGAGGGACTCAGGTTATTGACTTCCATGTGGGTATGTTAGGTCTGGGGCACTTCTGCTGTATCTTTAATAGGACTGGGTTGTGATCTGAGATAGTGCAAGCTAAGTACTCAATGTCATGTACTAAGGTGTGTAAATCTGGGATGCAAAGGAAGGTGTCAAGACAGAAATGCAAATCATGTACAGTGGAGAAGTAGGAATAATTGCAACCTGGGGAGGCAGCCTTCTCCAGGTGTCAATGAGCACCCATCTCGATTACCAATCTGCAAAGGTCCGAGCCATGTGATATGTTGGGGAGTCTTATAAGGGGGTGATAGTGATCCGTTAGCGGATCTGCCTCACAAAGTCCACTCCCAAGATAGTGGGATGTACAGGCAGGGGGCCATTGGGGTTGAGAGCCTCATAATGAAGGCACTCTGGTCAGATTTGGGCACATAGACATTCACTGTGGTGATATCTTGGCCATCGAGTCTGCTCGTAATGGATCAATAATATCCCTGTGTGTTGGAAGGGGACACCTCTCTAATCTAGATTAGAACTCCCCTTGCACAGGCTAAGTATGTTGTGTAATATGTTTGCCCTTGCCATCTGCACTGTAGAGCAGCTCCTTCCTTAGGTGTGAGGTGCATCTCCTGTAATAGTGCTATGTGAACCCCCTCCTATTTAAGTATAAAAGTACCTTAAAGCGTTTAGTCATTAGGTGCTTCCCTCCAGGAGGGAAACTTAAAGGTCAAGGGAATCACCATCTGATTTTTTCTTTAGTGGCATCTCCACTCCCTTCACCTGCCACCAGCAGGCTAGCGCAGATCAGTGACCCTTTACAGGGCTGATGCAGACAGTGTATTAGGTCTCGACTTACTAGTTCCCCAACAACAACCAAACAAACTAAATCCCATCTCCCACTCCCCAGGACAAAAAGCGTCTGTCCCCACATCCAAACTGCTAAACAGAGCATTAGTTCTCACTGGAGTTCCCGCAAGGTGTTATAAAGTGGGAGAAACCAACCAGGAGCTACTCCTTCGGCGCCATCACCCATCCACCGTATATGACTGTGTCTGTGAGGCATAACTTCGGAGGAGTGTGTAATTCACCCCAAAACCCTCCCCCTCCCCAGTGGCCCATCTTTTATTATAATAAATACCATCATAGGAAAATTACTAACAGACTGGTTAGCTCAGATTAGTTCATCTCCCGTTCTAGGGGGTGACATTTGGCAGTTCCCTGGATCTGCATGAGTCATGGTCCGAGTCTGACACCCTTGACCCCTCCCCACTGCACAGTGATAAATGTCCAGATCTGCCACCACTCAATGATGCAACCGCCTCCATTGCCTTCTGCCGTTCTTGTTGGGCCTCAGCTCTGGATGGTTGCGTCAATCCACCGGGTGTCCTTCAGTGGTAAGGTCTGGGTCTTTGCAGTCTGCAGGGCTCCTTGCTGGGCCCAGCTTGAGGATGTTGGTATATCCAGGTCCAGACCTACTTCGGGGTCTAGAACAATCTAGCGCCCTCATGGTTCACCACCCTACAGCATGCAGGAACCATCATGGTGTAAGATATGCCTAATGCCCAAAGTTTCTTCCTTACTTCCAGAAAGTTAAAGTGATGTCACTGTACTTGATAGGAGAAGTCAGGGAATATCATCACTTTACTGTTCTTGACTGTTAAGTTGCCCCGCAGTCTGCCCTTGCGCAAGATATGATCATGATCTTTATAGTACAGCAGACGGGCCACCACCAGCGCAGGGGCACTCCGATGGGCAGGGGCTTTGCAGGTACTCTGTGAGCACATTCCAGAACTTAAAAGGATAACAACCACTCTGTGTCCATCTTCTCTCATAGCCACCTCTCCATGTAGGCCAGCATATTGTTCCCTTCCACTCTCTCAGAGAGGCCTACCACACATCCATTATTGAGGCGTGACCTGTTTTCTGCATCTTCGACTGGTGATTCCAATGTCCTCACCTTTGCGTCCATGGAGGTTAGCCGATCATTTAAAGAGGCCAAGGCCAGAGGTTCGTCTGCCAAGTCCCTTTCTGTTGCAGTGACCCTTTTGGGCAGGCACCTGTGATCGTCCAGTAGGAGACCCAGATCTGTGCCCAGAGCCTATATTTTCATCTCCCGCATCTCGTGTAAGGCTGTAATCACCTGCAGAATGTTCTGTATTGTAAGGCCTTCTGGCATCTCCAGTAGTCTGACATGGCGTATCTGCACCCAAGGATGACCCACCTATCTCTTCCTGTAGGGCACACCCCCACATCTTGGTCTCTTTTACATCTGCTCCTCCCCATCGTAGTAGGGGAGACACTGGGGTGATGTCGAGTCCCAATGTCTGGGCAATGTGGGGTCTCACTCAGATGACCAGAGAGTGTCTCTCATTGTTGGATAGAGTCACCTGGTTAGGGGTTGCTGGATTCCCAGTTCGTAGTGGTCTGTACTATTATGACCTTTGTAAATCAGTCCCCGTGTTCCGAGGGGGGGGGAAACAGCTCCCAAGCTGCTCTGCCCTAGTCTCTGATGTCTCTTTGTGAAAGGATTAAACCACTGTTTGGGGCAGAGGGCCTGATGCTGTGGCGGGGGCACCTTCTCTCTTTGCCAGTCTCCCACATCCCACAGGCCAGTTCTCAGTGGGAGTAAACCACTGATTGGTACTAGATAAACAGGTGGTGCTCTTGTGACGCTACCAACGTAGCCTTTTTATGTAGGAGTGAGCACAGGGTATGTAACAAAAGTTGAAGGGAGAACTGTCTAGTTGTACTCCAATGGCCATAGGAAAAGCAGTGACCCACTGCACTGCCTCCAGACAGGCTATCTATAGTAGGCAGCAAAACAATTGAGGACTGGAGGTGCCTGTGAAGAATCTCTATAGCAGCCTTAAAGGCATGACATCTCCGGTGGTCAGGGCTGTAGCTATCAGGGTGAGCTGCCAATACAGTCTTGCGTGGGGCCACTGCTGGGCCAGAAGTTCCCCAGGCGCTGGCTGCTAGAAGGAGGCCTAGTAGTGTGGAGCAGCCCGATCCTGTCCCATGATGTCTGTGTGGTCTCCTAGAAGCAGTGATGTACCGCTAAGGTCGCAGTCCCCACCCACAGGGAATCCCCAGTGGCACATGGCCTTCAAGGCATCAGAGCATCAAGGGGTCCCTTAGATCCCCGGTACGGGCATCCCACTGCCGATTGCAGCCAATGAGCCCACTGCTTCTGTGCTCAGCCCAGGTAGGGAAGAGGGGGAAGTGCTTGGCAGAGCCCTCACTCACCAACAGGCCTGGTGTGCATGTCCAATCAATCCACTCTGGGTCCAGGGCCAGTCTATGTCCTTTCAGTGAATGCAGGCATTGTGGTGGCAAGCTGCGGACTTAGCCGGGTGCACCAAGCTCCTTGTTGGCACTCCACGGGGGGAGCTGCATCTTCCTGCAGAATTCCGGCCTTGCTTGGGGGAGGGAGGGCCTGCATACTCTGTCTTTATGTCCGGTGGTCGTCCCCAGCATTGGAGTGGGGGGACAAAGAACATCCCTGCTGGTCACCTAGCTTGGCATGCTTCAGCTGTTCCAAGGTCCATTCCTCTTTCACTCAACCGTGGCCACCATCCTGGCTTTGCGGCCACAAATGCCGATCACCACTTTGGGACCATAAAGTGCCCACCCGATCAAGCTGTGGCACCCTTGAGTCCTGCCACCATCAAGGGGGACACACCAGGTTGTCAGGGGCCCCAGACTGTATCTAGTCTGCCAGGATGGTGCTGGCTAGGGCTTTACTAGCCGGAGTGCGGCTCAGTGCTGCCTACTCCATTTCTGGCTGGCCACACCGCTCCAAAGGCCATCATCAATTGTGAAAATGCCTGAATCGGAAACTAACTTGGGGAGGGATGTGGACTGTCATCCGGCCTCTACGTGACCTGGAGCCACATCACAATCACCCTGAGGGCTGGACCTGACCCAAGTGGATAAATAAAAGGGATGTGGATCGCTCGTGGTGACTCCCAGGTAACGAATCTCTTGTCTGAGCCATCTGTGCTATGCATGATCCCTGGCCTACCTGACCAGGCCTGAACACATTCAACAAGCCTTGGGGCCTGATTACTAGTAAATCGCTGTATTCCACTCCTTGTGTAATACCCTGTTTGTGCACTGGTTCGAATTATGAGTTTGAGAGGTATGTAATGCATCTAATAACTATCAGCTGTGTTAAATATCTCGATATCTCACTCAACCTTTGTAAATACCTCAAACTTAGTTAATTTAACAGGATTTTGATGTGTTAAATACCAAAAACTTGCATATTATTCCCCGAAAACTCATAAAAGGTACTCTGAGATATTGTTAATTGTGAAGTGTGATAAATATCTCCTTCACTCCAAACAGGGGCCCTTGGACTTACATTATTATCAGTAGAGGATAATTTATAATGTATGTTTTGTGGAGTGAAAGGTGAAACTGTCCCACTCCTTAGGTCTATGTTGTTAACTATGGAATGTAAGTGATGGTTGCAGAGACACTCGAAAAGATAGCCGTTAGGTTGGTATTTTGATGAACAGAATAAGCAAACACTTGGATATGTGGTCACATATTGAAACAATGCATTAGGTAAAATAAGGCACTGATGTAAAGTCAAGATTGAACAACACACGTTACTTTAGATTTAGGCTTTAGAGAAAGGGCTTGATAAACATATATTTAGGGGTTTTGTACTTTGAAGGAGCCGATTCTTGGTGTTCAGTAAAGTTTGAAATATTTCATTAAATAAGAAATGCAAATACCAATCTAATGTAGTAATTAATTTGCATTTCTTTACTCTTATTTGACTTGGAGTACCACTATTTATTACTATAATAATTCATATTATTTTTCATATAAAATTAACTACACCATACCTTGGTATGTCACGTTAAATTAGAAAGTATTTATACAGCCCGTATACTGCCTTTTTCTATGGCATCTAGGAGCTTTTGAGAGAAGCCCAGTGACCTTTTTAAATGTTGCAATCAAACATAAATTAAATAAATCGCAGAGATGGCTTTATGAAGCTATGTACATTTAGGCTGGTATAACATCTTTCCACTTCTCAAATTTGTAAAATATTAAAAAATGCTCGACGTTCCCTATGTTTTTATTGATTTATTCTAGTACACCCAGGTAGTGAATTAATGCCCTCACTACAAGAATAGGGGGTGTGGGGGGTGGTATTACTGCGGACTAACACCCATCTCTGTATTGAGCTTTCTAAACCCGGTCAATCCAAACAATTTCCAGCTGCCATTTTCCATCTACTGACAGCACTGGAAAATGTGTAAGATAAATGACCACTTAAGGCACAGCTTTGTAACGTCCACGTATTAAGAGAAAGAAACAACAGGTAGTAGGAGCGGTGGAGTAATTTTCAAGTAAAAATTATTTATTTCCTTTGAAGTTTTTTATTATAAATAATGAATTAATGTATGTAGCATTCTAGCAGCAGTAATGTCTGCGTGCTTTAAATCATCAACAGAAATCTTATGGATCAAAACAAGGTTTAACCCTGGAAAAATTCACTTGTTCACATTGCTATAGGTTATGTGGAAAAAAGTCTCTATCAAACATTTCTACCTCTCGTAAATACAATCGCAAGGCTGTGTTTGCTTTCAACAACTTAAAGATTAAAGGTGTTTTTTAGTGGAAATGTACATCACATTAGGAAAGGTATACATAGCATCAAACAGTTACAATTCGTATTGTTGTGTGTAATATTCGCTTATTTCTCAAAACTCATCCTCTTGATTTCGGCTCTTAAATGCCACTTTCTCCATTATTGCAAGTTTTCCTAATTTTACATTTTATCATTTTAAGAAACCTGTAGTGTTACACATTAATTCTCTTTACTATTGTCAAAATTATTTTGGGCCACAAAATGTTGGGGCATATTTAAGAAAAGTGACGCTGCACACAACATGCGCCGTTTTTAAAATATGGCGCACCACAGTGGTAGTTAGAGGACTAGCATCAGAATTTTTGACACTAGTCCAGAGCTTTACAGAATTAGGGGGTCATTCTGACCCTGGCGGTCTTTGACCGCCAGGGCGGAGGACCGCGGGAGCACCGCCGACAGGCCGGCGGTGCTCCAATGGGGATTCCGACCGCGGCGGTAAAGCCGCGGTCGGACCGGCACCACTGGCGGGCTCCCGCCAGTGTACCGCGGCCCCATTGAATCCTCCACGGCGGCGCAGCTTGCTGCACCGCCGCGGGGATTCCGACCCCCCCTACCGCCATCCAGATCCCGGCGGTCGGACCGCCGGGATCCGGATGGCGGTAGGGGGGGTCGCGGGGCCCCTGGGGGCCCCTGCAGTGCCCATGCCACTGGCATGCGCATTGCAGGGGCCCCCGTAAGAGAGCCCCTACATGTATTTCACTGTCTGCTGTGCAGACAGTGAAATACGCGACGGGTGCAACTGCACCCGTCGCACAGCTTCCACTCCGCCGGCTCGATTCCGAGCCGGCTTCATCGTGGAAGCCTCTTTCCCGCTGGGCTGGCGGGCGGTCTGAAGGCGACCGCCCGCCAGCCCAGCGGGAAAGTCAGAATTACCGCGGCGGTCTTTCGACCGCGGAACGGTAATCTGACGGCGGGACTTTGGCGGGCGGCCTCCGCCGCCCGCCAAGGTCAGAATGAGGGCCTTAGTGTCATGTTGATGCTAATCTTGCAAAGCACCCAGAGGCCTTGTAACCAATGGAAGCCTCCTTTTAACACCTGCTCTGAGCAGGTGTTAAAAGTGCCCAAGAAAATGACGCAAAGAAATCTCTTAAATTTCTTTGCTCCATTTTTCACCACCTCCCAACGGTGGAACGCCCCCTATCCATACATTGTACATGGCACAGGCATAATGCAGTAAAAATGGTTACAAAGTGCATGCATTGCACCACTTTCTAAATATGGCGCAGCGTCTTTGGCCTTTCTAACGCCACATTAGCATTACAAAATGATGCTAATGTGGCATTGGAATGGTGCTATCGGCAGAGACGAGACGAGAGAGGAGAGAGGAGTTCGACACACGACGCTGGTCGACGCTGGTGCCGGGTGGCTCGCGTCGCGGCTGCTCACCACGAGTGCGAGGTGCGCGTCCGGCACACGGTTTGCTGCCGCCGCCGCTAGCCGGTGTTTGCCGCTGCTAGCAGGGGGAAAACAGCCGCAGAAAACAGCTCGGGAAGCCGGAAAAGCCGGGTGAGCTGCTTCTGTGGCGGGCGCAGTCGGGGGCTGCTGCTCCGCTCCGAGGTGCATGGTCCGGGGGCTGTAGCTGCTGGTTTGGGGAGAGCAGTTTCCGTGAGCTTCCGTGAGCAGGCAGGCGTGACCAGGACTGCTGCCTGTTTCTTCACCAGCGCCTCTGGGGGCCCTCAGTTGCGCCGGTTCGCTGTAACGGTGCGGACTACGGCGTGGTCTGGGCACAAGGAAAAGCCAGAAGCCAGAAGCCAGAAAGAGCACCAGAGGAGTACCGGAGTCCCAGAGTCCCTGAGTCCCAGAGCACCAGAGCACCAGAGCACCAGAGGAGCACCAGAGGAGTACCAGAGGAGTACCAGAGGGGCACCAGAGGGGCACCAGAGGAGAGTTTGGGGTTGCCGCCCTACCCTGCTACCATATGGACTAGGTGAGCCAAGGAGGTGAGCCAAGGAGGTGAGCCAAGGAGGGTATCCGTTGTTTTCAGCCACCGTAGCCACCACAGCGGCACCTAGCCATATTTAGTTTCTCTGACCTGACCTGACCTAAGGAAAATTACCTGACCTAAGTGACTTAAGCGACCTAAGTGACCTAAGTGGCTCCTGTGGCCAGTGTCGTGGCCGTGAGTGGATCGAGAGTGGGCCACATAAAGTAGCGCATAAAGTAATGCAGTGCATAAGCAACGCATAAGTAGCGCAAGTAGGCGTAAGTAGACGCCTTACAACAGAGACAGAGAGGATCAGAAGGGGCCAGATAGAGAGAACCAGAGAACCAGAGGAGGCCATTAATTGACATATTAAACTGCGCTAGAGGGATAGATATCATTCGAACATCACGCTTTTTGTACGGCATACTGTGCATACTGTGCATACTGTGCGTCACCACACAGCAAAGCAAGCAAAGTCAAGCTCTACATTCTAGAGAAACGTCCTACAGATCCCGGAAATTGTTGAAGTTGCTGATCCATTCAAACATTAAGACTTCAAAAATGGTTGGAACAAGAGGGAAAACAAAGAAAGCCAGAGAGGCCAACGAGGCACTCAGTTATCCAGTAAAATCCCAAAGACCAGAGCAGGAACCCAACAGCTTACAAGATCTGGGGCAAGACCTGGGCCCTAGAGCCACTAAATTATCCCAGGGGGAATTTATAACCCAAGGAGTGGTCACAGCAGAGGCCGCAGCAGCAGAGGACGCCCATAATGGGATTCCCAATGATGAAAGCAAACCAGGAGGGACACCCGAAACGGCACCAGGGTCTATGCTGTCTATGCGTCTAGTCCATACCGACTCTGATGATATGGGGCATGTATCACTGAATGCAGGTGAAACGGTGGGGGGCCTTGTTAGTCCTCTGCATAGGAAACAGCAGTATATACCGGCGCACCTGGGCTCAGGTGGGGCCAGGGGAGCAAGGGAAATTAAATCAAAGATAAA
The DNA here is from genome assembly GCF_031143425.1 of Pleurodeles waltl. Taxonomy (NCBI): domain Eukaryota; kingdom Metazoa; phylum Chordata; class Amphibia; order Caudata; family Salamandridae; genus Pleurodeles; species Pleurodeles waltl. Next base: position 667,639,825 of record NC_090444.1, read on the forward strand.
TACTATTACCAACTATTACAACCATATAAATCTAAATTCTGATTGGCTGCAGAAGCAAACCTTTAAAGCTTGCGACCTCCCATCACAGCCATCAGGGGAAAAAGGTGACAATAATGTGGAGGGCGAGCTGGAGCTCTTAGAGACTGGGCATCAGGATTCCTGTTCATCCCAGCAGCGATCTGCCCGATCATCACGACTACCCTGTGGAACGAACAACTCTTTTGTGGGTAGCAAAGTGGGGTCAATTAGTTCCCCAGAAAGGGGCAGTTTCTCGGAAGAACAAAGACAAAGAAAAAGAAAAAGGAAAAGTAATGAATCACCTCATCCGGAAGCCCAAATGGGACCACTACATTCTGGGAGCTCTCCACTGATATTCCCTTTACTTCATCTAAAACTAGAACCTACAGTCCTTCAAAATGCAAAGGGGCCTGAAACAGAACAATCATTGCAGAAATATTCACATAAGCTCTCAACACCACAGCTTCACCATGGGAGCCAAACTGTAAAAACGAACCTAACGTTGAGCAGATTTGATCATAGTTCTTTTAGTCTGGAGCTCTCCTCGCCTGACAACTTCGTAATTGGTAGTATAGAGCCCCAATTAAACAGTATAACATTGGAAGATTTAAACCTCTTGGAAGGCAGCATAATGCTAGGTCATAGAGGAGAGGACGATAAGAACTCAGAAGGCCAGACAAATAATGAGCAAAGTGAGCAAACCTGGGGAAATAGAGACGATACCTCATTAGATCAACCAATTTTAAGCATCATGAAAGTTATATGCACAACATTGGACTCAATTGCAACAACGATCATGGTCCAGTCTCAAAAATTTGATGATCAACTTGAGCTAACTAAACAATTTACTAACTCATTACAGACCATAGATCATAGGATGGCCTTAGTAGAGGGTGTAATAAGGGAACATCTGTTGCACCAGGCAGTGGCTGAAAAAATGGACATGATGGACAGGCAAGTTTGTGGCCCACTGCTGGAAAAATTACTGGAAGTTCCGAAAGTAATCAAAGACATAATCGAAGATTGCAAATCTAGTCTCAATAACACACAGGCGTGTAATCACGAGTCAGCAAAAACAGAATCTAGAGTAACTGAAAGACCAATAGATAGTGAAGACAAAGAAGGGCCCTTTGGCACGGGACGAGACGAGTGCCCAGACGCAAAAACCCACATAGACAAGACGGAGAGAATCAACAAAAGTCCTGTATCTGCAATCGAAATCTCAAATACAGTAGAAAAAAGGACTCTGAGTAAAGGGCATCAACAAACAGGTAGACGGAAATACACATGGAAAAAAGCTAGAGGAAACAACAAAGTATCAGCAAAAAAGGCTTTAAATATGACAAAACAGGCAAGCCCAACAGGGCAGATCAGGAACACAGGCGATGAGTTTACTCAACAGCAGCCTAAAGATCAGTGCATCAAGCCCGAGAGTCTCGAGAAACCAACTGACAAAGATATTAGTTTTATAAATAAAAATCCTGGATTATTGTGCGATAAAAGCTGCACCCACCATTCTCATATAAACCGAATCCCCATTGGCCCTAGGGGCTACCAAGCATCTGGGTACGACTTAGACAAAGGAAATAGACCAGAAAAAGACTCAGGTTCAAATCACGGGATCAATGAGGCAAACGATCCCTTAGTCAATGGACAACATAAATGGAGCCCAGAGACAACAAAATCAAGTACCGGCATTGATAAGCACCTCCCAGCCATAAAAAGAGATCACTCAATTCAGGCGCATTATCCAAATACAGTAGGAGTCCATAATGGAAAACGTCAGCAGTCTCTGAACTTTATCATCGAGGGGGTAGAACAAGAAAATAGCAAAAGTGAAAACGGAAGGGCAGAGAGCCCAGAAAGCACAAGAAGCGAACAAAGTACAAGAAAAACCATGTGCGTGGATAATACAATAGCCCCGGTTCCCGCACCTCGGTCAAAAGTAAAATACTGCTCTCAGGCTAGCTCTGGAAACCACAACTTTAGTAGCCAGCCAGGGTGGGTTACTGATCCACCTGCTCCACCGCGTCCAGTGCTTGACTTGGAAACTAAAGGAAAAAAGGATAATTGGCCTCCACAAAGGCAACCTTACGATGAACTTAGGAACAAAGAGTTGCAACTCGGGAGGGAAAAAGGCCAGGTAGAACGAACATTGACTAGTTGGGCAGCTACTATTTACAATAAAGCAAAGGAAGATAATCAACCTCAAGGAAGATGGTCACAGGGAGGTGTCGGGCAAACCAAGATTCGCACTGAAATAATTAAAGAGCCTGACGCCACAATTACATTTATTCCGGAGTACTCCTCAAGAGGAAGTCACGACATTCTAAATAGGACTAACATCCTACATTTGGTCAATTCTTTGCCAGCTCTGCAGAACGTAACAACTAAAGACCTCCTCTCAGTAAGATTTATGCAAAGGAAAGAATCGGAGAACGGGGAATCAACAGAAACAGTCTGGGCTTCACCTTGGATAGTAGAACAGATTCTAAAATGTTCTAACATGATGAAGACATGGGGAATATCTACTGCTATTCCACAAAAGGAACCATATCCAACAATATTTCTTGAAAAAGCTCCAAAGCAAAATGTGTCGGGCAGGCAAGAGGCAGAAGGCAATTCTGGTTCGATACTACAGGGAGCAATTAGTTCCAAACAACAACTCCCTGAACGAATAAACCTGAGTAATATGAGGTTCTGCCTGTCTGTTAACTCCCCTAGAAACAGCAGGGGCAATCCCCCACAGTTGCAGAATGATGAAGAGCAACCATCTAGAAATTTGTAGCAACAAATGGGTAGCTCAAATATAAAAAATAGAACTAGTCCCACATTAAAAATCTTAAGCTGGAACATTGCAGGCCTAAAAAGCAAAATGGAAGATAAGGATTGGGTTGAATTTATTAAACAGCAAGACATCAGCTGCTTCCAAGAAACTTGGTCTACCAACGTCATTGACCTAGACGGGTTTTCCACTTTTTACATACCTGCTATCAAACAAAAAAAAGGAAGACCATCGGGAGGTCTGACCATTTGGATCAGAACTTCACTATTGGGAAACTCAGCTGTAACCCATGCCATATTAAGCAAGGAAATCCAGACGCTTGCAGTAAAACATGAGGAGTGGTCACTTGAAATAGTAAACGTGTACCTCCCTCCCGTTAGCCGGGCCCAAGTCATGCCTGGTGTGCGGCTCCTCGAAGATCATATCTCAAATAAAAGATCTAAGGGTTGGAGGAACCCAACACTAGGTCATGCGAATAACCGTCCCCCTCAGTTTTGTAAAACCCTTCTTCTAATATGCGGCGATTTTAACACTAAACCCCATTCTATTCTTTGGGATGAACAAGTAGTAGAGGAAGATCACGCTTGGAATATTCCAACGCCCCTCATCCAACATTGCCAAGATTCCAAAAAAGGGGAACTAATCTTTGAAGTACTAATAGAAGGCGGAATTCGCACAGTAAACGGAAGAACCAACTCAGACAGAACTTTTAAATCTACCTTTCGAACTGGAAAAAGACACAGTATAATTGACTATATGGCAATAAACATCGAAGCCTGGCATTATGTTATCGATATGGAAATAAGGGACAGGATCGAGAGTGACCACGACCCATTGCTAATGGAGATAATCCATCCGGACGCAAGCCTGGGGAAGGTTGAGTTTCCACTTAACGGAAATTGCTTAGCAATAACCATGAGACCAAATAGGAAAAACATACTAAGGTCGAACGTGGACGAACCCTATTTGAGTGTACCTAGTCAAACCTGGTTCCTATCACTTAGTACATTATTAAACCTACCAGTTAATGAAGCTTTACCCCTACTGGATAATTTTAACAACTTGCTACTACAAACAACAAAGGAAAGAACTAAGCATCCCCAAACTAACCCTAATACGATGGAGGGCTGGTTCGATGAAGAGTGTTTGAAACTAAAAAAGACACTATCGCAAGCACTAAAGAATCGCCATCTGAACAACCATAATGAGCAATACTTTTATGAATGCAGGCAACAGTACAAAAAATTACTAAGATATAAAAGGAAGACATTTCCACATAAGCTCTGGAAATCCCTCCTGCAGGCAATATCGGCAGGAAACTGCAAAAAGTTTTGGGAGATAGTCAGATGGGGATGCGAAGGCCCTTCGAAGAACCTAGAATTGAATATCAACCCACAACTCTGGGTAGAGCATTTTACCGCCTTGTACCAGGAAGAGGCCAAGACGGCATCCCGGAGTATGAATAACTCAACCAGCCTCATCCAAGGACTGGAAGGTAGTAACCAAAGATCAAACAAGGGAGTTCCACTTCAAACGACCTATGTAGCATCATCAAAAAGTTTTATTAGATCGTCAAATGGAACCCAGAATGAATTAGTCCCAAACGAACTCCTTGGCACAAATGCCACGCAAGCAACCCATTCTATCCCTCGTGCAATGGAGCTGACACCGGAATTCAGCGAGAAAGAGATTAAACAAGTTATTCTCCTTCAAAAACCGTATAAGGCTGCAGGCCCAGACGGCATACCTTCAGACGTTTATCGTAATCAGTTAACGTTATGGCTGCCTGCTCTAACACGCATATTCAACAGTATTTGGCACCACGAGGTAATTCCGACCTCTTGGAAGAAATCAATAATTGTCCCAATTCACAAAAAAGGACCTCGGGACTTGGTGTGCAACTATAGGCCTATCTCACTGCTTGACAGTGTTGGAAAAATCTTCGCCAAATTGATCCAGCTGCGTTTAGATCAATGGCTGGAGGATGGAGATTTAATATCGACACACCAAGCTGGTTTTAGGAGAGGCCAAAGCACAATAGATCAACTTTTTAAGCTGAATATGATCTGCGCGAAATACGCCACCCTAAAAGATTGTGCATTATATCTGGTCTTTGTGGATCTTCAAACAGCTTTTGACAGCGTCAATCGCCAAATATTATGGCAGTTATTGTCAGAAATGGGCATACAGGGGAAAATTCTAAGGCTGTTAATTCTACTGCACACAGGGAATACTGCTAGGGTTAGATATTCCACGAGAAATGATTATACAGCAGAAATTCCAATCCAGCGTGGCGTAAAACAAGGATGTGTTTTGGCCCCAACCTTGTTTAACTGTTATATAAATAAAGTAAGCCAAGATCTGAGGGAATTAAATCTGGATGTGCCAAAACTAGCCAATGAAAGTATACCTATCCTGCTTTTTGCTGACGACGCTGTATTACTGGCAAGAACAGAGATAGCAATGCATCGTCTACTTAGGGGTTTCGAATCATTTTGCACCTCAAGGAGCATGGTAATTAATGAGGAGAAAACAAAGTTTATGATTCTCAACCCAAAACAAACGATGCATTCGACCTTCAGGGTAAACAACAAGCCCTTGGCTCGAGTGACCACCTATGACTACCTGGGTTGCAGACTGGACGAAAAACAGACATGGAAATCACAAATCTACAAAAGTAACATCTCCTTGGCCCAGCACGCCGGAGCGGTACTTAGATTTGCTAAAGCCACAGGCAACCATTCTGTGAGTTCTGCACTGCTTGCTTATAAAACCAAAGCAAGGACGGCAGCACTTTACAGCGCAGAGATTTGGGGATTTAGAAAGACCCCATTAATACAAGTAACTGAGAATAATTTCCTACGCCGATTACTTTGTTTAGGCACTGCCGCACCAATGAATGCGTTGAGAACTGATTTACAAATGAGAAAGGTCGAGGATTACATTGCACTGGCCCCGATAAGATATTGGATCCGTATCTGGGCAAAAGAGGAACTCAAACCATACAGAGAAACACTCATGGACATCATGAAGCTACAAAATTACCGAAAATTGCCTTGGTTTAAACACATCTCAACTACCCTGGTTGCTATTGGCCAAGAAGACCTCTGGCTTCATCCAGGGAAAATCAGAAAGCCCAGTTTATCTGTCATTAAAAAGGCATACTGGGACCAAAAGACTCAGAGTATGTGTGAGACACTTAGCCCTTTACTCAAGAGGTACATTTTGCTCAACCAAGAGCTTAAACCAGCAATTTTCATAGACTGCATCTATCCGGAAGAAAAAAGGGCTCTCTATTTTAAATTTCGTATGGGTACATTACCAGTGATGGCGGTGACTAACAGATGGCAAGCCGTCTCACAGTGCGGATCAGAATGCTGTCCTTGCCTTCATGGTGGCCAAGAAACATTATCCCACTTCCTTTTATTATGTCATTTTACGCTTAAACTCCGCAAATTGTACTTACGTCCGCTTTTTAGATCATACGGGATCAGGAAATGTAATGAGGCGGAAGTGCTTTGTATGCGATCAGATGAGAAACATATTGTGGCGAAGGTTTCAACTTATATATTGGAAGCGTGGAAGTTACGTTCATCAATGTACTCACAGTTGGCCTAAGTATAATTACTTGTGTTATCCTAGCTATCACTAGTATGAGACATCGCTGAAGGTTGCTGATTAAACCAGGCAAGGTCCTGGGTTATTATTATACTGCTGGCAGGTATCGCAAGAACCCAAATGATTAGTGCAAGAATAGGATATTTAAATTTTAGATCTATAATGTTTTTAGAATAAGTAAAGAGTCTTATGCCAATTATGGCTAATAATCAAGTTTTATGATATTGCAGGGCATATTGGATTCACCTAGGGCCACGTAAAATCAAAAACTCAAGTATAGTTTTTCTTTTTTACAATGTTTTATTTAATGTGATTTTATTGCGTGTGATGGATTGATACTTATTGTGTATTATTGTTATGGCCGGATAGGCTGACAACAATTAATTAAATAAATGGTAAATAAATGGCTATCGGCTCTTAAATATGTCCTGTACGGTTTCAGTGGTGTAGTCTGCAGAGAGATCAATTTGACACTGTCTTATAACATTTCACACAATATTGTCATCTCATCTATCTCAAACCTTTTGGTATTTCAGTGGCACATGCTTTAATGTATTGGGAATGTATTAGAATTCTCTATCATTTTTCACCCCTCCACAATTGTCCTGTAATCCCCTATTTGTGAATGTAGCCCTTTGGCATTCCACTGCTGCATCATAGCCAGCCAACTAATGGCCTTCATAATACCTCCCTCTACTATCGCATTGTTCCTTTTCTGTTCAATATCCTTACCCAGTGTCTCTGAATTTCCATAATTCTCCCAATTTTCTACTTCCCAATTAGACACCCTCCCCTTTGAATCTATAAACTTACAGTCTACGCCATACTGCATTATCACCCTTTCCCCAAATTCTCAACTTATCTCCCGCAACATCTCCTTTCATAACCATGAGAACAGCCTTTCCCCAAATTCTCAACTTATCTCCCGCAACATCTCCTTTCATAACCATGAGAACAGCAAATGGCAACTTGATCACCTCACCCACTGCCCCTTTCAGTTCCAGATCATTCTGCCTAAATCATTATTTACTGTAGGCCAATGTGACGCTCACAGTCCTGCTTCAGTTTACGTAAACCAAAATTTACTATAAAGCTTCCACTCCTATGCTTTTTACTCTCACTATGTCACTTTTGTTTCCTTTTCTAACTCCATCCCAAGGAAGGATCAGTAGTTACCTCTTGAAGAAGACACTAATGGCAATCCCCACTTTAGAGAACCACATCCTTACAGTAACACTACCATTCTGTGCACACATAAGAATGATATGCAGTATTCCAGGACCCACTGAGTCCTTTGAAGACCTCAACGTCATCCTGGAACATTTGAGCACATCAATTTACAATAAATGTCCTTATGGACTTACCACTTAACCTGAAAAACCATACACAAGTTACAATATTTTCTCCACCCTGCTGCTACACTATATGGCTCTATGCCAACACAAAGCTGTATCCTTAGCATCAAGGCTATCTGAATCCTGCCTCACCTTACCTAATCAATTTTATTTCCCTCTATGTGTCACCCAGATCCCACAACCTTCACCTGTTTACAGTACCAATACACCTCTGTGTTTCGACCCAGTCCTTGCGCTCATGATAGCAAAACAAACTTTTATATCCTCTAGGTTTTTTGTAAATGGAATTCATCTTTGTTGCTTACTACATCTCACAGCTCTTCTTTTTTACAAGAACGATGTTCAAATTTCATGTGTAAGGGTTTCACTCCATGCATTTTAGGGTTGATCCTTCTCGAGGAGCATTCAACTAATTGTCTTTAAAGGTAATACAGAACAAACACAATAAAACAAGGCACCTAACTATAAAAACAATTAAACATATAGTTTGCATTCAAGATTTAATTTTACAACTAATGTGAAATATCATTCAATTAACATAGTGAATAGTGGAGTGTCAGTTCGAAGACTATTGGGACTAATCTTGGTCGTGTTATTCTTGCTTATTCTTCCCGCCGTTTCTGCTTTCGAATCTCTTTCCAGGTTTGAAAAAAGCCCTAAATCTTAGCACCCTAGATTGGAAATTCCTCAAGCACGTACTTTAACTGCATGTCTGCGTTCAGTGATTAGCCTGTCTGATCTTTGCTGGTCACTCTATTCCCCGGTTTGTGTATAAATGCACATATTCAATTCAATTCAATAATCTTTATTTGATCCTTTCAAGAAGATCTTAAAAGAGACACACATAACAATTTACACAATGCACAATAAATATACTCAATAAATGAAAAACGTGTTATGGGACATACGTCATAAGATACAATTGTTTAAAAACTTTACATCAACAAAGAAACAGCATTGGATCAAAAGCTAAAAACAGGTACAATAAAAACCGTTTAATAAAATATGATAAAAGGCCATATGCCTTGTATTAAAATTGCATTCTTTTCCTCCGAGCTATAACACAGTTCAAAAAACAACCGAGTGGCAGGTATCATAATCATTGAGTTGCTGAAGAAAGAACAAAGCAGCTTTACATTTTTTAACTTATGCTTGTGCAACAAAGGCAGTAAAATACGCCTAGTAAAATGTACATGTTAATTACAAAAAACACAAAGTGCATTAGCGACTGGGTTCATTGCTTGTCGCCTGGAGAGATGCAAACTTCGGCTGTTGAGTATTGCCCTAAGTGAAAGCATAGCAGTCACGAATTGTGCCTAATCGAAACCAAGACAATAATGTACGCTCATCCGCATTTTGCATGAAGAGTAGATATGGTGCGATTCCAACAGTCATCTGAAATACACAATAGTCTCGCACAACTAGTTTTGTCACCTCCACGGCCACCCTAGAGGCCTGCCTATGCAAAAAAAAAAAATCCGAATCCAGGTTTTGTCTTTTTTGGTTATAATATCCAGATTCACAGACAAATGTACACAGCCCATGGCCACAGTAATATCTCTAAAATACTTTAGCCATGGAATTTCCCCACATGATTGAAAATAAGACAATCTCTAATAAAAAGCCCATTTGAGCTTGGCTTCTGTGTTCGCCCAAATTGAGCGCCAGAGGACCAAAGGGCCTATGGTAATAAGGTCTTGGACGTACCAAACCCTAATTCCTGGTCCAAAGAGAAATGTGGGGTTGAAGGGAAAAACCCCTAAAAGACGTCAGCAAAATCTATTCTCGTCTACTTGAATCACCTCGGTATCACAGTAACCTCAGATCCCCATTCCCTAGTCATTTTTGGGAGGCATTTCCTTTTGTAGGTTATTAGTACCAGGGCAACTGGCTTTCTACTGATACAGGAGGCAAACAAAAAGGTGGAACTAATGGACTGTGAGAAATGAGCCACCCTATTTCTAAGGCAGGAAGACCAGGTGCAAGCACCTTCAAAATCCAAGTCCAAATACAGGAAAGAATTCCCCCTATCCAACTTCCGCCAATACCTAGCATGCAGGTTTTAGTGTTTCTGGGGCTGCACATCTTGTCAACGGTTTTGGTGAAGTTGGTCTCTACATCAAGATCCTTCATAAATGACACAAAAGATGAGATTAGGGTTTTAAGGCTGTTAGCCGCCCTGACAAGGAGAACCGCGTCATCCCGTGTAGTAAAGCAGGTATGGTCTTAACCCCGACTCATTTTATGTCTGCGCCAGCGGATACCAATGTCCTCTCCAGGTTGATGACGTAAAGTTTAAATAAAATAGGGACGAGCACGCAGCCTTGGCGTATGCCTTGGATAAGCTTAAAGGATGGAGTACACTTGCCAGCTGTCTAAAACCAAACGGAGGTGGAAAGGTCCTGATGAAGTGATCTTAGGATTGAAACCAGACGTCCTTTGAGCCCAATTGATTCAAGAATGCACCATAACTTGGACCGGTTATCACAATTGAAGGCACTCAATAGGTCCATGAATGCCAAGTTAATCGGAGAGCCTTAAGCATATTTATATTTGGCCACAATAAGATGCAAACTGAGACACTGTTCAGTTGTCCCGAGGCCCTTCCTAAATCCAAAGTCACCGCAACCTGCACTGATAGGGGACTGTGATCACTATAAACTAGAGCCAAGACCTCACCCCCCCTGGTCATAGTATGCAAACTCAGAGAAGTAAATACATAGTCAATTATAGATCTATTACTCCTCCTTGTAAAGGTCAGGATTGTTGGTAATGCAGAATTAGAGACCATGTCCCCTAAGTCAAAGGCCACCAACGAGGGATATAAATGACATCCCCTAGTATCCATGGCATTAGGTTCAGCTTACAATGTGATGGGGTCAGATATTGCTGGTGATAAAGAAGGCAGGGATCCCAGCTTGACATTAAAGTTGCCTGCCAAAATAAGATTAAAATGTCTGCCCATCTGTTCCTCCCTCACCACCAGGGAACCAATCAAAGAAATCAGACCATGAAAAGCTGAGGTACCCATAGATGAAAAATCAATATTGTAAAAAATCACCATATAAAACATGAATTTATTTCCCAAGCAAATATTAAAAGCCTGAACCACATACATATATAGTGCAATAGGTGATATAGTGCATTCAATTTTAACCTTAAACTAGGCTGCTAAACCCTCTTTGGGGCAACCAACGGTGGAGGTAAAAGCAGGGAGATTAAAACATGTGTATCCATCAAAGGCAACCTCATCCACTTCCCAGGTTTCCTGCATAAATACAATATCATGATCTTTGATAATGGATTGCCAGCCCTCAATATGGATTTTTGAAGCCAGGCCAGCAAAATTCCAACTGAGGAAGTTTATATTAAAACTAGACTCTGCCGCAAGGCCACAAGGCACAACATCCTTTAGTTCCTCACAGGTTGGCAAAAGAAGTTCAGAGTGCGTTGAACCAGATGTGCAGGCATCCAGGGAGTGGGTATGTGGTCCATGCAAACATTATCCCTGCTGCCTCCTTGAGCCATGCTATCATCCCTACAACCATTCAGCCAATCGGAGAGTCAGTCAGTATCTTCCAAACCTGTGAGGGCCATAAACCTATTTTGAAGGGGAAGGCTGGGAGCAACCTACTAAAGGGTTAGTTAGGGGCTTGGATCCCAAGTGTGGACATGACTGAGGCCTGATGCCTAATAAAAAAAGGCCAATGGGAGAATCCTGATCGAGCTTGGCTTAATCAAGCCCTCTGTAGCTAGTGCCCGGACTTTGCCCGTGATCAATGTCTTACGGACATTGACAACAAAAATATCACCTGAAAGTTGTCTACCCTGATGACCAATGCCCCCCACCCGCTTTGCAAACAAAATCTAATTTCTAAAGTCCCACTGTCCACTCACATTGGTAGACATCCAATGGATGACATTATTCATAAGAGTTCTTGTGGTTTCAGACTGGCCAACCAAGAGGCTGGGTACATTGGCTAACACAATAATGTAGAGTAGTCCGGGCTTGGTCAATTATTGTTGATTGATTAGGAGGGCAAGGTGAAAGGGTCTGTCCACCAACACTCAAAAGCAATGAAGATTGACCAGTTCCTAAAGCTGTGGCCGATGACAGATTATTATCATCGGCTCTATCCCCAGAGTGATGGGTCCAAGATTGTGTGGCTGGTAAGGATGGATTTGACAGAGAATTAACTCCAGCAAGTGGGAGTGCAGGAGACTTCTGTGAGCAGACAGGCCCACCTTCCCAGCCTTGGACACCTTGCATAAAGTAGCCTCAATGGCAACAAGCCAATTATTAAGAGGGAGTAATTTCTCCTCCAGCATCTCATTTAAATGCACAACCACACTTTCCCACGGGTCAACAAACGAAGAGGATACTTCCCTTGATGCATCCATCCTGCATGACCTATGGGTCACTAGTTCAGCACTAGGCTCGGGCTGCCTGAATTTTTGTGCTTTACCTTGCGCTTGGCCGTTGGCCTTGGGATCAGCTCAGGGTAAGGATGGCAGGCATTAGACACAGATTTGTCAATTCCATCATTTGTCACAGCCCCCACAGCTAGGCAAGCATTGACAGTCCTGGCCTTAGGATTTTCCATCACAGATGAGTTTGACAAAGCAGCGATATGTGCCATAGAAGTAAAGAGATCATCAATGCATGAGAGTGTTAAGCGGGTAGGGATAGATAATGGTAAAGAATCAGAGTCCCCAATGGTGAGTGAAAGTCAACGCTTAGATAATCTAATTTCATTGGAAACGAGGTCCACCGCCCTGTCACTATTAACTATGGTGAGTGGTTGTGAATGGAAAACAGTTGAGGGAGCAGTGACAGGCTTCTGCTTGCCCAGATTCACCATTAACGAGCCTCTAGCAACAAGAGAAACAAATACGTTTTTTAAGTACTCACAATACCTTAGGAGATAACACACCTGCAGGCGTCTAAGGAAATGGCTTCAAAGAAAACCATGAGGGTAGGCGCAACCCAATCTCTTCTGCTTGATGACAGGCTAAGGCGGGCCCGTCTTGGCTTGGTCTTCTCCCAGGTGCATGCCGGGCACGCCCCACACGCATTTTGCATGCGTCCCACGCTGCAGGGAATGCCAAGTGCTTTTAAGTGCAGCGGTAAAACTGGCCCCTTCCTTTGGCCACAGTGAGTGCTGGGGGACCTAGTCCCACTGCAGAAGTTGAGAGGCAAAATGCAGGTATAGCAGGCAGGCAACCCGTTGAAGCTGTGTCACACGCTGCAAGTTATGTCAAGCACTTTTAAACACAGCAGTGAAACCAGCCCCTTCCTTTGGCTGCAGTGAGTGCTGGAGGATATAGTCCCACCCAAGCAGTGCCACAGCAGTTGACAGGCAAAATGCGGGCGTAGCTGGCAGGCAACTTGTTGAAGCTGTGTGCTGCACTGTGGGAAATGTCAAGCACTTTTAAGCATGGTGAAGAAACTGGCTCCTTCCTTTGGCCGCAGTGAGTGCTGAGGGAATGTAGTCCCACTCCAGCAGGGTCGTAGCAGGTGACAGGCAAAATGCAGGTGTAATGGGAGGCAACCCATTGAAGCTGTGCCCCACACCACACGAAATGTCAGGCACTTTTAGGCACGGCAGTGAAACCGGCCCCTTCCTTTGGCTGCAATGAGTGCTGGGGTAGGCAGTCCTACCCCAGCATTGCCACCGCAGGTGACAGGCAAAATGTGGTCATAGAGGGCAGGCAACACATTGAAGTTGTGTCCTGTGCAACTGTAAATGTCAAGCGCTTTTAAGCGTGGCGGTGAAACCAGCCCCTTCCTTTGGCCGCAGTGAATGCTGGAGGGACATAGTCTTACCCCAGCAGGGCCGCAGCAGGTGACAGGCAGTTTGCGGTCATAGGGGGCAAGCAACCTTTTGAAGCTGTGTTCCAATATGTATGTATATATTTGTACGTATTATTTCTGGAGTGAGAAATTGTCTAAACAATTATTTGTTCCTTCCTTCAACAGTACCACCCATGAATCCCACTTTGTTTGTTGTAACCAAAAATACAATTAAAGAAGCCTATGTACTCAAAGTGTCCTCATAGGCAGTGTTTCTGGTTGAAATACTTTTGTTTCTGCTAATTAAATTATTAAATTAATAACATCTACAGTATGCATGATGTACTTAACTAAGTACATCATGTATATTGTGGAAGAAAGTACAAAGAAAATGCATTAAAAAGAACCATTTGAAAAAAAAGAATTGGAAAAGCCAATAGGTCTCCCTTTTTAAATGAAGAACCATAGTTATTGACTCTGCCAAACCTTTTTGTATTTGCTATAGTTTATAGCCAAAAACACTTCAAGATGTGCTGGCCCCTAAGTGTTTATGTGTGCAGATGCATGGGCAGACATTTTGGAATTGATTGTTTTTTAGGATAAAATAAATCATTCCAAGATGCCGCTGCACATGAGCACTAATGTACACGCAAGGACAGCCATCTCATAAAATAGTTTTGAGCATAACAAAATAATTTCAAAATGTTGTGCTCAATTGGACATCTTAGAATGATATTTGTATATGTCATTCGTAATTTACCATTACATGCACACTATGCCACTCAGATTCAGTTAAATGCTAATAGTTCTGTCTATGCTGTGACAATACAAAATGACAGCGATGTAGACATGTGCACAAATTATGTGCTAAGTGTGCACAATCTGCCTCTTTCTGTGACTGTAACACCATCTTTCAATGGAAGGTGAACAAGACAGTATGTGGCAGATTCAGAGGACAAGAGTGTGTAGTGTGAAAAAGTCACAGAAAGAAAAGGCAACATAAGAATGTCACAGAAAAGCAAAATAAAATGATTTCCTGCAGAGCAGTGGCTTCAAAATAACTATAATCCAGAAGTATGGAGCTAAAAGCAAGCCTTTGGGGTGCACAAAGAAATTAATCTTGTCAAGTCTACAAAAAAGAGTCACTACTAACACCATCCGCCCTTACCACTGAAGGTAGCAATGTGCAGGATAAGTCCATGTATCAAATAAACATGCAACATTTCTACCTAGGACAGGCATGATACATTGAATGTCATAGCAAGACACTTTAGCAAAATATCAATAACAGAAACCATTCCATTGTAACTGACGCAATCAATAATACCAACTATAACAACTCAGTGCAAAAAAGTGTCCCCTTTGACACAAGCAGCTCAAACATATACACATACATCACTTACATTCTTGCTAATTTAACAAAGTACAGAAAGCAGTATAAAGTAAATGAAATGTGAAATAGTAGTTCTCAGTTATTTACAGAGGTGTTTCTCAGTGATAGCATAATTTCGGCTCTACACAAGGCAATTTGGTTTACGACTTCTGTTTTAGTATTCAAATAAATCACTGCATTTTCTATACACTATTTGTAGCTTTTTCCATATTTGGAGCATTTTAATTCGGGAATCAGTCAGCATGTATAGTTTGGTTGAAGAGTGTCAGATAAAATAGAATATTGAGGATATAGATGTCAACAATGGACAAATAATACATTCAGATTTAGCTAATGGACTCTGTTCAGAGAAGTAACCAATGAAAACAACTCCACTCTCGGCTAAACCAAGAAGTAATTGTTTGGTTACTAGGCGTTAATGAACTGTGTTCTGATCTCATTCAGCCACAGGACTTCCAACCTTTGGTTTAGGTCAGTGGTTCCCAACCTGTGGTCCGGGGACCCCTAGGGGTCCGCGAAGCCTCCCCAGGGGGTCCATAACTGCTTAGAAGATTAAATAATATTAATAGATTAGGTCAGTAATGAGTCATTGGGGGGTCCTCGGATTCCTATAAGGATCCAGTGGGGGTCCCCGGGTTCCATAATGAAAAAGTGGGGGTCCACAGAAGTCAAAAGGTTGGGAACCACTGGTTTAGGTAATTGTAGTTGCTTGAAAGCCAAAGCCCCTTAGCGGTTTTGATTAATGTATAGCATTTTCAATGTTGATTATATTAGACTCTCACAATAAATAAGATCCTTTCTCAACTATTGAGTTTACTCAGGGACTCTTTCCTTCAAAGGAATTGTGGAGTTACACAGTTAACACATCACATTTGTAGAAGCAAGTTAATAAACTGTTCAGATCTCTAAGATTATGAAAGACTGGAAAGCCTTCATAAAACATCAAGAGACATATTTATCTAGATTTTTTCCACAGCAAAGTCATGCAAAATGAAGTGGTGCAATGTCGTTTTGAAGTATTTACTTTTCAGTACAAAAAATTCTACACTGGAAAGTTGTCCTTAAACCAGCACAAACAGCACTTTGAACTGTTTTGCTTGTGTCAAGAGAGTGTTCTGTGGGTGGTACTTCTGTGTTCCAATGCTACCACCCATGGTTTGTGACACAAAGACAGATATGCAAAGATTCTCAGTCCTGGCTGTCCAACAAAAATAATTTGAGGCAGGTGTTAAGTAGGAGAAATGTATATTTATTTATCCAAGCATATCATTCATTTTATGTGTGCTGTATTGTAGAGAACACATCCAATCTGTCAAAGTAAAAGATTTTGAACTGGAAGGGCTCTCTTCCAGTAAAAAACATATGCTAGACATCATACATATACACTTGCACATCAGTGCAAAAGTGAGTGTGTGACAACTGCCAGCATGGGGGGAGAGAGTGCAGCAGGCCATATTTAGTAATTATGACTCTATGCTGCTTTGGCACCCTAGTGCAACACAGTGCAGCAACTTTGGTTGTTGCGCCATGTTGTGCTATATTTTAGTCATTAATAAATGTTTGCCAAGGTTTTGCAAATTTTCCTTATTAACAACTTTATGAAACAAAGCTTGCCTGCTCTTCAGAATTCATGAAACATAAAACAGATTATTTTAACTTAATGTCAGTCGAAGGAAGTAAAGTATTGAGTACAAAGCACAGACCCAGATTTCTGATAGCAACTGAAGATTTTGAAAGACCACACACATCTGGAAATATCAGCCTGTAAATGAAATGTGATGTCCCTCGCATACCTACATGGTGTCCCACACATGCATTGACATGTGCATTGCTGCCACTCGAATGTCTTTCTACAACAGCTGCGCTCTGATCTCCCTTCACTGCCGGTCCAACAGATAGAGGTCTCAGCCTGTGGCAATGGGATTCTCGAAGCGAAGAGCCGCAGATGGTACCAGCGAGCAGAGATGATGAAGATAACACCCAAGAGTTCAAAATCTGCAGAAGAAGTTGTTACAGGCAGGTCGTGGCTCTGTCACTAGAGGAAACCCTGCAGCAAGAGCTTCGGGTGAGGGTGGCACCACCGTAACAGTTTCGAAGTTGCACAAATGTAGCAGCCAGCTTTTAATGTGTTGCAGCGTCAATTGCTCTGATCGTTCAGAGAAGCAGGCATCGGTGGTCTCTTGCAGGGGCCTGGCCAGTCCTTCCCCATGCTGGCCTCTGAGGGGAGCAGAGCTTTAAAAAGGTAAAGGAAACATGAGGCTATATTTGGAAATGCTTGAAAAGAAACTTTTAAAATATTTCATTATACATGTTTTATTCGTCATGTGCAAAACTCTGGGCCTTCTGGCTTCAGGGCCTTCTGAAGCCATGACAATCAGCAAACGTATTCAATGCCACGGGAATCTTCAAACTGCTATAAAATGACACCCATATTTGATTATAAAATATTAATACATTCTTGGTTATGTATGTGGTGATTAACACTGTGCTGCACAGGAGTGTCCTACTCATGACCAAATAACTGGACCACTAGTTATGCCCTTTCCCCCATCACCTCATTACAGAGACAAGTGGCATATAGACACACTGCCTGACCCCAGCCTCACCATGGCCAGATGCAATGAACATCTCAACACCTCACCTCCAGCCACAACCATAACAGTTTCAGGTGACGTGTTGGCACACTTCCTGTCACCCAGCCACTCTAATACCAAAGATGGTGAAGGGGGGGACTGACTCAAACATATTTTGCTTGGCAGAACAGAGATGGATCGAAAGGTTTGAACAACACTGCATTAAAGAAAGGAATGTGGGAGAATTAGACAATAGACCACTCCTACCTCATCGACCTCAACACAGCCCCACTGCAGAGACTAACAGAAGAGTGACATGCAATGCTTTCCAAGTCATGCCTGTCTAGACGAAGGTCCTGCTCTTGGGCACCTAGTGATGGACGTGATTGTACAGCTGAAGTTCTTTGTAACATGAAGAAGGGAGAAAAGTGAAGGAAACTACTAAAGGCAGGCCTAAACCGGGATGACCTACCACCCTCTTCTCTCCTATCTCCTCCATCTCCTCCT
This sequence comes from Pleurodeles waltl, assembly GCF_031143425.1. NCBI lineage: Eukaryota > Metazoa > Chordata > Amphibia > Caudata > Salamandridae > Pleurodeles > Pleurodeles waltl. The sequence goes on from NC_090444.1 coordinate 667,657,868, forward strand.
CTCCTTTTCAACTATTATAGAAGCTCTGCAGAGGAGCTTCTGGTAAAGGATGTTTCCACCATAAGGTTCCCGCCTAGCGGGAGCTATAACTAAAGAACCAGCAATCGAAAAAAGAAAAAGAAAGGAAAGGGAAGGCCTTAAGAAAATGAAATGCTAAACAAGGTCAGACCTATTGCATTTGTAAAAGCTTGGTTAAAGTGTTCCTCTATTTTCACTTTCCTTAACTGCAAGTTGAGAATTATTATTCCTCTCAAACCTTAATTTACTACACATGGTATTAAAATATTTGATTGGGTCCTACATGGTATATATAGGTTGTATCACTTTGTAGCTTGAGTTTTTAACATATTGAGTTGATTCACCAAAAAATGTTTTGTTTTGAATATGACTTTTGCTCTTGCCCTCCGTTTGCAGGAATGTAGCTGCTGGACTTGGCCTTTCCTGCAGGGTCATCACCAAGCCTTTTACCTTCACCCCACTGACTTCTGAACCCCTTTATGCTGGCATTTATACCTCTGAACACTTAAACACTACTAACGGGTGCTAAATAAAGTGCTTGTGATCTCTCTTTTAAACATGGTAGAGTTGGCTTACACCCAATCAGCACAATTAATTTACTTGTAAGTCTTTAGTAAAGTGGTACTGCATGCACCCAGAACATGTAAACTAAGAGCTAGTAGTGGATCTGCAGCGGTTATTGTGCCATCCACTTAAGCAGCCTTTTAAACATGTCTCAGGCCTGCCATTGCAGATTGTGTGTGCAATTTTAAACTGCCATTGTGACGTGGAAAAATAAACCTTTTGTCAGGGCTAAACCTTTCTTTTCAATACATATTCACCCCTATGGTAGGCCTTCAACGGCCAAGAGAGTGGGGTGCAGCGTACTTAAAAGGTTGGACATGTACTTTTATCTTTTACATGTCATGGTAGTGAAAAACGTTTAAATCGAGGCCTACCTCTCCCATAAGATAACATTGGGTTACCTTATAAGATTTAATAAGTGCTAACTTTCACATAAAACCAAGTAGGAATGTGGGGATTGGTGTCTAAAATGTTTGTAATTTAAAACCCTTTTTAATGGTAAAGTTGAATTTTAAGTCACAATTCTGAAAATGGCAATTGTTAGAAAGTTGCCATTTTCTGGTCCCAAACCATTGGGTGCCTGCAGCCTGTATCCTGGATCACATGACTAGGTGTAGCTGTCAGTGGTCTTTGTGTATTGCTCCCAGACAGGGAGACAAGGGGGGAATAGCCATTGGCAGAATCATCCATCTCTGACATGATGGGGCTGGAGCTGTCACCTACCACCCTTGCACATCACCAAGTCTCTGCTGGAGCACACTCACAAGAGTTTGACACTAGTCTTTTGTGACCACAGAGAAACTGGGGGCAGGGCAGGGAGGCAGAAAATTCCAAACACCTCTGAGGGTGTAAACCTATAGAATCTTCTCCTACTTCAAAGCTAGCACCAAGTATAAATATAGGACCCTACTCTTCAGGACTCCTCTGGAACTGTGGATACTACAGAAGAAGGACTGCTGTGCTTCTCTTCTGCCATAAGGACTGTTACCTTGCTTCCCTGCTACTCTGCTGCATTGATGCCTGCTATCTGTCTTGCTGAGAAGGAACACGGGACCTGCACCCTTCATCCCATGCTGAAGTGATTCCAAGGGTCCTTTGGCTGACCTTATGTTCTGAACTACAGGGGAATACCAAGCCCCAGAGGCCTACTTGCATCTGCCCAGCTGACCTAGCTGACTTGCTGCCTGGACATGCAACTGGACCTGCAAATGGACCTGCCTGAATGCTGCTCATCTCTGCTGGAGTGAGTTCCTGATCCCTAACAGGTGCCCTCTAGGTCCTGGACCCTTGGTGTGACAGAAGCTAAGTTCCCTTTCCACGAAAAGGAGAAATACTACTTTTTTGGGCTCTTTGCGACCATGGACAAGCCTGTTCACGAAAAGATCTTGCCACTTGTTCCTCCTTCCAATGCGAAGCTCTGGTGAACCCAGCACTTCAAGCAATAGCGACCACTTGTGATTCCTGCCAACTCAAGATCTGCACTCTTTGATACAGCATCAACAGCCTCTGTGACACCTAAAGTGAATCTCCAGCCACGACCATCCACTATGACCCACAAGATCTTCATGCCACAGTGACGACTGTCCATCACACCTGGCCTGCTCTTTGTGCAACAGTGATGACCATCTATGGTGCTCTTCCTGCTTCTAGTGGTCTCCTCCATCACAAACAGAACTCTTCATGCTGGACTTTTGAAGGTAACTCCTTCAGAGGGATTATCTTGGTACTTGTATCCAGCCCATGCTCCATCACAGTCATCCTGAACTTGTGACTCTCAGCTGGTTTCACACAAACAGATAAGCACAAGTGGCACTTTGTGCTTTTAGGCACTATAACTACTTTAAATATTTGAAAGTGCATATCTCTGGATCTTCTAATTGTATTTTTGCTGTTTTGATCTCAAATAATTTATTAAAGTTTACTCTATTTTTCTAAACTGATTTGGGAGTTTTCAAATGTGGGGTTTTCACATTATTACTGTTAGAAATGCTTCATAAGTACTTTGAACATTACCTCTAAGTTAAGCCTGTCTACTTTCAGCCAAGCAACCAGAGGGTTAAGCACAAGTTAATTTGAGGTTTGCTTGTGATGTCACTCTGACCAGAATTGTGCTTGCTCCTTGAGCAGGGTTTCACTTCCCTTTACAATAACCTGGTTTCTTATAGTAGCGTTTGCTGTGCCATGTATCCAGCATATGAAGGATTCCTACTGTGCACATAGGTACAGCGTGTTGTCGCCAATATTAAGCAAGTGTGAAGTTTTATTTTTGCAAGTGATATTTTGTAACATTCTCTATTTTCATACTCAGCAAGAAAGACCAGAGTGGCAACTAAAATCAGCCCAGGCAAAAATGTTTAAACATGCCCCAACTGCAGGTGGGCGCCACTAGAAGTTCCGGAATACTGTTGCCTAAATATTATCTAAGAAAAATATTTTGCCTTAAACATCATTTTCAAAATTATTACTTCATTAACCTTTGATGCAGAGATGGCCTGCTCAAGTATTAATCAGCGCATTAATTATATTTCTTTAAGAATACACGTAATTGCTATGATCAGTTCACATATAGAAAAGATAGTGGTGATGACAATATAGTAATGCTTCAAGATGAGATAAAACTCTAAACTTTAGGCTCCTAGACAGGAGCTGATTTCACTTGCAGTCAACCACGATCATTGTGCACACTTGTCTGTCCCACACTGCTTCCTCTCACAGCATGGCACTTCCTGTGCTGAGGGGAAACACCAAACTACACCCAAGAAGTGATGACCAGATCAGATGGAATTCAGGACACCTCCCCACAATGTAAATATGTACTCTATTCGTTTAAAATTTGGAATGAATCACTTAGAAGGTCTAATGTGCCTCTTCAGGTGGGCAGACAAAGAGGAAATAACAGGTAAGGAAGAGGATGAAGCGGGCAATCAGGAAGGGCAAAAAGGAAGACAGGAATGGCAGCTGTTGGAAGGTGACTCAGTATTAAAAGTGGTTCAATAGAGGTGTGGGCTAGGCCATGAAGAAAGATGGCTGACCTCTAATGTGCTTCTGAGCCCAATCGCCTATTCTTCTGAAATGGCTTTCTGAAGTTGACACTTCAACCTGTCTCTCCCAATTGAGGAGGATCCCTAGGCTACGCAGATACAATCTATACCAGAAGGGTCACCTAAGATACAGAACATACACTAAGGATGCTGATAGTGAGGCCTGCCACAGCTACACTATTGAACTCGCTCAGATAGAGGCAAAGAACTACGAAGTGGTTCCCAGAGAATTCTCTCCAAAACCACAACAGAGTGCTGGTGCAGGCAGGCAGGCATTGATCTATCTATCATGCTGGCAGGTTGCTCGGCATGCTGATACCCGACCACAGAGGACACACTCATGTACCATAGCTGTGAGCAGCACTGCTTCCTACCCACAGCTGGGAGAAAGGAAGCTACTCTGGTGGCCATACACAGTGTCACCCTCAAGCGACCATGGGAGATCAGCACCATTTTAAGCTAAACTGCACTTGGCCGCTATTGGAATCCTGAACCCCACTATCCTGGGACTGGCTGGGCTCACATTGATGACACTTTGCCTTTCTCTGAGAGTGGTCATCTTTAAAAAGCACAGCCTTAAATGATAGACACAGGTGCCACCTTGTGTACAGTGCTCATACTTCACTTCAGTGATGTAAACAACATAGGAAAAGAAAAGTTGTTATCTCCTTAATGGTGTATTAATCACTGTCCCACTCAACATTACAAGACCATGATTGACCACGAATGCATGAGCAACAATGTATTAAGTATAGACTGCATATTTTCTAGTTCCTCTGTGGCACGTATATCTACAAACAAAAAAAAATCTTTTGAAGCTTGTCTTTTTTTTAAGAGGCTGCTAGTGGACCAAAAAGCCACAACAATCTATAACAGAACCTTACATGGTTACTGTGACTCTGAAGTCTCTGATGATGGAGCTGAAACACATACATATTTCAGTTGACACTGTTGAGGCATCCACTATGTCTCCTAACAAAGAAACTCAAAAATATCATGAGGAACATGTAAAGTTCAAGCTGCAGATACAGATCTCAGAGAAACACCGCAGTGATGTGGAACAAAACCTTTATAACACACCAGACATGAGAGACGAGTTCTGGAACCTAATGAAGAAAGTCTTCTATCAAGAGGAATGTAGCAGAAGAAATATGTTTGGCCTACATAACAGGTCTGCAATTTCACCCATCTCTGAAATTTCACAGACTCAAAAAACGTTCAGAGAAACAGATTCACCCCCATCATTGCCTTCCCATGAAGGCATCAGTATGGTAGATCACTATTGTCCATCTCTAGGAGATAAGGTCCTTTGATCACAACAGAGGTAGAAATAATATTGTGGCGGACTACTGATGTGAAACCAATCTCATTAGGGGAAAATTCCTGGTACTGTCTGCAGTTGAAAAAACTGAATATTCGTGATGGCCTCTTGGACCTCACAGCCATGATCGTCACCATAAATGGTAAAAGCAAAGAATTCACAGACCCAAGGGAACTGGAGCAATCTATCTCAGATGTCTCAGACATAAAAGTGTGTCAGATGGAAGCCAGTACAGTTACCCTAGCAAAAGTACCTAAACCACTGGATTGAGGTGGTGCGTCCAACAGCCATCATAGAGATCCCTTCTGGCAAAGATCTGCAATGCATAGAAACACTCTCCAAGATTGCCACATTGATAATGCATCCCAATCATCAAGAGACAAATCACAATATCATTTCAAGATCTGAAAAACCTACTAGTTACTTCACACTGCCATCCACCAAGAATTTCATATCTTTGCTGATCTCTACATACTCTGGGAATGTGGAGTAAAATAGACCAACTCTGCCAAATGTGACTGGCATTACTGAGAAGTACAGCACACTAGTTAAAAGTTATTGATCAGAACTAACAGCTTTTTTCTATGCTACACCCCAGATAAGACCTCTCCTGTGCTCCGTATGGTTACATAATCAATCATCAAAGATGGCTAATCATGACTTACTCCTCCTATCTCTCAAGACCACTCTCAAAAGGCCTTTATCCATCTGGTCTCTTAGCATTAATGGGTTATCATGGTAACTAAAACGCAAAAAGATTGTAACATACTTTGCACATCAAAACCAAGATGTTGTACGTATAAAAAAAAGTCTATCTGGTGCAGAGTCTGAAAAATGTAGGAGAGATTGGGTAGGGAAAGTAATTTTATTGTAAGCAGAATATGCATCAAAACAGCAAGCAGACAACCACCTCCTCTCCCACAGAAAGTGGGGAGTAGACATACTTGTCCATAGACAGCTAAAAGCCAGGATGCTACAGACCTCGTCAGATGCAGATAGGAGATTTGTTTCTACCAACATTTCAATTCAGAAATATAATCTTTTTGTAGACTCACTATACACCCTGAACACTCAGCAATCTCCTTTTGTTTCCAGGATCAGCAGATTATGAACAGACTTTGGACAAACACAGCTCTTTATAAGAGGAGACTGAAACACAACCCTAGATCCAGTTCTATATAGATAAGGAAGAAAGTACTTCAACAATGCATGCAGCAGGAACATGCTTAAAGACTTAGGGGCTGATTTAAGAGCCCCTAGCGCTTCCTTGCGCCTCATTAGCGCCATTTTTTTTCGCTAATGTGGCCCAACGAGGCCACAATGGTCGTGCAAAATTTACAAAGTGGCGCAATGCAGGCATTGCTCCACTTTGTAACCCTTGGTGCTACATTATGCCTGCACCAGGCATAATGTATGTAGGGGGGACGTTCCCCCATTAACAGGGGCCGAGAAAATTATGCAAAGAAATCTAAAAGATTTCTTTACATAATTTATTTTGGCACTTTTAACGCCTGCTCAGAGCAGGTGTTAAAAGGAGGCGTGCCATTGTTTTCAATGGGCCTCAATGGGCTTTGAAGGCTTAGCGTCAACATTTTTTATGCTAATCCTGCAAAACTCCGAACTAGTGTCAAAAATGTTGGCGCTAGTTCCCCTAACTACCACCATGGTGCGCCGTATTTTAGATTCGGCGCACATATAGTAGCATTAGGTGGGCGCTAAGGAGCACAAGGAAAGTGGCATTGCACTGGAGGCAGCACCACTTTTCTTAAATCAGGGCCTTAATGACTGATCATGTCCGACTGATCCTTGGCACCTGCACCATCCGGTAGATAGAGAACATACCTTCTTCTCCTGTCCTTCCCTGAAACAGAAGCACACATCGATTTCTTCCTGGTGAATACCAAATTAATGTCTAGAGTACAGCAGAGGGCTATCCGAGCACCTGGTGTAGCTAGCCACACCCAAACTGCAATATCTATGAACCCACAGTATTATAGTCTTCCACAGAATAAAAAATAACTATGTTCCCAGGTCGAAGACTGTTTCCATACTATCAAAGAATAACTAACCTCTATGCAAAACCCAGGGGAGGCTGAAAATGTTATATCAGAGCCTGCAAAGGTCTTCAAAAGAAGCTTCAGATGAAGGTAAACTACACCTGAAATTTAATAAGTCACACAAATCATTACTCCCAAAACCAGGAAGAGACCTATTACTCTCTTAAAGCTACAGACCAGTCTCGCTTTTAAACTATAATATCAAGATCTTAGCAAAAATACTTGCTACCCAAATTAGGAGACTTTACTCCCCATTTGGTGTTCTGTTTCTCTAAACAAATATGGCTAATGCCATAGAAATTCCTGAGAATGCTGGACAAGCATTAACACAACACTTACTAGCGCATGGCCTTACACCAGAGGGCGGGGATGTTACTCTTATAATAGAAGCTAATGAAGCATACCACACAGAAACATTTTATTGTTGGGTCACCTTTCCTGAGGTGGACCAAAGAACACATACATTCCACACATATGAATTTGCAAACATACCTCAACGGTACCAAGCAACCAGCATCATGAAATATCGCTCACATACCAAGAGCATCAGAACTGGTTTGAAGGCGCCCTACCACATGTATTACAAAGAGTGAGACTAGGGGCCAGATGTAGCAAAGGGTTTTTCCCATTCTGTGTCAATGGGAAAATGTGTTTGTACATATGGCCCTAGGTCCTTTAAGTAATGATGGACCAACGTGGCCTCTGTTTGCCACATACACACCTCACCCAGGCATACCAAATATGCCAATAGCAGATCTGTGAAATTTATATAATGAATTAGTGACACTATTTAGACGACTAGTTCAGTTCGTAATGTGAACTTTGACCACGACACCAGCGTGTCCAGCTCCACCAGCACCTAGTGGATACCAATTGGCTACTCGGATTAATCCACAAACAGTGCATACTATCATGGGTAAAGTACCCACAGAACGAGAGAAAATACCGTTCTGAATAGCCCAGATAACAAACCATCTGGAAGCTGTGTTTCTCCATACGGGACCACAGGAAAAACATAGGGGGTCATTTCAACCCTGGCGGTACAGGACCGCTAGGGCTGAAATGACGGAAGCACCGCCAACAGGCTGGTGGTGCTCCCCTGGTCATTACGACTGCAGCGGAGGCGCCGCGGTCGCACCGCCGGGGCCGGCGTTTTCCCGCCACAATGGCCCCGGCGGTAGTAATCCGCCAGGGCAGCGCTGCTAGCAGCGCTGCCAAGGGGATTATGAGTCCCCAAACCGCCAGCCTTTTCCTGGCGGTTTAAACCGCCAGGAAAAGGCTGGGGGTACGGGGAGTCGCGGGGCCCCTGGCAGGGCCCCATGCGGCTTTTCACTGTCTGCTCTGCAGACAGTGAAAAGCGCGACGGGTGCTACTGCACCCGTCGCGCGGCCGCAACACCGCCAGCTGCATTTGGAGCCGGCTCCCATGTTGCGGCCCACATGTCATAATGGGCACCGCGGGAGTGCGGCCGCATTGGCGGCCGTACAGCGGTTACAACTTGGCGGGCGGCGGGTGGCGGGTGGCGGGTGGCGGGCGGCGGTTTCCGCTCGCCAATGATGTAATGAGGGCCATAGTCTTTTCACAATGTGTTTGCCCTTTGGGATGGTTCCCTCTGTGGATAACTGCACCACATGGGGTACAGTCTTTGCTGCTATATATACTACCACACATGGTACCCCCACACTTGCCAATTTACCGGAAGTGTTAAAACAAATACAGAATGAGCACGGGGCTGCACCAGCCTTAGATTTGGGGATGAAGTTAATGCGTAACTTTGACGTAGTTTCCTCAATAATACTCAGTAATATTAAAGGGCAAGCTGTAGCACTGGCTATACGCCAGTGTCTCTGAGAAACTCCACAATTGGAACAGGAGAGACAGCTACTGAAAATAATCTCGAACACCTACACTAGTATAGGGTGGGATAGATTGGGAGCCAAAGCAAAGAAATTGGAATTACAAAGTACCACCTGTAAGGAAGGTACAAAGCAGGCACAAGAGGGCTCTAAAGAATGCTGGGAAAAACAAAAAGAATTTATGGATAGATGAAATAAGAGAGCTGATTCTCCAAACACGGAGAACTCCGAAAGGAGATGCAATCCTAGAAATAGGGAGAATATCCAAACTCCTGACAGATATACTGATTCACGTCCCTCTCGTTCCTTTCAGGACACACCGGATAGACGTAGCGAGAGAGGGGGTCGTCCTGATCGACACCCTGAATACGACAAACAAAAGAAAGACTCACCGCAGTCTACATTTAAAAAAGAAGAAAAGACTCCTCAGCAAAAGCCACCGTTTAAAAAGAAAAAGGTGGCAGCACCGTCAGCTAAAAATGCCAGTACACTTGAGAACACTGTTGAGGAACAAGATGTGGGCAGTGACACTGTTAGACAGCACAGCAGAGGTCACGATATGTCGCCAGAGTCTGAAAGATCATCTGGATGCGACAGCAACTAGCGATGTTATTGCAGCTGAGATTGCAGACGGCCGCGTACTCCCACCCAACAGGGTTTATGATTTAAAAATTCAGATAGAGGGAGACGTGGAGTGCACCATTGGTGTGATATTCTGGGATTAATTTACGAGGGATATCGTATTGGCCAAAAGAGATTGGCCACCTGGGCACGTCCATAAGCTCCCACATGGGGAAGATGTCATTTTGCCTTCTTTCTCTCCTTGTCATGTCATTCCCGTTAGGTCTATACCCCAACCTCAGCCACAATATCCTGTTAAACATGAAGCAAAAGCTCCAGTGAGGGAGATCCTCACTCAACTCAATTATCAGGGAGTAATTGAGCCCTGTACATCTGCAATGAATAACCCGTTATTCCCAGTTCCAAAGCCAAACCATTCCTACACAATAGTCATAGATTACAGACATTTAAACAGTCATACATGTACATATGCTATACAAAACTCACATAGCACAGCAGTGATAAATAATATAGTGCGTAAAAAATATAAAACAATGTTAGATATTTCTAATGGGTTTTTCTGCCAGAATTTAGCACATGAAAGTCGGGACCTGAGTGCGTTCTCTTTTGGCTCACAAAAATGTTTTTTTCATTTACCCCAAGGCTATAAGAATAGCCCAGGGCTATTTTCAGCCCGTGCAACATCAATATTACATGATATTGATCCTGAGGCATTATCCTACGTGGATGACATGTATCTCACGGATGACGACCTCAACATTCATCTTGTAAGGGTCGATCGGATCATTTTGGGATTTGCAGACCTCAGTTACAAATTCAACTTTAAGAAAAGTAAGATTGCCTTTCTCAGTGTATTGTTCCTGGGATACGAGCTATCGAATGAGGGGAAGAGCCTGGCCCGCACTTTCTAGAGAAATGTGCACAATTGCACCCTCCTAACACTCTCAAGAAATTACAGTCATTACTAGGTTTCTTCAACTTTGGCAGAACATATATTCCAGCGTATCACAGCGTATCAAGCTTCTGGTGGCCTGGTCTATGCACACAGACAAAAAAGTATGTCTTTTGTTGTGACAGTTGCCAGCAAATAAAGGGCTACAATATCAAACGCCCACCACAGATATCCCTCTTAGTGTCCAGCAGGCCACTACAATGTGTGTAACTGGACCATTGCAGTCCACTCCAACCTGATGGTGCATACATATACATCTTAGTGGCTGTAGAGTCTTGTTCTAGATTACTGTGGGTATGGCCGCAGTGGTCGGCTGACACTCAAACTGTTATAAAAGACTTGCTGATCTTTATTGGTACATATGCGGTTGCAGCATTCCATTCAGAAAAGGGCCCTGCATTTGCCTCTAAGGCATTCAGGGACACCATGGGGACGATGAGTGTTGAACGCCATTACTCCTCATCATACCATCCCAAAGGAAATTTGGTCGTGGAGAGGCAGAACCGTGATCTAAAGCAGTCCTTAACAGCTCGAATATTAGGTTCAGGACGCAGTTGGCTTCATCACCTATGTGGGGTTTAGAGAGCACTGAATAATCTGCCAAGACGGTCCTTGGGGGGACGCACTCCTTATGAGGTTCTATTTGGGATACCTATGTATGTCCCAGATCCTGATGGCTCTGGTTTGGTGGCAGCAGAAACAAAATTTGACATAAATGAACGTCTCACTGTTTTACAGGAGCTTCAGCAATTTCATGATGATAAATCACCTACCAGTGCTGCCACCTTAGGAATAAGGGATTTAGCAAAAACTTCGACTGGCTGGATTCCTAAAGTTGGGGATCTGGTTCGTGAGAAGTTTGCTGTGAAGAAGGAATTCGGTCCATCATACAGAGCACCTGTCCCGGTCTTGGGAATTCAAGGTACCAGAACTGTCATCTTACCACCAATGCCTGGTTCCAGAACGAACAGATTAATTTCTACACCATGTGGCCGACAATGGCACTGCTGCAGGTGGACCTGCACAAGAGACTGACACGCACTACTGCTCTGTGGATCCGTTTGCCCGCCCGGTGATCGATTTAACATCTGATGATGTGGACTCATTTTTGAGGTCCTTGGTTGGGGACTTCGATGACACTCTTCGAGATCATGACTATAGTAAATAATTTGGTGAATTGGCTTGCCGTTCCTGATTAAAAGTATTCATTCAAATTGCCTTTACTTTGGCCTGCTGTGCTTGTCATGGTTGACATTAAACATTCTCTGTATGTATTTTTAACTGATATTTTTACTATCTTTCAACAAATTAAAAAAATATATCTTTAGCTAGTTTTTATGCTTTTAGTTTTTAGTCCAGAGCAATTTTAGCGTTTTGGATTCATTCACCTTCGGGGGCGTCCAGTTATGGCGTCATACTGTTACTGCAATGGGGAGGGTATAGAGAATCCTAGTTTGTTTTAATGGGATAACAGGAGTTAGCTTAGTCTTTGGCTTGCAGACTCGTGTCCCCGTCACCTAGTGAACTTTAACCTACTTAGCTTGCTCTGTCTTATCCCATTTAAATATTTAATTCTTCTAAGATGGCTGCCTTGTTTACAGTTAGGCCACTTGTTATGATTTGCATTATCAATGCCACCACGTTAAGGCGTCAAGATCAAGTGACAAAGACAAACAAACAGTAGGTGTTTACACCTAGGGACTTTCCCTCTCCATGCTTTCTAGGGGATTGTTTATATTAAATGCCGCCCCAAGCATGCCTGCTATCTATTGTTTGGGAACATACCTACGTCAGGAGTCCTAGTAGATCTGTATAAAACATCACACTATAGACAGATAATCAGAGGGATTCCGACCAGAGGGCATCCCCACCATCGCTGATATCGATGCTGCACGTTGTCTTGACGCTGACCCAGTCTTCGTGTCCCTACGGAGTCTGAGATAGAGACCTCATTCCAAGGTAACGAGGGTTGGGGGTTCCTCTCATGGACATGGCATTGACAGATGAGGTTTAACATGCCCAGCTCTCCTTTAGGTAGGAGGTTAGGCCTATTATGATAGGGTATTAGGACATATTACACACCTTATGTCTTTTCATGTTATTGCAAGATGGTTGGGGTCTTTGTAATAATGTCTCTTGTCTTTACTATTCTGCTTCTTGCACTGTTCATTATCCTAATCAATGCAGCCCATGCAACTTATCGCAGATTGCAGTTGTGTTAAATAAAAACCATTGAAACTTTACTGCATCTTCGTTATTGCCTGTGTTTGGATGAGACATGATGTATCTGTGAGGTAAAGGGGTAATCTCCGTTTAACCACGACACTCCCTGAGATGTCATACTTGCCAACATCAGGACAGTGCGCACTCTACGGGTGACTAAAATGCAAAAACCCAGTCTTTATGCAAGAGCATAATTCATGCATTGTGTTTATATGCAGTTTGTTAACCTTTTGCATTGCAGAGTTTTACCTTGAAACCACTATTAATGATGTTTTCAAATAATGTTCATTTGCAAGGTATTTCTGCAGGCTTACAGAGTGTATCAGGGTGTGGTCCCTTTCTAGGACCTTCTAGAAGCTTTCCCTGCAGTATGACTGGGTGTGGTTTGTGGGCTGGGCCAAACTCTATATAAGGGAGCCAGCCCAGCTCCATGTGCTCACTATTCAGAGGTCCCGGTGCAGAGCAGCAGCAATTTCCTGTTCCTGAGGCCTACCTTGACGTTCCAGGCCTGCCTCGCATTATCTTGGTGATCCTTGAGCAGGGTGGTAAGACGGAGGTCGGACCGGGCCCCCGACCCCATTCTAAAAGACTCTTGAGTTTTGGGCCTACTCGTGAAACTTTCAGAGTACACGAATCATTGCTCTGATGTAAATCTTGGTGTTCATATCGGCAACGGCTTGTGCGATCATTTCATGGCATTTACATATTCTTGTTAGAATCGGCAGTGTGTGCGATTCATTTCCCGCGAGTAAAACTTGGTCTTCAGATCGGCAAAGACTTGCGCGATCATTTCATGGCATTTACACATTCTTGTTAGAATCGGCAGTGTGTGCGATTCATTTCCTGCGAGTAAAACTTGGTGTTCAGATCAGCACAGGCTTGCGCGATCATTTCATGGCATTTACATGTTCTTGTTAGAATCGGCAGTGTGCGCGATTCATTGACCGCATGTAAAACTTGGTGTTCAGATCGGCAAAGGCTTGCACGATCATTTCATGGCATTTACATGTTCTTGTTAGAATCGGCAGTGTGCGCGATTAATTTCTCGCAAGTAAATCTTGGTGTTCAGATCGGCAACGGCTTGCGCGATCATTTCATGGCATTCACATATTCTTTTTAGAATCGGCAGTGTGCGCTATTCATTTCCCGCAAGTAAAACTTGGTGTTCAGATCGGCAACAGTGTGCGCGATCATTTCATGGCAAGTAAAAACTTTGATGTGTAATGCTTGTTGAAGTGCACACATTTATCCTGAGCCTATTGATTTCCTTTGAAAAGGATAAATTCAAAATGTGACGTTCTTTGTGCATATTAAATCCCTAGTACAATTCCAATTGTTTTCCAGGGAATGTTTCAGATTGTCTTGTCCTCATGTTAAAAAATCAGTATACTAGAAGGTTCTTGTATTTCTAGACATTATGTGACATTTCATGAAAAGCTCTTATGAAACATTGTATTAACCCATTCCTGATTTTTTTTTCAGGTACCTAGATTTATTGAGGCCTAGTTAGCGTCTAGTTCTAGGTCATTCATGTTCCTTTAGTCTGATTGTTATTTCATGTTCCGAGCATCATTGAACCCTAGATTCAACAGAGTGATATTTCATGTTCCGAATATCATTGAACCCTAGATTCAACAGAGTGTTATTTCATGTTCCGTGTATCATTGAACTCTAGATTCAACAGAGTGTTATTTCATATTCCGAATATCATTGAACCCTAGCTTCAACAGACTGTTATTTCATGTTCAGAGTATCATTGAACCCTAGATTCAACAGAGTGTTATTTCATGTTCCGAGTATCATTGAACTCTAGATTCAACAGAGTGTTATTTCATGTTCCGAATATCATTGAACCCTAGATTCAACAGTGTTATTTCATGTTCTCAGTTTCATTGAACCCTAGATTCAAAAGAGAGTTTTTATGAAACTCAATGTGATTATATATTGATATTGTGTTGTTTAACTTTTTGCTTCCTACAAGTCCCCTTTCCCAGCTGTCCATACCTAATCCCCTTTTCCCCACTTGGACTCTCTTAGGCTCTGTGATATTTCTATCAGAGTTTTGGAGCTGTCTTGTGGTGGACATGTTGGGAACGTGTACAGGCCTCGAGGATCCAGTCTCCCTGACAATACTCTTGAGTCCATGCGTAAAGGCTGCCACAAATCACCTTTTACTATTTGGGTTTTTGGTGAAGTGCTGCTAGTGAGCCGGAAGGATTGGGACGACAGTTGCGACTTGTTGTAGGATAGACAAAGTCACCTACAAACATAAGTACTGTCATCCTCAAGCCAACAGTCTTGCCTAGAGCAAGAGTCCAAACTACGACAAGTTCCCAACATAGAACACAAAACACTCTGACCCCATAAAGAATACAAAGAGAGTGATATGTGAGGCATGGATAATACCATAGGTTTCTTTCTGAAAAACACACGTTAGATGAGGACTCACACAGGGCTACCCTCATCCCTCTTCGTCTCCTGATCACTATGGAACCATTAGCAATCACTGTTCTCAATGCCCCAATTATAAAAGTGACTTTACTTGCGGGAAAACTAAAAATCATGTTCTATGCAGATCATGTCTTAGTATCACTTTCCTTGCCGGAGACATCTCCCCAAGCGCTCATGGACTTCATCACCATACATTACTTATTTTCTGCATACAGAATCAATTGGACAAAAAGCAAATCCATGCCCATGATCAGATCTACAATGACATGTATAGCAGAATACTGGACAATAACAACATCAAGTGAATGGTTCATGACAATATATCAATATTAATACATCAGATGCAGCTGTAATTCTTCAAATGGAAAAGTCTACAATTATTTCAATAGGGGCGGTGCCAAAACTATTGAAATGACTGTAGCACATTACTTTAATGATAGGCATATCCCACGAAAGACTCTGCAATTAATTGCAATTAATTGACAAGCTAATTAAGACATACATTGAGGGCTAATGATAAACCTACAAAAGGAATGTTCAAAATGTACACAGGCACCACCTCTGGTGTACTATGACTCCTGAAGACTAGTCCAGCAGCTGTCTCAACTCACATATCATTTTCAACAAAATTTAAGATCCGAGACTAGGTCATTATAGAAAGATACATTCAAAACAATGCTAAGAATTCCCCAGTTATCTATCAAACACTTAAGAAGTCGAGAAACGCCACTAACCTGTTATTACAAACTCAATCCTGCTATTGAAAGCACTGCATAAAGCCTTCAAACAGGATGCTCCTTTCCATCTTAGTACACCCATCTGGCACAACTCAGCTCTATTGATTGACAAATCTGCTGTCAGCTGGGATACCTGGTCCTTTAAGGGCATTATTAAGAAGTTAATATCTGGCATCTAGACTATGATTATAACTGAACTACGCTCTAACCCAACAAAGAAATAGCTACAAAGAGTATGGTCTTGGTAAAGACAGAAAATGTATGAAGACAAAGAAAGGTCAGTTCTAATGCTACTACATGACAAGAGCCTTTGAGAGGCATCTCTCAAGTTTAGCTATTTCAAAATACTGCATGACTCACATCGGTCCCCACACAAGCTACACCAAGCACACATCGCTCTTCATTTGAATTGTTGGCACAGTAGACAAACTGGATCTGAACTTATACATGTTCTCTGGGCATGTTCTGCTATTTCCAATTTATGGCAAGAGATATGGAGTGTATTGCAAAACACCCAATGTATACAAGTTCATCCTTCTCTTGAGTAGGCACTGTTGCATGATACTGATTCTATAAAAGGAAACAATTCTAAAGGACCGAACTGACTTACTGACTGATATGCAGTAATGACCTTGCTAGCCGCTTTTTAAAAATCAGTTTATAAAATAAATTATCAAATACTAGAGTGTGAGTCTGTTTAGAATTTGTTTTTTCTGGAGAACTTAACAAGTGTTTCCCGATGTGACTGGATGTAATGACACTTTAACAATTGTGAGTAAGGTCCATAAAGCATGAGGCATGCAGGATGAGCCATGTTCTTGGACATTAGTTCATTCAGTTGTGTGAACTGTTAGATACATACCCAATAGCTTAGCAGAAATTGATTAAATGTGAAGTAGAGGGTAATGGAGATTGGAGACAAGGGAGACATTTATGGCTTAGAGGTACTACGAAGGATAGGATTGTTTTTGATCATTATTATTTGAATGATAATATTATTTCCTTTGTAGACAAAGCTGTGATATTGTTTGTTCTTCTATTTACTTCCCTAAGATATGCTTGTGCAAGATCTTGTTTTTCAATTGTTTTAAACAATTAAAAAACAGACAAAAAAAAAGTGGCACAATAGTTCAGTTCACTATTTGTCACAAAAGTTTCTGGGCTGACCTAGATAGTCGTTATCTGGATCAGCTTCATAATACACACATTTTGGATAAGCAACCTCTTAGTTGGAGTCACGAGATTCCTCAGCTGAGAACAGTTTAAATGAACCACCTTGGAGAGCTTTGAAATAAGATGAATTCCTTGTGATAATATGGCCATCTCTCCAGGATGTAACCATGGATTATTTTATATTGTGACAACATATAGCAGAAGATCATAGTTTGGGTCATCCTTACAATTTCCATACTGTTTCACCAGTACTAGGTCTCCTTGGTGCAAGAAAGCTATCTGAACTTGCCAACATATATGTGTAGAGGGCCCAGGTGTATCTTTCTTGCAGCAAATTGTGACTTCACTTCCAGTGACACTTGAGGAGTGCTTAATTGTCATCCTTTGAAAAAGGTCCTCACACCAGAAGTATAAGTGTATGACACTGCTTCCTATTTTTGGTATGTCACCTCACAGAGTCCTTTAACTATAATCTCTGATCCCCCCCACATAATGCCCACATCAACCCCTGTTGTGAGAAGACCTCAGAAGGATAGGAGGTCGCAGTGCTTGAACAACATGATGAACAAGGGTATTGGACCCAAAAGATGGGCTTTTACATTTTTCAAGGTTTAAACTTTATTGAGTGGAAGAAACCCGTCATTCAATTTGGCCCATACCTTGAGCACTCAGCACTAAACGTTAGACAGTGAATAATATTGAATAAATTCCCACATGAACACTTTTGTGAATTAGCAACTGCTTTTCAAGAATAAGACTTGATGTTTGAATTCTCTTTTTCAGCTATTGTAACCCTTATTCATTCAAGCATAAGTCACTTTGATGTATTGTCACACACAATGTTACTTCATGGTGTTTTGTTGGGAGCACAGCCAAAAGCAACCTGTGTTACACTGGTGAATTTACGATATTAATATAATATATGCTTATTTCTATTTTTCAATTAATATAGGGAATTAAAACATTTAATGTGAAGTGTGTCACAGGGTAAAAGAGATTCAGGTACAATGTACCATACAAATTTGTAAAATTGAGAAGAATGGGCAAGGTTTTATCGCATTTGCAGCTAACTAGCATCTTCTCTACCATGCCCCAATATCCTCTCTCCAGTACATCCCTCCGGAATGCAGGGGATTCACCAAACTGCACTCAGGAAGTGATGCCCAAGTCAGATGGATTATGGGACACTACATATGAATTTGATACATAAGCTTGTAGTCTTTATTATCCCAATGCCTAGTACTGAGTGCTTATTATCTATGGTTGGTATATAGTTGTTTGCATCAGTTTTTTGTGTGACTGATTTTATATTATCATTGAGAGTTGTTATCACTCTAACACTGCGTCTTGTCATTGCTCATTGTTAACTTTTTTTATAACACTAGCAGCTAAAAGATGGGGAAGGTGCATTCAATAAAATACAACCATTCCAGATTGCAACTCGCAATTTGCATTTTTTAGCGAGTCGCAATCTGGAATGTACAACAGTGTCAACCACACTGTTTGCGAGTCCCAATGGAATTGCAAATGATGTACCTCATCAATATTCATGAGGTAGGTCGCAATTTGTGACTCCATTGGGAATGGCTGCACTCACATGGATGGTGGCCTGCTGGGGATAGCAGACTGCCATGTCTGTAACTGCTTTTTAAATAAAGCATTTTTTCTCAAATGCAGCCCGTTTTCCTTAGATGAAAACGAGATACATTTCAAACAAAAAAAAAGTTTTCTTTTCATTTTTCCAGAGTAGGCAATGGTCTGTGGGACCACTACTAGCTCTGAAAAAATATTTTTGCTTCCATTCACAAAGGGAAAGGGGTCCCTTGGGGACCCCTTCCCGTTTGCAAATGGGTTACCACTGATTTAAATAGGTGGTAATTGCAATTGTTTTGCAACCTCAATTGCGGTCACAAAACAATCAGAAAGGAGGCCCTTGGAATACCCCTTCCTAATTGCGAGTCGTGATCCCTATTTTACAAGTAGATATTTGCATTCCGACTCGCAAAATAAGAATATCATGTTGGAAAAGGCCATTTTGCCGACTGCAAAATCGCATCGTACATTGGGCCCTAAATCTCTATTATGCGCTTGGCCATAATAAACTGCCATGCAAGTCAAAACAAATTTTAAAAAATTGTGAATTAACAAAGTGTGTGCATTAAGCAATTTGTTGCAAGCACTTTTCGTTTTCAGCTTCTTGCATTTTACGCCCAAAACAAACTTTTCAAAACTGTTGCGTTTATGATAACATGCCAGACGACCCTCGAACATAACATAAATTTCACTATTCGTTTCCTGGTTTCGTTTTTTCACTCATATTTGTCTCATTCATTTTAGTTGTCCCTTTTGCACCTTATTTTTATCACGTCAATAAAATGGTCTGCTTTATTCTTATCTGTTTCGTCTCTATCCACCTTGCTTAATTAACAATCTAGCCCGCCCTTAATATTACAGCCTAAACCAGGATGCCTTTGCATTAAAACAACTCGTCACTTTACAATTTCTAGATAAAATAGAATATACAGTAAGTAAATAACCCATGTAAACATAATACATTCCAAATACATTCAGCAGTGTTGCTTGCATGACACCTGACCCATGTACAGCTATTATTCTTCCCTTGACCTGTCGACCTTACAATGTGAGACACTTTGACACAGGTGGTGCTGTGAAATATACAGTAATAACATGAACGTAAACACTGCTTCCTTCCACGCACTCATTTAGCTACACAGAGCATATGAAGAAATCCACGCATAAGGTGACACATTTTATTTACTTACTAGAAGGGATATTTCTGTGCCCTTTTCTTAGCTCAGATCTTTGTCATTCTTCGCTTGATTTAGAAAGAGCTTCAAGGGAAGCTATATAATTATTCATAAGAAGGGAGCAGGGAAAAAGGTTCCTTTGTCATGCCTATAAATCTTCGACTTCTCTTTCTGGGGAGGTGGTGTCTTCCTGCGCATTAAGTCTGTGAAGGAGTATATCATAATGTCGCGAGTTGTCAGAGTTTCAGAGCCTTTTCCCATCTGAGATCAAAAGTGGCGATGATTTCTCCACAGCGCTCCCGGTCACAGAATGTAAATACTTGTCGCTCAGCTGCTGAACAGCTTTTTTTGTACATCAAGGAAGTCTTGCGCCTTCTTTTATTTCTTCCCGAGAGTGTCAAGTCTTGAAAAACAATGCATCCAGAGACGTATTTAAGTACCTCGTTACACCTTGACAAGATGGCTCGTAAAGGAGGTTTTTACATTTCACATTCATTGCTTGAAGAAAAACAGGATGTATTTTTATTCAATTGTATGAATAGAAAATAATACAAAAATATCTACATTATGAGGCGCTATCTGGTGCCCGAGCTGAATATAAATATTTAAAACAAAGCATTTTCACGTAATACATACTCATGTAGATAATCAAGCATGTACTTTAAAACAGACAGATTAAGGCTAGGAGTCATATTTTCGAAAATGTATGTTATACATGCTCATTTCATTGAGTAAAATGTGTTAAATAATCACTCAGGTTATCACAGATACTAGTTAAATGGCCACACAGTTTGTTTACTCACATCAGTAGGAACATATCGGTATTTGCATATCACGAACCTAGGTGGGGAAGAAACGTGCGCTGTACATTAATGAGTGGAAGATGCAAGGTCATTTACATCAAATAGGGCCTTACACATGAGATACTCATTTTCCTGTTTTTTTCACCTATTTACAGTTAGACAGAGGAAACGCTCACGATATGATCCGTCTTGACATTACCATATGCATGATGTTTGGGTTCATATTATCATTGTTTACATTAGTCTTCTACCTCTTTGCATATTTGCACATCACTATTGGTATAAGAGGATTCTGGGGGTGGGGCCGGCTAAAATCCCTTGTCAACTCTGTTCACTGATATTGCTATTTCCCAAAGGGGGGATACTGGTATGTTGCTGTACTATTGTGTTTTTTGATGTTGATATAATGGCTGGGTTTGATGGGGAGGCTACTTTGATTATAGATGGATATTGAGTTGCACTTTACAATCTATGTTAATGGCATGATGGCACTTTACTATAGTTTGATGCTATGAGAGTAAGTTGTTACACGTGTGGCAGCTGCTATATGAATAGGATATTCTGGATATACTGGCTGGGTTTGATGGGGTGGATACTATCATTATAGACTGGTAAGCACTGGCACTTTATTAGCTATATGAATGGGATGATGGCACTTTACTATGGTTTGCTGCTAAGAGACTGAGTCGTTATATCTGCGACAGCTGCTGTCTGATGAGAATATTGGCACAAAGACACTTTAGGATTTTTCTTTATGTTATTTTCAGCCTTCTTTAGTCTTTTGCTTAGCTGAGATCAACTATTCTAATGGTTAATTGTTTTGCTATCTTTATAGTTTGTTGTTGAGTTAGCGTATTGATATGTCTTGGGTGGCTGTTTAATTGTGTCTTGTTTCTGCTCAATAAAAATAAATAACAAATCGTTAAAAAAATACAGCTAAGAGTCATAGTTTTAAATAGATATTTTATACATGCTCATTACAGTGAGTAAAATTCAATAAATAATCACTCGGTTATAACAGATGCTAGTTAAGTGGCCACACAGTTTGTATACTCACAGCAATAGGAATTATATCGGTATTTGCATGTCTTCAATCAATCAATCAAGAAATTTGTATAGCGCGCTACTCACCCGGAGGGTCTCAAGGCGCTGGGGGAGGGGGGACCGCTACTGCTCGAACAGCCAGGTCTTGAGTTGCTTCCTGAAGGAGAGGTGGTCTTGGGTCAGGCGGAGGTGGATGGGGAGGGAGTTCCAAGTCTTGGCTGCCAGGTAGGAAAAGGATCTTCCTCCCATGGTGGCTTTTCTAATGCGTGGCACGGCGGCGAGGGCGTGGCTGGTCGATCGTAGCTAGCGGGTGGGAGTGTAGAAGGTCAGGCGGTTGTTGAGGTACCTGGGGCCCAGGTCGTGGAGGGCCTTGTGTGCGTGAGTGAGGAGACGGAACGTGATTCTCTTGCTGACGGAGAGCCAGGGCAAGTCTCTCAGGTGTCCGGAGATGTGGCTGTGATGGGGATGTCAAGGATGAGGCGTGTCTTGAACCTAGGTGGGGAAGAAAGGTGCGCCGTACAATAATGGATGGATGGAAGACGCAAGGTTATTTACATCAAACATGGATTTACACGAGTTACTCATTTTCCTTTTCTTTCACCTATTTACAGTTTGTTGCATTCAAGAATCGTAGTTCCCAAAGCCTGCATCTCCACATTGACTTGAATGGCATGGAGCATGACACGAGCACCAGCTTCACCCATGATCCCAGAAATGTTGAACTACAGTATAATGAGTGTGTGGTTATGTGTGTGGGTACTCACTATCATGGATTTTGAATAATATTTTATTACTCATGCTTCCTCACTGGGGATGTAGAGTCACCCACTAAAGACACCTGGGGCCGTATTACAGAAAGTGCACAGGGAGCACAACAGGCATGAGCGCCCACTTTGTTTGCCCCCAGTCACTTTGGTGTTGCAGAAGGGGCCACAGATGCAAGCGCTTGTGCAACCCCCTTTGAAAAACTGAAGCTTGTGCAGCCCCTTCAGAAATACTGATAGTGCTGAAGCACATGTAGTGCCAGTGCTATTTAAAGAGGCCATTCCCTCATTTACAAGGGGCATAGCTCTATTCAAATAGGAGCATCATTTTCTGTGCCTGCGCTGTATTATAGACGCAGGCACAGAGGTAAACATAGATTTTGGAAGTGCTCTGAAAGGGCACCACAAAATGGTGGTGCATTTTCAGTGCGCCTGCTAAAGGCAGCCCTCTAAGGGGGAGGGCCAAAGGAGGTCCTAATGACCCCGCACAAATCCCCCTACAAGCTCGTGTAGTCACTCATTCAACCCGCCTGCAAGGGGATCTCTAATCCCTCTTGAAAGTGCAGGCGGGTGCAGCTCTGTATTTCAATTGAGTACAGATGGATTTGAAGAAGCCGCTTTGTATTTCAATTAAATCCAATGGCACTAGGGCAACGCTAGTTTGAGACTGCGATGAGAGTAGAACATTTATCATAATATGGTGCACATTCCCTGTTCTTGCTCTTCGCACCTTTTTTATTGTAATTCGGGCTCTGGTATATTTTACAATACATACATTAGGACTCAAGTGCACAGACTAGCAAAGAAAGCACAGATACTGATGTTATCATGCATTCAGATGTTCAACTACAAACACACTGGTTTGCATTAGGGATTCAGTCACCTTTTTTTATGATCTTCTACATGATGTTATACATGGCACAGAGACACGCTCACAAACTTCTCTAGCCCTAATTGCGAGCTTCACAGTACTATGTCAATTTTGACGCACAGTTTGATGGCATGCAATTTTGCAGTTTCCTACTATCATGTAATTATGAGTAAAACCCCACGGAATAGGGGAATTCCCCTGAGTTTTCCGACAGCGAGAGCACCACATGAAATCACCTATCCATGCGGTTTTACTGTATATATATATATATATATATATATATATATATACCTCATGCTTTGAAGTTGGTAAATGTATGCAGGGGCTAGTGTGTGTGGTGCGGAGTGGGGGAGTGAGGGAGAGGGATGGCGAGGATGAAGGAAGGTATGTTGAAGTTCTTGAACAGGGAGATGCATTGCGTGCTTCCACCTGTCAGACAAAAAGCTGCATGAGTCTTGGGTTCTCCTGCATTCAAAGCCTTATGCAATTTTTCTGAAATCAGATCTGGTTCTTCCACACTTGGTAAATCCCACTGTGTGAAAACATAACCAGTAATAACCAGGCATTTCTTTCTGCCTGACTTGTAATCAGGCCATTGAAATCTCCAATGAGGGTAACTTAGGTAGGTTTTGGAGGGTGAGCAGCATATAAATCAATGGAGATAATCTTCAAATGAGGATAAATTGATAATTCTCATCAATATGTCATTTTTCCCAGTTTTGTGGAAGAAGTTTGATTTACTAATGGCAGCACTATTTCAGTCATGGTGTCACATGTGAGCTAATGTCTAGGTTAGATAAGGGTGCGTGTCTTAACAATCATGCATTCTCACTCCTCACATACGACAGCCTGTTAGTAGTGTATAACAGCTTTTGTTTTTGTTTTTCGAAGTGTAACTATGAAACAAAATACAAATTCTGTAGATGGAAAATACATTATTTGTCCTTCATACCCCCGGGCCAAGCTAAACGAACGGGAAAAGGCATAGTGCTCTCTCCACAAGCCTCTATGAATCCCCGAAGAGCCCATCCCCCGGGGGCCATCTTTAAGTTGAAGGTGGCTGCACTGCCCCCTTCACGAGCCTCGTCGAAGCCCCAGGGACCCCATTCCCCAAAGCCAGCCTCATTGCGGTGTCACAAGGACCCTAATCCCCGGAACACCATGAATGTTTCGCCTGCTAGAGCACATGAAGGGAAGTCTAATGTACTCCAACCTGGCTGGAGCAGAAAGCTGCTTCCATCAGATGGGAGCACAAAAATAGCTCTGTGCCAGGGCTCTCATAAGCAGGGAAAAAAACTGAATTTCTCTTGCTCGGTGGAGGCAAAATAAAACTGCTCCCGCAGTGTGGGAGCAATACTGATTCCCACTGCACACAGGATGGGTGCTGGTACCAGTGGCTGGCCGGGCTGCGGGTCCTTGGGGCTCCTACGACAACCCCCGCTCTGAGCAATACTATAGGCTCTATGGTACCCAAGATTTTTTTTTTACATTGAAAACAATTTGCCGTCTCCTGCACGGCCTGTGAATGGGGCTGGCTGCAGGAAACTCCTGGATGATAGAGGGGTGGGACACACACACCCACATTTAAAAAAAAGAAAAAGTGAGCAATTAATGAGTGGTCAGAGCCCTGCGCTCAATCTCCATGCTGCACATGGGTAAAAGGACGTGTGTAGCAGGCATTGGGTACCAGCAGAGGGAGTGTTAGGAGAAAAGCCAGACCCTGCATCCAGCCCCATGCTGTGCACCACAATGGACATCTTAGTTTATGTTAAGATAACATAGAAATTCACTGAAAAGAAGACAAAGGTTAAAGTGATGTTATAGTTAGGTAAGGTAATAAAATATTACTTTACATGAAAAAAAGCTAAGAAATTAACCAAAAAAACAAAGGTTAAAGGGACATATAGTAAGGTGAAAAAAATCAGTTAAAACACTCCACTCCATTCTACGCACTCCACTCTTGCCATTCAGCTTGATGCCACTCCACTCTATGCTATTCCACTGTACTCCTTTCCAATCTACCCAACTCAACTCCACTCTACTCCACTTTATGACACTCTACTCCAGTCAACAACTGAATACACTACCACACAATACTCCACTCTATTGCACTCCACTGTACAACAGTATACTCCCGTCTATGCAAGTTTATGGCACTCTAGTTCACTCGATGGCACAATACAACACTCTACTCCTCGGATAACCTGGGGATCCACTTTCCTTTACCCATGTGTTTTACCAAATGTCGATAAAGAACAAACTATTAGGCCTGTGCCTCTTACTTTTGCATGCATGGATTGCTGGGTCACACAGCCCTTGTGCTGCTACAATGCCTTTTCCTTGTTGTATAATGTATTTTGAAATCATGTGTCAGCATGATTGTCGGAGAAAATGAAGCTAACGTCTCCCCCCAATAATACTGACCAAGCTACACCCATCCTAATGCATGAAAAGAACAATGATGGAAAGGCATCATCATCATCATTGTTTCCCATGAGGTTTTTGAGCTGCCTCCAGGTCTGGGGATGCTGTCCACCTGCTGCACCCATAGTTCCACGCTAATCTGTGTCTCTTCAACAGGAGATTGAAAGGAGGAGTGAGCATTGAGGTGTACTGGGTCACACTTGTGTTTGAAACTGTATGTGTTTTCACAAGCAGAGCTGTAGTAGTGCAGAGTGACTGTAAACATCTTACAGTTTGATGTGCACAATTTTATTTAAGTAAGAGTATTCCTGCATAGAGCTCAAATACTAGGCTGTCTGTTGCACAAGTGTAATCCAGTTTTGCTTACGCCTATGCTGATCACATATTTTTTCTCTTGAAAGTCTTAGTGCATAAATGTCTTGTGGAGACTCTGAAACTGGTTTTATAGAGTCTGTGCTGTGCTATCAATGTTCACCGCATGTCTTACAGAAACTGTATAGATGTATGAGTCTTTTTCTTTTACCTCATGTCTACTAATTTAGTAAAAATTAGATATGGTACAATTTTTAGTGGTTTTCTAGACCGAAGCACAGTTTGAGGCTGTTTAACTGGCAAATTCTACCCTGTGTACCATCACATAAATACCTTGCACAGTAAAAAAGAGGTGAAAATATACAAAGATAAACATTGAATTCATAAATAAATACAATTGAGGAAGAACATGACTTAATACATTTGCAAGAATCTCAAATTAACGCTCACACCTTCTAGCGACAAGTTTGCGAGGCTGTGAAAGTCTTAAAAAGGGAAGAAAAAAACATCACTGATTAGATATACCACTTAGATGAAGCAAATGGTAAAAATGTCAGTGAAATCTGCCGGTCCAGTACACATACCCATCCCATGCACACTCGCCTTTCCCTGGTTCAATACACAAACCCATTCCACACACACAATTGACCCCAGGTTCAGTACACATACCATTCTCACACCTCTCCTCCCTAAGGTTCAGTACACATACCCATCCCACCAAACAACCCCTCCTCCCCCAAGTTTAGTACACAAACCCATCTTGCCCACCTTCTCTTCCCCCAGGTTCAGTACACATATCCATCTCACACACACCCTCATCCCCTAGGTTCAGTACACATACCAATCCCACACACACCTTCTTCCCTCATTTGTTATCCTACCAGTAGTTCCATGACATTACATTTGGCCTACACATGTTAATACATCTCTTCAGTCTCTCAAATGTTCGCACTCTGACTGCAAATCATTGAAATCACATACAGCTATGATTATCATCTTTGGGTATGGTGTGTGTATTGTTTTAGTTTTTAATTTTTACAAATATTTATATTCTTTGATATAGTTTAAAATATGTTTTAGCAACAAAAATACCTAATGTGTATTTAAATATATATAATATAAAAAAAGACACATATTTTATTGTAAACAATTCATATTTTATATTTGTTAGTATTTTTTTTTAATTACAAATTAATTTTTATAACATTTCAAAATTTGTAGTTTGCTTTTAGTCATCAATATTTATTTTACATGTTAATTTTTTTCTTTTTTTCTTTACTATTCATCAAATGTTGTTTTGATTAATAATTAAGACACATATACCTTGATATGATGTAATAGTTTTTTTTTTTTAATATTTCAAATTATATTTTCAATAAATTCTGTTTGCAAATTGTGTTTTTTTTTTTATTCAATAGCAATAAATGCCCTTTTTAAGTTTACATGTAATTTTTTTGTTGTCAATTTTCAATTTTTTCCAAGCTGTTAAAAATGTTGCTTCATGTATATCTTAAACTGTTTATTTATGGACGTGGGTGGTGTAGGATGAAAGTGTTAATTTTTGTGTTTTTAGATAACATAGGTTAGGCTGGAGTGTTAATTGTATATTTAAACCCCTCACCGTCCAACACTTTCCCCAATGTAGCATAGGTTGGAGAGGGAATAGTAAATATAAACTTCTCAATTCCCAACGCTTTTTCCAATATTGCGTAGGTTGTAGAAAGTATAGTAAATCAAAACTCCTCAATGTCCAACACTTTCATTAGTGTAGTTTAGGTTTCAGTGAGAATAGTAAAGCTACACCCCATAATGCCCAACACTTTCCCAAAGGTAGCTGAGTTTGAAGTTGGAATGGTATATCTAAATCTTTCAATGTCCAACACTTTTGACAATGTAGAAGCAGGAACAATAAATCCATACCCCTTAATGTCCAGTACATTATCCAATGTAGCGTAGGTTTGTGTGGAAACGTAATTTTAAGGCCAAAAATATGAAACACTTTCTGTAACCTGGCTTATGTTGGAGTCAGAATAGCAAATGTTTATATTTTCATAATCATTACTTTCCCCAGTGTGGCTGAGGTTGGAGTGGGAATAGTAAATGTAAGCCATTTATTGTGTAACACTTCTCCAGTGTAGGTTAGGTTGGAGTTGAAATAGTGAATCTAAATCCTTCAATGTTCATCATTTTCCTCAATGTACCTCATTTTGGAGTGGGAATAGTAAATATAAAATCCTTAAAATCCATATTTATGTTCTATGTAGGCTATGTTTTCTATAAATATATTAATTTTGCAATATGTTAGAGAAGCACAATTTATAAGTTTTCTTATGTTCCCATGGTTTATCAGATTTATTTTCATTATGAAACAAATCCCTTTTTACCTGTCATTACATTGTGAAAATCTTAGTTTGATATTAGAAATCGTTTTTTTGTTACTTTTTTGCATTTTTATTTTTACTTTTACACATGTATTATTTATTATTAGTTATTAATAATTAAGATACATATAATATAATATTAGGTTATTGTTAAATAATTATATTGTTTTAATATGTATGTTATATGTTAATTAAAGTATTATTTTAATTTATAGTAATAAAAAATGTTTACATGTCAAATGTTTGTTGTTAATGTTTTTATTTTTTCTAAGTTATATATGTTGGCTTACATTTATGTTCAATTGTTTATTTTTGGTAATAGGTGGTGTAAGGTCAAAATGTTAATTGTTTTGTTTTAACATGATATGATTTTGGTTGGAGTGGGAATAGTAAGTCTAACTTCTTCAATGTCCATCAATTTCCCCTGTGTAGCATAGGCTGGAGTGGGTGTACTACATCTAAATCCATCAATGTCCCACACCCTATCCAGTGTTGCTTAGGTAGGATCGGGAATAGTAAATCTTAATCCATGAATGCCAAACACTTTCCCTAATGTAGGTTAGGTTGTAGTGGTAATATTAAGGGCCTGATTCTGAGCTTGGGGGGTCGGACCACTAGACTACCATGTTGGCGGTCCTAAAAAAACAGCTGTACCGGCTGTCCCTAGTCTACCGTATTACGATGGAAACAGGCAGAATTGTTGCACTCCAAGCAAAACGGCACACCACCAGCGGCGTGGTGGTCTGGTATCTAGGCTGTCCGACCTCCAGCGGCGTCAGTGCCGTGTCCTACCCACTAAGCTATTAGAGACACAGAGTCCCCGTGGTGGTCCCCTTGCGGTGGTTTGCCAATGGCAATCAACTACTGTGGTATGTGTTCAGTAAAGTAATAGGCAAGTGGACATTGGATGAAATTAAACACAACACAGCTGACCCACATTGGTCCAGTGGAGACACCTCCAAATCACATCACAAAACACACCCTTTTACAGACCACAATCTCCCCTGCAAAAAAAGACACCAGAGACAGCTGTTTTGTTAATACTGTTATATAAGGCACCCCTTTTTTCACCATCCCATTTAATACCTTGCACATACTTCTGTCCATTCACTCCCTATTGCACGTCCCCTGTCAGGTAAGTTCCTTTTACCCACTTTAGTTGTCCACCATGTGACGTGCAAAAAATCCCTGTTTCTCTGAAGATGAGTTGAGAGTCATGGTGGATAAAATCATAAGAGTAGAGCAGTATTGTTTGGAGTCCAAATCCAGCATACTCCTCTCAGTAGGAAAATGTAAATGTGGAAAAAGATCATCAACACAGTGAGTGCTATTGGCACCACCCTGCGCACAAAGGAGGGCATTAGGGAGTGTTGGAATGACCTGAAGGACAAGGTGTGTTCCCTGGCCTCCAGGCAACAGATGGAGGCCAACAAAACTGGTGGTGGCCCTCCCAGTGCCCCATTGAGACTCATTCCCTAGGAGGAGATGGTTCTGGCCATCCTGCGTACTGAGGACTTGACAGGAATACCTGTGGGAATGGAGTATGGTAAGGTACCACACAAAAACTGTTGCAAAAATGCAATGTCCTGCATGTTTATAACTGAGCATTTGCCACTGTTTTGTTGATGTACTTCACCAACATGCACTACCCAGAGTATCTGAGATGTACCTCTGTCAATCTGTATTGTTGGACCCAACATCACAGCTACCAATGCCCATCACATGCTATAAGTCAAAATGGTGCCTGTAAGTCTTTCAATAGAAAAACGTCTTCCCAGGAATCATGGTATGTCTCAACATGTAAATGTATGCTAAAATCTAAATGCAGTCTGCCCACAGATATTGAATACCCAATATTTGTCTAGTGTGAGAAGTAGATGGAGTGACCTGACTGCAACTCCAAGGAGGCCCTGTGCCTGTAATTCCAACCACCAGCCCAGTAGACACTTACCCATATGCCCCTGTTTGCTGACTCTCAATTGATGTGTCCTCACCTGGGAGAATACCATTTGTGAAGTGTGGTAAGGAGAAGGAGTCACCTGACTGCAAATCCCAATAGGACCTGTTTATGTAGCTCCAACAACCAGCCTAGTGTTCACTTGCCCATTTACCTTTTTTGTTAACTCTCAATGGAAGGATACCATTTGTCAAGTGTGGGAAGTAGAAGGAGTGACATGACTGCAACTTCCAGGAGGCCTTGTGTATGTAATTCCAACTGCCAGACCAGTTGTCACTTGCCCACATACCCCTGTTTGTTGACTCTAAATTGATGTGTACTCACCTGGGAGGATACCATTTGTCAAGTGTGGGAAGTAGAGGGAGTGGTCTGACTGCAAAGCCCAATAGGTCCTGTTTCTGTAGCTCCAACCACCAGCTAATGGGTCACTTTCCCAAATACATCTGTTAGTGAACTCTCAAATGAAGTTTACTCACCTGGAAAGATACATTTGTCAAGTGTGTGAAGTAGAGGAAGTGACCTGACTGCAGCTCCCAGGACGCCTGTATCTGTAATTCCAATGACCTGCCTAGTGGTCACGTGCCCATATACCCCTGTTTGTTGACTCTCAATTGAAGTGTACTCAGCTGGGAGGATACCAATTGTCAAGTGTAGGAAGTAGAGAGAGAGTGACCTGGCTGCAAAGCCCCCAAATAGTCCCTGTGTCTATAATTCCAGCCACCAGCCCAGTGGTCATTTGCCCAAATCCAAGTGTTTGTAAACTCCCTATTGAAGTGTACTCAGCTGGGAAGATATAATTTGTCAAGTGTGGGAGGTAGAGGGAGTGACCTGACTGCAACTCACAGGAGGCCCTATGTCTGCAGTTCCAACCACCAGCCTTGTGGCCACTTGCCTAAATACACCTGTTCATTAACTCTCAATTGATGTGAACTCACCAGGAAATTAGAAATTTGCAGATCATGCTCAACTCAGAGACATGTCTGTCTATCTAGCTCCATCTTGACCTGCTATCCAAAGAATAAACTATTGAGAACAATAATTACACCTTTCCCAGTGTGTACATCAAGTATTCTTAAGGCCTCAAGCTGCATCCCCTGACTGGTATCAGCAGCAAACACATTGACACAGAAATGTACACATGATGACTGCAGTTACACATACAACAAAGTTCTGTGTTTGCCTGTATCTCACTCAACTAGGCCTCCAGATGGTCAAATGCACATGTTGCCTCTCCACTATGTTGGCTTCACTGTTGGTAAGATGTGATTTTCATTCCATCATCCAAAGTTCAACTGATCTGCATATCTCATCAATTGCTTCAGTCAAATTGTTTAGGCAAGCTTCATACATGTCATGTCAAATACTCCAATACCATGGCAACATGGCACAATAGGCTAACCTACAACTTAAGAATGTTCAATATATCTGCTTACTGTAACACAAAATCTTTGGAGGTAGATGTCACACTTCAACCAGTGACAATGAACTTTCTTCATCAAGAGGTTGAGCTGCCACTGGGCACACTGGGGCCACAGAACAGACATCCACTATACTCCTGGATGATGCCCTCAGTGGTGACAACACTCTTAGACTTGTGGACGTGAAGGATGGTTCCAGCCCATCCAGGCAACCTGACCAGTGCCACAATATCACCCCCCAGCCCTGTTGCATTACCATCCCAGGCAGTGATGCGCTCCCCCAACCTGTATACCTAGCACAGTTTCCACCATTTTGTGCCCCCCAGTCCTGGATCCTGAGGTGCAACAGGACACTTCTGACACTGAAGGTCCAGGACCCAGTTGGAGAGAGCACCCTGTGCCAAGGGCACAGGCTCGTGGGGGTAGGGTACATGCTGTGGGCCAACGGAGTGAGGCCATTGGGGCAGCTGTTGGCCAGGACACCATCAGCCATGCCATGGGGGTTTATCAGGAGTCCCAAGGTGTGATGGGCCAGTTGTTGACTGAAGTTCAGGAAAGGAAGCAGCTTCAGAAGGTCATGATTGAAAAAATGGATGCCCATCACAATGAAATGGGTACCCTAAAAGAGCTGTTGGACGAAATCAACCACACCCTGAGCAGGGCTTTCACCCCACCATCTGCCCCTTCCTGTCTGGCAACTCCAACATGCCAAAATACATCTGTGGCAGCCGCAGGAAGGGAGGAGCTGACAGTGGCACAACCACCCACAGACAACCTGCCTCTGCAGCAGCTGATCCCCCCACAGCTGGGAGGTCCAGCAAAAAATCCAGGAGGTGCGGCTGGCAAGACACTCATCACTGCCAGCAATAAAACTCTCCTTTTAATGTCCTCCTTTGTGTGTCACACATACACTCTGTGGACTGATCCAGAACTACATGCCATTTCCAATGGGAGGAATCCTCTGGACTTTGGACTTCCAATGATAGGCATCTACTCCATTGATTTCATTCACTATGACTGACCCCTTCACTTTACAATTTTGTTCATTTCTGTCACAAATATTTTTTGTTAGTAGTAGCATTGCAATAAATTCACCCATCTTAAACCCATTGCCTGCTGTCTTTAATTTCACATTTAGCCATGTAGATATGTCAGACAATGTGAATCATATGATGATGATCCAAGGTAATTGTGCAAGCAGGGATATGTTGCATGTACACAGTGTCCAGCTCAAGATTACAACATTCCACACAAAGATACACACAAGTGGCTTGTCAAAGAAGAAATGTTATTTCATTGGTCAGCTCATAGGGTGTCAATATGTCTGAAGAATAGCAACACATACATGATTAAATCACACTGGGTAAATCATCAAATTTACAGGTATAGACCTCCAGACCATTGAAGGAAAGGATGTATCAGACATTGTCCTGTAGAATAGGCTAACATTAAAGTGGTTGATGTCATCAGCTGGAGCCCTATCACCTACCACACAAAAGTAATCCAACATCATATCATGAAAGTCTCAGACAAATGACAGTACAACAGCTCCTAATCACCGGGTCATTACAATTCAGTGTTTCAGCATCTGACATATGACACAAACGTCAGTAATGTGGCACATGTATTTTGGCATACAATGATGAAACACATCAACAGCTTCACACAGTTCATACAAAAAGAGTGTGTAGCCAATGTGAAGGGAAACTAACATGATGTTGCCCTAGGACTACAGATTTTCTTACCACATAATGACATATATGATGCCTCAGGGCCACCACACAGCAAGGAACATGTCTAATGGAGACTTCTAAGCTTCAACCCTATCACTGTTCAAGCTGTCTTGACACAGGCCTTCTGCACCTAAAGTCTGTCAACTACATTCCCGGGAACAATCCATATGCATTTTGTATGTCCGAATTGCATCACATACCTGCCAATGTCACATCTTTGAAATACCCACATTAAGATGCCATGGTGAAGATACCTGAGCAAAGAACAAAACAAGGAGTATGGGTATGAAACCATACATATGACACAAGTCACATAGCAAGCAACTGAGAAACAAATAGTATAAATCTAACACAAACAAAAAAAAAGAATCAAGATATGGATGTATCAACAACTACCTCATCAAACGGCCTTTGGCTGGTTTTGCCTGAGCATCAGCTCCCTAACTATTTTCAAGAATTTACTACACACATTATCCCAACTACAGTTCATTGTACAGTCAAAGCCATGACATAACATGGCATATTTACACTCCTGAGAAGAAGCTCTTGATGAGATTGTTTTGCAAGTAAGCTCCTTCCTCTTCAGTACTATCATCTTCATTTGGCATTTCAAGTTTCTCACAGAATGGCACCACAGGCTCCCCCTCTTCTGGGATGTAAAGGATATTCCACCGCAGGACGATGGTATGGAGAATCCAGCATACCACAGTGATCTGAGACACTTTACCGGATGAGTAGAGGAGGGCTGCACCAGTCCTGTCCAGACACTGAAATCTGGCATTCAGGAGCCCAAAAGCCTGCTCTGCTGACCATCATGTTCTTCCATGGTCCTCGTTGAAGCAGACTTCCCCTGGCGTAATTGGATTCCTTAGTGGCATCAATACCCAAAGACGGTTTGGATATGCTGAGTCTTCTGTTTAGGAATGAGACGTAAGTGCAACAATGAGTCACTCACTTCAAGATTGTAGCACCTGCCATTGCTCACACAAAATCAGGACCGATGTGAATTATCAATCAACCAGCCAGGCTCTGTCTGGTTGCAGTTGTGACATCAGCTAGGTTATAGTGTAATACTGCCATGAGTAGAACAATGGGTGGTATGCAAGATGGATTACTGTTTTCAGGCTTCAGATCTGCCTCCAATTGAGGTCATAAATCTACAATTGTTTGCCTATTAAGATGCTACTCTTTTATGATGTGATGTACTTCCATGATTTGAAGGCCTGGCAATGGACGGTACACTAGAGGTTGTCGCCTCCTCCCTCTCCCACAGTACCTATGTATGTAAGTACATGAGTTGGAGCATCAGTCAAGGTGTCCACAACAACATACATGATGTATAGACTTCTTTCCTAAGGAGCTGGGGAAGCTCATTGAGGAGGTCCTTCCCCTATATAGTCAGCCCCTTGGCTCACCAGAGGAGCAGTTAAGAACCTCATATGCATACTTGACTCTTTACAACACCATCCTTTCCTTCCTCATAGCCTACATTGTGCCTCTGTGTGCCGGTTAGAGTTTTTGGGTGCCTATTGTCACATTTTGTGTGTCATACATGGGATTTGCATTGTGCAGGTAGTGTGGTATAGTACCTATGCATTTCTGATTAACATTGTGCTGTGTGATGTGTGATAAAGCCTAGATTCTCCTTGTGCTGCATTCATATATCTAGGCAGACTGCTTTCCAGCCATACAATGACATATCTGTGGACATGATGGTTGTAAATATCAATTGACATATATGTGCATCATGGCATGAGCTGTGTATGTATACTGTTTGAGTTATTTGAGGATCTTGTTAGCAATTTGTATAGTGCCACAGAACACTCAGCCCACATCTGGCTTTGGCAAACGGCTGTATGAGCACCACATAAAAGTCACTGTGCCCTTCAGAGTGCCACACAAGCCACAAAACACATAAGGAATGGGCACATGATGTACTGTCATGCATGGAAATGATGCAAATGTGAGTATAATGTAAGTTCTGTATGCTCAGCCTGCAGAGACCAGGGTCTGTCATATGTATGTCCCAGTATGGGACATAGGCCAGGCTGGGGTAGAGTAACTGTTGCTATGCTACTGTGGCTCCAGGCCCACTCCCTGTAGACCTGCAGATACTGGCATATGGTCACAATGAGTCTCTAGTGGCAAGACCTGGCCTGAAGGCCTTTGTCCATTGACTAAATTAGGGATTTGTACTGATGGTAATCCATTACCTAGTACATATGTGCATTTTGCCTCATTGTCAATGTGTGTCTTTGGCTTATGACAGGTACCTTACTCCCAGAGCTCTGTTCTCACCTTTACATTAGTTATATTTGTCAAGTACATGTGTATTGCACAAGTGCCAAACCAACAGTGCAGATATTTGGTTGAGTCCGGGGAGGGCATGACATGTGACTCATTTGCTTGGTTACATGCAGCCAATCAGGCCAAACTGACTAAGTATGTTGGATGGAATCTCTGTAGGATTGCCACATAGGGTAAAAGGTGTGTTATGTGCTACAAGTACATACCACACAAACCAACCCTGGAGTGGCATGAGTTAACATTGGGTAGCCCACATGTTCGCACATGCACAGTGAAGAGACTTTGCATGCCACCCATGGCAGCCCTTTCTTTGTCACTTAAGTGTTAGGGTAAAGTCTGTTCTATTGTAGTTGCCTGGAGGGACTGTATGTATTGAGTCAATGTTGCTCGATATACATGTGTTTGTCCAGTGTGGCCAGACGACTTTACCCTTTAGAAGGCCACAATGGTGTGTTGTGTCTTGTGTGACATTGTGGCTCACATCACAGTACATGTTGCTTGAACATTGACTAACTGAAGAGAGGAGGCTTGCTTAGTCATCATAGACCATGATCAGGGTAGTGGTTTAGTCTGCAGATTAATCAAAATGTGTTTAATCATGTCCCTGTACTTATTAGCATGTGCAATTTACACTTGTTTTTACAATTACAAACGTTTATGGCTGGTATTTTTTAAATGTGTGTGACACAACCATTTGGGTACAAAAATGGATTTGTAAACTTTTGATTCGTCTCTTGCATCTATACAGGTCAACGCCCATCAGAAGAAAGGGATATGGCGAGCCATCACCCAAACGGTGTGGACCTTGGTCGTCCTTAGCCGGCAGAGCACCCACTGTCTCAAGAGGTGGGAGGACCTGAGTTGCTGGGCCCAGCAGATCGCAGAGGTTCAGCTGGGGCTGTACTCCCAATGTGGGTGAGGCACATGTCGGACCCTGACCCCCTAATGGCCTGCATTCTTGAAGTGGCCTACCCTGAGCTTGATGGGTACTTGAGGGGAGCACTGAAGCAATAAGGGGGTGAGTTGGGCATATTCCTGCCTGTTACCTTGCCAAGTTCATATATTAGAGTCTGCCATCTCCTCCTGAAGATTGGAGATGGACCATGTTTGACACACAAGACGAGTGATTGTTTGTGTAGGTATGGTAATTAGTGCATGCTGATGTGCCTTGCCTGTTGGCCCAGTGACGTAAAACACAACCAAGTACAGTCCACAACCAATTGACTCTCCAGGGCCAAAACATGGCTGAGTAGAGTGATCAATCAAGTCATGTTGTTTGTTGTTGTATGTGTTATTTGTTCCAACAATCCACTTGACTACATTGTGTCAGCCCAAACAACATGGGTCTGTGAGTCTATTGGCATCTGTCCTCCACCGGCCACTTGTCTTCAGTGTGTGATGACTGCTGGTGCGTCACTACTCTCTGTCATGTGAAGGTTGTCATCATACATGTGATAGAGCATATATTTCCCTTTGGGTGCAGTCTCAGATCAATACTTTCTGTTGGTAAAGAGTAATTGTCCAGTGACATGACCTTGGATACATCACTGTTGTCATCATTCCTTGTGGCTACGTTAGCATGTGTACCTTTTACTTTTGCCATATTATTTTTACTGCTGTTTTATGCATGGTCTACCTGTCTTCATGGGATGATGTCTGATTCCCTCACATATGGGGGCATGTCAACATGTGTTTGGAATTGGACATATGTGTTGGGGTTTCATTACATGTAGTGCCACAGATAAGAGTGTGCCACCATTGATTGGTGGCTCACACATACCCTCACCCATAATTCCATGTAGTTTGGCATGTACAAATGCAGTGGCAATGGAGGACATGACAGGTAGGACTACAGTTTTTACCCACAATGTGTTTTTCCATGCAGTGATGTAGATTAATTTAGCAATGTGCTTAGTACATATTAAATGATGAAGGTAAATTACCTACGTGTTGACATGCATCAGGGTGTGTACAATCATCGATCAAAGGACATCTGTGTTTGCTTTACAAAAAGAGACTGTAATATGCCTTCCCATTGAGCAACATATTAAGGGCCTTCTACATGTTCTTGAGAATCCTTGGGCCTCTAGTGGACTATTGGCTTCTACTGATGTAACCAGAGTATGGTATTGTCTGAAGGACCAATAAAGAGAGGTGATTTCCATGGGGCCAGTTGATACATTGTGGTGTGGGTTTTATAGACATATCTCTGTGACATTTTGCCCAGCTTGTCACCAGTGTACATCTCTGTGCAAGATGTGTTATCTATCTGAGCAGCATTAGTACAATCTCCAGGAGTCCATTTAGACAATGTACACATAGTGAAGTGACCATTGTTGATTTTTCCATTTCACCTTCTTCTGGCTACTGCACTTCCTTCAGCTATATGGATGAAATATTTGACCATCATTTCTTCATGATGTGCATCGGATATATGAAAATTAGATGTATGCATGACCTTGCGTGGGATCTGTGGAATTGAATTTGGCATTGCCCTACAATTGATTGATGACAGATAACTGAGGGATGCTACATGAGGCAAACCATTGAAGGTGATGAGGTCTCCTACTTGTTCAATGGGTACTGTGATTACACAACTTCACCCATGCAATTGGAGTTTCCTGTGGGCAACTATTGACAGTTCATGTGACATAAATACAATAAATATAGTACACTGTTCCATAAAAAAGGAACGGAGGGCTGGAGAAAGTCAGTAGTTAAGGATACCCCTCACACACCCAATAGGATGTCAAGCTTCATCACTGGGCAATCTCCTCGTCAGACCGGTGCTGCACTGTCTGGCGGGCCACCCCTGGTATGGTGGTGGTACTTAACCGGAGAATGTGCAACCAAATTCGGTTAAACCCGAGGTGAATACTGACTATCGAAGTATGTAGGAGAGAAAGGAAAGAGTTAAAATTAGCTCCGAACCATAGACTTCACATTTAATAAATCAGAGAGAGGTTCAGGCCAAGATCAAAAAAAGAAAATAAGGGAGTGTCAACGGGGATAATGTCCCACAACACTCCATACAAGGAAAAAAGGTAATGCCCCAAATCCTAGAGGAATATGGTCAACATGTTTCACGTCTTGCCGGTCATAATGATCCCTTGACGCTTCTTCAGGACCGTTGCTACTACTTCTCCTATGCTAATGTAAAAAAAAGTGCTGGAGCCACTTTGCTAGAGCATGTGGCTGGCGGTTACTTTATATCATGATAAAGTTTGCTAATCATTGCTGTTGTTCAAGAGTGATCAGGCACATGTAGTTATCATGATTGCCTTTGCAATTTCAGCATCATCCCAGGCAAGCAGAGAAGACAGGGTGGAACCAAGTGGGGAAACAGCTGGCACGGTACTTCCTGCCATGAGACAGCCAACATGGAGGGACCCAGTGGCCCGGAGGGTGGGGGAGTGCCACGGAGGACACAGGATCCACGTTGTCATCTTCAGATTCTTCCTCCATTGGCCACTCCCTAGTGGTGCTGGACCCACCAGGACCTACTCCTACTCCATCCTTGTCCACCACCCCCAGTTCCATCTCCACCCTCCCTGTTGCTCCTTTCCAGTTTGGCTGTGCCTAGTCAACTAAAAGGGTGAGTGTCTCCTTCGCCCCAGGCACCTCACCCCCTGCCCCCATTACCCCTGCTGCCCTGAGTGAAGAGGCTATTAACCTCCTGAGGAGTATGTCTGTGGGTAAGACTGTTATTCTGAATGCCATCCAGGTGCAGGACAGCCAGCTCAAGCAGATGGTTGTTTAAGGAAAGTACCATCTTGCCTGGCATGTTACCCCCACTTTTACTTGTATGTATGTTTGTTTTTGCCTGTGTCACTGGGATCCTGCTAGCCAGGACCCCAGTGCTCATAAAGTATGCCCTGTATGTGCTCCCTCTGTGGTGCCTAACTGTATCACTAAGGCTCTGCTAACCAGAACCTCAGTGTTTATGCTCTCTCTGCTTTTAAAATAGTCACTGCAGGCTAGTGACTAATTTTACCAATTCTGATCGGCACACTGGAACACCCTTATAATTCCCTAGTATATGGTACCTAAGTACCCAGGAAATTGGGGTCCAGGAGATCCCTATGGGCTGTACCATTTATTTTGCCACCCATAGGGAGGTCAGACAATTCTTACACAGGACTGCCACTGCAGCCTGAGTGAAATAACTTCCACGTTATTTCACAGCCATTTTACACTGCACTTAAGTAACTTATAAGTTACCTATAAGTCTAACCCTCACTTAGTGAAGGTTAGATGCAAAGTTACTTAGTGTGAGGGTATCCTGGCACTAGCCAAAGTGCCCCCACATTGTTCAGGGCAATTTCCCCAGACTTTGTGAGTGCGGGGACACCATTGCACGCGTGCACTACATATAGGTTAATACCTATATGTGGTGTCACAATGGTAACTCCGAACATGGCCATGTGACATGTCTAGGATCATGGTATTGGGGGGACAATTCCATTCATCCCCAGGGCTCCAGCATAGAGCCGGGTACTGCCAAACTAACTTTCCGGGGTTTTCTCTGCAGCTACCGCTGCTGCCAACCCTCAGACAGGTTTCTGCCCCCCTAGGGCCTGGGCAGGCCAGTCCCAGGAAGGCAGAACAAAAGATTTCCTCTGAGAGAGGGTGTCACACCCTCCCCCTTTGGAAATAGGTGTGAAGGGCCTGAGAGGAGTAGCCTCTCCTGGCCTCTGGAAATGCTTTGAAGGGCTCCTTGCATAAGCCAGTCTACACCGGTTCAGGGATCCCCCCAGCCCTGCTCTGGTGTGAAACTGGATAAAGGAAAGGGGAGTGACCACTCCCCCGACCAGCACCTCCCAAGGGGAGGTGACCAGAGCTCCTCCAGTGTGTCCCAGACCTCTGCCATCTTGGATGCAGAGGTGTGAGGACACAATGGACAGGTCTGAGTGGCCAGTGCCAGCAGGTGACGCCAGAGACCCCTCCTGATAGGTTCTTACCTTTCTCTGTAGCCAGTCCTCCTCTGAGGGCTATTTAGGGTCTCTCCTGTTGGTATATCAGCAGATAACGAATGCAAGAGCGCACCAGAGTTCCTCTGCACTTCCCTCTTCGACTTTTGCCAAGGATCAATGGCTGACTGCTTCAGGACGCCTGTAAAACTGCAACAAAGTAGCAAGGAGACTACCAGCAACATTGCAGAGCATCATCCTGCCGGCTTTCTCAACTGCTTCCTGGTAGTGCATGCTCTGAGGGCTGTCTGCCTTCACCCTGCACTGGAAGCCAATATGAAATCTCCCGCGGGTCGACGGATTCTTCCCCCTGCCAACACAGGCACCAAACTTCTGCATCACCGGTCCTCTGGGTCCCCTCTCATCCTGACGAGCGTGGTCCCTAGACCACAGGAGCTGGGTCCAAGTGTCTCCGACAGTCCAGTGGCCTTTCTATCCACATTTGGTGGAGGTAAGTCCTTTCCTCCCCATGCCGGACAGTAATCTTGTGTACTGCGTGACTGCAGCTGCTAGGGCTTCTGTGCACTTTTGCAAAACTTCCTTCGTGCACAGCCTAGCCCTGGTACCCAGCACTCCGTCCTGCATTGCCCAACTCACTGAGTTGGACTCCGACTTCGTGGGGCCCCCTTTTGTAGTGCTGAGTTGACCGTCGTGCTCAGATCTTCTGAACACCTGTTCAGGTGCTTCTGTGGGTGCTGCCAGCTTCTGCATGGGCTCTCCATGTTGCTGAGCCGCCCCCTCTGCCTCCTCCTCCTCCAAGGGGCGACATCCTGATCCTTCCTGGACCCTGGCAGCACCCAAAACCTTCAACCGTGACTCTTGCAGCTAGCAAGGAATATTTGCAGTCTTTCTGCGTGGAAACAACTCTGCATCCTCCAGCACGCCATGGGACAGCTTCTGACCAAAGGAGAAGTTCCTGGCACCTTCCGTTGTTGCAAAATCTTTGGCTTCTTCCACTCAGAGGCAGCCCTTTTGCACCTTCATCCGGGGTTTAGTGGGCCCTGGACACTTGCGTGACTCTTGGACTTGGTGCCCTTCCTTTACAGGTCCTCAGGTCCAGGAATCCGTCTTCAGTGCTTTGCAGTCAGTTGTTGTCTTTGCAGAATCCCCTATCTCGACTTTACTGTCTTTCTGTGGTAGTAGGGTAACTTTACTCCTACTTTCCAGGGCCTTGGGGTGGGGTATCTTGGACACCCTTAGTGTTTTCTTACACTCCCAGCGACCCTCAACACACTACACTAGGCCTGGGGTCCATTCGTGGTTCACATTCCACTTTTGGAGTATATGGTTTGCGTTGCCACTAAGCCTATTGTCTCCTATTGCATTCTATTGTGTTCTACAGTGTTGGCACTACTTTTCTAACTGTTTACTTACCTGATTTTGGTTTGTGTGTATATTTTGTGTATTTTACTTACCTCCTAAGGGAGTAAATCCTCTGAGATACTTTTGGCATATTGTCAGTAAAATAAAGTACCTTTATTTTTAGTAACTCTGAGTATTGTGTTTCTTATGATATAGTGCTAAGTGATATAAGTGGTATAGTAGGAGCTTTGCATGTCTCCTAGTTCAGCCTAAGCTGCTCTGCTATAGCTACCTCTATCAGCCTAAGCTGCTAGAACACTTCTAATCTACTAATAAGGGATAACTGGACCTGGCACAAGGTGTAAGTACCACTAGGTACCCACTATAAGCCAGGCCAGCCTCCTACACTTGTGTACCTGGAAGGCATTCATAGTGCAATGTCTGGCCTACAGAGATATTTTCAGGCTCTGGCAGCCATCCACCTCCCACAATCTTCCCCCGCCACATAACTCTTCTCTATCCAGTTTCCATAGTCCCCTTCCTGTTCCAAGCACACAGACACATCATCATGCACCCATCTTTGACACACACAAGCAGCACACATAAACATGGCATGTGAGCACTGTGAAGGTGTCAGTTTAATTATGTGTGATGCTGATGTGGTGTTGCTGTTGTGTGACAAAATGTTCTGTACACTTCACTGCCCCTGAAACTGGGATGAGCAGATGTATATTTTTTTGGAGTGTGTTGGTGGAGTGTCAGTGACCTGGCCAAACGGGGCATCATGTGGCTCTGTATGGGTCATTTGTTGTGAACGACTCCAACCAGGGACACATAAAAAGTGTATTTGGTGCACGTAGCGCAGACCACATACCAGGTGGATTGCGACGTGCCAATCTATTTTGGAGTTTCTGATCATGGGCAGGTGTGTGTGTTTATCCATGGTTGCATCCATGGCGGCATGTATTTGGGGCTTCACCTATGAGCAGCAGCAGCTGCAAGATGTGTGTGATCGGCTCCATGGCAGCACAGAACGTGTGACGCTGCCTGCAGGTGAGTTCCTCCCTTTGAAATCTCTGTTTCTGCTAGCTGTGACTTGGTGGCTTGACCACCTCAGAGATGTTGCCAGACATCCACATGATAATCTGTCAGGCAGAAACACAGTGGCTCTGATGACCTCATTGGCCTATCTCGCCATCGCAGCAGTCTGCTCTTCCTGGCGCTGCCGACGGGGACGCAGTAGTCTTTGGTCTATGGAATCGCATGCATCATAATATGGTGGTCAGACCTCCAAACTCATAATCAAGCCCTAAGTCTAAACCTCTCAATGCCCAACACTTTCTTTATCTAGTTTAGGTTGGAATGGGAGTAGTAAACCTAAAGCCCTCAGTGGCCAACATATTCCCCAATGTAGCTTGCGTTGGAGTGGGGATAAAAAATCTGTACCACTTAATGTCCAGTACTTTTCCCAGCATAGCTTAAGTTGGAGTGGGAGTTGAGCATTCAAACACAATAATACCCAACACATTCTCCAATGTAGCTGAAGTTGGAATCAGAATAATAAACTGTAAACCCTTCAATGTGCAACACATTCAATAATATAGATTGGGTTTGAGTGGGAAGAGTAAGTCTAAACCTTTAAATGTCAGAATAGTAAATTCTAATCT
Organism: Pleurodeles waltl; assembly: GCF_031143425.1. NCBI lineage: Eukaryota > Metazoa > Chordata > Amphibia > Caudata > Salamandridae > Pleurodeles > Pleurodeles waltl. The sequence continues at coordinate 667,701,564 of NC_090444.1, forward strand.
TTTAATGTTCCACACCTTCCTCAATGTGGCTGAGGTTGTAGTGGGAATAATACATTTTAACCCTTCAATCTGTAACACTTTTTCCAATGTAGTTTAGGTTGGAGTGGGAATAGTAAAACCAAATCTTTCTATGTCTATCATTTTCCTCAGTGTACCTCAGGTTTGAGTGGGAATAGTAAATATAACCTTTAAAGTCCATATTTTTGTTCCAGGTAGGTTATGTTGTTTTTATAAAAATATTCATTTTTCAATTAATTAAAAAAAGCACAATTTACACCTTGTCCTATGGTATATCACCTTTATTTTATTTACATTAAGAAAACAATCCTTGATGTTATTTATTCATGTATCTGTACAACACATATATAGTTTCTAAATGCTTTATTGGAAAAAGAGGAAAAATGGCAACAGTTAAGACAGACAGAAGGCAGTGACCAGGGTACAGAGACAAAAAGGCAGTGGCCAGGGCAAATAAACAAAAAGGCAGTGACCAGGGCAGATGACTGAAAGGCAGAGACCAGGGCAATGGAAGTCGCTCAGTTTAAGCACTCTCAGCAGGGTGCTGAAGGGCAGAGTCGAGCTCTAGGGGCTGTTGGAGAGCAGCTAGAACGATGAGGGGGAGCTGGGCTAAGGACCTTCTCAACGGCGTTGCACTCTGGCCTACATTAAGTAGAACCTGGGGTGGGAGGTGAGCTGGGTGGTGGGCTATTGGTGGGTAAAGCACTCTGTGGAAGAGTTCTCAGCCAGGTGCTAAGGGGCAGATTTGGTCTGAGTGGGCCAGCGGGGAGCAACCAGAATGGCGAGGGGGATCTGGCCCAAGGACCTTGGCGATGGTTGTGCTGTGTCCTCCCATTAAGAAGGTCTTGTGGGTGGAGGGGTGGAGGGTGGTGGTGGTGGGCAGGCTAGTGGCACGCAGAAAAGAAGGAGTGGGTGTGCACAACCCCATAAACAAAGACTACAAGTAGGAATACAATAGCGAGACGGCAAAGAAGGTGGTAATGGCAACAAGACAAAAGGAAAAACTGCAGCAATATTAAAAAAGACAGAAAGCAACAGGACAAAAAGGAAAAGTGGCAACAGTGGTAGACAGGAGGCAAAAAAGAATAACAAAACAGTAGTAAGACAGAAGGCAACCAGACAAAGAGGAGAATTGGCAACATTACTAAGACAGACAGAAGACAGTGGCCAGGGTACAGACACAAAAAGGCAGTGACCAGGGCAAGCAAAGAAAAAGGCGGTGACCAGGGCAGAAGACAGGAGGGCAGAGACCAGGGTGGTGAAAGGCGCTTGGTGAAAGTGCTCTCAGAAGGGTGCTGAGGGGCAGAGTCGAGCTCTAGCTGCCGTGGGAGAGCAACCAAAACATAGAGGGGGAGGTGGCCCAAAGACCTTCTCAATGGGATCGGGCTGTGGAGTCTATTAAGTAGGTCCTGGGGTGGGAGGGGTGCTGGGTGATGGTTGGTGGGCTATCAGTGGTTTGGAAAGAGTGAAAAGGTAGTCAGAGCGACGCGGGGGTGAGCGGCTGCTCACAAACAAAAAGACCTCAAATAGAGATACAATAGCGAGACGGCAAAGAAGGTGGCAATGGCAACAAGACAGAAGGAAAAACAGCAGCAGTAGTAAAAAAAGATAGAAGGCAACAGGACAAAAAGTAATAGTGACAGCAGTAGTAAGACTGAAGGCAACAAGACAAAAGGAAAAGTGGCAACAGTGGTAGACAGAAAGGAAAAATGAAAAATGAAAAACAGCAACACTAGAAAGACAAAAGGCAACCAGAGAAAGAGGAAAAATGGCAACAGTAGTAACACAGACAGAAGGCAGTGACCGGGTTACAGAGACAAAAAGGCAGTGACCAGGGCAAACAAAGAAGAAAGATAGTGACCGGGGCAGAAGACAGAAGGGCAGTGATCGGAACGGTGGAAGGCGCTTCCTGGAAGCGATCTCAGCAGGGTGCTGGAGGGCTGAGTCAGGCCCTGGGGGCAGGCGGCGCGCATCAAGGCCCATATTTATACTTTTTTAGCACCGCATTTGCGGAGCTTTTTGACGCAAAAGCAGCGCAAACTTACAAAATACAATTGGGGGCATATTTATACTCTGTCTGTGCTGAATTTGCGTCAAAACTCTTGACGCAAATTCAGTGCAAACTTACACCATATTTATACTTTGACGCCCGAGCCCGCGAATGCCAAAATTCCGCTGTGAGCATCATTTTCTGGATGCGTGAAACCACCTTGCATTAATGACATGCAAGGTATGAGTTCCCGTCTAAAAAATGACTTAAACACCTGTGCGCCATATTTATCCAACCGCGCAAAGATGCAGCACGGATGGGAGGCAGAGTCAAAAAATGACGCACAGCTCGATTTGCGTCAAAAATTAACGCCTGGGTCAGGGCAGGTGTTAAAATGGAGCAAACATACCAGTACTTAAGGAAAACACACAAAAGCAACATCAGAGCTCCAAAAGGAAGACATGGAGGTGCTATTCATCCAGCATGCACGAAGACACAGAGCACAAAACCAACAGCAGCAGCTTCCACACACCAGCAGGTACCCCAAAGGCAACGCAGAAGGCAAGAGAGGATATTCCAGACCAGGACAACCCTTCTGGGCCTCAGGGAACATGACATCATCCAGAGGTACAGACTAAACTGGCAAGCCATACTGCAGCTGCTGCGCAACATTGAGCCACATTTGGCACCCAGCTTGCAGACAGAGACCAAGCTGCTAGCTGTCCTCCACATGTTGGCAAATGGCTTTTTTCAAACCACTGGTGCCCTGGTTGCCGGGATCTCACAGCCCCCAGTCTCTGCCTTCCTTCCCAAGGTACTGGGTGCCATCATCTCCCTCACACGCCGCCACATCAGCTTCCCTAACACACAGCTGAAGCAACAGGAGACCAAACAGGGCTTCTACCAAATCAACGGCTTCCCACACGTGCTTGGTGCCATTGACTGCACACATGTATGGATTGTGCCACCTGCTGCAACCAAGCATCTATACCGCAACAGGAAGCACACACACTCCATCAATGTGCAGGCCATTGTGGATCACTGGGGATTGATCACCAACATCATGGCAAAGTATCCTGGGAGTGTACATGATTCATTCATCTTCTGCCACTGAACCTACACTTCCAGGATGGACGATATGGAAATGGCCTACTTGTTGGTAAGTACAGAAACCCAGTTATATACACACAGCACAGCAACCCTGTAGCACACACAACACATACACCACTACATTGACACGTGGCCAGGAAGACACTGAGGTTGTGACACTGCTAGTCATGTTTGATATCCTGATCCCATGGGATAGACACCTATGGACAAATGACAGATGCAAATAGCAACAGATGCAACTCCAGAGACACAAGGGAACAATTTAAAACCACACAGTGACAATGACATGGCTTAAACTGGCAGAACAACTTGGAAGATGAACCTTTCAATATCACATCAATAATACTCAATCACACACCCTTTCTACCAATACATACTGTGTAATGTGTTTTGCTGCAGGTCAAACACCATGAGACACATAGCAAGATGATGCTGACGCTAATGAAGGTGACATGGAATCATTGAGGCAGTACCAACATCTCACGTCACTCCTGGGGTGACATTGCCCGCTAGCAATAAGGAAGTGGACTGTGCTATGAAAACATATTAATGTGACACTAATGCAAAGTACACACTGCTACACATACGGATTGAGACAATTACATATATACACAACAGATGTATAGGCATGTGGACCTTCTTAGAATTGAACCTTCACCCCCACAACATTACGTGGACCAGGTTCAGTAGTGTAGGTACACGTTTGAACATGAGCCAACTTGGTGAGGGCAGAAAAATAGGTTTGCATAGAACTTGTCACAAATGGGATATTTGTGCATTGTCAATTATGAACACTTCAGTGCTGCCAACTTATGGAGATGTGTTGTACATTGTCACCTAGCCAAATCAAAGGGCCTCACTGATGCTTAACAAATTATTTAGCATATGTTAAATTAATGGGATGTCCAGGCCATATAGATGCAACCGTGTTACCACCACTGTGGAATTGATTCTGTGTATGGAAGTATCATGTCACCTCCAGTTAAGACACATGGAAACCTCTTTCACATGACATAATGCATGGGAGTATACAACGTAGTGCAAGTCTACAAAAATACTGCTGACATCTGGGAAATCAGCCAAACACCAGTTCAGATAATGAAACAACCCAATGCTGATGCTACATCCTAGAAGCCTAGGATTCCACACAATAACACACCACAGATGAGTCACAGACAACACAAGATAACAACTGCCATGCAAAGTGATAATCATGGTGCAAGCTCCATCAAGCATTTTCACTCATTTTCCCTTTCAGCTGATCAGGGGTATGGGATCCAGCCATGGATCATGACCCCATTTGCAAACCCAAGCTCTGCAGCAGAGCGTGCCTATAATGAGGCACATCGGAGGTCACGCACCATAGTAGAGAGGACCTTTGGCACCCTGAAGTCAAGATTCAGGTGCCTCGACATCATTGGAGGCAACCTCTTATATTCCCCGGAAACGGTCTGCAAGATCATTCTGACCTGTGCCATCCTGCACAATATGTGTAAGGAGGAATATTCCCCTCTATGAACCAGACCCACAAATGCCTGAAGAGGAGAAAGAGGAGGATGCTGTCCATCAACATGAGGGGGACCATCCAAATACTGCTGCAGGATTGCGTCGAAGACAAGACATTGTTTAGCCTCATGGAGCAGTGCAGTAATACAGATTAGGATACTGAGAAAGCCATATCACATTTGTTGGGTATGAATGTACACCCAACTTCACACACAGCGTAAATGACATATAAGGTGTTCATTTCAAATTTGAAGGGCAATGTCACAAGTAAAAATCTTGCTTCATACATGAGGCAGTGGATTTGCAATTGCATTAGTAACAGGAATGTATGACCACACCCTTGACAGCAGTAAGTGTGACGTCAGCTATCTCTGCAAGGAGCATGTGTGATAAGAAGTCCATGTAAGCTGCAAATGGATAGCACAAGTGGCCCAAGTATGACAAGCATTGCTCACAAGACATGCCCTGTGCATGCCATCCCAGGTTATAAGTTCTGTCACAGTCTATTCAGTCTCTCCCCACCCTTCTCTAGGTGGCCCTGTAACAGGACTATTTGTACCCTGATAATCCATCATCTACACACACCCAGACTCACATTCTGACTCCAGTGTTCTTACCTCTTTAATATGGCATGCCATAGTCCTAGTTCATCCCACAATGCACTGCCTGGTAGTCTGTAGGACCTGTAATCACCTGTCCATTGCTTCCCATATGAAAGGTACTGTTGGTCCTTTGTTGGTCCTTTGAACTGGATTCACACCTACAGGACTTCTGAGAGACTGAAGCTGCACACACCTGTGAGTACTTCCATGCAGACCAGCCATTTGAATCTTCACTGCCATTGCTGCTGCCTGGAACTGCTTAGAAGCTGCCATTTTATGTATATCCTTGTTGTGCATTGCCGTATAAACCACTTGTGTAACAGAGCCCTTGGGTTATTGTGTAACGTTGCAGCTGACAGCACAAATCCAGTTTTAATTTTCCACAGTGTTGTTCAGGCTTTTCCCAGTCGGTCTCTGCTTACTGTGCATTTGCCTTGTTCATGTTAGTTCCTGACAGAGCGTGCATCCTGTTAGCCTGATTGTTACCTGTCTTTGTGTTACCACAGAGGTTCCCTGTGGCTACATTTCTCTCATAGTTGCTTTCCATGCCCTCACTTTCCTCCTGGGGTATTGAGTCTGATAGGTCTACGATGAATCCTCCAATATATTGTATAGTTTAATCAGTTTACATATGGTATCAAGGTCTTGGACAAGCATTCAAATAGCCTAATCCTGGCACTATCCCTTGCCTGTGTTTCATGTATGCATGAGTGACAAACAGTGAAACAGTGACAGTGTACTATGGCTGTATGCATGGATTGGAAATGGTGCCTCCAGCACAAAAAACAATGTCTGCTAATGTGCATGAATGGACAAAACATGTTTGTGCCCTCATGGTCCACACACCGATTCACATTGGCTGCAACCCAATGATGGTGGTTGTATGGTGACTAACTGTGAGATTAATCAGCACAGAGGCACTGATGTTCCCTGTTGCAGTGGGAATTTTCAATACCATCCTGTGTACAAATGTTGTGATGAAAGCTGCCGGGTTCTATTTACTGATCCATTAAGTTTGTGAGCACACCAAGGTTACCCTGTTCTCAGCCTCATAAAACTCCTGCAGTGCCATAGCTGTTGTCCATTCCCCTTTGGCTTTCAGTCAATTCTGCTCTGAAGGATACTCTGTTAGTGCAGGGAATAGATCCACAGACTCATGCGAAGACATGCAAGTAACAGTGACAACATGGAGGACAATCATTACACCAGGTACACATGGCCACACACTTGAACTGTACACCTTTGTCCAATTAACCACTGAAACTATGTGAACACATGCAGCTTGGTCTGCTGGTCCTCCACTGCCACACAAGAAACATAGGTCATATATAGGACTTAAACTGTGGAGTGACATTACATTTTTGGATTGTTTTCCGACTGTGCCACAAACACTGTACCTACATAGCATTTTCAAATGACTGACTCATGGCTAGTATGCAAACAAGTTACCAGGATGTGGCATCCAACATTCCTGAACATGTGATGGCTTAAAGATCGCCATTATCACCCGTCCTCTATCTATCCTGTGCATAGTTTGTCATGAGAGACGTATTGTTCCAATAGTCAGTGCAGTTCACACAACATTAGATGCTATGTGTATGACAAACACATATCCTGACTCATATCTACACTGAATAGTTTGTGAAGGTTATCCACATTTACAACACATGCATACAAGCACATTATTGAAAACACGTCTTGTGACGTTCACAGAGAGGCCCAACAAAAATTGAAATAGCCAATTCACAGACATTGACACACAGGCAAGAGTTAATGTATTAAGTTGCGTAGACTTGCTATCCTCTATTAACGCACAACATGCTCAAACTGGGTAATACTAATTTGTATTAAAAAAGTTTGGGTATCTATTGCGTCAGTGAAGAGTGCTCATCCGGTACAACAACATGAGTATCATGGTCCGCAGTAGTGAGATCTGCCACATGCGCCCAAACACTGGAATACACAATGCAGGTGCAAACAGCCTATCTCTGTATAGTTACAGCTGTCGTGTACTTTAAAAATGTGAGAAATGAAACAAACACAGAAAAAGACATATATTTTGACGCAACTTATGAGTCAAAAATCGTGGGATATGCGTTGAAAAATGACGCTCACAGCCATTATACATCCATTGGCCCTGAGCGGTAATTCCTACACTGTACCCCATGAAATTGGTTACCAATGCAAAATATTTGGAACTATGGATGCGGGGTAATTTTTTAAGCATTTGCGTAAAAAAATGACACACAGACTGTAAGCGTCATAAAAAAGCGCACCGCCTTTGAGGCAGGAAGTGATGTAATAGGATATCCTGTTTACAGAAAATTTTCTAGACAGTGTGGCTGTGCTGAGAGTTTTGTCTGTCCAATTTGTGCTTTTGTCTCCTGTGTGCCATCCTATTTGTCATCTGTATTATCTGTAATTGTCTCAGTTGTTCATTGTAAGTGTGTATTTGTTTTATTTGGTGTCTAATTTTGTCTTTGTACTGTTGGGAGTCTGTAGTGGGTATTGTTAGTTTGGGGGTAGTTGGGCTGTTTGTGGGTTACTTTACTTTCATTTTCCTCCCTCCTTTCCCTTTATTTTCCTCTGTACCCTTTATATGTACTATTATTTCTGTCATGTTGGGCAGGCCACGTCTGGGGAGAATGGGTGAGGAGGAGCTGGGGGAATTCATTTGGCTGGTGTGCCACTTCCTCCCCCTGAAGACTGAAGCAGGTGGCAGGGTGATACAGGGGTATCACACGGAGGCAAGGAGGCTCAGGTGGTCCAAGGTGCTGTACAATCTGCGTCGCATTTTCAACACACCGCGCAACGACCACCAACTGAAGCACCGCTGGGCTGACCTTGTTGACAGAGAGCAATACCTGCAGGACCACCTGGGTGTTGTGATTGGTGGCCCTGTTGGTGAGTACAATTCAGAGTAATGTGCACATTTAAATGCTCTGTAGTGACAGTAGCAGAGTTGTTGATATGCTGCAGGCAATGTTCTTGGACATGTGGAATGCAAGGTAAACATACAGTGGCCCTGAGTTATACAGTAATTGCTACACATTACCGTCATTTGTTGACGCAACAGTTGCACAAACTTACAAAACACAACTTGATCTTGTAAATTAGTGCTGCTTTCACATCAATAGATGATGGTAATGCGGCTCAAACATATGTTTTGGTCTGTGAGTGTACCAGGAAAGAGATGTTTTTCAAAAGCTAAAGCAAGATATTAAAGTGTTCTCCAATTATTTGCAATACATGTCTGAACTGTATTATGTTCCATACGTACAAATTTCTTCCTAGCCTCAGGTAATATCTTAGGCTGATAGTTTGACTGGGTTGTGCCACAATTAAATTAGGAATGGATGCCAAAGTAATGCACATGAGTTCATATCTAAATGTTTGGTGCTACTTTCTATAGCTGTAGCGTAAAACATGAAGCAAATGATACAAATTGAGGGATCACAAATATCCCAGGCCCTCTGTTCATTGTACCTGTGTGTTTTAAATTGGTCTTGGGCACAATAGCTGGAACTGAGCTGATGCATTTGGCGTCTGTGTTACTTTATAGCCATGCACTTCTCATGAGTTGTTGGGTCATCAAGGGATACCTGAAGTTGGGGAATGCATGGTCACAATGTATTACTTGCATGATGTTGTGCAAGGGACCCCTGAGCAATTCCATCATACATATAAAGTTCCCAATTACTTTGCTAGTTTGCGTTTGGTACACCCCTCCTGATCCAGTGCAGGAAATGTACAATATCTACCTTCCCAGTATGAAGGCTATCACAGAAATGGGTATAGCTAAGATCAGAAGACCAGCATTCTTGTGACTGCTGCCATTCATTCCCAAGGTAGATACAAATTAAAATCTACATCATCATGATTGACACAGTAGGACATTTGATAAACCATGTTTCAATAATGGGACAGTGTTAGTTTGCTGTATATCCGCTGATCTCCCAAATTGGCAAATGTAATATGATGAATGTGGCTAACTGTGAATTCCAATACCCAATATGGGTACACAGGGCAATGAGTGACACATTTCAGGTGCAATGACAACACCTGTGCCCATGCATTCTGTCATGGATGACCAAAATATACACTGTCAGCATATATTTCTTTGTTGTATTAATTTTGATAAATGGCTGTTGGACCTGGCTTTTTGACAGGGACATCCCCAAACTTTTTGCCTCCTTCCTCCTATTTTTTCTGACCTGTTGTAGTTGGCTTTTGACCTCTGGGCACTTTACCACTGCTAACCAGTGCTAAAGTGCATATGCTCTCTGTGTAAATTGTACTACTGATTGGTTTATCCATGATTGACTATGTAATTTACTTGTAAGTCCCTGGTAGAGTGCACTACATGTGTCTAGGGCAGGTAGATTAAATGCTACTAGTGGGCCTGCAGCACTGGTTGTGCCACCCAGCTCAGTAGCCCCTTAACCTTGTCTCAGGCCTGCCATTGCAAGGCCTGTGTGTGTAGTTTCACTGCCACCTCGACTTGGCATTTAAAGATACTTGCCAAGCCTAGAACTCCCCTTTTTCTATACATAGGTCACCCCTAATGTGTGCCCTAGGTAACCCCTAGAGCAGGGTGCTGTGTAGGTAAAAGGCAGGACATGTACCTGTGTAGTTATATGTCCTGGTAGTGTAAAACTCTTTTTACACTACTGTGAGGCCTGCTCCTTTCATAGGCTAACATTGGGGCTGCCCTCATACACTGTTGAAGTGGCAGCTGCTGATCTGAAAGGAGCAGGAAGGTCATATTTAGTATGGCCAGAATGGTAATACAAAATCCTGCTGACTGGTGAAGTCGGATTTAATTTTACTATTCTAGAAATGCCACTTTTAGAAAGTGAGCATTTCTTTGCACTAAAATCTTGTTGTGCCCTTCAATCCACGTCTGGCTAGGTTTAGTTGACAGCTCCTTGTGCATTCACTCAGACACACCCCAAACACAGGGTACTCGGCCTCACTTGCATACATCTGCATTTTGAATGGGTCTTCCTGGGCTGGGAGGGTGGAGGGCCTGCCCTCACACAAAGGACTGCCACACCCCCTACTGGGACTCTGGCAGACAGGATTGAACTGAAAGGGGGCTTGGTGCATTTCTTAGAGACTCTTTGAAGTCACCCCCACTTCAAAGGCACAACTTAGTATAAAACAGGGCCTCTGCCCTACCTCATCAGACACTTGCTGGAGAAGAAACCTGAACCAGAAACTACATCCTGCCAAGAAGAACTGCCTGGCTGCTCAAAGGACTCACCTGACTGCTTTCTACAAAGGACTGCTGCCTTGCTGTTGCCCTGCTGCCTTGCTGAACTCTTGTCTGGCTGTGAAAGTGCTCTCCAAGGGCTTGGATAGAGCTTGCCTCCTGTTCCTTGAAGTCTCAGGACCAAAAAGACTTCTCTCTTTTACTTGGACGCTCCGTGCGCCGAAAATTTAGACAGCTTGTTTCATGGCGAGAAAAACGCCGCACTCCGACGCTGATCGACGCGACGCTCTTGGGACGATCGAAGATCCGACGCACGGCCTCGCAAGGACAACACCGCCCGACCTCTAGAGGAGAAATCGACGCGACGCCTGCCGTGAGATCGTAATTTCAACGCGCAGCCCCGCAGATCGAAGTCTAGAGGAGAAATCGACGCGACGCCTGCCGTGAGATCGTAATTTCGACGCACAGCCCCGCAGACCGACGCGCAGCCGGAAAACAAGCAGGAAAATCCACGCACAGACCCGGAACATCTGGTAATCCCCGCGACCCACAGAAAGAGACTGTCCGCGCACCGGAAAACGACGCCCGACTTCCCCGCGTGGAAAATAACGACGCAAGTCCGTGTGTGCTGGGGAGAAATCGACGCACACACCCTTTTTCCACGCACCTCTTCCTCTGTGGCCCTCTGAGGAGATTTTCCACCAGAAACCAGGTACTTTGTGTTTGAAAGAGACTTTGTTTACTTTCTAAAGACTTAAGACACTCTCTATCACTTTTCAGTGATATCTTTACAAATTCGTATTGCAACTTTGATCGTTTTGACCTAAAGATACCCAGATAAATATTATATATTTTTCTAAACACTGTGTGGTGTATTTTTGTGGTGTTATGCTATGGTGTTGTATGACTTATTGCACAAATGCTTTACACATTGCCTTCTAAGTTAAGCCTGACTGCTCGTGCCAAGCTACCGGAGGGTGAGCACAGGCTGATTTTGGATTGTGTGTGACTTACCCTGACTAGAGTGAGGGTTATTGCTTGGACAGAGGGCAACCTGACTGCCAACCAAAAACCCCATTTCTAACAATGGCAATCCATGTTTAGCGTCAGATTGTCATCAAGTAACGCACAGGATCCCTGCCATTATGGTGTCATTGGGGGCATATGTGGCTCTGGGGACACTGTAAATGTAGCATATGTAACCTATACACAACACAGGCTCACATGTAAGGGGCCATAGAAAGCATAATAAATCATGAGCTCAACTCAGACCACATGAGCATCACACTGTAACTGATTGTCCCTTCATGCACAAGCCACAATACCTGAGGGACTGGTATTGCAGTGCACCAGGAACGTGGCTTTGCATGTCTCTCATTACAACAAATGATGAAATGGAGTACACTCTATAAATGAGTCTGCAACCACTCGAGGGCTCATGTTTGTCACCACATGATAGTTAGGGCCACTGCATGTGTGCATTTGTGTGTATATCACTCACTGGAGTGACAGGGTCTATACATGTTTGCAGTGGTATGTATCTTGGAGTATCATCATGCCTGAGGGGCTGGACTTTCAGATATAATGTCACACACGGTAATTTTAGTTGAAAGTGTTGTACAGTGCACAGACATTGAGCACATTTCACCCTTCCATGCTTTACAGGTGGACCTACCCCTTCCACAATTGGAGAAGTGGCTTGATTTGAGGACCCAGACATATCCAGTAAGTGTTGATATTTCAGTTCAGTGTTGTGTTTGCAGCTGTTGTGTTATTGACTCCTGTGTGTTGGACACATAGCAAGGTATGATGTGCTGGCACATGAACTTATATGTAACTTGACTGGAGTTTGATTTTTTTCCTCCATATTTGAGTTGGACAATCAGTGGCGTAGAGTTATATTTTGGGATTGTAGTGCAGGCCTGTAGGCATGCCCATCTGAATAGGGTGACATTTGTTGTTACATTTCTTGTAAAGAAAAATTTGGAGAGGGCCATTTTCATGATTTAGTCAGCAAGTCATACCCTGAATCACACAGTATATGGATGCCAAAGTATTACCCACAGACTTGAGCCTCCATGTTCACTAATGAACATGTTAGACTGTGGGCCTGATTACAACTTTGGAGGAGGTGTTAATCCGTCCCAAATGTGACGGATATACCACCAGCCGTATTACGAGTTCCATAGGATATAATGGACGCGTAATACGGCTGGTGGTAAATCCGTCACTTTACTGTCACTTTTGGGACAGATTAACACCTCCTCCAAAGTTGTAATCAGGCCCTGTATGTTTGACTTCCTAGCAGCATCTGGCTCCACATGTGCTACGTGTATGTGGCACTTGAGTACAATGTCTTAGAAGTGCATGCAGCTCATGCCCAGATGGGTGCTTGCATCTATCTGCTTGTTGTAGGACAGGTATTGGTGGTATCAAATGATGTTGACAATTGTCTGCATTTCCAAACATAAATGTGGATGGGATTGTCCAATGTTTGTGTCTATCCTTGTTGGACATCCTCATTACCTGTGGTGGACTGACAAAACCCATGCACAGCTGTCCAAAGCTTCCTGGCTGTCCTTGATGTTTGAATGTATGTGTTGCTGGTCCATCCCCCCCTGAGGCACAGTTTTAGGATTATGAAACATGTGTACCTAGGTGTGAGGATCCAAGTGTAGTACACAGACATGTAAATCTGTAATTAATTTGTTCCAACCTAAGATACCCACTCTTGATTAGCAACTGCATACCATCCTGGCAATTCCATTTACAAATCACAGATCTTGTGGCCCTTGATTGTCATCCAGAAGATAGTCACTAGTTGGCCTGTCACATGTGGAGGACTTGCAGCATTTGTTATGTGACTAATGGCAGAACAATGATACTTAGAGCAATTAAGTATGAACACATCTTTTTGAGCATTGCTGTGCTGTTAGATAGGACATGTGTAGGCTGCGTTGGCATGTACGAATCTGTGATCTGTACAGTGATATGGCCTGTTTCAGCTACATTAGATGTATTTTCTGATTTTCATCAGTAGCTGTATCACACAACGATGTAACTAATTTTTGGCTTTAACCTTTTTAACAGCAGCCAATATGGATGCCAACCAGATCCGTGAATTTCAGAGGATGGCGATGTGTTACCGCCACATTCTGGATGTATAGTCTGGGTTCCGCCACATGGCACGGCTTTATCGCCATGAAACAGCCTCAGGGGTGCGGAGGGCATTTGCCCAAGGGGGCCCATCTGTTTCCACAACAGCCGCCACCACCAGCACCACCACTACGACCCAGGTGGCAGTAAGGGTGACAGCCACCACTGCAGGTCCATCAACATCCTCAGCTCCTGGACCACTGACAGCAGCCCCTGCACCTCACCCTCCAAGCATGGCACCACCAACTGGACAACCCTCCACAACTGGCACACAGACCACCCCTGCTGCAGTCACTGACAATGTGGAATTTCGTGCAATACAATGTGACATGCAACTGATGTTGCGCAGACTGAACAGGCTGCAGCAGGAGGTGTCCCAGATAAACAAGAGAGTGCGTGGTATTAAGAAGACCCTGTGGAGGGCGAACTTGTGACTTTGATACCCTCAGCCATGATTCCCTCCCCTCCCTCCTCTTTTCTGGTTCTTATATTTAGTGGCTTCAGGGGGCTTAGTGTTAAGTCTGAATAGGCTGTTAGTTTAGTTAGTATTAGTGAGTTGGGGTGGAAGGTATGATATTTTACATGTTTTTTTTGTGGGTGGTGGGTGGGGGATGATGTTGGGGCTTTTGTGTATAAAAAAATTAATATATATATATATATATATATATATATATATATATATATATGTATATTAAAAATCCCCAAAAATATATATTTGTTTAGTATAAGATAGTTTGTGTTTAGGTTAGTATATGTTGTCCTCCATGTGTCCCGTCATATAAGGGGGTGGGGGGTTGAAGTTTAGAGTGTTTAGTTAAATGTGATAAGTAAGTTTAGCTTAGGGTGGTTAGGGGCAGTTGTGGGTAATGTGTAGTTAGGATAGGTTAGGTTAGTTAAGGTGTTTGCCCTAGTTTTAGCATACAATTTTTACAGTAAAATAAATACGTAGGTAGTCCTTTCCAGTATGTGTCATATGCTTGGGGATCAGGGCCTTGGCATGGGTGAACAGTGTCAATTTAGTATTTGCATTTGTGTTCCATCCTGCATCCAAATCCCAATTGAGCTGTCACATTGGCAGCTACACCAAAGCTACTTCGCTAGGAATCTGCCATCCATTGCACACACCACTCAAGGTTGCTATTGTTCCCAATGTGTTTTTACGTTTGGATGTATGTTTTCAATCTGTCATACTTTGAGACCAGATTTGGTATTGAGGACACTGTGGTACATCTGCCTGCATCCTGATGTTCATGTGAACCCTGATAAGGTGAGTGATGGTATAATCTCATGTAGTAGAGTATACTTTACTCACACCTATCATTTCTTACAGTGTACTGCCAGGTTTCTTATTTGTACACATCCATTCCTGCTGTATGGTGTGTGGTGTGTGTGATGAAAAATTTGAGTCAAATGTCACATAAGTAAAGATTGTCTTGAAGAAAAATTTGAAGACAATGATTTTCTGCTTAGACATCCCTTGATGAAGACTTATTCTGTCCATTGCAGCATTATACTGTAATGTTTCTATTTACTTCAGAAATAACCCTCAGGAAGGGCATATGATGGTACAATCCAGACCCCAGTGCATAGTGATCAGCCCACAATCTGTTAAGGCAATTGTACTGACATTCTATGGCCATTAAAATGAGACAAACATCACTAATCTCCTACACAGCTGATGTGTTACATTACACAGGGACAAAGTGGTTGTGTAAGTGCTATTTATTTTAAAGTGCTGTAGTGCAATAATTATATAGTCCAGGATCGTGAGTCCATTAGTGTGACGCCTTCTATTGTGATGCAACACAAGTGCAATGGGACATGTCATTGGACATGCTGGAGTGAAGTGTCATACAGTGCAGAGGAACATGAATTACCAATGAGGTAGTGAGAGACAATCACAGAGCATAGTGTCAAGGTAAACAGTGGGCTGGAGAACAGTGCTTGTGAGCAGCTGTTGCAAGACTGGCATATTAAAGAGCACAGGACCTTGGTTATAAGTGCCCATGTGGCAGGGACTAGTGCTACCGGGTACTCTTATGGGTGAAGGTGATCTGTTCCATGTCTTCATCTTCTGATGTGTGTGTCGTCTCCTCTCCCCTTGGTGGTGGTGCGTTTGAAGGGGCAACACACTTCAGTGTTTGAAGACGTGGAGTCAGAAATCCCCGTAGCTGCCAAGTGTGGGGCTATTAAGGGCAGTACTGCAGCAAGGAGGAGCTGCTGGTTCTTAAGGGACAGCAACTACATCACTGTGATAGGCAGCCAGGTCGGCCCTGAGGGGGTGAATATTGCAAGCGTGCACGCATTGAAAGGTTTGTTGTTGGAGGTGTTGTGTCAACTCCCTTACTGCTGTGCTGATTTCCCACATACTTTGTTGAAGTTCTTGCAAGATTGATGTTCCCCCTTGCATGGCTGCTGCCTGTTCTGCAGTTGACATCATGTACGAACGCACCCCCTCTAGGCTAGCTGCCATATTTTGCATCCCCACCGCACCTCCTTGGCCAGCTCCCTCTGTACTCCAACTACAGTACTTTCAAAGCTGGTGCCAGTGTTGTTAGAGTCATCACCTGGGTCGGAGCTGACAGGTCGTACAATTGGGGTGGTGGGTGGTTCGTCTGTGATGGCTGCTGTATCTGTGCTCCTCCTTGCGACTGAAGGTGGGTACTGGAGGGTTCCAAGGACATCTTGGAGGGTCTGCTGGCTGATGTTTGTCAGCTCGTCATCCATGTCATCAGGGAAGTCCAGGACAGGCATATTCCCAGGAAAGCCATCATCCTCTGCAATGAGATATAGTTTCACACAATTAGTGTGTCTGTGTTGTGGCATTTGTAACATGACGTGTCTGACTTCCTATTAGTTGCACATTGTGATCTTGGTTCCTGTTCATTGTTCCTGTCTTTAATATTAGCATTCTCCCAGGCCTATGCCCCACCTGCATGTCACATGTAGTGTGGGCAGTTTGGGGAATTTTCTGTGTCACATCCTCTAGGTGTATGTTTGGCCCAAATTGTATGTGGCCACCTTATTGTACATCTCAGCCCTCCGTCTACTTCCATTCTCATGTTGTCGCCTTGCACTGGCTGTGGCTGTTCTGATGGCACTTGCACCACACTTAACAATCTGGAGCTGCCCCAGTCTCTGATATTTCACATCCAGCTATATGTTGCTGAGATCTAGTATATACTATGTATAGCATTGGCATGGCAAAATACAGATGTCAGCATTGGTAGTGTGTTATGTTGATGTTGGGGAATGTGTGCTACATTGGATTGCACTGATGGTCCTAGCAGTGTTCCATTTCCTCTTCTGACTGTGCGGGTGTGTTTCACTAGCAGGAAACATATGTCCTACCCCTCATTGCAGCTACAGTATTGTGACCCAGGCACAGAGTGGACCCTGACATGTGCAGCATGGGTATGACATATGCTGTGTACCTCATAATGTTTATGACAATGGCTGATGTTTGTAGTGACTATGGACATTCACATTTGACAGGATTAGCACATTTTTATTGATTACAGGGGATTGATAACATTGTCATCCTGAACCCTCTAATTTGGGTGTGTTTGTCCATGGGACCGTAGCTGCCATTGGCCACTTGACCTGCACACAGCAGAGGTGGTAGTGGCAACTGTTGTTAATGTTAAATTCCACTGGCCTGAGACTGTTAATTGAGCCCTAGTTCATGTAGGGAGAATACCAGCTGTCGTGTGACAGCAGGCCAGTTTTACGTTGTACCAAACCTTCCTGGACTGGCTTTGCTTTTCCAACATCCTTGGCATGGCAGAGTACCCCCATGCAAAGGTTGTTGGTGTTGTGTTGTGCTGTGCCCCAGTTTTGCCCTGCACAGCCCATGCCCCCGTGCCATGCCCCTTTGCCCTTTCCACTCCCTGAATATCATGACTTACATGCATTGTCTAGTAGGTATGTCCCCCCCACTTACAGTTCACATTTAGGGGGTCATTTTGACCTCGGCGGTCTTTTGCCAAGACCGCCGTGCTGAAGACCGCCAGTGGTGGCAGTTTTCCACTCGGTGTATTATGACTGCTGGCAGCCCTCCGTCCTTTTTCAGATGGAGAGCCGCCAGCAGCCATACTGGTGGGCGGCGGGGAAGTGGAGGTTGCTCCACCTCCACCGCCACGTCAACAGAACACCGCCCCCCACGTCCTGTGATTCGGCTTGGCGGTGTTCTGTTGACGGTGTGGCAGCGGCGGAGCAGCCCCCATGGATCCCGTCCCCTCCCGGAGGATCAACGGATCAGGTAAGTTGATCGTCCATTAGTGGAGGGGGCTGGGGGATGTTGTGTGTTGTGTGTGTGCATGGGGGTGTGCGTGTGTGTATGTAGAGGGGGTGTGTGAGTGCATGTATGCATGCGGGGGTGTTGTGTGTTTGGAAATGAGTGCGTGTATGTCTGTATGGATGTATGTATGGATGTGTGCGTGTATGTCTGAATGTGGGTGTGTGCGTATGTGTGTGTGGCTGTTGGCATGTATGTTGAAGTGTGCGGGAATGTGTGTTGATGGTGCCTGCGTGCGTGTCGGGTGTGTATGTGTAAGGTAATGTTGGGGGTCGGGGTGAGGAGGGGGGTCCTGCCACCTTTGGGGGTGGCAGGGGTCGTGGGGGTTGTAGGGGAAGGAATCGGTGCGGGGGTGGGGGGTGGGGGAGACATCTATCAGTGCCAGGGAAGGAATTCCCTGGCACTGATAGTGCTTACCGCCATGGATCTCATGGCGGTTTCAAACCCCATGAAATCCATGGCAGTCAGCCGGATCATGATACCGCCGGCGGTATTGTGACTGCAGCCGGGCTGGAGACCCAAGTCTCCAGCCCAGCGGTCGTCTCCGCCCTGGCGGTTGGAACGGAGAAGTGGCGGATGACTTTCAAAATGTTTACCGCCAGCCTGTTGGCGGTAAGACCGCCGCTTCTCCACCGACCGCCAGGGTCGTAATGACCCCCTTAGGCATTTTAGTTCCCCATGCCACTTACCCTGCATCTGTCTCCTGGTAGTCTCTGTTGTCCTGTCCTTGAATCTCTGTGACGATCTCTTGAGGGATGACAGATGCCACCATCTCCTCCATGTGATCCAGGGCCTCCTGCGGTGCTGGACTTCCACCTCCGGTCTGTAGTGCTGCCTTCCTGTTCCATGCCATCTTTTCCTTGGTCCTGCACTTGCAGTCATGCCAGCGTTTCATGCACTCAATGACTGTTCTTCGTACTTCTGCCACACTGTTTATCTTGCAAACAATTTGTTGCCAAATTGCCTCTCTCCTATTAATTGGCAATTTAGTGGTCACAAAAAGTTGGTGCTGGTGTTCGTCACCTCTTTCACCAGTATTTTGTGCTCCTCTGCACTGAACCAACACTTCCTTTTCTTCTTCTCCCTCTCCTGGGTATTATGTGGGTCCTCCTCGCTGGTTCCTGGTCGGTTGTCATCTTCCTGGGGTCTCTCAAAGCTTCTGGGATCCATTTTGGCTCTCCTTTGCACATTTTGCTGTGTTTGTGAAGCTTTTTGATGCAATTGCGTAAAAAAACTGCGCCTATCCAGTTTGCGACATTGTAAACCCGATTAAAGTCATTTTCGCCATGTTAACATTGTTTTTCTTTGTGATGTGACGCATTGGTTTGAGTAAAAAAAAATGACTCACACCAGTGGTTTGCGCCGCTGAGCATCAAAGTATAAATTTGATGCCCGAGTGGTGAACAGAAATGGTGTTAGCCAGCATTAAAAAAAAATACGCAAAACTGCATTGGTGCAGTTTTGCATCAAAAAGTATAAATATGGGCCTATATTTTGCAAGTTTGCGCCGCTTTTGCTTCAAAAAATGACGCAAATGTGGCATTGAAAAAGTAGAAATATGGGCCCAAGAACGGCAAGGGGGAGCTAGCCCAAGGGCCTTCTTATAAAGTGTGAAAGTGAGTTGTGCAATATTTTTATTGTAAGGCAAGCCAATAAGGTTATGTGGTTTGAAATACCAGACTTTCTATTTGTGCTTTAAACCTACATAGCAATGCTACAGTTTCTGCTTGTTTTTCCTAGAAGTTTGGCTTCTATATGGACGGATTTTTACTGGTATTAGCTTGATGGGCAATGTGATGCTGCCGTTTAGTCATGCAGTACATGCACTCTGGCCCTGAAAACATAAGATACATTTGTTACACCCAATTTTCCAGTATGGCCATGGAAGTTTGGGACAATAAATCCACCTGCCGCATGGAAGCTAAAAGTCTCATGCAGGCTGAAGTGTAAATGTACGCAACACACTAGCATGACTTAAAAGTAGGCCAGGGTGAAATTTTAACTATGTTGAGGTAATCTGAGTACTTTATATCATTTTGCATTACTCTTTTGACGCAATTACCACAAATTGTGTGATTATGCCTGTTTGCTTAATTATGAGTTATTTGGTACAGAAATATTACCACAAGAGGACAGGAATAAGGATTTGACCCAGCATGAGCGGCTGATGGCTGCTGCTGTTTATGTTTTGCTTCATTTTCCACTAAGAAAAAAATGCTAATTACCGGGTTACATCTCTCGCATAATTCTGCATAGTCTCAAGTAATTATGCTCTAATTTTGCATAATTACAGAACGGCAAATTAGACCCACCCCTATTAAGAAGTATGGCTCTAGGAACAGCATTGTGCCTGGCCAGCTGCAGTCAAAAATACTGCAACAACACGCCTGATAAACTTGCTCTGCCTTATAAAAACACTGCTAATATACATAAATTCTGACAGCTCTAGGGGTGCCCTGTTAGACTGTGGAGTAGAATGCTAATTCTAATTATGTTGAACATTAAAAATAGTAAATAAATATTTATTTCTACAGCGATCAGCTACCAAATACTGTTTGTACTGTATATGTAAATTGGTATTTACCAGTGAAGAGTTCTCATTTTGACTATGTTAGAACATTGCTTAAATGCTCTTTTTTACTAATTTAGTAAAATCCGAATCGGAGACGTTTCAATTGCGATGTCTATTGTGGAAAAGTACCTTTTAAAAAGCATACTTAGTGCTGCCTTCATGCAAGCGGGGATAAACCATTTCTGATTGACTTAAGTCCAGGAACATTAGTTAGCATCCCAATTTGGTGTGAAATTGTGTTCCTGCAGGAAACGATATAACAATATTTAAAGGCAAGAATAGTGTTATGGATGCCTCTTATTTGCGATCGGCCATTTTAGAGGGGGCAGAAATAGAAAGTATCACGGAGGACCAAAACAGCAGCTGCCTTTTTATATTAGGATACTACAAATGACAGAAGCCTTTCATCCCGAGAGTTCTCCCACTAGCCCAGATCAAACTGTCTCATTGGAACCATTCAATCTGAATTCATGGCATATCACAGCACTGAGGCTACCTTCCTTGTCGTAGCAGGTGAATTCACATTAATTCAAGATCAGGATAGTTATGTCACTCTGATTCTATGCTCGGTTAGACCAGAGTCAAGAGATGGTGCGACTCCATGTGGAATGCAGCTGAAAAATCTATTTCTTGATTTTTCAGCTGCATTCAACTTGGAGCCACACCACCTCTTGACTCCGGCACTAACCGAGCATGGCATCCGTGGTAAGGTCCTTGACTGGCTGCAATTTTGTTTCCGACTGCTGTCAAATAATGCTTCTCTTTCTTATTTGCTTTAGATTTGTCATTTTTTGCAACTCCAATAAGTCAAACTCATTTTAAATCTAGGCGGCCCCACTGGCCTTTCTTATTCATTTCAATGGCCTGTAAACCTCATATACTGATGTTGCTGAATTAATTTTCAGACCTGATGCTTAATCAAATTTCTGTGCCTGTGTTTCGTCTGTTGCTACTGGATGAAGAGCAATCTTCTGTAGTACAATAGTGACAGAACTAAACCTCCTAACTTTGGCCACTCTCTCTATCCGGAGTTTTCACTGGTGGCCATTTGAGTTAGAAAATTCTCCCATTCTTCTTCCACTCTTATATACTTTTCACTTTTCTAAAGTACATAAAATGCATGCACACATACATCATAACTTCCTTACAAAGGCATTTGCATACTTTATGTACAGTAAATGTGTTTGAATCGGCAACAAAGAAGGGTGACTGGGCTAATCTGTTTCATTTTCATTTAACCTCCTTTGTGGTGAAATGTGTAGAGCTACATGTTGACAGTAGGCACACCCGGTACAGTGGTTGAAGTGCACAGGATCTATTTGGAACAGTATTCCTAACTTTTTTTATATTT
Source organism: Pleurodeles waltl (assembly GCF_031143425.1). Lineage (NCBI taxonomy): Eukaryota > Metazoa > Chordata > Amphibia > Caudata > Salamandridae > Pleurodeles > Pleurodeles waltl. The sequence continues at coordinate 667,723,381 of NC_090444.1, forward strand.
ACAAGAACAGTGCCTCTACTTTATTGTTAAAAAAAACAACCGTTCATGAATAGTTATTCATGACCTTGCAGTGCCTAGCCATTACAAGGCAGGGAGGGCATGTCTTGTATTGTGCCTGCTACCTGAAAAGCGTGTACATGTGTGCAATTGGTTAACCAGTAAATGTAAAGGCTGCTTAGGAAACACTATGTTACTTTAATTGTTGGAATCATTTGAATCTTGAGGGTGACAAGGATTTATTATTTTTGAGAGCTCATGTAAGGGTTTTACCAGCTAAGTTCTGGGTAGTGTTAATTTGAATGGAAACTTATACAAAAAGCTTCACTTGGTGCAGTCTGACTATATATTACAAAACAATATTGGGAAGCACTAGTTTTAACAAAGGCTACAAACGTTTAGCACAATCTGCAGCTGCATAGCTTATACTTTGTGTATACAATTTTAAAATAATGAATTGCAAATTTATAATACTTTCAATCGAAGGCTGGGACCTCGTAGCACTATAGATTCACACATCATTATTCCCACTTCCCAACTGCAGTAAGCAAGATTCAATACTGTAACGTTATTACGTTATTAACACACAGACATCTCCTATGATCGCGTTAGCCCAATGAGCTTTCATAGCATAATGAAGGTGCATTTCTGAAAGATTACATCAACTTGCATCTATTTTTCATTTACGGTGTATGTGATTTATTTGATAGGCATTTACCTCCAGGTGAAAGGTCAACAAAATAATTGCAGAATATTTTGCTATTTTTAATCGGATATCTGGCCCCACCCACATGCACATTAATGGTGCATTGCATTCAGGATCACAGTTTTTATACTTTTCTACAGGCTTCAACCGCTTATCTGGTAGCAGATGAAATAAAATGGCTGCTCTGTACCACCAGATGAATTATATTCCCATCTCTACAGGCTCCTCGCTCTGCTCTTAGGCCCATATTTATACTTTTTTGCACCGCATTTGCATCATTTTTGGATGCAAAAGTGGAACAAACTTACAAAATACAATTATATTTAGAAAGTTTTTGCCACTTTTGCATACAAAATGACACAAATGTGGGGATAAAAAAGTATAAATATGGGCCATAATTGTGTTTTCTAAGTTTCACTGCTTTTGCATCAAAATTTTACGCAAATGTGGCGCAAAAAAAAGTATAAATATGGGCCTTACTACCTTATTCTCTCACTAAATAAAAGCCTTCTTCTGAGAGAGTATTGTCAAAGAAAATCTTTGAATCTTCAAGTAACAGAAGACTCCTTCTATTAATTCTGAATGACATTTATCCTCTGAGAGTATGTCAACTCCCTTCTTATGTTCCGCAGAAAATAGCATAGAACGTTTGCCCCTTCGCCTTGTTCCAAATTTACAAAAGTGCAAATTGTGATAGCAATGAAATAACTTTTGAACTTTGCGTTTCTGCTTCTACTTTTCAGTTCACAGTCACATTCAATATGTTTGTTTAGTAATGTATTGTGAGCTTTTAGGCCTAGGTTTGTAACAATAGACTATGGCCCTGATTTATACTTTTTTTGCGCTGAATTACCGTCATTTATTGACGCAAAAGCGGCGCAAACTTACAAAATACTTTGGCATATTTATACTCTGTTTGCGCCGAATGTACGTCAAAAATTTTGACGCGCATTCAGCTCAAACCTTGCCCCATATTTATACTTTGACGCCTGACCCCACGGACATCAAAAATCCTCCATGTGCGTCATTTTATGGATTCGTGAAACTGCCTTGCGTTAATGACATGCAAGGTGGGCGTTCCCGTCCAAAAAATGACTTTAAGGCCTGTGCGTCTTATTTATACTCCCGGTCATTTTGACGCACAGAAGGGGCACCCAGCCTGATGTGCACCGTTTTTTAACGCCTTGGTGAGGGCAGGCGTTAAGGGACCTGTGGGCTCACTTCCATGGTCTCTGACCATGGAAGCAGTCCAGAGGTGCCCTTCCCTGCCCCCAGGGACACCCCCTGCCACTCCTCCCCACCCCTGGAGGACACCCATGGATGGGGGGGACCCATCACAGGTAAGTATAGGTAAGTAGAGGTAAGTATTAGTTAAAAAAAAAAATTAAAGTGCCATAGGGGGGCCTAATTTCGGCCCCCCTACATGCCACTGTGCCCAATGGACATGACCAGGGGACAGAAGTCCCCTGGGCATGGCCATTGGGCAAGGGGGCATGACTCCTATCTTTGCTAAGACAGGAGTAATTTCAATGGGGGTTGTGCGTCAGAAAATGGCGCAAGTCTGGTTTGAGCCATGATTTTTTACTCAAACCTGACTTGCACTAATTTTTTATGCACAACCCCCATTTTCTCCTACACCGGCGCTGCCAGGTTAATCATTTTTTTTAACTCTGACCAGCCCGCAGCGCCGGCTAATGTCAATCCTTAAATAAGGCACCCGCATGGCACATAGGAATGGCGTCAGCCAGCGGTAAATTTCTTTTACACAAACCAGCGCTGGCGCTGGTTTGCATCAAAAAGTATAAATATGGGCCACAATTGTAATTTGTACGTTTGCACCGCTTTTGCGTCACAAAATGACATTAATGCTGCGCAAAAAAAGTATAAATCAGGGCCTATGTCCGTTGTCGTTATTTACGTTGATAAGGCGACCATCCCTCTCAACTGACATTGAAACATACTCATTTTAATCATCATTTTTGGAATTACTAAAGCACATAAACGAGAATCCCTCATTTCGCTTCGCTTGACATATGTTTAAGTAGAAAACAGTGATACTGTTCAATCTTGTCTGTATGAGTTCCCTTTCAAAGTAATTCCCCACGAAAATAAGGGTCTGTGACCTCCATGCTCATTGGGTACGGGACGCATGGAAGGCCTTGCTTCGTGCTGCGCAACGCAGAAGGTTGCGAGTCCGGGCTCAAAGGGACATGGGCCTCTCTGCGCTCATAAAGCTAACAGACAGTGCACACGTGCGCGAGATCCGTGGTATATTTTAATAATGTGCATGAGAATGAAAGAGGCATCAGCGCTTGGAATGGAAAAAATGACTTCGGGAACCCATACTTTGGAGGCGGGAGTGTCAAGGAAAGGTGTGGAGTCACTGGGGCAGAGTCAAGAAGATTCTGACAGCTATTATCCATTTATTTAAAAAACAAAATCGGTGTCACTACGAAATTGGAAACGTGGACAGATTTAACATTGATACTGTTCTGTCTTATTGGGCCACAAAGAGGCTGCGTTTTAAAACATACTATGGGGTAAGAAACTTGCTGCAAGATCTTTGTGTGCCCAGCAATTTTCAGGGGGATAATAATAGTAAGATAACTCTGGTGGTTAGTGCACTTGCTGGAGAAATGTGAGTTTTGTCTAGTCAAAGTTTGACTGATAAAGTAGCATAGAGTTACTGCGTCTGCTGCAAAATAACTTGTGCAACATGCAGGTCACAGATCTGTATTTTATGGAGACTGCTCAGTAGGTTACTGCTTTTGCAAAATAAATCATTGTGTTACTTGCCAGTCACAAATGCAATCTTTTTAATATAGCACAGTGAGCTGTGACCTGGCATCAAGGTGCTGTATGCAAACTGCAAGGCATGGGTTTTCTCAGTCTTTCTATATTCTAAGATTGCTAAACAATCATTCCTTTCGATAGTAATAAAATGTTATTAGTACAGAACACCACAGCCACTGTAGTACCTTTTAAATCCTGACTTTGTGTTTCTCCAGACAATACACTCTTAGCACATAAAGCCTATTGGTATGGATGGTATCCGACTACCACAAATTGTAGCCCTTAATGAATTATGTAACATTTCCTGTAAATTGATTTACACAGTTGTATGGTTTATTATCTCTGTATGGATGTTATGTGTGTATGTGAGATGTAAAGCTCTCTCCTGCTCTGGGTCAAAGTCTGATGAGGTGCTGCACCCCAAAAATGCGTGCGTGAGTGCCAGTGGAACAGACCAATGGATTAAGAGGACTCACCGAAAGAACTCTTAGGAAGCGTGTATGAATGTATCTGTATCATGAGGTTTTTGGGAAAACCGAAGGAGGGTGAGTAAGTTAAGCTTATCTGTAGGCCATGCCTAAAAAGCCACCAGGGCTGTTTGGGATATTTCCAAAACAACAATTTAGCAACAACCGTTGCCAGGCCACACACTGATATTGTTATCCCGTTCTATGTGATGCTCAATAATGCCTGGCATTCCCGTTAAAAGTGAGAATAAAAAATGAAAGATTGCTGTCTTGCCTAAATTTCAGCACTCATATCATGTTCCATTAGGCACTGTCACACTGCATTAACCGTGTAATGAGACATGATCACTTAAATGTAAAGAACACACATTTTTAGATGTGACAGAAAGCTATCACGATGGCTCATCTGGCAATGAGCAAGCAATCTGTTAATCTACAGAACGCAGAAGTGCAGGGTTAAAGAAACTCTGCTTACTGGTCCATTACAATGAACATGTTGACTGTAAAATATTATCAGTGCTGAAGTAAAATGTGTTGAAGTGGGCACTAAAGTGAAAAGGACCAGTAAAAGAACATTATAGTGAACGAAACCCAATGACACTTGAAGGCACATATTTATATATTTATGTTAAAAGCCGCATTGTCATCATCTGCTTTTTCTATATTCCTGAAATAAATGCATATATATTTGTAGTTTTTTCCCAATGTTTTCAATTCGGTATAGCATACAGAAAGCATTGTAACATTTTCAAATAAATACTATTTTTAAAGAAATAATGTATCTAATTTAAATACACCTTCTGCTGTGAAACACACAAAATCATACAGGCTAACGTGTCACAGCACAACCTCCCACACTGTTCTTGCCAAAATCAGAATATGAACAAATAACTCATAACCTGATACCATCCTCCATCTTCCAAAAGGCTTCATTCCTTAGTTTAAAAATGATAAACACCTGCGTTAAATTCTCTAGAAAATGTAAATCATCTCCCTTTGGTTTATGTATACAAATAGAGTCGATTTATAGACATTTTTGGATATCACAAAAATCCCCTCTTTACTCTTGGGAATTTGCTATGGTTGAAGTTTCTACAAGAGTTTTCAACTGGATAAATATAGATGGAACAAATTTACAGGTAAAATACTTAGAAAGACTGCATTTGTCCATGCTTTATTTTTTCTCTTTTTCTCCACCGGGAATATTTTGTACTGTGGGCATCACCTTTAGTCGCTCCTCCATCAGTTTTGGGAGGGTTCCCTCACTATTCCCACTATAGATAGGGATTTAATTCCACCCTTAAAAAATATTTCTCCAGCTTTATTCAGGGTGGTGTTTGTGAACTGCAATAAACTTGCAACTTTGAGGGTGTTTAACAAATTGTTTTGCATCCTGCTATACGACTTTCTGCTTTTACCACCCCAAACAGTTTTAGGTCTACATATGATCATGTTACTAGTTGAATGTTCCACTTGAGTAAATCAATTTAGAGGTATGAATTTAGACTTTGTAAATTGCAAACATAAATTTAAGCTTGTAATTAATGTAATTTGCACACCTAATGGAACTAGGCTGTGCAAAGTTCTTTATAAATGTGCAAAACTGATCTTGGGGTCCTTGTGTTCTGCTTCAGGAGGCCATGGCCTGACAGTTCTGGCTGGACTGTTGCTATTGGAACAGGGTCAAGACTGCTTGCATATGGCTGGTCCAAACTGAGGTGGCAAAAGAATAATGGTTTAGAATACAACCCTGATTGATTGCCAGTGGTTAGACTTCTTGCAAGCATTCCTTCCTCCATCTTGTTGAGTGTTTGATGTAATGCCCTGAATCACCAAGGGTATGCCCAGATGTGGGTTCCTTGCTCATTGTGCCACTGGAATGAACCTACACCTGACTGAAGAACACCAATCAGACCAAAACTGGTCCTCTGTTGCTTTGGTTTTGCTTCAGGGCTTGATAGTTTGGGATGGATTATCGGTGGCAATAATGATAGACTGAGACAAGGCCAAAGTGATTACCTGTGACTGCGATTAATTCAAGCATTCCATCCATCACTTTTTTGTATACTTTAGAATGTCATCCTTAGTGGGATGGGTATACCCAGACGTGGGTCCTATGCACACTGTGTTACTGGAATCAAGCTATACCAACTGATCAGTCCTAACTCGGGTGAAACCGGTCCTGGGTTGCTTGTGTTCTGATTCAGGGAGCATCTAGCTTGGCAGTTCGGACTTGAAGGTTCCCACTTGAACAGGGTCAAAAATGATTTACATATAGGTGGGTCTAAACTGAGATGGCGTGGTGTACAAAATAATGGATTGGGTTGCGGCCTAAGTGATTACCAGTGGCTGTGATTATTTCAAGTATTCCAGCCATCACTTTTTATATAATTTGGTTGGCGTTTGAAATATAGCAGCTCTTTTTTCAAAGGTATTTTAAAGTTGTATGTACTCTTACATGCCAATCTGAACTGGCCCATAAACATTTAAAATGGGGAATAAATTGGAATATTCACGGACTATTTATTTACAGTAAGTACAAATAGAAGGGTGCTCTCTTTGCATTTTAGTGATAATTATCTGGACATTTAAAACCCTGTCCATAGAAGGTCTAATTTAGATTTTGGTGGACAGGATACTCTATCCCGATCATGATAGCTTAAGAGGACCTCTCACATTTTCCTGACATCCCCCAGGTCTGTGGTGATTGGGCAGAGGCAGCTGATCATCTCCCGCCAGAGCACTGTCTTTCAGGGCTCATTGTTTCACAGTTCTCCTCTCAGAGAAGTGAATAAGGTGATTCGAACCCATGTTTGCAGACCATCACTCTGTGTTCCGTGCCTTCAGATTAATCACCACGGCATCTGAAAGAAAGAAATCAAGGCTCCTATGTTGCTCTGAAGTGCACACGTGTGCTGACACTTTCATTTCATGAGGATGTTAGTTACGCCCAGGAGATTGTCTTAAAATTACATATAAAATGTTGTTATACATAGTACTTGGTCAAAGGCGAGTTTTCTTTTCAAAGCTACTTGGTATTATGCATGTAGCACTCCTCCCGTTCTAGGACTAAATAGCTTCAGTTACGAATTACATCGCCAAGAGTTGCCCATATCCGCAGACATTTCGAATTCAACGAGGCGCCAACAAGCTGAATGGATCTGACACTGGTCCCAATGTGCTATTTTTAATTTTGTTTTACATGTTCATAGCTTTTTAATAGGTCTTGCCTTGGAGTCTGTGCCTCAATAAAACGGCATTTATCAGTCTGGCTCCCTGGCTCATTAGTAATGACTGACTGCGTTCAGCCACGCGATTCATACATTGCACTGCCCTTTCTAGTGATGTCAGGACTGTTTGAGATATTGTCTAAACGGCCTGGTAAGTGAAGAAGTAAACAAGAACAGATGCAAACATGGCAAGGGGGACACACAATATGCTTGCCAAACAGATGTGGCGCTCGATTCTATATAAAAGCTATGAGTAGGAAGTAAAGTAGGAACAGGGAAAATTGAAACATTTTATTTAGGTGAGACCTAGGCCCACCTGTCCAGCTTCAACGAGCCAAACAATAGATGGCAAAATCTGCCACTGCATGATAGAAAAAGTGATGCCAAACCCAGTGCAAAGGGAAGGAGCCTGACCATACATATCATCCTTAAGACTACTTTGCCATCCACAACTTGAACCGATACTGCGCCAAGAAACAATTATGTTCTGTAATATGATTTTGAATGCTTTTTCTATTAGTTTGAACGTTAATCCAGTTTACAATGAACATCGAATTCCCTTTTGGAAAAGGTTTTACATGTTTTGGACCATAATTTCTACATTTTCTAAATGGATGCAGGTTGTCAGAAAGAGCTGCTTCAATGGTTGAAATGTATTGTTTAATAGTTGCAAGAAATATGCTTTCACCATCTATTCGGATATTTAAAATAATGAAAATAGAAATACAACTAATTAAGGCACTGCTTGCGTGTAAATAGAACGAAACTGTGCAGCTATTTACGTTTATTTCCTAAAATTCAGAGAGTGACTAAGCAACACTACAGATGCTTGAAGTGCAGACAATCTATCACGTTTTGCACCCTTGCTGTGCCAAGGGCTGCACTGCACACTGAGCTTACTTGGGGAAGGTCAGAAGTGCCTTGTGCACAAAAGCAGTCTATTGCCAGCTGCTCTGTTATTCCATTTAAGGAACATCTCTTGGTTCTCTCTCTTGCCCTGGGCACCAGTGTTCTCCTTCTCCCAGCTCATAGGTGACAGACAATGTTTTGGTATATGCAGATACGTTCAGTAGAAGCAGGATGGTGCCTTCATCTCTTCTCCCCTGCAGTCACAGGGAGTAAAGTGTTACACTTCCATTAAGCACAGCAAACTAATATGGCCAAACTCAACATTGCAGAACATGACTATTTGCTAACCTAAGAGGGCTTCTTTTTCCACATTTTATTTCTTCATCCTGCTTCCATGGCACAAAAGAAATATAGAACTACCCTTCACTGTGTCACAACGCAGTTGAACTGTTTTCTGCGAGTTTATCCCAACCTCGATATACTTTAGTCACTTTGACGTTTGTACCTTCTACAGTCCTCCTCTGCACAAAATTGTTCCGTTGCACTTGTTTTCTTCAGCCCTGTTTCCTTTTTAGGATCAAGCGCACAAACAGTCGTCCCTGTTGTAATTTCCCTTTGGGCTTGTAAGTACGCCCATGTCACGCCTGTCACATTCATTGGTTCTTGAGCTTGCCTTTTAAAATGCGATGGCTTTCATTAGTGAAAGGCATGCAAACGTCATGCCTTTTCCAGTGTTTAGCCCTCCTTGAGCGTACCATCCAACTACTGAAAACTTACCAGGCTTGGTGTTTTCAGTCTGGTTTCTGCACTACTTAATCTTTTTATTTTCCACGCAGCGTGATCGCTCTGGGTTTTAAATATGTGCAATCTCGCTTGTTTTTATGTTTTCAATTTCAGCGCGATCGCGCAAATTTTTTTTTTCTTTCAATTTGTGTGGCAAGAAAAGTCCGGTTAGGAGTTTACAACGCTAATAGCTCTAACTCCAGCAAATGCGAGACCCGTTGCATTGCAAATGCTTGTTAGTGGTGTGGAGCGCATATTTGTGTCCTGAGTCATAGTTCATCCTATGAGTTCTGCATCTTTGTAATTTTTCTGTTCACACCCATCCCACACAGGTGAAATACATTTCATGCAAGGGAACAGTGCCTCCTGAAAATTACTACCCCTCATTCAGGCAAGTCAAACCTACACTCAAAGAGTCATCGCTGCAGCTAACGGTTAATGCCTTTGTACTACTCCACAGCCTCATATTTGCTGCTGGAAATTGAGAATGGAACTAGGGAAAATAAAGGAGGTAAATGGATCTTTTAAAGCTTTGATACATGTTTTGTTCTTCCTGTGGTTTAACTTAAATTACATCAATGGCTGCAGCATTATTTTGCTTCATAAATGCCACATTTAACATGTTTGAAAAATGTAAACCTTGGGACCAGGTTATGCAGTACTGAACCAAACCAATCAAAATGTGCCCTGGTCTCTGTAAAATCCAGAGTAAACACATTTACTGCACCAGTCTAGGGTTTAAAGTTGAGAAAAGGTAGTTGTGAAGGATTCTATACAAATACTCGCTACACTTTGCATGCGCTTGGATTAATTTATTTTATTAGTAGTCCTTATTTCGAATTATCAATTAACTTGCACACAAAAATGGATTATTAGACAAAAAATTTACAAAAATATAAAAACAGACAATTGACAAATAAAAATATATTATAGAAGCACATAAAAGAAATAAAAATACAAGCTGCTCATTAAAAATGTATGCAATTTTTATATTGTTTTAGTCACAGTCCCATCAGGGTGAACCACAAAATTCTGCAAATTAACCTGTGCTAAACCTCCTAGTATCTTGGCACAAAAGCAGTCGGACTTAACTTAGATGCGATGTGTAAAGTATTAATGCAGAACACAAACAGTAATAAACTGAAAACACAACACAAGAACAATCCCACACCAATTTAGAAAAATAGAGTAAAATATACTAAATTGTCATCAAAAAGAAAATAATTCAATCAGTAGAACTAGAGTTATGAATTTTAAATTGTTAGTAAAATCTAGTGCCTAAAATATCAAAGCACCAACTGCGAACATTTAGTTGTGCAAGACGGGGTCCAAGTCCAAAAATATGGCTGACACAATGGAGAGTGTGTCTAATACAAAGAGTGAATTGGGCCCACTCAACGCTTACCTTTGGACTTAGCAGAAATTCTGCAAAAAATGTTCTGAGAATGTAAAGTTCATTGGGGCAAGGCTGCAGGCTGTGTCCAAGGAGGGAGCGTCATTGTCGGGGAGCCGATTACTATGTTCAAATTTAGTCTGTTCATTTGGAAGGTCGAAAATTTCCATTGGGCGATGCAGGAGGCTATAGTTAATGGAAGTTCCGAGAGGCAGGATACCTCTTTGCAGAGGGACTGCTGGATTTGCTGCTGTGGGAGAAGAATGTAGCAGGAGCTGCTAAATAGACAGGCCAACTGTTGATGTGCCTTGGCATGATGTACACAGAGGTTGGTCTTGGTCTGCCTTAAGTTTTCAGAGCAGTTTTTAGCCGAAATCTTTTAAGTCACAAATTTGGGATTTTGACTATCTGGCCCCATTTAACACCACCACCAAGGGTCTAGGACTGAAGGGGCACAACATGGGGGAAGGGGTTAGACCTCAGTCAGGCTGGTTCCAGCTGTGGGGTCAAGATGGTGGAAGCCTGTAATGTTCGTGTGCCTTTGAACAGGAGGACAGCAGGCTAGCACTTGGAGTCATTCTGGTACGCTTGAGCTCAAGTGATGAAACAGGGCTCAAGCAGCATGACAGGGCTCAGAGAATTCAAGGCAGGCCCCAGGAAGCAAAGAAGTTCTTCCAGATGCAGCAAAGCAGTCTTGTGTAGTACACAACAGGCCACAGCAGCACAGTCTTCTGAGAGCCCTTCCTCAAGTCCAGAAATTCAAGAATGAGTCTGAGGGTCCTATTTTTATACGTGGTGCCTTCTTTGAAGTAGGAGAGGTTTCTAGATGTTTCTGTTTGAAGTGCTCTGAATTTCCTAACTCCCTTGCTGTGGCTCCAGTGTCGCTGCAGGACGAATTCATTGATGAAAAGCCCTTTGGGTGAAGGCAAATGGGGCTGTAGTCTCCTATGTCCGTCCATGTTTCTGGTTCCACCTCCCGGCTCAATGGGCTTCTCATCCATGCCAGTACCTCCTGGGTCGATGGACTTCCTCTTTGGGTTGGTAATTCCTGGGTGACAGAGGTACCTAGATAGGTGCCTGCTTCTCTCCCCTGTTGCAGCACCTTGTGAGGTGTGGTATCCTTCTTTGTGAAAATTTGTGGGTTACTTCTATTTCATTCATCCTTCTCACCTTAATTCATGCTTAGCAGGGTTTGCTAAAGAACGTGGCCTCTAGACCCTGAGCCTCAACCTCTGCAGTTGGCCAACCACTGCTGTGCACAGCCTTCAGTCATGTGCATTGTCATGGACTTGGTATCACAAGCTTGATTGTGTTGAAGTCAATCAAATCTTCTCCTCTAGAGGTTGACTCACCCCCTTAAATGAGATAGAGGATTGTAATAAAGACCCAGGCGAGGAGGAAAAAGGGTGCAGAAATCTAAAGAAAGAGAAGGAGAGAAAGAGAAAGAGAAAGAGAAAGAGAGAGAGAAATACTCCTGGAGGTTCGCAGGTGGAAGATCCAGACTGGATTCCTAGACACAGCGCTTTAAGTCAGACTTATCATGGTTAGATCTCCACCCAAGGCTGCGAGTACACTAATTACTAAGAGGTCTATACAGAAGATAAGTAAGATATCCAGACACCACTGACTGGTACTTACCCATGAAAGTAGATTGTACGCTGTAGCTAGCCACCAGTGTACCATTAAACCAACACAAGAGCCTAACGTTAAGACCACTGCAGTACTGGGAAGTAAGGAGACTGTATGAGAAATACAGACTCAGCAAAAGAATAAGAAAGAGAATAATAAAGCACAACAGTGGATGGAAGAAGAGGACCAAGGGAACCCCACAGGTGTAAAACAACAAAAGAAAAGGAACATGTCATGCAGGGTGTGAACTAATCCGAGGACTCACAACAACTGTTGCCAGACAAATCAGCTACACAAGATCTAGACTGAAATACTCCAGCTGCTACTCTTGATCTGGAAGCATGCCTGCATGTGCTGATCTTTAATGGCTGAAGCTGCAAATTTTACTCTGGGAAATATAGTTTTACTTGTGAAATGGTGTAGTTTACTTTGGCCTGTCTGTCATCTCTTCCAAGTTTGCCCTCTCTTGTGCCATACTGCGTCCTACTATCAAGAATCCTGGCCTTTGTTCTCTCTTGGTATTGTGTCCAGTGTTGCAGGGATGCCGGCATACTTCTCAAAACTCTACAACCCCTTGCTATGGGTTGACCTTGGAGACTGTCGAAGATGGCCTAGTGGAAGCTGGGGAGAGGAAGGAGGGTGGGGTCACAGCGTAACACAGATAACCATTTCCAGGACGAGGTGAATAAAGTAATTACATTTTAGCAGAGTTAGAACATTACAGAAAGTAATGATATACTCTGGAAGGAGCTGGGAAGTTCTGGACTCTTCCAGGTCAGTAAAAGCTGAGAAGATTGAAGAACCAGTCCTAAGATTACACTTTGCCTAGCAAAAGAGGTGAATTGTTTCATTATTTCTGTTGCATAGTTTTCACTGCTTTGTTTCCCTGTACCTTTATTGGTTTGCTTCCCTTCAGTTCCCTCAAGTGGTCAAGGAGGACTTTCAGGTTAATCCTCCTTTACACAGAATCAGAGCTTTGCTTGCTGCTATTCCAGAACTATTGCTCTAACTTCAAACACCCTAAGTTATCTTGGCTCCTTGGATCTCTACTATTGAAGGTGGCCCTTGATAATCATTTCCCAGGCTATATAAAGTTAGTTTGTAAGGCCTGTCTGCTTCATACCTTGGTAAGCCATTCTATTAATACTTCTTCAACATTGTATTGTATTGTACAAAAGTATATTAAGATTAGTGTTATCTTCTCTTGTAGAATTATTGGGCTACCAGTCAGTCCATTGCAGATGTAGAGTCCTTGGTACATGCTTCCCACCAGCTAATGCTCCTGAGGTCAGTGGGCCAAGATGCTTACAGAGGGTTTCTTTTTGCTGTATCTCCCTTCCTCTTTTTCCTTCTGTGCAGGTGCTTCGGATTCTGGAGTTATTTGACTAAAAGGGAAAAGAATGATGTTATCATCAGAGTTTTGGACTAAATTGCACTGAGGTTGTCCACAGGGATTGGCGTCCATCTAGACTCTGCACTCGATTCATCGCTGACAACCAACCTATGCTACACAAGGCCTTCAGCTGTGTGCTGTAGGTGTTAGAAAAAGGGCCTGGCTTCGAGCCAAACCTGCACTCAAAACCCCATAGGCAGGCAACTCCCATTGCGAATGGCCATTGGCATTGCACAGTGTGGGATTACCACCGGGCTCCAGTCACCCATGTGCTGCGGGATATTGGTTATAGGACCAACCACATTTGCCCTATGTGTAGCCATTGGTAAAGCACAAAAGTAGTGTTCTAAATACTTGGTTTTATTCTTTCCTTTGCAGAATCATTAATCTCATGATGGATTCATGATTTAAGACCCAGAACGGTCCACAGGACAAAGAACCTCAAAACTAGCATTTGATTCACAACTCTTGTGTTAAAAATCAATCCTTTGTGATTACTTACCTTGCCCCCTCATGCCGTTTTTCTTTTGATTTTTCCCAACATGGTGCTTGGTACACTGCGCTGGACACTGGTGACTTAAACAAAATTTTTCCATGAATGGCCAGCTAATTAGAATGAGACAGATTTGTGAATATGGAGCAGCACTCATGAATCTGCAAAATACGATGGGAGAAAAAGCTTCTTCATTTATTGGGGTACCTTTATTTTTCAAATTGGATTTGTAAATCCTCCATGAATTTGAAAGTCTACAGAGAACCCAAAGATTGACATTCGAAATAGCTCTTTCATTTAATCTCACCATGCCCAACCAAAGTCCCTATTTGGAATCTAATTTCTCAAAAACTGCTGGTGTGATTTCGTCAAACCAAGAAAAACAATAAAGTTCTACGTTCCTTCCAATTTTGGTGTAAATGCGTTCAGGCACTTTTTTCCTGTAACGAACAGAAAGAATTCTATGGGAATTATCAACATAAAAAAATGGTACATTTGTGCCCCTCTATTTCTTGGCCCTCCCTTAACAGATCTGCACTAAATTTGCCATGAACTAATCAGAATGTATGTGCTTACTTGGGAAAGATTTATGCAAATTAATTGACCTGTGTTAAGGCTACTAGGAAGACATAAAGGGGGTGATGGGCGGGGTCGGCGGGAGCACCGCCAACAGGCTGGCGGTGCTCCGCAGGGCATTCTGACCGCGGCGGTATGGCCGCGGTCAGAACAGGAAAACCGGCGGGGTCCCGCCGGTTTTCCGCTGCCCTGCTGAATCCTCCATGGCGGCGCAGCATGGGGATTCCGACCCCCAGGGTTTCGCCCGCCAGGAACAGGATGGCGGTGAGGGGTGTCGTGGGGCCCCAGTGGCATGGGCACTGCAGGGGCCCCGTAAGAGGGCCCCACTTTGAATTTCAGTGTCTGCTTAGCAGACACTGAAATTCGCGACGGGTGCTACTGCACCCGTCGCACCCTTCCCACTCCGCCGGCTCCATTCGGAGCCGGCTTCCTCGTGGGAAGGGGTTTCCCGCTGGGCTGGCGGGCGGCCTTCTGGCAGTCGCCGACCAGCCCAGCGGGAAACACAGAATAACCGCGGCGGTCTTCTGACCGCGTAGCGGTATTCTGTTGGGGGAACTTTGGCGGGCGGCCTCCGCCGCCCGTCAAAGTTGGAATGACCCCCAAAATGTCTTCGCCAAATATCACTATATGCACAATGGCAGTGGGAATAAAGTGCCTGATTTATGAAAAGTTAGTGCCGCCTTTGCATAATTTTTTGATGCAAAAGCGGCGCAAACTTAAAAAATATATTGGGAGTAAAGTAAATGTTGCGTTGCTGAGGTAATAAAATTAAATTTGACATCTGCAACCTAATATTAAAGGTGTGAAAGTATATTATTCGTACAGTTGCTCCAAGTAACACAAGGTATTGTAGCAACTTTGTAAGTTTATATTTGTAAGTTTGCGCCGCTTTTGCATAAAAAAATGACGCAAAAGCGGCACTAACTTTTCATAAATCAGGCCCAAAGTTGCTACAATACCTTGTATTACTTGGAGCAACTGTACTAATAATATACTTTCACACCTTTAGTATTAGGTTGCAGATGTCAAATATAATTATATTATATTTTGTAAGTTTGTGCCGCTTTTGCATCAAACAATGACGCAAAGGCGGCGCTAACTTTTCATAAATCAGGCCCAAAGTTGCCACAATACCTTGTGTTACTTGGAGTAACTGTACTAATATTATGCTTTCACACCTTTAATATTAGGTTGCAGATGTCAAATTGTATTTTATTACCTCAGCAAAGCAACATTGACTTTACTCCCATTGTTGGAGGAGGACACAATGGAGGCTTCCCTTCTGTGAGTCATGTCTGATCCCTACACGCTATAATGATAATAAATAGCACATTACACTTTGCTCATCTGCAAAAATATGCTCTCTCTTTCTCTTCTCTCTTTACATCTTAGATTATATCAAGCAGAGTGGAGATTAACAAGGAGGTTAAGATATTTCCTCCTCCTCCTGTTGCCTAATCATCAGCCCGGCAGCGCGGGCAGCGCATTCTGCACTTATATTAAGGCAGATTATTGTTTCAAGCGGATGGCAATGTGAACGAAAACATTCTTCCGGAGTGGTTGTTTTCAAGATTCCACCAAGTAGCATCTAATTTCTTACTAGTGAATGATTTATTTTTAAACACGTGCCTCCATACTTTTCCTGCACGCACAGTAGCGGCATCAATTATTAATCTGTCTTTATTTCCTCAAGGCGAATTGAGACATAAGGTCCTTCATGCATATTTTAGGCCTTCTGCAAAATAAACAAAACTTTCAATTTACTTTTAATTGCAGCCCCTGCACCCAGAAGTGATGGAAGCAGAAACAAGAAAATACGAGAACGTGTTTGATAAATTTAATTGAAGAGACCCATCAAACTCTTACCAAACTTAGGCCCAGATTTATACTTTTTTAGCGCCGCATTTGCGTAATTTTTTTATGCAAAAGTACATTATAATACAATTGTATTTTGTACGTTTGCGCTGCTTTTGCATAAAAAAATGACGCAAATGTGGCGCTAAAAAAGTATAAACATGGGCCTTAAAGTCACCAAATAAACCGGTGGCATCACTGCTGCAGTCAGTCATATGTGCTGTGAGGGTTGTGAGGACAACAAAGAAATACAAATAAACCTAACATGTTCCAACATTTTTTAGAAAGGAATATTCTAGAGGGGCCTTTTTTGCATTTCCTGAACATGCCCATCCCTACTACCAAAAGACACTATTAAAATTGGCTTTCTTAATGCACAATTCATTTGTTCAATAAGTGCATTGACAACATCCTTAAGGACATCCAAAATTATATCATTCATAACTACAATGTGCATGTTGAGCACAAATTTTAGTTACTTCAGTTAACTATAACTGGTGAATGTCAGTGATGTTTAGACATTTCAGAGTGTAAAATGTCATGTTTTAACTGCCATTTCACCTAATTGTGATGTCACATTTAAGTTTGTTCTGTCAGTGACTAAATATGAGAAAATAACTCTCACTCTCACCATGCACTGCTAATTACCTCCCATGGTACATCAATCAGATCATGTTCTATGACATAATAAATAACCACTGCAACATCTGGAATCACATAATTAACGACAACATTGTGCATGGCGGGGTGAAAGTTACAGTTACTTTGGGACATAAGTTACTGTTACTTGAGAAAGCTCTAACTAGTGAATTTCAGTGGTTTGCTTCATTTAAAATTGTATGTTTTAATTGACATTTTCACCTGACATAATGTCTCTTTGAACTTTGTTATATGTAAATAACACAGCAGAGGTTGCTACTATGTAGTTGTACTTTAGGTCACAATTTCCATAGGAAGAGAGTTTTTTGTTTCAGAAAAGAACATTTGTGGCAGTTTTATGAATCTTTCATAAACTTTCAAAACAAAAAGGTCATCCACCTCAGCTCCTTCTTATGAAATGAAGTTTCAGGTTGATCCTTCGTGTTGGGCTCAGAAAACAGTGCCTCACAAAACACATTTTAACCATGCAATGTAGTATAGGAATGTTGAGAAACAATATGGAAATACAGCTGAGCAGAATTACACCAAATTTGGAAGAAAGCTAGATCTTTACTCAGAAAGAGAGCTTTTTGTTATTTGGTGTAAATCTGTTCAGCCATTGTATAGAAATTAGGCTTAAAAATAGTGATATCTGGACAGCTGGTACATCAGTACTCCTACGACCCCACAAATTTGAAAAATAGACCATTTTAATAGACAACTTTTTTCCATCAGACTTTTCGGTCCACAGGACTGGCAATGATCCCTCTAAATAGAGTGATATGTTTTGCCTGCCAAAAGAAAAACAGAAGTGCCGCAGCTATCATTTCAGGAATAGGGAACTTGGTCCATGTGTCCTGTGCTAAAAAAAAAAAAAAAAAGGACAAGGGCGAAGCCTGACCCTGGTAGGAGAGTGGGCCAAAATGAAAAAAAATAAAAACTGTCCCTCGAGTCCGTAGTATTCCTGTGGGATCCAGTGAGGCCTCCTTTGAGGTCATTCAAAACTGCTGCAGGAGCTTACACAGTCCTGACATGTGGCCCCCGTGATAGTACAGCAGGGTATCGTGGGACTGTGCCAGAGTCATAAAGTGAAGATTTTACTCTCCTGTGAAACCTTAAAATTCTCCCTTGGTGCCTTGTAGCGGCACCACAGCAGTACTGTGATAGTGTGAAAATAAAAAAACATAAAAAAAATTAAAAATGTGGTTTGAGGGATAGGATGATCCTTGGGGGTTGGCCAGGAATTGGGAGTTGAGCACCTGCGGGGTGTTGGGCACAGTGCCTCACTGCAGTAAGAGAGTTGGGTGAGTATGATCAGAAAACCCCAGAAATTCACTGAAATATTCTAAGGCTAAAGTGACATTATAGCTTGGTATGGTAATAAGATCTTACTTTACTTTAAACAAAGCTAGAAATGTACTGAAGAAATCAAGGTTTAAATTGTCAGTATAGCTAAGTACGTCAAAATGTCTTACTATATGGTAAAAAGTCGCAAAAATCCAAACAAAAGTTAAAGTTAAGGTGTAGTTTGGTAAGGTACTAAGATTATAGCGTACATTAACAAAATCATAGAAATTTGTGGAAAAGAAAAAAACTAAAGTTAAAGAGACTTTATAGTTGAGTCTTGAAATAATATAAAAACTAATGCTTAAAAACTGAAAAAAGACTGAAATTCACCAGTTATGCTTTATTGACCTAACTAAAACTTACATCCCCCCGTACACTGCTTATCATCTCACATATTACATCACTTATGACATCTTAAATGACCTCAGTGATGATGGGTCTCTCTTTGTGACTGTCCTGGCATTCTAACTTGTCCTGAAGAGCACAGTTCCTATATTATAGTCCTTCTATAGTGTTTACTTTCTTGTTCATTCTTTAGTTTTTCTTCCGTTTCTAATCTTCTCCAGTAAAAATATTTCTTCTCTTTCTGTTTTACATTCAAGTGCTTCTCTTTCATAAAATTTTTGCCCGTTTTCTTTCTCTGAGGCTCCTCTTGTCCTTAGACCAGACCCGGACATGGTTGGAGCCCATGTTATACACATATATATGTCTCCAACCTCCAATAACCCCATCACATACATTCCACTGCAAATTTGCTTAGGGTATTACACTCCCTTTTCCCTGAGGCTTGCATGGGGTTGAATGTGCATGTTATAAATCTCAATGGAAATTGCAATTTCCATTGCACATTTGTGGTTTACAAATCAGGACTTTGAGTTTCGAGTTTGAATATTTTATTGAAGATGACTTTGAAAATAATGAAGATCTATTGAAATGTAAAACATGAAGGCAGTATTGGCTGACCACCACCTCCTGGTACAAGTAGAACACTCAACACCTATTATTTGAAGGAATCACACTGCCAAGAGCTCTTCAACCATGTTGTCAATAGACCTTGAACTGAGACACAAACAATTCACTTACTCACAAATGCCAATTTCAGAACTGTGGTAGCCACATCTGAGTCGGACTCCAGGTCAAAAACCAATTCTCACAACACCCTGATTCCAACCTGTTAATTTCTACATGAAGGGCAAGACTGAAAACTATATTAGGGTACAGCTGAGAATAAAAGAGGCAGATACATCTGCCATCACTACAGCAAGTCCCAATATTATATTACTTTTATGACCCTGACCTCAACTCTTACCAGATAGTAGTTGGTTTATTACAAATGCTGCTAAATTGATCATATACCAAGTTCCATGGATGCCATTCTGCCACAGACCACATAAAATATATATTTCTTCCACATTGATAACAATATTACCATGTGTGATAAGTACCCAGACCCAGTGGGGTAAGTTGGATAAAAACAAATTATTGTTTTTAAAGAATGCAAACTGAACTATCTTGCCTATGAAGAAACAGTAGAAGATGGATAGGTCACTAACACAGTATTAAAGTATATAGAAGGCTTAGGCCCACTGGAAAATGCCGTAGAGCTTGAGAAATGATGTGCTAGACCTAAAATCCTAGGTGTGATATTCCCACAAACGTTTGCTGAAATTGTTTTTGATGGCCTTAGGGCTCTGTGCACTAGTGCTAAAGTTTTCGTGCTCTCTCCCTAAGACATGGTAACATTGGCCTACACCTAACTGACATTTAGTTTACTTGTAAGTTCCTAGTAAAGTGGTTATACCTGTAGGTAGGGTCTGTAAATGAAATGTTTCTAATGGGCCTCAAACACCCACTTTGCCTCCCAATAAAGTAGCCTTCTAAAACATGCCTCAAGCCTGCCACTGAAGACTGTAGTACAGTTTTAAACTATAGTTTTTACCTGTCAAAATAAACCTTTTTCTAAGCCTAAACCTTCCTTTTAAATATGTATAAGTTACCCCAAATTTCAGCATTTTTCGCTGTTACAAGACTTATCACTCTCTTTGACTAACGCTAGGTTAAATTGATTCTAGATTGGGAGCAGATATGAATATACTGCTTGCACTCAAATGCATTTTAATTTCAAATCCTCTTTAAGGGTGATGGTGGAGTTTATGTACAATTCATAAAATGCCACTTTTAGAAAGTTGACATTGTCTTGACCTAAACATTTGTGCCTTCTGCCAGTGCTCTGGGTCACATGACTGTAAATACCTCCGCTCTTGGGATTTGCACCTACCTTCTAGACAGTGACATTAGGGCCTAGGTGTGGACAGGATGGGCCATCCTCATGAGATGACTGAGAGGAGCGGCACCCAGCCCCACTTGCACTTCAGAGGATTCTGCTACATATAAACAAAGGACTCTCACGCCAGGTCTGCCTGCTCCCACCTACCCCCTGCCAGTTGGGAACCTTGACTGGGGAAGGGGAGAGCTTTCCAGAGCTAGATGTAGGGACAGGAGAGGGAGTCTCCACACAAATGTATGGCACCAGGTATAAATATTGGACCTCCTAAGCCACTCATCCGAACTCCCCGGGACATGGAAATTACAGACTAAGGAGTGCCCTGTTTGGAACCTTGACCGGGGAAGGGGAGAGCTTTCCAGAGCTAGATGTAGGGACAGGAGAGGGAGTCTCCACACAAATGTATGGCACCAGGTATAAATATTGGACCTCCTGAGCCACTCATCAGAACTCCCCTGGACATGGAAATTACAGACGAAGGAGTGCCCTGCCTCTTGAGGATTGACTTTCTGTCTGAGATGGAAGAGTGGACCTGCATACCTACATCCTAGGCTAACCTGAGTGGCTCTACAGGTCCATTGGCTGACATCCTATCTGAGCTACAAGGACCGAGCAAGCTTGAGGGGCCTCCTGACAACTGAGCAGTTACACTGCTGCATTGGACCTGCCTGGTCCTGCAACTGAACTTACCTGAGCCCTGCTGGCGTATACTGGAGTGTGTCCCTGATTCCTAAGAGGTGCAATACTCAGGTCTTTGATCCTTGGCTGACATCAGGGTGTACTTTACCCTGGTGCAACTGAAGGTTAATAGGAACCAATACAGCTTGACACACCCTGATGTAGGATTCCACATCGCAGCTTCTGATTGGTGTCTTCATCAGCCCTGATGCAGCGCAATGTATCTCAATACAAGTCCTCACATGGCATCACCTGATTAGCGGCTTCATTGGCCCTGATGCAGCACTACTCATCTCGATGCAGGGCCTTGCCATGCAGCTCCTGTTCGACGGCTGCAGCAATGCTAATTCAGTGTGACACTGGCCGATGCGGACCTCACATCATGACCTTCAAGGGCACAAAGGTACCATCCTCAGTGGGCTGAACTCTATCCTGTACTCCCCTGTGATCCATAGCGGCAGGCCTGAACTTGTGACTTTGTCTGGGTCCAGCATGACCAGATAACAGCAGTTGGTGTTTAGTGCTTTTAGTTGCTGTTTGCACTTAAAACTTGAACTTCTCCAGTTCTATTGCTTGGAATATTGTTGTTCTGGCATAATTTTATTCATTAAAATACAATATATTTTTCTAAATTGATTTGGGATTTTTATTGTGTATTATTTCACTTTATTACGGTTTGTGTGCTGCATAAATACTTTACACTTTGACTCTATTTTAAGGCTGACTGCCTTTGTACTAATCTACCAGAGAATTAACCACAGGTTAATTCAGTGACTTTTGTGGCCATGACAAAGACTCTGTTTTTTGCCTCAGTGGGGCTTCCACACCCCCAACAAATAACCCAAATGTCTTACAAAACGTGCTGACTGAAAGTTGGAAGCGTCTTCTATCTGTGCCAAACGCTGGGTTCATATTTTTTAACTGGGGCCGCTCGCTTCACATTTTCCATGATTAGAAGACACTGCTGAGTCACTAAATAAAAAACATATGTGTCTTGTAATTCAAAAGTTTGTAATTTATGTTTTGCATGCAATTATTCAATGGTTTTCACTTTTCAGGGGAAATGAAAAATATCTGAAGCTGGTACTGCCCCAGAAAGACTTAAATAAGGTTAATGTAAACTAGAATACACTTTAGGCCTATCTTTCTCAAGAAATGCAGAAACCTTAGCTTATGCTAAAAAGAATATCTCTACAATCCTTGATGTGCCACTGATGTGTAACTTTGTCAGTTTATAATTTAAACGTATCTCCTTTTTAGGTCTTGCCTAGACAACGCATGCACTTTCTCTTTGAGACACTTTGTTTATTATCAATGGGCTTACATACTGCCCATTGCATACCATAGGTTTGCTTTATTGTTCCTCTTACATGTGGCCAGCGGGTGATGGCTTAACTTGCTAAACCCTCCCATAGAGCATGGGCCAAATAATCATGTCCTTCCATGGTGCATCGCCCAAGTACTTGTGTCCTTCCACTGCTTTTCTTGTGAGAGCTACTTTCTTAATTAGCTTTCATCAGTGTTTGTGAGTACACCATCACAACTTTCCCCTGGTTCTTTAATAAGAAATAATGCTCCAAAGTCACAGTGGAAGAAGTTCCACAATGCACACTTCACCAAGTGATATTTCTCCCAATGGAGTCGTGTAGGTAATACTAATGTTGCTCAGATAGGCCACACATTTGGCATGGAAGTTGACACTGTAGCCATCATGTGCAATATGTCAGGGAGAGATGTCTCTAAACTCTACAACATAATAAATCAGCAAGCCCCAGGGAAATCACCAACAATGTCTGACACCCCTTACAATGACATACTCTGAGTGCATCAGTAGATGCCATTAGTCCCATGGATGTTGGAGAGGCCCAGAGATGTGCAAGTATTTGTTGAAGGCTCTCAGCATGTTGCCCAATTGGAATCTACATCATTGTCGCCATTATGGTCATGCAAACCCAGATGTCTGTGGATGAATGCTTGTACCTAAACGCATGTGATTTCAAAATAACTGCAAGTCACTCCATGATGCATGCCAACAGTCAAGTTATAAACCTTACCAATTTTACATGTGCTGAGCACTTTGCCACATGATCCTACATCAATGACATAGAAATCCACATTGTGTCTAAAAACTCTAGGCCTACTTGTCATGTCCCTCATTGCAACTGTAGTTATACATGCCAAATGACATGCTATGATGCATGAGGGTATGTATCAGCCAATAAACAATGGTGACACACTCCTGTATGTTGCACACCGTGAAATGTACCTCCTTTGTAAATATCTTATTCTAAACACAGGTTGCCATACATATACGTGTGAGGAAATACAGACATCTTCCAATCAACACAGGTAGATCATGCATGTAACAGCAGCTTACAAATGTTTTGCTAATGAGAAAGAGACACATGCTGACATGTAGGCATATGGAATGTTGGCAACAGTGATGCCACCTAAATCATGTCAATGAGCATTCCCCACTTACCAAGAGAAAGTATTGAGCAGTATCTGCCCCCAAAGAATGATGTCTGCTCTTTCACATGTATAATGGCCATCTTCACATTCCAGAATGTAGTGAGGAACCAGCACCCATCATACGCTGAAGACAACTAGCATCTGAGTGGCAGATGCCAAAATACTCATTTAACCAGACACATGGCTGAAGACAGTGATCCATCACTTCCTTGCCTTTGGCTTGTAACACTGAGGAGTAGTGGTCTGTTGCACAGAATGTACACCTGCTATAACAACAAACAGTACTTGATTGATCACTGTCACATCCAGGGGTGAGGTTCTGTGGTAAATGGTACTGGGGTATGTACCTGTTCCACAGAACACTCATTCAGACATATGTGTCTATCCTACAGAGATGACATCCAACAAACAAAGGTGTCCATTGTACAAGCCACTGAGTCACATATCATGGCCTCCCAGGAATCAACACACTGTCTGCACTGTGGGACTGTCAGTTATGCAATACGCCTATACAGGACAAATTTGACCTGTGTGAAGGTGACAACAGTGCTCTGGGAATAAGGTACGTGTTATGAGTCTAAGACACGCATTGATAATGATGCTAAATGCACATATGGACTCGAGAAATTATTTACCTTTTTACCCATTCCTAATCAACTCAAAGGAATGAGGCATTCAGGGCAAGGTTTGCCACCACAGCATCATATTGGTCACATGCCAGCATCTGCTGAAATGCAGGGAGTGGACACAGTGCCACAGTTGCATAGCCACAGTGACTCTCCCAGAGCCTAGACTAGATCCCATACTGGGAGATACATTTGATAGGTCCTGGTCTCTGCAGGCTAAAAAGACAGAACCTACCTGACACTCCTTTACCATCACTTCCATGCATGGCAGGAAATCATGTAGCCAACAGCAATTTTGCATGTTGCGTGTGTTTGGCAACCTGAAGGGCAGACTAACTTATGATATGCCTTCCACACAACAATTTACTAGGGCAAATGTGTTTTGAAAGATCTGTGGCACTATACACATTGCTCACATAACTCTAAAATGACTTATACAAGATGCGTACACAGCTCATGCTATCACGCCCATACATTTTATCTGACATTTACTACAATCATGAGGAAAGAGATGTCAGTGGGTGGCAGTAATGTCTCCTTCCCTTGTTATGTGCATCCAACAAAAGGATGATCTAGGACCCCAAAAACCTCACACAACACAATGTGACTGAACGTAACGTATGGCAATTGCTTACAATTCCTGCACCTTCCATCATTCCACCTCTTCCTAATTTTCTCCTTTGTGCTCTGGGTGGGGCCTACAGCATTGACTCTGCCGACGATTCTGTCCCACATTTCTCATTTCCTGCTGAGATGGGTGTGCTGCACTTGTGCTCCAGATAATTGTGCCTCTACTCATGATTTCATCTACCATGACTCTTAACGCATCCTCAGAAAAACAGGGATTTTTGGAACATGACATGGTGGTAGAATTTTTTTTACGAGTGACAGTGGCTTACTTAACAGGGGAAGTGCTAAAGGGTGTGAATGGACAAAAGTGTGTGAAGGGTGTTCAATGAGATGGTGAATCAAGGGGTGCTTAATCTATGTACTTTATGGAAAAAAAGGTGCTAAGGCTTCTGTGTCTTGCAGTGGAAATGCAAAGGATTGTGGTCTGTGAAGGGGTGTGTTTTATAGGGTCCTTTGCAAGTGCGTCCAGTGTGGCAATGTGTGTCAGCTGTGTTGTTTTCAAATTCATCCAGTGTGTAGTTGTCTGTTACTTTGGTGACCGCGGACCACCGTGGTTCAGAGCGCCATTGGCTCAGCACCATGGGGGTCCACCATTGCCAACTGTGTGCTTGTAATAAGGTCAGGGGTTGGTCGCAGGGCTGATGGCACTGGAGGTCGGACTGCCTACTTCCAGGCCTTCGCGCTGCTGGCGGTCTGCCTTTTTTATTTGGTGGTCCTGCCTGTATTACTCATATTAGGGCGGTCTGAAGCACCGTCAACATCCTGGTACCATTAGGACAGCCAATATGGTGGCCTGGTGGTCCAACCGCCAAACTCGTAATGAGGCCCTGTGTTCCTTATTTTATAATATAGAACTGTAAAACAAGAATGGCGCCTTTTCTTACAACAAATAACTTAATTGAAAATTACAATCTTAAAGGTTTAAAGGAAATATACATGAGTGGTAGCTTCTTATAGGGATTGTGAGTGCATGCATTCCTTAGACAACACACACTGACTTTGAATTATATTTTTTGAATAATCTCCCACTTTTCTTAGCTTGTATTCTTTTTTAGTTATTTCGTTTTTAAAGCATTTCAAATTCTTTTGAAGAAAAGATTTAAAATTACAATTAATGTGTCTTTTCATGTCCATGCTGCTTATGGGTTAATTAGCTCATTTTTCTTTTTTGAAAATATTGATTTCATATGAACACTTTTAATGATGATATTTTCTTGACTCTCCCACGGGTTCTGTTGTGTTTCTTTCTCTTTCTCCTGGAAAAACCCATACTATGAAATTGCTTTCACAACTTCCTTTTTCAACTTAACGTATTACAGTGCGTTCCTCTGCCAACCCTTTACTAATCTTCCTCCCACAACTGTTTACTAATTACATTCGTGTGACATGTTCTTTCAAAGGTTATTAAAAAAGGGTCAAGGGAAAATGTTTACACCTCACTTATTTCAGTTTATGCGTGTCAAAAATGGACAACGACGGCAACTTTACATGCATCTGTAAAAGCTCTGTTCTTTTGGGTTATTTTCATAGAGGAAACCTTTTCTTTAAAAAAACATTCCCTGTAAATACTTTGTTTCGGAGTATTTATGCCTCCCTTCACAGATTCCCTTGTGAAGCAAGTGCTGCTGCCAATATGTCCTTACTGTGCCAAATTAAAACATAGATTTGACAGGGCTGCATCACAATCTCAGTTTTATTTTCAGTTTTAGTGTGCCAAAAAAGAACTTCAAACTCACACTTCTGCTCTGCTTTCCAAGGTTTATAAAATTGTTCAGGTCTAGTTTAACAAATGAGGTGGCCTTTTCTAAGAGTATTCCACAAACAAATGTGCATTAATATGAATTACATATTTTTTTAGAATAGTATGTGCAATTCTCAACAAATTGTTTTGATAGTCAAAAACTCTGCAATGTTGTAATAAAAGCATCCATCCAAACATCCAAGATGTCAATATCATGTTGAGTTGCTTGATGTTGTGTGTCACTGAATCCTGAATCCTTAAATGCTGACTCTGTTTCCCGGTTGCTGGTCCTGGGCAGATCTGGCCTGGCTTCTCTACCATCTGCTGTGTCTGCTGTGTACTCTGTCCTAAGGCTTGGGAGCAAATAATCCTGCCAAAATCTAAAGAACCATTTCCAAATTGCTCGTTCACTTTAATTTTACCATAAAGCTAGCTGCGACGAGTCAAGAAACACACATGGTGGACATGCACCTGTTGCAGTTCACTCACAGTTACAGTTGGACATAAAACTCAGAAGGAGCTGCATGAGGTCTCAGTAATGTCATCCCCAAGTATAGAAGTTGGTTTTAAAGGAATACAAGAAGCTGCAGCTTACTGAGAGAAGAAGCAGCATAGCCTAGTAGCGTCTCTTGGAAACAAGTAAGCTGATCAGAGCTTTGTGGTCCCTGCAGCCTGCTGCGCAGGTGGGGCTCCAATCCTTAAGGGGGCCCCATAATCCTTTGAGGGGCCCCTAATCATCCCAAGTACAATGAATATCTGTGAGACACAGAAGGACAATGGGGCCACTTCAGGTTTTGAGGTGCCCCGTCATTTTGCATTAACCACTTAGGGGCATATTTATACTCTGTTTGCGTCGTTTTTTTTTACGCAATTCCAACGCAAAACTAACTCCATATTTATACTTTGGCGTTAGACGCGTCTAGCGCCAAAGTCCATGGAGTTTGCGTCATTTTTTAGCGTGGACACCTACTTTGCGTTAATGATATGCAAGGTAGGCGTTCCCGTCTAAAAAATTGACTCCGAGGCATGTGCGCCGTATTTACACTCCCGGGCAAAAATCACGCCCGGGAGTGGGCGGGTCAAAAAAAATGACGTCCAGCTGCTTTTGCGCCGTTTTTTAGCGCCTGGACAAGGCAGGCGTTAAGGGACCTGTGGGCTCGGAAGGAGCCCAGAGGTGCCCTCCCATGCCCCCAGGGACACCCCCTGCCACCCTTGCCCACCCCAGGAGGACACCCAAGGATGGAGGGACCCATCCCAGGGACATTAAGGTAAGTTCAGGTAAGTATTTTTATTTTATTTTTTTGTGGCATAGGGGGGCCTGATTTGTGCCCCCCTACATGCCACTATGCCCAATGGCCATGCCCAGGGGACAGAAGTCCCCTGGGCATGGCCATTGGGCAAGGGGGCATGACTCCTGTCTTTGCTAAGACAGGAGTCATTTCAATGGGGGTTGGGAGTCGAAAAAAATTGCGCAAATCGGGTTGAGGCGAAAAATTAGCCTCAGCCTGACTTGCCCCATTTTTTGGTGCCCAAGCTCCATATTCCCCTACGCCGGCGCTGCCTGGTGTACGTCATTTTTTTTCACGCACACCAGGCAGCGCCGGCGGCTAACGCCGGCTAACGTCATTGAATAAATATGGCGCCCGCATGGCGATTCAGAATGGCGTTAGCCGGCGCTAATTTATTTGACGCAAAACTACGTTAGCGCAGTTTTGCGTCAAAAAGTATAAAAATGGCCCTTAATTTGATTACAAGAATCTGTTGCGTGGCATAGGGCACCTTCATGAGATAGATTTATGGTTAGTGACTTTGGTCCTGGTATAATGTTTGGTGAAAATTCAAAATCCTCTGGTTCTGGGAGGAAGTGCTAAATACAGAAATTGTCTACTAAGGTTATTTTCTAACACACTTTCCCACAGGCAATTTGCTCTAAAAGCCGCTGTGGTATCAAGAGATGTGGTAGATAAGAACCCTCTGCCATTGCTAGCAACTGTTCAGGATGCGTTGCAACAATATGGAAATGTCAGGATGGCAAAAGTGAATCAATCACTGCTGGTTTACCCGGTGCCTGTCAGATTCTTGGACGTTAGCTCAAAGCTCACCTTGTCTCTCTATTGCTGCAGGTGAGCTAGCACCCTCTCTTCCCTGTCAGTTTACCAATCAGATCTTTCTTGGGTTAGGGTCAAAGCAATGTCACAGCTAAAACTAAGTGGCACATTTACTGTTTTTTCTCGAAACGTGGCACCCCACAGGTAACTTTCTGTGCTGCATTGCATGGAAGAGGGAGGGAAGAAACTCTTCATATTTACAAAGATATAGTGCATTTCTGCTCTCTCCCAGCACTGGCGCAATCTATGCTACCTAGCCCCAGCTCAGGCATCCTTGTCCTCTTGTACAAGGGAGCCTGTGTTACAGGCAGAATTGCTTTTCTAAAGGAAAGAATACCTTCCTGCACAAAACCAATCTTTAGAGGCATATTCTTCTCTGTGTGTGCTGCAGGACACAGGACACAGGGAAAGAGAAAGTAACTAGAAGAAATTAAAATACTTCTCGTTATTCTTTTGTCGGGTAGGCACACCATTTTGGCCATACACAGGTTTACTGTTGTTAGTAAATCTGGGTTTGCATCAAAATACATTGGTGGTTGAATTGGAACTCCCATGCTCCGCCTATGTAACTCCTACCCGACGCAAAGTAACACAGAGTAGTGCAATATGCTGCATAGTGTTACTTTGTATTTACTAAACTACACAAAGCCGTGCAAAGTTGCTTTGCATGCCTTAGAAAATTTCAAGAATGTTTTTGTGCCCATTATGTGCCAAAAAAGTTATCCAGCTCTGACACAAAGTTATAGTAAATCTGGGCCTAAGTCTTGAAACACACGTTTTTGGTCTTATATTACTTGTGCCATGCGGTTGCATACACTTTTGCAAGTCCCCATTGGTGTCAACTACCTTCAAAGCAGTGAAAACTTTGCTCCATGGGGATATGTGTGATTTGGCTCACCAGCATACCCAAATGATCAAATACCCTCTGTCACTGACAATGCAGAAAATGCCTTAATGGATAAACTTGAATCTCTCCTTGTCTCTATTGTGACAGTTGTGCTACTCCCCTTCCTCATAGATATTCAGTACTTTACTGCATACTCCTGGGACAAGGGTGCAGTCAGTCATGAAATCTCTCTGGTAGATGTGCTGCATCCAGTTTGACATTCATGTCCGTTAGATGTCTCTGTGCAGGTGAATGGTCGTGAGCAGTTACAGGACACTAGCCATATCCAGTCATGTCCAGGTGCATTAACATCAAAGTTTTCAGTGAGTGCAGGACCTCATGACACTCTCCAACTATCTCTGTCTGTGTAAATATGTTTTAACCCCACACTCTGGAGTGTATCCCATCTTTCCTTTTAGGATGCTCTAGCAATCATAACAATGTCATCTCCATTGGGGCTGGAAGAGGCTGAGCTTGTAGTTTTCCCAGTTGCTTTCCACCCTCCTTACTGGAGCTGCTTAAGCTAATTTATTCTGTCAATGGCCTTGGTAGAAGAGTCTAAGTGCCTCAAATCCACTTTGACGGTCTGAATCATTTGACCACCAAAGCCACGGAGAGGAGGCTGTCGTCATACTGGCGGCCTCCTCCCAGTCATATTGCAATGTTTCCACCAGGCTGGAGGAAACATCTTATTATGACGTTTCC
Organism: Pleurodeles waltl; assembly: GCF_031143425.1. Lineage (NCBI taxonomy): Eukaryota > Metazoa > Chordata > Amphibia > Caudata > Salamandridae > Pleurodeles > Pleurodeles waltl. The sequence goes on from NC_090444.1 coordinate 667,753,660, forward strand.
CCCAGTCAGATTGGAGGAAACAATGCCACAGCACTGGCCTCGGCACCCATAGGGGAGCCAGGCCAATGCTGTGGCACAACAGCACCCTTGGAATGCGCACTGTCTGAGGGTGATGGCAGGGTGGCCCCTGCACTGCCCATGACCATGGCCCCCTGTTTGCCCCCAGCACTAGCTTTCTGCCAGCATTTTCATAGCAGGCATCCCACCATAAAAAGGCTGGCTGGCAGAAAGAGGACTTGTGATCAGCATGGCAGCACTGAACTCAGCACTGCCGTAACTGACCACGACTCCGACCGCCACCACCCCACCTGGACCCATGATCCTGGCAATGGCGGCGGTCCCCTCATGGTCTGACCATCATGGTTGTAATATGGCAATTGGACCGCCAGGAGTGCGATGGTCTGACCACCACCACGTACTGCCAAACTCATAATAGGGCCCTAAGTCCTAAAACTGAACTTCAGTATAGCATTGCCTTGGTTTCCCTAATGAATACTGATGTGGCCCAGACATGGTGCTCACTTACAGTCCTTCAACATCTCGTGCTCTGTGCTTTCATCTAAATCATTCTCCATTCCATTCCCATTAAATTGCTACTGAACCAGAATTCAGTCTGTCCTTCACTGTCCTTTAATCTATTATAGATTGGGTTCTCTGGTATCTCACTATGTAGAAAAGTAGAGTATGGGTTGGACAAACTTATAACCAACATTAGAAAGCATATAGTTCTTCTACGTTTATGATACAGGATCAATATAGAATCTAGCAAAGACTATGCTTTGCACCAGGAAATCTTTGGAATGCTTAAATAAAGAAGAAACATTTGTGTCTTTATTCGTTCTGTGGCAAAATGTGTTACTGGGAGAGGCAGCAGCATTGTTCAGTGAACCTATGTATTAGATGGTATTACATACATTTCGAAGGACAATTGTTAGATATGTTCCTCCATTGGATGCCTTTCTCCATAACTGGTACACAACGGTAATATCATCTAAAAATATTGTGTCAAAACAACAATGGTTACAAAATATTGAGCTGCAAAATGAAAAGTAATAATATTGTTTTTAAAGGTATTTGTTATCATTGTTTTAAAAATAGTTGTGGAAAATATATCAATGTTATAATATTTTGTTTTATGACTGTGTGCTTTAGGTATTAAGATTAACATTTTAATTGTAAAAGCTAGTAATTTGTTTTAATTGTTGTGTTGTTTAGTGATATTTGTAAAGTGTGTTTTTAGTTTATTTAAATGTTTTTACATTATGTTTTTTAATTGATGTAAGAATATATTTTATTTTTTTTAAACATATTTTGCAATTTGTGTAATTTAATTGGTTAAATTACTAACTGTGTGAAGTATTTATTTGTGAGTTTATTTAGTTTATATTGATAAACATTGTTATTCTTTGTTGAATTGGTTGTTTTCATCATTTGTTTTGAACGTTTTGAAATCAGTAATTAATTTTTGAATAAGTGTTTTTAACTTTATTTGTAAAATGCACTTAGTTATCTAAATATTGTAATTGATTTAACTCATTATGTTTTTAGCATGTTAACCATATAAACATTTACTTTTTTTTTTGTGTAAGAATCAATATTGTATACAACTTTAGTGTTTTTCATTTGGAAAAAAGCTTACATTTGTAAATTTTTAAGTTAATATTTTTGTTACATATAGAAATCTGTTTCTTTTAAATAGAGTATTATATTTTAGTATTTAGTTGATATTTTTATATCAAGTTTTAATGTTAAGAGTTTTATAGATCTTTATTATAACTTGTGTTTCTATACTCCCCCTACTGCTGGGAATAGTAAATCTGACCCTCTACCCCTAAAGTCCATACTCTTAAATTAGATTGGAGTGGGAATACCAAATCTGAATTCTCAAAAACTCCAATCCTTCTTTACTGTTGCACAGACTGGAGTGGGAAAAATAAAACAGACCCTTTCAAGGTTCAACACTTTCACTATTGTTGCCCAGGTGAGGATTCAAATAATAAAGCTAATCTCACCCAAGTTTAACACTTTTCCTCCTGCTGCTTTGGTTTGAGTTAGAAAAGTAAATCTTTCCTCCCTGCTGCACCAAAGCTAAATCCTTCCCCAACTGTTGCTTAGATTAGAGTGGGAATACTAAATATTACCGACCCTTTTTTGGCTGAGATTAGAGTGTAAAAAGTGAATCTGACCCCTACAACATCTAGTGCTTTCCTTATGTTGGATTGGGAATATTAAATAAAAATCCTTCTGAGTCCCATGTATTCTCTATTGTTGCTTTCGGTTGAGTGAGAATAGTAAATCCGATCCCTCCAAGGTCCAGTGCCTTCCGTTTTGTATCTTAGGTTAGAGAGGGAATAGCACATTCTATCTTTTTAAAGCTCAGTAATGTACCTACTGATTCTTTTTTTAGGTTAAGGAACTATTGCTATTTTTTTTTTTCAAAATGCATTTTAAAACATTTTAGGTGAATTTTGAAATGTTAATTTTACTTTATTTATGTATTTTGTTTCGTTTTTATTTTAAAGGAGTTTAATTGTCGTTCGATATATATTTTCATTTTGTTATTTGTTACTTTGAATATGATAGTTAAACTATTTTCCCTTTTTGTTCAAGGTGTTTATTTATATTTTTTCTTGTAGTTTTTATATTAACGTTCGTGAAGTTTTCTTGTTTATTTTGCAATGTATTATTTTTCTATTTTGTTGTATATTTTTAACATAATATATTTTTTGTTTGGTTTAGTAAGTTTATTTGAGTACTATTCTCATGCCCCCCTCAACATGCACTATTAATTAAACCACATATTACAACTGTCATGACATCATCTATGACATTTTTGATAATATCACTGCAACATTATCAATTACATTATTAAGAGAAACCTGTTTCATAAGTTATAGTTTCTTGAGATAAGTATAACTATAACTGCTGAATTTCTATGGTTTTATCTGTTGAACAAAAAAACAAAAGTTAAAGTAACATCATAGTTAGGTGTGATAAAAAGATGTGCTTTGTTTATAAAAAAAAGGTAGACATTCGCTGAAAAATTGAAGGAATATAGTAACGTTATAATTGCGTGACAATGTCAGTGACAACATTAATGTTTTCAACTTAACAAAACACAAAACATTCTCTAGTTATAGTTGTCAGAGGTAACTATAACATGCACTGCTTATGACCACAGATATTACATCACTCACAACATGTTCTATGATATCGTTTATGGCATCTCTGATGACATCTCAAATGGCAACATTGATTATATCATTGATGTTATCACTGATGACATCATCCAAGCTTCTTTTGTACAGAGTACTCTATTAACTAGTATGGCATTAGAGGCCTAAATGTAAGTACAAAATAACTCAGAATAATATGAAGCATCATTATTGCTGTCACAGATGCAACTCCCTCAGTTGTAGCAAGCGTATGTTATGTACAAGATTGACCATTTTCCATACATTTCATAGGTAGCCTAGTTCACAGGAGCAAGTGCCCTGATTGGATTCGAGGACTCCCGCTGAATGAAATTGGCTCAAGGGTGAAAAAGCTCCCTGGCCCAATCAGAAGGCCCCATTTTTAAATTGGAGCTCCCACAAGAGTCTCTCAAGCCAATCACTGATCCAGCCATCCAGATGTAGTATCTTTTTGATACCTTAATTGTTGTAAAATGAGTGAATGTATTTACACCTGATCACAGCAGGAATAATCTGCGTACAAGTCATAGTTAGGACCATGTCTCAATAGAAAAGCATTTTTTGACTTGACTATATCTTTGGCACCATTTGACGAATCTTCACGAAATTCTCCAAAAATGTATCCTAGTGATTCTTGGTGCAGAGGCAAAGTTTCTGGGTGATCCGTCAAGCGGGGGCAGAGAAAAAGGGGCTAAAAAACATTCTATTTCACATGATAATTCCCATAGGATCTGTCAACACATGTACAGCCCAAACCAATAGACGGAATTACCAAAATTTGGTAGAAGTCGGTGCGCAGATTGTGTTATTTGTTAATTGGTGTAAACCCATTCAGTAGTTTTTGAGAAATTTAGGGAAATTCAAATTTGTATATCTCTGGCCACAAACTATTCACAAACAAAGATGAGCTCATGCAGTGACATGCACAGCTCTGATTGGCTGCCAACACTTCAGACCAGGAAGTGTTGGCAGCCATCTTGGGACACAGCTTGAGCCGAGCCCCAGAAAAAAAGTAAAAAAAATAAAATAAAGGGGGCCAGGGTAGGGACACCCTGATCCCATAGCACTAGTGGGGGAGTTTAAATTATTTTTTTGCTGCAAATTTGTGATATTTGCTGTTTTTTTATGGGCCCCTGGGTGGGCCAGATCTCGGGCCACAAAACATTTTGTGTGTGGGGGGTGTCCCAGTCCCCCCCCACAGCTCCGGGGACCACCACCTGCCCTGGGCTTTCATTTTTATATATGGGGGTGGCCCCAAGGCCCCACCATGCTCAGGGAACTGCCACCTGTCTGGGGCTTACATTTTCCTATATGTGGGGGGGTTGCATGTCCCCTGCTGCCCTAGGGACTGCAACCTCTCCAGAGATGTGTTGTTTAGAATATAAGAGGGGGGGTGCATGGCCTCTTCCCCCTGCATCGGGGGCCACCACCTCCCCGGGGCATTTAAGTAATGGCCTGTGCCCCACCTGCTATCTGGCGACCTCCAGTCCCCGGGGTTATAATGTGATAAATGTGGGGAGGCCTGTGGCTCCCCTCGTGCCCCAGAGACCACCACCCACAGGGCAAAATGTGATTTATTTGCAGGGGGGTCACTTTCATATTCTCACTGCAACATTTGCAATAACATAATTGATGAGAAAACTGTGCATGGTGGAGGCGTGAGGTATTGTAACCTTTTGGCTATTTTGTTGGAAAGTGGATTATTGGTAAGGGCAGTTCAGTACCTACACTTAGCAATAGGCCACAAACCCCCACTAAGTCCAGTCAAGGTCTCGATTAATTAATCCCAGCTCTACCCTTGGTAGCTTGGCAATGAGCAGATAGGCTTAACTTAGCAGACAGGTGTGTAAATCATTTAATAACCACACAACAGTAAATAAGTAAAACACAATGAAAATCCAACACCAATTCATACAAATAGATTTTATTTGTATCTATAAAATGACACTAAAATGACAAACATCCAATGCAGGAGCTGGAGATATGATTTTTTAAAGATTTGGGGTCTGATTACAATCTTGGCGGATAGAGTAGTCTGTCGCAAACATGACGGATATTCCACCCGCAGTATTACAACTTCGATAATATCCTATTCAACTTGTAAAACGGCGGGCGGGATTTCTGTCACTTTTTTGACTGATTATCCCGTCCGCCAAGGTTGTAATCAGCCCTAAATGCTTCCCAGTGCTTAGAAAACAAAAGAGCCAATCTGGACATCTACTTGCACTTGACTGGGGCAAAGTCAAAAGTTGATGCCTCAGTCAAAGTTTTACCTTGAGACTTAGAAGAATGTTTGAAGATCTCTCACCAATCCGGACAAAGTCACAAGTTGAGGCTGCCCTCACTGGAGCCCTCTTCAGATACGCATCGCCGGAGGCCTCTGCCAGGAGTTCTACATTCGGACTTGAATGATTTTTCAGGATGGAAATCTTTGTCTGGGACCAAGTTGAAGTTGAAGCCAATCTCCCTAGAGCCCCCCTCGGATACACTGCGTCGGAGGCCTTGGTCAACTTTTTTCCTTCCGATGCCTGACGACCTTCCACAGCAAGCCGATTTCTATGCAACGTCTTTGGATTGCCTTTTTCACTAGCCCCTGGTGAAATTCTGAAGGTCTGTGGCTCTGGAGTTTTTCAGCGGGATGAACTTGCAAGTTAGGGTGGATCGCAGTTGACGTTGCCTAGCTTGACTCACAATGTTGGGTCAGCTTATTTTTTCAAAGTTGCTCCAAACTTCTGGATCTTCTTAGAAAAGTTCCTTTAAGGATCTTTAGGTGTCCACAACTTCCAGAAGCTCTGATTTGCTCCTTGGGGGGCTAGGTCCCAGAATGCACCTGGTTCAAATCCAAAAATTACCACTGGTCACTGGTCAGCTGGTCAATTTCTGGAGATCTTGATGCAGGGGACTCTGGTCAGCTATTTTCTACCTGTAGCTTACAGGGGGTCTCTCTTTGAAGTAGTAGCCAGGGAAAGTCCTTTTCTTGGTGAAGCCCAAATGTGCAGCTGTTGCAGGCCTTCTAAGTGTCGAAGCCCAGCTCACCTGAGTCCTTGTTCAGTTCTTGTGGAGGTTGAAGACAATCCGACCCCACCCTGAAACTGCTTGTTCCAGCACACTAGTTTTTAAATCAGTGCACTAAGAACAGAAGCTCAAGGGAAGGGGGGAAGTGGATAAAATAAAATAAAATAGAGAGACAACACCGTTCTTGCGTTTCCACTGTTGAAGTGCTGCACAAATCTGCGGCCCTTTCTGACTTCTGTAGAAACTGGTGCCTAATGAAACATAAACAAAGAACAGATAAGTACAACCTATTCCTAAATGGGTTCCTGACTATCCCTTTCTTTATTAGAAATTCTCTTCTAAAAGTACCTCTTGGATCCTGGTTTGGAATGTGTTACTGCTGTGGGATGTGCTTTCTATTGCTGTAAAGCTTCTAAAACATTAAACAAATACCGTTATCAGAATTACCAACATCTAACATTCATCTTAATATAACTAAAGCCTAAACTCCCAATAGCAGACTCACTTTTCCCATATTTCCAGAATCTTTTATAAAACAAATACTGTACTTTTACATCAAAATACAGCATGTAATTTGTGCAAGTCCTTGATTTACTGTTTGTCTTGCTGTTAATGGTTTCCACTGTTCAATCCTTAAAAGTTCCACAAAAAAAAAAAAAAAATGTTTGCTTCACAAAGTTCCGCAAAGTATTCTTGTAACAAAGAGTTTGAATCCCAATGTTCGTGGAAGGTATCTTGTTTCAAATTGTCTACACACGAATCCAGAAATCGTTGTCAAAGTTCTTTTAGGTAATAAAAAGTTTTGCACTTACTTGTTGCTGGCAAGAGATACTGATCAGTCTAACCTTGTCTTCTTTCTCTTTTGCAGGTGACTTGTAGGAGAGAGGCTGAGGCAAGGAGGAACCGGAAACCGGAGGAAGGAAGAGCCAGCAGCTGCACCCATTGAAGCCAATGAAAGTCTGTAGAGAGCAGGAGTGCCAGCGCCGAGGGATCTGGTCTCATGTAAGCGGGAGGTAGACGAGCACAAGCACTGGGTGAGGCTCGGGGGCTGCCTTTTATAGACAGGGCTGGGTGTGGTTTGAAGGGCTGGGTGTGGTCCTCACATGCTGCACATGTTCTTGAAAGGTGTGCAGAGCTGGGTGTGGTTTGAAGAGCTGGGTGTGGTCCTCACATGCTGCACATGTTCTTGAAAGGTGTGCAGAGTTTCCGTTATTATGCAAATGAGTTGAATTAACACATGGCCTAGGGAGGAGTGTTTTAAAGAAGCCTTGGTAAGAGCAAGGCCCAATGTGTAAACAAAACAGCACATTAAACAACATACACAGAAGCCTAGGGGGGGGGGGAGGTGAGATAACAAGAAAGGCTTTCAATAGTAAGTTTAAAAGGGAGCTATTACAGAACCCACTAGTGCAGTGAGAGGGGACATGCTCTTTGCTGTGCACAAACCCTAACAGTTGCCCCCCTCAAAGGCCCTCCTACAGGACGGGGTTTTCCTGGATTTTTTAAATAAAACCGTCTAATCAGCTGTGGGGCATGTACATATGATGCTGGTTCCCATGAATTCTCAGATTCATCATATCCTTTCCATTCTACTAAATAAAACAGACGTCCACTAATTCTTTTTGAGTCTTTTATGCTTTTCACTTCATATTCTAAATTTCCCTTAATTGGTATGGGTGGAGGTGGTGGTTCAGGTCGGGTTTTTGGGTTGTACGGCTTAAGCAAGGACACATGGAATGTAGTATGTACTGGATATTCTTTTGGTAAATCTAATTTTACTGTTACCGGGTTTACTATGGCAGTTATACTAAAGGGTCCAATGAAACGTGGTTGCAGCTTTCGGGATCCCTCTATGTTTAGGTTCTTTGTGGAGAGCCATACCTTGTCACCAATTTTATACACTGGGGCCTCAGATCTGTGTTTGTCTGCTTGTCTTTTCATGCTTTCCTTGTACTTTAATAAATGTTTCCTGGCTTTGTCTTGTATGTCACCTAACTTTGTTAGTCTATCCGTTACTGTAGGTAACAGGGAATCTTCTAACAAAATGGGTATAGCTCTTGGATGATACCCCTGCAAGAAATAGAATGGTGAGCAAAGTAGAGCTGAATACTCAGTATTATTATAAACAAACTCCGCTACAGGGAGAGCTTCCAACCATTCACTAGAATAATCAGCCAATAAACAACGTAGCGTTTGAAGTAAGGTTTGGTTCAGTCGTTCAGTCTGTCCATCTGTCTCTGGGTGGAAAGCAGTGGATAATGCCACATCTATTTTCATTTTTTCACATATTTTTTTCCAAAATCTAGAGTTGAACTGGCTCCCTCGGTCTGACACCACTTTGCTTGGCAAACCATGTAAACGCACAATTTCCCTTATAAAAATATCGGCAAATTCTGCCGCCGTGGGTAATTTCCGTAATGGTACAAAATGTGCCATTTTAGATAAAAAATCCACTATAACCAACACTGTTGTGAAAGATTTTACAGGTGGTAAACCTACAATAAAGTCTACGCTCACAGTGTGCCAAGGTTGTTTGGGTGTTGGCATTGGTATTAACAAGCCGTCAGGGGCCTTATGAGAAGATTTATGTCTTGCACAAATTGGACAGGTAGTGACAAATTGCTTAATGTCCTTTCTTATAGTGTCCCACCAAAAGTGTTTTTGCACATTTTCCAGGGTTTTTACCCAACCAGGATGACCTGCCAACGGTGAGGCGTGATGCCACATTATCACCTGTGTTTGTAATTCAGAGGTGGGCACTAACAGCATGTTGTCGTGATACAATAAACCTCGTTGTATTGTGTTATGGGAATCCTTTAACCAATCCTGAGATGCTATTTTCATGTGTGCATTATATAGATCTGTGATGAAATCCTTCTGTTGTACTGGTGCCAAAAACTTTTGGGGAGGAATAATGGGTTCTCTTATTTTATCTTGTTTCATGTCTCAGGTATGTCCGTATCTAGATAACACATCAGATTGAATTTGTTGTGCACCTGGTCTATAGGTTATTACAAAGTCAAATGTGCTAAAAAAATTTAACCAGTGCATCTGACGTGGTGTTAGTGCTTTAAGTGATCCAAAAAACTGTAGGTTCCTATGGTCAGAAAAGATTGTAACTGGGTACTTGGCTCCCATTAAATGGTGCCTCCATTCTGAAAAGGCTACTTTGATAGCTAGTAGTTCCCTTTCAGCCACAGTGTAATTTTGTTCAGCTGGTAATAACTTTTTGGAATAGAAGGCTATAGGATGTAACTGGCCATCTACTGCATCTCGTTGAGAGAGAACTCCTCCTAAAGCTACTTGTGAAGCATCCGCTTCAACAAAAAAGGGCAAGTCAGGATCAGGATGTTTCAGAATTGGGGCTGAAGTGAATTTTTGTTTTAGGAGTTGAAAGGCGTGTGCCGCCTCATCAGTCCAAAGAAATCGTTGCCCTTTCCGCAACAAGGTAGTTATTGGGGCCGCAATGTCTGCAAAATGTGCAATAAACCTCCTATAAAAATTGGCGAAACCCAGAAATTTCTGAATATCTTACAGAGGATGGTTCTGGCCAATCAGCAATAGCACTGATTTTCTTTACATCCATAGTTATTCCTTGAGGTGACAGGCAGTATCCTAAAAAGTCCACCTGGCTGACATTAAAAATACACTTTTCTAACTTAGCAAAAAGATGATTTTCTTTTAACTTTGATAATACTGCACGAACATGTTGGGTATGTTCTTCTGAGTTCTTAGAGTAAATGAGGATGTCGTCTATGTATACTATGACACAAACGTCCAGGAATTCGTGTAGGACCTCATTTATAAAGAATTGAAAGGCCGCAGGGGCATTACATAACCCAAAGGGCATTACTGTGTACTCAAATAAACCAAACTTTGTCTTGAAAGCTGTCTTCCACTCATCCCCCTCTTTTACTCGGACCAGGTGGTAAGCTCCCCGCAGATCTAGTTTAGTGTATACAGTAGAATGTCTTAATTGATCCAACAACACAGGTATTAGAGGAAGAGGATATTTATTCTTTATTGTAGCCTTATTTAGTCCTCTATAATCGATACACGCGCGCAGGGATTTATCCGGCTTCGAGATAAAAAAGAGTGGAGATGACACCGGAGATGTGGAATGACAGATGAACCCAGACTGTAGTAGGTCATCTAGGTAGGTTCTTAAGTATTTGGTTTCTTCGTCAGTCAAAGCATATACTCGGTTATTAGGTAAAGGGGCCCCTGGGATAAGATCTATACGACAGTCATAAGACCGATGTGGGGGCAGCACACTAGCCTTTACTGGATCAAAGACGTCTTTAAAGTCAGAATATTCAGGAGGGAGACTTGGTTCATCTTGTGTAAGACTAGCACAGTGTAATACTGTACTCTGTTCTGTACCTGCTTCTTGATAGCAATTGGTTCTACAGAAAGAGGAATCCAAAGTAACAGTTCTATTCACCCAATCAATTTTTGGGTTATGAGTTGTTAACCAGGGTACCCCGAGAATCAAACCAAAATTAGGAGTATCTATCAGATCAAAGCTAATCACCTCTGTGTGCCCGTTCTGACAGACCATCACAAGTGGACTTGTTTGTTTTGTGATTAATCCAGAGGTCAATTCTGACCCATCCACTGCACATACTGCTTCTGGACAAGGCTTTAGGCACATAGGAAGTCCTAATTTTTCTGCTAACTTATTATCCACAAAATTTCCTGTCGCGCCTGAGTCCAGTAGGACAGGGAGAGAATGCCTCACTTGGGTAGTAACAATTAAAACTACCTGAATTATGAAATGTCTAGGTATGTGCGGTACCAAGAAGGCTGCAGCATTAGAGGTTTTATTAAGATGTTTTCTCGAACAAGTACCCTCTCCCCTTGTCGAGCTTAATCGTTTCCCGATTCAGTTGAGGAGGTGGAGGAAACAGCACCCTTTCGTGGAGTTTTAGGCTTTACTGGACATTCTCTGGCAAAGTGACCCGCCCTGCCACAATATAAACATAATTGAAGTTTTCTCCTTCTTTCTTTTTCCTCTAATTTGAGTGGACCTCTGAGTGTCCCTATTTGCATAGGCTCAGGTTCAGGGAGTTTATTATCTGGGTCTTTCTTCTCGTGTCTAATAAAAGTTAACCGTGATTCCAGTTTGTATTTATCTCCCTTTCTTTCTCCTAGTCTATGTTCTAATTTCACAACTAAATCTACAAAGTCCGAATAGTCTTCTGGCAAATCAATGATATGAGCCAGCGCGTCTTTTAACTCGTCTCTCAAACCTTTATAAAAAAGGGAGACACGCTTTTCTTCTGGCCACTGTGTCTCGGTGAGTAAACGATTAAAACTAGTGAGATAGGTCAATAAATCCTTGTTACCTTGTTTAAGATTTAAAAGCTCATTATCACTTGCCTGCATGAAAGTGTGTTTTGCAAAAAGGCTGGTCATGGTACGTTTAAATTGATTCCAATTATGGAGGATGGGATCATCTCTCTCCACGAAAGGAATTGACCAATTGGCTGCTGTGCCACCCAAATAAGACAAGACGAATGCCACTTTCGTAGCATCAGTAGGGAATTGTTGTGGCTTACAAATGAAGTGTAATTGACATTGATTGATAAAAACATGGAATTTGTTACTATCTCCATGAAAACGTTCAGGTGCTGCTAAGGGCACAGCATTAGGAACATTAACAGTAACCTCAACTGGGGGAGGCAAAGTTGTATGTTTTGATGGCGCCCCTGTCTCTGAGGAGGTTTTAAACAAAGGCGTAAAAGCTGTGTTCCACTGAGATCTCCTAAATTTATACCTGCTTAAATCCTGTTTTAAAGAGGTATTCTCCATCTTTAATCTCTCTATTTGCTCTTGCATATGTTGCAAGATGCCAGACACTGATTCATTATGAGCCAAGTCCTCATTTGGGGCCTGCGCCATATCCGTGACGTCAATGCCCTCTATTACTTCCCCGGTATTCATCGTCCACCAGAACTGAAATATATTTTTTTTGTAAGGCTTGTGCTTCTGTCGAAGCCCAGCTCACCTGAGTCCTTGTTCAGTTCTTGTGGAGGTTGAAGACAATCCGACCCCACCCTGAAACTGCTTGTTCCAGCACACTAGTTTTTAAAACAGTGCACTAAGAACAGAAGCTCAAGGGAAGGGGGGAAGTGGATAAAATAAAATAAAATAGAGAGACAACACCGTTCTTGCGTTTCCACTGTTGAAGTGCTGCACAAATCTGCGGCCCTTTCTGACTTCTGTAGAAACTGGTGCCTAATGAAACATAAACAAAGAACAGATAAGTACAACCTATTCCTAAATGGGTTCCTGACTATCCCTTTCTTTATTAGAAATTCTCTTCTAAAAGTACCTCTTGGATCCTGGTCTCTAGTTTCCAGGTTTGGAATGTGTTACTGCTCTGGGATGTGCTTTCTATTGCTGTAAAGCTTCTAAAACATTAAACAAATACCGTTATCAGAATTACCAATATCTAACATTCATCTTAATATAACTAAAGCCTAAACTCCCAATAGCAGACTCACTTTTCCCATATTTCCAGAATCTTTTATAAAACAAATACTGTACTTTTACATCAAAATACAGCATGTAATTTGTGCAAGTCCTTGATTTACTGTTTGTCTTGCTGTTAATGGTTTCCACTGTTCAATTCTTAAAAGTTCCACAAAAAAAAAAAAAAAAAATGTTTGCTTCACAAAGTTCCGCAAAGTATTCTTGTAACAAAGAGTTTGAATCCCAATGTTCGTGGAAGGTATCTTGTTTCAAATTGTCTACACACGAATCCAGAAATCGTTGTCAAAGTTCTTTCAGGTAATAAAAAGTTTTGCACTTACTTGTTGCTGGCAAGAGATACTGATCAGTCTAACCTTGTCTTCTTTCTCTTTTGCAGGTGACTTGTAGGAGAGAGGCTGAGGCAAGGAGGAACCGGAAACCGGAGGAAGGAAGAGCCAGCAGCTGCACCCATTGAAGCCAATGAAAGTCAGTAGAGAGCAGGAGTGCCAGCGCCGAGGGATCTAGTCTCAGGTAAGCGGGAGGTAGACGAGCACAAGCACTGGGTGAGGCTCGGGGGCTGCCTTTTATAGACAGGGCTGGGTGTGGTTTGAAGGGCTGGGTGTGGAGCTCACATGCTGCACATGTTCTTGAAAGGTGTGCAGAGCTGGGTGTGGTTTGAAGAGCTGGGTGTGGTCCTCACATGCTGCACATGTTCTTGAAAGGTGTGCAGAGTTTCCGTTATTATGCAAATGAGTTGAATTAACACATGGCCTAGGGAGGAGTGTTTTAAAGAAGCCTTGGTAAGAGCAAGGCCCAATGTGTAAACAAAACAGCACATTAAACAACATACACAGAAGCCTAGGGGGGGGGGTGAGATAACAAGAAAGGCTTTCAATAGTAAGTTTAAAAGGGAGCTATTACAGAACCCACTAGTGCAGTGAGAGGGGACATGCTCTTTGCTGTGCACAAACCCTAACACTGAGTGCAGGGTCCAGGTGCAGGCCAGGGGTCCAGCAGGGCAGTTCTTCTTCTTCTTGTCTTGTTTAGGAGGGATCTGAGGTGGGGTGCAGCTCTGCCAATTTTATCCTTGCTCCTGTGGTGAAAAGCAAGGGGGTGCTCCTGTCCAATCACATGCAGGCCACCACCCTCTTGAGTGACCAATTCCTGGGAAGTGTAGCAAAAATCAATCCCAGGGGCAACATTCCTCCAAAATCCAAGATGGCAAAAATTCAATCAGTTTCCCTTAACACTCCCCTTCCTTAATCTAATCAAGGGGCAACTGTTTTTCTGGGGCTGTAGGAAATGGGAGAGGTACAGTTACTGTCCCAAATGTCCTTTCTGCCTTTGAAGTCCAGTTTGGCTGCTCTCCCCCCATTCTGTTCAACCATCCGATGCAGGCAGATCTCTGCCCACCAGATGCTTAATTTCTTTTCAACCCAGACCACTTTACACCTCACCAAGGCAGCCAGGCTCAGGCCGCCAAAGGCTGATCAAATAGAGAATGGCACTACAAGGCTGAAGTTGGTATCTTTTAAAAAGAGTTCTAAAACTTTTTCCAGGCACAAGTTATATTAAATTCAAAAGTGGCAAGTTGTTGGATTTATTAAAACCTTCAATTTGATACAAAACATGCTATATTTAGCTCCTTCCTATGGAAACTAAGATGTTGTTATTTTAAAATAATGTCTCTCCATGTTAGTGTATGGAGCCCATTCACTACAATGGGGAAAAACACATTTGGCTATTTTTCCCTCACCAGGGCTTTTAAAACATCTTTTATAAAGTCCCTGCTTATTGATACTTATTGATACACTGCGCCCAACACGTCGAATTTGGGGTTACCTATAACTTAAAAGCAGCCAGGAAAGCAGACTTGCTTTTGAAATGACACTGGGCATCACAGCAGTGCACCTATAGGTGTACTACCCAGGCAGGGGCCCCTAACCCTACATGCCCTATCATGTACTAGGGTGTTAGAAATGTGGTTCTTGGTTGGCAGTCAGGTTATCCCCTGTCCACGCAAGGACCCTCACTCTAGTCAGGGTAAGTCACACACAATCCAAATTATCCTGGGCCCACCCTATGGTAGCTTGGCACTGAGCAGTTAGGCATAACTTAGAAGGCAATGTTTGAAGTATTTGTGCAATAAATTCATGCAATAACACATTATAGCACCACAAAAATACACCGCACAGGGCTTAGAAAAATCTATAATATTTATCTGGATAAATGCAGGTCAACACAATTAAAATGCAATAAGTATATGTTGAGATAACACTGTAAAAATGATATAAAGGGGGTCATTCTGACCCTGGCGGTCA
This sequence comes from Pleurodeles waltl, assembly GCF_031143425.1. NCBI lineage: Eukaryota > Metazoa > Chordata > Amphibia > Caudata > Salamandridae > Pleurodeles > Pleurodeles waltl. The sequence continues at coordinate 667,768,667 of NC_090444.1, forward strand.
TCGACCACAAGGGTCGACGACCACGGAAGCACCGGCAACAGGCTGGCGGTGCTTCCTTTTGTATTCCGGTTTCCCGCCGGATTACCCCCGGCTGGGAGAATCCTCCATGGCGGCGCTGCTTGGGATTCCGACCCCCTTCCCGCCAGCCTGTTTCTGGCAGTTTTCACCGCCAGAACCAGGATGGCGGGAACGGGTGTCACTGGCATGGGCAGTGCAGGGGCCCCCTAACAGGGCCCCAGAAAGATTTTTACTGTCTGCGAAATCACAACTGCATCCGTCGCACCCCTGCAACTCAGCCGGCTCCATTTGGAGCCGGCTTCATTGTTGCAGGGCCTTTCCCGCTGGGCCGGCGGGTGCTCCTTTGGCGGGCGCCCGCCGGCCCAGCGGGAAACCCAGAATGGCCTCCGCGGTCTTTTGACCGCGGAGCGGCCAAGTGGCGGTTCCCGCCGCCAGCCAAACTCGGAATGAGGGCCAAAGTGTCTTTAGTCTCTTAAAAGCAATAAATGTCTCTTGCAAGCACAAAGTACCTGATTTGCGTTCAAAATCTCTGCAAGGAACCGCAGAGGAGGAGATACGTGGAAAACAGGGAGGTGTGTGTCGATTTCTCTGGTCGCACACGGCGATACGTTGTTTATTTTCCACGCAGAGACGGCTGTGAGTCGATTTCTGGTGCTCGGTCATGGACCCTCTTCGGTTTGCGGGGCTTTAGGGCGTCTCGTGGATGATGCATTGAAATCCAGTGCTGACCGGACGAAGTCACAGGGGCTGTGTCGATCCAGCTGGTGTTGCGTGGACATTTCTACTGCACGGCAGGCGCTGCGTCGATTCATCTCTAGAAGTCGGGCTGCGTTGTTCCGGCTCAGCTGTGCATTGTTCCAGTGGGCTGTGCCTCGAATCTTCTCGTTGCGAAGTCGAGCTGTGTCGTTCTGGTCGACGTACAGTGAATTTGTCGCTGCACTGCAGGCTGTGCATGGTTTCTGGCAGGCTGTACATCGATTTTCACTGCACAAGGAGTTCTTCTTGCAGAGATTAAGGGGGTTATTACAACTTTGGAGGAGGTGTTAATCCGTCCCAAAAGTGACAGTAAAGTGACGGATATACCACCAGCCGTATTATGAGTTCCATAGGATATAATGGACTCGTAATACGGCTGGTGGTATATCCGTCACTTTACCGTCACTTTTGGGACGGATTAACACCTCCTCCAAAGTTGTAATAACCCCCTAAGTCTTTTTGGTCCTGAGACTTCAGGGAACAGGAGGCAAACTTTATTCAATCCCTTGGAGAGCACTTCTCAGCACAGCCAGAGCGAAGCAAGGCAGCAGGGCAACAGCAAGGCAGCAGTCCTTCACAGAAAGCAATCAGGTGAGTCCTTTAAGCAGCCAGGCAGTTCTACTGGGCAGGTTGCAGATTCTGATTCAGGTTCTCTTCTCCAAGAAGTGTCTGAGTTGGTAGGGGCAGAGGCCCTGTTTAAATACCCAAATGTGCGTGTGAAGTGGGGGAGACTTCAAAGAGTGGCTTAGAAGTACACAAGGTCCCCTTTCACTTCCATCCTGTCTGCCAGGGTCCCAGTAGGGGGTGTGGCAGTCCTTTGTGTGAGGGCAGGCTACTGGCTTTTGACATGTAAGTGTCAAGCCCTCCACCCTCCCAGCCCAGGAGGACCCATTCAAAATGCAGATGTATGGAAGTGAGGCTGAGTGTCCTTTGTTTGGAGTTGTCTGAGTGAGTGCACACGGAAGCTGTCACTTAAACCTAGCCAGACGTGGATTGGAAGGCACAGAAGGATTTGAGTGCAGAGGAATGCTCACTTTTTAAAAGTGGCAATTCTAAAATAGTAATGTTAAATCCAACTTCATCAGTCAGCAGGATTTTGTATTACCATTCTGGTCCTACTCCTTTCAGATCACAAGCTACCACTCAAACAGTATATGAGTATAGCCTCAATGTTAGCCTATGAAAGGGGCAGGCCTCACAGAGGTGTAAAAACGAATTTAGGAGTTTTACACTACCAGGACATGTAAACTACACATGTACATGTCCTGCCTTTTGCCTACACAGCACCCTGCCCTATGGGTTACCTAGGGCATACCTTAGGGGTGACTTATATGTAGAAAAAGGGGAATTTTAGGCTTGGCAAGTACTTTTGAATGCCAAGTCTAATTGGCAGTGAAACTGCACACACAGGCCTTGCAATGGCAGGCCTGAGACATGGTTAAGGAGATACTTAAGTGGGTGGCACAATCAGTGCTGCAGGCCCACTAGGTGCATTTAATCTACATGCCCGAGGCACATAAAATGCACTTTATTAGGGACTTATAAGTAAATTAAATAATCCAATTGGGTATGATCCAATGTTATCATGTTTAAAGGGAGTGAGCATATGCACTTTAGCACTGGTTAGCAGTGGTAAAGTATGCAGTCTTAAAACCAGCAAAAACATTATCCAAAAAGTGGAGGGAGGCAGGCAAAAAGGTAGGGGTGACCACCCTAAGGCTGTCAAGTCTAACATAGGGACTTATAGGTATGTTGGTACAGCCAATTATAATTAGCCTAATTTGCAAATACCATTTTAGTCAGAGCACAGGTCCTGGGACTGTTTAGCAGTGCCCAGGGCAACATCAGAGTCAGAAAACACCAGAAAAACACCAGTATGAGTGAAAAATGGGGGCAAAAAGTGAGGGGGCTTCTGCAATCAGCCCAGGGCTCCCCCCACACACCCATATATATATATATATATATATATATATATATATATATATATATATATATATATATTTATATATAGTGAAAAAACAAAGGTTATAGGGATGTTATAGTTAGCTCCTGAATTTACTCATATAAAACCATAGAAGTTCAGAAGTTAGAGTTCTCTCAAGTAACTATAACTTGCTCCCTAAGGTATCTGTAACTCATGTTTTTGCCATGCACACTTTTCTTATCAATAATTTTATTGCAAAAGTTTGTGATTATATCAAAGATGCCATACAAGATCTCATCATTGAAGTTGCTTGAAAGAACTCTATAACTGCTGAATTTCTATGGTTTTGTACGAGTAAATTCAGAATGTCCTTGTCGTTTTTAAAAAGAAAATGTAAGTTGTTTTTAGCGTAAAGTAGTTTTAATTACTATACGTTATTCCAACCGCTGCCGTGCATAGCCTTTGGCCGGGAATAGCGGGGGTTGGTCACAAGGCCTGGCGTGTAGCCAGGCCATGCAGTCAAGCACTCATAATCATCCAACCCTATGCTAGGCACAGCCTTTGGCCGTGTGCAGCGCAGGTTGGCCACAGGGCCTCTCTCTGTCAGTGGATCTGTAAGTGGGTGCATGAGTGTCTGAGTCGCTTTGAAAGTGGGAGTGGGAGTCTCTGAGTGGGTCTGAGTGGGTGCATTAGTGTCTGAGTAGATGTGTGAGTAGGAGCCCGAGTCTCTGAGTGCATGTATGAGTAAATGAATTAGTGTATGAATGAGCCTGTGTTTTTTCTTTCAATTTTTTTCATATTTTCAAATACTTTGCGAATAATTCGCAAACGTTGGTGAAAATTCATGAATTTTAATTAATACCGCACATTGTGATGAGAAATTGTATTAAACCTATACCTTGCCCTTAATACACACATATATCATACACCTGGGGACAGGGTATCTTTACCCTGACCCCTTATGCCCTTATGCCACTTTCAATTTGGATTTTCACTCCTGGACACTGTGCCCTGTGAAATAAAATGGCAGTCACAACTTTCTTGTCAGGTTGCGGTAAACCGATTGCAACACTTATTTTTGCATGCGTATTTTTGAAAATTCAGGAATTTTCGCAAATTATTTGTGAAATATTTGCAGCCAGAGATATACAAATGTATTTTCCTTTTAACCCTTTGGGTGCCTTGAACGAGCTGGGCTCGTCCTGCACCCAGCCCATGGGGGGAGCACTAGCACTCCCCCATGTGACTCACACCCACACCTCCGTTCGGGGTGGAAGTGGAATCACTTCCCCTTCCACCCTGGCCCCCTTGATCTCCCCAGTGAAGTCTGATGACGTCAGCATGTGATCGTGTGCTGACCTCTTCAGAGGTCACATCCCATTGCGCTGGAAGCATGCTTCCAGCGCTATGCGGAAGAGAAATGCAAAGGATTTCTCTTCCACTCGGGAGGATGGGGCAGGCAGAGGCATGAAAGGAAAGGAAAGACCTTTCCTTTCCTTTCATGTCTCTGCAAGCATGTATGCTGCCCGATCACGAAGTTATCATGCAGCAGAAATGGTCACTAGGCACCAGGGCCATTTAAAAAAAATATATTTATGCATAAGGGGAGCGGCCCCAGGGGGGCAAAATATTTTTAGGCATTTCTGACCCCCGGGGGCAGATAGGCCTTTTATAATTAGGCCTATATGCCCGGGGGGGGGGGCAGAAACCCCTAGACACCAGGGATAAGTATTTGTTTTACTTTATTTTTTTATAAGCGGGGATCGACCCCTTAGGCAAGGGTTGCTCCCATGGGGGCAAATTGTATTTAGACCATCTATTTTTATTAGGCCGATATGCCCCCAGGGGCGGCAGAAAACACTAGACATCAGGGATTTTTATTTTGTTGCATCAATTTCAGGCACGTGGGGGGCAAATTTACTTTAGCCAATTTCTGCTTCCCTTGGCTATTTCTATTAGGCCAATCTGCCCCCGGGGGGGGGCAGAAACCACTTAGGCACCAGGGATTGGTGTGTGCGTGTATGTGTGTGTTTTGTTTGGGGGGCAGGCCCTTGGGCAAGGGTCGCTCCCCATGGGGGCACAGTACTGTTGGCCATCTGATCAGCCTATTTTTGGAAGGCCCATCTGCCCCCAAGGGGGGCAGTAAGCCCACCAGAGACCAGGGAAGATTTATTTTCAAAATAAGAGAGTGGGGGTATGGCCCTACCCCCAACCCAAATAAATGGGGCCAAAGTTGTTCTGCCCACCAGTGGGCAGATGGGGCAATTACCCCCAGTCCACACCTGGGGGGGGCAGAAAGTCTACTAGATGCCAGGGAATTTAAAAAAAACAAAAATAGTGGGGTGGTGGCTACCAACCAGTATGGGCCTGGTTTTGCCCCCACCCCAACTGAAGGGGGTAACAGTCTTTCAGCTTTCCCCCCATACACTAAAACATCTTATCCCATGGCAAGCAAGAGAACGTTTGATTATTTTGGGTTTTGGTTTTACATTTGGGCCATGAGAGCTTGGCTAATTCTAAAAATGGCAACACAAAAGGATGATGGACGGAGTGCTGAACAATGCAAGCACTCTCCCCCAGTCACAGATCTGGGTTTAATCCGTCGTTCTTTTGCTCACCATGCCACCCAAGTTTGGACCCAGCCATATGCAAATCAGTCTTGACCCTGTTCTGCATGGGAACAGTCCTGTCCAAACTGCCAAGCCAGGTCCTTCCTGGACCGGAAATAAGCATCCTGGGACTGTTTTCAGGGTTTCACCCTTCATCAGCCAGGCTAGCTTGAATCCAGTGGCACAATGAGCAAGGGACCCACGTCTGGGCATACCCCTTCCCACTTAGGGCAACTTTAACAAAACAAAAGGATGATGGATGGAGTGCTGAACAATGTAAACACTCACTCCCAGTCCCAAATCCAAGTTTAATCCATCGATCTTTTATTCACCATGTCTCCCAAGTTTGGACCCACCCATATCCAAATCAGTTTTGACCCTGTTTCTCATGGGAACAATCCAGCCCAAACTGCCAGGCCAGGTCCTCCCTGGACTGGAAACAAGCAGCCTGGGACTGGTTTCAGGTTATCACCCTTCAGCAGCCAGGCTAGTTTGAATCCAGTGGCACAGTCAGCAAGGGACCCACGTCTAGGCATACCCTTCCCACTTAGGACAACTTTAGCAACACAAAAGGATGATGGACGGAGTGCTGAACAATGCAAACACTCACCCCCAGTCACAGATCTGGGTTTAATCCATCGTTCTTTTGCTCACTATGCCACCCAAGTTTGGACCCAGCCATATGCAAATCAGTTTTGACCCTGTTCCTCCAGGGAAAAGTCCATCCCGAACTGCCAGGTCAGGTCCTCCCTGGACCGGAAACAAGCATCCTGACACTGTTTTCAGGGTATCACCCTTCATCAGCCAGGCTAGCTTGAATCCAGTGGCACAATGAGCAAGGGACCCACGTCTGGGCATACCCTCAAAATCGTCCCACTTGAAATGGTGGGGGCTGCACTTTTTGGACTTGGGAAGCTGCCATGTAGAAAAATCCATAAGACTAAGACACATCTGAAAACTAAACATCTGGGTGATTCCATGGAGGTGTGCTTCAAATGTACCCACACTATTTTCTTACCCACAATGCCCTGCAAACCTCCAACTTTGCTGGAAATTACACATTTTCCCCACATTTTTGTGATGGAACCTTCCGGAATCTGCAGGAATCCACAAAAGATTTTTCACCCAGCATTGTCTCATCTATACCGATACAAATTCTGCCCCACTTGTCAGCATAATTTTTTTTTTTTTCAAACTGCCCTTTTGGACCCACTTTGGTTCCCCCTCAATCTCGACATGTTTTTGGCTCTTCCCTGTCACAGGCACTTGGCCCACCTACACAAGTGAGGTATCAATTTTACCCAGAGACTGAGGGGAACGTTGGGTAGTACGAAATTTGTGCCGGTGTGGTGATCCCACACAGAAATGAGGGGAAAAATGTGATTTTTTTAGCTAAATTTGAGGTTTTCTGAGGGTTCTGGGCAAGAAAACATTGGCGGATCCACGCAAGTCACACCTACCTAGATTCCCTCGGGTGTCTAGGTTTGCAAAAAACAGCTCTGATTTCTTTGGGAAAATGTGATGTGTCCATGTGGTGTTTTGGAACATTTCCTGTCACGGGCGCTAGGCCTACCCACATAAGTGAGGTACAAGTTTTATCGGGAGACTTGGGGGATTGCTGGGTGAAAGGAAATTTGTGGCTCCTCTCAGATTCCAGAACCTTCTGTCACCAAAATGTGAGCAAAAAGTGTTTTTTTGACCAAAGTTTGAGGTTTGCAAAGGATCCTGGGTAACAGAACCTGGTGAGAGGCCCACAAGTCACCCCATCTTGGATTCCCCTAGGTGTCTAGTTTTAAAAAATCCACAGCTTGGCACTTTGAAAAAAACAGCTCTGTTTTCTTTGGGAAAATGTGATGTGCCCACGTTGTGTTTTTGGGGCATTTCCTGTCACTGGCGCTAGGCCTACCCACACAAGTGAGGTACTGTTTTTATCGGGAGTCTTGGGGGAACGCTGGGTGGAAGGAAATTTGTGGCTCCTCTCAGATTCCAGAACTCTCTGTCACCGAAATGTGAGGAAAAAGTGTTTTTTGGCCAAAGTTTGAGGTTTACAAAGGATTCTGGGTAGTAGAACCTGGTGAGAGCCCCACAACTCACTCCATCTTGGATTTCCCTAGGTGTCTAGTTTTAAAAAATGTGCTGGTTTGGTAGGTTTCCCTAGGTGCCAGCTGAACTAGAGGCCAAAATCCACAGCTAGGCACTTTGCAAAAAACAGTTCTATTTTCTTTGGGAACATGTGATGTGTCCATGTTGCATTTTTGTCAGGAGACTTGGGGGAACACAGAATAGCAGAGTGTCATTGCCCCTTGTGTTTCTCTACATTTTTCCTTCCAAATGGAAGACAGTGTGTAAAAAAGACATCTATTTGAGAAATGCCCTGTAATTCACATGCTAGTATGGGGACCCCAGAATTCAGAGATGTGCAAATAACCACTGATTCTCAACACCTTATCTTGTGCCCATTTTGAAAATACAAAGGTTTTCTTGATACTTATTTTTCACTCTTTATATTTCACCAAATGAATTGCTGTATACCCGGAATAGAATGAAAACCCATTGCAAGGTGCAGCTCATTTATTGGCTCTGGGTACCTAGGGTTCTTGAGGAACCTACAAGCCCTATATCTCCCCACAACCAGAAAGAGTTCTGCAGATATAACAGTATATTGCTTTCAAAAATCTGACATCGTAGTAAAAAGTTACAGAGTAAAACATGAAGAAAAATGACTGTTTTTCTCACCTCAATTTCAATATACTTTTTATTTCAGCTGTTATTTTCTGCAGGGAAACCTTGTTGGATCTACACAAATGACCCCTTGCTGAATTACGAATTCTGCCTACCTTTCAGAAATGTTTAGCTTTCCAGGATCCAGCATTGGTTTCATACCCATTTCTGTCACTATCTGGAAGGATGCTAAAAGCACTAAAAATATAAAAAATGGGGTATGTACCAGTAAAATGCCAAAATTGTGTTGAAGATGTGGTTTTTGACTCAAGTCTGCCTGTTCCTGAAAGCTGGGAAGATGGTGATTTTAGCACCACAAACCCTTTGTTGATGCCATTTTCAGGGAAGAACCACACGCCTTCTTCTGCAGCCATTTTTTCCCATTTTGTTTTTTTAAAAACAACATTTGGCTAATGTCTTTGTCTCCTACAGGGCAACTCACAAACTCTGGGTGCCTCTAGAATTCCTAGGATGTTGGAAAAAAGGACACAAATTTGGCTTGGGTAGCTTATGTGGACAAAAAGTTATGAGGGACTAAGCGCAAACTGCCCCAAATAGCCAAAAACAGGCCTGGCACCTGAGGGGGGAAAGGTCTGGCAGGGAACGGGTTAATATCTCAAAAACTACTGAATGGGTTTACATCAATTAAGTGAAAGTGTGATCGGTGTACCAAAAGCTAGCTTTCTGCAAAATTTGGTGTAATTCCATCCAGCGGTTCAGGCTGTAGACATGTCTTAAGGTCTTATGGGAATTAACATCTGAAACACAACTTTACACACCTGGAGCTTACCCCTGAAGCGGTGAATGGATTTTGTCATTTTACAGCTCAGGGAGGATGTCAATCCTACACTTGCTGATCCTATGCTTAAAAACTTTTCTAGTTAAGCAGACATTTGAGGTGAGCAAATCTAGAGTGTTGCTGGTGCTGCAGGGTGCTCCTTACTGAATCTGCTCGCCACCTAAACTTGGGAACTACCCAGAGTTCTCTCTTCTTTTTTGCATAATTTATACATCACTCTAACCTTGAAAGGGCTCTATTTTGACCTATGCTGGGTGCTCCAATATCTTTGGACATAGCTAAACCCCTCTGAAAAGCTATAATGATAGTGAAACCCGTTTCAAGGGTTTCTTTTACTCATTCTAGTTTGGCTTAGATGGTATTCTCCTCCTGGTCAGCATCTGTTGCCCTCCGCAGCTCTTCTGGCTGCTGCTGCTGCCTTTGCTGGGATGAACTGAGTCTCCTGACTCTCAGTTCAAAGCCCTCCTCCACCCGCAGGCTCGTCCCTGTGCCTCAACCCTGGTGGTCTAGTGGCTATCACAAGTGAGTATTTCTTTTTCTTTTCTTTCTCTCTTTTGCTCTTTCACTCTTGCATTTTCTGCTTTTTTTCTTCTATCATCCCTCGTTTTTCTCTATGTCTGTTTCCTTTCTCCCCTCTTTCCTCTGCCCTCTCTGCTGTGAAGCATCTTTCCCACCCTCCCGCCTCCCAACTGACTGCTCCCCCCCTCCCCTTCTAAATGGTGGAGGCAGCACAGGCGTGCAGCGTACGCGCCACTGGTGCGTCAAAGGCAAACCAAAGCCAAGCCTGTCTGTGCCCATCCACGCCTGGACCGCGCCCTGTGCCAGGAACCCTGGATCTCCGTTAAACCACCCACGGAACTGCCTCCGTTACGACTCAGTCCCTCCTCCGCCTCAATATCGGACATCTCAACAACTGCTCCACCGTCTCCCCCAAGGACACCTACTGACCTTTCACCTGCAGAAACCGCAACTTCAGAGCCAGCCTCAACAAACTGAAGATACTATCCACACACAAAGATACCAACAACCTCCACAACCCCATCAACTGCCTGCTCCTGAACATCCGCTCCCTCCACAAACATGCCACCGAACTGTTGGACCTGATCAACAAAACCCAGCTGAACATCCCCTTCCTCACCCAAACCTGGAACAACCCCATCTCGGGTCCAGACATCGCTATCGCTATTCCTGAGGGTTACAGCATCCTAAGGAGGGACCAAACCTCCCTCCCGGGCAGAGGACTCGCCATTGTACACAAGTCCTCACTACGTGTCAAGGCCGTCGAAGAAGAACACTTCCCCTCCATGGAACACCTTCACTTCCTGGTCCACTTCAACCTTAACTCCTCCATCTGTGGCACCCTGGTGTACAGGCCAGCCTGCCCCTGCCCAGCTGTCATAGACGATGTTGAAGACATCGCTACCCCCAGGCCCTGGTGTCAGTCGACTACCTCCTCCTCAGTGACCTGAACTTCCACCTTGAGAACCGCACCAACCCAAACACCACCGCTCTATTCAACAACCTCTCCACCCTCAGCCTCAGACAGCTGGTCTCCACACCCACACACTTTGCAGGACACACACTGGACCTCATCTTCACCTCAAGCAACCGGATCACCATCAAGACCATCTCCAACCCAGACTGGACCGACCACCGCTGCATACACTTCACAATCACCACACCCAGCAGCCGCACATGCACCTCCAGGACCCCCCACAAAAAATAGAACAAAATCACCAACGAGCAACTCACCTCATCACTTGACAAATCCCTCCTTTCCCCCTCTGATGACACCAACACAGCAGCGCGCAATCTCAATGCACGGATCACCAAATGTGCTAAATCTCTATCCCCTCGCCGGCTGACATCGGCCAAACGCGTACCTAGGAAAGCTGGTTCACCACTGAACTCCAAGAATCAAAGCGTACCCGCAGATGTTTAGAGAAAAAATTTACAAACAGCCAGTAAAGCGAAGACCTCGCCTCAGTCAGAGCCGCATCCGCCGCCCACAGATGAAAAATCAAGAACGCAAGGAAGGACGCACTCCGGGAGTGCATCAACTCCTCCACACGCAACTCAAAGGAACTCTTCTCAGTCTTCAAGTTTGCAGGTCCCCACTCAAAAGCCACCACCATCCCCCGTCACAGGACCTCTGTGACAAACTTGCTTCTTTTTTCCACCACAAGATCCAGGACATCTACGACAGCTTCCTCTCAGGAAATCCTGCAACTGACTCACCTTCCCAGAACCCACCCAAACCATCCACGGGTGGTCCATGCTCACCACAGAGGAAACAGTCAACATCATGAACAGCACCCATTCCGGAGCCCCCTCAGACCTCTGCCCGCACAACATCTACATCAGAGCCAGCGCATCCATTGCCCGAGCTTCGTAACACAATCAATTGGTCCATCAGCATGGGCACCTTCCCTGAGGACTGGAAACACGCCAAAATACGCCCTCTGCTGAAGAAACTTTTGGCCGACCCATCAGAGCTAAAAACAAAATCGAGCCCATCTCGCTGCTACCCTACCCTGCCAAAGTACTTGAAAAAGCAATCAACGCACAACTATGGAATTTCATTAAGGACAACAACTCCCTGAACAGCTCCCAATATGGCTTCCACAGCAATCACAGCACAGAGACAGCGCTCCTGGCCACCACCGACGACATCTGATTACTCCTAGACCGCGGCCACACCACAGCACTCATAATCCGTGACCTCTCAACAGCTTTCAACACAGTCTCCCACAGTACTCTGCGCACCAGACTCCACGACATAGGAATCCGTGGAAGAGCCCTGAAATGTATCGACTCTTTCCTCTCTAGGAGGACGCAGAGGGTCAGACTCCTGCCCTACACCGCCAGACCCACAGGAGTCAACAGTGGAGTCCCCCAAGGATCCACACTGAGTCCCACACTGTTCAAGGAATACATGGCCCCTCTTGCTGCCATTGTCAGAAGCCACGGTATGAACATTGTGTCATATGCCGATGACACACAACTCATCATTTCCCTCACCGAAGACCCTGACATGGCCAAAAGGAAATTTCAATCAGGAATGAAAGCCATCGTCACCTGGATGAGAGAAGGCTTCCTCAAGCTTAATTCCGACAAGAGAGAGCTCATCATTTTCGGAAACGCCACTTCAGCTTGGGACGACTCCTTGTGGCCCACATCCCTCAGCGTCCCCCCTGCACCGACCGAGCACACCTGCAACTGAAAAATCATCCTACACTCCTCTCTATCCATGACCCGCCCGGTAAACTCTGTCACCTCCTCCTGCTGGCAAACATGCTGCAAACTTTGGAAGATCTTCAGATGGATCCCAGCAGACTTTGCAGAACAGTCACCCACGCCTTAGTCATCAGCAAGCTTGACTACGGCCATGCCCTCTATGCCGGCACCTCAACTAGGAACATCAGAAAACTTCAACTCATCCAGAACGCCGGCGCAAGACTCATTTTGGACCTTCCTCGTCGAGAACACATCTCCCAACACCTGAGGACCCTCCTCTGGCTACCAATCGAGAAGTGAATCACCTTCAAGCTTCACACCCACACATACAAGGCCATACACAACACAGGACCAGCCTACCTGAACCACCACCATGTCTCCTTCCACTTCTCCACCAGATCCCTCCGCTCTGCCCAGATGGCCCTGGCCACCGTTCCTCGCATTCGCAAAACCGCTGCCGAAGGACGATCTTTCACCTAGGCTTCAGTAAAGAGATGGAACAACCTCCCCCTGCACCTCAGACTAAGCACATCGCTCACCATCTTCAAGAAGAACCTCAAGACGTGGCTCTTGGGATGACGTCTCTCCCCTCCCCCCAGAGCCTTGAGACCCTCATGGGGGGTAGCCACACTTTACAAATATTGATTGATTGATATTTTACCAGCCCAAAGCTGAAATGCTGTGCCTGGAGTGGTGAATGGCATTTGTCACTTTACTGCTACGCCAGGATGGCACTGTGTCAATTCTATGATTAAAGATTTTGCCATACAGATGGCAAAAGACTTTGGCCTTCATTATGACATTGGTAGATTCATCGGGAAACCGCCGATGCTGATTGCCAGAAGACCGCCAGTGCTGGTAGTCTTCCGCACAGCATAATATGGCTACTTCAGGATTTCCGCCACAATAAGGACAGAAATCTGGCAGTAGCCATGCTGGTGGTTGAGGCACCTGGGCGGTGCTACCACTTGCACCGCCCCGCCAGTAGAAGGCCGCCAGCTGTAATTTGACCAAAAAGACGGCCTGGCGGTGTCCTGCTGTAGGGTTGCTGTCAGCGGTAGCAGCGCCCGTTCACGTTCCCTGCCGGATGACCTACTCGCCGGACAAGGTAAGTCTGGCGTCCATCATGGGAGGGGGTGGAGGGTGGGGGGTGTTGTGTGTGAGTTTGTGGTGTCTGCATGTGTGAATGAATGTGTGTGTGTGTGTGTATGCTTCTGTGAGTGCGGTGGTGTATGCATGGTTGTATGGATGTGGGTGAATGTGTGTATATATGTTACAGTGAGTGCGTGTCTGCATGTCAGTGTGTATGCATGTGAGCATGTGTGAGTGAATGCGTGTATGGATGAGTGTGAGTGAATGTGTGTATGGATGTGGTGGTACGTGGGTCCATGCGTTGTGCGTGTGAATGTGTGTGTGCATGATTGCAGGGAGGGCTCTTGGGAGTGGTGTTATTCTAGGGTGTGGGTGGTGGGTGTGTTGCAATTCTTGGTGGTGGGGGGCTTTGTGATTCTGGGGGATAGAGTTGTGTGATTCTAGGGGATGTGGGGGTTAGGAGATTGTTGTGGGAGCCTTCTACTGGTGACAGGAAAGGAATTCTCTGTCACCGGTAGCCCTACCGCCGTGGTTTTCGTGGAAGTGGTACTGCTGCAAAAACCATGGCAGTAGGCTGGCTCGTTATACCGCTGGCGGTCATGTGTGGACCGCCGGGTCAGAGAAGCACATCTCCTGCCTGGCGGTTCATACCACCATGGCAGTATGAGTGCTCATAACATGCAGCCTGTTGGCGGTGATACCTCCACATTAACCCTTACGGTCAAAAGACCGCCAGGGTTAAAATGAGGGCTTTTGTTCATATCTAGCTCGGTGTAGATAGCACCATGCTGAAGCTATGCTTAAAACCTTGGCTAGATAAACAGACATTTGAGTTGAGCACATCTAATGTGTTGCTCGTGTTGGAGTGTGCTCCTTACTGGAGCTGCTCTCCACCTAAACCTGGGAACTAAGCAGAGTTCTCTCTTCTTTTTACATAAGTTATGAATCACTCCAACCTTGAAAGAGCTTTGTTTTGACTTATACTGGGTGCTCCCTTGTTTCTGGACAAAGCTAAACCCTTCTACAGAGCTATAATGATAGCGAAACCAGTGTCAGGGGTTGCTTTTACTCCTTCTAGGTTGGCTTGGATGGTATTTTACCAATCCAAAGCTGTATTACTGTGCCTGGAGTGGTCAATGACTTTTGTCATTTTACAGCTTGGACATGATGGCACTGGGTCAATCCTATACTTAAAGATTTTGCTGTACAAATGGCAAAAGACTTTGGCCGTATTTATTCTTTTTTCGCACTGCATTTGTGCCACTTTTTGATGCAAAAGTGGCACAATTTTACAAAATACCATTGTATTTTGTAAGTCTGCTATGTTTTTGCGTCAAAGAATGATGCAAATTTGGCACAAAGAAAGTATAAATATGGGCCTTTGTCCCTATCTAGCTCAGCATCAATAGCACTGTGCTGATCCTATGCTTAAAAACTTTGCTAGGTAAACAAACATTTGAGGTGAGCAAATCTAGGGTGTCGCTAGTTTTGCAGGGTGCTCCTTACTGGAGCTGCTCTCCACCTAAACTTGGGAACTACCCAGAGTTCTCTCTTCTTTTTTGCATACTTTATGTGTTACTCTACCCTTGAAAGGGCTTTGTTTTGACCTATAGTGGGTGCTCCCTTGTGTCTGGGCAAAGCTAAACCCCTCTGTAGAGCTTTAATGATAGCGAAACAAGTGTCAGGGTTTGCCTTTACTCATTTTAGGTTGACTTGGATGGTATTTTACCAGACCAAAACTGTAATACTGTGTCTGGAGTGGTGATTGGCTTTTGTCATTTTACAGCTATGCGAGGATGAAACTGTGTCAGTCCTATACTTAAAGATTTTGCTGAACAAATGGCTAAAGACTCTGGCCCAGATTTAAGAAAAGTGGTGCTTTATTACATGAACACCACCATGTGTGTGCCGTACTAATGATACAGAGCACCATGGTGCACATTACGATTAATAGCATCATCATTTCTGACGCTACTGTGGTACTTTGCAAGATTGGTGCCAAAAATGTTGGCACTAATCCTGCAAAGTACATAGAGGCCCATCATGAACAATGGTGTGCCTCAATTTGACGGCTCTACTGAGCAGATGTTAAAAATGAGGAGACAAATGGCGCAGTGGAATCTCATAGATTCCACTGCATCATTTTTCTGGGCCTCCTAATGGAGGAAGGCCCCCCCTTGCGTAAATTATGCCTGGCGCAGACATTATGTGGCGTAATGGGTGAATGTGGCACTAGGTGGTGCTAGACACTTTCTTAAATCTTAAATTTGGGCCTTTGTCTCTATCTAGCTTGAAGTGGATGGCTATAACTCATGCCCCCGCCGTGCAAATTTTTTTCGTCAAAACTTTTACTGCAAATATTACATTGATATTATCAATGATGTTATCAAAGATGCCATGAGTGGCGTAATTTGCGGGGTCATTAGCAGTGCATGGTGAGGGCGCAAGTTATATTTACCTTAGGGCACGAGTTATAGTTACTTGAGATAACTCTAGTTATAACTGATGAATTTCTGTGGTTTCGTACATTTAAAATGTGAGTCTAACTGTAACATCCCTGTAACCTTTGGTTTTTTAAGTGAATTGCTACATTTTCTTTTAACGTATAGTAATTTTCATTACTATTTGTTAATACAATCACTGCTGTGCACGGCTTTTGGCTGTGCACAGCGGTGGTTGGCCACAGGGCCTGGCCTCCAGCCAATCCCTGAGCCAACCCCTTATAAGCTCCCAACCGTGCACCATGCACAGACTTCGCCCATGCGCAGGAGAGGCCAGACCCTGCGGCCAACCCCCCCATAGCCACCCAACCCCATGCTGTGCACAGCCCTTTGGCCATGTGTGGTGGGAGTTGGCAGCCGCCTCTCTGGGTGTTAGAATATGTGTGAGGGTGTGTATCTGGGGGTGAGGGTAGCTGTCAGCATGTCTGGGTGTACAAATGCACACGTCAGTGTTTTAGTGGGGGTGTCAGTGTGTGCTCTGATCAGTGAGTGGGTGTATGACGAGGATGTCAGTGGGTCTCTGAGTCGGTGTGTGACAGTCTGAGTGGGTCTGTGAGTGGGTGCATAACTGTCTGAGTGGGTCTGTGAGTGGGTGTGTAAGTGTCTGAGTGGGTCTGTAAGTGGGTGCGTAAGTGACTAAGTGAGTGTGTTAGTGGGAGAAAGATTAAAAAAGATAGAAAGAGAGAGAGAGAAAGAGAAAGAGAGGGAGAGGGAGAGAGATAGAAAGTTTTTTAGGCTTTGATATATGACAAATTAAAAAGAAAACTGTATTTGTCATTTAAAAAGAGTAAAATTACCATTCAGTATGAGCCTTAAAGGTATGACTGAACTCGAACTCTCAATGCTCAGTGTGAAGGTCTGTGACCTTCACACTGCTCTATTCATTTCTTTTTTTGTAAACCCTTTATGGGCTATCTGGAGTCCTTGAGGGCTCTCCTGTGGGCACCACGTGTTTTTTAAAAATTGTAGTTTATTTTAAAACAAGCCCTTTACGGCCTATCTGTGATGCCGGGGGAAGCCCCAAGCCCTCCCCATGGTCCCATTTCTTCAGCAACCAAAGAGCTTCTTTAAGCAGCAGCTCCATGGTGGCTGAAGCACACTTTTTACCTCTGTTCCCTGCACGCAAATATGTATGTATGAGTGTGTGTATTCAATTAAAAAAACAAAGGTTAAAGATTAGTTATAGTTATGGAAACATTCTTATTCTTTCTATATAAACCAAACTTACAAAGTTAAGCTACACAAACTTTAGAGATTCTAAAGTGTAGTTATATCTTACATTTTTTATTTACACCCCACCTTAAATTACTATGACTTTATTTTTTTCCGTACAAACCAAACTTAAGCTACACATCTATATTAGAAATTCAAAAGTTATAGTTATAACTTTATAGCTAATTTTAAGGCATAATGTATGTACTGCACAAAACTTTATAACTTTTGTAGCTGACATTGTAAGTGTGTAAACTAGATATTTTTGTCATTGATATTTTTGCAGCAGTTTTTTGTATCACAATGTTTTTGACCTCAATATTATGTCACAGAAGCACTGTGTACCATATCAGTACATGTTAACTTTAGAATGTATGCATTATCCTCAAGTTACTAAAGATTAAAATGTTGTACAGTGGAGCGTCATAGAATGGAGTAGAGTAGAGTGGAATATAGTTGAGTGGCATAGAGTGAAGTGGCAAGGTGTGGAATAGCTTAGAATGGACTAGAGTAGACTGCATTGACGTAGAGTTGGGCAGCATAGAGTGGAGTGGCAAAGAGTAGAGTGGCATACAGTGGAGTGGCATACAGTAGAGTGGTTTAGATTGGCATAGAGTGGTAAGAGTAGAGTGGAGTGATGTAGAGTAGAGTGGTGTACGGTAGAGTAGCGTAGTGTGGAGTGGCATAGAGTCAAAACACATAGAGTGGAGTGGGTAGAGTGGAGAAACATGGAGTGGAGCAGCAAAGAGTGGAATAGTGTAGAGTGGAGTGGCATACAGTGAAGTGGCACAGAGTGGAACGACCTAGAGTGGAGTGGCTTTCAGTGGCACTGTCAGAGTCACCAGATCCTCGGGGTCTGTGCACGTTCCCAACACTTTCACCACAAGACATCTCCAATACTCTGATTAGATTTATCACTGAGTCTAAGAGAGTCCAAGTGGGGAAAAGGGGATTAGGACGGGAACAGCTGGGAAGGAGACCTGTAGGAAGCAAAAGGTTAAAACACAACATCAAAATTACATCTCATGAAATCAGTACCATGCTACAACTCTAAGCTTCGTCTTTTCCGAAAAACATGAACAACCCTAGAATAGTCCTAAAACTGACTAGGCTTTAGATGAGCGAATGCCTGAGGAGGAAACAGGAAAAGTTAAATAGGACTTTCAGATTCGAGTACTTTCTTTAGCATGAGAATCAGGAAACACTCTGAGCAATTTCTAAACAACCATATGAATCTCCTTTTAAGAATATATATCAGGAACACACAGCATTACATCTAGAACTCTGGTATTGTGTTCATCTCAGAAAAAACATTGGGAAGTGAATTGCGCACATTGCAGATTTTTATATGAGTATTAAACACCATAAGGGATTGTGCACCATGAAATCACACAACGTAGATTCAAGGAATAAATCACGCAACGTGTCAACTTGAAATGCTACCAAGAAAATGTCTTAGAATAGTAGCGCACAGTAATTTACATTATTCATACATGAGGAAAGAATTGCGCGTCTTGCTGATTCAAATGCCACCATACAAATGCCAAGAAATGGTAGCGCACAATGAACAACATGAAAAGCACTCAGGGAAAGAATCGCGCGTCTTGTCGATTCAAATGCCACCATGCAAAATGCCAAGAAATAGTAGCGCACAATGAATAACATGAAAAAACACTCAAGGAAAGAATCGCGCGTGTTGCCGATTCGAATTCCACCATGTAAATGCCAGAAAATGGTAGCGCACAATGAACAGCATGAATTACACACGAGAAGTGAATCGCGCGTTTCGCCGATTCGAATGCCACCATGTAAATGTCAAGAAAAGGTAGCGCGCGCGCAATGAACAACAAAGTTAAATGCTCATGAAACGAGTTGCGCGTCTTGCCAACTCGTAAAACATCATGTAAATGTCAAGAAATATCAGCGCGCACTGAACAACAATGTAATAACGAAGTTAAATCTTTCTGGAATAAATTGCGCGTCCTCCCTATTTGCAAACCACCATACAAATGTCAAAAAATGGCAGCACACAATTAATCTGTTATTCATTTAAGAATTAAAATCAAGAATATGAAAATTCTCAATTACGGTGTTGGGAAATGTCCAAACACCGTCTTCCCGCCTGGAAACAGTGATCACCAATAAGAGATGAGTGCAGGAGACTGGAAAATCCAAATAGGCCGCCTGGAAAGGAGCTCAGGAAGAAGCTGCTGCTCTGCACAGGGACCTCTGAATAGTGAGCACTGGAAGTTGGGCTGACTCTCTTTTATAGAGTCTTGGCCCAGCCTAGAACCACGCCCAGGCATGTTGCAGGGAAAGTCTCTAGAAGGCCCTGGAAAGGGACCACACCCTAACACACTCTGAATGTCTGCAGCAATGCATTGCAAATGTACAGTATTTATAAGCACCTTAAAAATGAATCTTTTGGATGGAATTCTGCAATGCAAAAGGTGAAACAATAACATATCATCACAATGCATAAATTACATTATCTTGCGAGTGTTGGGTTTTTGCATTCTAGATGCCCGTAGAGCGCGCACTGTCCTGGTGTTGACAGTACTCCCCTCTCCCAGGCGCGCTCTAGGGCCTGGTTTATCTGGATTGAGACGATGAAAGCGTCTCACAAGTACTGGAGCATGAACATCAGATGCGGAAACCCGTGAATTACTTTCAGGGCCATAACCTTTCCATGAGATTAAGTACCATAGGTTACGCCCTCTCAGTTTAGAGTCCAAACTTTCTTGACTTCATATTCTTCTTCCCCCTGTACTAGAACAGGAGCTGGATGAGGGTGGACCATTTGGACTGCCTTTTTTAAGAGGGAAGTATGGAACACTGGATGAATCCGTAATGATTTTGGCAATTGTAGTTTATAGGTCACAGGATTGATTTGCTGAAGAACAGTATAAGGACCTATACATTTGGGGTTGAATATGTGCTTCTTCTTGAAGTCTATATGTTTTGTGGAAAGCCACACTTTGTCACCAGGTTGATACTGCGGTCCCTCACAATGTTTCTTCTCATAATGCTTTTTGATTTTTTTTTGGGCTTTTTCTAAATGTTGTTGAATCGATTTCTGAGTTTGATGCAAATGTTGAATGATTTCTGAAACAGCTGGAGTGAGAGAACTTTCTTGAGGAATTGTGATGGGCAATGTGTCAGGATGATAGCCAAACAAACCAAAGAAGGGTGTAACGCCAGTAGACGTGTGGAAGGAGTTGTTGTAGGCTAACTCAGCTAACCAGAGCATTGATGTCCATGAATTAAGTGCTTTTTCAGCATAAGCACGTAGGTATTGCTTCAAAGTCTGATTTAGTCTCTCTGTTTGACCATCTGTTTGAGGATGGTGGCTAGTAGATAGGGTAGATGTCACTTGGAGTGTTTTACACCATATCTTCCAGAAGTTGGAGGCAAATTGCGATCCCCGATCGGAGAGGATCACTTTTGGCAGTCCATGATAACGAACCACTCTATTCAGTAAGATAGTTGCCAGTTCACTAGAGGTGAGTAATTTCTTACAGGCAATGAAATGTCCATATTTCGTGAGACTATCTACTACCACCAGAATTACTGAATGCTGTTGAACCACTGGCAGACCTGTAATAAAGTCTAAAGAGATGTGTTCCCACGGACGACTTGGGGTTGGGAGTGGGTATAACAACCCTTTCGGTTTTGAATGACTTGTTTTAGTGTGAGCACAGACTTCGCAGTTGTTTACCATTGTTTTTACATCCTTTGTTAAGGTAGGCCACCAAAAATAGCGTTGGATTAATTCAAGAGTTTTAGGAGTACCAGGGTGACCTGCTGTAGGTATAACATGCAACCAATGAAACACTATCTTGCGAAGTTTGGTGGTGGGCACGAACAAACGAGCATCGTGAAAGGGTAATCCTTGCTTGATTGATCTTTTCGGATCTGCTTGGGCCCACACCTGCCATTTTTCAATAGTGAATGAATTGCGGATATCTTCAAAGAAATCTTCTGTTTTTATGATACATAGGACCTTGTCAGGAGCAATGATAGCTCTGGAGGTTTGAACTGCAGGCAATGTGGTAGACTCTTGGCGGGACAAGGCGTCAGCTTTGCGATTATCTTTACCAGGCCGGAAGGTTACCACAAAATCAAACTCGGCAAAAAACAGTATCCAGCGTAATTGCTGAGGAGTCAAAAGTCTGGCAGAGCTCATGAATTGAAGATTGCGATGATCAGTATATACTGTGACAGTATATTTAGCTCCCAACAAATGATGTCTCCATTCTTTAAAGGCGTCACGAATCGCCAGAAGCTCTTTTTCAGCAATGACATAGTTCTGTTCGGCTTTGTTCAACTTCCGAGACATGTAAGGTACAGGATGAAGCTGACCAGTGTCTTTGTTTCGTTGTGACAAGACTGCTCCTATCGCCACATCTGAAGCATCAGCTTCCACTATGAAAGGTCGATCCGCATCTGGATGAGTCAAGACTGGGGCAGTTAAGAAAGCTTCTTTCAAAGTTGAAAAGGCTTGGTCTGCTTCTGGGGACCATACAAATTGTTCTTTCTTTCTTAATAACTTAGTAATTGGAGCCACTGTCTGGGAGAAATGATTGATGAACCTCCGGTAAAAAATTGCAAAGCCCAGGAAACATTGTACATTACGAACAGTCTTTGGGATGGACCATTCAGATACGGCTTTTACTTTCCTTTCTGCCATCACCATACCTTGAGGGGTAAGGATAACCCCTAAAAACTCAACTGTGGTAACATGAAACTCACACTTGGTTAGCTTGCAATATAAATGGTGTTTACGAAGGGCTGCCAACATTTTCTTGACATGTTGAACATGTTCATTCTCATTGTCTGAGTAGATCTAAATGTCATCAATGTAAACTATGGCAAAGATATCGAGGTACTCTCTAAGAACGTCATTTAAGAAAAATTGAAATGCTGCTGGAGCATTGCACAGACCAAAAGGCATGACGGTGTATTCAAAAAGGCCATATCTTGTTTTGAATGCCGTTTTCCATTCGTCACCCTCTCTCATTCTGACCAAATGGTAAGCACCTCGAAGATCAAGCTTCGTGTAGATTTTTGCTTTCTTTACTTGTTCCAGTAAGACCGGAATTAGAGGCAAAGGATATTTGTTCTTGATGGTGATTTTATTCAAGCCCCTATAGTCAATACAAGTTCGAAGCTCTCCATTCGCTTTTGAAACAAAAAACAAAGGAGAAGCTGTGGGAGACTTAGAGGGGCGGATGAAACCATTCTCTAAGAATTGATCCAAGTATTTTCGTAAATGTTGATTTTCATGTTCTGACAGGGCATACACACGACAGTTGGGAAGTATCCCCCCTAGGACTAGATCAATTTGACAGTCATAAGATCTATGAGGAGGTAAGTTCTCTGCTTCCTTCTCATCAAATACATCTTCATGAGACGAATACTGTTTGGGCAACTGAACTTCTTTCTCTGCGGCGGTAGCTATGTAAGAATGGCGAACTTCCGATTCTTGAGTCCTTTCGAGACAATGTTCTTTACATAGCACTGATGAGAACACGATCTTTCGTTCTGCCCAATTAATCTCTGGATTGTGATGAGTTAACCATGGCAAGCCAAGGATGATCCCATACTGGGATGTCTCAGCGACCAGCCGATTAAAGTTGGCTAAATATGACACTAAGGGGGTCATTCTGACCCTGGCGGTAAAATCCGCCAGGGCCAACGACCGCGGGAGCACCGCTAACAAGCTGGCGGTGCTCCCTTGGGCATTCTGACCGCGGCGGTACAGCCGCGGTCAGAAACGGAAAACCGGTGGTGTACCGCCGGTTTTCCGCTGCCCTGGGGAATCCTCCATGGCGGCGCAGCTTGCTGCGCCACCATGGGGATTCCGACCCCCATACCGCCATCCTGTTCCTGGCGGTTTTGGCCGCCAGGCACAGGATGGCGGTATGGGGTGTCGTGGGGCCCCACCAAGATTTTCAGTGTCTGCCATGCAGACACTGAAAATCGCGACGGGTGCAACTGCACCCGTTGCACCCCTTCCACTCCGCCGGCTCCATTCGGAGCCGGCATCCTCATGGAAGGGTGTTTCCCGCTGGGCTGGCGGGCGGCCTTCTGGCGGTCGTCCGCCAGCCCAGCGGGAAACCCAGAATACCCGCGGCGGTCTTTTGACCACGCATCGGTATTCTGGTGGTCCCAGGCACGCCGGCGGCTTCCGCCACCGGCCGGGGTCAGAATGACCCCCTAAGTCCTGATTCCCTTGGCGTGAATCTAATAATTCACGATCTGCTGACTGTGTTACAGTTCTACGATCGAAAACTCTCTCAAATTCACGAACAACATTTTTCCAGTTGTACAACAGGGGACTATTTTTACGCACAAGAGGAATAGCCCAGGTAGCTGCATCTCCAGACAGATATGACAACAAGAAAGCTACTTTAGACTGGGCATCGGGGAAAGTATGTGGTCTGCAGGTGAAGTGAAGTTCCACTTGAACCAGAAAAGATTGCGCTTTCAAGGGATCACCTGAGAAGCGTTCTGGGGCAGCTAAAGGAATGGCTGAAGGAACATTGAGGGAAATGTTAGTCCGATTACCTCCAGAAGTCTGAGAAGAAGTACCTGGCCAAGACACACCTGTGGGACTTTGTTCTTTCTTCTCAACCTTATTCTGTAACTGACTCACCCTCTCAGCTAGACTATTTGTCAAATCCTTTGATGATACCACTTCTGACTGGAGCTGGGTGATAGCCTTGACTAGCTCGTCCAGTGTGGCCATGCTGAGAACATACACAACCAGGAGGATAATAATTTGTGGGCTCACTATTCTGTCAGAGTCACCAGATCCTCGGGGTCTGTGCACGTTCCCAACACTTCCACCACAAGACAGCTGTTGCATGGAAAGTCTCTAGAAGGCCCTGGAAAGGGACCACACCCTAACACACTCTGAATGTCTACAGCAATACATTGCAAATGTACAGTATTTATAAGCACCTTAAAAATGAATCTTTTGGATGGAATTCTGCAATGCAAAAGGTTAAACAATAACATATCATCACAATGCATAAATTACATTATCTTGAGAGTGTTGGGTTTTTGCATTCTAGATGCCCGTAGAGCGCGCACTGTCCTGGTGTTGACAGGCACAGAGTCGATTGGTGTAGAGTGGTATAGCATACAGTGGAGTGGCATATAGGGGGTTATTCTAACTTTGAAGGAGGTGTTAATCCGTCCCAAAAGTGACGGAAAAGTGACGGATTTACCACCAGCCGTATTACGAGTCCATTATATCCTATGGAACTCGTAATACGGCTGGTGGTATATACGTCACTTTACCGTCACTTTTGGGACGGATTAACACTCCTCCAAAGTTAGAATAACCCCCATAGTGTATTGGAGTAAAGTAGAGTAGTGTATAGTGCAGTGAAGCAGAGTGGAGTGGCATAGAGTAGAGTACCATAGAGTGGAATACCATGGAGTTGAGTGGCATAGAGTGGAGTGGCGTAAAGTGGAATAGCGTTGAGTGGAGTAGAGTGGAGAGGCATAGGGTTGTGTGGCATACAGTACAGTAATGAAGAGTGGATTGATAGTGAGTGAAGTGGTGCAGAGTTGAGTATAAGAGAGTGGAGTGGCTTAGAGTGCAATACCATAGAGTGGTGTGGCATAGATGGGTGTAGTCTCAAGTGGTGTATAGTGGAATACTGTCAAGTGAAGAGTTGTAGAGTGGAGTGGTGTTGGAAAGTGGACTACTGGTAAGGGCAGGTCAGTACCTACACTTAGCAGTAGGCCACTAACCCCCACTAGGTTCAGATAGGTCTCAATAAATTAACGCCAGTTCAACCCTTGGCACCTTGGAAATGAGCAACAAGACTTAATTTAGGAGACTGTGGACCTCATTATAATTTTAGCAGATGGAAGAGCCCGTCTGCCGAAATTCCAATGGGGAGGTTGCTGCCATTATGGCTGCCTCCCTGCAGGGCCCGTTACGAGTTTCCCGCTGGGTCAGCGGGTAAAAACCGCAGTTTCCATCCACTGGCCTAGTGGGAAATGGCCTACAACATTGTCTCCAGCTCGTACTAGAGCCAGTGGCAATGTTGTAGTGCGCAGGGTGCAAGAGCACCCTTGCAATGTTCACTGCAAAGCAGACAATGAACAATGAGATGATGCTGGCCTGGGAGGCCCCTGTACTGTCCATGCCAAGTGCATCTGCAGTACAGACCCCCCGGGCTACCCTGCACCCATTCTGTGCCAGCCTTTCCTGGTGGAGAACAAAGTCATAATGCCCAGGGCAGCCCTGGTGGATTAGGACCCCCATGACTACCAGATTGCCTAGACGATTAATCCTGGGGGTGCTGTTGGTCTAACCGCGGCACAACCGCTGTGATCATAATATGTTTTTGGGACTGCCATATTGACGAGGGTCTGACCGCCACAGCGAACCTGGCGGTCATGAAACCTCCAGGTTCGTAATGAGCGCCAAAGTATGTAAAGCATTCAACTATCACAAAATAGTAATAAAATGAAGCACAGGGAATAACTTAAAAATCCCAAATATGTTTTTCTTTAATTTGACACCAAAGTGTATAAAATCAGATAAGGAGTTATGAAATTTTAAAGAATTCATGTTTTTTAGTGCATAGAAACTAAAAGAGCCACTCGGAATATCTGGTCACACCTCAGCTGGGGCAAAGTCAAAGTTTAAGGCCAACCACAATGGAGCCCTGCTCAGCTACAGCAAGCGGGAGGCCTCAGTCAAAAGTTTACCTTCGGATTTAGGGGATCATTATGAACACGGTGGGAATTCCCACCGTGTTCATGCTGGCGGTCTTATCACAGACCGCCAGCCCCCTGGAGACCCCGCTGGCCGAATATTTAACATTCCGCTAGGCCAGTGGGCAGAACAGTGTTTCTGCCAGCTGGCCCAGCAGAATGCTGGGCCTGGACATTGCTGATGGCTCCACATGTAGCCATCGTCAAGGTCCCAGAAGCTCTGAGTTGCTCCTTGAGTGCTAGGACTTCAACTTCCAGAAGGCACCTTGCTCAATCTCCAAAATGACCAGTGGACAGTGGTCAGCCGGTCACTTTCTTCAGGATTTGATGCAGGGGATTCTGGTTAGCTATTTTTCACCTGTAACAAGCAGGGAGTCCATTTATGAACCAGTTGAAGCCAGGCAAAGTCCTTTTTGTAGTAAAACCCTAGTGTGCAGCTGGTGCAGTCCTTCAGAGTGCAATGTCCAGGTGCAGGTCAGGGGTCCAGCAGGGCAGTCCTTCTTCTTCTGGTGTTGTTCCTTGTAGGGATCTGAGGTGTGGGGGCATCTCTGCCATATTTATCCTTGCTCCTGGGGTGAAAAGTGGGGGGCAACTGTCCACTCACAGGCAGACCAGTACCCTCTTGGATTACCACTTCCTAGGAAGTGCAGCAAAAATTAATCCCAGGGAGCAACATTCCATAAAAATCCAAAATATCAGAAACTGAATTTTGGAGGTTAGTTCTGGCTGAGCCCACCCAGTGGTGTAGCT
Source organism: Pleurodeles waltl (assembly GCF_031143425.1). Lineage (NCBI taxonomy): Eukaryota > Metazoa > Chordata > Amphibia > Caudata > Salamandridae > Pleurodeles > Pleurodeles waltl. The sequence continues at coordinate 667,795,028 of NC_090444.1, forward strand.
AAAAATCCTTAACACACCCCTCTCCTGCCCTCTCCTAATCTAATGAAGATAGCACCTGGTTGTCTGGGTTTGCAGGAAATGGAGGAGGTCCTGAACTGCTTGCTCCCAATGTCCTTCCCTCCTTTGAAGACCAGTTTGGCTGCTCTCTCCCCATCCTGTTTCAATATCTGCTGAGGCAGATCCCCCCCGCACTTCATTTGTGTTCAGCCCTGGCCACTTCACACGTCATCAAGGCAGCCTGGCCAGGCTTCCAGAGGCTGGCCAATCAGAAAAGGACACTAAAGAGCTGAAGTTGGCAACTTTCAGGTAGAGTTATAAAACTCTTTCCCTGAACTAGTTATATTAAATTCAACAATGGCAAGTTGGTATATTTATTATAACAATCAGTTTGATACCAAACTTTAAATATCTAGCTCCTATCGGAAATCTATTAATTAAAATAATGTCTTCCATTTTAGCCTATGGAGCCCATTCACTACAGTGAGGGAAAAATGTATTTGGATATTTTACCTCACCAGGGTTTATAAAACTATTTGTATAAGGTCCCTACTTATAGTTATGTAGATCCCAGCCACTTAGGGCACACATTAGGGTTGAATTATAATTAAAAATAAGGCAGTTTGAGACTTTGGAAGTACTTTTAATTCCAAAATTGAATTTGCATGGAACCTTAGTTTAAAAGCTGCCACTAAGGCATGCCTGTCGTTAAAATGACACTGGGCACCTCAGCTGTGCACCTATGGGTGCACTACCTATGCTAGGTTCCCTACACCTACATGCCCAACCATATTCTAGTGACTTATAGGGAGGTTGGCACTGCCAATTATAATTAACCTAATTTGCATGTCCACTTTACACAGAGCACTGGCCCTGGGACCAGTAAGCAATACCCAGGGAACAGCCATGAGTCAGTAAACACCAGTATCTGTCTTATAAGTTTGGGGGTGACCAGGGCAAAAAGGAGGACTTTCCAACAAGTGGTGTATAATGGAGTGGTGTAGAGTGGAGTGGTGTACCCTACAGCGGTGTAGAGTAGAGTGGGGTTGTCACACAGGTTCTCATTATCTTAATGAGACTACTGGATTTGGGCAGCAGAATCACTTGTACTGCGGGGGACTGAGTCTTAACCCTCACCAGAGACACCTGTCAACCTAATCCGGGTTTTCTTCCAGCTAACTAGCAGTGCCTCATCTCCACCCAAGAGCAGGGATAGTTGGGCAACCGGGCGCATGACACAAATGACTCCTCAGGGAAATCGTGATCACTCAGATCTCATCCGTTTCTCTCAGTTACATTATTCTCACATATGCAAGGACAATCAGAGGCAGAGTATAGTTCAATAAGGTTTTATTGAAGTAATTGCATCTTAGATATTAAAGCATGTATTGCAATAACTAGAATGATGAAGCACAACAAGATTAAAATTGTGACAAGGATAGTGAAACATAAAAATAACGCTACCATATTGTCACTAAGATCATTAAGAATAGTTCCTACCTAGCCTATGTTAGAGAACAGCATGTTAAGCTCTAATTCTGCCCTTCAGGTTCCCCTGGGAAGTCTTCATCCCTCATAACTGAGCAAGAGGCCTGTAGTCCACATAAGCGGCTGCAGCGAGGCACCCAGCAATCAGCATACATTCGTGGTCATCTGGCTGGAATCTCCCTCTAACATACATGGGTCAAAGTAGTGTTTTTATAATAAAGCAGATGATGTTCCAAGAGAGTGTATATTTCCGTGAACATTAGAGACAAAGCGTGCCACTTTTGCCTACAACCTATGTTACTACAGCCTTGAGAAAAGCACAGAGATAAAGAAATGTCTTGTTGAAGAACTTTGGCTATCATTATGAACATGGTGGCAATCATTGCACTGCTGATGGTAACTACTGCCAACAGGCTGGCGGTCTGGACCGCCAAGTAATGAAGCAATGAGAAACAAGTAGCGGCCCATCCACACACCACCATCATTGTAATGCCAACGATGTCGAAAGAGGCCACCCACAAGCCGAAGGAAAGGCCCCACCCGCCCAACAAATAATGAAGCACAAGTCTGCCGTCAGTTCAGGGGTGGGCCAAATAAACCAAATACCCAAAACAATCACCGGAGGCACACACAACATGAAGAAGCAGACATGGAGAGAGTTGCAAATAATGCCAATCCTGCTCCTTGCAATATACCTCCACGACCATGACCACCGACGAAGACAACAACGGTAAGTACCTCAACCTAGTAAACATGGGAAGAAAGGGCACAGTTACACACCCATCCACCCCACCCGTCCTGTAATGCATTCCCAACCCCTTCCACCATCTCAAGGCATACACACCAGAATAAGAGGTACTTACCCGACACAAGGCAACAAAGACCTGCACCAAAGGTCACACATGTGCACACCACCCTCCCACAATGAAACGATGAACCACGTCTCCAAATTGTGCCAACAGCACCACTGGGCACACAAACATTAATCGAACATCAAAATGGTAATATCCAAATAAGGTCAATGGCCAGTCCATGTAGAATACCGTGAATACTTGACTCCCAAATGGCACAGGCTACTCCACTGTAAAGGGGCATCAATAAGGCAGCCATGCACCTCATGGAACAAGGGCAGGGGGTGGCGGGGTGGGGACTTACGCCAGGAATGGGGGGCTCAGGTTTACGTTTGGGAGGTGGAGAAGGTTTGGGCTTGCCCTTGGAAGGTGGACACAGTGGGACAAGACAGGCTGTCAGTGTAAATGGATTTTGTCCGGGTTTCTGCAGGTCAGGTGAGTGTGCTGCATGTGTCAGTCAATGTAGTTGTGGTGAGTGCAGGTGTGGTATCTGAGGTGGATGACTGGATGTCAGATGTTGTGGTCACTGCAAGAATGGAGCCAGAGGTAGAGACTGAGGGTGCAGTTCTTGTGGGTGTGCATGTTGAGGTGACAGACAGGGAGGTGGGAGGTGTGGACACACAGGGAGAAGTGGATGTTGTTGTGTGGGCTTTTGTATGCCTGTGGTGGGAAGTGTGGTGCTTGTGTTTCTCTGTGTGCTTCTTGTGTGTTAAGGAGTGTGCATGGCTGTCTGAACGTGTGTTCGCGATGGGTGAAGAGAGTGGGGTGCTGGAAGGGGTAGAGGTGCTGGGAGGGGGGACGGAAAGACCAGGGACACTGGCTGCAGACAAAGAGGAGCCCAGAGCCTGAAAAGAGCTTTGTAGGCCAGACATGGCACTGTGAATGCCCTAAAGGTATGCATTCACAAAGAATCCTACAGTACAGGAAGACCAACCCCCATGGGCCTATTTGGGCCGCTGACACCTGCCCCACACCATTTCTGTGCCTATAGGGGGCAGGACTGCGAGAAAATACCTGTCACAGTGCCTGGCACTAGACAGCATACAAACCACAGCACCCAAACACCTCCATCAGAGTAGAATTAAACAGTGTTGGTACTCAGCCCTTTGTGTCTGCTGTGCTGCCTTCAAGCGCCCATCCAAATCCAGATATGCCACTGCCAGAATGCGGGCCATTAGGGGGGTCAGGGTCCGACGGGTACCCCTTCCATGTTGGGAGTCCTTCCCCAGCTGGGCCTCGCAGGTCTTCCTGGCCCAGTGCTGCAGGTCCTCCCACTGCTTCCTGCAGTGATTGCTCCGCCGGTTGTAGACACCCAGGGTCCGCACCTCCTTGGCGATGGGTTGCCAGAGTCCCCTCTTCTGATGGGTACTGACCTGTATGGAACACACAGAGAAGAAAAACAGATGTCAGGATATGCCAATCTACACAGCTGACATGTTGTACCGTATGGGACAGAAACTTCACAGGATCATTTTAACAACTCACTAACAGTACATGCCACACAATCAACGCCTGTGCAGTTACAAATTAAGCATACAATCATACAGGCATCTGCCACCATCACACACATCCATGCAAGACAACCGCCAACTCATCTGCTCCTCTGGTCGCCCATATAACTTGGCATACTGGGGTAGGACCCCGTCCACCAGCTTCTCGAGCTCCTACGTGGTGAAGGCCGGGGCCCGCTCCCCTGTGACTCGTGCCATTGGAGTAACCAGAGTCAGGACACAGCAGCACACTGAGTGGAGTACTTGCATTCATGGGAATCGGGAGTCAAGTGAAATTGGGGTGACGACATGGCGTACGCTCTGCAGCGGTGTACACCGGCACCGCCGGCGGCGATCATGATAGGTCCAGGTTCCCCATTGACAACCGTGTAAACCAATGAATGGGTGCACGCCGGTGACCAACTCCTTCCGCCATGACAACTACCACCAGTGGAATGATGTCACTTCCACTCCATCATATCTGGATGGCAGGAGGCTGCCATTTTGCTAGTACCACGTACATATTTCTTGGTCAGGAGCCTCATTCAGGGCCTACAAATCCCAGTCCTTAGTCGCTTGCCCACATGAGTGTCTGTTCCTCACATTCACCCATCTCATGTAATGTATCCACATTGGCATGCCATTACACCAGAGATATCTCTGCAAACATGTGCCTAACTTTGTACATCATACATCGCTTGTGTGTTTAACCTACATATTGCACACCAGTTATTCAGTCACAACATGTTTTGCATGTGTATGTGTGTCCCTCATATGTGTTATTTCCTCCCCATAGGTACAGACCCATGTGGCTAGGGAGGGACCCCATCTGTGTACAGACCTCTTGTTTGTTTGGATACCATGGAGGAACATAACATCATTGTCACCTACAGACTCTATCGTTCAGCAATCCAGGACCTATTTGCTTTACTGGATCCTGTACTGAGACCGGCTATTCGGAATCAGCATGCCATCCCTACTAAAGTGCAAGTGCTATCTGTGCTCCATTTTTGGCTACGGGGTAGTTTCAGGTGACAGTGGGCATGGGTGCAAGGTTCTCACAACCAATGTTTAGCCTTATCCTGTCCAAATTCCTGGATGCATTAGTACAACACATGCAGACATATGTCCAGTTTCCCCAAAGGGCAGAACTCCCTGCATCAAGTCTGTAGTTTATGCCTTTTCTAACTTCCCCCATGTGATAGGTGCCATTGATGGAACCCACATAGCTCTCATCCCCCCAAGCGTGAATGAACAGGTGTACAGGAACAGAAAGAACTTCCACTCAATGGACATACAATTGGTGTGTACTGCTGACCAGTAAATATCACATGTCATTGGCAGGTTTCCAGGATCAGTTCATGATTCCTTTGTCCTGAGGAACAGCAGTGTGCCACACATAATGGAACAACTACAAGGGGACAGAGGTTGACTCATAGGTGAGTGTGTATGACAGTGGATCAGTACATAGCTGACAGCCAGTCTTTATGCAAGTAATGGCAGTTTGTTAAAGACCTCTTTTGCCCACTTTTGTGGGTGATTCTGGCTACCCCAACTTGCAATGGCTCCTGACACCTGTGAGGAATCCCAGGACAGATGCAGAGAGGAATTACAATGAGGCCCATGGACGTACTAGGAGGGTGATTGAGCCCACTATAGGTCTCCTGAAGGCTATATTTCGTTGCCTCCATCTCTCTGGGGCATCCCTGTGCTATGGCCCTGAGAAGGTGTGTAGAATAGTGGTGGCCTGCTGCATTCTGCACAACTTGGCTGTGAGGAGTGCTATCCCCCTTCTAGAGGAGGAGGGTGCTGTACATCCAGACTTGCAACCCTTGAGAGGGGATGAGAGTGATAGTGATGATGAAGAGGGGGAAGATGTCTACTCCAGGAACCAGGTGATCCGCCTATACTTCCAGCGACTATGAGGTACTGTTCACTGATGCTGTTGTCTGCACTGCATAATGTTTGTCTGACTCATTTACTTGGGGATGGTGTTGTCTGTAGTCATTGACACTGTTACCTGAAGACTGAGGTGGCATGTGCCATGGAAACAAATATGGTGTACATTTGTACTTACTTCAGACACTGTTGTGCATGGGGTGCCATTCCTGCAATAGAGGTATGATTATGGAATTTACAGGCTAATGCATTCACACTAACAATTGACTACTCATAATGACAGGGGACATACAAATTGGTGTAGATGTGTTTTATTACATGTCACAATTTCATAGGTGCGCTGTACAGTGATAGGGAGTGGGTTCATGGTGCCTATCCATACCAGGTACATGGGCTCAGCAATTGGTGAAAGTGGGTATTGGTCCATATGTCCCTTGCAAGTTGGTATGTTGGTATTGGCTAGTCTAGATGGTAGCACAGTGGCACACATTGGAGACAGTTCAGGGCAGAGTCACTTCTTAGCAGGGGCCTTGGTCTTGGCAGGTATTCCAGTGCCACTTCTGGGTCTGAGGGCACATTTGAGTGACGGGTGCTTGGCTACAGGGCTAGGGGTGCTGGACTCCTGTGTGTCCTCTGCCAGTGCCACCAGTCCAGTTGCTGCTGCAGATGTGGATGGCAGGTCTGTCTCCTGGCTAGTGGTAAGGGCTTCCAGGTGTGTGGGGGTCTCAGGCTGGCTAGGGTGGTGGTGCTGCAGCACCCCTGCAATGGTGGTCATGGTGGCATTGAGCGGCTTCCAATGCTCCATGGCCTCCTGGTGTTGGGCTATCTGATGCCTTTGACTTTGCTCCAGAATGACCAGGATCTGGCTCATCCTGTCTTGGCTATGGCTGCCTGTTGGTTGGTGGAGACTCTGGCCTCTGTACATGTGGTCCGCCAGTCTGTGGCCTGGAGAGACGGGTGTGGGATTGTTTGGCCAGAGCTGATGTTGGTGGCTGGGTGATAGGGCTTTCAGTGGTATCCTGGGTGGGGCTGCTGGAGGGTGACAGTCCAGGACTGTGTGATGGGCCAGGGTATTCCTCACTGTCCATACATCCCTCTCCAGTCTCCTGAGTGGGGCCTCTGTCTTCGTGTGGGGTGCTGGCACTCCTCGGCCTTTCCGTCCGGGTGGCATAGGTGGTGGTGCCTGTGGGGGGGGGAGTGGACATGTTTGTTACATGTACAAAATCAAATAAGGATGCACAGCCCTGCCCTATTTAATGCTGTTTATTCCCCCGTCCGGCCATTCAGGGACCTTTTGTGGGATTATCCTTTTATTTTGTATGGTATGTGGAGGTGCATTGTGGGTGCAGTAGAACATTGCAAATCCTTGCAGGGTTAGTTGACTGTGCACAGGGGGAGGGATGTGGGCCTATTAGTGGGTTTATGGGCATGCAGGGTGACTGGATGTGGATGTTGTGGCCTGGGTGGGGATGTGGTACTGGTGGTAGTTGGAGGGGTGGGGTGGTACATGCATTCAAGGTGTTGTGGATATGATGTAATTTTAGATGACTTACCCGAGTCCAGTCCTCTAGTGAGTCCAGTGAGGCCCTCTAGGTACAGGCTAGCCAGTACCTTAGCCTCCCAGTCAGTGTAGTGTGAGGGTGTAGGTGGGGGTCCTCCACCAGTCTTCTGCACCACAATGTAGTGCTTGGATGCCAAAGACCTCACCTTCCAACACAGGTCATTATATGGTGGTATGCTTTTCACCGCCAGTGGCCGTCTTCTGTTCACCATCGCCACGGCGGTTGGCGGTGTTTCCTGCCATGCTCATAATGATCAACTTATTGCTGACCAAGGCGAAGAACAGCTAGATAGAGAAAATAAAACAAGACTGCAAATGTGGCTATTGTTTAAATAATAACGGAGCTAGAGTAAAACAAATCTAGGTTAAAGTGCACAGCAGCTGGCTGAGATTGCTAAAATAATGTGTCTAAAACTGTAGCTAAAATGGCTATAAAACACCCTCCCCTTGCCGGTTCAAAAGTGGTTCAAAGCCTAATTATGTGTGAAAGCTACTAAAATTCAATAATGACAAGTTAAAGACACTGGAGCATGTATGAAAAGGACAATTTAAAATGTTAAGTGTGGCGTCAAGAAAAAGCAGAATTTCAAAAGTCCGAGTCATTTTGGAAGTTGCCAATTAAATCCAGGATAACAGAAGACAGGAAATCTTCCACTTTGGCTGGTGGTAAATTAGGAATGTCATCGCCAAGGAAAACAAAGGAGCATTCATGTTCTTAAGCCTGAGCTCCAGCCAAGGCAGCAGCCTTCCTTGGTGTGCCCAACAGTGAGTTTAGAGCTGCATGGTCCACAAAGAGCAACTCATAAACAGCTTCCCATAGCAAACACACCCTCAATGCGCATGTCTGTAATGAGCCCTCAGCGAGAACATCAACAGATCAGCGTCCAATGAAAGCAAGCGATGCGTAGAAAGACAAACTTTCAGTGCACATTCAAAAGGGCAACAAAGGCACCAATACATGGGCTGCACACAATGCAAAACTGGTCTGAATGACAGAGACCAGTCACACTCCAGTTAGTCCAGGAGTGATGCTCCAAAGTACTGCATCATGCGTTAATGACACAGATGCACTGGTGGAAGCGCTTTCAGTCCTTTTTGCAACGGGATAGCCATTGCACAGAAAAAGTAGCAATAGCAAAATGCCACCTATGATAGCCAAACTTAGTGGAAATCCCCCCAAAATACTGGAGAATATTGAAAGGATAACTGAAGGTATTAAGCCAAATATAGAGGAGAAGGTGTGGATGAAACCAGAACAAACCAACAGCCTTAAAGAAATATGCGATTCCAGTAGTACTGGACGCATTAAATATTTGTCCCACGTGCTCACTAAAGAGTCTTGGAAAGTTAGTACTTAAAAGGGACTGTACTTCTGCTGATGACCTTGCAATCTGAAGCACATAGGTCTCATGTGCAAATGTGAGTGCCACATGTTTTTGAAACAATAAAGCCTTGAGTCTGCTCAACTTGTTAATATTCGCATTTGAAGTAGCATATGGGGCCAAATCTCAGCTACCTCCCTCTGCTGTGTAGGAGGAAAAAGTATGCTCCTGCAGCATGTAACAATCTTAGAGACCGAAATGACATAAACAATTCCGGCTTGCATCCCACAACAGCTCCCACTATTGAGGAGGATATAGCTGCCATTCAAGAGCACCGGGAACGCAGGTGTATTCAAGGGGCCTGGGACTCCCTTCAGGTAACAAGCCAACTTCACTGCAGAAGCTTTACAAGCTCATGAAATGGAAGCTGTTTACAAACTATCAAATGGCTGACAGATGTTTCGCACTCGCTACCGCTAAGAAAGACCTCTTTCCTGCCACTGAGACATTTGTACGAGAAGGGTAGCTGCCACATCTCATGGATGTAACTATCTCCTAGCCTTTCATATCTGCCCACTGGAATGTGTTTTAAGCAGGACATGAATTGAAGTGTTGAAATAGGCAGATTAATGACCCCACGTATTAACCACTCAGCAGATGATATCTCAGCCACAGTGAAAGGCAACTTTTCTAATTTTTCAATATTTAACATGACATAAGTCGCTTCTTTTTTAGCCATTAGTTGTTGTTGTCACGTCAAATTAAATGTAAAAAATATGTCCCTTGTGCTGACGTATTGCCAGGTAACACGACCTGACTTCAGTGTTTGCAGTGTCTAACCTAACTGCATAATGGACCTTAGTAGACTCTGTCCGTGGTGTGAAGAGGACATGCCGCTTTGTACTATGGGGGTGATTCTAACTTCGGTGGGCGGCGAAGTTCCCCCACCAAAATACCGCTCTGCGGTCGAAAGAGTCCCGCCAGGAACAGGATGGCGGTAGGGGGTGTCAGAATCCCCATGGCGGCGGAGCGCGCTCCGCCGCCATGGAGGATTCTGCAGGGCAGCGGGAAACCGGCGGGAGACCGCCGGTTTCCCGAATCTGACCGCGGCCGAACCGCCGCGGTCAGAATGCCCTGCGGGGCACCGCCGGTCTGTCGGCGGTGCTCCCGCCGACCCTGGCCCCGGCGGTCTATGACCGCCGGGGTCAGAATGACCCCCTATGTCTATTGCAGAAGAAACAATGTTGTTTAAGGTGTATATTCGGTCAGACAGGGCAATAATGCCATTATCTACAACAGCTAATGCCTTCTGTAAGTTTTCCTGATCTATTTGCCTTAACAGGGCGGCAGCTTCTTGTTGAGAAAGCTTCCAAATTTCGTTGTAGACTGCAAATAAGAAGTACTTTCTGCATTGTTTTCTGGAAATCCTGTAAGTCAGTGTTATTAGACAGGAGAGTGAAGTATCTAATGAGGAACTCTTCAACCATTGCTGGCGTAGTTTCCCTACACTGTATGTTGTTACTATACTCGCATGTTCAGATGACACACAGGCCCTCATTATGACCCTGGAGGTGGATGATAAAGTGGCGGTAATACTGCCAACAGGCTGTCGGTAATTACCACCAAATTAGGACCATGGCGGTGATAACTTCAATAGACAGCCAATGTACCACACCAACCGCCAGGGTGGAAACAACACTAACCACAGCGGTAGCTGTCATCAGCCAGGTGGAAGACAAAGTACTGCCCACCATATTTTGACACATCAATCCGCCACATTTTTCGGGGCAGTACCAATGCCATCAAAAGCCAGGTGGAAACGCATCACAGAAGAGAAAGGACTCACCATCGGAGACACAGGGAAGAACAACGCCGCCATGGAACTGAAACTGCAAGGCTTCCTGATGCTCATCTACGTCATGCGCCACCTGGAACACCAACGCCGACAAAGACAACGACGGTGAGTACAGCCGCCTAGCACACAAGGGAGGGAGGGAGGAAAAGGAGAGTGACACACACACACGACACACACCCAACACACACACACCATACACACAACCAGCTGCACATGAAAAATAATGGCACACGATATGATGCAGTAATGAGAATGTATTGATATAAACAGCTAATAAATAATCCAATTGTATGTGAAACAGATATGTGCAAATGTACACAAAGGGCCCATTTCTCTGTGCTGGGGAGTGCAAGGCCACAGTTTCTGGAGTGGATGACTTGCCCACCAGTCTCTCAGGTGTGGAACATGCCCACTGCTCCTGGAGGGGGCCCTCGTACAGCAGCCCCTGGAAAGTGGCCAACATGGCTTCTGCTGGTGGTGATGGCTTCACTATGTTGTCTGGAGGTGAGGGCTGAACTGTGGTGGCAGGTGAAGGTGCCTACTGGGCAGCCTCTGCTGGTGGCAAGGGATGAACTGTGGTGGCAGGTGGAGGTGCCTCCTGGGCAGCCTCTGCTGCTGGTGAGGGCTGAACTGTGGTGGCAGCTGAAGGTGCCTCCTGGGCACCATCTGCTAGTGGTGAGGGGTGCACTTCCTCAACTGGCGGTGGGGGCCCCGTAACAACTGGTGGTGGTGGGGGTGTCACCCTGATAGCCTCCAATAGAGTCGAGGGCTTCTTCCCCTTCATGACATGAGAAGTGGGATCCTTACCCTTCCTTGCAGGGGTTGAGGGCTTCTTCCCCTTCATGGCAGGTTGTGCGTGTTCCTTAGCCTTCCGGACAGGAGTCAAGGGATTCTTCCCCTTAAAGGCAAGAGGTGCAGGCTCCTTCCCCTTCATGGCAGGAGGTGTGGGATCCTTCACCTTCTTAGCTGGTGAAGTGGGATTCTTCACTGACTTTCCACCACGACTAGGTGGTGCCACCACTGTCTGCATGGGCTGTTTGGCTGAGGTGCTGGGCTGGTTCGTTGAGACCCTGCTCTTACACGCAGGACAGTGGGAGGGATGAGGTCAAATTGGGCAAGCTTCTTAGGGTCAGTGGGGTGGGAGGAGGGATGGGAGTGGAGGTTGAGAGAGTGGTTGTTGGAGGTGTATGTCTGCTGGATTTGGGTGCAGGTGCATGGGCAGTATGCTGATGTGAGGTGGATGGCTGTTGGGTGTGTGAGTGCTTGCATTTGTGTCCTTTAGGAGGGCAGACATACAGGGTGGGAGAGGACACAGGGGATGCGTGCATGGATGTTGTGGAGGTATCTGCTAATGAGGTGTGTGTGCTGCTTGGTGTGGTGATGCTGGTGGTGGATGTTGATGGAGTGAATGGAGGTGTGAGTGTGGACGTGACTGTGAGGGAGGTGGAGAAAGAGGAGGAGGGGGAGACAGTGAAGGCAGTGGATGTGGTTGTGTCTGCAACTGTCTAATGTTTGTGTGGATGCTTGTGGGATAAAGTGTGCTGCCTGTGTTTGCCTGTGTCACTCTTGGATGTTGTCTTGTGTGCATGCTCGTCTGTATGTGTGCATGGGATGGGTTGGGGTTGAGGAGACTGGGACTGGGAAGTGGTAGTTGGAGGGGGACGGTAGGTACTGGGACAATGGCTCCCATCAGTGAGAAGGCCAGAGCCTGAATCGATCTCTGTTGGGCCGCCAATCCACTGTGAATGCACTCCAAGAATGCACTGCATTGTTGCATCTGGGATGCCAGCCTCTGGATGGCATTCAGAATGGTTGACTGCCCTACATAGATAGATCTCAGGAGGTCAATAGCCTCCTCACTCAGGGCAGCAGTGCTCACTGGGGCAGGGCCTGAGGTGCATGGGGCAAAGGAGATGCCCACCCTCCTGGGGGAGCAGGCACAGGCAACTCGCTGAGGGGCTACTGGGAGGGCAGTGCTGGTACTGGGGGTGGCGGCTGTACCTGCAGCTCGGGTGGTCACAGAGGTGTCCACCACAACCAGGGAGCTTCCATCGGAGGAGGTATCTGAATCTGTGTTGTCACCTCCTGTCTCCGCCGTGGTGCTCCCCTCGCCCTCTGTTCCACTGGTTCCCTCGGCGTCAGTGGACTCTGCCCCCTGGGTCCAGTGGGATGCAACTCCTTTTGTTGCCGGTGCCCCTGCTCTTCCACTAGATGATGCTAATGCACACATGGACAGGATGACAGAAGAAACAAGGGGGGAGAGAGAAAAAGGAAACACTGGGTCAACCAACACCACAGTTGGCATACACAGCACTGTCACACACAGGGATCAGACTTCAACACTATCCATTGCACTACCAGTGATTTGGCTAGATGCCACGGCAAGATGAGGGCCATACACCGCCAACTTCACTCCTCCTGGGACCCACAAAGCCCTGACTGAAATGGAATGCTAACAAGCTAGGTTACCTGCATTTGCCATACACCCATTACCTGCAATGTCTGGCCTGGCCTAGGGGTAGCCACTAACTCACATCCACCACCCTGATCCCATGCCACCTGCCAAATTGTTTAATAATGCCCATTTGATTCCCTCAAGCGCCCATCCAGCTCTGGGTAGGCCACTGTCAGTTTGCGGGCCATCAGGGGGGCTGTGGCAGAAGGCGGTCTTGATCCCCGTGCAATTCCTCATTGGATAATATGGGACTCTATGGAGTACAGTGGTGAACGTGGATCTGCGGTGACGGTGTACACTGCTGCGGACATGACCGCCATTTTCTACCTGATTTCTCACCTCTTTACTGACCTTTCCATGATTCTCCACCATAGCTCCATTATCCTGGCAATGGATTGGCTGTGCCTGTGCTCCAAACAGCTGTGGCTCTACCCTGACAATTTCCTCCACCATGACCCTTAACTCCTCATCAGTGATACGGGGGTGCCTTTGTGGGGACATGGGTGTTATGTGGTGTGTGTTGGTAAGAGTGTGTTGAGTAATGTGGTGGAGTGTGTGAGGTGGGGGCGTGAGGAATGTATGGGTGTAAGTGGTGTGTGTGTCTAGTTGTCTCTGTGCTTGTTCATGTCAATCTCCTGGCAGTGATTGTTGTTTGTAAAGGGTTTTGGGTAATGTGGGTGTGTGTTTTATAGTACTGTTGTGGTGTGTGTATGGGTGTCAGGTGTGTGTTTTTCATATTGGCCAATGTGGTGTTGTTTTGTATGTTGGTGTCCATGGTGTCTACCGCCAATGGTTTACTGCTGTTGAATGTCCGCCGTGGTGATTAGTGGGTCATAATGTGGTGGGTGTTGTTTAGTTGGCATAACAGTATGGGTTTTCGTAGCACCACTTTATCACTGACCTTTGGGCTGGCAATTTTGTGTATGTGGCAGTATTCTGTCGGATTGGTGTGTGTGTCATAATATGGCAAACAAATATTTGCCACCACGGCGGTATGTTGGCGGCCATCACCACAGTGGTAAGCGGGATTTACCACCAAAGTCATAATGAGGGCCATAGTGAGGGTCAGGCCTACTTGTTCTTAAACCCCTTTGGAGTTTCTAAAACGCTTATGACACCCATTGGTATCTATTGGCCACAATAACCACCCACCAGGGCGTGAAAGTGAAGCATTAAATGCGTCGTTTTGGGCCAATTCAACGAGCTGATCTTCAGTTGCATTTACATACTTTTGCCATTTGTAAAATTTTGCAGGTGCAGGAATACTGGGCCCATTCAAATCCTTAATTTTCTAAGCCTAAATAGCTTGTCTGTTGTACAGTTCCATTTAAAAATATAATTTGAACAAGTATCAGGCATGCTCTAAATAAAGCTTCCTTTCCCCTTATTTGCCAATTTGTTGTTCCCCAAACACTTTTTAAGTCGACTTCAACCAATATTCATAACCGTCTATAGCCAACCAGGAAACAAAGGAATCCCAATAAATGAATTTTGTATCTGTAAATAATATATGTACCTTTTCCAAGAATGGCAATTTGTAATAATATGAATCAGCATTTTGAACATTGTGCCCCCAAAAAATGTACATTTTTCAAATAATGTTTTAGAAATCCCTTGTGGTGGAATCTGACAATGTTCCTATTGTGCGTAATTAAAAATTGTCTTCGGGGTACTTGCTCTGTGAATGAAATGGTGTCCATAATAATTATAGCAAAACATGACACCATCATTTTCTTAGGAATGATAAACATCCTCACTTTCAAATACACTAAAATACTGCAATTCAGTCATCATAAAATCAACTGTTTTCACATCCCAGTCATCACAAACAACTCTGGGTATTATTACATCATTCATAGAAAGTTTAAACACATATGGTATTTGAATGACCTCCGTCGGGCCGTCTATATCAAATGTGACTTGATCCTGAACAATACCATCAGGAATTGGTATAGCGGAAAGACAAGTCTCTGCGGACCTTGTGAGAGGAAAAATGGAGTTTTAGGACATCATCCACTAGTTCAACTATTGTTCTTTAAGGAAGGTAGTGACCATGTATCAGTAAAAAGAAAGTAATAACAAAGCCAATCGAAAGGTTAAAAGCTAATATAATCAAGGAAACCCATAGATAGTTCCATGGAAAAATAAGTTAGTTTGTTTTAAGCCAATTTAATCAGCTTCCGTGTTTTTGGCAGGTCAGGTGTAGGAGGCAAATGAGTCCAAAAAGGTGTCATTGATGTCGGCAAATTATCCAGAAGCAGTCGGTGCAAAAACTGGAGTTGTATTTGAAGGAGAACTGGTAGGAGTCTCCCACGGTGGTGCACTGTAAATTACGCCATCCATTTGTGTAGAAGTCAAATCAAATCGATCAGCAATTTCCGTGTTGCTTGCTGTAATGGATGTTAGTAGAACTAAAGATCATTTTCCACCCTCCCCAAGCTCTGAGAGGGGTCAGCATTGCTGCTTAAAACATGTAGAGGGACTTCTTGACCAGTAGTGAGAGGGATTTGGGTACTACTGGTTGTTCCTCTTGGTCTGCTGTGCAGGATCGGCCACATGGTGTAACTTGACATTGTTGAAGGAAACAAAGCAGTTTTCTTTAGAACCAGGCAGCAGTGGTGGAATGACATTTCTGGTACTGTGTATTCCCAGGACAGGGCCCGGTGCACTATAGGAAGGACCAAACCCTTTTTTCACAGCAGCTTTTTCACATACTAGATCCCCAACCTTTGGAATCCGGCCGGTAGATGTTATTGGTACATCCTTAATTCATAAGGAGGCAGCACTGGCATAAGCGTTGATGTCATGGAACTGTTGTAATTCCTGGAAGACAGTGACATGTTCATTTATGACAAAATGTGTTTCTGCCACCTCCATGCCAGGACCATCAAGATCTGGAACATACATTTGAGTTCCAAACAGGCACTCGTATGAAGTACGACCCCCCAGGGACCTTCTAGGCAGATTATTAAGTACTCTCTGGACTCCATACAGGTGATTAAGCCAACTACGACCCATACCTAATACTCTGGCTCTTAAGGATTGCTTTAAATCTCGGTTTTGTCACTCCACAATACTATTTCCCTCGGGATGAAAAGGAGACGAGGAATAGAGTTGGACCCCTAGTGAAGCCATGGTGTCCCTGAATGCCCTTGAGGCGAAAGCAGGGCCCTGGTCTGAGTGGAAAGCCGCAACTGTATCTGTCCAGATAAAGACTTGCAAATCTTTAATAACAGTCCGATCGTCAGCCGAGCGTTGTGGCCAAACCCATAGAAATGTACTTGTATGCACTGTCCGGTGTTAGGAGGCCTCAGTGGTCCAAGTACACACATTGTAGTGGTTTGTTAGAAATTAGGACGGGTGTCTGCGGTGGGCATTTGACAGTGGGTCCCTTAATTTGTTGGCAGATATCACAATAAAGGACATACTGCTTGGTCTATTTGTATAGACCTGGCCACCAATAATGAGCCTGCAATAATGATATTGTAGCTGCCACACCAGCATGGGCAGAGGCAACCCCCTCATACACTGCTTTGATCAACTCTGGTCTTAGGTCTTTATTGGGAAGTGCTCAAAGTCCCACGCCTGGTATTTTTACTTCTGCGTCAAGAACGCCTCCCATCCGGTATGAATATTTAGCAGGAAATGCTTTTGGTCACGGCGTGCCTTCAGCCGTGGCTTACAGCCCATATGTCATCGTCCGGTTTCATCCTAGAACGAGTTACTGCAGCAACAGAACTCATAGCTACTGCCAATTTGGCTCCTTTATCAGCCAGTATATTCCCAGCAATGTGTATTCCAATGCGCTGGTGTCCAAGTGTATGTACAACATGGACATTTGGTAGCATTTCCTTCACATCCGATACTTTCCCCCACAGAAGTCTGTTTGATGGTGTTACCTTTGGAAACTCTGAACCCATTCTGGTGCAGTAATGTATATATTTATTGAAGGACTGGACACAATAGTATGAAACACAGACAATCAGCATTAGCTGGTCAGGATCCATATGTTCCATTGCCATAACCAGAACCTTTAGCTCTGCTAGTTGTGCAATGGAATCCTCTAGGATTTGCGTGAAAGTATGTTGTGGATAGAATTTACTACCCTCCAGATAGCCGCTTACCACTGCACAAGCAGCGGATTATTGATGCTTAGTGCCTATTGCAGGTTGTGCTGAGCCATCGGTGTAAATGACTCTTTGATATTGATCAATAGGCAATGTATTTGCCAGAACTGGTTATTCTAGTTTATATTGCAAAAAATCTTGAGTTTGTAACTTTGGGTCAAAAATATAGTCAACATCAGTGGCTGTCAGAGACGTTGCCCATTGGATCTAAAATGGATGTAATGCTTTAGTGTTTGGAATGCTGGCTTTGGTAACAGCCTTTAGGGCTGGGATTGGAGATACGACAATAATGTGTTTCCCCTCGGCCAGTGGACTTTCTTTAATGACAGCCATCTGAACAGCAGTGATAATTTTCTCAGTGGGAGCAAACCGTTGTTCTGCTGTTGAATACAGATGTGATTTGTATGCAATCAGGACTGTCACAACCTCATTAAACGTTACTTAGGTGAAACCAATGGCACCAGCAATTACTTTGATGACCAGATGTTTTTTATTGTCACTCGTGTGTAGGTGTTGTGCTGCAAGCATGTCTTGTTGCAATGCTCTGAGAATGCGTGTATGTTCTACTGTCCAGAATTTACTGGGAATGTCAGGTTGTATTAAGTCCTCTAAAGGTTTTATACGTGCTGCGTAATCTGGAATGTAAGTTCTGCCAAAGTTCAGGAAAAGAAATTGGGATTGGAGTATTTTAATGGTATTTAGAGGTTGTAACTGCGCATTTTTCCAAGAATTGTGGCACTAGGCTCTCTCCTTCACTTGATAGTTCGTATCCCAGAACCAGAACACTAAGGAAGACTATTTTTTTTTTAATTGAATTCATAACCGAATTTGGCAAATCCCACAACAATGCGAGCTACCATTCTTAGATGTTGCAGTATTTCATCATCTGTAAGGTAGATATCATCTACATAGGACAATGCCTCATGGTCAATGTCATGCAATATTGAAGTTACACAAGCCAAGAACAATCCTGGATTGTTCTTATATCCCTGTGGCAAACGCGGGCGTGGCCAACATGAGGGCCGGAGAGGTCGCATAAATCGCAGCTCCGCTCTCGGCCCTCAACAAAATCCTGCACAAGATGCCTCCGTCTCCCTAAATGGAAAGCGCCGCTTGCGCAGTCATCAGGACCCCTTCGGTGCCATACGGCATGCTCTAGGTGCCACCGGGGTTGCTGCACCGCGACTGCGAGGACGGGCGCCCCCGGCGGGCGTTGAAGAGGGAACTTCGGCTGCACACGACATCGGACCCAGCGGCCTCCGTGAATCAATCGGAGGGGGAGCAGAAGTGAGACTGCGGATCGCGCGCGGACTCACGAACCTAAGGCGGCGGCATCGGGCTTGAGACCCGTAACACAGGTGAGGGCCCAACAAAAAGAAGCGGCCTCGGAGACCTCCCCGGCTGCTAGGCCGCACCTGATAAATATAGTAGGCCCGGCCGCACGTGCTGCGACATCGCATCAGCGGGCCTCCTGGCACCGGGTCCTCGGGCCCACGGGACTCCGACCCCTCCCTGACAGGCACGCGCAATCCCAAATGGCAAGCATGCCGCTCGGATATGCCATCAAAACGACATTACTCCTAACAGTGAGCCCCGCCAACAGCAACCATTAGGGATATTGGCCCACTCGAAACACAGACCGGTGTGATCACACAGCTCCCGTTGTGAGGGAAAAGGCACAGAGAGGCATATCAGCTGCCCAAGGCTTGAAAGCATCTCACACCCTACAGAGCGCTGCTTCGTGCCCCACCGGCGACATAGATCGGGTCGTGGGGCCCCTCAGAGTGTACCGGGCCCCACATAAGCGCCTGGAAGCCACAACAGCAGCTCCTTAACCTCGCACTGCATGTAGAAGAACTGCACTGTGCACAAATCAAATCAAAAAACATTTATAAAGCGCGCTACTCACCCGTGAGGGTCTCAAGGCGCTAGGGGGAGGGAGTTACTGCTGCTCGAAGAGCCAGGTTTTGAGCTGCCTCCGGAATGCAGGGCGGTCCTGGGTGGTCCTGAGGATGGTGGGGAGGGTGTTCCAAGTCTTGGCCGCCAGGTAGGAGAAGGGCTTCCCACCCGCCGTGGAGCGGCGGATGCGAGGGACGGCGGCGAGAGCGAGGCTGGGGGAGCGGAGAAGACGGGTGGGAGCGTAGAAGCTGAGGCGACGGTTGAGGTATTCTGGTCCCTTGTTGTGGAGGGCTTTGTGTGCGTGGGTGAGGAGCCGGAAGGTGATCCTTTTGCTGACAGGAAGCCAGTGCAGGTGTCTTAGGTGGTCGGAGATGTGGCTGTTGCGGGGTATGTCGAGGATGAGGCGGGCGGAGGCGTTTTGTATTCGCTGCAGATGTTTCTGGAGTTTATCAGTGGTTCCTGCGTATAGGGTGTTTCCGTAGTCCAGGCGGCTTGTGACAAAGGCGTGGGTCACAGTTTTTCTGGTGTCGGCGGGGATCCAGCGGAAGATCTTACGGAGCATGCGGAGAGTGAGGAAGCAGGAAGATGATAAGGCGTTGACTTGTTTGGTCATGGTGAGAAGCGGGTCCAGGATGAATCCGAGGTTGCGTGTGTGGTCTGAGGGGGTTGGTGCGGTGCCTAGGGCCGTGGGCCACCAAGAGTCGTCTCAGGCGGACGGGGTGTTTCCGAGGATGAGGAATTCAGTTTTTTCTGAGTTCAGTTTCAGACGGCTGAGTTTCATCCATTCTGCGACGTCTTTCATTCCATCTTGTAGGTTGGTCTTGGTGCCAGTGGGGTCCTTGGTGAGGGAAAGTATCAGCTGAGTGTCGTCGGCGTAGGAGGTGATGATGTGTTTGCGTACGATGTCGGCGAGGGGGCTCCTGTAGACATTGAAGAGAGTCGGGCTGAGCGAGGAGCCTTGTGGGACGCCGCAGATGATCTCGGTGGGGTCTGAGCGGAATGGAGGGAGGTAGACTCTTTGGGAGCGGTTGGAGAGGAAAGAGGTGATCCAGTCCAGGGCCAGTCCTTGGATACCGGTGGAGCGCAGGTGGGATGTTAGGGTTCGGTGGCAGACGGTGTCGAAGGCAGCCGAGAGGTCGAGGAGGATCAGGGCGACTGTTTCTCCGTTGTCCATCAGAGTTTTGATGTCGTCTGTGACTGAGATGAGGGCTGTTTCTGTGCTGTGATTGGCTCGGAATCCGGACTGAGAGGGGTCGAGTAGGTTGTTGTCTTCAAGGAAGTTGGTCAGTTGCTTGTTGACGGTCTTCTCAATGACTTTGGCAGGGAAGGGGAGGAGCGAGATGGGGTGGAAGTTCTTCAGGTCGCTGGGGTCCGCCGTAGGTTTCTTCAGTAGGGCGGTGACTTCCGCGTGTTTCCAGCTCTCGGGGAAGGTGGCAGAAGCAAACGAGCTGTTGATGATGGTCTGGAGATGCGGGCGATGATGTCGTCGGCTTTGTTGAAAATGAAGTGTGGGCAGGGGTCCAAGGGGGCTCCGGAGTGGATGGAGTTCATGGTAGCTTTGGTCTCCTCCACGCTGATGTGAGTCCAGGCGTTGAGGGTGATGGCTGGGGTTGTAGGTTCTGTGGTGGTTGGCTGGGTCTGGTGTCCGAAGCTGTCGTGTAGGTCGGTGATCTTACGATGGAAGAAGGTAGCGAGGGAGTTGCGATGATGGCGTGATGGCGTGATAGAGTTGGAGTTGGTGTTAGGATTGGAGAGTTCTTTGACGATGTTGAAGAGTTCTTTGCTGTTGTGAGTGTTCTTGTCCAGTCTGTCTGTGAAGGAAGTTCTTTTGGTGGCGCGGATCAACTGATGGTGGTCGCAGGCGACGTTTTGAGGGCAGACATGTTTTCTGCTGTGTGGTCCTTGCGCCAGGCTTTCTCGAGGGTACAGCAGTTTTTTTTGGATTCCTTGAGGGTGTCTGTGAACCATTGAGGTTTCCTGGTGCTGGTCTGTCTTGGGAGGCGTCTGAGGGGTGCAAGGATGTCCGCGCAGTTGGTGATCCAATGGGTGAGGCTGAGGGCTGCGTCATTGGGGTCGGTGGAGAAGGTGGGTTGGTTGTTGCTGAGAGTGGAGAGAAGCTGTTCCGTTGGGATTTTGTTCCAATGTCTGCGTGGAATGGGTTGAGTGCAGAGGTGGAGAGTCTTGCGTCTGAAGGTGAAGTGGACACATCTGTGGTCGGTCCAGTGTATTACGGAGGAGTGGCTGAAGGATACGTGGTTGCTGGCGGAGAAGATGGGGTCGAGCGTATGTCCGGTGATGTGGGTGGGGGTGTTCACCAGTAGCTTGAGACCGAGGTTGGCGAGGTTGTCGAGCAGGGTGGTGGAAGTTGAGGTCACCGAGGAGGATGTAGTCCGGCGAGGCAAGGGCGTGCGGGGAGATGAAGTCAGCAATGGATTCGCTGAAGAGGGTGCGTGGTCCAGGGGGTCTGTAGATGAGAGTTCCTCTGAGGGTGGTCCTGGGGTCGGTGTGGATCTGGAAGTGCATGTGTTCGGCGGCGAGGGGGGTGTCTTCGGTGGAGGTGGTGACGTTGATGGAGTCCTTGAAAACGATGGCGATTCCTCCACTGACTTGGTTGGTGCAGTCTCTCCTGGTGATCTTGTAGAAGTCGGGGATGGCTATGGCGATGTCGGGGGCCAAGGAGGCGTTCATCCAGGTCTCAGTGATGAAGGCGACGTCCGGTGCGGTGGACTCCAGGAGGTCCCATAGTTCAATGGCGTGCTTGTGGACGGAGCGTGCGTTGATGAGGATGCATTTGAGGTGGTTATTGGCGCGTGGGATGGCGGGCAGGGTGCAGTCACGGTGGAAGGTACGTTTGCAGGTGAGGCATGCGAAGGGTCCATGGGTGCGTTTAGGGTTGGCTTGGAAGCAGGTTCTGGAGCGTCCCGGTTGAGAGCGTGGAGGGAGGTGGGGTCGTAGCGGTGCTGCGGGGTTTGGGAGTGCTGGGGGCCAGGGGTAATGGCGCTGGGCACGGTCCAGGCACGGACAGGCGCAGACGGGCTTGCCTTTGGCGCGCCAGAGGCGCAGCCGCAAAGCAGCCGCCATAAGAGGGAGAAGGGGGGAGGAGGGGTCAGCTGGGGGCGGGAGGCGGGAGGGGGGCGACGAATGGGAGCAGGAGGGGGCGGGGCCGAGCGGGAGGTCAGGTAGAAGGGAAGGGAGATAAAAGATAGGGAAGGGGGGATTACAGAGGAGGAGAGGAGTCAGGAAGAAAAGAAGAGAGGAGTAGAAGAGGAAGGAGAGAAGAGTCAAGAAGAAGAGGAGAGTCCACAGAAGAGGAGGAGAGAAGAGTCAAGAAGAAGAGGAGAGTCCACAGAAGAGGAGGAGAGAAGAGTCAAGAAGAAGAGGAGGGACCAGAGAAGCAGAGGAGGGAAGAGTCCAGAAGATGTGGAGAAGGCCACAGAAGAAGAAAAGCAGCACGCAGCGAAGTGTACAGATGAAGAAAAGAACACGCAGGACGGAGTGCAGAGGAGGAGAAGAACACAGAAGAAGAAAGAACACGCAGGACGGGGTGCAGAGGAGGAGAAGAACACAGAAGAAGAGCAAAGCAGGAAGAGAACGCGGTGAGGAAGAGGAGAAATGAAGAACACAGATGAAGAGAAAAGCAGGAAGAGAACACGGTGAGGAAGAGGAGCGGGGCACAGAGGAAGAGCAGAACACGCAGCAAGTGGGCTGCAGAAGAGGAGCAGAGAGCGGAGGAAGATGGCTACCAGAAGGAGGAGCAGAAGGCGATGGGAAATGGACAGCAGAGGTGCGGAGAAAGGATGGAGGAGAGAGCAGAAGGCAGAAGACAGAAGTTCAGGGAAAGAGAGGTGAGTAGCGCGGGGCTGGGCGAGGGGCTGGGTGGGGGGGGTACTTACGGTTTAGCTGGTCTTGCTGGGAGGTGTCAGGAGCCTGGGCAGGTGGAGCTGCAGCGGCAGGGGAAGCGACCTACCCTAGGGTCAAGGGTCGCTGACTCTGCCGCGCAGCGGCCGCCATAAGAGGGAGGGGGGGAGGAGGGGTCAGCTGGGGGCGGGAGGCGGGAGGGGGGCGAAGAATGGGAGCAGGGGGGGCGGGCCGAGTGGGAGGTGGCGGCGGGAGAGCAGAGGGCGGGGGGTCAGGTAGAGGGGAAGGGAGATAAAAGATAGGGAAGGTGGGATTACAGAGGAGGAGAGGAGTCAGGAAGAAAAGAAGAGAGGAGTAGAAGAGGAAGGAGAGAAGAGTCAAGAAGAAGAGGAGAGTCCACAGAAGAGGAGGAGAGAAGAGTCAAGAAGAAAAGGAGAGTCCACAGAAGAGGAGGAGAGAAGAGTCAAGAAGAAGAGGAGAGTCCACAGCAGAGGAGGAGAGAAGAGTCAAGAAGAAGAGGAGAGACCAGAGAAGCAGAGGAGGGAAGAGTCCAGAAGATGAGGAGAAGGCCACAGAAGAAGAAAAGGAACATGCAGCGAAGAGTACAGAAGAAGAAAAGAACACGCAGGACGGGGTGCAGAGGAGGAGAAGAACACAGAAGAAGAGCAAAGCATGAAGAGAACGCGGTGAGGAAGCGGAGAAATGAAGAACACAGATGAAGAGCAAAGCAGGAAGAGAACGCGGTGAGGAAGAGGAGCGGGGCACAGAGGAAGAGCAGAACACGCAGCAAGTGGGCTGCAGAAGAGGAGCAGAGAGCGGAGGAAGATGGCTACCAGAAGGAAGAGCAGAAGGCAATGGGAAATGGACCGCAGCGGTGCGGAGAAAGGATGGAGGAGAGAGCAGAAGGCAGAAGACAGAAGTTCAGGGAAAGAGAGGTGAGTAGCGCAGAGCTGGGCGAGGGGCTGGGCGGGGGGGGTACTTACTGGGAGGTGTCAGGAGCCTGGGCAGGTGGAGCTGCAGCGGCAGGGGAAGCGACCTACCATAGGGTCAAGGGTCGCTGACTCTGCCGCGCAGCGGCCGCCATAAGAGGGAGGAGGGGTCAGCTGGGGGTGGGAGGCGGGAGCGACGAATGGGAGCAGGGGGGGGCGGGGCCGAGTGGGAGATAACATTAAGGGCCGTATTTATACTCTGGTTGCGCCGAATTTGCGTCGTTTTTTTCGACGCAAATTCGACGCTAAACTAACGCCAACTAACGCCATATTTATACTATGGCGTTAGACGCTTCGGGCGCCAAAGTGCCCGGAGTGTGCGTCATTTTTTAGCGTGAACCCCTTCCTTGCGTTAATGATATGCAAGGGAGGCGTTCCCGTCTTAAAAAATGACTCCCAGGCCTTTACGTGGTATTTATACTCCCGGGCAAAAATGACGCCCGGGAGTGGGCGTGGCCAAAAACGGCGCATTTGCGCCGCTTTTTAACGCCTGGGTCAGGCATGGCGTTAAGGGACAAGTGGGCTCAAAATGAGCCCAGAGTGCCCTCCCCTGCCCCCAGGGACCCCCCCTGCCACCCTTGGCCACCCCAGGAGGACACCCAAGGATGGAGGGACCCATCCCATGGACATTAAGGTAAGTTCAGGTAAGTTTTTTTTTTTTTTTTTTTTGTGGCATAGGGGGGCCTGATTTGTGCCCCCCTACATGCCACTATGCCCAATGACCATGCCCAGGGGACAGAAGTCCCCTGGGCATGGCCATTGGGCAAGGGGGCATGACTCCTATCTTTACAATGATAGGAGTCATGTTGATGGGGGATGGGCGTCGAAAAAAAATGGCGCAAGTCGGGTTACGACGATTTTTTCGACGTAACCTGACTTGCCCCATTTTAAGACGCCCATACGCCATTTTCCCCCTACGCCGGCGCTGTCTGGTGTACGTGGCTTTTTTCCACGCAAACCAGGCAGCGCCGGTCTGCTTGCGCCGGCTAACGCCATTCCATAAATACGGCGCCCGCATGGCGCTTCAGAATGGCGTTAGACGGCGCAAAATTGTTTGACGCTAAACTGCGTTAGCGCAGTTTAGCGTCAAAAAGTATAAATTTGGGCCTAACTGTCTTCAACCGGCCGCACTCTACAATTACCACCTGCTACAAAACAAAGCAAGAATTACCCAACCGAATGAGTATCGCTTAACTGTATCAGTCCAAGTTCGCCGGTGTTAGGCCTGGCTGCTACATACGTCGTGCACTTATATATAAGGCACATGGTGATTAACTAGTAATTGACTAAAAATACAACTCATCGTCCGAAAACGGCATAACTCGCCTTGTGCTCAAGCTCCTGTGAACTGGGACACTGTCCCCACTAGCACACAGCTAACGGCTTGCATATTTATATTAAACTCATACTACACCCTCTGATTGGCGCCACCCAGATCGCAACTGAGCCAAACACCACTGGCAAACATAATTAATAAAGTCCCTAGATCAACTTGAAGACAATACGACAGCTTCACCAAATCAAATCAAGCCATGCTAAGACAACTAATGGGCAAGCCAAAGACTCCACGAGCACCACCAGGAAACATGGACTCAGACGAACCGGCTCCGCCACCGGAACCCTCGGTTACACACCAAGCACTTCAGAAGCTGGAGGCAACCTTACAAACTCATACAACGCAATTCCAGAAAATACTACAAGCCATCTCCTTCGTCTGGACCAACATGCCCTAGCGGAAAGAGTAACAACGCTTGAAGAGGATGAGTCACGGACAGCACCATCGATAAAAGACCTCCAACTGCAACTAACGACAGTACCAACCGAGGTTGAAGCCCTGAAGCGCAGGGCCGAGGACGCTGAGGGCAGATCACGACGGAACAACATTTGCTTCGTGGGATTTCCGGAACGGGCAGAAGGTCCTTGCACAGAACTATTCATTGAGCAATGGCTAACGGGTACAATACTACAAAATAATATACCGAAATTGTTTTCTGTGGAGCGTGCACACAGAGTGCCTGGAAGACCTCCCCCCACCGGGCGCTCAGCCCCGCCCACTCATTGCAAGACTCCTTAATTACCGTGATAGAGACCTCATCTTGCAATTGTTCTGAAAATCAGGCCCTGTAAGGTACGAAAACGCAGAGCTCACGGCTTACCTAGACTTTACTGCGGAAGTACAAAAGAAACCTAACTCCTTCTTCAGGGTCAAAGAAAGACTCCGTGAACACAACATTAAGTACGCTCTGTTGGTCCCTGTAAAACTGCGTATACAGGATGATACTTGCACTCTCTTCTTCACTGCCCCACTGCTTGGACCTGGCTGCACGCCAAAGGCCTTGCCGACCAGACAAATCCAAGAAATCCAGTGGAAAAATGGTCATCCCAAAAGACTAGACGCAAACCTTGCAGAAAACAAGACACTTAACCTTCACCTGCACAGGCTCAAGCAGAGCGCTCCTCACTACTGCAGGCTACAATGCGTTTTGTCAACACATCTCCAACTTCCCTATCCACCCAAAATGAAGCAGAGCACGAACTCGACATACAATATGACTCTACAGACTCCAACCGTGGCCCTAACCTCACGCCGTGTACAACAGATGACATTTGCTAATCATGCAGGCCTAAAATATCTCCACAAGTTGGGACTTGCCCCTTCCCCGTGAAATCTGACTATCTTGTTTGGTTGTTTGGTCCCGAGCAGCATGTAACCAATCCTTATTAATAACCTAAACTACAGCCCCGTAGCCGTCGGAGGCCCCCATGCGGACGCACCAGCAACAAGAGCGCTACGGGCCGGGAAACTCATCGACTCGAGTACATGCACCTGAAGCACCCCCCACTCCATATGGACTGGTTCTCCAAGATGGCAGACACTGGCCCTCCACCAGCTGTGTTGTATGCACAGTTAATGTTTTATATAGTTATTGTTTTTTATGTCACCAAACGAGGGCATGTAATGTAGATCACGATCATAGTAACTGGTGTTACAATTGCACTCCTAATACAGACATAGTAGGCAATACCATAGCTGGTAAAGGCCTATCCATAAAGTACATTGAGGAAATCATGGGTACGCATAGCACATGGGCAGTATATCTACCAAGCTCAATAAAACAGCACACACACCATGACACCTCAATCTCAACATAACACCCCACAATATGAAATAATCACATGGAACATCAGGGGCATGACATCCACATCCAAACGTCAACGGATTTATGCGTACCTCAGGAGGCATCAGATACACATTGCCATGCTACAGGAGACCCACCTTACTGGGTCCTCACTAGAAAGCTCACGCGCAAAATGGCAGGGACAATTATATGGCACTACTTTTTCAACCTTCGCGCGCGGGGTGGCGATCTGGGTAGCACCAGGGGTCCCATTTGTAATGTCCCAAACACAAAACGACACAAACGGGCGATATGTGATACTGGAAGGGATCCTAGATGGTTATCCCTTAGCATTAATCGCTTTATATACCCCTAACACAGGTCAACGCGAATTTCTGTGGACGCTTAATAACAGCAACATCAGAGACCCATCCGAGGCTAGCATATGGGGCGGCGACTTCAACTCAGTATTAGATAGACATATGGACCGCTCAATTCCTCCACTGACCACTGCCCCAGCCAGACGTACATCCGCCAATCTAGTAGAATGGGCCTCTAATAACTGTCTGAAAGAAATCTGGAGAGTGGGACACTCCACGCAACGCGAATATTCCTATTATTCATCTCCACACCAGAATAGATATGCTATTCGCAACGCCTGACATAATCCATAAAATAAACACGTCAGAATACCTAGCCCACACCATCTCGGACCACAATCCATTACACGCCACATTATTATGGGGACGCATGTATGCTCGCATCCCAACCTGGCGCTTACAACCAGAATCCCCCCTTCCAAGCAGAGATATCCAAATGCTTATCAAACTACTTCACGTCAAATAAGGATACTGCCTCAACTCGCGCTATCGAATGGGATGCCCACAAAGCTGTGATTCGTGGCCACTGCCTGGCGGCCACTGTGGGTGTCAAAAGAGTACTCACTCAAGAGCTACAAGAACTAGAAATCAAATTACGCAAGGGACGCAGACACCAGGCTATGTAAACACGATTACAGACACTTTCAGGCACGACAACACGCAGAAGGGGATATATCTGGGAAAATGTTAGCCTGGCTGGTTCGTCAGCCAATGCAGTCATCACCTATAGGCGTAATTAAACTATGCACAGGCCTTGTCATTAACACCCAGGTTGAAATTAATACAGCCTTTCATATGTATTATCGCACTTTATACCAACCCTCCACCTCTCCTACTGAACAACAATTGTTTGCACTATTAACAATGATCCCCCAAAATCCGCACATAATAAGCAACACAGAAATGCTAGACGGCCCTGTCACAATAGAAGAACTACGTTTGGCTTTTTCTCAAATGGCACGTAATAAAGCCCCAGGACCAGACGGTCTGCCAGCGGAATACTTTAACTCACAACCCAATCACCTTCTGCAACCCCTCCTCAAGGTGTTCAATGAAGCCACAACAGAAAGCAACTCCCAGACTCTATGCGTGAAGCACTAATAGTCGTGCTTCCAAAACAGGCCGAGACTCTCTGGACGTCAGGTCATATAGTCCTCTCTCTCTCCTCAACTCTGACTGTAAACTCCCAGGGAAGATCCTAGCAAACAGGCTACTCCCTTATTTACCAAACTTAATACACCCAGATCAATCCGGATTTATACCAGGTAGAAACACTTTCTTTAACATCAGACGATTAATTTGCTTGATGCACTGCACCGTCGAGGAGGAGGCAGAGGCTATGTCCTTGGACATAGAAAAAGCTTTTGATATGCTCAGCTGGGTCTATCTTTACCGAACATTAGAGGCATTCGGGTTCCAACGCGGCTTCATAAATTGGATTAAGACACTATATCATAAACCCATAGCCCGAGTTAAAACCGGACAAATTATCTCTGGAGAATTCCCCATAGGTAGGGGCACCCAGGCAGGGCTGCCCGCTCTCTCCCCTATTATTTGCTATTGCAATGGAACCATTAGCAATTAAACTCCGAAGTAATGCTCATAAATGGGGCATTCCAGAATTTGACTCATATCACATTGTGTCTTTATATGCAGATGACGCCCTAATCTATCTACGTAAGCACTCTACATCTGTCACAGAGATAATGCAAATATTAGATAGCTTTGCACTGGCCTCCGGATTACACATAAACTGGTCCAAATCATGCATTTTCCCCCTCGCTCCTACACCAAATGAACAACACAGGAGATTACCCCAATATCAACTCCCTTGCTCTCTCTCAACTTTTAAATATCTAGGTATACAGGTTTACCACTCTATGACGGATCTAAAGGAGGGTAATCAGGACCGACTGATCAGATCCACCCATGGCTCCCTGTCATTTTGGAGCTCGCTCCCACTATCCCCTATGGGCCGGACCGCTATACCTAAAATGCTAATCCTGCCACGCTTCCTTTAGTATTTCGCAGCCCTCTCGCTATCATTGTCGCGCACATTCTTTCATAAACTACACTCCCTCCTGACTGATTTATTATGGGGCGGAGATAGATGAAGGGTTGCGCTATCTATTACACAACACCCACAAGAAGAGGGCGGTCTAGGCATGCCAAACCTGGAATTATAGTATGCAGCTGCTCAACTGCAGTGGATAGCTTCATGTCTCAACAATTCAACCTCCCCAGAATACGTAGCGCTAAACGCATACACAGCACCACAAACAATCCTAACGATACCACTGGCTGGCCTCCCCTATCCTCCAAATAGATCTCCAATGTTAGTTGCAGCTTAATTCTGATGGAAAAGATACATCCAGGGCAGAACCAATCACCCCCCTTATTCTCCTTCAATACCCCTATCTCAAATACTGAAAGTACAGGACCTATCACTTCATCATGATATACGTGTAACTAATACGTTAAACGTGGGAGACTTATACTCTAACTCCCATATTACAACTTTCGCAGAACAGGTGTCTGCTGGGACAATGCAAACCGGAGCATTTCTAATACATGGCGCCATCATTAAACTATTACATAATTTCTGGGGTAGCAATCATATCGAGCCCAACGAATCCCTTTTGCTTACAATACTCCTAACTATAGATAACGCTAAAGGCACTATCTCAACAATATACAAAGCACTATCAGCAAGCGCCCGCACAGATTTATCCCCAGCTAAATCCCGCTGGGACACCGCCCTCGCTGCACCAATCTCCCCAAAAACCTGGGAAGCTGCCCTCGCCACGATCAAAACGGTCTCTCGCAACTCCAGA
This sequence comes from Pleurodeles waltl, assembly GCF_031143425.1. Taxonomy (NCBI): domain Eukaryota; kingdom Metazoa; phylum Chordata; class Amphibia; order Caudata; family Salamandridae; genus Pleurodeles; species Pleurodeles waltl. Next base: position 667,825,152 of record NC_090444.1, read on the forward strand.
GTAAGATACACTCAATTTAACTATATTCATCAGACCTATTTATCCCCAGCCCGCATCAACAGAATCTACCCTAGCTCTAAATCAGAATGCCCTAGATGCGCCACACCCTCAGCTAACTTTTATCACATGGTCTGGTAATGCCACTCAATAAATGCAAGCTGGCAGAGAATCACAGAAACTACATCGGAAATCGCTGACCCTACACTCACCCCTTCCCCGGAATCGTGTTTACTGGGAATACGCTGACGCTCCAAAGGAGATAAATATCAACACAGATTTATAGATCTAGCATTTGTGGTAGACAAGCGCCTGATCTCCATACATTGGAAGGCCCCTGAAACCCCTCCTTACTCCGCCTGGCTTCGCGACTTATACAATCGCACACAAGCAGAAGCATACACATTAAGACAACTACAACAAAGGGGCCAGTCACAGGAGGGAGTTGAAATCTGGGACAGCTTTGTAGTAAAAATAGAAACCAGAGACGACATGTTCCCCCCATGACCCCCTACACTCCCCATGTCAAAAGCATTGATACTCTTACACTTAATTATCATATAAACCAAGCAAACAATAGCACGGCCTCCAACATGATCACTGAGCACTGCACTAAGGTAACACATACAAGCCGGACCCACTTAAACCTTGCTCCTGTTGTTAATGTTCGGACCCACATCAGACGTACACCTCCTCCCCCCATGCACTCAAATGCTACCCTCATTACTTAAAACATCATTACGTACGCACACACAAAAACTACAATCAGAGTGACTATAGTTATATATCGCACAGTTTTTTCTTTTCTTTGTTTTTTCCTCTCCCTCCCGATGCATATCAGGAAAGTTAATGTTGATTATGCAGCTTAGAGCTCAAAAATACTGGTGAAAATATACAAGTAAAGAAGCTGCATACTCTTCTGTGATAATTGTAATGCATTACTAGTTTCTGCACCTTGTTCAAAAAACAGATTTAAAAAAAAATCCCTGTGGCAAACAACAGAATTTTTTTCTGAGCGCCTAGTGCGCTGAAACTTGTTAGGGCTCTACTCTCAGGTGATATGTTTTGGCAGAAGAAGCCATTGGAAATATCCTGTGTTGTTTTGTATTTTTTGCACACTATGTTTTTCATAAGTGTCGTGCTATGAGAGTTTTGTATAGCATATTTGCGTGTGTGACTGTGTAAGTGTCTGTAATCTAAGACTATTCTGTATGAATGGTCCGGTTTAGTTACAGGGAATAAATTATTATTCATTGGAGAGACACAGGGTTCGATTACGCCCTGGTACTCTAGTTGTGTGAGGATTTCCCTCCCGGGTGCTTTAGAATCATGTTTTATCAAGTATTGGGGTTGAGGTTGAGGTTGATTTTTATTTGGAATTACATGATAGGGGGACTAACTATCCCACCCTACGTGGTTGCGATATAACGCGGGTGTGTGAGCCAATGCCCAATCAATGGCGTAGGATTCTGTGAGCTCATCTGGAACAAGGGGCGAGTAAGGAGGTTTGATAACCTCTGCCCCATATGGGCAAGTACAGACAAATTCAGGTGGCCAATCCCTTTTGGCCAGTAGAATATTATGTATGTTTACAGCACGGTCCCAAAAGATTGCGCTGATTGTGAATTCAATGTCTCTTTCTAACTGTAACATTATTTTGTACACCCTGTTAGGCATGGAGACACGCATGTCCGCAGTTTCAACTTTCAAGAAGTCATCAGTTGCATTCACCTCCAGATGCTCTTGAAGATTCCAGGGAACTATTGTGAGCCTTGCTGCACTGTCTAGCAGAGCTAGTGCCCACTTCTTGTTCTTCAATAGAGCCATCTTCTTGATTGACATGACGGATCACAACTGCTGCCACTTTTTTCTTTTTAAATTGAGTTTTGTGTTGGGGAAGTTTCTCTTCTTTTTTGACAGAAACTTCTGTAGAGCGTTGTGATTCCTGTCTCGATTTCACATACTCAGTTCTTTGCTCTGACTGCCCACCTCTCTCACTGTGATTTTCCGGTGAGTCCTGAAAGGAACGAGATTGGTGTGTATCAGTATATTGATATCTGCCAGGTGTTTTTATATTATTATCTCTATTTCTGAGATTATATCTATTCTCTGGGGTCTCCGTATGCGGAGATTCTCCCTGTTCTTTTTTAGGTGTTTTTTGTTTTTTTAGCCCAGAGTTTTTTAGAACCCTCAGGAACTTGCTTAGTAGTATCTTTTTTAGATTTACCCTGAAACTGTGGTTTCGTGCCTCTGGCCCCCAGACTATCTCAACCAATACTAGAGTAGGTCCCCACGCTAATCTTTGGCAGGTCACGTTTTTGATCCTGTGGAGGAACGTCCCGGAGCTGCATGCACACTGCTAGTGCTACTGCTTCCCATTTAAGGTTACTTAATATAATTGAAGATATCGTGGCAAAATTGCCCAGTATTGCATCCCCAAGTCCATGGCCGCCACAGCCCCATATCTTGAAATGTTTTAACACTTCTGGTAATTTGGCAAGTGTCAGTGTACCGTGTGCAGCAGTATAGAGAGTGGCAAATACCGAGCCCCAGGTATTGCAGTTATCTACTGTGGGAACCATCCCAAATGGCAAGCACATAGTTAATATTCTATGCTTATCCTGAGGTCCCATATGGGGAAATACCGCTTCCAGTGCATTTATTTTTTGAGCTATTCAAAACGGAATCTCGTCTCGTTTGGCGAGTACTTTACCCATGATCAAATGTACAGTCGCAGGTTTAATACCTGGATTTACTGCATGTGTTTGCGCTGGGACAGCATGTGCTGGGTTTGTATTTAATGTTTGCATTACAAACTGTACTAATCTTCTATATATTTCCGTAAGATCAGCATATGAGCGGCGGGCTTCAGCTACCGTCAAGGTTGCTGCATCAGGTTGCGGTGTATATGCGGCCAATAAAGGCCAGGAAGGACCATCATTCATTGGAGGACCTAACCTAAATTGTAGGATTGTATGTGGTAGGGCTCCTTCAAGCCAATTATTATGTTATTGATAAGATAAAGGTATTTCTAGATATGCATGTGCTCTATATTGTGCAGGTATAATTGCAGGTGTATAGTGATGAAATGTATTTGTGTTCCCATCAGCTGCTGCAAATGTGACACAAGAATAGAAAATTTCTGTTCTATAGGCTGGATGAGCCTAAACAACAAATGGAACAGGACCCCCCTGGGCCTTTAGGCCATGTGCCAATAAATGTGCAGTAAGGGGTGGTCGCATATTGACTGCAATTGCTACCCGTTGCGGGTTCGCCATGAAGAATGGAAAAGTTTGTTCAGAGATTAGCACACCAAATGGGGATTATCCTTTTAAGGTTCAAGCTTGAACAACCTACAGCGTTAGTTAGGTACTCCCTACTTATCTGAGGAGGAAAAATCCTCAATACCACGGATGTCTCCGTAAATAGTACTGAGGTGTCTTTGCATGTAGTGAGACATAGATACTCAGGAGGACCCAAAAATTAGTGCCTGACCAAACGTTGGCTGTACCATGTCACGTTGGTTCCTATTATCCTAATGAGACTAATGGATTTGAGCGGCAGAATCACTTGTACTGCGGGATACTGAGTCTGAACCCACTCTAGGTGACACCTGTTGGCCTAAACTGGGTTTTCTTCCGGATAACTAGCAGAGCCTCATCTCCACCCAAAAGCAGGGATGATTGGAAAACCGGGCGCATGATACAAATGACTCCTCAGGAAAATCGTGGCACTCAGATCTCTTCTGTTTCTCTCAGTTAACTTAGCCTCATATTTGCAAGGACAATCTGAGGCAGAGGATAGTTCAATAAGGTTTTATTGAAGTAACTGTATCTTAGATAATAAAGCATGTATTACAATAACTAGGACGATGAAGCACACCAAGATTAAAATTGTGACAAGGAGAGTGAAACATAAAAATAACACTGCCATATTGTCACTAAGATCATTAAGAATAGTTCCTACCTAGGCTATGTTAGAGCACAGCATGTTAAGCTCTAATTCTGCCCTTCAGGTTCAGGAGCCTCCCTTTTTATGAGATTGTATTTTACTTCTGCTGGACTTAACATCGTGGAAGCAAATGCAATAGTTCTTTACTGACTTCCCACAAATTGGCTTAAAACTGCACCAATATCTTTGGCACTAGCATCAACTGTGATGACACTTAACACCATGAATAAAATGACTGATGGCAGAAGCATTTACAATTAACTTCCTGACACCGTCAAAGGTTTGTTGCAATTGATCTGACCATACAAATTTAGCAATTATTTCAGTAGAGATCTTAAAAGTTACATAGTAACAGCATATCCCTGCACAAACCTAGCATAGTATTCACTAAGCCCTAAAAACGCTCTGAGTGTATCTTTGTTATATGGAACTGGGGCATCACTAATTGTGTTCAAGAGACTTTCTTTGGCTCTTATACCTTCTCCTGATATATTATGACCAACATAGTCAACTTGGTTCCCCATAAACTCGCACATATCTCAGTTAACCGTCATACTATGCTTCTCTAGTGTTTGCAAAACTACCTCTAATAGTTCTATGTGATGATCTATATGATGATCAATATCCTCAGTGTCAAAAATGATAGCTTTTACTCTCTGGAACACACTTAAATATAAGTCCAAAAGGCATATGTTTGAATATATAGGGAGTAACAAATGTGGTTAGACGCTGCAATTCCTTTGTCAAGGAGATTTAATGATAAGCAGATCTCATATCTGTGGTAGAAAACTTTTTACTGGAACCTAAATTGGCAAGCATATCATGAATTTGGGGCAATGGATGGCAGTCCACAAGAATGTTATGATCCAAAACTCTCAAATCTGCACATAAACAGATGTTACCACTCTTCTTCCGATCTATAACTGCAGCTGACACCCACTAAAATGACTCCACTAGAAAAACAATGTTTTGAACTCGCATATCATCATGCAAGATTTTCTAATCCTTCCGCATAGACATTGGAACTCATCTCAATTTCTGAACCACGGGTAAAACATTGTTTTTTAGTGTAATTGTGTGATTAAAACCTATTATAAGATCAACTTTTTCATTGAAAACATTAGAATACTTTCTAGTAGAACTTTCAGTGCATTAGCACCAGTTTTGTGAATAGAATGTTCTATGGACAACACAGGTAACTCTCCTAATACTACTTGTTCCTTATGGCCAGGTTTGAGAATAATACCAAGATCTGCTTGTTCCAGCCATCCTAAAATATCCCATGCTTTCTCTGCAACATACATTTTTGGGAATATCTTCCTCCCTTTGAAAGAAATTACATCCATGAAATAACCCTTCATGAGTATATCTTCTTCACCAAAAGCTTTTATATGAACATTGGTAAGTAACCACAACTTATTCAACCAAAACGTCCTAAAACTGATATCAGCTAAAAACATTATGGGAGAACCAGAATCAGCCATCATCCTCATATTGACAGTACCTATTTCTACATCACATATAGGACCTTTGTATCTTTTATGTCTATTACTCAAAGTATTAACTTCCACTGTCAATAAAGCATTGTTTAAACTCTCACACAGCTTGTCATCTTCCAAACATATTTGACTCACTTTGGTTTTGGACTTGACAGATTTACAAACTATTTAAAAATGTCCCATTTTCTTAAAGTTATTGCACTTCTTCTAAGAGAAGAATAATTATTTCCGAAATGATATTTCGATCCACACCTGTAACATACTTCTAAAGATTTGTTTTCAAAATCCTTTTGAACTTAGTCTTGTTAGACACCACATTGACACCAACCTCATCAACTTCATTCACACTGGCAATTTGTGAAGGAGTTTGTCCATCACTTGTCTTACTTCTGAGATCTTCCGTAAGGACTTGAGGATAATCCTGAGTGTTCAGTACTACAAGCAATATCCATTATCTCATCCAAAGATGGGTTTTTACATTTTACAATATGCTCCTGGATTTCCTTATTCTAACAATTTAAAGCTAATTGATCTTGCAAGTGAATATCTAAACTTGGACCAAACTCACATTGGGCTGCTAAGAGTCTAAGCACTCCTAAATAGTCTTCGATACATTCTTCAAACATTTGTTTAAGTTTTCTTTTAAAATATGTCTTACTAAACTAAATATAAGGCTCGTCAGAATACTGTTTAGACATTTTGGCAAGTTCTTCTACATAAACATTCCAATTCTCCTCCCTGCCTGGTGCAGCTACGACAGGTCGATTATCAAAAACCTGCTGACCGGTGTCACCCAAAATGATTGAACAACAAAGGAGAGTGATGTATAGCACTAAATTTTGGAGTGTCAAATCCACCATATAATTTTCAAAATTCTTAAGCTATAAATTTCAAGACATAGGTGGCTTACCTGTATTCTGCAAAATTGGTGGTGGTTGCACATTACCTGACATACTGGCCATACTACTTAGACAAGAAAATAAACAAATTGTTAATGAACTATAAACACAATATATCTAAATTGCATGAATATAGGTTCTTGAGACTTCACCTACAAAAGTAACATAGAATAATGTAAATTAGAACATCTTGAAATATAGTCAATAAATGAGGTACACCTTAATGAGTGCATGTTACAGAATATACATGTGGGATGCTATATGCCAAGATGTTTACTTTTAATCTGTGCCCATCAGAGAATGTAAACAGGCAGAACAAGGTGAGCGTGTCACTGAATGTGCTGTGGGACGAGTGTAACAATACAACCCGTGTGCATTATGCACATCAATAGTAAGTCTCCCAAGGATTCAAGATGACCGCTGCAGACATGCAGTAATTGTTTTCACAGGAAGTAGAGCTTGTATGGAAGACATCTGACATCAGCAAAAAGACGTGGAGAAAGCATGTGAAGAACAAGTAGCTGGTTAACTCTGTCAGACTGAAAGCAGGATCCTTCATTCCGCAAGTTGTTCAGAACTCCATGAGGTGCAAGGTAAGTTTTAAACAATGTGGAGACCAACCATTCAATCCAAATGATTGTAATCCGAAGCCAGGCTCAAGAGGAAAACATTAATAAAATTAGCACCACAAACTCCAGGAACAAGGCTGCGCGGTTCCTAAATGAGGAATGCACGTAGAAAACCCTCACTGCTTAGCTGAACGGCACACTCCTCATTCTCAAAATAGAGTCCTCAATGTAAAGTTGACAGGGCCTTGGTGGGTCCACAATGCTGAACATCAATTGTTGCCAATAAAATGTTGTGTACACAGATATATTAAATTAACACGTCTGAAATCCAGTTCTAGATGAATCTGTGTTATTTATAACATCTTTGAACTAATGACTGCTCCCTTGCACCACAACACGATAAGTCTGCTCAGTAATCACATTCTAATTCCAGAACATTACCAGTTTGTTACATAATACGATTCCATTATGTTAACATCGAACCATACTACAGTGAGGACTTGGGGATGCTCCTGACCAGGACCCCATCAGCCACGTCTTGGGGTTCTATCAGGAGCCCCAAGGCGTAATGGGCTTGGTACTTGCAGAACTTTGGGAGATCAAGCAGCTGCAGAGGGACATCCAAAGTGACGTGTGGGAACAGTGGGAGGCCCACAGGAGTGTTGAGGGACATTAAATGTACCCTGATCAGGGATCGTCAACAAAAATCTAGCCTTTCCTTTTTTGTAGCAACACCAGACCCTTCATCTGTGTCAGTCCCTGTAAGGGAGGCCCTGTCAGGGGAAGAGCCTGCCCCATATACCAAAGCATCTGTAGCAGCAGATTCACCACCACCCCCACCACCACACAAGAGTGGACAAACAGAAAAGACTCCAGGACGTGCAGATGGCATGACACCCACCACAGGGAGCAAATGATCCTTTTCTGAAGAACCTCCTTTGTGTGCCACATATTTACTCTGTTGACTGTTTTATAACCCCCTTCCATTTCCTATGGGAGGGAAACACTGGACTTTTGACTTATAATTGTGTGGCATCTACTTCAATGATTTTATCCACCATGACTGTTCTTTTCAACCATGCCCCAATTCAATTTTAAAGCACACATTTTCAATAACTCCACCTATTACAAAGTCTTTGTCTGTTTGCTTGTGTTCCACAATTTGCTATGTAGAGATGTAAGACCTTGTGAAGCAAATGTGGGAGACACAAAATACTAATGGAGATGTTACAGGTACAGTGTCCTGCAGGGATTACTTACAACACACACAAACACATTGCTACAAGTTTCTGGTCACACCAAACATTTTATTTCACTGTACAGCACATAGACTGTCCATATGTCTGGACTGTCAAAACCAATAATGGCTGACTCATATTGTGTAAAGGTATATATACCAAGGTACAGCCCCCGATACCACGGAAGGGAGGGCCTTGTCAGACATTGTCCTGTAACATAGGCTCACATGAACGTGAATGGTGTAACCATCTTGAGCCTTATCGCATACCAAATCAAAGTAATCCAACATCATAAAAACCAAGGTACAGAGGCCAGTACAACAGTCCCTGATTACAGGTCCATCATGATCCAATGACCTTGCATATGGTGGTATGACATAACATATGTCAGCCTTGTGGCAGAGGCTCTGTGGCCTGCAATGATGAAACACATCAACAGCTACATACAGGTCATACAAGAATAGTGTTTAGGCTATGAGAAGGGTGAATGCCATGCTTGCACTTGATGACAACATATTTCATGCACACATGATCACACACATTATGCAATCAGCCCAACACAGCACAATAAACAAGTACAATGTCCACTTCTGACCTTCCACCCAAACACTGTTCAAGCTGCCTTGGCACAGGTCTCATACATCCCAAATCTGTGACCTACCTTACCTATAACAAACCATGTCTACTTCCTTTGTCAGAACAGCATCAGATACCAGCCAATGTCACAACTATGAAATGCCCAGATGAGGATGACATGGTGAAGTGTACAAAGACAAAACAAGGAATATAGACTTTCAAAATGTCCTATTACACAATTCATAAGGCAAGCATCTAGAAAGGAAATTGCATTGCAATGAGACTAATACAAACAACGTAAGTACATCAAGGTGGGGATACCTCAAAGGCTAACCCTCAAGTACTCTTTCGCTGAATATTGCCGAGTATTAGCTCCCCAGTTTTAGCCAAAACACTCTATTTCAACCATTCTAGAAACTACAGTTCTTCGTACAGTCACAGTCATTACATCACATGACATACTTACACTCAAGAAAAGTAGATATTGATGAGATCTTCTTACAAGTCAGCTCCTTCCTCTTCACCACTGTCATCATCACTTGGCATTTCAGGAGTCTCACCTGGTGACACTGCAGGCTGCCCCTCCTCTTGAATGTACAGCATATTCCTCCATAGGGCAGTGTTGTGAAGCATGCAGCATGCCAAAGTGATCTAACATGCTTTTCCGGGTAAGTAGAGGAGGGCTCCACCTGTCCAGTCCAGACATGTAAATCTGGCCTTCAGAAGACCAAAAGCCCACTCCACTACCCACTGTGTTCTTACATGGACCTTTTTGGAGCAGACTTCCCCTGGCGTAGTTAGATTCCTTATTGGTGTCAACAACCAAGGACAGCTTGGATATGCAGATTTTCCTGTAAAGGAATGGGACATATGTACAACAATGAGTCCCTCTTGTCATAATTGTGACAGAAGACATTGCACACACACAAACAGGACAGATGTGACTTAGCAACAAGTCATTCCCTCTCTGGGTAAAGTTGTGACATCAGCTGTGGGATAGTGCTGTTCTGCATGAGGAAGCAATCATGGACTGAACCCGGATAACAGGCATGGACGTGTGAAATGTACCAACAGATCCGACAAACATACAAATTGCATGTTGATGGAATGGAGGATCTTTCTGTTGCAGTATACTTGTTCTTTGGCATGCAGAGGGACCAAGCCAAGGTGTGTGCCATCAATAGCTTTCACCACATGTGTGAGGAGAGAAAACCATTAATGTGAGCCATCACATGGGCTAAATCCTCACATCTGGGAAACTGGATGTAGCTATCCAGGTGTTTCAACATTGCTGAGAGGACATCCTTCAAAATCAGACTGAACATAGGTTAGGACATGCCAGCTGACAGGGCCACTGTACGTTGGATGGACCCTGTTGCTAGAAAGTGCAATACTGACATAACTTGTACTATGGGTGGTATGCCGGTTGGATAGCTAATTGCTGGCATCAGATCTGACTACAACTGATGACATAAGTCCACTAATGTTTGCCGATTGAGACCAAATAGGAGTATGATGTGTCATTCTTCCATGTTCTGGAGGTCTGGCAGTGGACGATAGACAGGTGGTTGACGCATCTTTCCTCTCCCTGTGTACCTCTATATGACAAGAAATGAGTTCTTACATAAGTCATTGTGTCCCCAGCTAAATACATGATGCATGTCAATGATAATATGTGACAAGTCATTTTAAAAAGGATAGGCATGGCAATCAGAACACATCACATCTGCTAATAACGCAAGGGTCAAATTTGTCCCTCATGGTTTGCCACACGTGTCAACAACATGTATCTGGACCAAACTCAAATATGTGCATCACAAATGCCCCTCGAAATGTGACTGGATATCCCGACTGCAGAAATTACCTTTGATGGAGGCAGACTGTGCCCCACTGTAAAATGCCACCTGTGCCCTGCAACATACTGCAATGATGTTTAAGTAGTAGGGCCTACATGACAAGACAGGATAAGCATGTCTGTGAGCTCAAAAAAACATATTCAGAGGTGTGACACAGTTAGTTAAGCCCAATGCTGCATTTCAGGCCTCAGTCGTCATGGCGGTAGGCGGTTGTAACCGTGACACAGTCAAGTGTATTGTTGTTGCCAGTGGTGGTCGGGGACCAATGGCTGTGTATGCCGGCAGTGACGACCGCGTACGTGGCAGACATGACCCCCGTGTTCTGCAGAATCACTCCTGACCCTGCTGCCAGAAAGACCTCCACTACTGAGCTACTGTGTACCGGCTCTGAGAGCAATTGTGCCATGTCCAGCATGTGATTGAGCCCCTGCCTTCTCTCCAGGAGCTGGAGAGCCTAGCAGACGAGGTCCTACCCCTGTATGAACAGCTCTATGGTGCACTAGAGGAGCAGGTAAGTACCTCATGTGCACAGTTTTCACTGTACTTTACCATCCTTTCCCCCCTCATAGGCTAGATTGTGGCTAGATTTGCTTGTACCTATAGGCACAGTCTGTGTGGCATCAATGGGAGGGTCAATGTGCGGGTATTGGTGGCCAGTGCATATGTTGAGTTCATTCACATTGTGTTGTGTGGGTGTTTTGGGTTTCTCTATCCTCCTTGTGTTCGGTGTACATACCTAAGTGAGAAGGCATTACTGCCATCCACTTATATCTCTTTCCTCATGATTGTTGTATGTGTCAGACAACATGTATGTGCATGACAGCATGAGTATGCATGCCGTATGCATCAGTTGTGAGTAATGTGAGCAATGCATATGGTGCCACAGAGATTTCTTCACACATCTGCCCTTGCTAGACTGTTATTTAGTAGGCATGTCATGACTGTCTCTGCCCTTCGGGTTGCCACAAACACACCACAATGCAATTTTCTGTTGACTACATGATGTGCTTTCATGCATGCAAGTGATGGGACTGTAGTGTCAGCTAGGTTCTGCCTCCTCAGCCTGCAGAGACCAGGGCTTGTTACATGTATCTCCCAGTATGGGTCCTAGTCTAGGTTGAGGTGGAGTCACTGAGGCTATACAACTGTGGCACTGTGGTCCCTCCTAGTTCTCCAGAAGATCCTGTCATGTGGGCAAAATGAGGTTCTGGTATAATATCCTGTCCAGAATGCCTCATTCCTTTGATTAGATCAGGAATGTGTACAGAGGTAAGTTACTGATCTAGTCCACTTGTGCACTTAGTGTTATTGTCAATGTGTGCCTTTCACTCATGACAGGTACCTTACTCCCACAACCCTGTTGTCACCTTCACACATGACATATTTGTCCTGTGCAGGCTTATTTCATACATTACATTCCCACAGTACAGACAGTGTGTTGATTCCTGAAAGGCCATGATATGTGACTCAGTAGCTTGGTTACATAGCAGAAACTGGACAATGCATGCCTTTATTTGTTGGATGCCATCTCTGTAGGATGGACACATGTGTCCAAAAGTATGTTCTGTGGTCAAAGTACATAATACAGAACCCCACCTCCTGAAGTGGCATGAGTTTGCATTTCTAAGGCCACATGTCCACACATGGACAGGGTAGACACTTTTTGTACCCACAATTCCAGTCCTTTCATTGTTACCCACGCGTGATGTTTGGTTTTAACTCTGGCAGTATGTAATGTATGAGTCATTCTCAGATGGTTTCAATGGGTTGGTCCATTCATGCCTAAGTAGTTTACCCTTCAGAAGCCACATAGGTGTGATGTGTCTCATTGTGGCTCACACCTCAGTCAGGTTGCTAGAGCATGTCCCACATGATGTCAGTAAGCTTGCTTAGTCATTGTAGGGCCTGAGCAGGGGGGGGTGTTGGTCTGCAGATTGGAAAAGTTATGTCTGTAGTCATGGCCCTGTACTCATTAGCTTGTATGTGTTGTACTTGGGGAGTATTGACAATTAGTAAAATTGTAGCTTGATGTTACTGACATATATGTGACTCAACCATTTGTGATGAGACTTTTGAACATAATCTCTTGGTTTGTCTTTTGCATCCATGCAGGTCAACACCCATCAAAAGTAGGGAATATGGGGAGCCATCGCCAATAAGATGTGGACCATGGAGGTCCACAGCTGGTGGAGCGCCCACTGTCAGAAGAGGTGGGAGGACCTGAGATGCTGGTCCCAAAGAATTACGGAGGCCCAGCCGGGGCTGTCCACCCAATGTGGGAAGAGTGCCATTCGGACCATGACATCACTAATAGCTCTCATTTTGTGGTGGTATATCCAGAACTTGATGGTTGTTTGAGGGAAACACAACAGTCACAAGGGGATGAGGACAGGGCATATTCCTGGCTGTCCCATTGCCAAGTGATTGAGTCAGGTTCTGACAGCTCCCCTTGACAATTAGGGATGAGCCATGTGCCACACACTAGATGAGTGATTGTGTAGCCATGTCATGTGCTGTATACTGATGTGCCTTGCCTATTGTCTCAGGGACCTAGGACACAGCTAGGTGGATTCCACAAACCACTTGCTCTCCAGGAACGACATATGGCTGTGTACATTGATCAATCAAGTACTGTTTGTTCTTGTAGTTGGTGTAATTTCTATGCAGCAGACCACTACTCGTAAATGTTCCAGGCCAAAGGTAAGTAGGTGATGGATCACTGTCCTCTGCCATGTGTCTCGATAAATGTGTATGTAGGCATCTGCCACCTCGAGGCTAGTTGTCTTCAGCGTATGATGGGTGCTGGTACCTCACTACAGTCTGTAATTTGAAGATGTCTAACATACATGTGACAGGGCATGCATTGTTCCTTGGATGCAGCAATATATCACTATTTTCCCTTGGTAAGTGGGGAATGTCCATTGACATGATTTATGTGCCATCACTGTTGCAAACATTCCTTGTGCCTGCATGTCAGCATGTGTCCCTTTCTGTGTATTAAACATGTGTGAGCTGCAGTTTCATGCATGGTCTACCTATGTTGATGGGACAATGTCTGTATTCCCTCACATATATGTGCATAGCACACTGTTTGTGGAATAGAATATTTACAATGGGGCTACATTTCGTGTTGTGCTACATGCAGGAGTGTGTCACCATTATTTATTGGCTGACATATACCCTCACCCATCATAGCATGTCATTTGGCATGTACAACTGCAGTACTAATGAGGGACATGACAGGTAGGCCTGGAGTTTAGAACCACAATATGTATATCTATTCCCTTGATGTGGCATCAGGTGGAAAGATACACTGCACATGTGTATTGGGTAAGGTTTGTGTCCTGACTGTTGGCATGCATCATGAAATGACCTGCAGTTATGTATGTATCATGTGTATTTGGGTAAAGGTATTCATCCACAGCCAGACATCTGGGTTTGTATGACCAAAATGTGGAGAGTGATGTAGCTTCCAATTGGGCAACATGTTGAGGGCCTTGAACAAGTATTTGTAAATCCCAGGTTCTCTCCAACATTCAAGGGACTAATGGCTTCTGCTGATGCACTCAGAGTATGTCATAGTAAGGGGTGCCAGACATAAGTGGTGGTTACCCTGGAGCTTTCTGATTCATTGTGTTGTGAATTTTGAGGACATCTCTTGCTGACATATTGCACAAGATGTCTACAGTGTCCATTTCCATGTCATATGAGTGGCCTATCTGAGAAACATAAATACTACCTCCATGACTCTATTGGGACAAATGTCACTTGGTGAAGTATACATTGTTGATAAGTTTCCATTGTAATATGGGTATTTCCATGGCACCTTCTCCAGGATATTGTACTGTTGTCATCAACATGGCATGATTTTGTATCATCAGTTCTCAATTTGTTGGATCTTTCTGTATATGGCAAATAGATGTGTGCATGACCTTGTGGAAATGCATTTTGCGTTAGCCTACTAATTTATGCAACAGGTGAATGTGGTCTGCTCCATGGGGCAAAACTTTGAGGCTGATGGTCTCATAATGTGTGCATGGTCATTATGATTGCACAACTTCTGCCATGCAATTGTAGTTGTTTGTGTTCCTGTTTTCCTGTGGGCTACTGTTGACAGTTCAGATGGCTTGCATGCATATGGTATGGCACATGTATGGGCGACTTAGGTGGAGTTTGTTAGTGGGGCCTACCTGACATCATGGTACTGTATGGTAATCAGATCTGTTGTTCAAGTGAACTCATGGGCATGTAATGACCTTATTTTTCTTTGTATTTGCAGCATCAGCACCGGAAAACAGAGCCGAGTAGGGAAACATCTGGCTACGGGACCTCAGGTCATGACACCAATGACGCAGAGGGACCCAGTGGCATGGAGAGAGAGGGGAGTGCTACGCGGGAGACAGCAACATCAACATCATCATCGGATTTTTTTCTCCAGTGCACACTCCCTAGTGGTGGCAGACCCATTGGGGCATTCCCCATGTACCATTCTTGTCTGCCACCCCCGTTCTATCACTGCCCTCCCTGTTGCTCCCCACCCAGCTGGCCGTGCCCACTCACCCAAGAGGGTGGGCATCTCCTTTGCCACAAGGACCTCTGCCCCAGCCTCTGCTATCCCTGCTGCCCACAGTGAGGTGGCTATAGATCTCCTGAGAAGTATCTCTGTCGGTCTGCCAGCCATTGTGAATGCCATCCAGGGCTTGGTAAGTCAGATACAACAGACCAATCCATTGCTGGAAGGCATTCATGGTGCAATGTCTGGCCTACAGAGATCTTGAGAAGGTGAGTTACCTCTCACCTTCTGTCACCCATCCACCTCCCTCTTCCCACTCCAAATTCCCCTTCCCCTACCTACTCAAAGCACACAGACAGATCCACATGCATACACATCAACACACAAGATGAGCACACACAAACACAAGCACCACAAACATAAAACACACCGGCACTCAAACAAACAACACCCCCCCACAGACACACCAATAGCCACAACGTCCCCAGATTCCCTCACCATCCCCAGAATCACTCACACAACATCCAGCATACCCACAGGTACCACACCAACAGTCAGTGACACACTCACCATACCAATCATACCTGCAGACACCACCCCAGCAGACCTCATTCATCTACCACAAGCACCACACCCACAGACACACCTACAGACACACAGACATCCACCACATCCAACATACCCACAGTCACCACCCCAATAGACACACACACACATCCAAACACATCCAAAACTCCATCCCCAGCACCTCTACCTCCCAGAACCCCAAGGCACACAAACATACTCACCCACCCATCTAACAGACACCCACCAAACACAAGTATACCTCCCAGAAGCACATATCCACGACATCCACACCAACACAGAAGATAACCGCCCGTCAACCTCCAAATCCCAACCCTCTTCTGATGACAGTCCCCATGTCCCTAAGGAAGTTTTTATGTATGACCTTGCCCTTTCCCCTGTTCCCTCCACCCCATCCCACATTCAAAGGCCCCCATCCACAACCCATGCCATCCCTTCCATCTCCAAGGCCCTCTCTACCCCCCACAAGCACCCATACCTCCCCCGAGAATAAGCCCACCCCTCCCAAGAAGAAGCCTACCCCTCCCAAGTCCACACCAGCCCTCCCTAATCTGACCCACTCCTCTGGATGATCGCTGAGGTTCCTGTCTACCCTCTGGCAGTTGGGAGTCAAAGCCTGGCACAGAACTGTGCTATTGTTTGAGTTAACATTGACTGGCCAATGGCCTTGGACTTAGAACTCTTTCCAATTAATAAACCCAGACAGTTGTTTTCTTAAGTATACATTTTTCCAGCAATTACTTTTCTACCCTTATGTTGTTCCTGAGTAACTTGTGTTGTGTGCCTACAGATGTGTGTTTCAGCCTGCTTGCAGATCCATTTGCTGTTGTTTTCAGTATCTGACTTTGTGCACAGTGATGATGTCCCCCAAGACAACAGTGTATGTTGAGTGTTTGGATATGTGGGTGTAAGTCCATTGGTGGTGTCATAGCACTGTGTTATGGTAAGTATTTCATCCTGTGTTGTCCAATGTGAGCATGTATGGTGTTAGACTTGTTCCCTTGATAAGGGTTATGGGTTCATCTAATGTGTGTTCGCTTGAGTTTTGTTTGTGCAGACATGGAGGGGGTGATTCTGATTCTGGCGGGCGGCGGAGGCCGCCCGCCAGAATTCCGCCCCCATTATACCGCTCCGCGGTCAGAAGACCGCGGAGGGTATTATGAGTTTTTCCCTGGGCTGGCGGGCGGTCTCCAAAAGACTGCCCGCCAGCCCAGGGAAAAACTCCCTTCCCACGAGGATGCCGGCTCGTAATCGAGCCGGCGGAGTGGGAAGGTGCGACGGGTGCAGTGGCACCCGTCGCGTATTTCAGTGTCTGCAAGGCAGACACTGAAATACTTTGCGGGGCCCTCTTACGGGGGCCCCTGCCGTGCCCATGCCATGGCATGGGCACGGCAGGGGCCCCCAGGGGCCCCGCGAATCCCCCTACCGCCATCCTGTTCATGGCGGCTTTCCCGCCATGAACAGGATGGCGGTAGGGGGGGTCAGAATCCTCATGGCTGCGGAGCGCGCTCCGCAGCCATGGAGGATTCAAACGAGCAGCGGAAAGTCAGCGGGAGACCGCTGACTTTCCGCTTCTGACCGCGGCTGAACCGCCGCGGTCAGAATGCTCGTTGGAGCACCGCCAGCCTGTTGGCGGTGCTCCCGTGGTCGGTGGCCCTGGCGGCCACCGGCCGCCAGGGTCAGAATGACCCCCGGAGTGTGTTCAATTGTTCTAGCTTTGTTTGCATTTGACTGTGCATGTGTCCATTTCATTTTGTGTCCCTTGCAGCTAGTTCCTGTAGATGTATGCCCCATTCTATTTGAGTTGTATGTGCTTTGTTGACTTGCACTTCCACATTGTGCAGATGGGCAAGTCATTTGGGTCTAGTACTGTTTATCCCTGTGGCATATGTAGGGCTATTTCCTGTGCAGATGTTGTTTAAGTGGTGTGTGCAAAGTAAAATGCATCTCCATGCAGCCTCCTTCCTTGAGTGCTCCTAATGTCCCCATCCCTATTGTGCAGGTATTGTCAGCATGGTACTTTTCTATTTGTCTCTCTGTCTATTGTGCATGCCATTGTCCTTCTATTGTGCTGTGGTGTGAGTGATATTTCAATTGCAGGGCTGTTTAATGGTAGTGGTGTTTGTGTTCCATGCCACATCCATACATATGTGTATTTTATTTGATGACAGTCCATATCCTGTGAGAAATGTGAGTATGAGAGTTGTGTTGTCGGTGATGTGTGAGACAATGTTGTTGAGCCTTAACTACACCTGGGCCTGAGATGTGTGGCCATGTGCTTTTGTGTAGTGTTGCAGTGCAGTGTGAGTGACATGCCCAAAGGGGGCATATTGTGACTGTGAATATGTCCATCTTTATGTATCATTTTGACTGTGTACACGATGAGACGTGTACTTGGTGCCTGTAGCGTGACCCCCATATGATGTGAACGACGGTGCAACGAGCCATTGTTACGGTGAATGACCAGGTAGGTGTGTATACTTACAGTCCATTGCACCCATGTTGCTGTGGATTTTGTGCTCCATCGATGATCCACAACAGCAGAAAGATATTTGTGATGGGTTCCATAGTGGCAGCAGGTATGTAAGGCTGCCTGCTGGTGAGTGTGTCCCTTTATATTCCCAGTTTTTGCCTTCTGAGATGTGGTAGTTGGACCCCCCACAGTCACACTGGTGAAGTGTAACCTCTTAGTATGTCGGGCAGCAACAGAGGCTCTGTCAGCCTTTTTGTCCTGCCTTGTGACTGTGGCGGTCTGTGCTGCCTGGCGAGGCTGGTGGGAACGCAGCAGTCTTTGCTCCATTGGCCAGCATGACTCGTAATATGGCTTCTGACTGCCATCTCGACATCGGTCAGACCACCGCCATGGCGGTCGACAGACTGCGAAACCTGTAATGAGGCCTGTGGAGTAGAGTGTTATATTATGGTATAGAGTGAAATGGCACAGAGTGGAGTGGTATGTCCTTTAGTGGAGGGGCATATAGTAAAGTGGAGTAGAGTGCAGGAAAGTGAAGTGGGCTTCTGTAGAATGGAGTGATGTGTCATAGAGCAGAATAGTGTGTCACACAGTAGTTAGGTGTCTTAGAGTGGAATGGCGTGCTGGAGAGTGTTGTACAATGGAGTAGAGTGATGTACAGAGGGACATAAAGTGGAATAGAGTATTGTGGTACCGAGTGCAGTGGCTGGTCATGCAGTAGAGTGGAGTGGTGTGTGATACAGTGGCATGTCGAACAGTGTCTTAGAGTGAATGAGCATAGATTGGAGTGGCAGACACTGAAGTGGGATGTTGTTGATTGGAGTGGCATATTGTAGAGTGGAGTTGCATGTGGTAGACTGTAGCGGCATGTTGTAGAGTGGAGTACCATGTCGTATAATGGAGTGGCGTGGGGTGTCATACTGGAGTGTACTGTTGTATAGTGGAGTGGCATGTTGTACAGTACAGAGGTGTGGATTGGAGTGATGTGTCATACCGTAGAGTGGAGCGACGTGTCATAGAATGGTATGGTATAGTTTCTTAGAGCTCTTGTTTAGGGACACTTGTCTAACATATAAACATATGTCAGTGCTGAACGGCTGAGTATAGGTAAGATCATCTGCCAAAATCAGTTGCTGGCATGACTAGTACCTGGTGTAATTCAATAGTGATGACATTGCTGTTGCTACTGTTGTAGCTTTTTCTAAAAATTACGCCCTAACCATTAGTGGCAACAGTTAGGTAAACTAAATTACCCCCGTAAATGTGTCTGAAATAGTGGCAGACATTATGAACATTCAAAGTAACAAGTGAGACTGGCATGACGGAGAGTAACTCCTCTCGCCACACTGGCCTCACTATCACCTTCAGTAGCACACCAGTGTTCAATTACAGAGAATAAATGATCAAAAGCAGCATACATTCATGGAAGAAACTGAATGTCTAAAGCGTTACTCAGAGCACTTGTCATCCTGGCTGACTACAAACAAGCAATCATAAAGCTTTCAATATCTCCTTGAAAAGTGTAGGCATCACACATGTGACCTTTATGAAATTAACTATTAAGTACATTATTTGCCCCAAAACATGTTAGCTGAAGTTTTAATTTGATTTTAATTATAAGAGGCTTGTAAAGGGCTCTGCTAGCCATAATAATTTTGTTGGACTAGACACGACTACAAATTCTTACAGAGACCACAAAACATTAAAAATAAGAGAAGAGCAAGTTTTCATGATTTATGAAAATATTAGATGATCACTAGAAGATTTCAGAGATTTCAAGATAGGGTTTTCAAGGTTTTTTTCTTTTTTACGAATTAGGAAATGATGCACCCCTGATGTGCCCTGGGTTACTCTCAATGGAGAGCCTACAAATCAAGTTGACATACTTGATGGGGGAATTAGCTTGGGTTGCCATCAAACTGTAAATAGCCTGACAAACAGAACCAGACAAGCTTCATTTTTTTAAATGATGTTATTGCATTTTATAAGAAAAACAAACAAGGGTAAAAACAAATCCAACTATACCCCAACATGATATTCCCTGATACCTCGGTGAGCTATACTAAGCACTGAGATGAACAGATTCATTGACACTATATTGTGGTAAACAATATCGCTGACAAACAAATTGTGCCAAAAATATTGTTTATCATGCTCTTTACTTATAGTGATAAGTACCAAAATATTTGAAAAAAATATTGTTGAAAATAATATCCCAAAATGTATGCAAACATTTACATTTTTTAATATATATAAAATTTAGAGCAGTAACTGTTAAACATTTTAACATATACATTTATAATAATGTAAATTAAATTAATTACATTAACATTTAATATTATATATAAACATATACTTATAGAGACACAAAAACACATACATATATGTATATATATTTATATACATAGTAATACATGTAAGGTGTTAAATATGATGTAATGTAAAATAAATATTTTATTAACTACATAACACTCTCTATCTATCTATTTGTGTGTGTGTGTATGTATATATATATATATATATATATATGTATATATATATATATATATATATATATATATATATATGTAAAGTAGTGGCAGTTGCTACTGGTTTTTTGACTTGCCTATATCTTTGGCACCGTTTGACGAATCTTCACAAATTTTCCAAAAAATGCCCTGGTGATTCTTGTTCCATGTGGTAAATTTGGGGGTGATCCATCAAGCAGGGGCTGAGAAAAGGGAGGGGGGCAGAAAAGTTGTATTTCCCATCTTAGTTCCCATTGGATCTTTAGACACGACTACAGACTAAACCACTGCATGGAATTACACCTAATTCAGCAGAAAGCTATCTTTTGCTACACAGATTAAGCTTTCACTTATTTGGTGTAAATCCATTCAGTAGTTTTTGAGATATTAAAGAAAATCCAAATTTGTATATCTGTGATGGTGAATAATTCATGAATATTCATGAATTTTCACAAATGGACGCACAAATAGAAGCACTGTAATTGTCTGGCCACTACCTGAATAGAAAGTTCATTTTGTTTTTCAACCTGGGGTTGAAAAACAAAACGAAAAGTAGCATAAGGAGTCAGGGTGGAGGTGCCCTGACCCCTGGAGTGTGACATAGGGGTTTAAAAGGATTTTTCTTCACCATGTGCAATATTCACATCAAGATTAATCAAGAAGAATCATGAATAAGCAAAACAAATGTAAAAAGAACTACAGACTCATTCATACACTAATGTATTCACTCATACATGCACACGGAGACTCACACGGTCACTCACACAAACACTCAGACACTCATGCACCAACTCAGACCAACTCATAGACTCCCACACCCACTTTCAGACCCAGACACTCATGTACCCACTCAAAAACCCACTCAGACCCTCATGCATCCATTCATAGACCCACTCAGATACTGACACACCCATTTACAGACCCACTCAGACACTGAAGCACCCACTCACAGACCCACTCAGACACTCATGCACCCACTCACTAACCACTCAGACCCTCACACACCCACTTTCACACCAAGACAGACACTCACACCCAGAGACACCCTTTCACACCTATTCTCACACAAAGAGAGGCAGACTGTTCAGCTGAGCATGGTGCGGGGTTGGGTGGTTATGGAGGTTGGATCGGCCGAAGACTGAGCACAGCATAGGGCTGGGTGGCCATCAGGGTTGGCCTGCTTGGGCCTGGCCACAGGTCAGGCCCTGCGGCCAACTCTTACTGCACATTGCCAAAGGCGTGCGCAATATGGAGTTTGCGTTGTCATCGGGGTTGGCCGTGGTGGTTGAATTAACTTATAGTAATGAAAATTACTTTACGTTAAAAAAAGTGGAAATTCATTGAAAAAAACCTTAGAAATTTCCAAAGGTTACAGGGACGTTATAGTTAGGTTCTGAATTTATTTGTACAAAGCCATAGGAATTCAGCAGTTATAGTTAGAATTCTTTCAAGAAACTATAAGATAGGCCCCAAGGTAACTATAACTCGCCCCCTCACCGTGCACTGCTAATTAGCCCACAAATTACAGCACCCATGACATCTTTGATAACATCATTGATAATACCACTGTAATATCTGCAGTAAAATTATTGATCAGATAACTGTGCATGGCGGAGGCGCAAGTTATAGTTACTTGAAAGTACTCTAACTATACCTGCTGAATTTCTATGGTTTTGTATGAGTAAATTCAGAACGTAACTGTGACATTCCTGTAACCTTTGTTTTTTAAGTGAATTTCTAAGATTTTTTCAATTCTATTTCCTATTTATAATTTCCCTGTTACCCTTGTTTTTTCAGTGAACACACATATATATATATATATATATATATATATATATATATATAAATATATTCATTGAAAAAAACAAAGGTTACAGGGACGTTACAGTTATGTTCTGAATTTACTCATACAAAACCATAGAAATGTAGCTGTTAGATTTCTTTCAAGTAACTATAACTTGCGCGCTAAGGTAACTATAACTTGCGCCCCTGCCATGCACTATCTGATCAATAATTTTACTGCAGATATTACAGTGACATTATAACTATAAGTCCCTGTAAACTTTTTTTTTTCAGTGAATATATATATTCAACGTATGATTTCCCGCTTTCTGAAAATACGCCTCTACTACACGATGTCTTCTTGCAAATTTCTTTGTTTTGGCAAACAATCACCCAACGCGTTTCAGGAGTCCCAACTCCCTTGTTCTCGTGAACAAGGGAGCTGGGACTCCCGAAATGCATTGGATGATTGTTTGCCAAATTAAATAAATTTTCAAGAAGACATCGTGCGGTAGAGGCGTATTTTCCAAAAGTGGGAAATCAGGAAATCATATGCTGAATTTTTATGGGGTTCGCGACCCCGTCTCTGCCGTCTGTGTTAGGGCGCCGGCTTATGCGAGTTTTAGCTGTTTGGAATGTGGTATATATATATATATATATATATCTATATATGCATTGAAAATAACAAAGGTTACAGGGAAATTATGGTTAGGTCCTGAAAAATTCAGCAGTTATAGTTACCTGAGCTCACTGTAACTTGCGCCCCTGTAATGCACTGCTTACGACATCTCAAATTACATTACATTACATTACTCATGACATAGTCAGTGACATCAGTGATGACATCTCAAATGGCCGGGAGGCGGAGTCAGAAAATGACACACTGCCCGATTTGCGTCAAAAATTAACGCCTGGGTCAGGGTAGGCGTTAAAATGGGGCAAACACACCTGTATTTAATCAGAACACACAGAAGCAACAGCGGAGCAGGAAAAGGGAGACATGGAGGTGCTTCTCATCCAGCGTGCACGCGGACGCAGAGCCCAGCAACAACAACAGCAGCTACCACAACACCAGCAGGAACCCCAAAGGCAGCGCAGAAGGCAGGAGAGGATGTTCCGCACCAGAACAACCCTTCATGGCCTCAGGGAACATGACATCACACAGAGGTACAGGCTGAATTGGCAGGCCATTCAGCAGCTGCTGCGCAACATAGAGCCACAGTTGGCACCTACCTTTACTGACACCCCGCACCATCCCAATAGAAACCAAGCTGCTAGCTGTACTTCACATGTTAGCAAGTGGCTCCTTTCAAAGCACTGGCGCCCTGGTGGCCAGAATATCACAGCCATCATTCTCTGCCTTCCTACCCAGAGTACTGGATGCCATCATTGGACTCACACCCCACCATATCCGCTTCCCAAACACACAGCAGAAGCAGCAGGAGACACAACAGGGCTTTTACCTCATTAATGGACTCCCACACGTCCTTGGTGCCATTGACTGCACACATGTACGCCTTGTGCCACCTGCTGCAACTGAACACCTATACCGCAACAGGAAGCACACACACTCCATCAATGTGCAGGCCATTGTCGGTCACCAAGGATTCATCACCAACATTGTGGCAAAGTATCCTGGGAGTGTCCATGACTCATTCATCTTCCGTCACTCTACCATCAAGCAACACTTCCAGGATGGACGATTTGGCAATGGACTACTTGTTGGTAAGTACAGAAACCTACTTATATACACACTGCACAGCAACCCTCTAGGATACACAACATATACACCACGACAGCAACATGTGGACATGAACACACTGAGGTCATGACACCGCTAGCCATGTTTGATAGGTCTGTAGTGAACCTGTCACACATCTGAAATTAGTGTACAGTCTAATGCCAATACGTCAATGATCACAACGTATGGAGAGGTTTGCCTAATTGTCACCTTGCAAAATGTAAGCGTCTCACTGATGTTAAAATTAATCCATTGCATATGTCTAAAGGTATGGGATGTCCAGGGTACATAGATGCTAACGTATTACCACCACTGTCAATTTGAATCTGTGTATGTAACTATCATCTCACCCCCAGTGAAGATACAGGGACACCTGTGTCACAAGTCACAATGGTAGGGAGTGCCCACTGTACTGCAAATCCCAAAACATACTGCTGAAAACCGGTCAGCAGGCAAACACTCGTTCAGCCAAGGAAGGAAACAACCCAATGCAGATGGTACATCCTAGAAGCCTAGCAATCAACACAACAACACAAAAGAGTCACAGACAACACAAGACAACTACTGCCATGCAAGGTGATATTAATGGGGAAAGCTACATCAACTTGATCCCAATCATTTTCTCTTTCAGCTGATCAGGGGTATGGGATCCAGCCATGGATTATGACACCATTTGGCAACCCAAGCACTGCAGCAGAGCGTGCCTACAATGAGGCACATAGGAGGACACGCACCATAGTGGAGAGGACCTTCGGCATCCTCAAGTCGAGATTCAGGTGCCTCAACATCACTGGTGGCAGCCTCCTATATTCACCAGAAATGGTCTGTAAGATCATTTTAACATGTGCCATCCTACACAACATTTGCATACGAAGGAACATTCCCCTATTAGAACCAGAGCCACAAATGCCTGAAGAGGATGAAGAGGAGGATGCTGGCCTGCAACATGAGGGGGAACAACAAAACACAGCTGATGGATTGCGTAGGCGCCAACATATTGTGAACAATTTCTTTTAAAACAACTCACCATCACCACTGTAGCATCATATGTAAATAAACTCCGATACTAATCAACATATCATGGTCTGGGTAATCATTTTTGCTCACTTTTATCTCTAACTATCAGAATAACAGTGTAGCCTCATGGAGCATTGCTGATATACCGATCAGGACACAGAACATTCCAAAGCAATTGTGATGCATATTACACAACAGTCACATACACTGTAAATGACATACATCCTGTACATTTCACCTTTGAAGGGCAATAGCAGAGGACCACACCTATTTCACACATACATGTTGGCAATATAGTTCACCGCAGCATCTGGCACACAACTAAGACACCATCAGTGTATAAGGGGAAACAAATGCCTCATACATGAGTCAGTGGATGTTCTATTGCATTGGTAACAGGAATGTATGACCAGACCCTTGACAGCAGTAAGTCGTACAGCACCTATCTTTGCAAGGACTATCTGTGACTAGAGTTGCATATAAGCAGAACATAGACAACACAAGTGCCACACCTATGACAAGCATTGCGCACATTATATTCCATGTACATGTAAGCCCATTTCCTAACTCCTGACACACCCATGCTCCTGGTCTCACCCCACATGTCTGAAGAGGTCCCTGGAATGGTAATATGTGTACCCAGATATTCCCTCCTCTCCACACACAGACTAACAATAGTAATCCAGTGTGCTTCACCCTTCCCTATGCTATGCCATTGTCATAGTACATCTGACTGCATGGACGTCAGGTCAATTAATACACTGGCTTGTAGTTTCTAAGCCCTGTTATCACCTGTAGATAGCTTCCCAGGTGAAAGGTACTGTTGGCCATTTGAACTCAAATCTCACCTACAGGACTTGTGATAAACAGATGCAGCACATACCTGTGAGCACCTCCATGCAGACCACCCATTTGTACATGCACTGCCCTTGCAGATGCTTGGAACAGCACAGAAGTTGCCATTTTGTCGAATACATTGTTATGCATTGCTAGAAAATAAGCCGTGTAACACAGCCCTTGGCTTTATGTGTCACCTTCCAAAACATAGGACAAACACCGTTTCCCATGTCAACTGTCTTGTTCTCCATCCGACCAGTGTCAGTCAGACCACTGAGTATGTAACTTGTGAAATTTCTGGATCCTGATTGACCCACCATCCTGTCAGCCTGACTGGCACCTTTTTGTGCGCTACCCTAAAGGTTCCTTGTGGCTACATATGTACCAAACTTGCTTTCCCAAACCTCACATTCCTCTGGGGGTATTTTGTCAGGTGCTTCCTCAATGCATACCCAAATACATTGTATAGAATCATCTGCTTTTTAATTGTACCATAATTGTGTAATTGTCTTGGAATACCAAAATCATGGCCTATCCCTTGTCTGGGTCTCATGTATGCATGAACGACAAAGTGTGACAGTGTACCAGGGCCGTATGCAGGGACTGGGTATGGTGACTCCAGCAGAACCAGCAGCCTCTGATAATGTGCATGAAATTTCCACACATGTTAGGACCCTGACAGTTCACACGCTGAATCAGATTGCTCACAACATATTGATGGCCTGTGTGTGCTGAATAGCTGCAAGATTAATCAATACAGAGGCTATGATGTTCCCAGATGCAGTGGGAACTTTACAGGCCAACCGGTGTACAAATGTTGTAATGACACCTGCCGGAAGATGACTCCTGAGTTATGATCTCACTCAGCACACCAAGGTTGCCCTGTTGACAGTCGCATAACATGTCTGCAGTGACAGGGTGGGACCATCCCCATGTAGGTTCTCATGTCCTCATTGGCTTTACTTCCATTGATCTCAGAAGGATACTCAGTAGATACAGGAATAGCCGCCACTGACTAATGATGAGACCTGGACGTACCTGTGACAACATAGACCCCTAAAAATATACAGTATCAATATTGGACCACACACATGAACCAGACACCTCTGTGCAATTAATCACTGGAAATATGTGGCCACGTGCTGCCTCATCTGCTGGTCCACCACTGCCACAGGAGAGTTGTGGCTCAGTCATATGACCACAACTGTGGGGGGAAATTACAGTTGTGGGTCACCTTCGGCTTTCCGTGTCAATAACATGGTACCCACTTAGTCTGTACATGTGCCTGACTCATGGTGGGTTCACCAACAAGTGCCTAGGAAGCAGTTTCCAAATTTCCTGGACATGTGATAGGCAACAATTGGACCATTGACATGAACAAGCGACTGCCATCTATCCGGTGCATGCTTTGTCATTTGTGGTGTCTACGTTACCCAAAATCTTGGAAGTGCACACAACAGATGTTGCTACATGTATGACTAGCACATGTCCTCTCTCATTTCCACACTGACTTGCATCTAAGGTTAGGACTCATTGACTTCACATTCATACAAGCATATTTTCAATAATGCATCTTGTGATGCACACACACTGGGTCCACAACTACATTAGTAGCCAATGCACACACATTGAGCCATAGGCATTGAAGTATTGTACTTATGTGCATCACCTTGCTATCCTCTCCTGACGCCAAACATGCCTAATTTGTGCAAAACATATATGGTGGCCACACATATGGCCATCTAGTGCTTTAGACAAGAGTTAAAATCATGTTAAGGAAGTAGTGGATCATGGTCCGCAGCAGTATGATGTCTCACATGTGCCCATACACCGTCAAGACCAAAGTGGGTGCAATCAGCCTATCTCAGTTGTGTCACAAATGTAACATTACATTAAAATGGCAAAATGACTCAAACCCAGTTAACGTCCTGAAATTTTGACGCATCCGCGTCAAAAAATTACTCTTATGCCCGAAAAACAACACATAATACCCTGAAAACACCATAGACTATTCCGCGCTGTACCTCAGAAGATTGGTTAAGTGTTAGCCTATTTCCAAATATATAGATGCGGGCTCATTTTTACTCCTGTGCGTCGAAAAAAATAACGCCCATACTGTATGCGTCAAAGTTTTTTGACGCTTAACAATAAAAACGGCAGCCATTTTATGTAGGAAGTGATGTATTAGAATATCCTTTTTACGGATTATGTGCAGTGGATGTACTTTCACTTTCACTTTGCAGTCTGTGATTATTCTAGACGGTGTGGCTGGATTCAGAGTTTTGTCTAGTCAAATTGTGCTTTTGTCTCCTGTGTGGTCCAAACCTTGTTAGTTTGTGAATTAAATATTGTTGTTGTATCCTGTCTGAGTGTTTATTGTGTACTATTGTCCAGTATTGTATTGTCTTTGTTGTTTGTGGGAGTCTGTTGTGGGTAGTGATAGTTTGGGGATAGTTGGGCTCTTTCAGTTGTTTAGTTTACATTTTTCTTATTCTACTTTCCCCCTATTCTCCTTTGTTCTTCTTTATCCCCAATTTCCCCTTTTTCTGTGCTAAGATGTTGGGTAGGCCACGTCTTGTCAAGATGGGTGAGGAGGAGCTTGGGGGGTTCATATGGCTGGTGTGCCATTTCCTCCCCCTTATGATTGAGGCAGGTGGGCGGGTGATACAGAGTATCACACGAGGCACGGAGAATCCGGTGGGGAAAGTTTCTGCATCACTTGCAATGTGTATATCGGAGCCAAAGGAATGACCACCAGCTGAAGCAACACTGGGCTGACCTCATCTCCAGGGAGCAAGATCTGCTGGACCACCTGGGAATTGTGATTGGTGGCCCTGTTGGTGAGTACAAATCATGTAAATGTGCACAATTAAATGCTCTGTAGTGATATCAGATGATTTGTACAATATCTGCCGGCTATGTTATTGAGTGTGTGTAATGCTTTGGAAACATACAGGGTCAGTGATGGACTATGTTACGGACCACAATTGCTAGCTGTCAGGAAGCAAGTGCTCTGCAAACTTACTGAATACTTTTGCTTAAGTTAAGTTGGTGCCGCCTTTGTGTCAAACAGCAACACAAATCAGGAGCCAATTATGTATATATAGGTCACATTTGCCAGTGAGGTATAGATTTTCCAAATCATTACTGACCTTTGTTGACGCAACAGCTAGACTGACTTTCGAAACACTACATGATGCAGAACATGAGTGCAGGCTTCACGTAAATTGATGATAGCAATGTGGCCCAGACATATGTCTCATGTGTGTCTGGTGTGTAAGGAAAGCGATCACGGAAGTTCTATAAATGTTAGGGATTATTGTGGTCCTTCATCATTTCGGACACATGTCAGATCTGTATTTGGAGACATAGGGAACAAGTGCAAGGTTCCTTCAGCTAACATCGTACACTGGTATTTGGTGTTTGTTGTTCCACCTTTCATTTAGGGATGGCAGGCCAAAGGTGTGCACATGGGTTCATATCTCTATGGTTGGTGCAACTCATCGTAGCTGGGCCACATCAAATGAAGAAACTGTAAAAACATGAGTGCTTACAACTGTCCCTGCCCCTCTGTACATTGTACCTATGTGTCATAAATTTGTCATGGCCACAATGGCTGGTTGAATGGTAATGCTCTCCTCAAGGAAACTGGCTTTGGATGTCTCTCTTGGATACACATGATGAGACGAATACACTCCATTATTATGTCGGCTCACTAATGAAGGAGGATGTTTGCCACCATATGATAGTTAGGGCCACTGCATGTGTGCAGATATGTGTGTAAATTTCACTGGAGACCCATGGTACGTAAAAGTTAGCTGTGCTATATTGCATGCAGTATCATCATGTCTGAGTGGATTTACTTAATTATGTAATCTTACACATAGTATTTGTCTTTGGAATTGTTGGTCAGTGCACAGAATTTGAGCACATTTCTCCCTTCCATGCCTTACAGGTGGACCCGCACCCTACACTGTGGGTGAGGTGGCTTCATTCGAGGACCCGACAACTCCAGTAAGTGTTGATATACCTGTTATGTGTTGTGTTTGCTGGTGATGTGTGATGGACTCCTGTGTGTTGAACAAATAGCAAGTTGTGATGCGCTGGCCTATCATTTGTCTTGTTCCATGAGTTGGATTTCATTTTCTCACCATTTTAGAGTTGGCCAATGCTTATCCTATTGTCTTATTTAGAGATTCTAGGTCAGTCCTGTAGGCCCCGCAATGTGAATGGGGATGAGTCATGTAGATAACACTTGTATCAGCAAGAGTCGCACTGGACCTAATCTGTGATTTAGTCAGCCTCTCAGACCCACATTCTCCCAGAATGGGGCTGCAAAATGCTTACCCACAGACTTCTGCTTCCCTATTTACTAATGTACCGATTAAACAGTCGGTTGAACTTCCTAGCAGCATGTAGCTCCACATGTAGTGCTACGAGTATGTGGCACTTGAGTGCAATGGCCTAGGTGTGCATGCAAATCATGGCCAGGGGTGTTCTTGCATCTCTGTGTTAGTTGTAAGTCATGGCTTACTGGAAGTATATGATGTGGACAAAGGTCTGCATTGCCAGACATGTGTGGCACTGGGATTGGTCAAGGGTTTGCTGTCTTCTATTTGTAGATACACCTTACCTGTGGTGTGCATGTTGAGCCAAACACATGTCCAGCTTTCATAAGCTTCCTGGGTGTCCATGTTGTTTGAAATTGTTAGTTGTTTCTCCACCCCCCACCCTCAAACACAGGCATGGGTTTGTGAATAGTGTACCTAAGACTGATGATACAAGTTTGTTACACAGACATGTAAATCAGTAAATCTTTAGTCTGAACCTAGTATACACACTCAGGTTTAGCACATGAGTACTATACTAGCAAGTCCATTTACAACTTGCAGATCATGTGGCCCTAGATTTCTATTCCGTACAATGACATGTGTAGCCCTGGCATTGGCGGAGGATGTGCTGCATGATTGTTAGCTGAGAACTGGCAGAATTCTGATGCCAAAACATGCCAGTTGTTACCCATCTTGTAGGGTTTGGATGTGCTATGTGTGATACGACCTTTGTAGGCTGGCCTGCCATGTACTTCCTCAGGGACATTCAATGATCTGTATGATGATATGAGCTGTTACAAGTACAGTAGATGTATTGTCTGATTTATTTCTTGTGCCATTTCACACAATGCAGTTCCTAATGTAATTTATTTCATTTGTCTTCACAGCTGCTAATATGACACCCATCCAGGTGCGTGAATTCCAGAGGCGGGCAATGCGGTACCAGCATATACTGCAGGTAGAGTCGGGGTACAGAAGGATGGGCCGCAGATACAGGAACGAACGGGCCTCCGGAGCCTGGAGGGCATACCCACAGGGTGGCCCTTCTTTGCCCACCACAGCCACCACCAGTACCACCACCACTACCACCCAGGTAGCACCACCAACAGCTGTGACCGTTGTGGCAACAACATCAGGAAGTGCTCCAGGCCCTAGCACTGGACCACCTTCAGGCCAGCCCACAGGCATTGACCATACACAGCTCCACACTTCCTCAGCTGCCACACAGACTACCCCGGCTGCAACAATTGACCCTGCTGCTTGTGTGGACATGCAGCGCAAAATGGACCATGTCCTCAGAAAAATGAGTTGCCTGCGGCAGGATGTTCGCCATATCAACCGGCGGGTGTGGTCCATTAAGCGGACTCTCCGGAGGGCCAACCTCTAGACATTTTTGATGGACATGATACCCTCCCCTCCCTCCTCTTTCCTTATTCTTATACTTTGTGGGTTTAGGGGGCTTAGTGTTATGTTAGTATAGGCTGTTAGTTTAGTTAGTGTTAGTGGGTGGGGGTGGGGGTCCTGATTATTTCAAATGTTTCTTTTTGAGTGTGTGGGTGGGTGGGGGTCTATGTTGGGGTTCTTGTGTGTTTTGAAAAAAAAACCATTATAAAATAAAAAATGTACAAAAAAATATATATTTGTTTAGTATAGGATAGTATGGCGGTCATTACAACAATGGCGGTAAAAGCCGCTTACTGCCGTGCAGAAGACCGCCAACACACCGCCGTGGCCGTGGAAATCCGCCACAGGTATTATGACCCACATTGCGAAATCCGACAAAATTCAGACACCCACACAAGCCTGCCACACCAAAGGTCAGTGAGAAACTGGCGAAAACAAAACCGACACCGTCACGCCAACAGAAATACGCCCATGCTATCACGACCCACGAATCCACGTGGCGGTCTTTCAACCGCGGTATTCCATTGGCGGTACACACTGCCACGCTCAAAATACACACACATTTTCAAAACACCACCATATTGGACAATTCGAAAGACACACACCTGATACACATACACACACCACTCCCACACACTCAATACTATATAAAACACACACCCACATCACCCACAAACCCCTACAACAACAATTGTGACAGAAGGCCAGAGAGAGACACCACCATCCACAAACTAACAGCCACAGGCACTCAACACCATCACCCACACAACTTCCACGCACAAAACACCACACACCACTACATATCACCACACTTATCACCACATACACCACCCCACACATCACCTACACCACCCCATGGCACGGCAAAGACACCCCAGGTTCTCGGAGGAGGAGCTCAGGGTCATGGTGGAGGAAATCGTACGGGTAGAGCCACAGCTATTTGGATCACAGGTGCAGCACACCTCCATAGCTAGGAAGATGGAGCTATGGCGAAGAATAGTCGACAGGGTCAACGCAGTGGGATAGCACCCAAGAAATCGGGACGACATCAGGAAGAGGTGGAACAACCTACGGGGGAAGGTGCGTTTCGTGGTCTCCAGACACAACATCGCGGTATAGCGGACTGGCGGCGGACCCCCACAACTAACAACATGGGAGGAGCAGGTCTTGACTATTCTGCATCCTGAGGGCCTCGCAGGAGTCGGTGGAGGAATGGACTCTGGTAAGTCAAATCTTAACTATCATATCCCCCACCCTACCTGCATGCTATCACATACCCCCACCTTCCCCCCCACCCCTATCACTCCAACTCCTCACAAATGTACCAATATCACAAACCACCCATCCCAACACCAAGCCCTGCATGACACAACAAAGCATGGACACCCATCACTAAAGCATGCTCACTGCACATACCCATAACACCCCCCTCAACCATCATCACACAAGCCCACACACAGGAATGCTAGCACTGGGGTACACGGTCACCCACCAATTGCACACCATGAAACACACAGATGCAATAATCATGCCTTTACACCCCTGCAGGACCACTACCCAACGTCACCAGACAGGAGGGTCCAGACATCTTCACCCCACCCACAGAAGAGGCCCACAGTGATGACAGCAGCTCTGTCCACGTGGATGTAGATGACCAGCCCGGACCATCGTGGGCCTCGGGACAGTCGGTTCCCCTCACACAGGCACAGGCCACCACAGAGCTTCCACCCTCTGGTAACACCAGCACAGCATCCACCCATCGGGCCCATACCTCCGTCCCCAGGACACGTCAATCAGCTGTGGGTCCACCACTACAGGGAACCCAGGATAACCCACCACCCCAACAACACCAGGGACCTGGGGGCAGTGGTAGTGGGCACACGGTCCAGGGGACAGACGGCACAGGAACACAGGGGAACTGGGAGGGCTGCTGTGCGACAGGGGGCGGACAGGCCTAGGGAACCCACTCTCCACGAGGCCCTCTCCTCCATCATGGGAGCATACCACCACTCCCAGGAGACGATGGCAACGGTACTGGCCAAGTTTCAGGAGACCCAGCGCCTGCAGGAGGAACAGTATTTGGGCTTCAGGGAGGAACTCAGAACCATCAGCACCGCCCTGGGCACCATCGTAGGGGTGCTGAAGGAGATACTTGACACCAGGAGGGACACTGTGGCACTACAAGGGGCCTCTGACACTAGCATGGACGATGAACTGCCCACCACCTCCTCCGGCGCTAGTGGACGGGAGGCACCGCCACAGGACCACCACACCAGCACCCCACCCCCTGCAGACGGAGAACCACCCCGCAAGCGGTCCCTGAGAACCAGGAACAAGACAGAGCACGATGCCAAGACCCTGCCAAGAAATAAGACCACCCTGATTGTCATCCTACTGTCCCACTTTGTAACCCTGTCCATATTGGAACTGCCCCAGCTCCACTTCCTATGCCCATATGGGCAATGCACCTGTGAGACTAATAGACTGGACTCTGCCATGGACATTCCTCCACCAACACCCCTCACCATTTTACAAACCTCCTCCAATATTTAGCACTGCAATAAACACCCTTGAAGCACAAAACAATCTGGAGTCAGTCTGTGATTTTGAAAATGTGTATTAGCAATGACAGTGACAACATGTGTTCTCAAAAGTGATGTCAACATACCTATGTCACACATCTCAAGTCCATGAGGAATCTAAGCAGATGACACACGTTGGAAACCACACCTGTGAAACCGTAATGGAAATGTACAACTCAGTTACCATATACTGGTTGAAATCGACAGACAGGATAGAGGTAGAAGTGTGAAAGTACTTGTAGTAGGCAGGAATGTATTCTCACCTGTGTGTCACTGGAAATATTGCTGGATAACTGAGTCCCTGTTGTCAATGTCTTCTTCCTCTGCTTCCTCATCATCACTGTCCACAGGCTCCACAGCTGCCACAACACCGTCATCTGGACCATTCTCCTGCAGAAAAGGCACCTGTTGTCGCAAAGCCAAATTGTGAAGCATACAGCAGGCCACGATGATCTGGCACACCTTCCTTGGTGAGTAGAATAGGGAACCACCTGTCATATGGAGGCACCTGAACCTGGCCTTCAGGAGGCCGAAGGTGCGTTCGATCACCCTCCTAGTCCGCCCATGGGCCTCATTGTAGCGTTCCTCTGCCCTGGTCCTGGGATTCCTCACTGGGGTCAGTAGCCATGACAGGTTGGGGTAACCAGAGTCCCCTAATAGCTACACCTGGTGCCTCTGGAGTTGACCCATCACATAAGGGATGCTGCTATTCCGCAGGATGTAGGTGTCATGCACTGAACCAGGGAACATAGCATTTACCTGGGAGATGTACTGGTCTGCCAAACATACCATCTGCACATTCATTGAATGATAACTCTTCCAGTTCCTGTACACCTGTTCACTCCTGTGGGAGGGACCAGAGCTACATGGGTCCCATCAATGGCACCTATGATGTTCGGGATATGTCCAAGGGCATAGAAGTCACCTTTCACTGTAGGCAATCCTCCACCTGAGGGAAAACGATGTAGCTCCGCATGTGTTTCAGCAGGGCAGACAACACTCTGGACAACATGTTTGAAAACATAGGCTGGGACATCCCTGATGCCATGGCCACTGTTGTTTGAAATTACCCACTTGCAAGGAAATGGAGCACTGATAGCACCTGCACTTGAGGGGGGATCCCTGTGGGATGGCGGATTGCTGACATCAGGTCTGGCACCAACTGGGTACACAGTTCCTGGATTGTGGCATGGTCAAACCTGTAGGTGATGATCAAATGTCGCTCCTCCATTGTCAACAGGTCCACCAGCGATCGGTACACCAGAGGATTCGGCCATCTCCTCACATGTCCCAGCGGACGGTGCCTAGGAAGGACAACAGCGACCACAGAGTCAAACAACTCAGAGGTATATACCCACAGTCTACACAGAACACCATTCATACACAGAATCTGGCCTGTATTTGTGTTGTGCGACAAGGCCTAGGTCTGTGTGACGCAGTTGGTAATTAGGCCATGTGGGCCCCTAAAATGGCGGCTGCCTGACCTGTAAAGTGGGACAATGGGATGTGAGGTAACTGCGCTGGCGTTGTACACCGTCGCGGTATGCGGTCGAAGACCGCGGTGCAATGCTGCATTGGTTAACATTGGACCCTATGGGTCCCAGGAGCCAATGACGATGTACGCCGGCGGTGATGCTACGCACCGCCGCAGACGTGACCGCCACGGACGTGACCGCCATTTTCTAGCTGTTCAATCACTCGATACCTGATTTTCAACAGGAGAGGACGTACACTGCAAGTGCTGCTGTGACCTCGGTCTGGAAGAGACAATGGCTTGTGCGTCTGGGGAAAGGGCCCCTGCCTTCACTGCAGAGGAGTTGGAGAAGCTCGTGGATTGGGTCCTCCCCCAGTACACGCTACTCTACGGTCCTCCAGACCAACAGGTAAGTACACAGGGAGCAAGTTGTATGGGCTATGCCTGTGTGGAGAGGGCTGGTTGTAAGAAGGAAGGGGGCACAGTTCTGCGTGCATGAAGGACTGTGAATGCATGTGCCACATGGCAAGGCTAGGGATGTGGGCCACTCACTTCGACGGTGCAGTTGCTAATGACTTCTCTTCTTCCCCTGTACATTTCATGTAGGTCAGAGCCCACCAGAAGAAGGATATTTGGCATGCCATCGCCAAAGACGTCCGGACCCTGGGGGTCCACCACATACGGAGCACCCACTGCCGTAAAAGATGGGAGGACATTCGCCGCTGGAGCAAGAAGACGGCGGAGGCTCAGCTGGGGATGACCTCCCAACGTGGGAGGGGTGCCTGTCGCACCATGAACCCCCTGATGTTCCAGATCCTGGCGGTGGCCTACCCTGAATTGGATGGGTGCTTGAGGGCATCAAAGCAGACACAAGGGGGTGAGAACAACATCATTGTGCAGACTTTGCGTGCAGTGAAGGTGTCTGGGTGGGGGAGGAAGGCTGTGGGTTTCCCTAGGCCAGGGCGAGTTCCGTAGGCTAGGCCCCTCCGTAATGCAGGCCATGTGGCACTCCACCCCACCTCTGTAGAGTGCCAAGTACAGGTATACATGCCCCTGTGTCATCTATGTGTGCAGATGTCGACCATAGCCATGTAGGCCATATCCCAGGAACTGCATCTGTAGAGCCCAACAGCGCGGCGTAGTGGAGGGGGCTGCTGTGTCTGTATTGTCCGCCGACGGTAGCGGTAAGCCATGCACTCAACCTGTCTTTCTTCTGTCATCCCCCCCCTTTTTGTGGTCTCCCTGTTCTTGTGTGCATCGGCATCATCAGGTGGAGGTACAGTGGCACCGGAGCACGAGGGAGCTGCATCCCACATGGCCATGGAGGGCCACACCACGGACTCGGAATACACCAGTGGGACGGAAGGCGAGGAGAGCTTCACGGCGGTCACAGGATCTGCAACCAGCGACATGGACTCGTCCTCCGATGGGAGCTCCCTTGTGGTGGCGGCAAAATCTATGCCCCCCACTTCTACAGGTACAGCCGCCACCCCCCTACCAGCACCGCCCTCCAAGCAGCCCCTCAGCCTTTGCCCCGTGCCCGCTCACCCAGGAGGGTGGGCATCACCTTCGCCCCAGGAACATCAGCCCCTGCCCCTGTCACCTCTGCTGCCCTCAGTGAGGAGGCCATTGACCTCCTCAGGTCCCTCACTGTTGGGCAGTCTACCATTTTGAATGCCATCCAGGGTGTAGAAAGGGAATTGCAACACACAAATGCATTCCTAGAGGGCATTCATTCTGGCCAGGCTGCCCTTCATTGAACCCTGCAAACTCTGGCCTCAGCACTGATGGCAGCCATTG
Organism: Pleurodeles waltl; assembly: GCF_031143425.1. Classification (NCBI taxonomy): domain Eukaryota; kingdom Metazoa; phylum Chordata; class Amphibia; order Caudata; family Salamandridae; genus Pleurodeles; species Pleurodeles waltl. The sequence continues at coordinate 667,862,783 of NC_090444.1, forward strand.
TCCCTGTGTCTAGCCTCCCCCCTCCAACTTCCTCCACCCAGACCCAATCCCCTGTACCCCAGCCTATCCCAAGCACACCATCAGACCAGCATGCACACACCTCACCACACAAGGGAAGCTCAGGCAAACATAAGCACCACACATCCCACAGGCACTCACGCAAGCATCACACACATACAGACACACCAACATCCACTGCCTCCACTGTGTCCCCCTCCTCATCGTCTCCCTCCTCCCTCCCAGTCTCGTCTACACACTCACCTGCATGCACTACCACTACAGCCACTACGTCCCGCACCAGCACACCCACCACCACACCCCGCTCACGTACACTCACCACCCCCACTACCATTTACACGTCCCCTGTGTCCTCCCCCAGTGTGTCTGTGACGCCCCCTCCCAAAGTACACAAATGCAGGCACACACCCACCCAACATACATCCACCTCACGACAGCCTCCAGCGCATGCACCTTCACCCAAAGCCACAAATGTTACACCTCCTACAACCACCTCCTCTTCCTCCACTCCCAAACCCCCTCCAGCTACCCTTCCCAGTGTTCCTAAGAAACTTTTCCTGACCAAGCTTGACCTCTTTCCCACCCCCCCTCCAATTCATAGGTCCCGTACTAGCACCTCAGCCAAAAATTCTCCGGGACCAGTGGAACCTGTTGTTACAGGTATGTGGAGTGCACCAGGCACCAGGGCAGCCAGTGTGACACGGAGCCACAGCACAGCCAGTCCCCCCCCCCTGTGAAGCACCAGAAGTTGGACAGTGTCCGGCGGGAGAGGGGGAAGACTCCAGCCAGCAAAGCCGCTCACAAGGGTCCCGGGGGGAGTGTCGACTCAGCTGTGACTCCTCCCAAGGTGGAAAAGGGGCAGAAGAAATCGCCAAAGTCTGGGAGGAGCAGCACGGCGGAGAAGACTGCCATCATCCCCGCTGCCCAGGAGGCCACCGCCAGCCCAAACGTCACTGGTCAGGAGGCCACCGCCAGAGTCAGTGCCCAGGAGGGCAGCCCGATCGTCAGTGGCCAGGAGGCCACCGCCAGAGTCAATGCCCGGGAGAGCAGCCCGATCGTCAGTGGCCAGGAGGCCACCGCCAGAGTCACTGCCCAGGAGGCCACCGCCAGCCACAGCCCAGCTGCCCAGGAGGGCCCCGGCAGCCACAGCCCAGCTGCCCAATGAAGGACCGCCAGCCCTAGCCCAGCTGGGCAATGAAGGACGGCCATGGCAAGCTCTGCTGAACAGGGCAAAGACCGCCATGGCAAGCACCGCTGAACACGGCAAGCACCGCTGAACAGGGCAAAGACCGCCATGGCAAGCTCCGCTGAACAGGGCAAGCACCGCTGAACAGGGCAAAGACCGCCATGGCAATCTCCGCTGAACAGGGCAAGCACCGCCAAGTCAAGCACCGCTGAACAGGGCAAGCACTGCTGAACAGGTCAGAAACTGCAAACTCAAGCACTGCTGAACATGGCAAGCTCCGCTGAACAGGGCAAGCACCGCTGAACAGGGCAAGCACCGCCAAGTCAAGCCCCGCTGAACAGGGCAAGCACCGCCAAGTCAAGCACCACCAGCCCATGAGCGACAGGGGCAGTGACGCAACTGGGACCGTCACGGGGTGAGTGATGCACTCTGGGCACCAGTCCCCCTCCAGAACCAGTGGAGACATGCATCCACTACCTCTGTCCTTGACAGGATGAAGCACTCTGGGCACCAGTCCCCCGCCAGAACCAGTGGAGACATGCATCCACTCCGTCTGTCCTGCACAGGATGAAGCACTCTGGGCACCAGTCCCCCTCCAGAACCAGTGGAGACATGCATCCACTACCTCTGTCCTGCACAGGATGAAGCACTCTGGGCACCAGTCCCCCTCCAGAACCAGTGGAGACTGTTATCCACTTGAGAGACTGTGGCTTTGCACTCCCCAGGATGGTATAGTGGGCAAACCACCCACAGTAGAGACTTGAGAGACTGTGGCTTTGCACTCCCCAGGATGGTACAGTGGGCAAAAAACCCACTGTAGAGACTTGAGAGACTGTGGCTTTGCACTCCCCATGATACATCAATGGGCATGGAGCCCCCTCGTGGATCTGGTGTGGTGCACTCATCCGGCTGAGGTGCCCCCCCTTCCCTTCCCCCTGAGGTGCCTGTTGTATTTCTATCTGATCCCCAGCAGTGTTCTCTCTGTTTTGATCAGGTATCTAGTGTGGGCCTCGCCCATGCATTTTGGGCCCAGTGGTCCTCGGACAATGACTTGTGCATTACCTGCAGTACTAATTGTGGTGTATATTTTGTTTAATGTGTATATATGTATATATATATGTATATATTTGGTTACTTTATTTTGATATATTACAATGGTTCCACTCATTTCCTTTTGTCTTTGCATTCTTCCGGGGGTGTTGGGGGTTGTTACTGTAATGTTTGGATATGCATTGGTGTGTGTGTTGTAGTGGGTGAGGGTCGGGGTGGGGGTGTTGCGTGTGTGTGTCCCTGTCTTTTGCCTGCCCCTCCCCTATGTCGTAGGTGCAGTACTCACCGTTGTCTTCGCCCCCGGCGTTGATGATCGTCGTATAGGAGCAGGAAGACTAGTGCAGGAAGAATATGGAGTTCAGGCTTCATGGTGCCCTCCTTCCTCGTGGAGTGTGTAGAGGTGAGCGTTTTCCCTTTGAAATGGCTGTTTCCGCCATGTTTTTATCCGCGGTGAATCCGCCCAGGAAAAGGCGGCAGATTGGTAGGTTGTGATACTGTGGGTGGTACTTTGTCTCCCGCCTGTCTGTTGGCGGTGACCGCCGTGCTGGTTGTCTGTACCGCCGTGGCGGTCGGAGTGTTAAAGTGGCTGTCTTTGTTGGCGGTTTCCGCCACGGTCATAATTCCAATTTTTTTACCGCCGGCCTGTTGGTGGTCTTACCGCCGCTTTAACACCGTCCGCCAGGGTTGTAATGACCCCCCATGTGTTTAGGTTAGTATCTGTTGCCCTCCAAGTGTCCCGTCTCATAAGGGGGGTGGGGGGCTGATGTTTAGAACGTTTTGTTACATGTGATAAGTAAGTTTAGCTTAGGTTAGTTAGGGACAGTTGTGGGTAATGAGTAGTTAGGGTAGATTAGGGTAGGTAAGGCTTTTCCCCGAGTTTTCTCTTCTGTTTTTACCGTTTAATAAATATGTAGTGAACCCTTTACAGTATGTGTGAAATGCTTGTAGATCAGGGCCTTGGCATAAGTGTAAATGATTTCTTTTGTATTACATTTGTGTCCTATGCTACAAACAAATCCCAACTGAGCTGTAACATTGGCAGCTACCCCAGAGCTACCTTGCAAAGATTTGACCATTCATTGCAACCACCAATCACAGTTACTATGGATCCCAACGTGTTTTTTTCAATAAGTATGTTTTCAATGTCACATACTGTGCTTCCAGATTTGGTATTGGGGACACTGTGTTATGTCTGACTGCAGTGTGATGTTCAAGGAAACCCTTATTAGCTGAGTGGTAGTAAGCACTCTTCTAGTATCGCGCTCATGACTCACATAGATCATTTGTGACACTGTTCAGCATGATTACTTATTTGGATGTACACTCAGACACCTTCATTCATGCAGTTTGTTGACTGTTTGCTTAGATTTGTGGGCAATGTTATATGTGTTAGTATTGCATGGTGGCAACATTTTGCTGCCACTATTTAATGGCTTAGATATCCCTTGAGGAAGCATTATTCTGTCCAACACAGCATTATGGTGTATGGTTTCTCTTTTCATCAGATATTAACCCTCAGGAAGGGCAGAGTATGGTGCAATCCAGGCCACTGTGCATAGTTAGCAGACTACATTATTTAAGGACAGTTGTATTGATAAGCTATGTAATTTGACAGGAGGCAAATTTCAGTGATCTACTGCACGGTTGATGTGTCACATTACACAGAGACAAAGTGGTTGTGGAAGTGCGATTTATTGAAAAGTGCTATATGTACATTGTCCATGATTGTGAGTCCATTATAGTGACATCTTCCATTGTGATCCTACACAAGTGCTAAAGGAAAATGCATTTGACATGCTGGGGTGTCAGACAGTGCAGAGGGACAGGATTTGCCAATGAGTAAGTGAAAGACAATCACTGGGCAGGCTGACAAGATATACAGTGGTTTGCAGAACAGTGATTGAGTACAGTTGTTGCAAGACTGGCATGTTACAAAGCACTGGACCTTGGTAATAGGTGGCCATGTGGCAGGGACTAGTGCTTCTGGGTACTTTTATGTGTGAAGGTGATCTGTTCCATGTCTTCTTCTTCTGATGTGTGTGTTGCCTCCTCTGTCCTTGGTGGTGGTGGTTGTGAAGGGGCAACACACATCTCAGTATTTGACGACGTGGAGTCAGACATCCTGGTCGCTGCTACCTGTGAAGGTCTTAAGGGCAGTACTGCTGCATGGAGGATCTGCTGGTTCTTAATAATAGCAGCCACATCACAATGGTAGGCAGCCAGGTCGGCCCTGAGGGGGTCATGATTGCATTCGTGCATGCAGTGGAAGGTTTGGGGTGCGAGGTGTTGTGGCAACTCCCTTACTGCAGTGGTGAATTCCTTTACAGTTTGTTGTAGTCCTTGCAGGATGGATGTTAGCTGCTGCCTGACCTGCAGATGACATCATGCACGAACGCACCCCCTCTAGGCTGGCTGCCATAGTTTGCATCCCTACCCGTACCTCACTGGCCAGCTCCCGCTGTACTCCGACTACAGTTCTCTCAAAGCTGGTGCCTGTGTCATCTGAGCCCTCAGCTGTATTGGAGCTGGCAGGGCTTACAATTGGGGTTGTGGGTGGGTCCTCTGTGATGGCTGCTTGTTCTGTGCTCCTCCTTGTGACAGAAGGTGGGGTCTGGAGGGTTCCAAGGACATCTTGGAGGGTCTGGTAGCTGATGTTTGTCAGCTTGTCATCCATGTCATCAGGGTAGTCCTGGACATGCATATCCACAGGAGATCCATCGTCCTCTGCTATGAAATAGGGTACAATTAGTGTATCTGTGTTGTGGCATTGGTGATGTGACATGCCTGCCTTGTGAGGATTTCACATTGTGATCTTGTTTCCTGTTCATTGCTCCAGTCTTTCAGATGGGCATTCTCCTAGGCCTATGCCCCACCTGCACATCACATGTATTGTGGTAAGTTATTAGACTTGTCGGCATCATCTCCTCTAGGTGTTGGTTTAGGTCAAATAGTGATTTGCCACCTTCTTGTCCTACTCAACCCTCTGTCTACATCCATTCTCATGGTGAGACCTTTCACTGGCTGTGGGTGCTCTGATGGCACTAGCAGCACACTTAACAATCTGGACCTGCCCCAGTCTGTGATCTTTCACATCCACTTATATGTACTTGAAATGCAGCGTATCCTATGCATAGCATTGTTATGGCACAATATGGATGTTAGCATTGGTAATGTGTACAGCTGATGTTGGGGAATGTGTGGAGATTTTATAGCCCTGATAGTCGTAGCAGTGTCCTATTTCCTCCTCTGACTATGCAGGTGTATTTTAGTGACCAGTTACATGTGTCCTCCCTCTCAATGCTGTTGCCTGAGCAGTATGACATTTGGGATGTTGCATTGTGACCCAGGCACAGGATGGACCCTGGCATATGCAGCATGGGTGTGACCTTAATGCTGTGTAGCTCCTAATGTTGATGACATTGGCTGATGTTTGCGGGAACTATGGGCATTCACAATTGACAGGACTGGAACATTTGTCTTGTTTCAGGGGATTGTTAAAGTTGTCAGCCTCAACCCACTAATTTAGGTGTGTATGATCCATGGGGACGTTACTGCCATTGGCTACTTGACCAGCACACACAGCGGAGGTGGTAGTGGCAACTGTTGTCACTGTTACATTCCAGTTGTCGGCATGGCTAGAGGTTGTTAATTGGGCCCTAGTTAATGTAGGGGGTATAGTGGCTGACGTGTGACAGGATGTCAGTTTGACGTTGTGCCCTTCCCTCCTGGCGTGGCTTTGCCTTTGCTCCATCGTTGGCATGGCAGCATACCCCCATGGAACTGTTGTTGGTGTTGTGTTATGGTGTGCCCCAGCTTCTCTCTGTACAGACCATGCCCCCATGCCATACCCCTTTACCCATGCCACTCCATGTATATCATGACTTCGATTAATTTTGTGGTCGGTATCCCCCCCGGTTGTAGTTGACATTAGCGCATTTTAATTCCCCATGCAACTTACCCTTGCATGTGTGTTGTCTCCTGGTAGTCTGCGCTGTCCTATCCTTGAATCCCTGTGGCGATCTCCTCAGGGATGACAGCTGTGACCATGTCCTCCATGTGGTCCAGGGCCTCCTGGTGTGCTGGACTCCCACCTCCAGTCTGCAGTGCTGCCTTCCTGTTCCTGGCCATCTTTTCCTTGGTCCTGCACTTGCAGTCATGCCAGCGTTTCTTGCACTCGATGACTGTTCTGAGTACTGCTGCCACACTGTTAATCTTGTCAACAATTTGTTGCCATATTGCCTCTCTCCTACTGATTGGAAACTTTGAGGTGACAAACAGTTGGTGCTGGTGTTCCGTCACCTCTTTCACTAGAATTTCCTGTTCCTCTGCACTGAAGCAACACTTTCTTTTCTTCTTCAAACTGTCCTGGGTCTTGTGTGGGTCCTCCTGGTTGGTTCCTGGTCTGTTGCCATCTTCCTGGGGTCTGCACAGGCATCTGGGATCCATTTTGGCTCTCCTCTGCTGAACTGGCTGTGTTTGCGGGGAATTTTGACGCTATTGCGTCAAAAAACGCTGCATATCCAGTTTGCGGTGTCGTAAACCGACCCACAGTCATTTCCGCTGTGTTAACGTCATTTTGCTTTACGACTTGACGCTGCGGTGTGCGTAAAAAAAATGATTTACACCTGTGGTTTGTGCCGCCGGGCTTCAAAGTATAAATTTGACGCCCGCACAGCGCACCGAAATGGCATGAGCCGGCGGAAATATTTTTGAAGCAAAACTGCGTCAGCGCAGTTTTGCGTCAAAAAGTATAAATATGGCCCTTTGTCACTATTTAGCTCGACGTGGATAACACTGTGCTGATCCAATGCTTAAAAACTTTGATAGATAAACAGACATTTGAGGTGAGCAAATCTAGAGTGTCGCTGGTGTTGCAGGGTGCTCCTTACTAGAGCTGCTCTCCACCTAAAATTGGGAACTACCCAGAGTTCTCTATTCCTTTTTTGGCATAATTTATGCATCACTCTAACCCTGAAAGGGATTTGTTTTGACTTATACTGGGTGCTCCCTTGTGTCTGGACAAAGCTAAACCTCTCTGATAAGCTCTAATGAGAGCGAAACACGTGTCAGAGGTTGCTTTTACTCATTACAGGTTGGCTTGGGCGGTACTTTACCAGTCCAAAGCTGTAATACTGTGCCTGGAGTGGTAAATGGCTTTTGTAATTTTACAGCTCGGCAAGTTTGATACTGTGTCAAACCTATGCTTAAAGACTTTGCTGTACAAATGGCAAAATACTTTGCCACTATCTAGCTCGGCGTAGATAGCACTGTGCTGATCCAATGCTTAAAAACTTTGCTAGATAAACAGACATTTGAGGAACTACCCAGAGTTCTCTATTCCTTTTTTTTGCATATATATATATATATATATATATATATATATACATATATATATATGTATATATATATATATATATATATCCTATTCCCACTCTGGTTCTAGTTATGCCACAGTAGGGAATGTGTTGGACTTTGAAGAGATTAGATTTACTATTCCTACTCCACTCACGGCAACAGAAGGGAAAATGTTGGACTTCAGAGGAGTTAAATTTACCATTCCCACTACAGTCTAGGAAAAAGTAGGGAAAGTATTGGGCTTCGGAGGGGTTAAATTTAGTATTCCCAATCCAAACAGTTCAACAATAGGGAAAGTGTTGGAATTAGGGAGGGTTGTAAAATTTTATTTTTTCACTCTTGTTTGAGCAACAGTAGGGAAAGCACTGGACTTCGGAAGGGGTGAAATTGACTGTTCACATTTCAATGTAAACAACAGTAGGGAAGCAATGGACTTCAGAGAGGTTAAATTTACTATTCTCACATCAAGTAGTGCAGCAGTAGAGAAAATGTTGGATTTCAGATTGGTAAGAATTACAAGTTGCATTGCAAGCAGTGCAACAGCAGAGAAAGTGTTGACTTCGGAGGAGTAAAATTTACTTTTCCAATTCCACTCTGCGCAGCAGCAGGGGAAGAGTTGGATGTTGTAGAGGTTACATTTTTATTTCCATTCCAAACAGTGCAACAGCACGGAAAGTGTGGGGCTACAGAGGGTTAAAATGTACTATTCCCATTCCAGTCTGTGCAACAGGAGGGATAGCATTGGAATGGGTTAAATTCACTAGTTCACTCCAAACAGCACAACAGTAGAGAAAGAATTGGACTTCAAAGTGGTAAAATTTACTATTTCTACTCTACTCTGTGCAGAAGTAGTGAAGGCATTGGCCTTTGAATGAGTTAAATGTATTACTCCCAGTCGAAACAGAGTGACAGTAGGGAAATTCTTGGACTTCGGGTAGGACTTAAGTCTAAACAAGAGTAAGAAAAGTACTTCACTTTATGTACATGGGGAAAACATCTAACTTTTCATGTAAAAAGTATTATTTAACATGGAGTGTATATACATATATATATATATATATATATATATATATATATATATATATATATATATCTCGTAACAAATTGTTCCTTTACCAAAAGCATGTGACTGCGGCGTTTCCTTTTGGTAAAGGAACAATATGTTACTAGAGATTTAAGGGGTTCGCGACCCCACTGTAGTCTGCCGTGTAGGGTGCAGACTAAACGCGCTGTTGAATATTTTTCGAATATATATATATATATATATATATATATATATATATATATATATATATATATATTTATATTTATATATATATATGTGTATCCAACACTTCCTTAAAGAATTTAAGGTAGACAGCACTCCACGAGTGAATAAACTAAAGGTTTTATTGCCTAAAACAGGAACGCGTTTCGGCGTTACCGCCTTAGTCAACCTGCGGCACGCCATCTTGGCCCTCTTTATATACCATGTGATCGTGAAAACATCATGTCCCAATATATCTACTACAAAAACACAATAAATAAGAAAACAATAACTGTGACAATCACCACCAAAGCTAAGCTCATTATGTAAAAAAATGATTTTGAATTTGAAAAGATATTTAGTTCTGCAAATTTTCTTTACATTCAATGCCTCTCTAAATGTTTCATGTTTAATCAAATATACTGTCATTGAGAACTCATCTCATTAGCGACGGGAAGTAAAATACAATGAAATCCAATAATTACCAAATCACTCATGGCTTGACTGGAATACTTGGGCATAACCTTTTTATAAACAAATTCATTTTGCAATTATATACTTGATATTAATGTAGTTGCATCCTTGTTACTCAACATATCAATAAAATACTTCAAACATTGATGACCTGAGGATATAAGTCAAGGCCTGCCCGTTGTTTCTTCCTAAAATAACTACTTAAATAGGTATAATGTATGTGTAAAATACAACTATTCCTACACAGAGACCGTCCTCATTTGATCCATCTCCGTATTTATATTTGAAGCACAAGACATGTTTTAGCAAGAAATAACGGCGCATGAGTGATAGAAAGAAGAGTTTCTTCACATTACAGTTGGAAACATCAAAACAACACACCGGGAGAGAGAAATGGCAAACAAAACCCGGAATGTTTATGAAAATAGGAAACTGAGAGCAGAATTAGCCTTTTCTAAATCCATTACCGGTGAGAGGAATCACACAAGAGGGTAACCGACAGGAGGGAATTTGGACATTTATGGCACATTTAAAGAACTAGAGAAATTAAAAAAGAAAGAATTAAACAAATGGTGGGAGTGTGAATCTCTCAACAAGTATTTGGAAGCGGATAGAGTCCCCAGGGGACTACGGATTTTTATTATGCCTACTTATGATGACCCCAATCCGGAGCTGTTAAAAGAATGGGCAACTCACAATGAAGCCAGTTCTGCAAGAATGATGAAGATATTAATTAAATATGCTCAAATTGACAGAGAGAAAGTAATAGAGAAAATTGAAAATATTGTCAAAGAAGTTGATGCATTTTCAGATAAAAAGTTGGTTGAGTCATTGAACACTGCCATGGAAGAAAGACTAGCTAAGACTGAGGAAGAAATCATTCAAAAAAAGTCACGCAAATTTAATAGAGATGCAATTAATTATGAGACAGGACAGATATATACATTTGCTAGAAAATTTGATTATTGGAGACAAGAAAAAGGGAAGTAGCCAGCTATTAAAATTTCCAGTTATGAAAGGAGGACATCCAATGTTGAGATGAGTGAGAGTTCCGATACTGATTTTGAAGAATCTTTACGGAAAAGGACACATACTTCATTACAAGAGGAGTTTGATTTTTTAAGGAAAGATCGAAAAACGAATCACAGACCTTGGAGGGGAGGAAGTAGAGGAAGAGGAAGAGGCAGAGGCAGAGGCAGAAGAGACGAGGGGGCAAGAGAAACACAGAGCGACGAAGGAGAGAAGGTGACTCGAAGCAACAAACGGTACTAACAGATGATAAAACGGTGGTAAATTTATCTGATATTATGTTGGATGAAGAGGATAGAAGGAATTTATTGCTAGGCCTCTCTTCCTGCCAACCAAATAATTTTGATTATGTACAAAGTCGTATAGATCTTTTCCTATTTGTACGGAAATAAAAACTGCTGAAAATCCATCCAGGCAAAAAAATGAGGACATCACCTGAGGGAGAAATTCCTAAAGTGGCAAACGGCCATGCAAAGGAGTGACAATATATTAATAGAAGATGTGATGTTAATGAGAGATTTATGGGAGTTGGAAGAAAATTCTATGGAGAAATTGGATGAAGAACAAGTAATCAGCAGATTGGAGTCAGAGGGTGTGTGTTTAGATAGAGAAGGGGCATCGGGGCTCAAATCTAAGTCCAGAACTGTTCCATCACCATGTGGAGATTTGATTGACAAGTTCTCAGATACGGTAATGAAAGGATTAAAGACCCTCAGGTCACAGTTGCTGATAGAACCAACAAGGAATAAGAGTGGATACTATAGGACACTGAATAAATTGTCCAAAAATTCAGAAATTGTTGTCAGAGGTTCCGATAAAGGAGGAAATATTGTAATTTGGCCTATACAGCAATATATGGAAGAAGCCTACAAACGGTTGAATGATGTAAAGCGTTATAAAAGAATTGATTTGAAACACGTTGAGAATGTAAAGTTACAATTTGATTTGGAATTGTTACAATGGAGAGACAAAGGTCTTATTAGTGATCAAGAATATGTGTTTCTCAAAGTAGATTTCCCTAAACTCCCAGTGTTCTATTTGATACCCAAAATTCATAAAAATGCACTCAAGCCCCCGGGTAGACCTATAGGGCCATATTTATACTTTTTGACGCACAACTGCGCCAACGCAGTTGTGCGTCAAAAATTTTAACGCCATTCCAAAGCGCCATGCGGGCGCCTTATTTATTGAATTACGTTAGCCGGTGCAGCTGACTGGTGTGCGTAAAAAAAAATGACTCACACCAGGCAGCGCCGGCGTAGGGGAAAATGGAGCTTGGGCGTCAACAAATGGGGCAAGTCAGGTCTGAGGCAAAATTTTGGCATCAACCCGACTTGCGCCATTTTTTTTTACTCCCAACCCCCATTGAAATGACTCCTGTCTTAGCACAGACAGGAGTCATGCCCCCTTGCCCAATGGCCATGCCCAGGGGACTTATGTCCCCTGGGAATGGTCACTGGGCATGGTGGCATGTAGGGGGGCACAAATCAGGCCCCCCTATGCCACAAAAAAATTAAAAAAATACTTACCTGAACTTACCCTAAGTTCCCTGGGATGGGTCCCTCCATCCTTGGGCATCCTCCTGGGGTGGGCAAGGGTGGCAGGGGGTGTCCCTGGGGGCATGGGAGGGCACCTCTGGGCTCCTTCCGAGCCCACAGGTCCCTTAACGCCTGCCCTGACCAGGCGTTAAAAAATGACGCTAAAGCGGCTGGACGTCATTTTTTAAGGCCCGCCCACTCCTGTGCGTCATTTTTGCACGGGAGTTTAAATAGGGCGCACATGCCTTGGAGTCATTTTTTAGAAGGGAACGCCTACCTTGCATATCATTAACGCAAAGTAGGTGTCCACGCAAAAAAATGACGCAAACTCCAAGATCTTTGGCGCTAGACGGGTCTAACGCCAAAGTATAAATATGGAGTTAGCTTTGCGTCGGATTTACGTAAAAAAAAACGACGCAAATCCGGCGCAAACAGAGTATAAATTTGCCCCATAGTGTCTATCAAAGGAAGGCTATTTGAATTTGTTTCACAGTACATAGACACGTTTTTACAACCGTTAGTCAGAAACTTATCTTCTTACCTGCAAGATAGTACCGATTTTCTAAGAAGGATTTTTGATGTAAGTTGGGAAAGGGAATTCCTCTTGATGACACTGGATGTGACAGCATTATACACAAGCATTCCACATTATTTAGGACTGCAGGCGGTTGAAATTTTTTTAAGAATGAGATCTATCAATTTTTATCAGCATAGTAAAATGTTGAGTCAAATGATACAGTGGTGCTTACAACACAATGGGGGTTATTCTAACTTTGGAGGAGGTGTTAATCCGTCCCAAAAGTGACGGAAAAGTGACGGATTTACCACCAGTCGTATTACGAGTCCATTATATCCTATGGAACTCGTAATACGGCTGGTGGTATATCCGTCACTTTACCGTCACTTTTGGGACGGATTAACACTCCTCCAAAATTAGAATAACCCCCTATATGTTCTATTTTAACAATGAGATATTTGAACAGCAATGCGGGACAGCAATGGGAACATGTTTCACTCCCAGTTACGCCAACCTATTTATGGGATGGTGGGAGGAACAGATCTTAAATAATCTCCCGTTAGACAAATGGAATAAGTGTATCGTCATGTGGCTAAGGTACATAGATGATATTTTTGTAATCTGGAGAGGAGATGCAACCTCTGCTAATAATTTTATAAAGGAAATCAACATTAATGAATGTAATCTGAAATTTACTGGTAAAGTTGATACACAAGAAATTGAATTCCTTGATGTTAAAGTAAGTATAGTTGATAATAAAATTGAGACAACAGTATTCAGAAAACCCACTGCTGGGAATAGTATTGTACATGCCAGGAGTCATCATCCACAACCTTTGAAAGACTAGGGGCCAGATGAAGGAACCAGTTTGCGACTCGCAAACGGCAAAAATTGACGTTTGCGAGTCGCAAACCGGAGTTTCCTATGCAGAAATGCATTTTGCGAGTCGGGACCGACTCGCAAAATGCATTTCCGACTCGCAAATAGGAAGGGGTGTTCCCTTCCTATTTGCGACTCGCAGTGGTATGCAATTCCATTTGCGACCGCGTATGCGGTCGCAAATAGAGTCACAGTTACCATCCACTTGAAGTGGATGGTAACCCACTCGCAAATTGGAAGGGGTCCCCAAGGGACCACTACCTGCCCTGAAAAAATACCGAAACAAAAGGTTTCGGATTTTTTTTTTAAGTGCAGCTCGTTTTCCTTTAAGGAAAACGGGCTACACTTGAAAAAAAAAAAAAACTGCTTTATTAGCAAGCAGTCACGGACAAGGAGGTCCGCTGACTACAGCAGGCCTCCATGTCAGTGAGTGCCCATAGTCGCTATGGGGCCGCAATTTGCGACCCACCTCATTAATATTAATGAGGTGGGTCTTTGCGACCCCATAGCGACTCGCAGACGGTGTCTGAGACACCGTTCTGCATAGCAAATTGCGAGTTGCAATTTGCGAGTCGCTCGGACTCGCAAATTGCAAGTCGCAATTTGCTTTGTACCTACATCTGGCCCAATATCCCCTTTGGAGAGTTGTTAAGAGCTAAAAGGATTTGTAATAGGGAAAATGAATATCTAGAGGTCCAGGAAGACATGATTGAGAGACTAAGAGAGAGGGGGTATTCCCGTGAAATTTAGAGAGAACTGCTAGAAGAGTTAAATCCCATTCGAGGGACAGATTATTGTTCTAGACAGAAATGAATGTTAACACCTTGGGCAAAAAGAAAAATGTCAAACAAAAGGACACAGGAAGTGTGAGATTTATAACCACTTTTAATACTGCTCATATACAAATGAGAAGATTGTTACAGAAACATTGGCATATGTTAAAAAGTGATCCTGTCAGAGGAGATGAATTAAAGAACAGGCCAGTGATAACTTACAGGAAAGGGACGTCTAAGAGAGATATACTAGTGAAAAGTGATGTGAGACAACAAACAACTCCTAAAACCAGTTGGTTTAATCTACAACAGTGGTTTCCAACCTGTTGTCCGGGGACCCCTGGGGGTCCTCGAAGCCTCCTCAGGGGGTCTGTGACTGCTTAGATAATTAAAAAATATTAAAAGATTAGATCCCCAGCTTTCAGTAATGACTTAGTGGGGGGTCCCCGGACTCCAAGAACGAGTCAGGGGGGGTCCCCGGGTTCCAGTAATCATAAAGTACGGGTCCACAGAAGTCAAAAGGTTGGGAACCACTGATCTACAAGATGGGTTTTACAAATGTGCCAAGTGTAAGGCATGCAAGAATGGTGAAAATATCAAAACCATTGTTCAAGGACATAGAACAGTACATACCATTAAAGGAAGATACGATTGCAAGAGCGAGTATGTAGTTTACATTTTGAAGTGCAGTTGTTCCAAATTATATGTAGAAAGTACTAAACTGCAAGTACACAAAAGGATATTACAACATTTAAGAGCGATCCTTAATAAGGATGATTCCTACCAGGTTGCATGACACATACATGAGTTTCATGGAGGACGAGTAGAAGATGTGAAGTACAGTGTAACAGACGGGATAAAAAAAAATATTCGTGAAGGTGACAGGGAGAAGAATCTGAGAAAATTAGAGTCTATACGAGATACTAGAGAACCACATGGGTTAAATTTCAGTGAGGAATTTTATATACACTTGAATTAATGTTTGTAAAAACAATTATGCATCCGTTTACAGGATTTTTCATAATACATATATGTGGGTAATTGTATATTGTGATGGAGATGGATCAAATGAGGACGGTCTGTGTGTAGGAATAGTTGTATTCTACAAATACATTATAACTATTTGAGTATTTATTTTAGGAAGAAACAACGGGCAGACCTTGACTTATATCCTCAGGTCATTAATGTTTGAAGTATTTTATTGATATGTTGAGTAACAAGGCTGCAACTACATTTATATCAAGTATATAATTGCAAAATGAATTTGTTTAAAAAAAAGTTATGCCCAAGCATTCCAGTCAAGCCATGAGTGATTCGGTAATTATTGGATTTCATTATATTTTACTTCCCGTTGCTAATGAGATGAGTTTTCAATGATAGTATATTTGATTAAACATGAAACATTTAGAGAGGCATCGAATGTAAAGAAAATTTGCAGAACAAAATATCTTTTCAAATTCAAAATAATTGTTTTACATAATGAGCTTAGGTTTGGTGGTGATTGTCACAGTTATTGTTTTCTTATTTATTGTGTTTTTGAAGTAAAGATATTGGGACATGGTGTTTTCACAATCACACAGTATATAAAAAGGGCCAAGATGGCGGCCTGCAGGTTGACGAAGGCGGAAACGCGTTCCTGTTTTAGGCAATAAAACCTTTAGTTTATTCACTCCTGAAGTGCTGTCTGGCTTAAATTCTTTAAGGAAGTGTTGGATGTTAGAGGCGGTGGCGCGCGTCAAGGACTTCCACCATTGGCGATCAGGTGCGGCAAGGAAACGCCGTACGAAGTGTTCTCATATCTATATATATATATATATATATATATGTATAAATATACACACACAGATACATATACATATATATAAAATTAAAAACTGTTGATCAATTTACAGAATTACTATTCAATAATTATCAATTAAGAAGCAATTTTTATTCAGCTATTAATTAACTTCTCACCCTGTTCCTCTACAAATCTAGCAGTCCGCACCTAAAATATAACTAAAAACCCAAGTATTCCATAATTTACACATCTAAAATCAATTAATTAATACATAATTAATAAGTAATTGATTAATTAATTATTGCTTAATTAACTTCCCACCATAGACTCCTACAAAAACTCGCAGCCCATAACTAAAATTTAATTAAAATAAATAAGTATTCCATAATTTACATACTTAAAATTCAAAGAAATAATTAACTAAGAATGAATAAACATTTGAAAATAGTTATTACTTGACTAACTTCTCACCCTAGACCCCTACAAATCTAGCAACCAGCAGCTAAATTGGAGGCAAAATAAATAATTATCCCATAAATTAGAACATTTTAAATCAATTAAATAATTAATTAACAAATATACATTTATTGTTAAATAATTATTACTTCATTAACTTCCCACTCTATAGCCCCACAAACCTAACCTCCAGCAAATAACATATAACAAAAATAAATCAGTATTACATAATTTACATAACAAATACAATTGATTTATTTAAATACAATTTATTAAATAATTAACAATGAGCTACCTAATTAACTTCCCACCCTATCATCTTACAAACCCAAAAAGCTGCCAAGACACTGTAAGTTATTTTTAAAATGAAATTAAAAAATCGAAATTATTTAAAATTACACGCTATATATATATATATTTTTAAATTACCTTTTACATAACTGATAAGACATATTAAATTACCTTTTACATAACTGAAAAGACAAATAATTAGTACATCAACTAAAACGTATTAATATAATTTAAATAAAAAAATTCGCCACCGTGTTACAGAAAACGATCTTAAAAACATCACTATTATTTAAAGCGATAACACCTCAAAAATCAATACCCTTGCTAACGATATTATTGCATCACAATATTTATGTATCACAATATTTTGTTTTCCGGTATTTCTGTCTCAGAATTTTTACAACTTGATATTTATTTTGTTCATCCACAGAGGAACAGGAATACATTAGGGTTGCAATGGAGGTTGTGTGGTGCAAGGTCGCTGTTATGTTGTTATGTCTTAGGTTAAAGTTAAGTTAATTTGTTTAGTGCACTTGTTACCCACGAGGGTACTTAGTAGCTTCAGCAGGTGTGTAGGTCATGTAGTTGTGAGCCATCTGGAAGAGGTCTGCGGAGTTAGTTGAAGAGCCAGATCTTCAGCTTCTTGCAGAAGTTGAATAGTGAGAACAAGCTCTTGAAGCATTGGAGGAAGTTACTCCATGACAGTGATGTAGGAGAAAGAGCGCCCTCTGGCTCTGCTTCTGTGAATTTGTGGGATATGTGTGGGAGAAAGAGTCATCGATTGCAGTTGTCTGGTGGGTTAGTAGAAGTGTAGGCGGTGGTTAGGGAAGGCAAGTCTGATGTTGTGGAGAACCTTGAATGCATGGGTACATAGTTTGAATTGGCAATGTTTTTGTATGGGGAGCCAGTAGAGCTCCCTAAGGAGAGGCAAGATATGGGTGCAGTGAGGGAGGTTGCTGCAGTTCAGGCCCTAAAGGTGAGATGGACCAGCATATACAAAGGTGAGGGTATTAGAAGACTTAACCATATGGGTTTACCTGAACTAGGGGTGGTAATGAGCAGTTGGGAACAGAGGAAGGCGAGCCAGAGGTGGGGAAATCAGGGAGGGCAGGGCAGGGGGAGGGTAAGCCCATGTCCAGCTGGGTGGAGAATTAAGTGCAGCAGTCACCGGAGGGTGGGAGGAAGGTTGGAGAATGAGAGCGACCAGGGGAGGCAGGGATACAAGTGTTTGCCTCACTGTTACTCCTTTATCTCCCTATTACTGTGAGTGTTCTCTGGTTTCTGGAGATAGGGGCAGATCAGGCTATCAGCACTCAAAGGGAGTTCAGCAGGGGACGTAGGGTTAAATAGTCATGACAGTATGACAGTAGGTTTTCCCAGATGTGGGCAATAGGTCGGCAGCGATAGCCCCTTGCCTCCCTCTGGTGGGAGCCCGTTATCTCCACTCCCACCCACCAGATGAGGTGTATGCTCCCAGGCCTCTATAGAAAGGGGCCGCAGGGGTTTCCACTCCATCGTGATGGATCATTTGCCCACTTTGAGGGCCAAGTCCAGGAAATGAGTTGCTGTTTTGTGACTCTTGAGCCCTTTAAGAGCATCCAGGGCACAGGCCTCCCATGAGTTGATCTCCCTTAGTCCTGTGACTACCTGAGAGGGAGCAGCACTCCATCCCAAAATGGGGGCAATTCCATAGCACATGCTTCAATAATGCATCAGGGGCAGGATATCTGGCGCATGCATCTGAGGGTCCTCAGAAAATCTTAGAAATTTGGTGGGACAGAGGTAAACTCTATAGAGCAGGTGGAATTGAATCAGCTGGTGACAGGCTTTCCTACGGATCCTACTCTGGCAAACTCAAGCCAGAGCCCACTCCATCCCATGAAGATCCCTGCCAAATTCTTTCTTTCATGTCTCCTTAAGTGCTTGCAATGAGACCTGGGACTGTTCTTTAAAGGCATCAGAGAGACAGTTAATCAACCAGAAGCCACCCCACAAGGTGTATATGATTTGGAGGAGAGGATGGGTAGCAGGTTTATTGCCCTGGATTTCCAAAATGTCTTGGCGTGCACCAGCCACCACAACACATATCAGACATTTCTGTCCTTGACGACTGAACTAGTCCTTCCGGGCTGGGAATGGCAGGGTCTGGCTGTTTTGGAACACATTTTTGTTAGTGTGTTTAGGCAGGCCTGGGTCCAGGGACTTAACCAGACACAAGCTTGAGGTGGTGTTTTCACACACCTAAGCAAAAAATCAAGTTGAACAATGCTAGTGTGACTGTACCATTAGCTTATCACCATCTTTTCCTATCAGTGATCCTCACACTACAAAGGCAAACATGAAATGCCAGGAATCATTGGACACCACATGACAAACAGTTGTCTCAAATTTTTAAACTTGTTCACCATTTACTGTTGTAATCATCACCAGTGTTTTACCAGACACAGACCTTGTTGCAGACAATAGTAATCTTATGAGTTGTTTCAGATTAGGGTACAACATAAGGAGATAGAAGAGTTTGCATAAAATTCAATATCACATATTTTTCTTTGACAACAACGGCGATGCATCCTCTGGTTTACGAAATTTTACTGCTGAGACTCTAGGGGTTCTTAAGAGCAACCTGGGCACAGGCCTCCCATGAGTTTATCTCCCTTTGTCTTGTAACTTCCTGAGATGGTGCAGCATGCCGTCCCAAACTGTGGTAATCCCATAGGACATGCTTCAGTGTTGCAGCAGGGCCAGGACATCTGCCACATGCACCCGAGGCTCCTGGGAAAATCCTAGTAATCTGGTGGGAAGAGAGGTAAACTCTTTGGAGCATGTGGAATTGAATCAGCTGGTGATGGGCTTTCCTACAGACCCTACCCTCGCAAACTCGAGCCCAAGTCCATCCCCTACCCATGAAGATCCCTGCAAAGTTCTTTCTTCCATGTCTCCTTAAGTTCTTGCAATGAGACCTGGGACTGTTCTTTAAAGGCACCAGAGAGGCAGCTAATCAACCAGAAGCCCCCCCCCCCCCCCAAGGAGTAATGAGAACCAGAATAGGTGTATGACACCACTACGGTAATTCACAGAACAGCAAAACAAGACTTTGTTGAGACAACCACTATCATATAAAGAGAGATGGAACTTGTGTGGAAGGACAGCGAGATCTTCAAAGTCTTTTGAGATTTTCTCCATCATCCCTACAGTATGTATTACACTTCTGCACTTACATCATTTCTTAGCATGAGAAATGATCACACTGAAGGTCTAAAAAAGTCCTTATGTGGCATGGTCAAACAAAACATCTCTGTTTTATCAGCATTTTGCTGGTGGAAGACACCGACATCTAGATCCACATAGAACATTTTGCTGAAAAGAAAATGAGAAAATAAAAAGACAGGGGCACGTATATTATCTATGTGAAGTATGAGAATGAGGTTAAAGAATAAGAAGTAGATACAGAATATTCACTTATGAACCCAGAAAACAAATTGAATCATGAACCTTTAAAACAAGTAGAATATTAAGGGCCATACAAAGACTGTCTGAGATTAAGAACTCTGAACTAAAAAAGCAAAGAGAAAACAAAAAAATAATCAAAGTCTAGGAGAGTATGAATGAGCGTGATACAAAACAACCTGAAAGGTACAGAAATGCAACAAAGAGGCAATTTAGATCTGAGCTTCTCCCCACATCTGCGAAAGACAATCATAAAAATCATTCCCTCCCCCCCTGAATGCACAGTGAGCTCAAACATATACAAGTGAGTGTGAAACATCATTTCAAAGGTATTCTGTAGCAAGCAGCATAGTGAATGATGTTATTTGATAATAACCTCTATCTCTCCAGCTTTCAGTTTATAGTACTGTGTAATAGTAGCACGATTAGAAATCACAACATTTTTGTCTTAGCAGCTGGTGTTCCATCTATCCAAGCTCCCCATTGATCAATGCTTCTTGGTCGCTGGTGTTATACGACAGTGTTTCACTGATGCGCAATGAAACACCAGTATTTTAACTATCCACATTTACTGAATGTATGGCAAGGCTCACAAACACAGTTCCCAAATATTCGTGGAATGCAGTTAGAGTAGTAAATATTCCTTTCTTTGGATATGTGGGTCTATTTCTAACACCTCTCCTCGGAGTTTTAGGATAACCTTAGAAATCTAGGCACTTGCGAGAGGCAAGGACAAAGGGTGGATCTGCATTTGACTTGCCATTAGCCTTTTCCCCTGGATTCACAGCAACACTCTAATAACCCTCGTGGAGGAGCTGTACACATTTTGTAATTGAGATTTAGCTATGAGTTCATATTATCTTTGAAATAGATTCTAATGTAGGTGAAAAAAGGCTTGTTTATGCTTTACTCTGCTTTTTAATTTTTAATTTAATTCACTGTTTCTTTCTACTGATAAAATTAGGAAATTATTTTTCTTGCTGTTTCTTTCTGTGCCACTTTATATACAGCGTTCACTAGGAGGGCATGCTCTTTCCTTTCTCACTCATTATTCTACTTTCTCTGAACTCTCCTCTCTCTCTTTCTCTCTTTCCTACCTCCCCAGTTTCCATCTTCATTTCTTCTGCCCCCACAGTATCTGTATCGCTCCCTCCCCATCTAGTGTGAACACAGTTACTGCTGTTCCACGGTGTCTCTCTCTCCCTTCTCTGGCTCTCTCTTACTACTGTCTGCCCACTGCCTGCCATCTGCCACTGCCCCATTAGTTTTTCTAATGATTGTAGAAGTGGGATGGGAATCAGCAAAGTCAATAATGATGATTGAACATCTTGCTATGTTATTTGTTCTATTTCAAACTGTCATCACGGTGCGTATGGACGTGATAGTCACGTTGGAAGCATAGGACAAAATAACACTGGACAGATTAGAATATTATTTTCTAAGTGGGGGCCATCTTGGATGTATAAAAAATAGCAATTCAAGATGGCCCTATGTTGACTTTGTCCATATTTGTGCTGCACTGACAAAGCTAGTACCAGCAGCTAACAAGCATTTGCAAAGCGAGGCCAATTGGCTTTGTCAATGTCTATTACATACCTGTATGTAATATTCGGTCAAATTACACTTTGAAATATACATATAAAAAAGTGAAACCTTCACATACTTCTTTAAAAAAAAAGACTGATACCATGAAGCCAAGAGGTTTTCAAGTGTGAGTCTTCCACTGCAGAGAAATAATCTTTCACTCTCAGGGACAGGATTTGTGGCCATACGAATGGCCAAATAGTCGCTCTTATTAGTTTTCAATCTACCTTCAAAAGGGACCAAGTGACCAGCTACTACAGTGGTTCAACAGAGAAAAATAATTCTCATTATACTGCTTCATCATAGGAGCATTATCCACTGTTCTCCCTCCTTCACCAAGGCCTTCTTTGCTACTTCAGTGTCAGCTCTCATGTACAACCACATGTTCTCTCTCATTCATCTTTGTTCTCCTCTACCTCCTAATCGTTCTTACATTCTAAAGCATCAGCAGACCTGCTGATCCTCCCCTTCACCCCATCCTTACCTCTTTCAACTCCAACTCCAAACTGTCTCTTTTATCTGACTTTGAGTATCTTTCATTCACTCCGGCTCTTTTTTCATTTGTTCAACCAATTTAAAGTCTCAGTTCTTCCCTAAAAATCTCCTCTCCCTCCTTTGGAAAGAGTCAACTCTAGCTTTTTTATCTCAGCGCCTTTCTTCCTGCTGTGCTGCTTTGCATCCATCAACTACATCATGCTTCAGAGCATAGGCTCTTTAGCATACCGCATTTGTAACCGGGGCAACATGCCATGGGAATTATCATGAAGGACTACTTGACCAGCTTCAAAGTCTTGAACTCTGATTCACCTTACTTGTTAGATGCATGCCTTATGAAGCAGACCACTGGCCACAAAACCCTTACAGCACAAAGCTTTCCCACCTCTGTGCATGTGCTGAATTGGGTCAATGTGGGCTGGTACCCCCATTCCTGTTTCTATATTAAGGTTTCTGATTTCTCCTACTAGTGATAGGTAGGTGATGTTATCAGGGCTCCCGGTCAGCTCAGTCATCTTCCATATATGTCAAATTGCATCGGGTGGGATTTTCTTGTAATTTGCAATACAAATATCTGAATTGGTGAGTGTGTGTACCAGAATTTTGATGGCACCAGCAAATATGGATGCTTATACCAATGACATTCACAGATCTCAGAACTGAAGCATGCTTACCACAGCAGACAGGCAAAGGCACTCACCTAGTAAAGAAACAAGAAACAATTGACAAATGTTTCTGCAGCCAATCATATGGTCAGTTCCCTCAACCAGTGAAAAGTCACCACTAAGGCATGATTAAAAATCTTGCAACAGTTTTACAGTTTTATTATTACTAATCAAATATGTTTTGTGGCAGCCAATATTATAAGTATTATTGTAACAATTAGCTCCTTCTAGAATATAGAAAGCCCAGTCTGTTATTTTGCTTAGTATTGCAATCTGCATTGGTTGTATTGGAATTACTGTTGATGCAGTACTTAGTCAGAAGGACCCCTTCAGAATTAGAGTTAGTAAACAACTAACCACAGTGAGGCAACAGCAATCTGTATTGAAGAATGCTGGAAATGGCCTTTTTGCAGGGTTATCCCCAAATGTTTTGTCCCTGACCACCTCTTTTTGACTGTGTGCTGCATTTAGTTTCTGCTGGCTTTAGGACTCTGGACACTTTACCACTGCTGATCAGTGCTAAAGTGCAAGTGGTCCCTGTCCAGGTTGTAGTTATGATTGGTTTATCCATGATTGGCATATTTGCTTTACTAGTATGTTCCTAGTAAAGTACACTATGTATGCCCAGGGCCTGTAAGTCACACGCTACTAGTGGGCCTGCATCACTGATTGTGCCACCCAAATCAGTAGCCCTGTAAACATGTCTCAAACTTGCCACTGCAGTGTCTGTGTGTGCAGTTTTAAACTGCCATTTCAACGTGGCAAGTGCATCCACTTGACAAGTCCAAACCTTCTCTTTTACTACATGTAAGGGACCACTAAGGGCACCCCTGAGGTAGGCCAAAGGCAGCCCCATGGGCAGGGTGCAGTGTACTTAAAAGGACGGACATGTACTGGCGTATTTTGCATGCTCTAAATACTGCTAAATTTGGTTTTCACTATTGCGAGGCCTATCTATCCCGTAGAGTAACATGGAGATTGTCTTGCAATATATTTTAAGTTTAATTTCCCAGTGGGAGCAGATAGAGTTACGGAGTTTGAGGTCTCTGATCTCACAATTTAAAAATACAACGGTCTCTGTTCTCACAATTTAAAAATACAACTTTTAGCAAAGTTGGTTTTTGAATTGTAAGTTTGGAAATGCCACTTTTAGAAAGTGGGCATTTTCTTACCTAACTATTCTGTGTCTCTGCCTGTCTGTGGAATACACACCTGGGGCTGAGGTGTGACCGGAATATCCTGACCTAGATGGGAGGAGCTGACTCTTGAACCTGAATAGGGCTGTGCCTGTCCTTACACAAAGCAGTCTCCAACCCCCTGGAGTGTCCCTGGGGCCAGGGCAGGAAAGGCAGGGTCTTGTGCACTACAAACCCTTTTCTTCGAAGTGTGCCTACTTCAAAGGAAGAAATGGGTATAAGTACTGGACCTCTGGCCCCCACATAGTTAGAATTTTTCTGGACTGAGGACATTCTGCCAGGAAGAAGAGCTGGATGTTGTAGGAGGGACTGCCACTCTGCCTGTTGCTTTGCTGTTCTGACCTGCTGCTTGCTGCTTCTGTCCTTGGAATGAAAGGACTGGACTTTGCCTTCTACACCCTGCTTCCAAAGGTTCTCCCAGGGCTTGGACTGAGCTTGAGTCTGTTAAGAAGTCTCAGGGACATCGTAGACTTCATCTGCCAACACCTGGACTCTCTTGCTGAGAGTCCTGACTTGCCAAGTGGTGCCAAATCCAGTTCTTGGATCCTTGGGAGTGAGTTCTGGTGCAACCAAGAAGAAACCAAGCATATTGACTCCAGAGAAATTTCAGAACCGGTACGGTTCTTTGACTCCACGCCGCTGCCTGCACTTGACCCATGGTCCCTGTTGAGTGCAACGACAGCCAATGATGGCGCAGGGCCGATGCCACCGCAGCGCCTCGGAAGTCCCACCGCAGTGGAAGTCCAGAGTGCCGTGTCAACGACGTCCGTAGCACCCGGCTCCTACTCTGTGCTGCACCTGTGGCCCCATGGTGTGATAGTGACACCGCAACATTGACACCTTGCATCTTGACCAGCTGGATTCATCAACTCCTCCTTGTCGTAAGGAACTGCTGCATCACTGCCAACACCGCAACCATATGGAACAAACACCTCACCTCCCCTAGTAGCAGTAAGGAACTGATGCATCCACCTCCAGGACTGCAGTAACAAATAAACGCCACACCAGCTCCAGTGACACCTCCCCGACTCCATGCACCGTCTTTGCTTCCTCATCATCTTCCAAGATCCTGTACCTGTGGTCCGTGCAACTCTGTGACCAGCCCGCACTCCCTCGCGAGTGACATCGGACTGTTGGAAATGACACCATCAAGATGTTGTGATAGCCCCAGTTAGAGTTATTGTGTTTCTCAGTGCTATACTAAGATTTAATCTTTGAAAATTTGTATCTTTACTTGAATATGTTGGATTTTTGTTGTTTTGGTCTTGTTTTGCTCAGATGAATATTGTCTATTTTTCAAAACTTCTGTGGTGTTTTCACTGTGTTACTGTGTGTATGTGTGTACTTTACACATTGCCTCTGAGATAAGCTTGACCTCTTGAGCCAAGCTACCAAGGGGTGTAGCAGGGGTTGTCTTAGCTGTTTGACTCCCTTACCATCACTAGAGTGAGGGTCCCTACTTGGACAGGGTGAAATCCACTGCCAACTAGAGACCTCATTTCTAACAAAGAAGATCATAATTTATTGATTATTTATATTATTTTAATTGTGCAGAAGTTAATAAATATGTTTAATTAAAATGGCAATTAATTGCTTTAATGGTTAATTGGTTAATTAGATTATTTATTTTGCTAAATCATAAAATGATTGTAATTATTTGTATATTAATGATTGCAATCTTTTATATTAGTTTTAACATAATTTATTAAATAGTGTATTGTTAATTGTTAAGTATTATATTCATTTGTTTTTTGTAGCTGTCAGAATTTTGGGGTAGTGTGCATGGAAGAGTAGTAAATATATATAATTTTCAATGTTTTAATGAGTAAATATATATATATAAAGTCACAATGGCGAAGCACTATTTCCTGATGAAATCCCAGCATTAAACGCACCTGCAAGTTGTTATATGCAAACCTCGAACCTGTGAACAAGGCATGAAGCCGAAACGCGTCAGGATTGAGGTTTGCAGCCTTTAATATGAATGAAATGCTGGGATTTCATCAGGAAATAGTGCTTCGCCATTGTGACTTTTTATGTTTAGTAACGGGATACTCCATAGACGGTTGCGTAGCTGCCCTGCAGGGTTGGGGGCCCCTGATGATGGAGAGAGACTGTGGACATATATATATAAATATATATATATATATATATATATATATATATATAAATATAAATATATATATATATATATACACATATATATATATATATAATTTTAATTGTTAGTTATAAATGTCATAATGTTAAAGAATTTTATTTTTAAAATTTGTGTTAAAATGTATTTATGGTAATATTGTTAAGTATTTATGCAGTTTTTAATTTAGGGGGCATATTAAATGTATGTTTTTCGAACTGTGACAGTTCCTCTACTGTTGATTACACTGGAGTGGAAATAGTAAATTTGAATCCTCCAAAGTTGCTAAGAATGGAGTGAATATAGTAAATCTGACCCCTCCAAAGTTCAACATTTTATTCACTGTTGCGTCAGTTGGAGGGGGAAAAGTAAATCGGACTCTTTGGAAGTCCAATATTTTCTATACTGTTGCTTGGATTGCAGTGGTAATAGTAAATGTGACCGCTCCAATGCCCTATACTTTCCCTACTGTTTCTATTGTTAGAAAGCAAATAGTAAATATGACCCCTCCAAAGTACAATATTTCCTGTGGTTGTTCAGGTTTGAATGGGAATGGGAAATCTGATTAATCCAAATTCAGACACTTTCCCCATTGTTGCTTATGTTGGAATGGGAATCGTAGCTCTGACCTCTCCATAGTCCAATACTTTGGACTTGGAGTAGGAATAGTACATTTGACCCCAACAAGTGTATTTTTTATGTGAATACATTGTTTTAAATTTTTTAAAGATTTTTTTTTCTGGTTCAAGTTTAAAAGTTTTTTAATGTATTTTGTAATTGTGTACTTTTAGTTTTTCGAAAATATATTTTGAATAAATCATTTTAATTTTAATATATTTATTTTATATTTATGTTTTTAATATTTGATATAGAGGGATTACGAGTTTGGTGGTCCAGCGACACTATGGCAGCAGCCCGACTGCCACTGTGTTGGCGGTCTGACTGCCGTATTACGATACGTGTGGTTACATGAATGAAAGACCACCACGGTCCCGCCCATACCGCCAGCAAATCTAGACCACCATATTGGTGAGACAGGCCAATGCATCTATCAGAGGGCGGACCGCCAGTTCAACTGCCGTCCCAAACATGATGTTGCTTTCCGCGGATGTGAGTGTGGCGGTCCAACCAACACACTTGAGCAGGCGGGAACTGAGGGATATAATGCAGAAACTCACCTGTAGGCAGCGTCACACATTCTGTGCAGCCATGGAGACAATCCTATATGTTTTACCACTGCTTGTGCTGCTTGATGATGCACAACATTGGCGCTGTTGTGGACGCAACCAACAGCAAGCCAAACACCTACCCGTTCTTCCAACTGCTCAGCAAATCGACAGGCCACCATTGACCTGATAGATGGGCTGTGCTCTGTGGCCCAAATATATGTCATGTGCCCTGCTTCAGAGTTGTACACAACGTATGTCCCAATCACAGCCCCATGGCACCCCCTTTAGCCAGGTCACTGACACTGCGCCGACACACTCTACAAAACTTGATACGTGTGCACATCCCAGTTTCAGGAATAATGATGCATTCATAATATTGTGTCTCACAACAGCACATCCTTATCAATTTCACACCTACAAATTGAAGTGTCACCCTCACATTGTTCACATGTTATGGCCTGTCGTGACAGAACATACGCATCTCTATGGATGTGTGATTGAACCCAAACACAACTTCCCTTCAAAAATATATCACCCACATTGAAAGAGAATGTTAGGTAAATGGGATGCAGAATAATTTCTGTGACAAACATCCAAAGAACACAATGTAAACAATCCTGCATAATAAGTATGTCGCAGCGGGGAGAGCCAAGGAAGGTTGCTTCCCTGGGACACATTTCACTTTGCACATGCCTCAAGAACACTATTTGCACAGTGGACTGATGAATATCAGCGACAACCAATAGCATAACCAAGTGTCAAGCCAATGTGGCAAATGTGTAAGTGCGAGTCTAGAAAACAAATACACCAGGAACAGCATGGGTCTCACATTTAGATAAACTAGGTGAAAGGTACACACATGAAAATGGACACATGTCGATTCAAAAGTATAGGAAGATAGCACAACTGCACACCCTTCATGTGTGGACAAACAACCCTGTATCTTGCACACATTGAACAAATGTCCAACCTACATCAGGGGGAGAAATGTAATCCAACAGATGTTGACATTGGCCAAGCCAAAAAGAGATACCTACCATATGAAACAACACCTAATGCAATGCCACCCATATTGGACTGCATCCCAGACATCCATCCATCAAACATTTTCCCTTGTCCTGGGTGTCCCTGGCACTGCTTTCAAAGTCAGGTCTTACCAACCACATCAAATGGATCATGAATCAGGATGAAACAGACACAATTGTAGTCCTGCATCGCAAATTATTCATGAACATCCAAAAGGTAGAAAAGTAATGGCGGGACAAATGTGTAGCAAAGCCAACAAATGAACTTTATTTACAACACTCCAAAAATGGAGAAAAGGTCAATGGCCAGTCCTGGGTAAAAAGTGTGCTGAGCACACTCCTGTGCCCTACAACTTGCCTCACAAATCCTTGCCGCAGGAACCTCCACAGGGAACTCAAGGCACCTCAGTGATCGCCCTTGGGTGGGGTGGGGTCGGGTTTTAAATTGGTGGGTTTTGTCTTGGGAGGGGTGGGCTTCACTTTGTGAGGGGTTAGCTTAATTTTGGGTTTGGGTGGGATATGACTGGGTCTGGGGAGAGGGCAGGTGTCACAGGGGAGGACTTGGACGTGGAAGTGATTTGTTGGGGTGTGGGTGGGGTCCTTTTGTGCTTTGGGAGGGGTGGCAGCTTTACAGGGGTAAGGGCAAGGCCAAAGATGAAACTGTCTTTGGTTAAAATGGGGAAGTTATACAGGAGGAATTAGTGATAGGGAGATTGAGGAAGTGTTTGTGTCAGCTGTGGTTTTGGGTGTTTTTTGGTGCTGGAATGTGTGTGTCTGAAGTGTGTTTATGTTTTGTTGGTGTCTGTTGCTTGTGTGAGTGTGGGCATTTGTGTCTCTTGGTGGGCTGTTGTTAGAAATGGGGTCTTTGGTTGGCAGTCAGGTTCCCCCTGTACAAGCAAGGACCCTCACTCTAGTCAGGATAAAGGAGAATCACCTTCAGTTAACCCCCGCTCTCCCCCTTGGTAGCTTGGCACGAGCAGGCAGGGTTAACTTCAGAAGCAGTGTGTAAAGTATACAGGTTTAGAAAAATAGGTAATATTTATCTAAACAAAATAAGACCAAAACAACAAAAATCCTACATACACAAGTCAAGATGTGAATTTTAAAAAGAATAAGAGACTTAGGGCCAGATGTAGGAACATTCAGAATTGTGACCGGCAAATTGCGAGTCAGAGCGATGCGCAATTTGCGAGTCGCAATTCTGAATTTTGGATGGTGTCCCTGACACCATCTGCGATTCGCAAGGGGGTCGCAAAGGCCCACCTCATGAATAATCATGAGGTGGGTCGCAATTTGTGACCCCCTTGCGTATGGCGGCCCTCACAGGGATGGTGGCCTGCTGCAAACAGACGACCACCATGTCTGTGACTGCTTTTTAATAAAGCAGTTTTTTTTTTTTTTTGTGATGCAGCCCGTTTTCCTTAAAGGAAAACGAGATGCATTACAAAAACGAAAAATGAAACGTTTTCGTTTAATTTTTTCAGAGCAGGCAGTGGTCCATAGGACCATAGGTTTACAGTGCCATTCACAATGGGGAAGGGGTCCCATGGGGACCCCTTCCCTTTTGCAAATGGATTACTACCCATTTCAAAAGGGTGCAAAATGCGATTGGTTTGCGACCGTGTTTGTGGTCACAAACCAATCCTGCTTTGCACTGCGACTCACAATTGAGAAGGGAACACCCCTTCCTAATTGCGACTCGCAAACCCATTTTGCGATTCAGTAACCAGGTTACCAAATCGCAAAATGGGGTTTGTGCAAAAAGCTTGCTACATCTGGCCCTTAAATCCTTAGAAAACAGTGAGAACGCACAAACGTACCTGGGTAGTGTCAAAATAAAGCCGCACAGACGAGTGTGTGTCGGAAAAGGCTAGCGATGCGTTGATTTCTTACTTGCAAGCAAGACCGTGCGTCATTCCTCCTATGGTTGGGTCGGTGTGTGTTGTTTCCTCTCTCCCGCAAGAGAGAAATGCGTTGATCCTGGATGAGCACCACGGGTCTGGGCAGGCTTTGCGTTAATTATCTGTGCCCAGTGATGTTGAATTGAAATCCGGCCACACGGTGTCAAGAAACCGTGCTGAATGAGGGCTTGCGTCATTAACAGCAGACACTGCGGGTGTTGCGCATCGTTTCTCCAGCCGCGTTGCGTTGATCTCCCAGCCGTGATGCAGGAGGAGCATTGAGTTTACCCGAGAGGCCGGCGGCGCGTCATTTATCAACCTTTGGGCAGGTGGTGCATCAAAAGTTTCCCCGCACAGCGGTCTTTGCGTGGATTTCTGTTCTTTTCCACCAGTCAAGGGCCCGGTTGAGGTACCACTTGGCAGGCAGGACTCTCAGTAGAAAACCCAAGTGCTGGCAGTGAGAAGTCTCTGTTGTCCATGATACTTCAACAGTAGGAGGCAAGTGCAAGCCCTTGGAGATTCTTCACCAGTGAGAAGTCACACAAAAGTCAGTTTTTGTCCTCTCTAAGGTATAAGCAGCTACTGCAGGCCATCCCAGCAAATCACAGTCACAGGCAAAGGGGCAGTACTCCTCCTCCAGCCTATCCAGTTCTTTTCCCAGGCAGAGGTTCTTCTTGGTTCCAGAAGTAATCTAATTTTCAGGGATTTTGGGTCCAATTCTTGTACCCATTTCTCCCTTTGAAGTAGGCCTACTTCAAAGAGAAGACTCTGTTGCTTTCAAGCTCCTGCCTTGCCCAGGCCAGGCCCCAGATACACACTAGGGAGTTGGAGACTGAATTGTGTGAGGGCAGGCATAGCTCTTTGAGGTGTAAGTGACCACTCCTTCCCTCCCCTCTAGCGCAGATGGCCCATCAGGATATGCATGCTACACCCCAGCTCCCTTTGTGTCACTGTCTACAGGAGGGGTGCAAACAGCCCAACTGTCAAACTGACCCAAACAGGGAATCCACAAACAAACAGAGTCACAGAATGGTTTAAGCAAGACAATTCCTACTTTCTAAAAGAGGCATTTTCAAACACATATTCTGAAAGGCAACTTTACTGAAAAGATGTATTTTTACATTTTTAGTTCAGAGACCCTAAACTCCAGATTTCTATCTGCTCCCAAAGGGAATTTGTGCTTTAATCACATTTAAGGGCAGCCCCCTATGTTAACCTATGAGAGAGATATGCCTTACAACAGTGAACTCTGAATTTAGCAGTATTTCACTGTTAGGACATTTAACACACATAAGTACATGTCCCACCTTTAACATAAACTGCGCCCTGCCCATGGGGCTACCTAGGGCCCACCTTAGGGGTGCCTTTCATGTATATAAAGGGAAGGTTTAGGTCTGGCAAGTGGGTAGACTTGCCAAGTCGAATTGGCAGTTTAAACTGCACACACAGACACTGCAGTGGCAAGTCTGAGCCATGTTTACAGGGCTACTAATGTGGTGGCGCAACTAGTGCTGCAGGCCCACTAGTGGTATTTGCTTTACAGGGCCTAGGCACCTCTAGTGCACTTTACTAGGGACTTACTAGTAAATAAAATATGCCAATCATGGAAAGCCAATCAACCATACAATTTACACAGACAGCTGTAGGAAGCTGGCCTGGCTTATCGCGGGTACCTTGTGGTATTTACACATTGTGCCAGGTCCAATTACCCCTTATTAGTAGAATAGAGGTGTTCTAGCAACTTAGGCTGATAGAGGTAGCTATAGCAGAGCAGCTTAGGCCGAACTAGGAGACATGCAAAGCTCCTACTATCCCACTTATACCATACAGCACTATATCATGAGAAAACACAATACTTAGAGTTACTAAAAATAAAGGTACTTTATTTTAGTGACAATATGCCAAAACAGGATATACTCCCTTAGGAGGTAAGTAATATACACAAAATATATGCACACAAACCAAAATCAGGTAAGTTACAGTTAGAAAAGTAGTGCAAACAATGTAGAATCACAATAGAATGCGATAGGGAGAAATAGGCCTAGGGGCAACACAAACAATATACTCCAAAAGTGGAATGCGAACCACGAATGGACCCCAGGCCTAGTGTAGTGTGTAGAGGGTCGCTGGGAGTGTAAAAAAACACTAAGGGTGTCCAAGATACCCCACCCCAAGACCCTGAAAAGTAGGAGTAAAGTTACCCTACTACCCCAGAAAGACAGTAAAGTCGAGATAGCGGATTCTGCAAGGACAACAACTGACTGCAAAACACTGAAGACAAATTCCTGGACCTGAGGACCTGTAAAGGAAGGGGACAAAGTCCAGGAGTCATGCAAGTGTCCAGGGGGGACAGGAGCCCACTAAACCCCGGATGAAGGTGCAAAAGGGCTGCCTCTGGGTGGAAGAAGCAAAAGATTCTGCAACAACAGAAGGTGCCAGGAACTTCTCCTTTGGTCAGAAGATGTCCCACGGTGTGCTGGAGGATGCAGAGTTGTTTCCACGCAGAAAGATTGCAAACAAGCCTTGCTAGCTGCAAGAGTTGTGGTTGAGGATTTTGGGTGCTGCTAGGACCCAGGAGGAACCAAGAGGTTGACCCTTGGAGGAGGAGACAGAGGGGGCACTCTGCAACACGGAGAGCCCATGCAGAAGCAGGCAGCACCCACAGAAGAACCTGAACAGGCACTTAGAAGATCTGAGGACAGCGGTCTACTCAGAGTCACAAAGGAGGGTCCCACGATGTCGGAGTACAACTCAGTGAGTTGGGCAATGCAGGATGGAGTGCTGGGGACCTGGGCTAGGCTGTGCACAAAGGAAGTCTTGCAAAAGTGCACAGAAGCCGGAGCAGCTGCAGTTCATGCAGTACACAGGATTACTGTCTGGTGTGGGGAGGCAAGGACTTACCTCCACCAAATTTGGATAGAAGGGCCACTGGACTGTCGAAGACACTTGGACACAGCTCCTGTGTTCCAGGGACCATGCTCAATAGGATGAGAGGGGACCCAGAGGACCAGTGATGCAGATGTTTGGTGCCTGCATTGG
Organism: Pleurodeles waltl; assembly: GCF_031143425.1. Lineage (NCBI taxonomy): Eukaryota > Metazoa > Chordata > Amphibia > Caudata > Salamandridae > Pleurodeles > Pleurodeles waltl. The sequence goes on from NC_090444.1 coordinate 667,896,033, forward strand.
CAGGGGGAAGATTCCATCGACCTACAGGAGATTTCTTCTTGGCTTCCAGTGCAGGGTGAAGGCAGACAGCCTTCAGAGCATGCACCACCGGGAAACAGTCGAGAAAGCTGGCAGGATGAGGCACTACAATGTTGCTGGTAGTCTTCTTGCTACTTTGTTGCAGTTATGCAGGCGTCCTGGAGCAGTCAGCGGTCGATCCTTGGCAGAAGTCAAAGAGGGAAGTGCAGAGGAACTCTGGTGAGCTCTTGCATTCATTATCTGGGGAGATGCCCACAGGAGAGACCCTAAACAGCCACAGAGGAGGATTGGCAACAAAGAAAGGTAAGCACCTATCAGGAGGGGTTTCTGACGTCACCTGCTGGCACAGGCCACTCAGAGCTGACCATTGTGCCCTCACACCTCTGCATCCAAGATGGCAGAGGTCTGGGACACACTGAAGGAGCTCTGGGCACCTCCCCTGGGTGGTGCTGGTCAGGGAAGTGGTCACTCCCCTTTCCTTTGTACAGTTTTGCGCCAGAGCAGGGCTGGGGGGATCCCTGAACCGGTGTAGGCTGGCTTATGCAGATAGGGCACCATCTGTGCCCTTTAAAGCATTTCCAGAGGCCAGGGGAGGCTACTCCTCCCAGGCCCTTTACACCTATTTCCAATGGGAGAGGGTGTAACACCCTCTTTCAGAGGAAATCCTTTGTTCTGCCTTCCTGGGACTAGGCTGCCCAGGGGGGGCAGAAACCTGTCTGAGTGGTTGACAGCAGCAGTAGCTGCAGTGGAGACCCCGGAAAGTTAGTTTGGCAGTACATGGGCTCTATGCTGGAAACCCGGGATGCATGGAATTGTCCCCCCAATACCAGAATGGTATTGGGGGGACAATTCCATGATCCTAGACATGTTACATGGCCATGTTTGGAGCTACCATTGTGACGCTACATATAGGTAGTGACCTATATGTAGTGCACGCGTGTAATGGTGTCCCCGCACTCACAAAGTCCGGGGAATTTGCCCTGAACAATGTGGGTGCACCTTGGCTAGTGCCAGGGTGCCCACACACTAAGTAACTTTGCACCTAACCTTCAGCAAGTGAGGGTTAGACATATAGGTGACCTATATGTTACTTAAGTGCAGTGTAAAGTGGCTGTGAAATAACGTGGACATTATTTCACCCAGGCTGCAGTGGCAGTCCTGTGTAAGAATTGTTTGAGCCGCCTATGGGTGGCAAAAGAAACGCTGGAGCCCATAGGGATCTCCTGGAACCCCATTACCCTGGGTACCTAGGTACCATATACAAGGGAATTATAAGGGTGTTCCAGTGTGCCAATGAAAACTGGTAACATTTGTCACTAGCCTGCAGTGACAATTTTAAAAGAAGAGAGAGCATAAACCCTGAGGTTCTGGTTAGCAGAGCCTCAGTGATACAGTTAGGCACCACACAGGGAACACATATAGGCCACAAACTTATGAGCGCTGGGGTCCTGCCTAGCAGGATCCCAGTGACACATATCAAACATACTGACAACATAGGGTTTTCACTATGAGCACTGGGCCCTGGCTAGCAGGATCCCAGTGAGACAGTAAAAACACCCTGACATACTCACAAACAGGCCAAAAGTGGGGGTAACAAGGCTAGGAAGAGGCTACCTTCCTACAACAGCATATGCACTTTAGCACCGGTTAGCAGTGGTAAAGTGCACAGAGTCCTAAAGCCAACAAAAACAAGTCAGAAAAAGTAGGAGGAAGGAGGCAAAAACTGTGGGGATGACCCTGAAAAAAGGCCAAGTCCAACAGCTGTGATGTGGATGTGATGGGTAAGGTGGGAGTGGTGGATTGTTCTGTGTGGGTGGGGATGGTGTCTGGAGGTATGATGTGAGTGGTGTCTGTGTCTGTGGGGGTTGAGGTGGTGTGTGGGGGTATGGTGAATATGGTGGCTATGTCTGTGGGTGTTGAGGTGGTATCTGAGGGTATGGTGAATGTGGTGGCTGTGGGTATTGGGGTAGTGTTTGGAGTATGGTGGACGTGGTGGTGGTTGTGAGTGGGGTGAGTGACTGTTGAGTGCTTGCGTGCTTGTGTGTCTTGTGGTGTTTGTGTTTATGTGTGCTGCTTGTGGGTGTTGAGGTGTGTGCATGTGTATGTGTGAGTGTGCTTTGGAAAGGTATGGGAATATGGAAATTGAATTGGGAAGAGGAAAGTGGTTAGGGGGATTGTGGGGGTGAAAGGCTGCTGTGAGGGAGGAGGCCAGAGCCTGAAAAGATCTCTGTAGGCCAGACACTGTGAATGCCCTCCAGGTACACAACTATCTGACCCACAGAGATGCTCATCAGGTGCTCAATAGCCTCCTCACTCAGGGCAGCAGGGGTAACAGGGACAGGGGGTGAGGTGCCTGGCACGAAGGAGATGGCTACCCTCTTGGGGGAGTGGGTCTGACCAATAGGGTGGGGAACAACAGGGAGGACGGAGACGGAACTGGGGTGGCAGTCAAGGATGGTGCAGGTGTAGGTCCTGAGTGTTCTGCCACTACTAGGAAGTGTCCATTGGAGGTTTACTCAGAAGCTGATGTGGAGCTGATCTCCTCTGTTAAATTCCATCTACCCTTTAGGCCACTGGGCCCCTCTGTGTTTGATGTTTCCTGACCTGTGGTACAGTGGCTAGCTGCTTCCCCACTGATGTCAGCCCTGTCTCCTCTTCTTGCCTGTGATAATGCTGAAATGACAAATACAAATAGGGTCAGCCCATATGCCTGAACATACTTAAACAACAGCTTTGGTTACAAAACATTACCATAATGTACAGTAGCCCCCAGCCACAAGGTCCTCCAAAGTGTTTCCAATATTTGCAAGACTACATGCATGGATGCTAAATGAACTGTAAACATTTGCACACAGGAAAATCAGAATCACAGTCAACTTCAATTGCATGAGTGAAGTTATACAATCACAATACCCATGGATCAAGGTTGGAGACCTTGTCAACTTGAATGGTTTGGCTCTTGTGGCATTCCTCACTAACCTGTTGGCATCAAATATAATGGCAATGCCAAGGACGTTCTCACAGATTCCATACAAGGTCCTGCAATCTCTAAATGTTTATATACGTATGATGGGCAAATAATCCAGACATGTTGTAATAAGGAGTACAGTAGCCGGAAGAAGGTGACATGGAAACACCCAACTCACACTGTAAAAACACACCAATGGAAACTTCACAATATGTACATTGTCTAAGTAGTCTAATTGAAATTGTACTAACGTTTCTTTGTCGGATAACACATCTTGCACAGAAAAGTACACTGGTGACAATATGGTCAAAATGTCTGGGAGACTTATCTACAAATATCCACAGCACAATGAATCAGCTAGGTCTAGGGAAATTACCTGTTTCGATTGGTACTGCTGGTAACACCTTTCTATCATTGCATAGCTAAAAGGCCATAGTGCATTAAATGTTGTTGTTGCTCAAGGAATCTCCAATATCTGAAGAGGGCCTTTAACATCTTTCTTAATAGGAAGGCACATCTCTGTACCTGATTGTCATAGAAATAGAGATTCCGTTGGATTACTGAGTGTACACACTCACATATGATTCTAACATTTCTGCACGTCTCTCCCGATGCAGGTCAACAGTCAGGTATTGAACCTTCAACAATTGACATATGCAAAGCGCTTAGCCAAATGATTCAACATCAATGGCGTGGGAATTCACATTGTGAGTAAGTACTGTCGGTCCACCTGTCATGTCCTTAGTTACTTCTGCAATTGTTCATGATAAGTGACATGGAGTAATGGGTTAGGGTATGTGTGACCCAACAAACAATGTTGACACACTCTTGTCTGTGGTACCACATGAACTGTCTACCCATCATATAAAGCAATTTTCCAAGATATTTTGGCATGCACACATGTGATGGAATCAGACATCATCCTATGATGACAGGTAGATCATGTATCAAACAGTAGTGAAAATTATACTACCAAAGTGCAAAGTACACATGCTAACATGTAGGCACAAAGACTGATGCCAACAGAGATGTTACCCAAATCATTTAACTGTACATTCCCTACTTGCCAGGGGAAAGTATTGCTCAGTGACTGCTCACATCGGACAATGTATGCTATGTCACATGTATGATGGACAACACCACATGAGAGACAGTAGTGAGGCACCAGCACTCTTGACACACTGAAGACAAGTGACCTGTTGGGTACAGATGCCAATATACTCTCTTGAACAGACACATGGCTGGGTACAGTGATATATTACCTCATGTTGTTTGATGTTGGGGCTGACACACTGAAGACAAGTGGACTGTTGGGTACAAATGACACCCACAACATGAGATGATTGACCACTGGACTCAGCCATGTGTCTGCCCAAGAGAGTATATTGGTAGTGAACTGTACTTTGTTGTGGCCCTGGTCATTAGGATAAGAGGCAAGGCACAACAGCATGCACCAACTACCATACCTATACAAAAATAACTCTCATTGTATATTGCACATTGGCAATCTCCAATATTCATGGGAGATAGCTGCCTCTAACACATCAACCTGGCAATATAACAGGTGTAAATCTGCCCAGGACTCACCCCCTTGTAGCGGCTGTGCTCCTCTCAAATGCCCATCACGCTCGGGGTAGGCTACCACAAGTATGTAGGCCATCAGGGGTCATGTTCTAGCATATGGCCCACCCATGTTGGGAAGACCTCCACGATCTTCCAGGCCCAGCGTCTCAGGACCTCCCACCTTTTGCGACAGTGGATGCTCTACCAGAGATAGACCTCCAGGGTCCGCACCTTCCAGGTAATGGCTCTCCAAATCCCTTGCTTCTGATGGGTGTTGACCTGTATTGATGCAATAGACAACTGAAGAGGTCACAATTGCACTTTTTAGGGTAACTGGTTGTTTAACACATTTAGGAAACACTTAGCACAAGCATTTTGTAACTGGCAACACACAACATGTGAAAAGCACACATGGTGATGAGTGCAGGGGCATAAATACACACCTTTGGAGCCATCTGCTGACTACCTACAAACCTGGTCATGGCCTACACTGACTAAGCAAGCTCTCTGACCTCATGTTGCCCAGCGCCAAGTAACATGGTCTGTGATGTGAGCAACTATGGAACACAACACAACAGTATGACATTCTGAAGGATAAACTACTTGTGCATGACTGTACAGACACCTTTACATCCAGGCACATTGACTCGCTGCATACAATCCATACAGGCAACCACCAGGATACAGACTACACCCTAAGACTTAGGTGACAATAAAAGGGCTTGCATGGGTGTCACTGAAAGCTTCTTCTCTGTGGATGAGTGAGCATGTGGTAAAATCTCATACCACCTCTGAGTGGGTTTGTGTGGTATGAACTGGTATCACAGGAGATACCTCTTACCATATGTGGCACTCCTCCAGAGATGACATTCAACATACCAAGGTATGTTTATATTGATTGGTTGCATGTAACAAAGATAGTGATTCACATGTCATGCTCTTCCCTGCATTAACCATCTATCTGCACTGTGGATTTGTCCCTTGTTCAATAGGCCTATACTGTACAAACATGACTTCTGGAAAGGTGACAACAGATGTGGGAGTACGAGGCCTGTCATTAGTCAATGACACACAGGTACAATGAGGTTCGATGGAAATAAGTACCAGGTCAGGTTGTTACCTCAGTCCCCAATCCTAATGTAGTCAATGTAAAAGCATTCAAACCAAATCTTGCTTCTGAAGAATCATTTTGGCAACATCCAAGGATTAGAAGGTCTGCAGGGAGTGGGTCCAGTTGCATAGTCACAGTTTCTGTGGACTATGTCCCAAAATGTGAAAAGACTTTGACCCAAGTAACTCACTGGGAATCAGAGCCACATTTTTGCCTGTAAGGAAGAAAAGGATGGTTTTGTACATAGTCAAATATTTATGTGAGATAGTTACCTGTTCCTCTGGTGAGCCAAAGAGCTGATCATACAGGGGAAAGATCTCTTCAACACACTGGAGAGAAGCAAGGGCCCTCTCCCCTGCTTGGCATGGCATGATTGTCCGAGAGGTGGCACACAGAAGCTGAAGTGGTGGAGGTGCTGATGGCAGCAGTGTCTGGAGGCAAGTTGAGATATTTTTCACACTGCGGCATACATTTACGCCACATACACAGTCATCACCATCGATGAGCACAGCCATTGGGCCGCGACTGTCACAGTCACAAATGTTAGCCTATGACTGTGTTTGCCATGGTTGAAACTGCTCACCACACGGTCGACTCCTGCAGATGAAGGGAGGTTCCTAAAGTCCAATAAATGAGGTCAGGCATCTGCCATTTTGGCAGTTGAAACTATAGTTTTGGTAACTGTTAAATGTATCACAGCATCTATTAATGTGTAGTGACATCTCAACAGATGTAAAACTCCCTTGGTATGTAGATTCTCCTACACAATCATCAGTGTTGTGTGTTGCTGGTTACAGATGCCATATAACCACGGTGCACTGTACCCCATATGTGATGGTATTTTTGGCTGTCAGAACATAATTTACAATATCAAGGGGCACAAGAGGAGCAGATAGCTGTGTTATGTGCACATATATGTTGTAGACACATGTCTAGACAACCATGGGGATCATGGCTGGACCTTGAGCAGCAGACACTTTTGATGTGTAATGGGTGTAATGTATTTCATTGGTCTTACTCATCAAATATGTTGGTCTGGACCAGGGGTCTCCAACCTTTTGTGAAATAAGAGCTACTTAGGTCAAATTAAAATCATTGTGAGTGAGTAATATCAGTACTATTGTATCAGTGACCACATCAGATAATAATATATTAGTAGCCAGCATAGGCAAGATTACCAGCAATGATCACCTCACTGCATCAGACAGGGTTGCCAGCAGTAATTTAAAAGGACTTTGTCAATTTGGATTGCTTCTGTAAAGGTAATACATGCCTGCCACAGCTGCAGTGCCTCTGGCACGAAAGTAATAATATTAGTAGTAAGTTTCCCTGCATGATTTAACACAAAAAAGGGCTTTAAACATAATTTGAAAATTCTGCCATTTTTAATGCGCTCTGGAATTACACACATTTTCGACTTGAATACACAAGTTTGGCATACATGTATATTAATTCAACCAAGCAAAGTGTTGGAATTTACTAGGCTCGACTACAAATAGGAGAGCTACTTACAGGTAGCTAGGGAGCTACCAGCACCTCATGAGCTACTTGTTGGAGAAGACAGTGAGTAATGCTCCAACTCATTAAATTCCACAAATAGGTACCTTGGGAGAGGGAGGATGCAACAACCTCCAGTCTACTGTCCATTTCCAGACCTCAAGACCATAAAAGAATGTGAAGTAATAAAGCAGTTCTGTTTGAATAGGCAAACAGTCCAAGATCTATGTCATCAGTTGGAACCAGATCTCATGTCTCACAACAATAATCTGACATCTATACCACCCATTGTGAGACTCATGCAGTATTACACTTCCTGGCCACATGGTCATTTCAATATACAGTGGCTATATATGGTGGTATGTCACAACCTATTTTCAGTGGTGTTTTAAAAGATGTGCTATCTAGAATGATGAAACATATTGACAGCTATACCAGGTTCCTCAGACGTGAGGTTTTATTCTATATAAAGGTTGTCTTCTATTGATTTGGTAGCCTCCCACATGTTGTGGGAGCCATTGATGACACCCATATTGCACTGGTGCCATCGCACACCAGTGAACAAGTCTATCGCAACAGGAAGCACTTCCATTCTATCAACGCGCACGTTGTCTGCTCATCAGAGCTGTACATTTCAAAACGTCTCTGCCCGGTTCCCAGGTTCAGCCCATGATTCCTTTGTCATGCTGAACAGCACCATACCTAGCTGAAGTCATAACTGCAACCGGAGAGGGACTAGCTTGTTGGTAAGGGACATCTGTTGTGATATTGTGTGTTCCTCAGGTGCTTCATTCAGGAAGTGTGTGACTCATTGTGGCACTCATGTCTCATTACAAAACAAGAAACTCAGCATATCCGAACCATCCTTGGTTGTTAACACCACTGAGGAATCTAACTATGTCAGGGGAAGTCTGCTTCAATGATGCCCATGGAAGAACATGACAGCCAGTTGAGCTGGCTTTTGGGCTCCTGAAGGCCATAGTTTGCTGTCTGTATAATACTGAGGAAGCCCTCCTCTACTCACCCGGGAAGATTTGTTAAATCACTGTGGCACGCTGCATGCTCCATAACATCACCCTGCAAAGGAATATCTCTTACATCCCAGAGGGGGTGAGCTTGTGGAGCCACCAGGTGAGAAATCAGAAATGCCAAATGAAGATGATAGTGGTGAAGAGGAAGGAGCTGACCTGCAACAAGATCTCATCAACAGCTTCTTCTCATGAGTGTACGTATGTCATGAAATGTCATGACTTTGACTGCTCAGTGAACTCTTATTGTGATGATGTGAGGAGTATGTTTGTTGCAAATGTTAGGAAGCTGAAGCTCTGGCATAATCTGGAAAAGGTATTTGGTGAGGAAGGTTTTGAGGCATTCTCATTTTGTTTATATTGCTTTATGTCAGATTTGTATCATGTATTGTGTTCTCCAGAAGCTTGCTATGTGGATTGTGTCATATGTATGGTTTCATAGCAAACTTCTTTGTATTTGTGTTTTTTAGGTACCTTTACCATGGTGTCTTCATTTGGACATTTCAGAGTTGTGACATTAGCAGGTATATGATGCTGTTGGGACATACGAAGTGGACATGGATTGTTCCTGGGAACATATGTCACAGACTTTGGGTGTACAAAACCTGTGGCAAGACAGCTTGCACAGAGATAGGATGGGAGTTAAGGAGACTCCATTGGACTTGTTCCTTGTTGTGTGGTGGCCATGATGCATTATGTTTGTCATCATATGCTCAGACAGTATGTATTCGTAAGACTAATTCATGTTAGTTTCCCTTTGCATTGGCTAAATACTATTTTTGTATGAACTGCATGTAGCTGTTAATGTGTTTCACCATTGTAGGCCAAAGACTCTGTGGCATATCACTGACATTTCTTTGTATCATACCTCCAGATGCAGAAGCACTGGATTATAACTACCCTGTGATTAGAAACTGCTGTAATGCCATCTGTCTGAGTCTTGTTCTATATGATGTTGGATTCGTGTTGTGAGGTAGGCGATATGGCACCTGCTGGTGACATCAACAAAATTCATTTTTGCCTATTTTATAGGACAATGTCTGCTATATCCCTTCCTTCCATGTTTTGGAGGCCTGTATCTATAAATTTGATCACTTACTCTGTATGAATCAAATATGTATGATTGTCTGTGTTTCTGACATCTTGACAGCCTTTGATTAGACCAATGGGAAAAACAAATCTTCTTAGATAATACCCTTGTGTTGGTGTAGTATGGTTGTGATCATGAGCTAAACATTGTGTGCATGTAACATATCCCAGCTTCCACAAGTAACATTGCTAAATGGGAACTTTAAGACAGCAGAAAATGAGTTTGTGACTGGTGAATTTATTACAGTGTTAAGGGTGAAAATAAACTTGTGTCAAAAAGTAACATAAATGAAAAGTGAAGGGGTCAGTCATGGTGAATGAAATCATAGGGGTAGATGCCACTCCATTGGAAGTCCTAAGTCCAGAGTACTCCTCCCATCAGAAAGACAATGGGGTTCAGGATCAGTCTACAGTGTCAATGAGTGACACACAAAGGAGGACATTAAGGATGAGGTTTCTTGCTGGCAGTGGTGAGTGTCTTGCCATCCACACCTCCTGTTTTTTTACATGGACGTCCCTGCTTGTAAGGGTGCGGGGGTTCGGCTGCTGCTGAGGCAGGGGTGACTGAGAGTGGTTGATTCTCTAGCAGAGCCTCCCTACATGTGTTTGCCGCAGATGTCCTTGGACTTGATGCAGTTGGCCCACAGGAAAGGGTAGATTTGGTGGAAAAGCCCTGCTCAGGGTTGTATGGATGTCCCTCAGTACACCTACTAGGGTGACCATGTTGGAGTTATGGGCCTCCATATCTTGGTTCATGCCCCTCTGCAGCTGCTTGATTTCCCAGAGCTCGGTTAGCACCTGGCCCATCACGCCTTGGGACTCATGATAGACCCCCAACACTTGGATGATGGTATCCTGGTCGTGAGTGGTCCCAATGGCCTCACTCTGCCTGCCCATAGCAATGCTCCCGTGGATCCTACCCCCAGAAGTCTGTGCCCTTAGCACAGAGTACCCTAACCAACTAGGTATGGATCCTCAGTGTCAGGATTGTTGACTTGCACCTCAAGATCCAGGACTGGTGGCACAAGATGTTAGCAACTGTTCTATGTACACAAGTTGTTGTCTGTGATATTGAAGCAACTGGGGTGGGAGGTGTTGTGGGCACAGTGAGACCAGGGCCAACGCCAACATCCCCATTTCCAAGAGTGTCATCATCACTGAGCGCTTCATCCAGAGGTGGATTGGGAGACTGGTCAGTGGACAATGTCTGGCCAGCTCGACCTGTTGAGAAATAGAGTACATTGTTATTGGTTGAAATGTGGAATCTACATCCAAAGGTTTTGTGTCACTGTAAGTAGAGACCTTAGACAATCGTAAGTGGTAGGCTTGCTGATTGTGCAAGGTTATCATGGTATTGAAGTTGTAGACATGATGTGTGAAGCTTGCAGTAACTATTAGATTCAAGTAGCTCATTAGAAGTTCTGATCAGTTGCACTTTAGATGATGGAATGAACATGACATCTTAAAAACAGTTAAGCCAACACAGTGAAGAGTGAAGAGTTGTGTGAGATACAGGCAAACACACAACTTTGTTGTACATGTAGCTGTAGCCATCATATGAGCAGTGCTGAGTCAATGTGTTAACTGCCACTACCAATCTAATGAAGCAGCTTAATGCCATATAAATACTTGATGAACAAACTTGGTAAGGTGTCATTCCTGTTCTCAATATTTTTGTTTTGGGATACCAGGTTAAGAGCAAGCTAGGTAGACAGACATGTCTCTGAGTTGAGCATGATATGTAGATTGCTCACTCCCATGTGAGTGAACATCATTGGAGAGATGACATACCAGTGTATTTGGACAAGTGCAGAGGTACAGAAACAGGGCCTCCTTGCAGTTGTAGTCATTTCACTTGTTGACTCCCCACACCACACAAATGCTAAACTCCTAGCGAAGGGTTCATCATTTGAGAGATGACACACAGGTGTAATTTGGACAGGTGCCGAAGGCCTGTTGGTTTGAGGTACAGAAAAAGGGCCTCCTGTAGTTGTAGCCATGTCACTTGCTGACTCCCCACACTACACAAATGCTAAACCCCCAGGGGAGTGTACATCATTTTAGAGATGGCACGCAGGTGCATTTGGTGAAGTGCAGAAAGGCCTGTTGGTTTGAAGTACAGAAACAAGACCTCCTGGTAGTTGTAGCCTTGTCACTCTCTGTACTTCCAAATACGTGACACATGTTTAGTCTTACATGTCTGTTCCACACTGCAGTTAGGTTTGACCACACATTTACATGTTGACACATACCATGGGTCCTAGGACGATCTTTTGATATTGAAACACTTACAGACCACATTCTAAAATATGGCATGTAATGGGGATTGATACATGTGATGTTCTGTGCAACAATGCACATTGACAAGCTCACATCTCTGCAACTCTGGGTATTGCATTTGGGAAAGTAGATGAACAACACAGTGTCAAAAGATGAGATGTGAGCATACTGGACATGGAAGATTTGTGACAGTTTTTGCGTTGAAACTTACCAAACTCCACTCTCCCAGCTATTCCTGTCAAGCCCTCAGGATGCAGGATGGCAAAGACCTTCTCCCAGGGAAAGAGTTTTAATGGGGCAGTAAGAGGACCACCACCAGTCTTCAGGGACTTCATGTGCGACCTGGAGACAAGGGAAAGGACATTCCCCCTCAGGTTGTTCCACCTCTTCCTCGTGCGCAAGGTAGTGCCTGCAGCATTCACTCTGTCAACTATCCTTTGCCACATTTCTATTTTCCTACGGAGAGGCGTATGTGGGACTTCGGCTCCAAACAATTGTGACTCTACTGTTATGATTTTATCCACCAAGACTCTGAACTCATCTTCAGAAAAGCAGGGATTTTTGGGCCATAACATGGATGTAAATTAAAGTGGATGACAGGGACTTACTTAGCAAAAAAGTTGATATAGGGAGTAAATGGACAAAAGTGAGTGAAAGGTGATAAATGGTATGGTGAAAAAAGGGGTGCCTTACCTATCAATGATCATAAATATTGTGGACTGTGATTTATTTCTCTGAGTGGAGAGGCAAAACATCATGGTCTGGGAACGGGTGTGTTTCACAGTGTGATTTGCATATGTGTCAACTGGGCCAATGTAGGTCAGCTGTGTTGTTTTTGAATGCATCCAACAGGCACTTGTCTATAGCTTGGCTGAATGCATACTCTGGCAGCCAACCACCGTCAGCTAACTGCTGCAAGGACACATCAGCGGTGTTTTTGTGATGGACTCAGCAGTTCCATGCAGCCATGACTGTGAGTGTGCACTGCCAAGATTGCAGACCGTCGTGCAGCTGGGGGACAGCCATTTGTTTTGGTGGTCAGCGGTTCAGCCTACTTACATCGTAATGCGGTAGTCTAGAGACTGTCGGTTCTATGGTCTTTTTGCGACCGCCACCACGGCTGCCTGGCGGTTCAACTGCCAAACTCCAAATCAGGTCTATAGTATTTTTAATTATTGTTATTTATTAAGTATATTTTTTATTATTGTTTTCTCTATAACTGTGTTTTTTACATTTAATTTAAAGTGTACACTTTTGTTTTATGTGTGTAAGTTATATCCTTGCATTATGCTTGATAAATATAATAGTTTTCGAGTGCAAATATATTTTAAAATTAGTAGATTGTATGATATTACCATTTTGATAAATTAACCTATTTTGTTTTGACAGTTTAGTCTTTTATATTTTAGTAGTCTATGTATTATCCTTTACATAAAAAAATTATAAAGCCGATATTTTTGTCCTCAATATGTTGTTATGTCCTCAAACTGTTATTTTTAGAAACAGATTTGCACTTCAATAGTTTTGTTCTGATATTTTGTGATGCAACTCCCTCTAGGGCTGAAGCACTAAAATCCCCAGCCATCAAATGCTCCATTGCTTCTGAGTAAACACCTGAAGAAAACTTTAAGCATCTTCTAAGAAGTAACTAACCAAGAGTCACATAAAATGCTAGACCAAGACCTCAGTGCCACTACAACACTTTATGTAAAATCACTAAAGTAGCAGCAAAGGTAGGGCAATTCACAAAGAACAACCCCCACCTTTCTCCAGCTTTAAAGTTAACAATACTTTCTTGGTCTGTGTGAATATGTCTAATTCAGGCCCAAATAAGAAAACAATGCATGCCAATTAAATTTCCTTCACAGCTACCAGCCATTCCAAAACATTTGCCTCATATTAACCAGAAACACTTAGATGAGTCCTGCAGAGCCTGGGTCCTATGTGGCATACCAAAGGTTTGTTCCCTAGTACACTTACTGCTCAACATCTATAACACCCAGTAGCACATTCAAGAACAACACCAGCTTTAATGATCAATGTATACAAATAATGATCATAGCTACCTCTGCATAGAAGGGAGATCATCAAGGAGGCAGGTGAACTCAATAAAAGGTCTACCCAGCATCCCCTGGATGAAGGGGAATTACCTTTAATGAATATTCAAGAAGAAAGATCTGTGTGCTGAATAGCAACAAGTCGTTCACCTTTCTGTTCTAATGACTGTCAAATTTAGAACTCTGTTCAAACTCATAAAGCAGCACGTAACGGCTATATTTGAATTAAAACCTGCCTTTTGCCACTGTAGAAGGAACGTAGGAAATGGCACTGGTTTTCAACACTCTGTGCAGCACATTATCTGGCCACTCTTACAAATTGCTTATCAAGTGGATCTGTGTGAGTTCTACTTATGGTATGTCTGTAAAGCTGTAACATAATTTACGCCAGCAGTGGACAGTATTAATGCCATTGTTCTCTGCATTCTTTCCAGTGTGGGAGATGAACCGACAATCTCACAACTTGCCTGCAAAAGATTGTTGCTTCCTGATTCATACTTAATCTGTCAACTAAGGTCTAGGCAGTCAATTCTTTCAGTAGTACAGAATACAGAAATCCAGAATGCTCTCAGTCTAACTCTGAAATCAGTTTCCAGTCACAACTTCACTAGGAAATCACTGCATGTATAAATATCCTGGTAAGTATTTGATTGAAACTGGTGGCAACAGGACATAGGGCTGCAGATAATGACTTATATGTAAACTCCTGAGGTAAACAAGTTAACAATTAATTTAACCCTTGCCATTAATCTGTAATCTGTTCACAAATAACTATCCATGCATACCCAGGGTCAAGACAGAGTAGAAAAGTAAAAAAGGAGGACGGAGGACCAAACCCACAATCCTCTCTCCAATGCTCAATCTCTTTAGTGCAGAAGAGAGCATTCAATAGGGTTAAGAAAAATCAGTCTATCTATCTATCTATCTATCTATCTATCTATCTATCTATCTATCTATCTATCTATCTATCTATCTATCTATCTATCTATCTATCTAGTTATTTTTGGGTACTTAAGGGTATGTAACAAAGCACAAATAACTCTTTCCAACATGAGTATCCCAGTGCTAAAGCCTTATGCCTAGAACACACACATCTAGCGAACCAGTAGAGAGAAGATTCAAAATAATCGGGTTTTATCAACTTTTTAAAGGTGGTAAAAGTTTGGCAAGTATGGGTTTGGATTAGCACATTAGTCGAATGATGTTGTGCAAGGTAAGAAAAAGCACTGCCCCATTTCTGACTGGTCGAATATGTTGGGTTGTAATCAGTGTGATCAGATTATCTAAACCTCCTAGCTGGGTGACAAAACCTAGTTCTTGAATGGAGATAGTCAGGGCCTTCCCTGTACAGGGCTTTATGGGCATGGCAAAGAAGTTTAATAATACATTGCTTCCTAATCTGGAGCCAATATAACGATGTGAGCCACCTGCATTTGTGACAAAAGAGATTCATTCATGGAAACCAAGAGAGAGTTACCATAATCCAGGTGACTGGTTATAAGATCCTGTGTGACAGTTTGCTTACAGTTTAAAGGAAGCCAGGAAAAAACTTTTCTAAGCATGCGAAAGATGAAAAAACTGGAACCACAGACTGCAGTGACCTGGTTAGCCATAGTAAGCTTATCATCAATATCTTTTACCAGCCTTTTTGGACAATTCTGGTTCCCATGTTTCCCAGTTCCAAAGACCTTCAATCCTCTGGCCAATGCAGGTAGCTTTGACAAATTGTAAGATTTCTATCTTTCCCTCATTAAGTTGGAAGTAATTTTGCTTTATCCATGAAATTACTGCGTTCATGCAGTCACCAAAGCTGGCCTTTGTTACCATCGGGTTTTTGTCTAAACAATATCACCAATTGAGTTTCATAGGCTAAAGACAACATTTCAAAACCAAAGGAGCCAACAAACCTTGCTAATGGGGCCACATAGATGTTAAAAAGTGCAGGACTCAAAGAAGTTCCCTGGGGCACCCCACAGGAGTAATTTTCAATTCTTGATTTAAAAGAGGGAATAGTAACCACTTGGGATCTAAATAATAAATGGCCCCTTAACCAGGTCAAAAGCCTGTGCATGCACCCCAATGTCATACGTAATTTCTAACAGCACTGCATGCAACACCACAACAAACACTGATGAAAGAATGAGCATGATAAGCACAAACAATTTGCCTTGTTCCAAGCTGGCTCTTATGGTGTCAGTGACTGCCAAAAACATTGTTTTGGTGCTGTGAGCTGCCCTGAACTGTAGCTGTGAGTATATGATTATCGAATATTGAGAGAGCTTTCAATTAATCAATTTCCCTTTAATTTTGATTGGGAACAGCAATAGCGAGATCTGCTCTAGTTAGAGAGAGTATCTGAGTCTGATGTGTTTTTTTTTTTTTATAAGTGTGATATAGGTAGGATTCCAAGCTTTTCGCACCTTTGCCATATTCAGAGACAAATTAAAGAGTTCAGTGGAATATGGCACCTATAGCGACGAGAGAGAGGAAAATACATGTGCAGGACAAGGGTCATGAGGAGATCCAGACTTATCTGTAAAAACATCTATCCATTTATCTATCTATCTATCTATCTATCTATCTATCTATCTATCTATCTATCTATCTATCTATCTATCTATTCATCAAAACTATATAGATATTTGAGTTGTGTGGCAACATATAAAACAGGGTTACCATGCTCATTTCGGCTTGTATATAGAACAATAACTTGACATTCATTATGTAGCTCATTTTCCAAAAGAAGTAGAATGTATGCATATATATATTTGTGTGATGTTGTATTTATACAGCACAAACCTAGTCTGAAAGGAGCAGAGCATGTTCCAGGATCCAAGGCACAGACTCTGTCAATGTGAGACTTTAGGGGTAGCTGGTAGAGTGAAAGAAGCTTGTTACTACATCATGACATGGGCCCTCATTATGAACACAGTGGTAAACACCGCCGTGTTCATGCTGGCGGTCTTTCCATAGACCGCCAACCCCCTTGAGATCCCGCTGGCTGCATAAAGAACATTCTGCTGGGCCGGGAAAGTGCTGACTGCTCCACATGGAGCCGCCGCCAATGCCTCAGTGCGGCGGGTGCAGCAGCACCCATCGTGCATATCACTGCCTGTAAATTGGGCAGTGACCTGCACGACGGGGCACTGCACGGGGGCCCCTGCACTGCCCATGCCAAGTGCATGGGCGGTGGAGGGGCCCACAGAGGGTCCCCGGAGCACCCCATTAACCAGCCTTTCCCTGGTGGGAGAACCCGCCAGGGAAAGGCCAGGGGAAACAGGGTACATTATCCGGAGGCCAGCGCTGCCCTGTCCGATAATGTAATCGGTCATCGTCAGGCTGCCTGTCGACGGTAGCCTGGCGGTGGAGAGGGCCGTGACATGCAGCAATCCTTATGTGAATAATATGGCGGTTCAGACCGCCATGCTGGTGACAGTCTTTTCCACTGCCTCTGGCATGTCGGTCTGAACCGCCAAGAACGTAATGACCCCTATTATGTGGTGTTCTTTAAAGAGGTTGGTCTTCATCTGTTTCTAAATTGGAACAGTGTTGGGGCAGGTCTGAAAGGTGAGGATATGTTCCACATCCTGGGTGAGTATATGAAAAAAGACGTGTTTTTTCTTTTCTTTTTTCACTTGTTCATCTACAGCCTGACGGTGTCCTGGCTGTGGCTGGGCTGAAAACTACTGAAGATGGTAATCTTATCAGCCAGATAGACCTGCTGGTCAAGCTAGCTTTCTAGATGATGTGGCTAGTTTAGAAGATGGTGCAGGGTGGTAAGGCAGGCAGTGGAGGTTTATTAGGTCCTGGTTTATGTTGTCATATTTCCACAGGTCCTTAGTGAAGTGTTCTGCTGCATATAGGACGCACCTAAAGAAGCCAGTGTGGAGTCTGAGAGACCATGCAGTATGGCATTGCCACCATCCAGATCAGGAGTACGAGGGCTTGAAATGCAGTACCAAAGTTGCTTTCTCACATGAATAGTTTCACTTCCTGTAGGAGAACAGGCACCAAGCCATCTTGATTTGCTTGACAATGTATTCCTAGAAGGTACGATCATTATCTAGAGTGATGCTGAGAGACTTAGCATTTGGTTAAAGCTGGTGTTAAATTTGTCAATTGTCATGCCATTGAGCCAGGTTTGGACTAATCATTACTTGCTGTTCTTGGTGAATTCTATTTTGGGGGATTTAGGCTTCAGTAGGTGCTAGACATCTAGGTCAGGACCAGGCAGAAGCAATGTTTGTGGAACAACTAGATGTCTGGAGCAGAGGAGACATCCAAATACAGCCCTGTGTCCTCTGTCTATTGGTGAGTTTTGATGTTGTTACCTGTGGGTAGAGCTCCAATGGGCACCATTTTTAGACTGGAGATTACTAGAGGCAAAATGGAACCATGGGGACCTCAGCAGGTGACAAAAAATTGCAGATGCCCATGTGAATGTATTAATGTAGCTTGGAAAGGTAGGAGGAGAATCACTGAAGGATGCTTCCTGTGAATCTATTTTGAGACTTCAGGGTGTGGCTGAGGGTAGAGTGATTGACAGCATTGAAGGCTGCTCAAAGATTCAGACATATTTGGAGACAGGGGCCATCTTTGTTTGTGGGCAGGAGTGCAATCACCTATGATTTGTAAGGCAGCTATCTCCATGCTGCAGCATGATCTGAAGCCACATTAGTAGAAGTGCGGGAGATGGTTGGAACTGATGTAATCTTGAAGTTGTTCATAAACTGTTTTTCAATGATACTGATGATAAAGAGTGAATGAGGGATAACTAGTAGTAGCTGGCATGGACTTCAGAGTCAGGGGTTAGGAGGGATGCCTTGAAGTGAGGAAGCTATTGATAATGTTGATTAAGGCTGAGCAATGGTTTCCAGGGAGGGCTTTGATGAAAGAAGAATATAAGACATCATCTTCATAGGTGGTGGCTTTAAGTTAAGAACCAGTTCTCAACATACTGATTAGATTATAAGACACTACAAACAGGTGCACAAGAGCTGATGTTAATTATTGGACACCTACTTTTAATGGAGCATTATTGAAATAATAAAACATAAATAAATCCCCTTTTGTGCTAATTACTGCTGTTGTTTGTGATAATTACACATCACAGATGCATGTTTTTCTGTTAGCCAATTGCAACTCAATATTACATTTTTTTATTAAATATTAATAATACCTAAAAAGGTTTACTCATAATAGAAATATGCCACTTTTAAGCAAATGGGATTCGTGAACAGCTATTCACCTACAAAATATATAGGTTACGTATACACTTAATTACATACTATCATTATGTATAATGATGCTTTAGAAGCCTATGTTATTTTTCTTCGAGAATTCATAGTTATTCAAAGCTAACACAGAGATGATTCTTATAATTTCACTAAGTTACCTGCAAGCCGTAAACGGCAGTAAAATGTTTCCAGACGAATTTGATATAACTGTCTGTAGAATTCAACAGCTCGAAGAAACTCATGAATAAAGGCACCCAGTATAAGGCCTAATTTTTAGCTCAGTATTCATTTTTTTGGTTAAAGATATCTGCAACTTGATGTGCATGAAGCATACTCTTTTTCATGACTATCTTCGAGAAAAATAGCACAATTTTTCTTTAAACGAGAAGAATAATTTAGAGAAATATCAGTAAAGAATTAGCATATCTTATAGCAGTGGAAGAAAATAGTAAAAGTCATTAGGCACATTCATGGCTTTTCATGTCTCAGGTAAATGCACACCAAAAGTACATTCATGTAAATGTATTCATGTTTTGTCAGTATAGAACATCGAAGCGGAGCTC